>NC_057355.1:14135000-15335000 GCF_016509475.1 Prionailurus bengalensis
ATGAAAACGTATATGTAAAATATCTGGCCAAAAAGAAGTTCAACAATTAAGTTTCCCTTCCCTTCCCTTAACCGTAGATCACAGTGTAGGGTTCCACCTCCACGTGAGTTCCAGACAAGAAGAGTTTTTTAAGTGCTTATGTGTTCCACTGATCTGATCGTATCTCAAGGTTCTGTTTGTTGGTTTTTAAGTAGTAGGTTCCAGAGAGAGCTTATTGAACTGAAGACAGTGGGTCCTCTTGGTTTGAGAGACTGCAGAAAAGCTCTGAGTTGCCATTGAGATCTTTCTGGTCACAGTTCCAACGGCATCATGGATTTCGTGTGATAAAAGCAGGACACAGGTAGGTTTGGGAATCAGAGAGACATAGATTCAAATTCTACGCCTGCGTTTCTTGGCTGCGTGACCTTGGGCACAAGATAACTCTGATTAAGCCTTCGTTTTACTCACTGGCAACGACTTTTAGTTTTCAGATTTAATTTCGTTTTGTTTTTGAAAGGTTATTTATTTGAGGGGTAGGCGGGGCAGTGAGAGAGGAGGGAGAATCCCAAGCCGACTCTTGTGCAGCCAGCTGGAAGCCTGAGGCGAGGCTCGAGCCCAGGAGCGGTGAGATCGTGACCGGAGCCAAAATCAAGAGTCGGGTGCCCAACCGACGGAGCCACTCAGGCATCGCTTTGAGATTAAATTTTGGATTCCAAATAATGCAAATAAACAGAGCCAACACAGCGCCCCGTGGTTGCTTCGTTAGAGGGATGAGACGTTGCCCAAAAGGAAGAGAGTGAGGGTAGGTCTAAGGTGGAGAGAACGAGTCTGGTGGGACAGAACAGACCAGGGGAGGGAGCTCACTTTAAACGAACATCCTGTTCACAGAAATCAGCCCTACACTTTTTTTTTTTTTTTTTAATTAACGTTTATTTATTTTTGGGACAGAGAGAGACAGAGCATGAACGGGGGAGGGGCAGAGACAGAGGGAGACACAGAATCGGAAACAGGCTCCAGGCTCCGAGCCCTCAGCCCAGAGCCCGACGCGGGGCTCGATCTCCGAACTCACAGACCGCGAGATCGCTACCCGGCTGAAGTCGGCCGCTTAACCGACTGTGCCACTCAGGCGCCCCAAGCCCTACACTTTTGAATAAGGTCTTTGAGTACATTGAACCGAAAGGCCTCCTAATATTCAGCGTGTGGTTTTTAAACAGAGGAAGTGGTCAGGCACCACATATTACCAGAAGGGCTCTGTGACAGATTGTATTTTCCAAAGATGGCTGTAACCATTTCCCATCCCGGACCACACATAGAGAAAACTCTGGAAATTAATTCAAGGTATTTTATTTTAATGTAATTTTTGATAAGCTCATTTGTTTCAAATTACAAATGTAATACAAGCTCATTATAAGAAATCTGAAAAATCCAGTAAGAGAATGTAAGATTAAAAAAAAATCAGGTTAGCACCGGCATTAAAGTATCTCTTGGATGAATTTCCGTTTTCAAGTGCGTTTAGCTACATAGTTCGGATACAAAATTGTAAGTGACCATGATGCTAAGTCCGTGTCTTCACATGCAAAACAAAGTGCAAATTAAGATAATTATTGCAAAAATTTAGGCTCAGAACCTGCTTACCTAGACAATCCCTATAATTAAGGAAAGGTGTTTGGGATAATTGCCTCAATTTACCACTTCAGTTGTTTGAGGGAATGAGGGACCAAGAATTGGCTGGCATAAGTTTTCTTTTCTGATTGTATAAAATGCTTAATCAGACTATTTTCCTCAAAGTATTTTTTTTGTTGTTGTTGTTCAATGAAAAGCCTTTAAAAAAAAGATTAAACACACTTTGATTCAATTGTCAGAAGAATCTTCCGGTTTTCAATGCCCAAATTACCAATCAATTCTATCAATTTAGTTAAAAAAAAAAAATAGGAAAGAAAAGAAAAGAAAATCAAAAAGCAACCAAGCCATTTAACAAACTCAGAACACATACTTCTAAGTGTAAAATATTCCCGGGAGTGTTTGCCACAAGTGAAATTAAATGTACCCTCCATTAGTGTAGTGAGTTATGCCCTATCGGATTTATAAAAACAAACGGGGGTGAGCCAGTCTTGGACAGAGTTTCCATTTGCCTCAATAGTACGTGCATATCATTGGCTAGTAGGCAAAGAGACGGCCAGGGGAGGGAGTAAAGGGAGGCTACAGTCCAAAAATTTAGATCAGATTGCAGAGATGTTTTTTTTTTTTTTTCCAGACATGTCTTTAATATAAGCTTTCTAGAAGATGTAGGGAAAGTAAATTTTAGGAGTGCTTCTAATCTTAGCCTCTGTGCCGTATATTAAAGGATGTTGAATAAGTTCTCAGGGAGAGCTCATTATCAAGAATCATGAGGAAAATTGACATCACATGAAATAATTATTTTATATATGATAATTCTTGACTGACTTGTGTCAGCAAAGGATGTATTTATTGGCCTTCCGAGGAATGCAATAAGCTGCCCGTTTATGACTTCCCGCCAGCACCCTGTCCACGCCCTGCAACCTACACTGCCATTGTGGTCTTGCTCAGTTTTTTGTTTGTTTCCTACATTCAAGATGGCCAGCTCGGGAACGGTCTGCCACTGTGAGTATGTTACCCAAAAGGGAAGAAAATGCAATGCAGGGAAGTCTTGCCAAAGGAAGTCTCTGGTTCTAACCGGTTGAGAATTGGTTCATTTCTCCGTCCTCACCCGCCATATCCAGCAATGTAACTTTCTACCTGCCCTCCTTTCAAAGATGCTTGTGTGTAAAATCATGATTTCTCCACGCACAGTTGTTGGCCAAGATCTAGCTTATGTTGGGTAGGACACAGAAGCGTATTGAATGGGAACATCTGCAAGGTTTGTTCAAAGACATATATTGCCTCGAAATGCGGCATCTTGTACCCGACAAAAATGCAACGAAGCCGAATCATCCAGACAACTTCTTTTCTAAAACTTGGGACGTTTGACGCCAGTTTCGGAAATAAATGTGGCCCAGTTTCAAGCATTACTGGGGCAACAGTAGATTTATCTGGTTCTTTTCACAGGAGGTCTAAGTGTCCTGGGGAGGTGTGTGTGGTATGTGAATCTGTCCCTGTCCAACAGGGACTCCGGTTTTCCTCAGATCACGTCCCTCGTTCATTCATGTTTCCTGTTACAACAGTAACTGGAGGTGATCACAAAACAGGGTGGGTATTTATTTCCTGGTTTTAGCTGACTAATGACAATCTAAGAGATACTTGCAACTTTCGTGCACTGGTTCAGACAGTGAAATTTTTCTCTCCACTTGGGGCGTTCCTTTGTTTCTAAAATCTCGCAAAACTGTATCCTCCACTGGTCCCATACTTAACTAAAAGAAAGAAAACAAACCAGGGCTTTTATTCAGTAATTTAGGGTCCAGAAGAACAGTTTCATTATTTACTTTTATGAAAAGTAGCAAATATTAAATGATACGGCTTCTTTATGAAGCAAAGCTAAACTCTCTTCCAATTCCTGCCAAGAGTCCTTTGTGAACTAGGGTAGAAACGGGAAGGGAGAGAAGGAAAAAAAAGTCACCCAAAATAGGCGTTACGTATGAAAATCAGTAGATGACTATACTATCATCTTGAGGGGAGAAAAAGCAATAATAATAATAATGGCAAATCAGGAACGGATAGTACTAAATTTCCCTCCCTTTTCACCCCCTCACAGGATATCCTGTCTAGCTGCAGAAACAAAACATGGAAATGAATCAGGCGATAAAGGATTTGCTCCCATTAAAGATGTTAGTGATTTGGTCCCAAGCAGGGGAAGTTAAACATTAAGATGGATGATGGTTCACAATCTGTGGATGCCACATGCACCCCCCCATCCCCCCCCCAACTCCCCGCAGTGGGATGCAAACTTTATGTGTGATAAAGAATGTCAAGTTAAAAGCAAAAGCATTTTGTCTAAGTATGATAATAAATCACACCATAGACTGACCTAAGTACTTAATTTGTTCCAAAATCGATAGTCAATCTCTTCTGACGGCTGCCACAACTGAACGACTTTTATTTTCTCACTACATCTCAGAAAAGTGACATCTAGTCTTTCGTAACTTCTTTGAGGGGACAGGGACGGAGAACGAAAACAGTAATTGTGAAATAGCTGCAGAGCCACAGGAGAAAAGAAGAGAGGCTACTTCACTCAGGAGAAATCCAGAGGCCCTTCAAGAATTGTTGTTGTGATATTTTTCATTTTGGAAAGAAGCAAATTGCATTTAGTTATGTTTTATTTTTTATGTTTATTTATTTTTGAGAGTGAGAGGGAGCCAGAACGTGAGCAGGGGAGGGGCAGAGAGCGAGGGAGACACAGAATCCGAAGCGGGCTCCAGGCTGTGGGCCGTCGGCACAGAACCCGAAGTGGGGCTCAAACTCGCGAACCCACGAACCGCGAGATGGTGACATGAGCTGAAGTTGGATGCTTACTGAGCCACCCACGTGCCCCGGATGTAAATTGCATTTACACAGCTTACTTTTTTCAAACGTTAAAACTGAGCATGTTAATTAGCTTGATGGGGTGATCTCTTCACAATATGGATGTGTATCGAAACATCGAACTGTGTGCCTTAAATATATGCAGTTTTTGTCAGTTTTGCGTCGAAAAAGGAAAGTTAAATACAGCATCAGGCAAACGAAGAAAGAAAGAAGGAGACAGAGAGAAAGAGAAAGAAAGAAAGAAAGAAAGAAAGAGAAAATAAAGAGGGAGGGAGGGAAGGAGGAAGGAAGAAAGGAAAGAAGGAAGGAAGGAAGAAAAGAGAAGGGAAAGAGAAAAGGAAAAGAGAAAAGAAAAGAGAGGAGAGGAGAAAAGGGACAAGTAAAAGGTCCCTCACATTTCCAAGGTTTCCTATGACCTAGAAATGAACTTGTCCTAAGAATCCGGTTGAAGACATTGATTCGACGTGTTGGAAGGACTTGGGCTTTCAACTTTCCCAGGAAGATAAACTGAGTACTACATATGCTGCTATCACGTTGGGATCAAGACTGAGGATTCTCTGGGATGAGATGTGTAAAGAAGGAGGTGAAGAGAGGTGGATGTCACGCAAATTGCAGGCAGCCTTCCAAGTTAGTGCTGGTCCAAACTGGCCCGGCTGGCTCCCCTCACCCCCGGGACCCCGTGGTCAGGCTCTGCCCCGCCTGCCACAGAAGTCAACCCCTCCTGTGACACGTTGGCTGCAGCTCAACAGCGAAACATGCCTGTTCTTTCCTGAGCATTTGGGGAGCCCGCAGGCACTGAGCTACGATACGAACGGAAAACACGAAATCAAAATAAAAGGAAAAGCCTGCCCTTGAAAATCACCGTAAGCCACCTAGGTCTCCTGCTCAGGCTTCCAGAGCGGGCACTGAGGCAGGCCACCCAAACTGCTGACACCCTCCGTTGACCTCGGCAAAGCAGTTGTGAGCCTGATGACTTTGTTTTTAGGTTTTGGAACCGAACTTTACAGGGATGGGTTCCAATCCTGGGCGGTGCTGAGAAAACTCTGGTCTCACCAGAACTTGGCAAAGACCACCAGACGCGTTTCATGTGAGGGCCTTTTCCCATAATCTGGCCAGAACGGGTTATGAATGTTCTGGGGAGCAAAAAGCAGGTCCCCAGGGCCGAGCAAGGGCCGCGCCCTGCTCCCAGCTCGGAGAGACCACACAGCCGTCCTCTCTCCCCTCTGGGTCTTTATAGTGAGAAAACCACACCGCCCCTCTCGTGCGGAAGCTAAGGGCGAAAGTGGAAAAAGCCAGCGACACAAATTGCATCCTACAGCTGAGAAAGCCTCTCTCTTGGAAAAGCTAGAAAATAAATAAATAAAGGGGGAAATCCAAATGGGATTGCTCTTCAAACACACAAATGATCTTATGTTAACAGTTGGGATTAAACAGCTGTCTCGTGGTTATGTGATCATAACAGATGCTGTGTGCAAACGTTTCCTGCTAGCTTTGTTTTGGTTATTGCTGTTCGTGCAGTTCAATGGGCTGAATTCAGCTTAAGGGATACAGGTTTTTATTATCCTTCTGTGCTGCACGGGCAGCTTCATCATCTCTTTAAGAGGAAAGGAGGCGAGCGTGAGAGATAGATGGAGGGGAAATTGAGGGTGGGCTCTCCGATGTCACATCGGGAATGATGTCACATTGATGAAATTCCAACACGCTGGTTTATGACCACTTTACCATTAAAGTGGTCCCCAGTTCTATTATGTGGTTGGTTTTGTTTTGTTTCTTCTTCTTCTTTTTTTTTTTTTCCTCGTGGAGGCTGTCCTTGGGTCTAGTGCAGTTTATGCAGCTGGAATAGAATTTATAGAACATAGAGAAAGGTGTTTGGATGACTAACAGATTACAACGTTGTAACGATCCCTACTTTGTCTCTCTTCTTCCCATGCCCTCCGGTGAGAAAATATACAGGCTGACTTTGATTTTTCCTAGAAATTTCCTTTCGTCCTAGGAGGGGGGATCGCCCTGTGTGTGTCAGCCAAGTGACATGGTGAACCGTGACGATTTTTTTGGAAGTTCAAATCTGGAAGCCATTTTGGCCGGAATTACATTACTTGCTTAAACCAAAATATCCTCCTGGCTCAAATGCTTCGGAGAACCGCTGTGATTCATGACGTACTTTGCCAACCAGCAGATTTCACTTTTATTACTTACATTTTCCAATTTTATTCATTTTTTTTTTTTTTGGATACGATGTAAATCGCAGAAATAATGTTTCTGGGCTCAAAAGGTACCTGGCTATCAGAAGGAGGAGTCAGAGGGATGAATGTGGCCACAGTTAACAGGTGGGGCGAGGCGTCTGCCTGCTCATCCCCAAGACTCCCCAGGACCTTGGTCCTCAACTGTAAAGGACCTCTCTCATCAAGCACCCAGCCACGCATTCACTGACCAGCAGCCTTCCTGTGCTTTTTGAAACCCTGGGTGGGGACAGGAGGGAGGGGCTTCCACTGCTTAGCACCTTATCTTATGAATCCTACCTTTGACTAGGACATCCTACCACGGCTAAGCCTCTCCCCTCTGACACCTTTATGGAAGGGGAGCTTTTAATACCATATAGATACATTTAAGGAGCCAAACTCAAGTCGCCTCTTATGCTCGCTCAAAAAAAGGGCGGGGTTAACGATTCCTCTCTGGGGTTCAGCAGCTCGCAGAATGAAATCACGCCTCCGCTGATAAGCTGCCAAAGCGGTCCTATGTCCATGGTGTTTCAAACACATTTCAAAGTGACTTCATATGCATTCAGTGCTCGATCCTCTGGACAGCTCCTGGAGATATTTTCCTGATCTTACAGAAAAACAAGTCAAGATCCGTTTGGTAAGAAGGGTACTGGGTCGCGGTTGCCCAAGATGATGCAAGCTGGAAGTGCTGGAGCCTACAGTGGTTCCCGCATCAGGGATCTGGGGCCAGGTGATAGGGAAATTGATTAGGGCATGCGCCCCAGGGACCTCTGCTGCTGTTGTCATTGTCTGTTTCATTGGGGGAGTTAGGGGGTGGGGGCTGCACTATGTCAGGCTATTTCCATGGCCTCTAAATAGCGGAGGCAAACATCAGCACTCTTATTCCGGCTCTGGGAATTTGAGCCCAGGACTGAATATCAGCTTCCTCTGTGGGATCAAGCCTGTGCCAGCCTCAAGACAAAGGTCCTCCCCAAGGTACACAGACAGACAAGAAGTACACGGAAAGATGCTCCACATCCCTCAACGTCAGGACAATGCAGATCAAAACTACAGTAGGATGTCACTTCCACCCGTTACGATGGCTACTGAAGAAAAAAAGAGAAAAAAAAGTGTTGACAAGGATTGGGAGCAATCAAGACCCTTGTACACTGTTGGAAGGGATGGAAAACGGCGTGGCCGCTGCAATGGCGATCAAGTGGGAGTGACCCAAGGGCGCGTCAGTGGACGGACGGATCAGCAACATGTGGTCTATATACACCGCGAAAATCATTCAGCCTCAACAGGAAGGACGTGTTGTCGTATGCCACAACATCGATGAACTTCGGGGTCCTTTATGCTGAGTGAAGCAAGCCAGTCACAGGAAGGCAAATACCGTGTGATTCCACTTACGCCAAGTATGCAAAGTAGGAAAACCGATGGAGACTGAAAGTGGAACAGTGGTTGCCAGGGCCTGGGGAGGAGGAAATGGGGAATTAGTGTGTAATGGGTACAGAGTTTCATTTGGGGTGACGGGCAAGTTCTGGAAATGGATGCTGGTAGTGGGTGCACAACAATATGAATATACCTAATACCACTGAACTGAACTAGACAGTCACAATTTTTATTCTATCTCTATTTTACCACAAGAAAAAGAAATCAGGGATGCCTGGGTGGCTCGGTCGGTTGAGGGTCCGACTCTTGATTTCGGCTCAGGTCATAATCCCAGGGTCATAGGATCGAACCCCACGCCAGGCTCCGTGCGAAGGGAGGGGCCCTGTTTAAGATTCTCTCTCTCACTCCTTCTGCCCCTTTTCTGCTCATGCTCTCTCTCTCTCTCTCTCTCTCTCTCTCTCTCTCAAATAAAATAATTAGAAAAGAACAAAGAAATTAGAGCCAACAAACAAGCAAACAGACAAAAGGTCCACTACGGTCACCTGGTACCTGAAAGTTTCAGTCCCTGCGAACTGCTCCCCTTGGAATCTTGTTTTTGCCCTTTTTTCCACGTCTGTTCTGGACATAACACATCCTCAGCCTTTCGGCATCACCGTGTATCCAGATACTATAGTGCATGCAGATTAAATATCTATGAGGGAAGTGCAAATCAAGCATCAGAGAGGTTTGATTTATACCCTTTCCCTGATGATTAGAAGTATCTCTAGGATCTTCGTTCTTTTCAGGCTTCATACCAATTAAAATGCAAATCTTTCCAAGAGAGAATGTTTTAAGCATTTTCATCTTTGAATGAATTGCAGGTCCTTTTATCTTCTGCCTCTTTTTTCTAAAATAAAGCTCCCTTTTATTATAAAGGTAATAGAGTAAACGAGTTAATAGCTAATACATATCAACAGCTCTTACAGACTGTCGAGATGGAGACGAACAGCCCAACAGAAGAATGGGCAGGAGCTGCGGGAAGGCGTTGGAGGAACCAGTCCAGACGGCCCCTGGAAAATAAAAAGACGGTCCAAGTCGCTTGGTGGCAGGACAATGAAGATGGCGAAATAGCGAAGTATCATTTTATATTCATCATGCTGACAAAATGGAAAGACAAGCCTGTGTCACCTAGTGATGGCACGAATGTGTGCAAAAGAGTACGCTCACACGTGGCCTATAAAAACGTCACGACTGTTTGCGTTTTAGAAGAGCAGTCTGATAGCGTCTCTTTAGTTAAAAGTGCATGTGTCTTTCACCCAGCAAGCCCACTGTCAGAAATCCACCCCCTAAAATAAAAGGTGTCCTCCTCTAGGTACTATGTGGATCATCTACAAGGTTGTTAGCTATGGCACTCTTCATAGCCAGAAAGACAGAAAGACAGGCAAGAAGGCAGGCAGAAAGGAAAGAAGGAAGGAAGAGAGAGGAAGGAAGGAAGAAAAAGAAAGAGAGAAAGAAAGAAAGAAAGAAAGAAAGAAAGAAGAAGGAAGGAAAGGAGAAAGAAAGAAGAAAAGAGAAAGAAAGAATGAAAGAAAGAAAGAAGGAAAGAAGAGAGAAAGAAAGAAAGAAAGAAAGAAAGAAAGAAAGAAAAAAGGAAAGAAGAGAGAAAGAAGGAAAGAAGAAAAGAAAGAAAGAAAGAAAAAAGAAGGAAGGAAAGAAGAAAGAAAGAGAAAGAAAGAAAGAAGAAAAGAGAAAGAAAGAATGAAAGAACAAAAGAAAGAAAGAACGAAAGAAAGAAAGAAGAAGGAAGGAGGGAGGGAAGGAAGGAAGGAAGGAAGGAAGGAAGGAAGGAAAGGAGGGAGGGAAGGAAGGAAGGCAAGAGAAGGAAACAAGACAAAAAAACCAAGAAAGACTCAAGCTCAGTACCTCCATTGCAGGGGCTATAATGGAACCACTAAAAAGAAAAAGAAACAGCCGTATCAGATGACTCGGAAGGGATTCCATGAAAAATTGCTGAGTAGGAAATCCTTGTGTAGGAAGTAAAGTTCATTTTGGAAAAACAAGTGGTCACATGCAGGCATGTGTGCGCACACACACACACACACACACACACACCCTCTATACCCACGGATAGGGGATCATAGGATTATATCTGTATAAGAATGTATGTGCTTGAAGACATATGGAAAGATTATTACTGGGTAATTCATATTATTTCCCTGTGGAGAAGTCGGCTGATGTGAGTAGAGAGAGAAGAGAGGGGAGTGAATTCACAAACTGAAGAGAGAAAGAAAAATGACCAAAAATGGCATCAAAAATGGACTCTATTTTCTGCATGGCGTGTTTCCTATAGGTGGGTATACATACAAAAAGCAACCTATATGAAAAACCCCAGCCAAAATTTGGTTTTTAATAACTAAAACCCTGGGGGGGGGGGGGAAACGAGGCTTCATGAGAGAATAGTACCTGCTACTTTTAGGATTAGTGCGATCCTTTGCCCAGTTAAAGAGAAAAATCAGCAGCTCAGGTTATTCAATATGAGTTTTGGTGATGCAAAAGAACCCTCATTTGGTGATAGCCTTGGAAATTAAATGATTGCCATTTTTTGCTGTTGTGCATATCTCCGGTTCTAGGAAGCAAAGATAGGAGAGGATAGTTCATGGCGCTTCGTCATGTCCTCAAAAGGGGTCATCTGCAACAGGGCTGAAACATCAGGTTATTGTTCGAAGTCACAGTCAAACGCCAGTAACCGAGTTATACCACACAGTGCTCGTTCCCTGGGTCCAGGAAAGAGTCTTCCAGAGGAACAGCTGAAGACAGCAACGCAGGACCATACTTGCCTCCGGTGGCAGGATCCGCTTCTCAACACATAATCATCCTCTGAACTGGTTTCCTAATTTGTGTTTCCAAAATCAGAATACCATTTGCAAAAGCAGAGATGGGGCCGTGTAATGCCATGAAATTCGCACTCCTGATTTTCTCATTTTGATTCATCTCTCAGTTTGGCCAGGACCTAAGTGTGAATTTGTTTTCCAAAAGCCTGATGTATGGATGATCAATTTTCATATTATTCGCAAGTGTACCTATGCAGCCTTTCCCTAGTAGAGGAATATTGGTTAGTAAGGATATAGTGAGTCACGGTCTAATCCCCATCGGACCGAGTAGATGTTTTTCTAGTGCATTTGGCATTTTCAGCAGGTAAGTCTGAGGTCAGCCTGTTTGCTATTATTTTACCATTATTTTTTTGAAATTGTCTTTTCTTTTTATTCTCCTGTGCTTATATGATATGGACGCGCGCAATTTAATTATCCTGCCAGCCTCTTTTTTTTTTTTTTTTCACTGAAGTTGCTTCTACTGCTATGAAACTATTTGATATGCGTATCTTAGTCTTTATAATAACTCCGTAAAGCTTTCTTTGGTTATGTTTTGGAATGTTGTTTCTGTTCCAGCTCTGTTTTCTTCCTCCGAGACTCTTATAAATTTCCATTTTATTATCATCACCTAGTACAGTCTTACTTTATTCTCCGTTGAGTGCTTCAGTGTCTGAAGTTTGTTCCTGCTAGGACTAACGAAGTTTTTGTGTTTTCTTTTCTCAGGATGATTTTCGGCCCATTGCTACTATCCATTTTTGCTCTAGTGTAGCAATTCCATAATTTTTTTTAATGCTTATTTATTTTGAGAAAGAGAGAGAGAGAGAGAGAGAGCACGAGTGGGGAAGGGTGAGAGAGAGAGAGAAAGAGTGAGAGAGAGAGAGAATCCAAAGCAGGCTCCGAGCTGTCAGCACAGAGCCCAACGTAGGGCTCGATCTCAGGAACAGTGAGATCATGACGTGAGCCAAACTCGAAAGTCAGAAACTTAACCGATTGAGCCACCCAGGTGCCCGGGGCGGTTCCCTTCTTGGGTTACTTTGTGTAACTGTGAAACATCACAGTTATGATATTATGCAGGGCTCAAGGGCACAAAGTCGGAAATTTCTTCATGAGTTAGCTTAATTTCCCTCACACAGCTTCCACCTCCACGGATGTCAGAATGCATGGTATTATTTCCGGGAACGCTCCTTAAGACATGTAGTCATTTCCCGCTGCTGCCGTAACGAATCCAGTGGCTTAAAACAACACGTTGATTATCTTACAGTTTTGGAGGTCAGAAGCCTAATACTGATTGGCTGGGCTGGGTTGCTTCTGGAGGCTCGGGGGAGAAAATCTGTTTCCTTGCTTTCTCCAGCTTCTGGAAACCACCTCCATTCCTTGACTCAGGACCCCACAACGCTCTGATGTCATCCCTTTCTGAAGTCTGACCCTTGGGTCTCCCTCTTACAGGGACCCTTTGGATTACATTGGATAGCCAGGATAATCTCATCTCAAGAACCTTTGTCACATTTGCAAGGTGCCGTTTTGCCATATAAAAAATGCCATTATTTACAAGTTTGTAGATTCAGGATATGGAAATCTTTGGACACCCACTGCTCAGTCTGCTGTCGGTAAATTATCCCCATCACTGGAAGTTTACAGATAGCCACTAGGCCTTTTTCTTGCAATTGCCCCTTCCAGGTTGCTGGAAATCCATGAGGATGGCTGCCGGGAAGGGAGGATGTATTCTTTTTCATATCTTTTCATAATAAACCGGTAAACAGTAAGCACACTGCTTTCCTGACTTTTGTGAAGCTCTCTAGTCAATAAATCGAACCCAAGGAGGGGTTCATGGAACCTTTGATTTCTAGCCGGTCAGTGGGAATCATAGGTGATAACCTGGACTTTCAAATGGGGGGTGAGGGAGGCAGTCTCCTGGGATGGAGCCCTTCACCTGTGGGATCTCACATCCTCTCCAGGTAGACAGCACCTCAATCAATTCTGATTTAGTTACGTTGTAGGACATATAGCAGGTGTCGCAGAGAATTGCTTGGGGTGGGGAAAACCCTACATAGCTGGCATGAAAAATGTTTTAATGCAGGGGCCCCTGGGGGGCTCAGTCGCTTAAGCGTCTGACTTCGGCTCAGGTCATGATCTCACGGTTCGTGGGTTCAAGCCCCGCCTCAGGCTCTGTGCTGACAGCTCAGAGCCTGGAGCCTGCTTTGGATTCTGTGTCTCCCTCTCTCTCTGCTCCTCCCCCAATCACGCTCTGTCTCTCTCTCTCTCTCTCAAAAATAAATACACATTAAAAAATAATGTTTTAATGCAATACCGGGGTGAGACTAAAGGAGGGGCACACTGGAGGAGTGTGAGTTTCCCTACACCCGTCTTCTTGCATGTTACCAGTCAAATCAAAAACTGTTCCTCAGATTTTTTTTTTTTTCTTTTGGTTCTGGAAAGAGACTACATGCTATTTAGTTATCACTTTGGTAGAAAAATATTCTTGGTCCTTCGAGTTACAGTTGGTGCTGTTTCCTCTCCGTACCCGTGCTTAACCCAAGTGTCGTCCATCCAGACCTAGTGCTAAGTGCAGCCCTCTGAGCACCACTCGGAGTCCACTTGGGAGCTGACCGAAAATCTCTTCTAAGAGCTTCAGCTGGTGTCTGTTTCATGCCCAACTGCCTTACCCCAATTGCCCAATAACCCTGGTTTGGGAGCGTAATTCCCTCCAGAAACATGCTTGCAATCCAAAGCACTTGTGTATCTTGTATTTCAAGAACCATTGGCTCAGCTGTGCCCGAGTGACGTTCGGCGTCAGGTACGACTCCTATTGCACGACGTCACTCGTTTACCGGGGTGACCCCGATGAGAAGTGTTTGCTCGTCTTGCGGAACGCTCGCAGAACAAGTCACTTGCAATCCGAGGTTTGACTGTATTTAATACCAGTGACACCGCTAGGCAAAAATTAAGAGCTGGTCCCAATCTTACTGCCTGTATGTGGCTTCTCCAACACACAGAAAGACTACAGAACTCCTCTAAAGGACTCCTCTCGTAGGTATCACACCTCCCACAATGCAACTCCCTATGGCCATCCTCTACCTTGGGCTCAGTAGCCCTTCATTACTCGTATTCAACACTTGCGTATCCTTATCGGTTTCTGGAAGATAGAGAATGCCTATCTATGCTAAAATGTTCAGTATGAATCAGCAAGAAACAGAAGGGAGGAACTGAATTCTGAGAGCCTTAAAAAATCTGTAGCTGCATATCTTATTGCTAGCGAGCCTAAATGGTGGATCTCATGGGAGGCGGTGGGTGTGGGGGATTCGGAGGGGGAAGGAAAGGAAAAAGAAAGAATCTTTCAACTTACGTTCTGATGGCATTGCATGGGTGATGGATTGCTTTGCCTTTTCTGGCCAACCTTCCAATTAGGGAGACTTGTTCTCAAGTTTGGTACAAGTTGTCTGTCAGTGAGTGTGTGCATTTTTATCTTTTTTCCATGACTTCACAGGGGTGGGGGCTACGACACATACGACATTTTAAACCAAAGTTCCTAGACGTTCTCTCCCTTGGAGGAGAAGACCGGAAAGGACTGAGGAGGAAGGGGAGTTGGAAAATGTGGAGGAAGAAGCTGTGTACATTGGGAGCTGGCAGGCAGTGAGCATACTTTGTGGGTGCTGAGTCTTAGTCTGTGAAAAAGTGTGATGACAGAACCTCCAAAAGAAAAGGTGCTTTGGGTTCTGCGGGCTCCAAATGTATTCGTAAAGTCTGGTAACATCATTCATTCAATTACAGAACTAACTAAATGAATAAGTAACTGAATGAATAAAAGTTATAGAACTTTTTGGGTTTGCTCGCAGCTTTCTGGCCATCAGCCCAGCCCCTCTTTGCTTCCTGGTCGGAATTCTTTTTTCCACCATCGATCTCACCGGTCCCAACAATTCTATTCTCTCCTTCAACTGGATTCTTCCCTAGACCTCTTTTTTCAAGGTCCTCTCTCACTCACTTTTGGTTCCTGCTGTGACAAATGCTAAGTAAGCACCCGATATTTCCCAAGAATTTCGAGCTGGCTCATCCCTGGACACTTAATGTCCTTCTGGTGGCCCCTGAAACCTGAGCCCATGGGAAATCATCTTACTGTTACCTTTAATTCTAGGAGAAGCTTCTCTATTGTTCTTCCTTCTTGTGCTTGCCCTGTTTATACAGACAGCTTCCCAGCTAACACCTTGCTACAAGACCCACCCATCAAAAGCTTTTCCAATTACCCTTTCTTTCTTTCTTTCTTTCTTTCTTTCTTTCTTTCTTTCTTTTTAATGTTTATTTATTTATTTTTGAGAGAGAGAGAGACAGAGAGAGACAGAGAGAGACAGAGAGAGAGAGAGAATCCCAAACAGGGATTGGCACAGAGCCTGATGCAGGGTTTGATCTCCCAAACCATGAGATCATGACCTGTGCCGAAATCAAAAGTCGGATGCCCAACCACCACCCAGGCGCCCCTCCAATGACCCTTTCAAAACCCAGTTCATTTGCATCGTTTGAGACCGCTTTGTCTTATTATCTTCCAATATAGAAGGTTTGAGTCAGGGTTATCTATTTATTTGCCACATTCTTCTTAGCGTTTGGCTTAAATTACCGAGTAAAACTGAAAATCTGTTCATTCTGCCCACATGGGAGGAAAATTGCTCAACCCTCCCTCTCCGAGCCTCTTGGCTATCGAGACCCTAGACCCTTCACAGCCTCTGCTCCATTGGCCTCATGTGCCTAATTTGGGCTTCTCGGAGGCCCCAGGTATTTCGCCTGCTTTCCTCAGCCTCTTTTTCTTGGAACTTTTCTTCCCTGAGGAGCGGGATACAATCACCACAGCTCTCTCCGCGGACTTGTAGCTTCCAAGAGTCAGTTCACAGATTCTCTAATTTTATTTAATGGTTTCATAAAGAGGCAATGCAGTTCTTTACAGAAGTTAACAGCCAGGGCATGCTTGCGGGATGTTTAGAATATCCTTGTTTCAATTAAACAGATACATCGCTCCTTGCAGCAGTGGCTAGTTTCTGCCTGTGTCAGGTGGTACAGAACCATTTTGTTTGCTGGGAACTCTTTGTTTCTGGGAGTCAAGTCTCCCTAGCCCCGGCCGGAGGAACAGAGTTTGCTTAATCCTGCCCGCTAGATGATGAATTAAGCTGCTTGGGCTCAAGCCAAAAACAGGATCCCAGGTCTGGCAAGATTCATACACACTCCTATCTAAGAACTGTTCCTTATTTTCTTATTCAGGTGCAGTGAATAACATGTGCTCTATACGGAAGACATTCCCTATAGCCTCCAAAGATTCTCCTCCTGAGCTCCAGATAAATGTACAACAACATTCCATACGTTTTGCAAGGCTCCAAGCCTTTCTGGAGTCAGAGATGGACTGGAAACTACCCTGAGGGAATGTGGGCTCCATCCAACCCAGACTCGTATTTCTAGAATTGGTACAACCAGGAGAAGGGGAGGCCGATTTGGAAGATGATGTCACCCAGAACTGATGGTATCCAAAAATGAGAATGTCACTCTTCTCCCATCTTCCACAATCCTCTGAATTGCTCTGGGATCCTTAAGAGAGCTTTGGAAATCAACATGGAGTAAATTATCATTCATTCATTTAACCAATACATTCGTAGCATCCACTCTATAGTAGACATTTGCTGGGTGGGAGGCCCACGCTGACAACAAAGCAGGCAGTTTCTGGTGGCAGCCTTAAGAGGAGATGAAGGTAACAAGTTTCTAAATGCTTCATTATTAGTAAGAAGGACGGGGGCACCCGGGTGGCCTAGTCAGTGAAGCGTCTGATTCGTCGTTTCAGCTCGGGTCACGATCTCCCAATTCACGACTTGGAACACCGCTTTGGGCTCTGCGCTACGTGTGTGGAGCCCGCTTGGGATTCGCTCCCTCTTCCTCGTTCCCTCTGCCTCTCCCCTGCAGCCTCTCTCCTAAAAATAAATAAATAAGCTTTATGGGGCACCTGGGTGGCTCAGTCGGTTGAGCGTCCGACTTCGGCTCAGGTCACGATCTCGCGATCCGTGAGTTCGAGCCCCGCGTCGGGCTCTGGGCTGATGGCTCAGAGCCTGGAGCCTGCTTCCGATTCTGTGTCTCCCTCTCTCTCTGCTCCTCCCCCGTTCATGCTCTGTCTCTCTCTGTCTCAAAAATAAATAAACATTAAAAAAAATTTTTAAAAATATAAATAAATAAATAAGCTTTAAAAATAATGATAATTATAAGTACTGTACAACATTATATGTAATAGCCCCAAATGAGAACAACCTAAATGACTCTCAACTGGCGAATAAGGAGGACAAACTGAGGCATCTCCATACAGTGAAATATTATTTGGCAGTCAAAAGGAGTGAGAAATGATGACATGTGTTGTAACACTTAAGGATGGACCTTGAAAACATGCTAACTGGAAGAAGTTCCGTACAAAAGACCACATTTAATTAAAAAAATTTTTTTTAATATTTATTTATTTTTGAGAGAGAGACAGCACGTGAGCAGGGGAGGGGCAGAGAGAGAGGGAGACACAGAATCCGAAGCAGGCTCCAGGCTCCGAGCCGTCAGCACAGAGCCCGACGCGGGGCTCAAACCCACAAACCGCGAGATCATGACCGGAGCCGAAGTCGAACGCTTAACCGACTGAGCCATCCAGGTGCCCCAAAAGACCACATGTTAAATGAACCCATTTATATGATGTGTCCACATAAGGCAAGTCTATAGAGACAGAAAGTACATTAATAGTTGCTTGGGCCTGTGAATGAGGAGTGACTCTCAAAGGGCATGAAGGAACTGTTCTCAAATTGAGTTATGGCAATGGTTGTACACCTCTTTAAGTTTTCTCAAAGTATAAAATATTGAATGCACACTTACAACAGGTGAATTTCATGGTATACAAGCAATACCTCCAGAAAGCTGTTTAAAAAGTCTTGAAGAATTCATTGCACCACTACATCCCAGAAATTATTACTTGAAAAAGAATAATTATTGCTCTAAAGGAATTAAAGAGGGGAGAGCGATAAAGGATCAGCGTGCATAAGTAAGTGGCTCCTTAAATAAGGTGGCCAGTGAAGGTTTTGCTCAGGAAATAACACTTCACGAGAAATCAGAAGGGTAAGAAAGAGCCAACCACAAGAAGCCCTGATGGAGGAGACTGTGAGTGAGAGGGAGTAGCTCGCACAAAGGTCCTGAGGTGGGAAAAACTTTGGCCTCTCTGAGGAACTGAGGAGAAGCCCAGTGTGAGAAGGAACAACGTTGTATAGGGCCACAGGATCCACGTTAACTAGTTGAGATTCTATTCTCCGTGTAACATCAATCCATTGAAGAGTTTGGAACAGGGCAATAGTGAAAGTTGGGAAAAGCCGATCAGATGCTGTTCCATAGCCCAGGAGAAAGAGGACGATGTCTTGGATGAGTGTGGCAGAAGGAAGGATGGACAGAAACAGATACGTGCAGTGTTGATGCTTGAGATGGAACCAACCACAACTGCTCAGAGATTTGGGTTTTGAAGAGTGAGGTAAAGAGAGGAATCAAAGAGGACTCCCATATTTCCAGTTAGAGAATTTACTAAGATGATTTACTAAGATGAGAAAGATTGAGGTAGGAACAGGTTTGGGCAGCAAGAGAATCAGGATTCCTCTTTTGGACACATTGAGTTAAAAACGCCTCTGAAACCAAAGGAAGAGTGATGGAGAAGGCAAAGGAAATGTAGGTTTGCAAAGGAGACCAAAGGGCAGTGACCCGTGAGGCCAAAGAAAGTATAGGAGAGTGTGACATCACAAAATCTTACAAAAAAAGAGACTGAGAGGGGCGCCTGGGCGGCTCAGTTGGTTGAGCGTCCAACTGGATTTTGGCTCAGGTCACGATCTCATGGTTTGTGGGATCGAGCCTGGCATCGGGCTCCGCACTGACAGAGCAGCAGCGCCTGCTTGGGATTCTCTCTCTCCCTCTCTCTCTGCGCCTCTCCTGCTCATGCAGGCACACTTTCTCTCTCAAAATAAATAAATCAACGTTTAAATAGAGAGAGAGACAATGACTTGAGAAAGAGTGGCCACCACCAGGTGAGATGAGGATTGGCAAAATGGGAGGCCCTGCGCCTCACTGAAGCAATTTCTTGTAGGCATGATGATAAGAGAAACACCGGAATCAGTTGAGACCCAAAAGGAGTGAGGCTATGGAGGCTGTATATGTGGATGAATCAAAATACTTGGACCTGGAAGGAAGACGAAGGAGTGGCGGTAGTTTTAGGGAAATGAGGGATCAAGGGAATGCTAGCCTATCAGGTAGGGCCCCGTATGAGAGAAAACCCTACAACAACTTGCTAGACGTCTATTTTCTCCCCCTTTACGTGAGACGGTAAGAAGTTCTGGGCTGCCATGGTGGCTTCCCAAACACCAGGGCCCCAGGTCCTGCTACCTTACAGCTATGTCAACAGAAACACGAGAGGGAGTGATAAACAAGCTCAAGTCCTCCCATTTTGAGGATGCTTCCAGGAGGCCGAGCCGCTGCATCTGCTAACTCCATCCCATGGCCAAACCCAGGTGCAAGAGAGGCTGGAAACTGTTGTCTCTTCCAAGTGTTTATGGACTTAGCTAAATACGTAGGTTCTTTAATTAAGGGGAAAAAAGGAATGATGGCCATCGGAGATCAACTCTCATCCTTTGCCAGAGCCAGAATTTGAGTTTTGTTCGCGTGTTTGCTTTTTTGTTTGGGTGTTTGTATCCTTTATCTGGTGAATGGAGCCAGTAAAGGGGCGTTGGCTACAGGAGAGTAATGGACCAAAGTCCACAAAACCCTTGAGAAAGATGAGGAGGTTGGATTCAGAACCTAAGTAAAAGGACTGGCCTTTGAAAACAGAAGGCACCTTTCCTCAGCTGTAATTTTAGTGGAAAAAGGTAAGCCAAGGGCAGTCGTAGGTACGTTTCAATACTTAAAACTAGGTCAAAGATGACAGACTCCCAACTGATGACATCTATCTTCCAGGTGACATTTGCAGCAAGGTCAGCTTAGAGTAAACTAGAAGTTTCAGGAGATGGGTGAGGCACAGGATTTTTATTGTCATGGAGATCCAACATAGTGGGGAAACTGGGCGTCGCCTGGAGATCCAGCATAGTGGGGAAGGAGCTACAGAACAGTGGTAAGAGCCTTTATGAAGTTTGGGAATTTATTCCTCAAGTGGAACCAAGGTTAGCGAGGGTCAGGTCACATTAGCCAAGTGAAGCTGCTGGCATAGATATGGGGAAGGCAGATGGTTGGGTTAATCCAATGTTGGGGGTGTGGGAAGGCAAGTTCTAGAAGCTAGAGGATGTGAAGTTGTTACAAAAACTTGGATGGAAATAATCGTAATGACCATCGCCATAATCATCATCAACCAGTTCCAATCACAGCTCTTTATTTACTTAATGCCTCATTTGCATAGGGCACCTCTTGTTTATGAGAAGTGTTTGTTGTTGGTTAAAACCATTTTTTAACTTTCATGGTTCATAGGATGTTTTCCTGTACACAAGACACTTTTCCTAATTAAAGTCCATTTCCCAGATTATTACTTCTAACTTTGAAGAAAGATGGTTTTGCAATTTCCGTATAGATCATTCCATGCTCTTGCTGTGTTCTACCTTCCTGTTCTGTAGAACAAATCACACTCTACACATATCAACCTTCTATCGCTTCTACCATTTGGATTCCTCTTCTCCAAACTCTCTCCAAGTTCCCTGGTCCTCTTTCGAAATGTGGAACCAGAGCTTTGTCTCTCCAAGGTTTGACTACAGAGGTTTGACCCTCCAAAGGGCAACTGTGGAAGCTTCATGTTATAAGGCGTCATGAAAAGGAAGATGGGCAAAAATAAAGAGGCAGCTCTACAATCTCGAATGTTCCCAACCTGCAGCAGGTTGGGTGGTCCTTAACAAGGGTTCATTTCCATTTCCAGTGGCCCTTCTCTCGAAGGCATTTTCCCTGGAGACTAGAGTCCTAGGCCAATATATCTAGATGAAAACAATGCCAATACACTGTTGAATTTGACATTTATATTTACATTAAGAACCTATTTTTACAGTTGTGGAAGAACCTAATCAATCATTCATTCTGGCAGTGTTCAATGGGAAAAAGTATCCAGATTTCAAAATGTGATGTATGCCCAAGTTCTGATATGGAGATAAGTTGGAAGGGACAAGGGATAATTCTTGATCGTTAATTTTCTTTTTTCCTGGCCCTTCCTTGTCTTATTCCAAGACTGGTCTACGATGGTATCTTGGACTTCTTTAGTTTTTCACTCCGAGCATACTCACTATTCCTTATCAGTTTCCTGGGAACTATAAAGAATACCAAAACCTGTTCCTGTTCCATTTGGTTCTTAAATTCGTTACTGAGATACAAGTATATTTCATAATTATTCCTGTAGGAATGCTATCTCAAATTTCCAACCTTGTTTTGTATTTGGTTTCCAATTTCCCGACGACGTGCTTAATGTATGGGCATCTGCAAAAGCTGGAAAATAAGTTCTTGGTGTCAGGCTTAGCTTGTCACCACATTGCACCCAACAGACGGTAGAGTGAGGTCCCTGTGCCATAGCTCCATAAGCCCCTCTAGACAGAGTTTCAGCCACAGGGACTAGGGGGTGATCCAGGCCAAGAATGTCCTTTCCTTAAGCTCATAAAACAGTAAATTAACTATACACACACACACACACGTATGTATATGTTCACCTGCATATATATGTGTGTATGTAAAGCACATGCATAATTTGTATAAATGCATTTCTATGTGTATAAATACATAAGCATGTATTATATATATGCATTTATATATGCTCCCTGATTTACCACGTCATTACAATCTAGAGGCACTACTCTCTTGACTTACATGTCAATCACCCCCAGAGTAAATAAGAAGTAACAGCAATAAAAACCATTTCTCTAGGGGCGCCTGGGTGGCTCAGTCCGTTGAGCGTCCGGCTCCGGCTCAGGTCATGATCTCGCAGTTCGTGAGTTCGAGCCCCGGGTCGGGCTCTGTGCCGACAGCTCAGAGCCTGGAGCCTGTTTCAGATTCTGGGTCTCCCTCTCTCTCTGTCCCTTCCCCGCTCATGCTCTGTCTCTCTCTGTCTCTCAAAAATGAATAAACGTTAAAAAAAAATTTAGAAGGGGGGGAAAAAAAACATTTCTCTAAAGGAAAGAAAATGCCTTTCGCCATTTGTTCTAAAACTCTTCGTCAATTTATCACTGGACTTGGTAGTCTTAAACTCACCAATATCTTTTCTCCTGTACTTTGCAACATATTATGTCCCATACTGATTGCCAGGCAATGTCCCAAATGATCAGGGTACTTGTGGTGCCTAGTATTTGGCTCCCCAAACCACGCTCCACAGTCTACATGGAATGTGTGAAGAAAAAGATGTCTCTACTTGCCTTTGTCTTTAAGAAAGTGAGTAATTGTCTCTCTCTTTGCCTCTTCCCTCCATGGAGAATTTACTGGCCCCAATTTTTAAAAAAGCTCCTACCACACTCCCATTTTCTGTAAGTGCAATTAGTTGCAGGTACAAAATTTGGAGCAAAGAGGCCCCTTGTGGCCTGTTGTGCCTGCAGTTATCCAACTGTGGCTGCAGTTTTTCAGTGCACAACTGATTGCACCCACAAAAAGAAAGGCTAAACTCTGAAAATGGGTCCCTTTAAGACAGTTGGGGGATTGCATGCCTCCGGTTGGCAAATTGCAATCTTTTATAGAGACACAGCCATCGCTCCGGCTCGCAGTGCAGGTCTGAAATCCAGGTTAGGCATCCCCGGTGATGGAGAGCGCCCTCCCGCCCCCCCGCCCCTCTGGAAGGCAGGTGCCCCGAGCCCCTCCCCAGGCTCCACGTCACCCCCAGTTTCACCTTGAGCTACTGGTGGACAGCGCGTGAGTATTCAGCATCCCAGACTCTATCTCCTGCTTAGTTCACCAGTCACTCTCCAAAAGGGTTTGAAGAGAGAAGCTCGGTCACACTGTCAATATAACACATTTAACCAACTCTAAATTTGCTTTAAAGAGACAGCTACAAAGATTGACTTTTGCAAAGTGACTCACTCCACCATGCAGCAAAAGACGTCCATTTGCTCCCGACTGTTATTAACTGTGTCACTGAGTACATAAGAAAGGGTTTTGAAGGAATTCCAGTGTGAATCCACTAATTCAATAATCCAATAACATAAATTCCAGTAATGGATATTAATACCGTGTTCAAAACACCGCGCTCACAACTTTTATATCTCTTTTTCTCAAACAGACAGAGCATGCATCGCTGAGAGGCTCCTGATAAAATAATAAAACCCAATTCTCATCTCGAAAAAAGAATCATTATAGGAGGATGGTAATTTACTTTATATGACCTTCAATTGATTATTCTGTGGCTGCTACACAAATATCACAGGAGCTATTGATCGTAAAACCTACCAAATAGATCTCTAATAGCTTTTACTGGGCAAAAATAATTACGCTTGCACTGTGGTCAAACACACATAAACCAATGTGGAGGTATTAATGTATGCTATTATTACCCATCTGTCTGCGAGGTATGGAGAAGCCCCTTCATGGGAACACACTATGTCTAAGCCCATGAAAGCTTAATATCCAAGCCAACAATTACAGCCAGTTACACTGAAAAATTGATTACTGTAACTAAAAGCTAGGGCTGGAAAACAGAGGCTGCAGCCTGCTTAATAAAAGTAAAATCATAACAAGAGAAATCCTAATTGAGGAGCTCCTACTGCCGTGGCTACACGGATGCAGAAATTGAATTTCCCTGTGGTGCTGGCAGCAGAGTAACTTTTCAGAGTCAAGAGCTTTCTATCCAGCCCAGATCAAGATCAATGATCAACGCCCGTAAAAGGTCAGGGTGTCTAATCAAAGAACAGATCATCTATCTCTCAAGGAAAAGTGTACAACATAATCCAGAAAGGCAGCACGGCTGGCCACGGAGAGCGAGAAAAACGCAGGGAAAGAGAAACTCCAGTTCCACTTTGGTGAACAAGAAGAATGCTCTGCTCATACTAAGTGTGGAGCCGGACTTAGGAAGGCAATCTCAGGTCGCTCAGGTGGGCCTGAAGCGGACCGACCAAACTGGAGCGCGAGGAGGAACTTTCCCCAAGTTCAGGGAAAAAATGTTTTCAGCTCCGGAAGTTCCCCGGCAAGCAAAACGCGCATCCCCTCGCTCTCCACCCTGCCCCAAGCCAGGATTTTAAATTATAATGAAAACATAAATGCAATAATAATAATAATAATAATAAACCCTGCTATCAAGGTGTTAAAATGAGGGGTGGCAAATTTCCAACACCTGGAAGAAACAGACCAGAATGCTAATAAGAGTAAGTGACGCAAGGCCAAAAAAAAGAGACTCGGTCAACTCAGTGTGGACCGTGTGTGTTTGAGCGGGGAGGGGCGGGAGGGGGGGGCAGTTGTATCCCACGAAACAGGCCAGGGTAATAGCCCATGAATCCTATCCACGGATCCCATGAAACAGAACAGTATTGGAATGTGCAGCTGGAGGGCTGCGCATTCCAATGACAAGCAAGGTTTTTCTAAAGTACTTCTGTTCAGACCACGCCCCAAGGCCAGTAGAACCAGAATGCTGCTCTAGGCAGTGGGAATTAATTAAACACAAAACGAAAACCAAAATCAAAACAAAACAAAACATAAAAAGCCCCAAAGCCCCACAAATCCAGGTGAGTCTCATGCCAAGCCAGGTTTGAGAACCACCAACCCTGAGGATCAGAGACCCTTCTTCGCCAGACAGATGAGAAACCTGGAACTTCACGGGCGCACCCCTCCTCTGGCAGCAGTATGGCTCACGTGTTTGTTTCTCTTCCTTTTTGGCATTATCAGTCCCAGTTGTTAAGGGCAGGAAAGCTGGAGTCACTGATCTCTCTTTCATGATTTATGATTCAGAAGGAAGCCACGGGTGGAGGGGTTGGGGGCGATGCTTACTGCTGTGGTGGCTGTTATTTATTTTTATTTTCATTTTGTAGATACACGCTTTTCTGGAAAACCTTGAAGCCCCTGGTAGGGCTGACCGCCGCTCCCCGCCCCCAAGGCCTTGCCTGGATGTAACTGACATGTACATAGATACACTCTTGGACCGTGAGGGGCTTGGGGTGGGGATTCTGCTTGTCCTCAGTTGTTCTCAAATTACTGGATAAAGTACATGTATTGGGTCCTTCGCACCAGAAGGAATAATGGAGTCCGGTTATAAAATCCATACCACGTTAGCAGGACTCGTGGTGGCTGCCTTCTCAGGAGATCCAAGGAACTTAGCCCCGTCCTTAAAGGCAAGGTGATTGCACTAAGATTAGCTCTGCTCCTTTTTTTTTTTTTTAATTGTTACAAGCTTTTTTTTTTTTTTTTTTTTTTTTTTTTTTTTTTTTTTTTTTTGAAACGGCCCTTGAGATCCAGGTTAGGTTCTTGCTTGGCGTAGTTTGTGTAGCCGGTGCACATCAGTTACTAGCACTGTGTTCCTGCGGTGCACTTCGGTCTGGGGGCGGATTGCCGCCTGAAGTCCGCCCGGGGCCATGCTGAATTCAGCCTTGGGCTTGCAAACTCCACCCCGGGTCCGTGCTCTCAAAGGCACAGACCGGAGGCAACGAAGTGTTATCACTCCAATGTGTTTCTCCCTTAGTGGTCCCTTCCAAAGGTAAGCGTTCTCACTCTTCCACTCGTTTAGAGACGAAACCCAGTGAGGGCCCGTGTGTCCGCACGCACGGAGGGCAGGCCAATCCAAGGCAGGCGTGTGCAGTCGGGGAGAACGCGTCCCCTCCGCGTTCCTGCAGGCCCCCCGCCCCCTCCCGTCCTGGGCGCCAGCGGCGGGCCAGGCGCGCGCGCCGTCGCCGTGGGCCGAACGTACCTGCCGGTTCCGGCCTCGGAGAACGCGGAGGGGGGGGGGGGGCGCAAGGGCAAGGCCAGCCGGCGAAGCGCGGCGAGGGGAGCGGCGGGCCGTCCCGCAGGTGCGCCCCACCTGCCGCCCGATTGGCCGCGGCGGCGGCGCCCGGCGGGAGGAGGGCGGATGATGGATGGCCTGTCCGCCGGCCCGGGTCCGAGCAGCGGGGGGCTGGCGAGTGTAAACACGAGCGCGCTCCGCGGCTCCCGGCCCTGGGCGGAGAGAGCCAGAGGCCGGCACAAAAGGACCCGGCTCGGAATGTTTAGATTTTGAAGATTAGTTTCTATTATATCGCTGTGGGGGAAAGGAAGACGCACTCCGGGCAAGCGGAGGGCGCAGAGCCTCGCCTCGTTTAGGGCCGATGTTTGACAAATCGTGTCGCCATCGGAGCAATCCCTGAGCCTCCCCAACAGTTTTCAAGTCCTGTTGGTCATTTGTGTGAATGATGCCCTATCGGTTATCTGAGGGGGGAAAAAAAAAATGAAATCAGAGCCGAACAGTTGCATTCTCTTATCTCAGGCAACAGTAAAATCATGGAACACAGATTTCAAGAAACAAAACAAAACAGAAAAAAAAAATGGGGAGGCGGGGAGACAATGCACTTCAGAGGGTCTGTTCCGGATAAAAATATAAGACAATTGGATATCAGATGCTAAAAACAAAAAAAAAAAAAACAAAAAACAAAAACCAACCAAACCCGCTTGAGCTCAGAGAGAATATAAAATACGAGAATGTGTTCTAGAGATAATTTTGCACTCTAGAATGTGTAAAATTTTCATAATCTGTCTAGCTTTTCCGTCCTTAAAAGTCATGAGCACTTTGAATGTGTTTTGTTTATCCTTGCAAAAAGATGACAGCACATTGTTTCAGGCTATGGGATTTAAGAAGTGTCCTTTTAAAAACTCATTAGGTTGAGAGGAGGGATTGAAGCAGACGGAGGGATAACAGGAAAAAATATGTCACGAACCACCATGGAAATGGAGCTGGTAGAGAGAGCTATTGTATCCTCCAGACTCCTCTTTGGCCACAGAAGGACAGGTCCATTCACTTCGCATTTCCTCCTGTACAACCGCAGCGCTCTAGCTAATGCCATCTCCTGTCAAGAAGTCAGTCGGTCCTGCCCATGAGCGGATTCTTTACCTCCGAGAGCAGAGTAGTTGAGAGAAAGCAGTGGGATTTTATTTTTTTTTTAATATGGGAATGTTATTCAATTTCATTGTGCTTTAGAATAGTCACCGTCCCTACTGTCCTAGCAACTACAACCATTAAGAAAATAGAAGCCATGTTGAAAATAGCAATAAGTGAAATTGAATCCTGTCACAGAGGTGTGTTTTATCTCATTGTGGTTGAAGATGAGTCAGGGGGAGAAGGAACCTTGGTCCACGCATTTCCCTGTTAAATACTGTATTCTCACAGGGTAAGAGTTGAAACATTTAAGAAACTTAATAATCCCATCACACTAGCACGGACTGCATATCTGCCCCCCCCCCAAGAAAACAGCACACATAAATTAAATTCATTTGTGTCTCTTTCTAGAATTGCTTTTATGTAAGCTTAAATACTTACAGAAGAACTCATTTGAATCGTGTGGTTTTCTTTTCATATGTTACGTGAAAAGTACTTGTTAATATTAGTAGAAAATAACCATATTAATCAGTTTTAATAAGAGCATAGTATTTCCTTGAATGTACGTATCATTTGGTTAACCATTTCCTCGTTGTTGGATACTTAGGTCGCTTCTGGCTTTTGGTAAAGTAAATAATACAGTAAGGAACATCTTAAGGCAACATTTCCATGTTTTAAATTAATGGATTACTTTCAAATCAACTTTTTAAGTGGAGTAAATATAAATAGGCCACGAATGAACACTTTGATACAATTTTACAATAATTTCCCAATTGCTTTACAAAAAAAAAAAAAAAGAAAGAAAAGAAGAGAAAGAAAAAAAGTGGTAGCGTTTAACCCTACGCACAGGAAAATATTGGATCACATGTTTTACAGTATGCACAGTGTTACCAGGAAGACTAATAAAAAACGTGCGGCAATGTGGCGGGCATGATTATTTCTTTGGTTTTTACTTTGATTATTAGTGAAGTTGTACTTCTATTCTCTTCTAAACATTGATTTTACTCCCCCCTCTTAAATTTGTAGCTCCCCGTTTAATTACTAAGATACCTCTAGTCAACATATTAAAACAAAATGTAGCATTTTTTACAAATCACCCTTTCGGTGTTCATTTTGCCCTAGGGTGGTACACTCCCCCCCCCCCCCCCCCCCCCCCCCCCCCCCCCCCCCCCCCCCCCCCCCCCCGTCAAAATAATCCTAGCAAGAAATGCCTGACAAAACCGGGCTAAGGGGCAGTGTGGGATGATCTACTGAATTTAGGTTTCCAGCAGGCTTCCGCTTTCCCTCCGTTGTGACACCTAAAATGATATTATCGTCTGTGAAATGACCCCAGGAACTTAAGGTACTTTATGGCGAATCGTATCCTCTCATTAGGAAACTCAGAATCGTGGATCCCTGCAGTAGCTTTCGTTTCCGTCTGAAAATGTGTGTTCTTTCCTTAAGCTGTGATGCGGTCGTTTAAAAATGCCCTCGTGCGTCTCGGCACCTTGGCAAGTGCACCAGTGCCCAGTAAATAAAGTGGCAGCCCGTGTCCCTTTTAGCAAAAGCTATATATCTGTTCAGACTTGTAATTTGCTCCGTTTATATCCTTTGCCCTTGAACTCTGGTTATTAACGCAATGTTTCTCCAAATGATGCCATATAAGTCTGCTCTGAGCACATTCACGGTGACACCACGCAAACATTCCAAGGGCCAGGGCCAGCTGAGGAAAGGAAAGAAATGATGGCTGAATCGTGGGAGTTTCAGTGCGTTACTCACAATGGAGCGGCTGTAAAACTATCGCCGTTAAGATTCAAATTGGTGACAAGGCCAGCGCCAGACTTTTGCTAATATTCTGAGGTCTGATCGCAAAGCAATTTGGCGAAGTCGCTTTGATTCAAAAAGGAACAGCCAGCGCCCTTCTCCCAAGAAATGAACTAAAAGCCCATCAAAGCATTTGAGACAGGTGTCCTGATTATACACCTTCGAGAAATTATTTGTGGGGAGTTTGGGGGTGTGGGTGGCCACCGTTGCTCAGTTAGAAATAGCAGATTGTGTAGGCAGTGGCGCTACTGACCGGATCCCTTTGTGTGAACTGTAATGAAAGACCCCGATTTTTGTTGCTGTTGTCGTTTGTTGTATGTAAGTAGCTTGCCTCCTGTATCTTGTAGAAGAGAATTGGGCACGGACTGCGCCTAATAATTGTTTTCATTTTAAAATAAAATATGTACTCATTAATATTGCGTGAAATTTTGGGGAGGGAGTAGGGCCAGGCTCCCTCTACAATTTCTGGGAAGGGAATGCACTGATTAACCAAATTAATAATTTAGGTGTGATCCCAGAGACTGTGCGAAACCTACTTTGGAAAGGAAATTGTTCTCCCACGTTTCAGAAAAGGACATTTGCGGAAAAGTCCCTTTTCTTTTAAAATGAGGAAGTCTTCCATTTTAGAATAATGTGCCGAAGAAACAGCCCGTCCAGGTTAGCCTCTTTTGAAGTGTGGTATTTGTGTCAAAATAATGGTTTTAGGAAGTTTATTTTCCCAAAGCTCTTTATTTTCACAGGCCGTGGTAGATTCACGCTGAAATGACCTCACAAGAAAAAGGCTCTTTATTGGGGGTGGGGGCGGCATTTTACCCTTCAGCAAATGGTTCATGGAAATGTGATTTAATTAGTACACCTCCAAAAATTCTTGGCTGTGCATTATGCAGTTCATGCAAAAAATGTTGATGGCAAGGAGAACATAATATACCATCAAATATCAAATTTTTATGCTGGAAAATAAGCTTCCGCGAAGCCTCTGGGCACACGTCTTAGTACTCAGTGTGCGCCTTTCGAAGAGACACTTCTGACTCCTCCCTTGACCACGCTATTAGCGCACAAAACAGGACTTGAGTACATTTACATGTGTAAATACACACGTGTGAATATCGTCGATAAAAAATAAATAAGCCATAGCTTCCCAGGAACACCAAACACACTTGTAAAAGATCATTTTCCCTCATTGCAGTATTATTTCTGGAGGCAGATGAATTCTTGATTCCAAGTAAGCTATGTTAAGAATACCCTGGAAAGAAGGCTTTGCATGACTATGGAGGTGTCCATTTTCTTACTATTCTCTCTCTAATCAACGGTACCTCAATGAAAGGAGGTTTTTCACTTTTATTTATTTATTGAATTAATTTGTTTTCCCTTAATATTGACAGAGAGAGACAGAGCAGGAGCATGGGAGGGGCAGAGAGAGGAGGAGAGACAGAATCTGAAACAGGCTCCAGGCTCTGAGCTGTCAGCACAGAGCCGGAGGCGGGGCTCGAACTCACAAACCTCCACCGAGATCATGACCTGAGCGGAACTCGGTCGCTCAACCAACTGAGCCACCCAGGCGCCCCAGGAGGTTTTTCACTTTGAAATAAAGAGACCCTTCCAGTGATCGTATTTTGAGAATACGGTTTGACTGAGGAAGACAAAAATGCAGGTAAGGGAATTTTCATTTTTTTTTTCGGAGAACTGTAGAATCTCATGATTCGTCATGAGTGGACGAGCAGAATCTTGAGACAGACGCCAGACACCTTAGCAACATCACTTATTCCTGAATCCCCGTGGGAGGAATACCTGATGAACGTTGTCTAGTTATTGAATTCAGTGCATAAATACATGCGGCCGAATGGGTATTGTTGCACATCGTAGGATTGAAACCTAATGAAGTCACGGGCTTTATAACACGAAGTGATTTTGATGAAAGTAGACCTTGTGGATGGCTTGCTGATCCTCAAACTTCACGATGTTTTGTGTTGTATATTGAACTCGGGAAGTTACGGTTCCATTGCGCTGGTAAAACCAAGTTTAGGGACGCCTGGCTGGCTCTATCATGGAGCATGCAACTGTTGATCGCGGCACTGGGAGTTCGAGCCCCACGTTGGGGGTGGAGTTTACTTCCGAAACAATTAGAAAATAAATACATACGACCACGATGGAAGAACCTGGCTCCTACGCTTTTCTCCCATTGTCTGGGCTCGCTGATTGCTCAAACGCCCATGCGAACTAAAACCGTGTACGATGTTAGAAATTTTAGTCGCAAAGGGAAGCTGTGTCATGTGGTGGAAAGCATGCGTTTCATTTTTGATGGAATGAGAGCATAGCTTATTAAAAATTCTGAATGGTTTGAACTTGAGTGGTTGTCCACAGACTAAACTTTGGATTTTCTACTTCGTCCTCTTAAATAAAATACATTCATCGATAATGCAGATTCTGTGGGGGGAGGTTACACCAATCACAGTTTCAAACACTAAATTCTGGAAGGTGACGAATATTCACCCTTGACTCTGCCCTTCTTCCCATTTCCCTTTTCCTAAAGGCAAATGTTTCCAACAGGTCTGTTGAAGTCTATGAGAATTCACTTCCCTATCCGTAAGTAACATGTTTGTACAGTTACTTTTTAAAAATTTCTTCCTTCTTTTCTTTTTCCTTCTTAGTATTTGTGTTATTTTAGTTTGGAAAATTCTCTATTGACTTTCCCTAAAGAAGGTCAAGACTTGTGTGTCTGTCCCTAATACCCATGCCTTCGTTTGCTTACTAGTTATGTTAGAATTTTTAAATTAATATTCAGTGTGCATTATCACCGCTAAATGCTATCGAGGGCCACGCTAGGGAGTAAACATTTCTTGTTTTGCACAATTTCTGTTTCCCCTAATGTTAATAATTACTTTTTTGTTTTTGGTTTTTTGTATGTTCTTTCACTTCACTTCCTAGTGATTGCCACTTACGACATCACCACATCCTCTCTCAATCTCTGACACTTCTCTTGAGACATCATATACTTCAGTTACTGTACTACGGCTTTCTTTAAAAATAAATCTTTCCAGGGGACACCTGGCTACCTCAGTGGTGATGTATGTGACTCTTGATCTCGGGATGGTGAGTTTGATCCCCATGTTGGGCGTGGAGCCTACTTAAAAAACTACATAAAGCTGGGGCGCCTGGGTGGCTCAGTCGGTTAAGCGTCCGACTTCAGCTCAGGTCACGATCTCGCGGTCCGTGAGTTCGAGCCCCGCGTCGGGCTCTGGGCTGACGGCTCAGAGCCTGGAGCCTGCTTCGGATTCTGAGTCTCCCACTCTCTCTGCCCCTCACCTGCTCACACACTCTCTCTTTCTTAAAAATAAACATTAAAAAAAATTAAAACAAAAATCTTTCCATACCTCCTGATCGACCTCCCTCTGAACTCCCTTCTATTCTGGACACACCTGTCTTTTTGGGCTGTCCCTTCATAAGTATGTTGTTGTAAGGTGCTTCAGCTGTCTCTTGTGTCAGGTATCCTATTTTCTGTGCCCTTTTCTTTCTTGGTGTATTTTCTCATATATGTTGTGCCCATCTTCCTATGGCTAGCTGTAAAAATATGAGGAGGACTTGGCAGTCTAAACGTATTCTTATTTTATACAGCTGGTTTACTGGTAATCTCTGTTGGACTGAAACTCTAGGGTAGAAAATATTTTCCTTCTGGGCCCCTGGGTGGCTCAGTCAGTGAAGCGTCTGACTCTTGATTTTGGCTCAGGTCATGGTCTCATGGTTCTGAGAGCAAGCCCCAAGGTCAAGATTCTCTCTCTCTCCCTCCCTCTCCCTCTGCCTCTCTCTCACTTGCTGTCTCTCTCCCTCCCTCTCGGGAAACAAAAAATAAATTAAGAAAAAAGAAAACATTTTCCTTTTGATGTTTATACATATCTGTATGCAAAAGCCTTTTTAAAAAAACACAAACAGATGATAATGGGGTTAGTGTCATCTATTAACATGGAAAAGAGCGTCTTCACTCTGACAAGAAGAGCTCAATTATTTTATTTGCAGTTATAAAGTACTTTACAGTTTTTGAACTTTCCGGGTAAGAAATACTAAAGTACCATCAGGTATAAGTTTCCACCTTTCCGGAAGATGATAGTGATGCATACCGCATGTCCCCATGTTTCTGTGAGAGTATTCTTAAGATTACCAAAATGTTATTTTGAAGGGACATATCGTTACTTATTTAAGCAATTGATTATTCTGGATGTTAGTGAAGAATGCGGACTATGGAGTGAAAGAGGCAGGATGTACCCTCAGACCTGAGTTCCGCGTTGGCCAGCAAAGTGAAAGGTACCCCCATTAAAGAAGATTAATTTCTATTATGATATTATTGAAGGTTGCAAATTGAAATAGGACAGATAGATTATCGAAGACTTATACTCAACGATGTAAGATTTAATTAAAGTAAGCTATTCCAAATTCTGCATGCAGACGCAAATGCTAATAAACTGAGTGCTAGATCTTAAACACAGTTCCATAAAACCTTAAAGTCAAATCTGCTAGGCATCATCAAAATATTGAGACCACTCTTCTGAATACGTGATCGTCCACATCGTGTTTGAACAAACAGTCTACCTTTACGGTGATTTATTGAATCAACCTCAATAAATTCTAATTAGCAAGGAAACTGGCATATATCTAAGAATGCTTGGTAATATCCATGCTTTCAAGAATTATACACAGTGAAGTAAAAAGCAGAGTGGATGTACAATAAGATTTAAAAAATACCACCAAGTTTAATATCATTCTCATAAGCTTGGCAAGTCTAGGGCAATATATTTCCGTCCTGTGAAGGTCAATATAGAATGACAGATTGAAATACTCTACGTGACTTGCAAAAGTCATTTTTGGGCAAGCTGTTTTCCAAGACCCAAATTAAATTAAGGCGTACCTTGCTTGAGACGTTTTTTATTTTAACTGGATTGTGGCCTCGCTTTCAGAGGATATCGCTTTTTATCCCTGGTTGTCAAATAGATATTACCGTTGTGAAAATGAGCTTGATAGCATGTGGCAAATACCGATTAAGCACCGGCCCCGTTTCTGGAAGAAATGATTTTTTTTTTTTTTTATCATTGGAAATAAAATGCCAAGAGTTTTTCCTCATTATTTGCCACTTCTTCCTGAGGCTGTGATTGGAATTGATAGAGGGAGTACATCCTAGTGTTTAGGAACGCAAGATTTGAGGCAGGCACAGTTGGGTTCAAATCCCGTGTCTGCCACTTACTAGAAAGCCACTTAACCTATCCGGGGTAACTGGCTGCTTCACATGTGAGGTGAGGATAAAAACTGGTGTTCATCAGAATTCAATACGGCCCGTAGCACAGCGGCTGGTTCAGAGGGAGCACGTACATCAGTGAGGAGCCCGTGTTGCCGACGCCGATGTTGTCGGTGACCCTGCCGTTGGTCCCACATCTGCAAATGTATTAATTTTTGTTTTTATTGCTTACTTTCCTGTTAACTGGTATTGTAATTTTAGTGCTCCTGGCTTTGTATACTAGTAATGTTAGGGATGAAGATCCTAAGATGACATGATGTAGTTTTTAATCACGTCGAACGATTTCTGTGCCTGAGGGTCTATGGTTTTGCTCATTCTAGGGCCACGTCTACAAATCTCACCTCCAAGAGCGCTCTCTGGATGAATCTGATTTAGGGAGAAGTCCTTATCTTTTGCCCTTGTTTTCTTCTCTTGCTTCCCTTGTCCTTTATAGGGTCGGTCATCCTTGCTGCCCATGAGAAGCCAACTAGACCCAGGGTACAGATCTGTGTGGCCACCATGGCTCCTTAGGGCAGTGTCCCTGGTACTGTTACTCTAAGAGTCCTTGTCGTGTGCCCTGTCGTGGCAGGAGTCATAATGAGATCGATGCGCTGAATCAGATCGATCAGCCTGCCTATTTCAGCCACACTTCTTGAGGCTGGATCAATGCTTATTAAGCACAAAGCAAAGGGAAATTTTGGCCACATTTTATTAAACACTGGTTTTTTTTTTTTTTACTTTATCATTTTTCAGAATAAAGGAATGGTTCCTTAGCAATCTCCCAAAGCGACCAGTGGGGTTTCTTGTTTTTAAGATTGCCTTAAGTGCCACCTTGAACTGGTGGACTTGTATTTATCTATTTGGTGTTTTAATCCAATTACCGTTGGCTGAAACAGGGAACAAAAATACATTCATCACTCAGCATAACCCATAAAAGGCCTAGAAGAAATGTACATCTTTTTTTTCCCCTCTTTTTAAATTTACTTTCTGTTATTTATTTTTGAATGCCATGAAATGCTTTTTTTTTTTTTTAATTTTTTTCAATGTTTATTTCTGAGACAGAGAAAGACAGCGCGAACGGGGGACGGGCAGAGAGCGAGGGAGACACAGAATCCGAAGCAGGCTCCAGGCTCCGAGCTGTCAGCACACAGAGCCCGACGCGGGCTCGAACCCACGGACCGCGAGATCATGACCCGAGCCGAAGTCAGTCGCTCAACCGACTGAGCCACCTGGGCGCCCCTGTTTGTTTGTTTAAAATTTACTTTATTATTATTTTTTTTAATTTTTTTTTCAACGTTTATTTATTTTTGGGACAGAGAGAGACAGAGCATGAACGGGGGAGGGGCAGAGAGAGAGGGAGACACAGAATCGGAAACAGGCTCCAGGCTCTGAGCCATCAGCCCAGAGCCTGACGCGGGGCTCGAACTCCCGGACCGCGAGATCGTGACCTGGCTGAAGTCGGACGCTTAACCGACTGCGCCACCCAGGCGCCCCTAAAATTTATTTTAAATTCCAGTGTCCCATGGCTTTCAGGTGTAGGATACAGTGGGTCAGCAATTCTATACGTCACTCGGTGCTCATCATGACGCGTGCCCTCCTTAGTCCCCACCCCCGCCAAATGTACCTCTTGATGCATTTGGGGGCACACGCTTTTGTACATAACGTTGCCAGACGCCTCAGTGCTTTCCGCAGGCCCCTCCTCCAAGAAGCAAGAAAAAGTTCCTGTAGACCTTCAGACCTTAAAATTCAGATAGCTGAGGGTGCCTTCAGTAATCTGAACACCTCAAGGGGTGGGGGTGGACGGGACTTGGTAGAGCAGGCCACGTGTCCACACAGTGCTGGCCAATGCCTACCCACCGCTGCAGGAACAGGAGGTTGGAAGGAAAGCTGAAGCAGCCCCAGGGCAATGGTGGGGGCGGGCGTCCCCTCTCAAGTTCTAGACAAGATTTCAAAACAATAGTAATAGTGGATAGTAGTTCAATTACTAGAGTATTATTATTATTATTATTATTATTATTATTTTACCGACTTGGCTTTTTAGAGCAATTTTAGGTCCACGACAAAATTGGGAGGAAGCGACAGAGATTTCCCATTTACCCCCTCCCTGCTTCCACACATACATAGTAGCCTCTCCCATCATCAACGTCGCTCACCGAGGGGCACATTTTTTATCGTGGGTGAACCTACACTGACACATCATCATCTCCCAAAGTCCGGAGTTTACCCTAGGGTTTACTCTTGCTGACGTGCATCGTACTGGTTTAGACAAAGTCATGGGAACATATATCCATCATTATGATGCACAGAGTATCTTCGCTGCCCCCAAAATATTTTAAGCTCTGCCTTTTCATCTCATGTGCCCGCTCTCACCCCTGGCAACCACTGCTCTTTTGATCATCTCCGTAGTTTGTCTTCTCCAGAATGTCGTATGCTTGGAATCGTACAGTAAGTAGCCTTTTGACATTGGCTTCTCTCACCGGGTAACGCGCGTTTAAAATTTCCTTATGTCACTTCATGGCTTGCCACTGTCTGTGTGTGCCAGTTGATGTGTCTACTCATGCCCCGATTGCTTCCGGTTTTGGCAATTATGAATAAATCTTTCTTAAATATCCATGTACGGCATTTTGTGTGGACATATGTTTTCTTTTTCTTTTTTTTTTTAATCTTAAGTTTATTTATTTATTTTGAGAAAGACAGAGACAGCACGAGTGGGGGAAGGGCAGAGAGAGAGAGAGAGGGGGAGAGAGAGAGAGACTCTCAGGCAGGCTCCGAGCTGCCAGCGCGGAGCCGATGTGGGGCTTGAACTCATGAAACCGTGAGATCGTGACTCGAGCTGAAACCAAGAGTCGGATGCTTAACCTACCGAGCCACCCAGGCGCCCCTGGACACAGGTTTTCCACTCCCTCGGGCACACGCCCAGGACAGTACCTGTTGGATGATACTTACCAGAGCATGCTGAGTTTTGTAAGAAGCCGGCAATTGTCTTCCAAAGGGGCTGTGCCATTTTGCGTTCCCACGAGCAGTGCGCGAGAGTCCTTGATCGCATTCGCTGCCGTTCCTGTGCCAGATGTTGGTCATTCTAACTGGTGTGCATTGGTATCTTATGGGTGGTTTCATTTGCATTTCCCTGATAACATACGACGTAGAAAAAAATTTCCTGTGCTTATTTGCCACCTGCGTATCTTCTTTGGTGAGATGTCTGGTGACGACCTTGGCCCAGTTTTTAATTGGGTGGTTTGTCTTAGTATTGAGTTTCAAGAGTTCCTGATACATTTTGGGTAATGGTTCTCCATCAGATGTGTCTTTGCAAACATGTTCTCCGAATCCGTGGCTGGTCTTCTAGTTCTCTTAATATTGCCTTTTACAGACCAGAATTGTTTTGTAATTTTAATTAAGTCCGGCTTGTCAGTGATTTCTTTCACGGATCTTATGTTTTGTGGTACCTAAAAGGAAGCACAATGTCCAAGGTCATCTAGATTTTCTCCTGTGTTATCTTCTAGGAGTTTTATGGGGTTTTTTTAATATTAAATTTATTATTTTTTAAAATTTACATCCAAATTAGTTAGCATATAGTGCAGCAATGATTTCGGGAGTAGATTCCTTAGTGCCCCTGACCCATGTAGCCCATCCCCCCTCCCGCAACCCCTCCAGTAACCCTTAGTTTGTTCTCCATATTTATGAGTCTCTTCTGCTTTGTCCCCCTCCCTGTGTTTATATTCTTTTTTGTTTCCCTTCCCTTATGTTCATCTGTTTTGTCTCTTAAAGTCCTCATGTGACTGAAGTCATATGATTTTTGTCTTTCTCTGACTAATTTCACTGAGCATAATATCCTCCAGTTCCATCCATGTAGTTGCAAATGGCAAGATGTCATTCTTTTTGATTGCCGAGTAATACTCCATTGTATATATATATATATCACATTCATCCATCGATGGACATTTGGGCTCTTTCCATACTTTGGCTATTGTTGATAGCGCTGCTGTAGACGTGGGGGTGCACGTGTCCCTTCGAAACGGCACACCTGTATCCCTTGGATAAATGCTGAGTAGTGCGATTGCTCGGTCGTAGGGTAGTCCTATTTTTAGTTTTTTGAGGAACCTCCATACTGTTTTCCAGAGTGGCTGCTCCAGGTTGCATTCCCATTGGAGTTTTATAGTTTTGAATTTCTTTACGTTTAGGTCAGTGATCTTTATTGAGTTCATTTTTGTGAGGAGTATAAGGTCTGTGTCTATCTACGTTCATGATTTTACGTGTGGCTGTCCAGGTGTTAAGCATCCTTTGTCGAAGGGACTATATTTGCTCCCTTGTATTCCCTTTGCTTCTTTGTCAAAGATCGTTGCGTATATGTGTGTGGGTCTATTTCTGGGCTCTCTGTTTTGTTCTAGTGTCTGTCTATTCTTTTGTCAATACCACACTGTCTAGATTACTGTCACTTTATATTAAGTCTTGAAATTGGGTAGTGTCAGTCCTCCCACTGTGTTCTTCTCCTTCAATATTGTCTTAGGTATTTTGGATCTTTTGCCGCTCCGTATAAACTTTACAATCATTTGTCAAAATGCACAAAATAACTTGCTAGGATTTTGATTGGGATTGCATTGGATCTATAGATCAAGTTCAAAAGAACTCGATATTTTAATGTTTATTTATTTTGAGACAGTAGAGACAGAGCATGAACGGGGGAGGGTCAGAGAGAGGGAGACACAGAATCTGAAGCAGGCACCAGGCTCCGAGCTGTCAGCACACAGCCCGACGCGGGGCTCGAACTCACGGACTGTGAGGTGATGACCTGAGCCGGAGTCGGATGCTTCATGGATTGAGCCACCAGGCGCCCCAAGAACTCGATATTTTGACAATATTGAGTCTTCCCATCTACGAACATGGAAAATCTCTTCATTAATATAATTCATCTTTGATTGTATTCACCAGTTTTGTAGTTTCCTACAAAAACAAATTTTGTACAGACATTTTTCTTTTTTTTTTTTTTTTAATTTTTTTTTTTCAATGTTTTTTATTTATTTTTGGGACAGAGAGAGACAGAGCATGAACGGGGGAGGGGCAGAGAGAGAGGGAGACACAGAATCGGAAACAGGCTCCAGGCTCCGAGCCATCAGCCCAGAGCCTGACGCGGGGCTCGAACTCACGGACCGCGACATCGTGACCTGGCTGAAGTCGGACGCTTAACCGACTGCGCCACCCAGGCGCCCCCAGACATTTTTCTTAACTTATACCTAAGTGTTTAATTTTGGGGGTGCTAATGTAAATGATATTGTGTTTTTAACTTCAAATTCCAGTTCATTTTGAGTCCATAGGAAAGCACTTGACTTTTGTATGTTAACCTTGTATCCTGCAACCTTGCTGTGGTTACTTATTCGTTCCGGAAGGTTTTGTGTATGTGTGTGTGTGTGTCAGCTCTTTTCAGATTTTCTACATAGATGATGTAGATCTTCAAAAAGATGACACTTTGATGTTTTCCTTCCTAACCTGTATACGTTTATTTCCTTTTATCATGCCTTATTTAATTAGCAAGGACTTCTGGATTAAGTTGCAAAGGAATGGTGAGTGGGGACAGCCTTGCCTTGTACCTGACAAAGTAGGAAATATTTTGTTTTTCTCACCATTAAGTATGATGTTAGCTGTAGGTTTTATGCACATAGTCTTTATCAAGTTGAAAAAGTTACCTCTATTTTTAGTTTACTGAGAGGTTTTTATCTTATCATGAATGAGTGTTGGATTTACCAATGGTTTCTTCTACATGTATAAATATGGTTACGTGATGTTTCTTTTTTACCTTGCTGATGTGATTAATAGTCTTTATTTAAAAAAAAATTTAAGCTATTCCAGTACTTTTTCTTCCCAATGTTACTGAGATAAATTGACATATAGCATTGTGTAAGTTTAAGATGTACAAAGTGATGAGTATTTATATATATATAATAGATATGTCTTATAGATACATATATCATAGATATGTATCATACATATCACAGGTATATTATCATAGGTGTATATATTATAGACATATATCATAGATGTATATATCACAGGTATGTATAATAATATATATGATATCTAGATCAGATCTAGATCGTATCTAGAGTAGATCTATATAATATATATCAAAATGATTACCACCATAAGATTAGTTAACACGCCTACTACCTCACACAATTACGAATTTTGTAGTTTTTGCGTGTGATAAGAACAGTTAAGATTACTCTCCTAGAAACTTTCAAGCTTATAAAACGATATCGTTAACTAGAGTCATCATGCTGTACATTTGATGTCCAGAATTTATTCATCGTATAATTTAGAAGTTTGACTCTGCCTAACATCTCCTCATCCTCCTCTCCCTTTTGATTTTCTATTTCTAGGAGTTTGGTCTCCCCCCCCCCCCCCCAGATTTCTTATATAAGAGAGATTATACAGAATTTGTCTTTCTCTGTTGAAATTATTTCACTTAGCGTAATGCCTTCAGGGTCCACCCATGTCATCACAAATGATAAGATTTCCTTCATCTTAAAAATTTTTTAAATCTTTATTTATTTTTGAGAGAGAGAGAGAGAGAGAGACAGAGCACGAGCAGGGGGGGAGCAGAGAGAGAGGGAGACACAGAATCCAAAGCAGGCTCCAGGCTCTGAGCTGTCAGCACAGAGCCTGACCCGGGGCTCGAACTCACGAACTGTGAGATCAAACCCAAGCCGAAGTCGGACGCTTAGCCCATTGAGCCACTCAGGCGCCCCGATTTTCTTCTTCTTTATGACTAATAATCTCTCTCTCTCTCTCCCTCCCTCTCTCTCTCACTCTATGTGTATGTGTGTACACGTGTACCACATTTTCTTTATCTGTTCATCTTTTAATGGAGACTTAGGTCGTTTCCATGCCTTGATGATTGTGAAATATGCTGCAATGAACCTGAGGACGGACGCAGATACCTCTTTGAGATAGTGATTCCATTTCCTTCAGATACGTGCGCAAAAGTGGAATTGCTGGGTCATAGGGTGTGTCTATTTGTAATTTTTTGTGGACCCTCCATGCTGCTTTCCATAGTGGTTGCACCAATTTACGTTCCCCCCAACAGTGCATTAGGATCCCCTTTTGTCCACATCCTCAACCTTAGTTACCTCTTATCTAATCGCCATTCTAAAGGCATAGGAGGTGATAGCTCACTGTGGTTTTGATTTGCATTTCCATGACCATTAGTGATATTGAGTATATTCTCACGTATCCATTCACCGTGTCTTCTTTAGAAATATGTCTGTTCGGGGCACCTGGCTGGCTCAGACGGTTGAGCGTCCGACTTCGGCTCAGGTCACGATCTCATGGTCTGTGAGTTTGAGCCCCGCCTCAGGCTCTGTGCTGACAGCCCAGAGCCTGGAGCCTGTTTCCAGTTATCTGTCTCCCTCTCTGCCCCTGCTCCGCTCACGCTCTGTCTCTCTCTCTTTGTCGAAAATAAATAAACATTAAAAAAAAAAAAAAGAAAAAGAAATCTGTCTATTCAAGTCCTCTGCTCATTTTTAAATCATATTTTATTTATTTACTTTTTGCCCTTGAGTTTCATGAGTTCCTTCTGTGCTTAGGATGTTAGCCCCTTATCTGACATTTGGTTTGCAGATATTTCCCTCCACTCTGTAGGTTGCCTCTTCATTCTGTTGACTGTTTAGAAGTTTAGACTGTTTTTTGTGCAGAAAATGTTAATGTGATGTAGTCCTGTTTATTTTGGTCTTTTTGCTTGCCCCTTTGGTGTCATACCCGCCCCCCCCCCCCAAAAAAAATATTGCCAACACCATGTCAAGGAGCTTTTTCCTTATCTTCTAGGAACTTTGTACTTTCAAGGTTTACATTTAAGCCTTTAATCCTTTTAAAGTCAGTTTTTGTGAGTGGTGAAAAATCGGGGCCCGATATCATTCGTTGCACGTGAATACTGCTTTCCCAAGCTCATTTATTGCAGAAACTATCTTTCGCTCATTGATAGTCTTGGCTCCCTTGTCAAATATTCACCGATCGTGTACTTGGGGGTTTCTTTTGGGACTGTCTGTCCTTTTCCTCTGGCGGTGGTGGTGGTGTGGGTGTGTTTCGTGCCAGCAAAGCACTCTTTGATTTCTATCGCTCAGTAGTATAGGGGCGCCTTGATCGCTCCATCAGTTAAGCATCCAACTCTTGATTCCCGCTCAGGCCGCGATGTCGCTGTTCGAGAGGTCGAGCCCAGCAAGAGACTCTGTGCTGACATCGTGGACCCTGCTTGGCATTCTCTCTTTCCCTCTCTCCCTGCCTCTCTCTCTTTCTTTTTCCCCTCTCTCTCTCAAAATAAATAAATCAACTTAAAAAAATTACTCTTGGTCCGGTAGTATAGTTTGAAATCAGGAAGTGTGATGCGTCTGGCTTTCTCCTTCTTTCTCAAGAGTGCTTTGAATATTCGAGGGCTTTCGTGGTTTCCCAGAATTTCAGGCTTGAATTTTTCTTTTCTATTTTTGTGAAAAATGCCATTGGGATTTTGATGGCAGTTGCGTTGAATCTGTAAATGGACTTTTGTACTTTGGGCATTTTAACAATATACAGATTTTTTAATTTTATGTTTATTTACTTTTGAGACAGAAACAGAGCTTGCGTGGGGGAGGGGCAGAGAGAGAGAGAGAGAGAGAGAGAGAGAGAGGGAGACACAGTATCCGAAGCAGGCTCCAGGCTGTGAGCTGTCGGCACAGAGCCCGATGCGGGGCTCGAACGCACCAACCATGAGATCGTGACCTGAGCCAAAGTCAGATGCTTAACCAACTGAGCCACCCAGGCGGCCCTGGCATTTTAACGGTATTAATCATACCAGCCCCCAAGCAAGCAATTCTTTCCATTTATTTGTGTCTTCTTTTATTTGTTTCATCAGTGTCTTAAAATTTTTTCAGTGTCCGGGTCCTCCTTGGTTAAGTTTAGTCCAAAACGTCTTATTGCTTTTGATGCTACTGTGAGTGGGATCGTGTTCTTTTTTTCTTTTCTTTTTGGATATTTCATTTTTAGTGCATAGAAAGGCCACGGATCTTCCTGTGCTGATTTTGTATTTTTCAACTTGGCTGAATTTGCTTGTTGGTTCTAACCATTTTGGTGGCAGGTTCCTTCGCGTTTTCTACATATACGATCACGTCATCTGCAAAAAGAGATCATTTTGCTTCTTCCTGTTTGATTTAGTTGCTTTTTTTCTTTTGCTCACCTAAGTGCTCTGGCTTGGAATTGTGGTACTATGTCAAACACAAGTAGTGTGAGGGGGCATTCGTGTCTTAGTCCTGATTTTAGCGGAAAAGCTTTCAACTTTTCATCATTTGAGTATGTTAGTTATGAGCTCGTCCATACAGGCCCTTTATATTTTGAGTTCTATTCCTTATATACTCAATTTGTTGGGAATTTTTATCACGAAAGGATGTTGAATTTTGTCAAATGCTGCTTTCTGCATTTGTTGAGAGACTTGGATAATTTTATGCTTCATTTTATTAATGTGATGCCTCAGATTTATTGATTTGCATATGTTGAACCACCCTTGTATCCGTATCCCAGGGATCGATCCCACTTGCTTATGATGTATGATCCTTGTAACACGCTGTTGAATTCAGTTTGCTGGGATTTTGTCCGGAATTTTCGCATCTATATTCGTCAAGGATGGTGGCCGCTTGTTTTCTTTTCTTGTAATGTCCTTAGCTGACTTTGTATCTGGATAATGCTGGCCTTATAAAATGAGTTTGGGAATGTTCCCTCCTCTTCAGTGTTTTGGATTGATGTGAATTCTTCTTTAAATGTTTAAATGGTACAGTTCACCGGGAAAACCACCTGATCTTGGGCTTTTCTTTTTGGAAAGTTTTTGATTACTGCTTGACTGTCCTTAGTCTTTATTGGTCTGCTCAGATTTTGTGTTTCTTCATGGTTCAGTTTCGGTAGGCGTGCACTGCTAGGAATTTATCCATTTCTTGAGGTTAGCTGATTTGTTGGCTTCATGTAAGTGTTCAGAGTAGCCTCATAGATCCTTTGTATTTCTGTGGTGTCAGTTGTAATGTTTCCTCCTTCATTATAATTTTGCTTATTTGAGTCGTCTCTCTCTATCCCTCGCTTTTTGGTTAGTCTAGGCAAAGATTGGTCAATTTTATCTTTTCAAAACAAAATCTTAGTTTCATTGATTTTTTTTTTTTTAGCATCTCTCTAGCCTTGATTTTGTGCGTTTATGTTCTAATCTGTATTATTTTGTTCCTTCTGCTAACCTTGTTTTCCTTTTGCTAACTTCGAGCGTAGTTTGTTCCTATTTTCCTAAATCCTTGAGGGGAGAGAGACTCCTAAGCAGGCTCTGCAACATTAGTGCAGAGCCCAGTGTGGGGCTTGAACTCATGAACTGTGAGATCATGACCTGAGCCATGATCAAGAGTTGGACGGTTAACTGACTGCACCACCCAGGTGCTCCCTGGTTAATAGTTTATAAATACGTTTATTTGGAAAACTGAAGTGTTGACAATCAACTGTCAGCAATCACTATTTTTGTGTTTCTTGTGTTGTTAAAAGTCCAAGTCTGAGACCCACTGACTACACATTAGTTACCCTTCTGCTAAATGGTGGATACCATGTGTGTTTGTTTGTTTGTTTTTTAATTTTTTTGTAATGTTTATTTATTTTTGAGAGAGAAGGGTGGGGGCAGAGAGAGAGGGAGGCACAGAATCTGAAGCAGGCTCCAGGCTCTGAGCTGTCAGCACAGAGCCTGACATGGGGCTCAAACTCACACACTGTGAGATCATGACCTGAGCTAAAGTCGGACGCTCAACGGACTGAGCCACCCAGGCGCCCCGCCCCCCACCCATGTTGTTGGTTTTTTTTTTTTTTTTAATTTTTCTTAATTTTTTTTGTTTTGACAGAGACAGTGCAAGTAGGGGAGGGGCAGAAAGAGAGAGAGAATCCCACGCAGGCTCCACACTTCCAGCACAGAGAGCCTGATGTGGGGCACGGACCCATGAACCATTGAGATTGTGATCCGAGCCAAAATCAAGGGTTGACTGAGCCACCTGGGTGCCCCAATGGTGGATGCCATGTTCTGAGCTGAATATATGACACACCCCCTGAATATAGAACACAACCCTTGCCCCTGTGGGTCAGCTACGTGAGGGCAAGGTAGTCTGTATTTTCACTTCTCTTTCTTCTCTACACTATGCCTCACACATAGTAGGTGATAAAGAAGCATCTTTTGAACGGGTGAACAAAAGAGATTGTGTCACATTCGTCTGCTTATCTGATCACCGTTGGTAAACACTTCACTAATCTCATCAACTAAAATTTCTTAAAAATGAAAAGATGTACTACCACTTAAACAGTTCCCTGTGCAGGCATATAAGGTGGAAAAAAGGATGGGGAAAGGAAGAGGCCTTCTCTTCACCAAGTCATTGATTTGGACAACTCATTTAATATCATGCACTAAGACGTACTGACTTTATACCTCTCAAAACGTCACCTTTGAAAGTTGAGACATAGTGGACACATTTGGGCATTTGCCGGACCTCTTCTCGTCTTCTCTTTCCACTTACAGTTCAATAAAAGCTCCCTCCCTCAAATCATACACATGCACGCAATGTGCTTTTAAAGAAATTATAGAGAACATGGCAAACACATCGTATTTATTATTTTTGAGTAGGTCAAATAGTTCCATCTTCTTATTATATAGTGTGGGCAACCATATACCCTGCCTTTCTACCTTATAAGACCTGGAGCCTTAGTTCAAGTTGCCTGAAGAAACTCCCTTCTTTCAAATTTGGGTAAGGCTGTTTGTACATAGAAAGCCCTTTACCTGAATTGACGAAAATAAGAAAGGTTACCTAAATATCTGATTAAATAAAGTTGACGGAATGTCTTTAGGCCTAAAATGTGCTTTCCTCATTCTCAAATAAACTCCTACTTATCTTTAAAGTTTTGCCATATGAAAACGTTTGTTAATGATTTGAGGCAAAACATTAATATTCAAATGTAAAGTGTTCTTTCCACATCAGTAAGAAGTTCCATAGAAGAATGGGCAAAACATGAACAGTGAATTCACAGAAGGAAAAAATAAAAAGACAATAAATGTACGAAAGACCAAAATAACAATTCATAAGACACCGTGCTTATGAAATACCCGTCACCAAAAGCAAATAGAGAAACTGTTAACCAATTTTTATCCTTCGTGTTGACATCAATGAACAAAATATTAATAAACAGGCCCTGGCAAGGATCCATGCTTATGTATGGTTGATAGGAGTTGGTAGGAAGTTTTGTACTCAAATGTAAGTTGGCCTAGCAATCTCGCTTCTAGAAATTTTTTCTGAAAGCTACCATCATGGGTGCCGAAATGTTTATGAATGGGGTATTTTCAAACGAGATTTCTTAGTAACGGTGGAACACTGGAAGTAACCTCAATGTCCACCAAGTAGGTAAGTGATTTTCTAAACCTGGAGTTAGCTGTGCCGTAGGATTCCAGGCAGCTTTTATAAATGCCTGGGATGGAAAACTCCCCAAGATATGTCAAGTGGAAAACATTTTAAAAAGCCAACAAGCAGCGTCTTGCAGATGGTTGTAGGCAAAAAAGAGAGCATATACACAGAAACGTGTATGGAGATTTACCAGAGGAGGATACGGAAGGATGTACACAAAATTGTAGAAAGTTGGTATTTCCGGGGATGAGAGGACAAAGAGAGAGAAGAGGGAGCCTGGGGACAGTGAAAGGAGCCTCCCTCGTATGTGTTATTCAGATTGTTTTCATCTTTTCTTTTTTAATGTTTATTTTTGGAGAGAGAGAGAGCGACAGAGACAGAGCATGAGCACGGGAGGGGCAGAGAGAGAGGGAGACCCAGAATCTGAAGCAGGCTCCAGGCTCCGAGCTGTCAGCACGGAGCCCGACGTGGGGCTCGAACTCGCAAACCGCGAGATCATGACCTGAGCCAAAGTCGGACGCTCAACCGGCTGAACCACCCAGGCACCCCTGATTGTTTTAATCTTTTAAAAATACAATACATTCAAGTGTTTTGTAACTTAAAAATGAAAAAAAAAACAAACACCCTGCTTTCAATTCAATGTAATGAATGTTAGCAAAGAGTTACATTATTTTTTTTCTGAATTATTTGTAGTACTTCTTTGTGTATTCTGGATAGTAATAATGGATTAAATACATTCAATTCTTCTAAACTGGCGCTTTTTCTTAATTTATGGTGTCTTTTTTGTCCAGAAAATATGTTAGCTTTATGTCATCAATAGTCTACTAAGGTTTCTTCCCCTGTACACGTCAAGATTATAAAAATATCATCCAAAAATTTTATTCTAATTTTTTTTTTTTATGGTCAAATGCACAGACCTCTTTGGGACACCTAAAATGTTTTTCTTTTCTGTAAAGTAGAGGTTTATCGTGAACTCTTTTCCTAAAGGCTAATTGATCATCTGATTCAAAATTTCTTACATGCTTTTCCTTTCATGCTAATTTAAAATGTCAATTTTAGGGGCGCCTGGGTGGCTCAGTTGGTTAAGCGTCTGACGTCAGCTCAGGTCATCATCTCACAGTTTGGGAGTTGGAGACCTCAGAGCCTGAAGCCTGCTTCAAATTCCGTGTCTCCCTCTCTCTCTGCCCCTCCCCCGCTCATGCTCTGTCTCTATTTCAAAAATACATATTAAAAAAATAAACGTAAAATGTCAATTTTATCATATATAGATTATTAGATACATAGAGGTCTGTTTCTGTATTTTCTTTTCCACTGATAATTTTTTCTGTCACTTTGTGAATACCACAGAGTTTTAATTACTGTAAGTTTGCAGTTTGTTTTACGGTCTGATAAAGTTTTCATTAGTGCCCTTGTTTTCCAAACTTTCTTGACTATCTTTACCTATGATTCAGCTTGTGACATGTCACTAAATATCAGACTGTAATTTTTATTTGAATCATCTTTATATTGAATCATCATTTTATATTGAATCATCTTTAACTTATAGATACATTTAGGAAAATTTGTATTTTTATAATATTGAGTTTTTCGAACATCTCCACTCACCATTTAATTAGGTATTCTTGTATGTTTTGTGGTTAATTTTGGTTGAATTATTTTGTTCACACAGGCATTGCTTATTTCTGATTACTGTTATTTCTAGGTAAATTATGGTTTTTATTACTGTTATGAAAGACATGTTTTATTTCTATTATAGTCTCTGGTTGATGCTTCTTGTCTTATGAAAGCATATTGCTTGTACAATATTGACCTTGTAGTTGGTCAGCATCCTTGAACTATGTGGTTCTCACTATGAGTTTGTCCATTCTTTTCTTAAAACTTAAAGATAATCACAGTCTGTAAGTTACGACCTTCTCCCCTTTTTCATTTTAACATTTATTTTGTCTTTATAATTTTAATACATTAACCAGAATCTCTAATACAGTGCTAAATTACAGCAGTGAGAGTCAGCTGCCCTGTCTCTTTTGTGTGTGAGTTTTGATAGGAATGATTCTAACATTCTAGAATTAAGTATGATCTGGACGATACATTTCTGGTAGATTCCATATTTCAGACGGAAGCATTTTTTTTTTCTATTTTAGCTTATGTCTTGTTGTTGTTGTTATTTGCTTGGTTTTTCATTTAAATCAGTAATGCTCTTGGGGAGCCTGGGGGGCTCGGTCCGTTGAGCATCCGACTCTTGAGTTCGGCTCAGGTCATGACCTCATGGTTCGTGGGTTCGAGCCCAGCGTCAGGTTCTACAGTGAAGTGCGGAGCCTGTCGGGGGTTCTCTGTCTCTCCCTCTCTCTCTGGCCCTCCTTGATCATGTTCTCTCTCTCAAAATAAAGACATAAACATTAAAAATGTAAATCATTAATGCTATTTATACAAAGGCGTCGTAATGCATTGGTTCAGAGAACAAGTTGGAGAATCCAAATTCTGCATATTCTGTGTAACTGCACCACCTACCTTCCCTGGGCCTCACCTTTTTCTTTATCTGAGAAGAGGGAGAACTCATAGGATCTACTCCACTGGGTTATTTTAAAAATTAAATGAGTTTAAAAATTAAATGAATGTGAAAAAGCTTACCATGGTGCCTGGTACATAGTGCTCAACAAGGGTTATTATTTATTGTTATTATTACTGTTACAGAAATAGTCATTTGATTCTCATTTTTGAAAATATAGTGACTTATAGTAAATCATTTTTTTGGTATTGCACTATCTTAACGTTCCTGAGGTATACCTTTTTTGGTCGTGATTCATTCAACCCATTGTTGGATTTCTAGTATTTGCACCCGTTTGTAATACCTATTTTCGTCTCCGGTTTTCCTTATGGATGTGGGAGTGTCTGTGTGCTTATATAGTTTCTATAAAATTTACCTTCAGAATTTTTTTTTAACATTTATTTATTATTGAGAGACAGAGAGACCCAGAGCATGAGCAGGGGAGGGGCAGAGAGAAGGGGAGACACTGAATCTGAAGCAGGCTCCAAGCTCTGAGCTGTCAGCACAGAGCCCGTCGCGGGGCTCGAACTCACAAACTGCGAGATCATGACCTGAGCCAATGTCGATCGCTTAACCAACTGAGCCACCCAGGTGCCCCCGTAAAATTTATCTTCAAAGTCTGGAGTCCATTTTAGGAACAGAGCTCTAACATAGTTCTGTGATTATTGGTGTATTCAGGTTTTCATTTTCTTGATAAAAACGTGATACTCCATATTTTTCTAGAAAATAATTTTTCTACGATTTCTATATTTCGCATAAAAGAGTACCAAGTATTCTCATATTTTCAAATATCCTCCATTCGTATAGAATTTTTTGTTTCTTATTTTTAATGCTGTTTATTTTTTCTCTCAATTTAATTATTTATATTATTGTTTTTATTATTATTATTTTTAATGTTTATTCTGTTTTTGAGAGAGAGACACAGAGCGCGAGCCGGGGAGGGACAGAGAGAGGGAGACACAGAATCCGAAGCAGGCTCCAGGCTCTGAGCTGTCAACACAGGGCCCGACGTGGGACTCTAACCCACGAACTGAGCTGAAGTCGGAGGCTCAACCGACTGAGCCACCCAAGTGCCCCAATTACTTATTTTTAAATTCTAAGTTAGATCTCCAGAAGTTTGTCTGTGTGTGTGTGTGTGTGTGTGTGTGTGTGTGTTGAGACTAGTGTTTGGATATATTCTCATTGATTTCATTTCTTAATGTAATCTAATTTATATTTTATCATCATTGATTTATTCTTTCTCCTTTCTTTGGATTTAGTTTAAAGCTATCGTTTCTAGTTATTGAGTCACATGCTGAGATCATATATGTTGAAAGGTTCCTTTGTTCCATATTTCCTCATTTCCTCAATCACTCATGAATGATTGCCGAACATGCATACAATGAGCATGAATTGAGTTCCCATCAAAGGTATTGAAACTGTTTTTCAAGACATGTGGGAGACACTGGAGGTACTAATTACTCCTAAATTGGAAAGGAACTAGATTTTGAAAAGAAAGAATGAAAGGAAACAATCAAGAAAGCCAGCAAGAAGGGAGTGAAGGAAGGGAAAGAGGAAGGAAGGAAGGAAGGAAGGAAGGAAGGTAGGAAGGAAGGAAGGAAGGAAGGAAGGAAGGAAGGAAGGAAAGGAAGGGAGGGAGGGAGGAAGGAAGGAAGGGAGGAAGGAAGGAAGGAGAAAGAAGGAAGAATAGTTAGCGTGAAATAGAGAAAGACGCGCTAACAATATGCACAAGGTGCTATGAAATGACTCATCTCTAACTGAGGGACAATAATAATTGCTCTCCTTACCTCAGAGGCTCATTACAAGAAACAAGTGAATTAATGTATGAGAAAGCATTTGGGAAACCTGTACAGAGAGATTAAGTCCAGTAGGCCGGGGGGCGGGGGGTGGGATAAATCCTAGATTTCCGCACGCAATCAGGAATGCAGCCATTCTCAGTGTCAGCTTCGTCTCTCATTGTGTCGCATACTTTTTAAAATGTCATCCAGGAAATTCATACTTCATGTGTGCCTGGTGCTTCGCCTGGATTGCTCTTCCTCTGTTGAACACTGTGCTCTGAAATAATTTCCCCTGTGAAATACCGAATACTTCCGTGTGTTGCACAACCGCGTAACTATCTGGTTCCTCAAGGGATTCTCTTCAACCCACCTCCCGTGTAGGTTGTGCTCAGTCTTCTGTTCCGGGTGGTACCACTAGGGAACACCCTGTGGTCACACAGTGCCATCAGCCTGTGGGGCCACAAGCCTCACACGGAGGAACATCATCTCCTTGCAGGGCCTTTTCCGAATTTGGATGACATGTGGTTAGCAACAAGCCCCAATCATTCCACTTCTGACTCCTACGTGCTGAAGGGCGGTCACTTCTCTGCCTGCCTCCGTCCACAAATCTCTCCCCTATTAAGACACATGATTTGAGAGTTGCTATTTTGGGGACACAGCTTTAGCGAGGTACTGTAGGATAGATTTTAGATAACATATTCAGAGGCCTTACCAATCACAGTCTCCAAGGTGGCCAAAGACCTTCTTTTTAGCTCGTAATCTGATTTCTTGTGACCTTCTAGGGATATTCAGTTCCTGTGGACCTTCGCTGCCTTTGGAGATATCAGTTCCTTGATGTGCTTTGCAATTGTTGTAGGATGCCAATATCAGAAATATAAGGCAGGTATTGTCTGTATAGCGACCGTTCCCTCCCATCTTCTTCAAAAAAGAAACACCTTCTTCTTTGTTTCCCAAGTGTGCGTGGTTCCAGAAGGTGCTGCCAGTCAGATAAATTGCTCCGCTGGCCAAAAGGGTATAACTTCTGATCCAAGCTGAGCCAATCAGAACACTTCACTTCTCTTGCCAAAACCATTAGTTCAGGAGGGTTATGGCAGCTGAACGATGGCCTCCCAAATAGGATCACATCTTGGTAATCACAACCTGTGTAAATGGCATATTACATAACAAAGGGCAATTTAAGTGCCACATAGAATTGAGATTGCTGTTCAGCTGACCTTAAAATAGAGAGGATGCTCTGCAAAATCTGGAAAGTCCCAACGTAATCCCCAAGGCACTTCAATGTGGAAGAGAGAAGCAGAGAGGCCAGAGGGATGAGATATGGGAGCCCAACCCACTACTGCTGGCTTGGGGAAGAAGGAGTTTGGATAGAGGAAGGTCTGTGATCTCTAGAAGCTAAAACAGGCCAAAAATGGATTTTTCCATTGGAGTCTGCAGAAAGGGATTCACCTCTGCCAACACCTTGAACTTGGCTACCCAACAAGACCCATTTCGGACTCCTGACCTCCTAGACTGTAAGGTAGTGATTGTATATTGTTTAAGCCACTGAGTTGGTGGTGATTTGTTATAGCAGCAATGAGGAACTAATACAGGGGTGATCATGCAGATAACCTAGACCAAGAAAGCCCCCTTTTCCCTGCGGATTTTTGAGACCTAGCGAGTGGGTCAAGGACAAGGCCAGGGAGGTGTGCATCTAGAACTGCCAGGAGATTGTAGAAGAGAGTCGGTTTGCAAGAATGAGCTGAGAAGGGCAGGGATGGAAGGATGGAAAATGCTTCCTCAAATCTCCCTCCCCACGTACGGGCTCTGCAGGACAACGTGGTCCCCTTCCCTATACGCTGGTTTGAACTGGGATGCTCTGTCCCTTGCAGTTTGCCACTTGAAAAGACGTGAGGAACACAGGGGCTAACTGTCGATGTAAGAGAGGTTCCTGATGAGGACAGCCTCAGCGATAAAGGGACCAGCTCAGAGAATCTTCAAGCCAAACATCCCCAACCCATGATCACAATGTTGTTCACAGAGGGAAATACACGCGAGGCTCCTGATTGCTTTCTTTTTTTTTTTTATTTAAAAAAAAATTTTTTTTTTTCAACGTTTATTTATTTTTGGGACAGAGAGAGACAGAGCATGAACGGGGGAGGGGCAGAGAGAGAGGGAGACACAGAATCGGAAACAGGCTCCAGGCTCCGAGCCATCAGCCCAGAGCCCGACGCGGGGCTCGAACTCACGGACTGCGAGATCGTGACCTGGCTGAAGTCGGACGCTTAACCGACTGCGCCACCCAGGCGCCCCTCCTGATTGCTTTCAAACCTGCCTCCAGTGTTTCAAACCCTGTCTCCAGTATTCCCGGAGTAGGTCAACTCTTGGCTCACAAAGAATTGAGCATCTTTGAGACTCACATTTACATATTCCAAAAGCATGTGTGATAGGATCACACAGTTACTCCCAAAACACTCCCACGTGCAAAGTGTGTACAGCTGTAGATAACAGGTACGAGATCCAGACATATAAATGTGTTTGATTTTTCTCATGGCTCCTTGCTTGTTTCGCTGCGTGGAAGAGACCAATCCGGTCATCTCAGCTTAATGGTTGAATTTGGTCAGTGTCTTCCGACAATATAATATCCTTCAGATAAAATTTCCAGTGGGCCAGAGACACACCGTCCTTTCTTTTCTCCGAATTAGTGTTATGCACACTTTGTCCTCAAGCCTCAAGAAGAGACTAGGTCTCTAGGTCCTCAAGGAATCCTGGCCTCTCCCACCAAGAGAGAGAATGGTGCTCTGGGTGGCTTCCTGCATCGGTGACACTTGGTGTGAGGGCCACATCCTTGGGTTGCACCCTGTGTCTGTTTGACGGTCTGCCTCATTCAGCCTGGCCGGGACCCACTGATGGTCCCCAGTCACCATGGCATCTCCCACAATGAGAATGGCTCCTATGAGTCACCGTCACACCGGCCACCTGGCCCTGGGTCTGGGCTGTGCACCTGATGGCCTCCACTTTGGACTCCTGACACTTTCTGGTCCCAGCGCTCCCCTTGACAGGCTGAGTGTCCCTCATTCAGGGACACCCTACGAAGGGTCTCTGACCTGGGTCCTCTCCAGCTGTAACTGAGGGGAGCTCGGGAAAAGTCAAGTCCGCCCTCTTTCTCTGCAAGCTCTGAATTGACCCCTTATCAGGTCCCAAACACCGAGTTGGACAAGGGAGCTGTGTCCATGATAGGCCCTCATTTTATCAAAGACGCTCCGTCTTTTGGCTAAAACTTGCAAGAAGGAAGACTGTGAAATCCATGCGCCATGTCCTCTGTTTCTGACCTCTCACCCATCGCTTCCCCTCTTGTCTCTGACGCCATTTCCTCCAGCATCCAGATTCCAGCTTCAGGGCTACCTTATGACCTTCAGAGGGGTGGGGTTGGGACTAACATGAGACCAGTGGAATTTTTAAAGGTTTCACCAACTCTGCATATGTATGGTAGATTTTCATTCAAAACGTTTTTTTTTAAAATTTTTTTTAATGTTTATTTTATTTATTTTTGAGACAGAGAGAGGCAGAGTATGAACGGGGGAGGGTCAGAGAGAGAGGGAGACACAGAATCTGAAGCAGGCTCCAGGCTCTGAGCCGTCAGCACAGAACCCGATGCGGGGCTCGAACTCACGGACCGTGAGATCATGACCTGAGTCGAAGTCGGACGCTTAACGGACTGAGCCACCCAGGTGCCCCTCAAAACATTTTTTTAAATTTTTTTTTTAAGGTTTTATTTATTTTTGAGACAGAGAGAGACAGAGCATGAACGGGGGAGGGGCAAAGAGAGAGGGAGGCACAGAATTGGAAGCAGGCTCCAGGCTCTGAGCCATCAGCCCAGAGCCTGACGCGGGGCTCGAACTCCCGGACCGCGAGATCGTGACCTGGCTGAAGTCGGACGCTTAACCGACTGCGCCACCCAGGCGCCCCTACAGTCCCGTTTTTACTTACTTTATTTTTTTTAAGTTTTTATTTATTTATTTCGAGTGAGACAGAGACAGGGAGAGCGGTGGAGGGGCAGAGAGAGAAGGAGCCAGAGAATCCCCAGCAGGTGCCACCCGGCCAGCGCGGAGCCCGAACCCATGCAACCGCGAGATGGTGACCTGAGCCGAAACCAAGAGTTGGATGCTTAATTGGCTGAGCCACCCAGGTGCCCCAAGGCAGTGACCTTTTGGAAAGGGAGCCACACAGGAAGTAGAGAAAGAAGCTGCCGTTGATGGTTTGCTAAGGGTCCAGAAGTTTGCCGGAGCTTATAAAAGTGAGGCCTCCAACACTCAGTGACGTACCGACAGATAAATAAGCACACGGATAGGGAAGTAACAGTGTGATCCGTGTATCCGTGTAGTCTGGGCATCCAGGGATCCCATGCCGTGTATTGTTGGCAATTCACAAGGAGCAGAATCTAAAACTCAGGCGGGAAACGTAACAACTCTCAGGTCCACCTTTGTGTGCAGATGTTGGACAGGTGGAAAAGTTCCAACACAATTTCTTTCCTTCTCAAGTTTTTTTCTCTCTCTCCTTTTTCTCCACTGGGGGGCTGGGGTAGGGAATACATATATCTAACAGCAAATTGATTATTGACGCAGCAATGAAAGCTGGCAGTTTGGTGATTCTTCAGTGGATGACCATCTCCCGGCGTCTCTACGCGGGTCTGCAGTGTCTGGCCTGAAAGCCACCAAGCGGACGCCTGATACACGCAGCTGAAGGGGACTCAGCAAGGGGGCAGCCAGTATCCCAGCTCCCAAAGATCGTAGAGGGATGAAGGCATCAGAGGGCTCAGAAAGCCATGGATCTGGAACCATGCCCCTACCCTGCCAGCTTTGTGACTTTGGGCACCTGGGCACCTCAGTTTTCGCATCTGGAAAAAGGGGAGAATAATCTCATACTGTCGGGATTAACTGAGATAATAGATGTAAATCTTACAGTTGGCAATTTTTATAACGTCCAGCAACTCTGCCGTTTACTACTGGCCTGAGCTGGAAAATTCGTTTTCGACCCTCCATTGGGGTTTATTTACTTATTAGCACATAAAAATTCAGGATGTCGAGTTAAATTTGAATTTCAGATAAAAAACAAATAACTTTTTTAAGATGAAATACGTCCCATGAAATATTTGGGACTAAAATATCTCCTACTAAAAAGGTAGTTGTTGGGGCGCCTAGGTGGCTCTGTCGGTTGGGCGTCTGACTTCGGCTCAGGTCATGATCTCACGGTTTGTGGGTTCAAGCCCCGCGTCAGGCTCTGTGCTGACAGCTCAGAGCCTGGAGCCTGCTTCAGATTCTGTGTCTCCTTCTCTCTCTGCCCCTTCCACACTTGTGCTCTGGCTCTCTCTGTCTTTCAAAAATAAATAAATGTCAAAAAATTTTTTTAGAAAGGTAGTCGTTATTTGAACTTGAAATTTAAATGTTTTATTTCTATTTTTGAGAGGGGAGACAGAGCCCGAGCGGGGGAGGGGCAGAGAGAGAGGGAGACAGAGGATGGGAAGCCGGCTCCAGGCTCAAAGCTGTCCGATGCGGGGCTCAAACTCACAAACGGTGAGATCACGACCCGAGCCGAAGTCGGATGCTCAACCGACTGAGCTACCCAGGCACCCCCACTTGAAATTTAACTGGGCATCCTGTGCTGTATCTGACCCCTTGTCTGATGGATGAGCACATTTATGTTTCCCCCATCTTCTACGAGAGCACGATGGTGAGCCTGAGCTAAAAGAAATACACGTGCAAAAGTTGCCTAAAATGCAACGTGCGATTCGCACACAAGGGAACGATCTCATTATGAGCGTGGAGAGTAGACTCCTCATCCTCTCATCCAGGCAGACTGAGAAATGCACGGTGAAAGTCAGTGAGAGGTGATACTGTGAGTCACAGACCAGTTAACCCGATCACCTCTTCCGAGGGGCCAAGAGTCTCTGGGTTACTGGCGACGGGCTGCTCTGTCTCATTACTCTGCATGTGTAGATTTCACCGTGAGTACTTTTTGTACTTGGGGAGAGGAGGAAGGGGAAGATTGAGAAGGGGACTGCCCGCCTTTATATGGGGAGGGTTATTTTTTCATTAATGAACTTTCTAGACATGCAGTTTGCTTTTTTCCAGCGCATTAAGATTTTCATCAGGTCTTTTCTCCCGGAGTGGCAAATCACAAACGTCTTATTTCAGGAACAATCACGGGAGGGGCCATTTTGGTGCCCCCCGTATGCCAAAGCTGCATTTCAAGCATAAATACACCTTCAGCGGAGAATTACAAGTGAAAAGTCGAGGTAAAACAAACAAACAAAACTCAAGGAGATTTTTCACTCTTACATGGCACGTGCATCCAGGAAACAGAAGTACTCAAATACTTTCCTTTTCAAAGAAAAGAACATCTTCAAGTATTTTCCATCTCTTCCCACGGCCCGGCACTAGGTATCAGAACAAAATAGGTTCCTGCATAACTCAGGCTATTTCTCATGATACAGTAAATAAGGAGAGAGTGTGAATTTTGCCTCGACAATGCTTGCTTTACCAGCTAATTCTAATTCCGTCTCTTTAGGAAAATGAATAATTCATTGCATTAAAAACTTAGTCAAATCAATTATTTGCTAGAATGTCGTTGACAGAGGGTGCCAGTCATGGCACTGAATTGTTGTTTTTAAATCCGTTTTGCTAGCTTCACGTAGACACTGCCTCCTGGAACCATCAACTTGGCAATTTCCTCCGAGATACAGAGAAATAAATCTCCGGGGACCCTTGGCCTTTGACTTTGGAATGCAGAAGCCTTGGGCGAAGAGAAACATATGCTGGGCACCCGCTCGAACGCGGACAGACACCACGCAAGCCCCACCCCTGCATGAAATTGGTAATTTCCCAACTCAAGGGCCTGATTTTCAGCTGGCAGGGGCCAACCGTCAGGATAAAGCTCTCTGTGCATAGACACTCAGGGCCATCGCGTGTTTATGGACACAAATTGAAGATCAGATCCGGTGATGGAGTCTCCGGCCGCAGCTTGAAACCAGCCCATCAGTGTCAGGTTCTGTTAAGTACCTGATTTCAGCACTTTGGAGCAGTTCCGGTAGGTAGAGAGGTTCTGTCAGGGTCAGCGCTTCAAGCCAAGTTCAGACTCTCCATTTGCCACAAACGAGGACGACGGGAAGTGAGCTGCGAGAGTTTTAGACTAATATTTAGATAATTGCAATTTATCTCATCTTCAGGATCAAGCTGATTGAACCTGAGCCGAGTTTGAGCCCGACTGGGTTTACGAGGCCTCCTTCCTCGGAGCTGAGACGTTTGAAGGAAGAAGAAAAGCGAGAGCTGGGATTTCCAGCCGACCTTGGAACCAAGAATGACCAATCCCGGTAAACAATAAGAGCGAGTGTAAACAATCACGAATATTGCACATGCCCTATCTCCAGTGCCGAGAAAAAATTAATTTCCTATTTGGGTCCCATTCACATAAATACTTCTAATGGTGTATTTAAATCCAGGCTCTGTGAGATCCTAAGGGCGCCCAGTACCTGAGCCAACAGCGGGAGCCTTGCATTTAATTGGTTACTGTAATAAACATATAAAATGTTGTGTTTTTTTTTTTTTTTTTCATGAGAGGACAGAGCAGTGGCTACATAAAAGGACATCAAATGACACATCCTCCATTTCCCAGCAAATAAAAAAGCCATCAGCTCATAACAAGGCGGTGATAAAAGGTGCTGAGGCCAGTAAGATTAAGACTTTGTAATAAGGTTCAGGAGCCAAAACTGACAGCCATTTTCTTTTATATTTATCATGTCCTCACATTGGGGTGAGAAGCCATGGCTCTGTCCCATTGCTGGCTAGAATTTATAGCACCTCCATTATTAGGAGATTGCAGTGAAATGGAGTAGAGGTATGGTTTTCTGAGAACGTTACGATAGCCTCCTACATTATACACTTGACAGGTTCGTCAGCTCTTAGTAACAAGCCTTGTAAAGTACTTTAATATCATTAGCACTATTTTCTTAATGTGTCTGCTCTCCTCACAGCCTGAAAATCTCATATATCATAGGCTGGAGGGAGGCATGAACTCCTATCTCCCCTTTTCTGGCTTCTTAAATGTGATTTTATAGTCACACGTAGGGTTGATATTTTAATCAAAATAATGCAGCCATTTTCCTTTATTGATTATCAAGTAAATATGTATAAATATGTAGTTAGGGGTGGGCAACCCTTTTAGAGGATATTGAAAACGCATAATGAATGGCTTTCCGGGGTAATCTTGTCGCCGGCTGCTTCCTTCAGTAATGCTATGGGCCAGGAGTATCTCTTCAGCTCTCCTGGCCCAAAGGTCCGTGGAGTCCACGGCGGGAAAGAGGAACACGGGCCAGAACTGAAATTCTGGAAGCACGTTCCAGGTAGGCAAGGCCTACACCAGATGCCTTTGAAATTTCCGCAGTCCGTGTCTCTGTTTCTGTAAGCTAGCATGAATCGCCATATATTTGGTGGTTCGTGTCGCATTCCCAAAGGGCAAAGGTTTATTTCAAAAAACAGAAATCCTGTATCCTTTCTTCCTTCCTTTCCTTTCTTGGCTTACGTCCGTTTATCTGCGATGGCTGGTATTAAACCCAGAGACCCCACAGAACGAAAGTTTCGTAAGTGTTTTAAATCTCAAAAATAAACATGTATTGCTTTGTGAATGTAATAAAATTATAAACTTGGTTTAGAGCTCATGTATAAACAGGACATACATCTTCATAGGGGCTGAGTTTATTCTTAACACGATAAGCAGTCTCATATATGACCTTGATCAAAACATTTGAATGATTGTCAGCAATAGCCTGAAATCCATATTAAAGATAAGGATGGGGACACACACACACACACACACACACACGCAATATCAAGAGAATCTTACGGCATCCAGTAAAATTCAGTCAAATTGTTCTGTGACTTAAAAGCAAGTTAGAGTCAAATGTATCGTTCACTTCAGTACTAGAACTCAGAGCAAAACATCAGCCATGTGTAGGCAGTAGAGACAGTATCAGTATCAAGTTATCTACTATATGCTGCCCTGGATGTGTATTCAACTCGTTACCGGATGTATGTGCTGATTCCCACCGCCACTCTCTCAAGCGAGAAATCAAAGGGTCTCTCTGTGGAGTGCCTTCTTTTGAATGACAATCACTGCACCGCGCTCAGGACCCACAACATAGTAGGTAATCAACAAACATTGGTTGGAAGAATGAGTAACTGCGTCCATCCTTTCCTCCATCTTATGTTGGGATTTCTGCTCCTGTTTGCCCAGGGCCATCAAAACCGGGTACCTGCAAGAAACGGACACACATCAGAAGAGAAGAGCTGTAGCGTCTCAATCTGAGATTGAATCCCATCCATGCTTGTCTTCATTAACTTGCACATATGCTTCCGCGTTTACAGCGGACAGTTTGCAGATGATCTCGAGGCGGTTGCACTGTATAAGGACAAGGAAGCACCACTAGGCAGTCCCCACACTGGCTCCAGGCAAATTATTTGAACGTGTCTAAAATACTTAACCGTTCAAAAGGTGTTATTTTGAAAATAAACAACCCAAGAAGAATTGAGACCTTTATCTCTGTCCCCACATATGGTCTTTCTGTTCCTCGGTTGTACAAATATTCCAGGATGTAGTTCACAAAGTGAAACTGTCAGGTTACGTTTTGTCAGTTTAATAGCTTTGTTTCAGTCTGTTTAAAAACGCCCTCCTAAGTTCTGTCTCCCCTTTTCACTTGGCTAATTTAGGCGCAAAGATGATGGTTCATATTTCAGACCACCTCTCTTCCCACCTGAACAAGAAGACAAGGCAGGGTCAGACCCATATTTTTGTCTGTTTTATAGTCAATACAATAACTGCTGCTGATAGATTAATTATATAGTAACTACGGCTGATTTTTCTTAGAAAGGAAATGATTAAATCGTGTATTTTTCAGTGGGGTCTGGTCACCACATGAGGACCTAACCTAACCTTTTTCAAGTACTTTATGTCTCTTCACCTGAAGGCAAACCATTAATTTGATGAACGGAGAAACTGTCCTCGGAAAATGCTCCCGTTCACACGATCTAGTTAACATAAATACATTTTTAATATCTGTCGATACGTAACTGTTCCTCATCAGTCACATGCCTGGTCATAAAATCATTTAGTCTATTTATTGCGAGAAATCGTTAAGAATTAGACTTATCTAAAGTCTGTAAACTTGCCAAGCTTACAACATTCGATCCCATTGAGAAAATATTTTTTGATGAAGCCTTTACGTGTAACACAGAGGAGTAATTAGTCAAAATCATCGACTGAGGATTTATGGACATTCATGTGTCTAAACAGCTGTTTAACTTCTGAACATTGATGCACTGACATTCAAAGACAACAGTACAATATGTAAAACAAAGAAGAAATTTAGAATCACCTGGCTGGTCTTCCTCAATCAAAATTCAATTCTTTGGGTTTTCCCTTCCTTGGCAAACCCCCTGAGCAGGAGTAGTGGTAATCCTTCTTCCCATCTATGCCCAAACAAGGCATACAGGGAGGAAAAGGTGGATTCCTTATCAGTCCTTTGTACATCTCATGGTATAATTTATCTCCTCACCTCCAACTTTGAGTGTCCAGAATCTGTATGACATTCCAATTGGTCAGAGAGTTTGGGCCGAAATCCCGGACAAGCATGTTGACTCTGTTTTAGTGTCCCACAGAAAACACCAGTGTTGGGTTAATTAGCTAAGAAGATTTCAGTTCAACTCACCGCATTTATTAGACTCTGGGACAAGGATTGTAAAATCAAAATGTCACCTTGATGATCTCTTGTCCCCAGATTGAATCATGTTTCAATGAATATGCTCATTACTTTGATTTGGTGAGGATCTAGGGCAATGGGAGTTCTCATCACGGCTGACTGGAAAATAAATTGAGATGACCATCTTGGACAACAGTTGGACATTATCAGGTAACTTGGTAATGTGTGTATCTTCCAACATAGTAATTTGGCTTCTAGAGGTCCACCTGAAGAAATTGTTCTAAAAGTGCCCAGCACTGTTCAAAATAGTCTAAAACTAAAATAACCCAGATGTCCATCAACAGTAGAATGAATATGTGTGTGTGTGTGTGTGTGTGTGTGTGTGTGTGTGTATACATATGGCATATTCATACAATGGAAACTATAGGCTGGAAAAAGGGAATAGCTACATGTATGACCATCAATGATCACAAAAACCTAAGGTTGAACAAAAGAAGACAGTGAAAGAGACACACATATGACTCCCATTCCCGTAAAAGTTTTAAAAAAGTAAATCCAAATCTCATACTGATTAGAGATCCATATGAATGTGAAAAAAAGTCCAAAAAAAAAAGGATGGAATTGTTAACACAAAATCCCAGAGAGTAGTATGATGAGTGGGTGGTAGGTATAAGGGTTTGTGTTTTTTTTTTAAAAACACCAAGAATTTAAGGTGTACGTACATAATTTATTCATCTTTGGAATATACATTTCGAAATTAAAAAAAAAATAACGATAGATTTAGAAAGTAATAATAGATGAATAGAGAAGCAGTAGAGATGAGTCCAAAGACCCACCTCTGCTCCGTTATCTCGTTTTCACTTTTAAAAATCTGTCTGGGGGCGCCTGGGTGGCGCAGTCGGTTTGAGCGTCCGACTTCAGCCAGGTCAGGATCTCGCGGTCCGTGAGTTCGAGCCCCGCATCGGGCTCTGGGCGGATGGCTCAGAGCCTGGAGCCTGTTTCCGATTCTGTGTCTCCCTCTCTCTCTGCCCCTCCCCCGTTCATGCTCTGTCTCTCTCTGTCCCCCCAAAAATAAATAAACGTTGAAAAAAAATTAAAAAAAATTAAAAAAAAATCTGTCTGACGTTGGGGCGCCTGGATGGCTCAGTTGGTTAAGTGTCCGACTCTTGATCTTGGCTCAGGTCATGATCTCATGGTTCATGGGATTGAGCTCCGCATTGGGCTCCGTGCTAATGGGGTGAAATCTGCCTGCTTGAGATTCTCTCTCTCTCTCTCTCTCTCTGCCCATCCTTAGGTCCCACTCTCTCTTTCTCTCTCAAAGTAAATAAACATTAAAAAAAACCACTTCTGACACAATCATGGAGTAGCCTTTGGTGTAGACAAAAATAGCTCCCCCCCCTCCGCAAATGGTGCATTTTGCTTCACCAATGGAAGTGTGTTTCTGTAGTCTATGAGATTTAAATCGAATGTAGACAAAGATCATTTAACATACATGGGAATTAGGTGAGATCTCATGTGTTCCATTTAATACTTTTTATATACCTCTGATAGTTAACAGTATGTACGAGGATTATGATTTCAAATCAATTATTCAGACGCTTAAGTTAGCCAAATGCAGTCCATTAAAATGCCTATTGTTTTATGTTCCTGTCTCCTTTTAAGACCATTTTCAAAGACTAAATCAGGCACTTCAGGCGCTATCATTCCATTTTGCCCAGATGTGTTCATGATGTGACTTCACCACTGTGGCGTAGTTTTAGAAGATTTTGATAAATTCTCTTCTTACATTTCAAAGTAGTGGATACCATTTGAATAGTTTTTACCTTTGTCTTAGTTTCCAAAAGCAAGTGGCAGATATTCCGTAATGCTTGCCAAACAACAAGAACAACGGAAGAAGGCACACAGAGCGAAATGTCATTTGATCCTCTCTCAACAACCCAGTAGGCTTCATATTATAATTAATCGTCCCCTGCTAATAGAGGAGAACAATGATGCCTAGTGAATAGAAGGACTTGCCCACGGGCGCCTGGGTGACTCAGTTGGTTGAGCCTCAGACTCTTGATTTCTGCTCAGGTCATGATCCCAGGGTCCCGGGTTGCAGCCCGTGCATTGGCCTCCGTGCTGAGTGTGGAGCCTGCTTAAGATTCTCTCTCTCCCTGTCCCTCTGCCCCTGTCCCCTGCTTGCGCTCTGTGTCTCTCTCTATAATAAAAGAAAAAGACTTGCCCCAAATAAGTGACGACACTCAGGTATGAACTACGGTGCTTTGTTCTCTCTACTACTCTGAAAAACCTCCCTCCCTCCCACGTGAATCAGCAAAGAGTTTATTACCGTAATTATGCACATGTCATGTATGTATACGGGCAAAAGACTGTCTTCGCAATGTTCAGTGTAGTTCACGTACATCATTAAATTATTTTGCAAATTCCCATCATGAGTAGCATTTACTATTGGTAAATGATGTCCACATCAGGCATATAATATTGCCATCTTTTTAAGTGAAAGACATCAAAGAGTTTTTAATAGAAACTGTAAAATATTTCCTTCCAAAACGTTTTTTTTTTCCCCAGCTCTCTTTTCCTGAGTGAGCCTGACATTTCTAGGAGATGATTGTCATGTGTTTATTTCCATTTCTCAGCGCCCTTCCTGATCACACCCGGCTGGTAATTAGTAAGATAAAATTGCTGTTGGATCATGCAACATTTCAACTGTCATCCTGCTGGATTGGGGGAAAAAGTTACACTGTGCGATGAGAACCCAGCGGTGCGATTGTATTGACTTTTATGTCATGTTTGTTTCAGTTTACCAGTCAAAACGAGTTTCACAGCTCCTCCTGGTCCAGAAGGTTCCGTTTGCTTTATGAAAATGAAGCTGTCTTGTTTTCTGGTTCATAAATCATTGTCAGGCAGAGCTAGATAACAGAAACAAGTTCAGATTCCAGAATGATTATCCTTAGAGATGATGTATTAAATATACAGAATACAACTTGATTTTCATAAGCCATGTTGACTTGGCAGGACGAAGGCTTCAGGGGAAAATTATCTCATAAGAGGAGGTGTGAGAGCCTGCACAATCTAACCAGGTGGGGATGGTGGTGGGGGGGGGGGCGGCAGAAAGTTGAGCATATTCGCATAGAAACACGTGTGTTCTCCCATTTCCACTCCGTTATATACCTGCTGCTGCTCCTTGAGGCATTTAGGTGCCTCTTTATTTTATGACCAATATAGGAATCCTCTTTAGAAAGGAAGAGGTTTCCTTTTTTCTTGTCCCTTCATTATCTGCCATTTCCCTTTCATCCTCTCTTTGAATATTCTGATATCTTGTGAAGTCCTCTATCTCTTTATATCGTGAGCTCTTCGCCCTTGAAATTAGGTGTGGTTTGAGTTTCACCTCTGGGGTAGCACAGCCTTTCCGCAGGAGGCTTCCTGATGCCTCACCAGAGCCAAATCAGGGGCCACGGGAGCAAAGTCTGAAGAAAAATCACAGTGGCGTCACGGAGAGTCACAGGGATGTCCTGAGATTACAACAGCCCCTCTGGCAGCCGGCAGAATGGGTTTCACGCACATGCCTTGTCCCGAGTGTGCTGAGACTGACTTTCCCTCTAAATGAAGAGGTCAGACGGCCAAGCAAAGCCAAGTGCACTCATCCCACTGCGAAAGAGAGATGTTTCTTCGGTGTGAAACGTGGTTCGCCTCCCACCTGACTGCTTAGTTCCTACTGGAGTTTCCAATCTCGTTTCAGACATCCCTCCTCAGAAAACCCTCCCATCCTTCCCAGCCGCCTCTGCAGTCCTGTTTCTCTGGGTATTCACACTCTTCGCTGTCCCCCCTCTGTCCTTATTGCCGGGATAATCAAGAATTAATTGCGTGATTTGTTTCTGTAATACTGCTCTTGGTAAGATGGAAATTCCAGGGGGCTAGCTGGTCATGTCTGATCACACAGTTGTGGTCAGGCACGTGCCACAGAGTATTTTGGCATTAAGGATTTGGAAGCAGAGGGTCGCCTGGGTGCTCAGTTCGTTGATCTCCTGACTCTTGGTCTCGGCTCAGGTCGTGATCTCACGGTTTGTGAGTTCGAGCCTCGTGTCAGGCTCTGTGCTGACAGTGCGGAGCCTGCTTGGGATTCTCTCTCTCCCTCTCTCTCTGCCCCTCCTCTCCCCCCCCCCAATAAATAAGTAGTTTTTTTTTTAACATTTATTTATTTTTGAGAGAGAGAGAGAGACAGAGCACGAGTGGGGAAGGAGCAGAGAGAGAGGGAGACACAGAATTGGAAGCAGGCTCCGAGCTGTCAGCACGGAGCCCGATGTGGGCCTCGAACTCAGGAGCCATGAGATCATGACCTGAGCCGAAGCCAGATGCCCAACTGACTGAGCCACCCAGGCACCCCTGAATAAGTAAATTTTTAAAAAGTATTTGGAAGCAGAGCATAAAGGAAAAAAGGTAGCTGAAGCCATTCACAATTCTGAGTAAAATTTGGTCTAGCAGGGCATTTGGATGGTGATTCAAGACATAGTCAGGATTTAATTCTATTTCGGGGGCGCCTGGGAGGCTCAGTCGGTTAAACATCTGACTTCAGCTCAGGTCATGGTCTTGTGGTTCGTGGGTTCCAGCCCTGCATCGGGCTCTGTGCTGACATCTCAGAGCCTGGAGTCTGCTTCGGATTCTGTGTCTCCCTCTCTCTCTGCCCCTCCCCTGCCTGTGCTCTCTCTCTTTCTCTCTCTCTCTCAAAAATAAATAAACATTAAAAAAAAATTAATTCTATTTCAGTTAGGTTTTTGTGCTCAGGCTGGAAGGCAGCCTTCTCCAAAGAGCAAACTAACAGAAAATGTACAGATATTGGCATGTATTTCTGTATTATGAAGACGAGCTTTCTCTACTTTCCAGGCAAAGTCTTTGATTTTCCTAAGACAAGAGAATCAGCTGGGGAAGGAGAGTAGGTCTGCAACCAAACCCATAAATACCACAAGTCTCTAGTTTGGGATTCAGGAAGTTGTAATCTGATTTTACCTGGCTTATCTGACTGATTTATTATTTATTTACAACACTAGCATCTTCACTCATTTATTCAGCAGGAAGGCAAAGTGAGGAATTGGAAAGTTATTTGCAAACTTTGATACATACAGTCGGTTCAGCGTCTGACTTTGGCTGGGGTCATGATTTTGTGGGTTCGAGCCCCACGTCCGGCTCTGGGCTGACAGCTCAGGGCCTGGAGCCTGCTTCAGATGCTGTGTCTCCCTCCGTTCTTAGCCCCTTCCTCACTCGTGCTCTCTCTCTCTCTCTCTCTCTCAAAAATAAACATTAAAACATTAAAAAAAAAAAAACTTTGATAAATACATGTAACTTCATGGGATCTTCACCTCAGTGTGTATTTTCAGTAACACACTCAGAGACCTCTGTCATCTGGATAATTGTCCCAACTTGTCACTTCACTGTAATTGTAAAAACAAAACAAACACCCCCCTCCCCGCCCCCGATAGGACACAACGTTTTCTAAGCTAAGGGCAAAGTCTCTATGGAACTTTGGATTTTCTCAGAATGCATGAGATTTCTAGGCAGTCAGTTAACTCATACGGACTCTGCACCTTTTAGAAGCATATAGACGTTTGTAAATAGAGTCTTGTTTTTATATACAACTATTATACGAACACTGGGGCTTTGCTCTTTAGGAAGAGAGAGTTTCTGTGGAACAATCAATAGAGAAACCCTGGATGGCTCATTTTCTATTATGTATACCTTACAGGTCATGGAGTCAAGTACTGTGGCAGGGTTTCTAAAAGGCTGGTGATTTTTAGGAAAGAACATCAATAACATATGTAGCCGAGCAAGCTAAAATAATTACAATCAAATTTCATGCTTCAGGGCATAAACTGATTTCCTGCAAGGGTCAGGAAGGAATTACGCTGCCTTCACCAATGTGTACTGCATTGGGTAAATGACTCCCCTATTTTTGTTGGGTGTGCCTTCCCTCCCCCCCCCACCCCGCCCCGAAACTAATATACTGATCAGTGCTCTTAAGAATGCAGCTCAGCTTACCATACACCCATCCTTGGTTGCATCATACCTTTTTTGCTTTCTTCCCGGTACCTAAGAACCTTTCCTGTAGCACAGCGCACCGGACGGGGCACAGGTTGGGAAGCGTTGCCTATAAAATGCAAACGTTCCTTCTTGGACACCTTTCTAAAAGTTGAAGGAGGTCTAGAAGGGAGAATCTGGGCGGAGAAGAAAGCAAAAATAATGTGATTTGGGATTTTCAGCACACCGGCTTAAAATGCAGCGAGGACCACTTTGTCCCCTTTGAGACCCTGTCAACCCGTCCACTTCCGCTCCCAGCTTTTATTAATCTTTTTTTGTCCCCCTCCCCCCCCCCCCCCCCCCAGCTAACTTTTGCCACGGAGGGGCGGGGCGTGGGGGGAAATCTCCATCGAAACATGAATCTGCTCTTTCTCAGACCTTCGGCGTCACGAACAATAGATTCTCACCTTTTGCCACCATTTTGGAGGGGAGGGGGGGTAAGGGGAGAGGAGGAGGGGAGAGGAGCAAATGGTTATTCTCAGGCGCTCCTAACTACAAACTTGGAACAGAGGCCTTTGAGCTAATTAATTACATTCTGTATATCTGAGCCAGCTAGCAGAGCTCCTCGCTGACACTCGGATACATCTGGGCCTGATAACAATTGCAAATACTCAGGGCACACTTTAGGAAAAAAAAAAAAAAAAAAAAAAAGGCTTATGTTACAATGTGCAACAGCACGTTTTACAGTCCTCGGATCGGTCAGATAAATAAAACAGCTCGAGTCCAGGGCTTCGTGGGGGGAAACGTACTTGGTAACATTTCACCTAGAGCAGAAAAATTTCCCCACTGACAAAGGGACCACTTTGACCCGAAGAAAATGTTCAGTTCCTCCGAGGGACAGTTTTGGAGATTTGGGTCCGACGTGGGAGCGTAGGAGAGAATTTACGAGAAGCTCCTTCTGCGCACCCATCCGAGGAGCGGGTGTAGACATGAAGAGACTGCGCGTTCCCCGGCCGCGTTCGGGGTAACTACTGAAAAGATCGTGTGAGTCCGTTTGGGAGCCGCCTTGGGGGGGGGGGGGCAGGTTTAATGTGTTGAGCACAGGTAGGTGCCTTTCCAAGATCATGAGTCGTGCTTCGGGGGTGATGCTGGGAGCGCGGAAGGAAACACCTCCCAAAGCCAGAGTTTTGCGTTCGACAGAAACAATGGTCGGTGTGCACTTGGCAAAGAGCTGGCAGGCAGCCCCTTCTGCTACCACATGCTCTATGTCAGCAGTCAGCCTTCTTACTCCTGTGGAGAGCTGCGAGGTCATAAAATACAGGGGTGTCACTGACTTTAATCTGGCGAATTTCCCTGTTCCTCGAGTTTACGTCCTTTTTAAGTGCAGCTTTGACGCGTTAGTATTTAATATTCTTGCCCTTTCCCTTCAGTGTGTGGTTTTGTGGCACGAATCCAGGATGCCCAAGGTATTCATTTTCTCCATCTCATGCCCCTGCTTTTCCAGAACATTGCTATTTCAAAGTTGCATATAGTACGGGCCCCCCCCGGGGTGGCGCAGTCAGTTACTCGTCTGACTTAGTTCAGGTCATGATCTCGAGGTTCATCAGTTCGAGCCCCGAGTCGGGGCTCTGTGCTGACAGCGCGGAGCCTGGAGCCTGCTTCCGATTCTGGGTCTCCCTCTCTCTCTGCCCCTCCCCTGCTCGTGTTCTGTCTGTCTCTCTCTCAAAAATAAATAAATGAATTAATTAATTAACAAAATAAAAGTTGTATATATTAGCCACAACTTTATTACAGAGGACAAAAAAAAAATGTGATCTTCCATTTGTAGAGCACTTTGGACTTAACTCATGCAGGTTTTTTTTTTTTTTTTTTAATGCACAAAACAGGACGGAGAGGTAGTGAGCCCCCATTTGACAGATGTAGCAACTGAGGCTCAGATATATGTAGGAAGGTGTTCCAAATTCTCCAGTTCTTAAGCAGAAACGGAGCTCAATTCCACAACCCATGAGCATCCGTAACTAAATAAAGTGCTTTTAGCCATTATACGACCACCTTTTGATTATGTAGTGATTTCCATTCTGAAAGCAACTTTTTTTCCTACATCATCTCCTTTAATAAATAAATTCAAAGGACACCCAGGTGGCTCAGTCAGTTAAGAGTGGGACTTCCGCTCAGGTCATGATCTCATGGTTCGTGAGTTCAAGCTCCACTTTGGGCTCTGCGCTGACAGCTCGGAACCTACCCTGCTTCAGATTCTGTGTCTCCCTCCCTCTCTGTGCCCCTCCCCTGCTTGTATTCTCTCTCTGTCTCTCTCATGAAAGAAAGAAAGAAAGAAAGAAAGAAAGAAAGAAAGAAGAAAGAGAAAAACTCTAATTAAAATAAATAAGCTTTAAAAACAAACAAATAACTAAATACATACATCCGATATAATCCACCCATTTAAAAATCGCTCTCAATTCAGAGGCACAGGGATGTAACTGAGTTTCTTAGCAGAGGTGGAGGAACTGATGGAATGTGAATTTTGGTATTCCTTTTAGACAGTCTCTTGCATATATGGATATCGCATATACCGAGGAGCATGCGTCACTTTAACGATGATATGCCCTGTCACCCCGTTTGTTCTCTTAAGGAAGCAAATAAACACGGATTTTCTTGAGGAAAATGAATGAGCCCAGAGACCACGTTTCATGCCTTACTGAACCCCCGACTCACTCGCTTCGAAGGCCATCTGTCCTGGAGACAAAAAGACCACTTTTTGGTAAGTTGTGGGGAGGTTTGGTTTGTTTGTTTTTTGGGGGTGAGGGGGTGGGCGGGGGTATCCGTGTCTCTGGAAAGCCGGCCCCTGTGTTCTCAGGGGTTATAAAAATGGGACTCGTTTTTATTGGCAATCCACAGCCGTAGTGCTGAGACAAATACAAATTGGACGGTGTGGATCCTCAAAGGTGAGAACATACAGCTGTTGGGAATTGCGGGAGAATCTGACCAATAAAGGAAGTCACTATTTTTCCAGGCCTAAAGTGAGTTATAGGGCGAGACGGGTGTTGTATATTTATGTAAGGCAGCAACGGGGAGTTTAAACGGCCGTATATTGCCGAAAGAACATCATTCACATTCAGGCTGAGACAAAAGGTGGAAATGAAGTAACATCCTGGCCAGAGAAGGGCTCACGACAGAATAATAACGTTTCAGAGAGGGGGGCCACGGAGGAGGCCGTGGGTAGGCCTCAAAATGAGGAAATGATCAAAATGCCTTGTCAGGCCTTCAAAAAACAGTTACACACGCGCGCGCGCGCACACACACGCTCAGGATTAAGGCCTGGCCAAGCGTCCTTGGGAAGGAAGGTCATTTATCTTTCACAGAAACGCGTACACAATTACTTGCAACCTTCATCAGTATAGTCAGCAAGATAGGTTTGCCAAAAGAACTCGAAAAAATATATATCAATACACATATTACAGTTGGGACCCCATTTGGTGTGCATTATTATCATGCACTCTAGCCTCACTGCATCAGCGTGCATACTAATTCAGGACAATATCTGAAGGACTAAAGTGGTTCCGGCTGCTCAAGACATTCAAGGGAAGGGGGTTGGGAGGTGGGGGTGGGGGTGGGAACTGTCTTATCTCCTGTGTTTATTTATTGTGTCCTTTTGTTTAGAGGAAGTTGCATGGGGAAGAAAGGGATCATGAAATTATACTCCTGTAATGGCAAATGGTGAAAGGGAAACAGACATTCATTCCAGAAAAATAATCAAAAGAGGACGGGGGGGGGGGGGGGGGGGGGGGGGGGGGAAAAAAAAAAAAAAGACTTAGCCAGTCTGTGGGACTCTTGGAAAAGGCTGTGCTTCTGTTGGGTAGAAATGGTCTCCAACATCCCCCCCCCCCCCCCCGCCACGCTAATTAAGATGTCAACATTTTTAATGGCGATCACGGTGAATATTGCAGAAGCTTTGGTCATTTTAGCAAAAAAAAAAAAAAACAAAAACCCACAAAACCCAAAAAACAAACAAAAGAAAACAACCCACCAGGATATAAAATAAGGATCTCTAGTCACACAGCTTTTGGTTATTACTAGCTTAGAATGCTTATTAAAATACGGGATCCTATGGAACGGGGACAAAAACAGTCTGTCTTATCCCTGAGGTTTATTTATTTTTGAAACGGATGTAACAGTTATGAAAAACTTACCATGAAAAAGGCTCCATTCAAAGTGTGTCTGTGACCGGCCCCGGACAAGATGTGAAAGTCTACCTTATTAGGACAAAGCGCGATGAGACGTCACAATGATTGTGTGCCAGGGAGACGTAATTTAAAACCTACAGCACACATATACAACCTCAAGCATCCTGAAAGTTTTAAGGGCATAGTGGAATCACGACGTGGATAGATTTGCTTCCATTTTCTCTTTTCTTTTTCTTTTGTCTCTACCATTTAGTAACTGCGTGCTACACCGCCGTTAAAAGAAAACAAAACAAAACAAAAACCAGTGGATCGGGATGATTTAATTTTCTCCTCGGACCCTTTCGAAACCGTATTATTTCTCGCTGTTCCAGTCATGCCTGACGAGTTTGCACATCCAACCCCAATATTATCGGGACATGGTATTTAGCAACCTTTTCAATAGCCAAAGGCAAGGGAGACTAAGAATGGACTCTCAGGCTTCCTCCTCTCCCTATAAAACCAGCAATTTGCAGATGGGAACCGCTCAAAATGCATTTGCAGGTGAACTTTCCAGGCACAGAGCTGAAGCCACAGATTTCTAAGAATGACAACTTCAGCACATCCGTGAAATGATCCTACTCGCCAATTTCCTATTTTTCCACAGGGGACATCTCAAGGGCTGGGGTCATGCAGATTCATTCCTGGCTTCTGAAGCATCAGGTAATGGCCAATGCCAGAGGCGGGATTCCAAAACCATTAGCCCAACTGGTCTGATCCTATATGGGAAAACCCGATACTTGGGCCCCGCACCCCATCTCCTGGCCTGCCTGCCTAGTACTAAAAATGCATCAGTGGAGAAAATGCTGAAATAGGTCACTCGCTGAAGCATATCCTAGCAGTGTTTGATGAAAAAACAAATGCCATTTCCACAGAGTTTGAGCTCCATTGAGAAAAATAATACCTTAAACACAGATTGTTCAGTCTCCAGTCCTGTGTTTGCTATATATATATAATCCACACACACACACACACACACACACACACACACACACGTGTATATGTATAGAAAATCTATCTGTGAGGAATTCCTTGAACCAAGAATCGTTGGTCACACCTGCAGCATTTCATTCTAAGAAGCAATACTGGCAGAGGAAGAAAATTCTTCCTTTCTTTGGTTTTTCCCTTACATGTTTGAGTCAGGAATCATTAGAACAGTTGCTGGCATCCGGCATCCGTGTGTTGTGGTGTGTTGAAAAAAAAAAAAAACCCTCCCTTTAAACGCAGATTTTAACCTTTCCACCTTGGCCTCTTACATTTTCTTTCCTTTTACTCAAAGCATTTAGGTAAATTAGGATGAGGTCCTTCCATAAAAATGCAAGGGGATCAGTTAAACTTTCATCTCTAATTTATTCATGAAGAAGTGAGGTCTTGCCTGGTCTTGCTGTGCATCATCCTGTCAGAACGACTTTCTCTCTCGTTGAGAAGGGAGATGGAAGGACAGGAAATCAGAGCTTGGGTTTTGCTAGTAACTGCCGCCGGGATAAAAATGCAGGCGTCTTCTTGCTTGGGGATGCGAATGGGGGCAAAAGTCTCAAAACACCAGAACTGGGACCGGAGGAGCATCTGTATGTGCGGGAGCGTATAAATAAAAGCACGAATTATAAACATAAATATGTAGCTATTACGAATGCATCAAATGTAAACACGTGGCTTCTAGAATCCACCTGTTAAGACGCCTCTCGATTCCACGCCTCTAAACCTATTCATCATCGTGGCGTAGGCACACCATCGTGTCAACGTGCGGGTGGACGCAAAGCATTTACAACAATGGAAAACACGCCCGAATTAAATTTCCCACACCGTACCGTTTCCAGCTCTGTTTTGTAGTTACAACTTCCCGCGAGCTTGCTAGGGTAGACTGTCCACTTTAATGATTCTTGCTCTCATGCATAAAGATGAAGCTCTCCGTTGCCCTGCGTGTGCAGGCAAACACGTGTGTGAGTCGCCCCCCCCCCTTCTTGAACAGGGGCAAGTTCAAAAGATTTACTCGTCTTTTAAGAAGACCCTCGTTTTCTCTTTCAAATTTAACTGCGGTGTGATACGCGGAACGTTCTCTCTTAAAAGTTCCTCATCTTTCTTTTTCCCTTTGTAAATCATTTCCTGTGTTGTTGTTTTTTTTTTTTTCCTGTTCCTTCTCCACTTCTGAATGTATTTCACATTTGTAGGCTTGTGGGGAAGGAGCTCAGAGTCTTATAATGTGAAAGACCTTATTCTGGTTGATGAATAGGTTCCTCGGTTTTGCCATTCCCACCCCGGTATTCAAAAATTATCATCTTTTATACATGTGCGAAAGGGAGGGGGGTGGGATCTGGCATTAGTTCTTTTAGTCGTCAGGAAATTACAAAATGTACACTTGCAAAGTAAGCAATTTTTGCAGTCGGCCTGCACATCCATCTTTTTAATGAGCCTTGTTTATAACCTGACGCCATGTTTCTAGTCACCTACCCTGTTTACGTCTTTGGCCCCTTTAATTAAGAGAAGAACCAGTTAAAAGAAAGTAAGAAGAAATATTAATATGATCTGATTAATTCAGCTAGCGGGAGGTTATGGGGTACCAAGGTTATTATAACCTATAAAGGCAATGTGAATAAAGCTGTATTCATTTGTAATTTTATTAGGCGGAGCAAATTAGTGAGTCTGCATAGCAGTGACAAAAGACCCGTTCCTATTTTTCCTTACCCCCTACTGCAAGGGCCAGGTGCCCAAAGTTAGGCTCCATATTAGGCAAATGAGATCTGATACATCTCAGCTGCACATCTAATGAGAACCTCCAGAGCTGGTGCTGTGCTAATTTGGAAAGATTAGCTGGGATGTTTGTGTATGGCTGGTTAAAGTCCAATGAAATAAAAGGAAAGCACAGAGAAAAGGAAGCAAAACCAGCAAAGGGTTAAAGACCTGAAGACAACTGGGGCGGGAGGGGGGAAGGCCAGAGAGAATTGATCATGGGCAAACTATTAGAAACAAACTATCAGGGGCAGTTTGCGGGGTGAAGAGAAAATTCTGTTTTAAGAGAAACAACCACGGAACCAGTCTCTTTCTAATAATAAAACGCAGTAAGGTCCACCCGCCGTGGGGTCCCCCTCGCCTTGAACCTTCCCACCCCAGCCCCTCTGACATCAGGAGCCCAGCTTTTGTCCACTTTCGTGGAGTCAAAGAAAACTGCAGGGTTTATTTCCGGGAAGGAGGTGGCGAGCCCTGATCGGTTATGGAGTGTTCAAAGGAGAGTAAGACCTTGGGTTGCGAGTAACTTGTTCTGCGAGGGTTCCGCAAGAGGATCAGACATTTGTGATAAATTTTAACTTGATAAACGAGCGTTGGCTTGCGATGGCAGTGGGGTACCTGACACCGAACATCACATGATCACGACTGAACCAACAGTTCTTGAAATTCGCTTTGATATACAAGTGCTTTGGATTGCAAGCATGTTTCTGGAAAGAATTGCACTCTTAAACCAAGGTTTGATTGTAAAAGTAAGTAGGCATGGTGGGAGTCTTTAATAGAAAGATCTCGGTATCCTTCCAGAGAGACATTCTCTTGGGCTGGTCTGTGGCTTTGGAAAAGAGGCTTCATTCTTCCAAAATCCTGATTTGTTTGGGCCTCTGATGTATGAATTACAGTTTCCCTCATCTTGCTTTTATCTCCTCAGTTTTTCTGAACTCGAATTTCAGAGTCACTGCCAATCTGGTATTTGTTCTGGCCTGACTTGGCATCTCCCGGTGATGGCTCCAACCCTTACCTGGCCTATGCCTGACTCGCTGTTACGACCTCAACCCTGAGAACTTGGAGGGTTCCCTTCCACCACAGTCCAGAAAAAGGTTTTGATTCAGTTAGGGGTAAACTCTGTTATATCCTGAAAATTAAAATTGATTGTGATAGTTCTTAGTCTGATGCATACCCTAGACATAGACTCCTAAAGGGCTCATCTGAGCTCTTAACCAACTCTGAGTCAGAAAATTCACCTTTTACATGTATATAGTTGTACTTTACTGGAATATCTCTGGAATACTATCTAAGCTAGTTACATGTTTGCCTCTGAGAAGGTAACTAGGTGCATAGCGGACAAGGTGGGTTAAGAGAATTTGTTCGTCATTCCGTACCTCCTAAATCGTGAACATGAATATGTTCCCTATTTAAATCGAGATCTTTTCGGGGCGCCTGGGTGGCGCAGTCGGTTAAGCGTCCGACTTCAGCCAGGTCACGATCTCGCGGTCCGTGAGTTCGAGCCCCGTGTCGGGCTCTGGGCTGATGGCTCAGAGCCTGGAGCCTGTTTCCGATTCTGTGTCTCCCTCTCTCTCTGCCCCTCCCCGTTCATGCTCTGTCTCTCTCTGTCCCAAAAATAAAAAAACGTTAAAAAAAATTTTTAATCGAGATCTTTTCATGATTTTTTCAAAGTACAATCTTTCACCAAAAAAAAAGAAAAAAAATTGCCTTTTATAAGAAACAAAACAAGCAAGCAAAGGGAAAAAAAATAAGAGAGAGACAAATCAAGAATCAGACTCTTAATTATGGAGAACAAACTGGTGGTTACCCAAGGGGAGGTGGTAGGGGGATGGGTGAAACGGGTTCGGGTTCAGGAGGACACTAGTCACGATGAGCCCTGGGCGATGCCTGCAATTATTGAATCACTCTGTTATACAGCTGAAACGAACATAACACTGTATGGTAACTAATTTGAATCAAGATAAAAACTTCAAAAGAGAAAAGTAGCCTTTTCCCAGTAGTACGGCATCCTGTCGAGTGTACTCTTAGGAGAAGAAAAAATCGTTAAGTTGGATAATAACAACAACAGAGTCCAAATAGATCATTTCAGAAACCCAACGGAGAAACGAAGGACATTCATCTTGAACAGGCATTTCCATGGCCGAAATTATTTGAATGCTTTACACTATGTTCAAAACAAATATAAAATAAGTGAAAAAAATTAAATAATAAGAAGGAAACCCTCCCTGGTTGAGGAGAGAAACGACTTCTCAAGAAAATGAATCTTTTATTGGAAATAAATGAAAAGACAGAGCATTATATTGGACATAAGTGTTCTCTCACCTCCAAGTACAACATAAAGTAGGAGTCTGAAAATGTGAAAAAAAAAATCATGCAGTGATCTCTCTTCATGCAAAATGCATCTCTAAAGTTTTAAAAATACATATAACGGTTCATGGATACGAATGTGGGAGCAAATCCCACAGTGAACACATTTAAATACCTTCCAAACTCTTTGGGATTTTTCCTCCTGGGCGATACTCTCCTTTTTTAAAATGGCTTTCTATCACTTTTTTGATAGAAAGTGTACGCGAAATTGTTACTATTTACATAACATTTCAATGGCCCCCTGGTTCTCCCCATCATCACGTTGCTTCCACTGGTCAGGTGAGAAATGGTTAAAAACATCTCGGGAACAGCAGAGCTGGTGCCTCGCTTAGAAGAAGCTAATACTATCATAGTAGGGACTCAGGGAATATCTATTGAGTCAAATAAGTCAAATAAGTGTTCAAATGCATATCACACACAGCTTGGTAAGGTGACCTGTGGTTTTCAATCAGAAACCATCTTTCTTTCATCACTGATGCCGCTGCACTCACAACGTTTGGTTTATTCTGAGCGACAGGGGTTTAGCGCAGGTCCTCTGGTCAAAATCCCAGTTCTCTCACTACATGCTGTGTGTCTTTGGGCAACTGGCTTAATCTCTCTTTGGCTTCGTCTCCTCGTTTGTCCGATGAAGGAAATAATGGTAGCCCTCAGCTCTTGGAGTTACTTCGAGGATTAAATGACTTAGTGCCTGTAAATCACTTCGAAAAGTATTTGACATATGGCAGTCCTTGATAAACGTCAGCTAGAGTTACCATTTTACCTTTTATTTTGGGTGCAGCTTTTATAGCAGTCTCTCCCCAACTTGTGAAGCCCGTTGGAGACAGGGGCTGGCTTCTTCAGCTCCCTGGTGCCTCTGTGCCTAGCACAAAAGCCCTACCTCAAAAGAGGGACTCGAGACATGCTGACATTTTCTACACTGCATGGGGTAACAGTCATTGAAACGATCCTGCTTAGAACCCGTCTTTCCCTCTCCACTTTGTTCTTGGGTTTTCCCTCTTAATCTTCTGTTTTCAACAGCCGCAACGGAGCAGCCAATAACTACCAGACAAGACCACGTGGAAGCTTGAGTGTTAAGTGCCATGTATTACAATACTGATAAAATGTTGACTTTATGTTAGTATCTGTGGGCTACAACAGGTTCCGTGAACGTTGGTACCCTTACTCTCTCTCTCTCTTTCTCAAGAAAAAGATGCCGTTGTTGGTGTGCGAATCCTGGAAGGAACCAAGATTTGGGAAAATTGTCTCTGCCACCTTCTAAGCTACTCTTCATATCAAGTTAACACCCAACTCATGGGATTGGGACACGTTTTGGTGAGATAAAATATGTAAAATACCCAGTACTCCGTAAATGATAACTATTGTCACAATCCTCGTTTGCAGAAAAATTCACCTCAGAGGGTTCCCATAGGCATAAAAGACTTCAAGCAAACATCATTTGGTAATGGTTGCCCTCGTCGTTGGTAACGGTGCTTTGATTGGAAGGGTTCTGAGTCGGAGCCCACACTCGGGGGACTGGGTCTGTCATCTGGAAGCAATCGTGCCTCGTGCCCTGTCCAGGAAGGGTCAGCACTGCCCTATGCTTTTTCCACATAGACGGCAAGGATCTTTCCAAAGATTCCAAGCCCCCTGGATTCTCTCGGAGATCTGATGAAGCCTCTGAACCTGTCTTAGAAAAAATGATTTTAAGTCAATAATGTAAAATGCACTTTAAAAGACAGCCATTAAAGGGGTGCCTGGGTGGCTCAGTTGGTGAAGCATCCGACTTCGGCTCGGGTCACGATCTCACAGTTCGTGAGTTCGAGCCCCACGTCGGGCTCTGTGCTGACAGCTCAGAGCCTGGAGCCTGCTTCGGATTCTGTGTGTGTGTGTGTGTGTGTCTCTGCCCCTCCCCCCCCCTCAAAAAGAAATAAAACATAATAAAAAATTTAAAAAATAAAATACAATCATTAAAATGCTGATAAGACCAACTCATAGTATCATAATATCATATGTGCTTCTTTCTTAACGTAGTAAATAACAAGATCCAGCGACAGGTCTCATACCTATCATCCTGTTAAAGATGCATGGAACAAACATGACACTGTGATGGATCTGTGGCATATTTAATGTAATAGAATTGTATCCATCCCTTGGTGCAAAATCATACGTATTCTTAATACTGTTACCATGTTTTATCCACATTCATAATGAAAGGGAATGCTGCATTTCAGTTAGAAATTGCTGAAAGTAAAGATGCATCCATCCATTTTGTCCATCCATTTTCATGGACCCCTTGCCCTGGAGCCCTCGATGGTGAATCACTGTGCTAGAATCCCAACTTAAAACCCTGGCCCGAGACCTAGAAACTTCTTTTCACGTAATCAGCTTGGTATATACCGTGTTTCTCCAAGACCACCTCCCTGGTCGCCCTCCAGCACATACTCCTCCATCGAATGACGTTTGTAAGGGCCTTCAGAGATCAAGTCTTAGACATTTTTGTGGACACGTTGAATTGTTCCTCCTACCTACACAGGCTGATACCATAATTATTATGGTTCTGTTTCTAGTGAGTTGGAGTATCTTGGTATAAATGTTATGATTTCTGAAAGTCAAGATTGGAGATAGATGCAAGAGAATTCAAACTAAGCTATGACAATATTTTAAGAAATGAAATGCTTTGGGGCGCCTGGGTGGCGCAGTCGGTTAAGCGTCCGACTTCAGCCAGGTCACGATCTCGCGGTCCGTGAGTTCGAGCCCCGCGTTGGGCTCTGGGCTGATGGCTCGGAGCCTGGAGCCTGTTTCCCATTCTGTGTCTCCCTCTCTCTCTGCCCCTCCCCCGTTCATGCTCTGTCTCTCTCTGTCCCCAATATAAAGTAAAAAACGTTGAAAAAAATTTAAAAAAAAAAAAGAAATGAAATTCTTTGAGAACAGTCATAAAACAGGAAGTGCCTGAAGACTTGGGAAACTTCAGACTCAGTTGTGCAGAGGGAAAAGAGCAAAATAGACTTTGGACAAGCATGTAGACTGCGGGATAGTAATTCAACCTCAGCTTTACAGCTTTTTGACATGGACCCATATTCCTAGATAAAGGTTATAATTCATTCTCCTGGATATGAAACAATTCTTCACATGTTGGATTAAAAGCCCAGAGGGTATATATAGAGCTGGGTATATTGGGACAGAGTGATGTGTATCTCTAAAAAGGGAAACACAATTTAGATTAGGAACCTATTGTAAAGACAGGATACAGGTTTAATTTTTTTTTTAATGTTTATTCATTTTTGAAAGACAGAGAGAGACAGAGCACAAACAGGAGTGGGCGGAGAGAGAGGGGGGGGACACAGAATCCTAAGCAGGCTCCAGGCTCTGAGCCATCAGCACAGAGCCCGATGCGGGGCTTGAACTCATGAACCGTGAGATCATGACCTGAGCCGAAGTCGGACACTCGACCGACTGAGCCACCCAGGCACCCTGACAGGATACAGGTTTAAATTGGTGATTTATGTATTTACAAATGTTGTGCATGTTATTGACTCCCCATGAAAGTAACAAGTCCAAAGGGATAGTTAAAGTAAAACCTTACTCGTCGCTCATATCTTAATGGTGACTGAGAGGGAGAACGCAAGATGAAGTCTCCCAAATCTGACCTTTCAAAGGCAGACACGGTGTGGCTCTTCATTGCTTGTTTACATTTGCGATAATAAAAAGATTAATTGATTGTTCAATAAATTATCACTTTGCAGATGGGGTTAGTCTCTTAAACAAACCACCAATCACCTTGTTAACACATAGATATAAATAAATCGCTTTCAATAGAATGAAAATTATCCCCTATGTAGGTGTGGCAATTAGATTATTGATTTCAGGTAAATGTCTAATTAATTATGCAATAGGCTTCATTTCTTCTGTTAATTAAACTCCTGCTCTTTTAAGTCAATAAACTGTAGCCTCGGGAGAAATGAGAAGTTTCCCATTTGAAGAGCCCAGGCACTACGCCCCCAAGTGGGGGCAGAATATGGAACCCTTCCTTTTCCTTCAACACAAAGACCCATATGGGGACGAACTTTTAAGAGTAAATTGTATTTCCAGTTCATTCATTGTCTATTTCTAGAATCCAGATGGAATAGAAATCCGAAAAGAAATACTGAACTTGAAGGGAAGCCACTACCCTGTCTTTTGTCAGATTCTACCTAACAGAAATTCAACTCTCTCTGTCTGATTTGGTTTTACAGAGACCAGCTCTAACCTACCTTTACACAGTCTCCACCCAAGGTTCAACTCCTTCCGAAATCGTGTTATCCTCATTTCAGTGTTGATCATTCACACGATCTAGCCGGGAGAAAAGACTATCTTTAGGATTGTCCTGGGATCAGAGCCTAAATGCAACTCATGTCCTCACCAACATGCCTTGTCCTATTCTTTACTTTGGACCAAAGGGTGATCCATAAACGACTTGTTTTTTTCTGTTCTACTTGGGAGTTGACTAGTTGTTTTCTCTTCTCTTTTTGGGTATGTGAGGGGTGGGCTGAGGGGTGGAAGGTGGGGGCTGTAGCTGCTTTCCCTCACACCTGGAATCTGAACTTGGCTATCCCTCTCACTCTGATTTCATAACTTGATAAGGCTTCTGACCCTTTGATTGACTCCAGGTTTTGCTTTTCCTACCCTGGCCTCAGTACCAAAGTCTCACACATGTCCTCTCTTGTAAATCTAACGTTTTGCACATAGTAGAGGCACAATATCAATCCAGTAAATGAATGGAAGGGTGGGGGCCACATTGTGTATTTGTGAAGAGCCCTGGGTAAATTCAGTTCTGGAGAGTCTCTAGCTTCCAGACAGCAATGAACTGATTCTTTTCTTCTTTTATGCATTGACCTAAGGATAGTCCACAAAATTAAAAATTACAGTGATAGTCATGAATATTTATTGAGTGCTTACTATGTTTCAGACATCGTTCTAAGATAAATGGCGTCCATTATGTCATTTAATCCTCAAAGAACACTTTCAATACCCACTTTATTATCTTCATTTTGCAGAAAGAGAACATGAGGCATAGAACCCAATGTCACAGAGTAAGTGTTGGAATGAGGTTTTAAACTCAGGAAATATGACTACAGATTCTGTGCTTTTAACACCTACCCCGCCACCAGTGATCACTCATAGGCAAAATGAGTGACCAGAACCGAAGGATCAATAGTGTATCAAACCGGTCCTCTTGGGCGCCTGGGTGGCTCAGTCAGTTAAGTGGCCAACTCTTGATCTTGGCTTCGGTCATGACCTCACAGTTCTTGAGTTTGAGCCCCACGTTGTGCTCTGCCCTGACAGCACCCAGCCTGCTTGGGATTCTTTCTCCCTCTCTGTCTCCCCCTACCCTACCCGTGCCCTCTCTCACGCTCTCTCCCTCTCTCAAAATAAGGAAATAAACTTAAATTAAAAAGAAAAAAACAACTGGTCCACTTGACCTGAAAACTTTTTGGCAAGAATGATAGCTCATATTTAGTAAGACCTTAATTCATGTTATTCATCCCGCAGTGAACATGCAGACCGCCATATTCTCAATGAAATCTCCCATCAAGAAGGGGCTGACATTCTATGATGCCGGCCAGGTGCTGAACAGAGGAACACTTCCCGCTAATGGTTTTAGCACTAGAAACGTGGATAACACATAAATAGAAAGCATTTTCTCCTGACCAAAATACTTGCCCCGAGCATAGAAGTAGCTACAGAGAACTACACACTATGTTTTCACGTGAACGTTGCCCAGTGAGTTTACAGTAAGCCTGGACGTGGTCCTACTGACCACAGAATGACTTTCGCTACCTCTTGAGAACCTGGATATTTCCTTGTATGGCAAGAGCTATAATTAGCTGAGGACTCCTAAACTGTACTTGTTAAAAATAATCCCCATTCAAGAAACCTGGTAAAAGTTGTGCTGGTGTTTGCACGAAGCCTGTTATACATAATTTTCTGAAGCTGTTTTCAATCATGCAAATGATTTTTTCCTTTGCAATATGCTAATGCAATCTGATTTATTTCAGTTGTAAAAGTTAATTACAATGTGTTTGTGAGTCCCTAAAGATGATGTATTAAATGTTTATAACCGGGATTATTAAAATGTCCTGTCTCGATTACAGAGCGTCTCTTTCAAACACTAGAACTAATTGTAGCCTTAAATCACAACAACCTCACTGTTAAAATTAACACAAGGGCAACATTGCATAATTTTAATTAATTTTAATTTGGCCAAAGCAAATTAATTTTTGTTTTCTAGAAGGACAGCTACACTCTTTTGTAGCCTGCTGCCACTGAGTATGGAGTTCATAAACTTCTTTTCTTCTGAGCATCTTCATGATCTTTGTTTATATTTTGGTTCCGATTTGCATATCTGGTTCTCTCTGGAGATAGAGGGTGGGAGGGCAAGGAAACCACAGTGGAATGTATACACTTCTGTGGTCAGGGAGACACATTTTTGTCTGTGAGTTTCATAATCTTCGTGGTCCAAGTCTTTACCAATAATAACATTCAGAACTCAGACTTCTATACTTAGCACCCATTAAAAAGCTGCCAACACCTCTTTCAAAGTTGGCAAAACAATTTCCTAGCAAGTACCTGCTTAGAAGACATCAGGTCCAGATTCTTTCCTCCTTTTCCTTGTGCCTAACATGTGAATACCCAAACTGATTATTTCATATGCATAACTAATACTTCCTTTGTTTTATCTGCTGTTTTATCAGGGTGTGCTAGACTTAAACAACAGTAACAAACAGGATAAAATTCTGTTTATTCCTAAAACTGACTGATCCTTCCCTGGAAAGCTTCACCTCCAGTCTCCATTTCTCTGAGTATCATGGTCAGTCTCTGCATTCAGAGGAAAGCTGTTTTAAAATTAGCCACAGCCGTGATAAAAAAGAAAAAAAAAAAAAAGAAAAAATCTTGAAAATATATCTTAGAAAGTCAACATAGCCCCCTGAAATCTAATGTTTTTATTTTTATTTTCTTTATTTTTGAAGGAGAGAGAGAGAGAGTATGAGCGGGGGAGGAACAGAGAGAGAGAGAGGGAGACACAGAATTCAAAGCAGGCTCCAGGCTCTAAGCTGTCAGCACAGAGCCCGATGTGGGGCTCGAACTCACGAACTGTGAGATCATGACCTGAGCTGAAGTCGATCGCTTAACTGACTAAGCCACCCAGGGGCCCCCCTGAGATCTAAAAAAAAAAAACACAAAAAAAAACCCATAAAAAAAACCCAAAAAAATCTGTGACAAGTACTGTGTGAGATTACAGTGCTTTATCTAGCTGACCATAAGTTCTAAATGTTGTAAAGAACTGGATAAATTATATATTTCAACTCACATGTAGATATTTTGGGATGACGTGCGTTCCTGCTTTTGCCAATCATCTAAAGTTTAACCTGCTTGCCCACATTTATAAGCGTTCCTTATGCACTTGATAAACTAAATCTTAGAAGCAATCTCAGTTTATGGCCAGACACCATAATCATAGCCAAAATGATGCGTGAGTTTAAAAAGTAAAGTCTAAGCATATCAAATAACTCTTTGTGCAAGCCAACACGTTGTCTTTAAGAGTAAAAGAGGACACTGCTGATTAATTGCATGAGAAAAAATTTGCTTAAGACTGGAATCTCCTGGGAAAAATGGAAGATTCGCTCACCTTCCACACTGGGAAATGACTGATGACTTTCTAGTTGTATATTTCCCACATTCCTTCTGTCTGTCCCTTTGTTACAAAAATGGGTCTCTGGCAACCACATCTTAATAGCATGATTCCATTCTGATTAGAGTTGACTGGATGGATATGGATATTTGATTGCATGAGATCTACGGAACTTTGCCTTAAGTGTAGTCAGGCATGAGATATTTGGGTTAAACTCTGGATGCGGCTAAATCAGTATTAAACAAAACTGAGGGATGTGGGCAATTCCTTTTCGGTCCATGCTGTGAATGTATTTACTAGATAATAAAAATGTACATTTGGGCCACAGATCAGGTCAAAGCATATATATGACAAGTTTCATTTTTTTGACTAAGGAAAATTACCGCTGGGTAAACAGGTAAATGCTGTGTATAGAATTATGAAAGGAAATTTAAAGTTCTTGTCTGGTTAAAAAAAAAAAATTAAAAAAAAGAGTGACACGACTCAAGTTACCATAATGGCAACCTACACATAATCAGTACGAAAGGTTTTTGGGTCAAATTCAATGGCTTTTAAAACATATCTAACAGAAAACATGTCTTGGATTGAAGAATGCATTTTTTTAAAAAATTGTGAATTTGTCAATTAGTAAATTCCATTTTGATCTTGAGTTGAATGTGCACTGATAACAGAGTAAAAGCATATTATTTCTTATAAGTGAATGTTTGCAGAGAATATTAGGGCCTTTTTGAAATTCTTTCTGCTCCTAAAATTATATTGGTCAGAGGGAGAAGGGGCAAATTATGTATTGATGATCTGACTAGCTGTATTTATATATGAATGTTTCTTGGGCTTATGTACTCTGTGAGGTCAGGGAAATTATTTTATTCACCTTTGTATCTCCAAGTTCTTAACATAATTCTAACTACATATTCAGTATTAAATGTACAGGTATAAACAGAAACGACCAAGGAGATTTGGTATAGGCTAAAAATAAAATTAGACCAGAACCTCAATATTCACATTCCCACCCTTAAGGCAATCAAATAAATACAAATAAACTAAATCTTAGAGCCTTAACCCACTCCCTAGAAACTCTTGGCTTATAATTGGGGAGGTTTCTCTGATACTCTGAAATGCAAAGAAATTCCATCAATGAGAATTAGTATGAATGAGAGTAACAGAAGACACTTAGGCTCATGATAAAGCCTCGGGAAACAACCTCATCGCCTCCTTTTTTTAATATCTAGATTTTATCATTCGTTCTGGCAATTATGCTGTGGGCAGGAAGCATAAGTAAAAAGGTATGTTTATAACCTATCAATTTTGGTTGTTTTCTTTTTTTTACTGTATTTTACGGTGCAGGTTTTTGTTTTTTGTTTTTTTTTTAATTTCCTCCTAAAACTACACTTCACAACGTGCATACGATACACGAAGAGGGCATCCATTGTCAAGTGCTGAAAGGATTTGTTCACTAACTTTACAGATCGCACTCCCTGGCATCTGTGTGCCAAATGGTTAATGGTTGCCACTTAGTAAGAAGCCTCAGCCTGTTATTGACGGAGTCTCTTTCGCTCTCTCTAGTGAAAGGACACTGGTAAGAAGAATGAACATACTTCTTAATGCAGACACCCATGGGCTAGAGAAATAAATCTCACTTTGGCTACATATGCCAATGATGAGACTGCATTCTTCAAGCGCTGTCAGGTTATCGACTTTCATCCCAGGGTTTGTGGAAGACTACAGGTTTAGACATGGGGGCTTGTACAGTGACAGAGGAAGGGATCCCGAGACCACAGGCTTCGTCTTATCCCGGAAAAAACTGCTCTATGAGAAGATGTCTCCTTAGAAAGAAATGCATTTTGTTAGATGAGGCAGATAGTTTTCCTGATGGGGTCTGATAATGGCTGTCAAGAATTTATGATCGAGTCTTGAATCTGAAGTGTTAATGTGCTGATTAACTGTATACTGCCCAGACCACAGCCACTGGCCAAGACAGCCAGAAATCACGTCTGGTCACATCCTCCACTGGCGTTCTTTTGAGATACGAATAGAAATGGCCACTTCTCATGTAGCCCTCTGAGTGTCCTATAGGCAAATTAAAAACAAATTTTATTGGGGCACCTGGCTGGCTCAGTTGGGAGAGCATACGGCTCTTGATCCTGGGGTCGTGAGTTTGAACCTTAAGTTGGGTGCAGAGATGACTTAAACAGATAAAAACCTTAAAAAGATAAATAAGTTTTATTAAAAAGCCAATTGTTTTCTCTACACCAACAATGAATAATTGGAATATGAAATATGAAATTCAGTACTATTTACATTAACACCAAAAAGTCAAATGCTTAGGTCCAAATGTAATAAAATATTTACAAGACCTATATGAGGAAAACTGTGAACCTCAGATGAAATAATGGGGAGGTATTTCATGTTCATGAATGCTAGAAGACTCAATATAGTTAAGATGTCAGTTCTTCCCAGCATAATCTGTAGATTCAGTGCAGTCCAAAGAAAACTCCCAGAAACTTTTTTGGTAAATACCAACAAAGCGATTCTAAAGTTTCTATAGAGAGGCAAAACCCCCAGAATATCCGACACAATATTAAAGGAGAAGGGGCTCCTGGGTGGTTCAGTCGGTTGAGTGTCCCACTCTTGATTTCAGCTCAGGTCATGATCCCAGGGTCAGGGGATCGAACCCTGCATTGATTGGGCTCCATGCCCAGCATGGAGCCTTCTTGAGATTCCCTCTCTCTCTCTCTCTCTCTCTCTCTCTCTCTCTCCCCCATATATATATACATATATGTACATATATGTACTCTTCTCCATATATGTGTGTGTGTATATATGGAGAAGAATACATATATGTACATATATTTATATGTATATACATACATATATATGTGTGTATATACATATATATACACACACACACATATACACACATATACACATATATATATGGAGAAGAATATTTGGAAGACTGACACTATCTGACTTTAGGACTTAGTATAAATTAAGACAGTATGGCACATATATATATATATATATATACACACATATATATGTACATATATGTATTCTCCATATATATATGTGTGCATATATATATGGAGAAGAATACATATATGTACATATATTTATATGTATATACATGTATATGTGTATACATACACATGTATGTATATATGTATGTGTATACATACATATATGTATACATACATATATATGTGCTTGAGATTCCCTCTCTCTCTCTCTCTCTCTCTCTCCCATATATATATACATATATATGCACACACATATACACATACACACATATATATGGAGAAGAATATTTGGACGACTGACACTATCAGACTTTAGGACTTACTATAAATTAAGACAGTATGGCATTAAAAGAAAAGAATAGAAACATAGTTCAGTGGAACAGAATGGAAAGCCCAGAAACAGACCCAGATAAATATACTCAACTGATCTTTGACAAAGAGGCAATAGTAATTCAATGGAGAAAAGGATCATGGTTTCAGCAAGTGAAACTGGAACAACATTCACATTCAAAAAAAAGAAAGAAAAGAAAATGAAAATGAAACACGACACACACCTTACATCTTTCCCCCAAACCAACTCATAATGGATCCCATACCTAAATGTAAAATGTAAAGCTATAGAACTCCTAGAAGACAACACAGGAGAGAACCTATATCTGACTCTGGCTTGACGATGAGTTTTTTGGATACAACACCAAAAGAATAAGGCATGAAAGAAACATTGTTAAGTTCTACTTCATTGAAATTAAAAACTTGGGCTCTGCGAAAGACACTCTTAAGTAAACGGAAAGACAAACCACAGACTGAGAGAAAATCTTTGCAAAGCTCTTATCTGATAAAAGACTGGTAACAAAATAGACAAAGAGCCTTCAAAATTCAGCGATAAGAAAATAAGGAACTCAATCTTAAAATTGGGCAAAAGAGCTGAACAGATACCCATCAAAGAAGACAATACAAATGGTAAATAAACATAAGAACAGATGATCCGTGTCATATGTCATAAGGGGTTTCCCAATTAAAAATAATGAGATACTGTTGTTTCCTATTAAAACAAATAAAATCCAAAATACTGACCACACTGAATGATGTAAGGATGTAGAACAACAAAAATCTTCATTCATCGCCGGTTATGATACAAAACGATACAACCACTTCGGAAGGCTGCGTGGTAGTTTCTTACAAAATGAAGCCTGCTTTTACCACACAATCCCACACATGCTCCTTGGTATGCGCACGAATGACGTGAAAACGTAAGTCCACACGAAACTCTGCACATGCATACTTAAATGAGATTTATTCGTAATTGACAAAACTTGGGAGCAACCAAGATGTCCTTCGGCATGGGAATGGACGAATGAACTGTAGTATATCCATAAAATGCGGTGTTATTTGATTGGTAAAAGAAACGAGCTATCAAGTCACGCGAAAAGGCATGAACTAAGACTGCAAGTATGTTGCTAAGTGAAGGGAGCCAATCTGGAAAGGCTGCACGCTGTACGATTCCAGTGCGTATGGAATAGACAAAACTGGAGACAGTTGCCTGAAGTTCAGGGGGAGCTAGGGGTGGGTGGTTAGGTGGAGAAGAGAGAATTTTTAGGTCAGTGAAAATAACTTTGATAATAAGAATACGGATCTGTGTCATTATGCATTTGTCAAAGCCATGAAATGGAAGACACAAAGGGCACACCTTCAAGTGCGGACTTTAGTTACTATTGTATGAATATTAATTAATTCAATGCATTACACTAATATAAGAGGTAAATAAAAGAGGAAGCTGGGCCGGGGGTGGGGTGGGGTGGGGGGAAGAGCTTCGTGGCAATTCTCTGCGGTGTCTCATCAGTTTTTCAGTAATAATGTAAATGGTAATATATTAATTTCCAACAAATAAAAATCATAATAAATAAATGTCATCTGCTGTTTATAAGAGCTCTTCCTGGGGCGCCTGGTTGGCTCAGTCGGTTGAGCGTCCGACTTCTGCTCAGGTCACGATCTCGCGGTTCGTGAGTTCGAGCCCCGCGTCGGGCTCTGTGCTGACAGCTGAGGGCCTGGATCCTGCTTTGGATTCTGTCTCCCTCTCTCTCTGCCCCTCCCATGCTCATGCTCTGTCTTTCTCTGTCTCAAAAATAAGTAAACATTAAAAAAAATTATGAGCTTTTCCTAACATGGTGTAGAGACAGTTCCTTCGTCTGTCCAAACGAAGCCCTGTCTACTTGGTTTAAGCAGCATAAGCTTAAAATCAAGGACTATCAAATTGGAAGCACCTTTTGAATTTGGGGCTCGGAGAAGGTTCTAGTGTTTGTAGCTTTGATGGAGTCCGCTTTTGGTGGCCTTGAACTTAGATTACATTATCACCAAACATCGAGTGTGCTTTAAAAAAAAATTTTTAACGTTTATTTACTTTTGAGACACAGAGCAGGATCCGTGGAGGGGCAGAGAGAGAGGGGGACACAGAATCCGAAGCAGGCTCCCGGCTCTGAGCTGTCAGCACAGAGCCCGATGCGGGGCTCAAACCCGCGAACCATGAGATCTTGACTCATGAGGTCACGACCCAAGCGGAGGTCGGAGGCTTCACCCACTGAGCCACCCAGGCGCCCCCCCCCCCCCAGCATGCTTTAAATAGGACACCTAACACTTGGGGTTTGGCAGTGACGGTGATGTGCAGTTATCAACCTCTTCTGATGCCTTTACTGAATCTCCGAAGCGGGCTTACTTTTCACGTGTGTTTTCATAAAACGTAATACATACAGTTTAGCAGAGCATATATGGTTATTTATGCACACATCTTCCTCTTGAGGCCTTGGACCAGGGCATTTCTTTTTTTTTTTTTTTTAATTTGAATCCTCAACCTGACATTTAGGAAATGTTTGTATTTGTGCTACCCGAACAAATTACCACAATTTAGAAGCTGAAAACAATAAAATGTGATACTTCAAGGGGCGCCTGGGTGGCTCAGTCCGTTAACCATCCAACTTCGGCTCAGGTCACCATCTCACGGTTTGTGAGTTCGAGCCCCGCACGGAGCTCTGTGCTGACAGCTCAGAGCCTGGAGCCTGCTTGGAATTCTGTGTCTCCTTCTCTCTACCCCGCCCCTACTTGCCCGCTCTCTCTGTCTCTCTCTCTCTCTCTCTCTCTGTCTCTCAAAAAATTAAAAAAAATTAAAGTAATATGCAATTTTATGGAGAAAAAAATGAAAAAAAAAACCCGCATACCAAAAAACTACCCATATCTTATGACCTAGTGAAATGTTGATGTATGTTCTTCTGGACTTTTATTTATAATTGTTTTTATATAAATATACTTACATAGTTTCCATTTCAGATCTAGACTTACACAGTTTTAAATCATGCTTTTCTTTTCCCCCCAACATTATACTATTAATATCCTATTAGCTGTATACTATTAACCCTGATGTAGATCTCTATCTCATGACCACAAGGTCAGGACCTGAGCTGATATCAAGAGTTGGACGCTCGCCACCTGAGCTGATATCAAGAGTTGGACGACTGAGCCACCAGGTACCCCGTTTTTTAAAAAAAGATACTTAATATTTGATTTGAGACTTTTGAGAATACTTCATTGAAACATTACCCTAGATGGGGGCATTTAGGTGGCATTCATTTAAAAGAGCATCATTGTGATCATCATCTTTGCACGTAACAGATTTATTTTCTAATTGTTTTATTTAGAAAACCTTCATAAAAGTGAAATTTCTGTGCCAAAGAAATCCTCGATGAGAACAGAAAATATATTTAAATATATAAATCTTTTTTTTACATCGTTCTATAGTTTACCAAGGTCAAGGAACTGAAATCAAGTGAATAACTTGGAAACTCGTTACAATAGTGTTGACAGACGAATGGCAATACATTGAATTTAAAGAGCTTTAAAGTCAATCAGAAAATAAACTGTTTATCCAAAGGAAAAACAGGTAAGGCACATAAACAGATGTCCTATGGAAGACATACAGTCAATAAACATGAAACAGTGCTTAATATGATAACCAAATCAAAAATGAATTTCCTACTTTATTTCCATCATGTTATGAATATGAAATAATATGACAGAATGTGGTGCAATCAGCAGGCTTGTACGTACATTGCTGATGGTAATATATGGGTACAGCTTTTTTGGGAAAAGAACTTAATAATATTCTTTAAAATGCCCTTTATTTGATGGGATATACCTATAAAAATAATGTAACAAGAACATAAAAGAAAACAGAGTATCTCAGTACTTATGTAATGGTGCTGTGCAGCTGAAAGTTTTCTAAGTACATAAATCACTTGTATTTACCGCCAAATGTGGTATATTCCTCATAGAAGCCAGGAAACAATCCTGACCTTTCTTTAGGTAGATAATGAGAATGATATAAGACCCTGCCCCTGGAATCGGTTGAGCTGTGAGGTTGAGGACAGAGACTACAAACTACTACGTTTGGACAGAATTTCCGATCCAACTGCGGGAAGTTTGGGTCTGGCTACCAAGTTAGAGGAAATAGCCCACAAATGGCGGACTTCATTTCTGATATCAGCTACACGCTTAGGGATGTCCCCGCTGTATTGGCAATTCGTAAAAGACCCACCAAGCTCACTAAAAGCTGTTGTCCTACAGATGCAGTGGATGACAGGAAAAGATACCTTGAAAGCAGCCAAGGAAGGAGATGCGCAGGACAGAATCTGGTAATGTCGCAAACATAAAACTCACATTATCCTCAGGATACATTACCCTTTCGACAACACTATGTGCTATGTATATGTGTATGTATATACACACGTATATGTGTATATATATGTGTGTGTATATAATGTATATATATGTGTATATATAATATATATATTAAATATATAATTGTATAATATATAATATATTATATATATAATATATATAATAGTCAACCTGAAAAGCCACAACATGTGGTATATATCATTGGTTTTTTTCCTTTTATCCTCTGTAGGATCCTAATAGAGCTTCAAAACACGTGAAGCAAAAACGAATAGTCCTGAATGGAGAAATAGGAAAATCCAAAATTACTCTTAAAGCCTTCCATATTCCTCACCAGTAATCTGTAGAAGTCGGAGATAATCTTTGTGACTTTATGTCGGGCGAAGCATTCTTGGGAAGCAAAAAATCAGGAAACAAACAAGAAAATATTGATGCGTTGTACTTCAAACTTAGAAGCGTTCGCTTTTACGACACTGTTACTGAAATGAAAGATAGGTCATATTCCAGGATAAGATACTTACAACACAAATCTGCTACATAACCAGTATGCAAAATTTATAATGAATGCTCACAATGAAAAAAAAAAGGTTCACAGTGAGAAAACAATCCAGTGCAAAAATGAACAAGTGATTTAAGCAAATGCTTTTATGAAATCAGAAATAACGATAAGCACAAGAAAAGCTGTTCAAAGTCATTAGTCATTAAGAAAATACAAATTAAATCCACAACGAGATACTGCTTCACGTGGCTTACAATGGTTCAGAACATGATGACACTAAGTACTGGCACGAATGTGGGACAACTGGAATGCCAGCTTTGTTGGTGAGAAGGAAAGAAGAAATCAGCCACTTTGGAAGACCCTTGGGCAACTTCTTACCGTATGACCCAGGAATCCCCCCGCCTAGATCTTCACTGAGGGGAAACTAAAACATATCCACACAAATGGCCGTGCGTGAATGTTTATAACATTTTAATTATAATCGCTCAAAATTGACGCAGTTCGTTTATGGGTGAATGAATCAACAAATGCTGGTGCATGCGCAGAACGTAATACGAGTCCGTAATCGTTAATGAGGAATAAACTAGCTGATACATTTAACAAGGCGGCTGCATCTCCAAAACATTATATTAAGCGAGGGTCAATGTCTACCAACAGACACCCTAGTCACATTTATTCATAATGGCAAAAAACCAACACAAAACAAAGGAAGGAGCCTAACTGTCTGTCAACAAGAGAAAGGATAACAAATTATGCTCTACACACATGAGAGAAGGTAACCTGGCAATAAAACTATTGATAATGTTAAATAAATTATATTAAATGGAAGAAGCCAGAAACAAAAGTGTACAAACTCGATGATTCCATTTATTTATTTATTTATTTATTTATTTATTATTTTAATATTTATTTATTTTTGAGAGAGAGAGCAGGGGAGGTACAGAGCCGGGGGGGGGGGGGGAACAGAGGATCTGAAGCAGGCTCCACACTGAGAGCAGAGAGCCCAATATGGGGCTCGAACTCACAAACTGTGAGATCATGACCTGAGCCGAAGTCGGACGCTCGACCGTCTGAGCCCCCCAGGCGCCCCTGTGGTTCCAGTTAGATGAAACTCAAGCACCAGCAAAATGAAACGGGGTGACAGATGTTAGAATAGCGGGAGTTTGTGCTTGAGAAAGGGTCTGAGAGTCATTTCCAGAGCGATGAAGTCTGTCTGTGTCTTGAACTAGGAAGAAGTTACAAATGTATGTATAGGTGAAACATTCATTGAGCTGTACAATGAAGCTTTGTTCATTTTCCTCAGTAAAAATTATGTCTCACATAAAGTTAGGTGCAGAGCACCTTGGTGAAATTGATGTTTCTAGAACGGGGACAGGAAAAACACAGCTGAGCCTTGGAGCCTCCTGTAGTGCCAGAAAATAAGGAAATGCTTAATAAGCGAAAGGATGGGACTGGGAAATGTCACAGGGACACAAAAGCCAACCTGGAAGAGTCCCTACCGGCTGAAACTGAAGCAATTTGTTGTACTAAAACACGTACTACAACATCTGTTATATGTAGAATTTTAATTATTACTCAGTATATTTTTTGTAATTGCCATTTCGTTTTTACCCATGGATTAGTTAGAATTATATTTCTGGGTTTCAAACATATGGAGGTCTCAATTTTTGTTGTTCTTCTTCACTCCCAGTTTAACAACATTATATTCAGAGATTATATTCCATGATTTCAATTTTTTTTAAATTCTGTTGACGCTTGCTTTGCGATGCACTATATGGACGATTTTTGTCAAAATTTTGACAAATCTTTCAATAATGTTAAGTCAGACTTTTATATTCTTACTGGTACTTTTGGTTGCCTACTTCCGTTATCAGTGACTGAGAGAGATTTAATAAATTCACTCGCTATGATTCTGGATTTTTCTACTTCTCATTGTGATTCTGACAACTTGAGACCATTATAGGATCCCATTTAACTGGCACTTTTATTATTATGGATTGTCCTTCTCAATCTGTTAATACTCCTATAAAGTGTACTTTTTCTGATATTAACATAAGCATGATAGTTTTCTTGTAGTTAGTGTTTGCATTGTACATCTTTTCTCTATTCTTTGGTTTTAAATATTCTGTTCTGACAATTTAGATGTCTCTTGTACACAGCACAGAAATTGATTTTGAGGATTTTTTTGAGTGGTCCAATAGTCTTTTTATTTTAATCAAATAACTTAATCAATTTACATTTAATATAACTTCTGATATATTGAGGTTAAATGTATCATTTTTTTTAAATTTTTTTTCAACGTTTATTTATTTTTGGGACAGAGAGAGACAGAACATGAACGGGGGAGGGGCAGAGAGAGAGGGAGACACAGAATGGGAAACAGGCTCCAGGCTCTGAGCCATCAGCCCAGAGCCTGACGCGGGGCTCGAACTCACGGACCGCGAGATCGCGACCTGGCTGAAGTCGGACGCTTAACCGACTGCGCCACCCAGGCGCCCCGATGTATCATTTTACTAATTCCATTTCTCTACTCTGTGTCTTCATCTTGGTTAGTTATTTTTTATTAATCCAACTTTTCTTTCTCTAAGCTTGGACATTGTGTCTTTTACTTTTTTTGATAGTTGCCATAGAAATCACACTATTAGTTGTTTTTACCTTCCTACAGCGTAAGTACACAAATTTTGTTATATTTTAATAATTTATACTTTAAAATAAAAAAAGATATTATTATTGTTAAATATGCACTGAAGTGATCTTTATTTGCTCACCGTCTCATCATCTTGTTACTGCTTTTTGTTTCTTTCTGCATTACTGAGAACCCATCTGCAATCTTTTTTTTTTTTTTTTGCCACATAACGACCACCTATCCTACTTACTTACTACTTACTTAGTTACTACTATACTACTTATCCTGTACATATTATCCCACTACACTAATATTAGAGTAAATAAGATAGTAATTCTATGCTATATTATCTCTCCTGAATATTGAAAACTCACATCCATTATTTCCTCAATTAGTTTTGTGACCTATTCTCTTTTCTTTTTGAGATGTTAGCCCACACATTTTATAATTTAGTTACTGTATCCTATAAATACCTCGCTCTCTCATTTGACCAAGTTTTGTTTCTCCATGCTTAATTCTGTATATGTCCTTCTAAAGTAATATCCGGTGCCCTAATTCTCTTTTTAGCTGTGTCCAGTCTCCTGTTAAACCAATCAAGTTATTAATCTAATTTACATTTTTTATTTGGTTCTTTTTATAACGTTCAGCTCTTTGCCTAACTTTTTCGTTAGGTCTTTTATCTCCGTGAACATAATAAATATTTTAAGCTGTATGCTTCATAACGCCAATACCTGGAACACTTGTAACATGTTTTTATTGCCAATTTTGTTTGGTTGGGTTTTTTTGCTACCTCATATTGTATTGTTTCTTTACGTGTCTGCTAATTTTTCATTGTACACTGGATATTTGATAGAGTTTGGGTTCTCAATCCAGATTAATTCATTTAAAGAGTCCCCTTCCCCTGGACATTACACTTAATTATTCACGGATGAAACATAACGTAAGCAGAACTAACCATAATCTTTCCAAAAACTTGTTTGTTGGTTTTTCCCCAAATATATTAAGGAAAACCTCCCATTTTTCTAATGATGTGCTTAGTAGAGTGGACTTCTATGCCACGGTTCTTGAGACCTTCTTTTTACCACACCAAGAGACTCTCTCTGAGCAATAAGGCAAACATAGTTAATTAAGGTCATGAAATTAAGAAAGTGATGCATTCCTGATTATGTCTTAGTAAACAGTAGCTTGAGAGCCACATCTGTATTAACTATTTACAGTTCCTATTTGCATGGCTCAGTAAATTTCCGTTTTAGTTTAGATACTTTTAAATTGGACTTTTTGTCATTTTCAACTAAAAATTTCTTGTTAATCTGGTGAATTAGTTCAGGCATTAAGAGTAGTTTTGGTGGTTGTACAAAGAGCTGAGGAAGTTTGATTCACGGCCGGTAGGTAAGGTAGAGAGCTGGTAACACTAGAAAAGATGATGAAATTCTAAACGAACGAGAATGGAAATGAAAATACCAAAAGGGTATGGCTTGGAGAGATAGAACCTCGTAAGAGCAGTGGGATGAAATGTTGGACATGAAAAATTCCTAGTAAAGTTTTCTCTATTACAGCAGCTCTGTAAGTGAAGGGCCGCACGTTCTTAATACGTTTATGTACTCACTTGAAATTAGACCGTGTACAAATACTAGTACATATCACCTTGGTTTGCAAGCATACTTCGTTCCAGGAAGATGCTTGTCATCCAAAGCCCTTGTATAGCAAAACGAATGTCAGGAACCATTGGCTCAGTGGTGATCCTGTGTCCTTTGGCCTCACGAACGACTCGTATTACAAGACATCACTCGTTTATCGAGTTAAAATTTGTTAGAGATGTTTGCTTGTCTCACGGAACACTAGCAGAACAAGTTACTTGCAATCCAAGGTTTTACTGGTGACTTAATTCAAAATATTTAATGTTGAGATGGATTCCTTGCTTTAGCAGTTTGAGTTTTCCCTTTTACACGTCGCTTTACCTGGGTAGTGAAATCGGCACACTGGCCACTAAACAGAGACATTTTCGACCTCGATCCCAGTGGATGTGACAATTCCATTTAACTTAATCTTTGCAAGCGATGGTATAAATATAATTTGTATTGTTCTACAGAAACTACTTCAGTTAAAAAAAAATATGCAATCAGTTGCCTTCCTCTCCAGCTTAAGGTACGTGTGACCAGGGAGACCTTTCCAAAATAAGGTTGTAATAGTACTTAGATAATAGATAAGGGCTATTCTGACCGAACTGGAATATATGGAAGGAGGAGGTGATAGACATCTTGCAGGAGCCTAACGTGTCTAGATAAACATTTCTGGTCAAGATGATTTGAAAACACGTATCTGCTTTCCTGTGTTTCTTCTCATCGCTACTATTGTTGAACCCCACTCTAAAATTGGAATTTGTGGCAGAGTTGTGACTTGCTCTCCATAAAGGGTTATCAAGGCCATAATACACAGTTTTCCTCTTTCCAGAGCCTTAATTGTACTAGTAATCTCACAATTCGCTTTGAATTGTGAGAAATAAGGGTGGGAAGCGTAACAAGGATTGCAGTTGGGTTGTGAAACATGGAATTGTTATGTCATAACTGCAACATTTCTCATCGGAAAATCTCTTTCATGGCTATGGGAACAAATAAAGATTGCCTAGAGAAGTCAGAAGGAATGAGAAACTTCTCCCCTCATTCTCACATTTTTGCCGAATAGAAGCAGCAAAGAACTCCCATGTCAGGATGAATCACCCGACTGGAATTCACACATAGCCCAAGATGAGGGGGCTACCAGATGCCCGATGCAAATGTTAGTTACAGCACATTTCCTAAAAGGCAACTTCGAGTCACCCCCATCCCACTTACTCTTCCCAATCCCTGGTTTGTGTCTTGTCACCTATACCATAAACAAAGCGGTAGCATTTGTAGAGATAGAGAGGTGCGTGGGGACAGAGCCAGGGAACTTGTTGGGAAAAGAAAAGACAGAGAAAGCCTGCGTGCTTGAAGCCAAAAATGAAAAACTTAAAACAACCATGCACACGGAGATGTGGGAAGATTCCTCAAATCTTGTTGCAGAGAGTGAAGTTCCAACGTAATTCTATCAACACTGATACCGAGAGAGCTCCAGAGTCATATGGCTGATTCTTCTATGTGTTTCATCAATGGCGGTGCTATCTAGGCTGGAGGGAAAATCTGAAAGTTACATCTGGCAAGAATATAGCAAATCCCCAGGAGGTCTGTATTAAGGTACCCATTTAACTAGCAGGTGTCTCCACATTTACATTCAGTTAGCACTTAACTCCAAGTGTTTTATGCTCAGAGAACGTGCGTGTAGATTCCATTACATATTATAAGTTGTCGACTGCTTGGTAATTGTTTCATTTTTAGACATTGTTTTTTTCTTATTAGAAATGTGATAAATGTATATAGCTTTAAAAGTTAGTAAAGGCAAACTCACACACACACACACACACACACACACACAGGAGAATTAGAGGATTGCACCGATAATATCGTTCATTGTTTTTTTTTTTTAATCAATCTGTTTGTGACTTAAAAAAAATCAGGATAACTATTGCAATGTCCATACTCAATGCATTTTAGGCAGAGCTTTGGGGAAGGTATTGCCAAATACAGTAATGAATGTGAATCAAGCTCTAAAATGAGGTGGGGAGGCGAATGAGGATTCCTCTTCAAAAAAAAAGTTCTCTGCTAAATGGGGGAAATTGGGTAAAAAGATTACAAGAATGCAGAAAGAATTTTAGCCTTAGGTAATTAGATGATTTAACCCTCACGACTGTTTTAATACATCCAGGCTTTCCTTTTATCTGAATCTATTTTTTTGTCTTGCATGTTGAGAGCTCTGTAGTTGAGGCTGGGTCTTAGAAGCTTCCGATGATACCACTTACAGCCTACGTTGTATGTGGGGAAAAAAGGGATTTGAAAAATAACCCAAATAATGCTATGCAAGTGGTAGGGTTTTGCTGAATTGTGGAGCACACTGGGGACTCGGTAGGAGTTTAAGCTGGAAAGGTGGACACCAGTGTTTATATCAAGGTGGGGGCTTCGAATGTATGGGCATCACATTGATGTTGATGAAGAGCTCTTGAAGGAATTCGAGCAGAGGAGTAACCTGAATGTGTTTGTTGTTTTAAAAGAATATCTTTATGGGTGCCTGGGTGGCTCAGTCGGTTGAACATCCGACTTCAGCTCAGGTCGTGATCACACAGTTCGTGAGTTCGAGCCCACCATTGGGGCTGTCGGCCCAAAGCCTGCTTTGGATCATCTGTCTCCCTCTCGCTGCCCCTCCCCTGCTCACGTGTTCTCTCTCTCTCTCTCTCTCTCTCTCTCTCTCTCAAAAATAAATAAAACATTTAAAAAATTAAAGATAAATAAATAAAAGTATACCTTGAGTGCCAAGGGAATAATGCATAGAAGAATGGACCCGGTCAAGGGATATTAGTTGTAATGGTCCAGACCTCTACTCCTCCAACATACACAACACACACATCGAAGGTGTGAACCTGCATTACACAATGGTAGTAGGAGGCAAGGTAAGAGGCAGACTGGAGAGAAGTGTAATAGTAGAAATAATAGGACTTGGTAACCATTGGGAGATGGACAGGAAGATTGAGAACAAAATCTCAGCAAACAACAAGACCCGGTTTCTTATCTGAAAACAGTGATGCAAAGCTTTCAGACCAAGTAGCCACAGGGAGAGATTCTCTGGTAAAAATATGTGATGAGTTGAGCTTTGGATAAGATTTTGAGGTACTTATGGGACATCTGGGGGCAGTAAGTGGTTTCTGAATATAGAATTGGATTTCTGGACAGTTATTTAATAATAGCTACAACTTACTTGATGTGTAGTATGTTCCAGAAATTTCTAAGTGCTTTACAGATTTTAACTCACTTAATTTTTGAAACGAACAAATTACATGTTTAAAATGATTGAAAAGTAAAATAGAGAAGTGACTTCCCCATGGTTGCATGGCTCTGAAGGAGTTGAGCCGTAACGTAAATACAATAATTTGACGCCTGAGTCTGCATTCTTAGTTACTACACTATCGATGCTAAAAGAAAGGGAAAAAACGTCATCAGCATGATGACTCCAAGGAGTTGAAACTGGTAGAATATAAAGTAGACATTAGTAGAGAAGGGGAGGAGAAAGGGAGGGAGAAGGGGAAGGAGAAGAAAGGGGAAGAAGGAGGAGGGGGTGAGCAGAATCAACAGATTTTTTTTTGATGCGAATAAAAATGATGAGGAGTCTAAGAAGCAGAAGGAGAAAGAAGAATCAGGAAAGAGTCAGGAGGCTAAACAAAGAGGTGCCCTGTCATGGTAGCCTAGGAGAAGAAGTGGGTGGCGGTTTGAGAACGAGTGAGCGGTCAAAAAAGAATTGAAAAGTACTCTGTGTATTTGCCTTCAGAAGTCTTGGGTGACTTGGTCAGAGCAGTTTCAGGGTAGTGATGTGATAACTTGGCTTGATTTAGTGGGTCATGGACTGAAGAACAGAGCAAAGGTTGACTTCTTTTCTAAGAGGTCCAAGTACGAAGGGGAAGAGAATGCGTAATTATTTCTTTAAGGTATCATAGGGTACAATAAGGTTTTATTTACATTATGTTTTAAAGTATAGCCATAACATTAGTACATGTCTACATTGGAAAGAAAAGACCCAACAAAGAGAAAAAAAATGTTTAGGGTAAAGGAGAGGGCCAAGATCATTGATGGCATGAGTTTTCAAAAAAGATCCAAAAACATAGACTCCAATGTGAAAATGGAAGATGAGCTTTGGACAGAGGCAGAAGTTCCTCTTTCTTCGGGGTGAAAATGAAAGGAATGGGTTTTGTAGGTATAAGAACAGGCAGTTAAAGAGTTCAAGCCTGAAGTCTCCTATTTTCCCCAAAGAGTACCAGATGAGATCATTTGCTACAAGACAGTGAAACACAAGGCCACACATGTGGCACACCTAAAACTTTGGAATAACTGCTATCAAGAAGAGAGAGAGAACTCAGTACACCTTTATCTCCCCTTGAATGGTCCAAAATCTAGTTGGGTTTAAAAGTCACAAGTCTGGAGTCAGACACAACGGTCCATCAGTGATTCACTGACTTAGATACGTTGGGAGGGTATTGTGGGGAGACAAGGTGATGAACTTGTTACTGAAGAAATACACCTCATTAGTCAGGCTACGTAGGAGAGCAAGAAACGAAATTTGGGACAGACGAGAAGAAATTAAGAAATTGAGGTGCGGAGGGCCATGGTATTGTGTGCAGATTTAATGGAAGCCGGAGAGATCTAGAAAGCTATACGAACCAGAGTTTGTGGTCAGAGAATGAGATAGTTAAGGTTTAACGGGTAGCAAGGTTTCTGATAGCAAAAAAGTCAAAGTTAAGGTCATCCTAGAGTATTGATGGACTAGAGGTAAGAGCTGTTGGAGTTGACACCCAGAGCTCCGAGTAAGGATGCTGGCTGCCCATTCACGTGGCCATTGCAGGTTCCTAGGGTAAACAGAAGGTGAGGGATGGAAAATGTGTGAGTCAGAGTTATCTGTGAATAAGGAGAGATGGGCTGCTGGTCCATTTAGCTCGATCCCCAAGAAGAGAGAGCTTTGGGTTCCTGTAAATACCGACATCCATACGAATCGAGCCAGGGTTACACAGCCCTGTGGATGTGGAGTCTGGCCAGCTAACTCTGTCTACAAGGTGGTACCCCAATAGCCTGGCTAATGACTGCGGCCCTCTCCATGTGTCATTTAAGAATCGGCTCAGGTATAACCTAATCTCCAGCTGTGGTGTACTGGTCAGGTGGCTGGGGGGGTCTGGAGTCGCCCTGCGCCAGCTCAAATAATGCACACTCTCATTACGTGATACCTGACCCAGGACGGGTGATTCAACCTGTGTGGAGCTCCGTTTTCTCATCTCTGCAATGGAAACAGTATTAGCGATTTCTATTTCATTTCAGAGGGTTTTGAAGATGAAATGGGCCAGTTGTTACAGAGCGCACAGATCAGCTCTGGATTTGCCGTCAGTACACAATCCTTTTCAGCTATTGTTATTTAAAAGCCTTCTTCACAATCTGCACCGTTCACATGTCCCTTCTAGCCTCTTCTCGCATTGTACACCTATTGTTTGTGTGAACCTGTCTCTCTTTTAAGCTGAGAGCTCACTTTGGCACCTGGGCTGCTCATCCTGAAAAACCCCACTACCTGCTGCCTCGGACGCTTAATAGCAGTTTGTTGAATAGATTAATGAACAAATGAGAGCTCTTTTCTTGTTTGTTTTTTCAGTGCTCGAATGAACGACAGCATCATAACGGACGACGGCGATTCTTAGCCCTCCGTCCACCTCTTCACGTAGCGTCCGTACTTTCGAAGCCTTATTTTGAAGGAGGTTTAATTTCTACAGAACAGTACCAAGCAGGTATTCTGGAAACCTTTGTTTTTTTTAATTTATCTTTAAATCCTTAGATTTACAAACATTAGACTCGGCTATGGTTCCCCATTTTATGGCTTTACTACTTTGCCATCAAAAAATATATTCAGGGGCTCTGCCGGTCTTCCTCCGCTGCAGAACAATGGCCACAAAATCGTGGAGGATGCAATAAAGCATTTATTTCTTTTGTGTCTGCAGTTCCGCTGAGGGTCGGTTTGGGGTCAGCTGGGCTGTTCTGCTTCAGGCAGCGGATCCAGTTGGGCTATGCTTCCTGCCTTGTTGTGGCTCGAGCTCTGTTCTGCTCCATATATAATTCTTCTGGGGCCCCGGGGGGAAGGGGCAGAAACTCTTCTTATGGCCCATGGCAGAAAGGCAGGCAGGCAGGCAAGCCCAATGACACACATTTCAACCCCCCGCTTGTGTTAAGCCTGCTTACCTGCAAAGGAGTCATGTGGCCATTAGAAATCACCCAAGGTTAAATGCCCTGGACCTGTCAATCCTCAAAGCCCCATCCAGCTCTGAAGCCCCAGGTTCTATTCTGGTCTCCTTAACCGACGCTCAACCCAACATTCCATTCCTCAAATGTCCCGGTGAGTCCAGCGATCAAAATAAATCCTGCTTGCGAGGCCTGGTATTAATGTGCGAGTAACGCTTACAACAGATCAAACAGAATTGCCTTAGCTCAGCCAGCGTGCTTTCTGGATTAAAGAAACAGAAATCTGAGCAGCTTAGACGTTCACTGATAAGGAAGTGGTACACAGTGGGGAGGAGAATGGATCTTGGACCCCAAAAGTCCCGGCTGTAACACTTAGCCTTCTGTGTCCCTGGGCAGGTACCCTCCGATAAGGCAAGGCGTGTAACATTTTCGAGTCTCCCCATCTTGGAAATCAGGGATGAGCCATATCAAATGCCTTGTGAGTGCAAGTCTGAATTAAAAATACACACAAACACATCTATTTGCAAATAAAATGATGACGAATGCCAAATAAAATTGTTGTTGTTACCATATGGAAATCATAATAGCTTTTACAGAGGATCGTGTGAAATGTTTCTATGTATCACAGCGAATAAGGATTCTGGCATAGAGCGGGTGCACAAAAGGAATGGCTTCCTTCCGACAACTTTCCCTTTAAATACACAACTGGAAAACTGAAGCAGATGTGCCCTGACCGAAAGCTACATGTTTTTCTCCTAATTATTCAGGGAAAAGGAAACCCCTATTTATGCATGTATGCCTTCCCACGTGCAAACTGGCAAAAACGTATTCGCCAATAGTAAAAATATGTTTCGTTTTGTTTTTTTTTTTCACTTTAAAAGGCAAAAGACCTACCACTGGGCTTCTTCCCTCTGGGGAGATGAATTTTGATGATGTCCATCCGCATTTTCCAGAAATGGGAAGATTCCTGGGGCAGCAGCCCGGTCGGGCCTCGGGTTTTGTAAATGGGCTCTGGGGAATGAGTGGGTTACTGAGAAGCAGAATTACCCTCTAACCCAGGGGACGGGTCAGAGCAGTGCCTTCTGGCTTCTTTTGAATGGAGACATCCTAATGGCACCAGACTGATAATTTTTCCCTCAGCTCCTTCAGAGTTACCGTTTGGAGGCCTGTCCATTGTTTTTAAGCAAGTGAATAAAAAGTAGTTGTGCTTGTGAAAGTTCTTGTCAATGACCGTCTCTCTTTCTTCTCAGAGAGAACTGTGGATCTTCACTCACAAGAAAGTCAAATAACAACCAAACTGCTTTACTGAGACCTATCCTCTTTGAGGCACTGTTATGTTTAGTATTAAGAAGGTCTAAGTTTTCTCATCTTGAAATGGGAAATATGAAACTCAAAGAAGTTAACAGCCACATGCCCAAAGTCAATCAGTCAGTAGGTAAGTATCAGCGCTGGGGATTTTTTTTCTTTTTTTTTTTAATGTTTCTTTTTGAGAGGGAGAGAGACAGACAGAGCGTGAGCAGGGAAGGGCAGAGAGAAGAAGACACAGAATCTGAAGCATGCTCCAAGCTCCCAGTTGCCAGCACAGAGCCCAGTGCGGGGGGGCTTGAACCCACAAACCGTGAGACCATGACCTGAGCTGAAGTCGCATGCTGAACCAACTGAGCCACGTAGGCGCCCCTCAGAGCTGGGATTTTAACCCAGATCAGTGGATTATACAGGAAGACCTCTGACTACCTGTCCACGCTGTGACTGGTATGTGTGTGTGGAAGGCACTTGCCGTGCCTGTTTAAAAAACGAGTGGAAACATCAAACAAAGTGAATTTGCATGAAAAGAGCAACGATGTCTCCATCTTATTCAAGACCGTCTAATACAAAAGTCTTCCTCTAGATGTCAGTTTCTTCTCCGCTGTTCTGGGGATATTTAATTCACAGTGTGGCTTGGAGACCTAATTGGTGTAAGACGTGGCGAGACCTGGAAGATCCTGGCGCGCAGTAGACGGTAAGGATGATGACGTTGACCATGAAGTTGACGACGACGACGATGATGATAATGGTAACGATGGCATAAATGTGTTTGTAGAGGAGGGGGTTTGAGAATTCTGAATTGGGGTCAGACTCAATATTTTAACATGTTTTCCGTATTGAACTGATACATCAAGACTGGGTGGGGCAGCAGGCAATGTTTCCAGTGTTTTTCTCCACTTCACGTGCACCCTGTACATTATGATCCGTGATAACTAGACCAGCAACCTCACCAGCAGATGGATAAATGTCCTTAATTGGGTCTACCAGCTCTGAAATCATACTGGAACCAGCTGGATTGCCCAAGGTTTCCAGCCTCACGGCTGGTGGAGCAGAATGCTAAGGTCACCTGGATCTCTTGGGAGTGTTACAAAAGCCTTGTTTCAGGCGTCACCTGGCTCTTTAAAAATATTTTTGAATAAAATGTATACAGGCCTCTATGAATCTATGCCCCAATTTATTTTATGTACGTAGTTTTTTAAAGGAAAGAAAGAAAACATATGGCTTGAATCATATTTTATAGTTTTTCTATTTGAATTTGGAAATGTATACATGTTCATCCGGCAGTAGTATCTCAACAACCAAAAAATGTATATTAAGCATGATTATATGGAAAATTGCTCAGCTCAAATAAATCATTGTGCTTGCAGGCTGGCTTAAACCAGCCTATGCTGTTTTCTGCTACCTGCTGGAAAATATTCTAAAACTTACATTTTAGGTGGTTTTTTTTTTTAAGTCAAAAAATAAATGAGTGACTTTTTCTTCGGAGATTAAGTAAATGAAATACTTGACTTTTGTCACAGAGAAATTAGACACCATCTCCTTCGCACTGTGTCAAACGAATTCTGTCACCCATGTTATAAAACCTGTGACTGTCCCTGCACCAAAAAGGAACTTTCGTGTCCATTGCAGAACGTCTCACAATCAAGTGGCGAGGGACCTCCCAGGAGTGCTTTTTCCAAACATCTTCATAGACAATTCTTGGGAGCTGCACAATGACCTCATTTACAGTATTAAGGGGATGCGGATGGGGATACATAGTAATGGCAACTCTCAAATCTTTTGGAAGCACTTTGGTTCTCTCTTGTATTTGGGACTTAAGTCTGTTATCTCAGTTCTGCCAAACTCCAGGCTGTAATAGATCCCAAGTTTATATGAAAATAGAAAAAAAAAAGGCCTCCTAATCTTCAAGGATAATGGGTATCATTGACTGAATATCTAGCGTGTGGGGGCCCCCCTGGCTCCATTTTACAAACGAGTTAACTTATGCTCATCGAGGAAAAACTATTTACTCAGGATCATCACATTGCTAGGATTCAAACCTTGGCTGTTTCGCTTACCTGACTTTTCCCTTTCCATTATTGGTCTAAGCCTAGAGAGCTAGACGTCTGATGTATGGTGACATGTACCTCTACGTGCAAAAGCAAAGAATATTTTCTTTCTCTCCTTTCTATGTACAACAAAAGTTTCACCGAAGATCACACAATCTGGTCAAGCAAGACATGATCGTCAAAGTCGTATTCCTCCTCGTCAGTAGTCCGTTGTTCTGTCTGCCCACTTAATTAGGGTCAATTCGAGGTAGGCTTGGATGAGCTCTGTAAAAAGAAGCATATGATCGCTGAAACATACTCGTGGCCAGTTTAGTTCATTCATAGCAACGTGAGCTGATTTTAAACTGAACTAAAGAGTCATTCCTTGTACTTAAGCCTTTTCTTCATTTTTTTTTTGTCCAGCAGCAGGACGATTGATAGAGTCCTGAGAAGTCCTTTTCCATTCTATTTCAAGTTCTGAAATGGATGCAAAAGTCATCTTGAGTGGAGGAAGTGTCACAGTTTCCATAGCATGAGTGACAGGAAGTGGGTATTTAAGAAAATAGGCCCCTTAAATATATCTAGCAGGAAAGAAAAAGGAACCTAGCTCAGTTACGGATGACCTCTCTGCTCCCTGCCCTGACTTTCCTGAAGTCCCAACCCTGGAGGCCCCTAACATAGTTCCAAGTTTTAATTTATCCCTCTGTGTACTGATTCAGTAGGCTGGGATTCAGCCTTTTCTTGAAAGACAGAACTAGGGATTATGAATACGAAATTAGTAGAGCAATCACCATGCAAGAAGATACTCCTTTAATAAGCACTGACCTGTATTTTTCTAAAGGCCTGGAAAAGAATTGCCCAATGGCCAACTACCGTTTGATTAAATTGCCTCTGATGATTTTGAGAGCAATGGTATGATTTAACAGCTAGCAGGGGATGGTCTGTGGATCTGTGTGTCTACATATTTATTGACATATTGGCTTCAAGAAGGTGAATTTCCAGACGAGTTGTGGCATCTCATTGTAGCGTCACCAAATCGGAAACCAGGATATGTAAAAGACGCCACCAAATTGGGATATTTTTACATCTCCATTTTATATGCTTTTTTTTTTTTTCCAAATTAGTGGTCCTAGGGGATAACTAAAATAGGCGTTCAATTTACTTAAAGAACTTTGCTGGTTGTAGACATTACACACTCAAAAATTAAACAAGGTGATTATTGTATATTTTGGAACTGGAAGGGTCAAATTTTCAAGTACAGAAGGCAAAGCTATCAATGACAAGTCTGTTCATATTTGCCAATGCAAATTGGGTAACGTACTGAGAAGCTAACATCCACACCTGTACAGGGAATTGTCTACGTATGCAAATACACCTGTTTAGCTCTTAAGTGTGGAGTTCGTATGGTTCATCACAATGTATTTCTGTAAAAATGCATTATTTGATCAAGTTAAAGAACTTGATCATCTGTGGTTAACTGATCTATTCCCAAATGTATATTCCAAACACAAATTTATCATCTTGGCGAAGAGAGGACGCCATCTATAAGCTCCAGAGGCTAGAGGTATAATCACTCTCTTGCTTTCGGTTTATCATACAGTATATGATTAAAGTAAGTAATTTTCCCCCTTTGAATTTCAATTTTCTGATATGTAAAATCGGTCTAAAATGGCACCAGCTGGGGGCATCAAAAATATAGATTGTAATTCTAACATTGCTAGCGACTCCTTTTAGGAGTAAGGATAAATCTTTTAACCGCTCCATACTTTCCTTTCCTCACCTGTACAACTGAAGTGGTGTCGGGAATGAAACTCAAGTCCTCGAGCCTGGACTCTTTGGACTCTGAGGTGAAGATTTAGAAGGTCCTTGAACTCATCCACTGGAATTCAGCAATTCTATTTTAAGGTTGTGGCTCATCGTGTGTATCAGCAATTCTCCCCAGGAGAAAGTTCCATCGTGTTCATCAAGGTCTCAAAGAAATCTGTGTCCCCAGAATGTGTAGACCCACTCAACCAAATGTTGCTACCATTTTTTCCAAGTGGTAGCATTTGCTGATTTTGTGAATGGAAAGATACTCAGATGCAGTGTTTAAATGTGGTCACCATCAGTTTCCTACTGAAGGGTTTTGAGGATGGGCTGATAATATTTTTTATGGTTTCTTAATCAAAAGTACTACTACCTAAAGGAACGGCACGAAGCATATCTTGGGGATATGTGGGTACCTGATAATAGATGCAAAGCTTTGTGTGTATGTGCATTTTCTAGGGGAATCAATAGCTTTCTTCAAATTCTCATATTCTTCATCAAAAGGTCAAAAATACTGATTGAGAGCTGAGAATTTGCCCAAAATATTTTCACTAAAAATGCGTGATCGAGTAACACAAAGAAAATAATTTGACTATGCTACATGATTGGCTATTTTAACTGCTAAGCAGATACATTGTGCCTTATGAACACAGCCATTCATTGCAAGGTGAGTTGATTAATGTAAATGCTTCAGAAACCCAAACATTTCCAGTTTCCTTCCTTCTTTCATCCTAAACCTCCTTTTGCCCCTTTATTTGTTAGCCAAAGCTCTAGAGAGTAAGGTCATTTATTCAAATATTTTGAATATTTTGTATTCAGCCTCTTATATGAAATAATTATTCTTACTTCTGAAATTACTTTGTTTTTGTCAAAAGCAATTTAGCATTATTAATCAAGAGACTTACAACTCCCCATTCCCCTTGGCCAAGTAATTACACTTCTAGGTGTCTCTCTTAAGGAATGATCTAAAATACAGATAGAATGGGGGCGCCTGGATGGCTCAGTCATTTCAGCATCCAGCTTTGGCCAACGTCATGATCTCTCAGTTCTCGTGTTGAGCCCTGGGCTGACAGGTCAGAGCCTGGAGCCTGCTTTGGATTCTGTGTTTTCCTCTCTCACTGCCCCACTCCTGCTCATGCTCTCTCTCTCTCTCTTAAAAATAAATAAAACATTAAAAAAATTTTTTAAATATATTATAAGATACAGATAAAATAGATGATACTATTTTAAAAACATCTTCTTTTAGGGGCGCCTGGATGGCTCAGTCGGTTGAGCATCTGATTCGGCTCAGGTCATGATCTCGCCATTCGTGAGTTCGAGCCCCGCGTCAGGCTCTGTGCCGACAGCTCGGAGCCTGGAGCCTGCTTCGGATTCTGTGTCTCCCTCTCTCTCTGCCCCTCTCCTGCTCATGCTCTGTCTCTCTGTCTCTCAAAAATGAATAAAGTTTAAAAAATTTTTTAAAAAACATTTTCTTTTAAATAACTTATGAAATCAAATAACAAACAGTGGACTATGAATACATTGATAAAATATTTATTTCAGCAACTCTGATGTTCAGTGTTTCTACATGATTAGGTGATTTTGAAAGGAAGGATATATTTTCAGGTAAGTTTATAATTGGTTGCTCTGGCTAAGTTCCAAGCTTACTTGATGATGCGATCTTTTTGTTTGTTTGTTTGTTTCTTAGACAAAATCAAGTTCAAATGTTGCCTACCTTGCTCATGTAGACTTTTGCTCTTCCGAATGATTTTAAGTGTACATCTTTGAGGAAGGAAGGCTAACACATTTACTTAACCTCATCCTTGAATGCCTAGAAGGATAAAAATGTTACGATTGACCAACGGCCACAAATATTACTCGTTCAGTCTCGCAACCATGTAGGACGGTGGTGGTGCGGTAGAGAAAGGAAAGCCATGGCCAAAACTGTAGCCTCCTCAGAGCCATGTTCAAACTCAAAATCCTTTAAAGTTGTACTTGCTACATCCCATCTCTCTTGAATTATCAATGGTAATTTACTGGTCTTTCAACATCATAGACTCATGTTGTGAGCTTTTGAAAGCCATTATTATATGCTCAGTGTTTAGGGGGAAATGAAATCTTGCCTTAGTGATTGTACCACAGAGGGCAATTGCAAACACATGCAGCCTGACAAAGCACACGTCCTATGGATCTAGTATCTTATTCCTTTGCAGTTGGGACCCCAGATTCTAGAATATTCCCTTGTGTTGTCGCTGGGGAATTTTCATTTCTCACTGGCTATTTCATGCCATCCTGAGCAGTTAGCAGAACACCAAACCCAGACTGTCAGACTGGGGATGTCTTCCTATCACCGAACAAAACTATTTGGGATTTGTTTGGGCTTAGGACAGAAATGGGCAGCTGGGAGGCATTTTGGTCAAGGAGAAAAATGGCACGTTTCTGAACTGGAATGATAGATTGGGAAGCCCACGGATCTTTGTTTCATTTTTCCTTTCTGGGAAGGAAAAAAAAAAAAAGGGAAGAAAGAAATACCAATCAATTGCCCCAACGAGCTAAAAATGAAGCCCATGGGCTGTTTCCCCACCCTGAATTTACGGAGGCATAATAATTCTAGTTAACTATAAACATACTCTTAAAAATCCAGGTTCTCTGTTCAAAAAGCTTCTGGGGTTGAACATAAAAAACTTTCTGATATACAAGTACCAAATACACGGCAGTGATAAAATTCTTGCACTAGGTTAACTACACATTTTGCTAATAATGTTGGATGACACAATCCATGAACATCACCGGCAGGCTGGATTTTGGCACGGGCACAAAGGTTTTATTAAACACGTGCTGCCAGTGACACATGGCTTGCTTACTCATGACCAGGCAGCCGTGTTTTATATATATTTATGTGTATATACATACGGATATACACATACACACACAGTCCAGATCGCTCCCTTGATTTCCCGCAGTCCTTCTGATAACTATCTTACAGATCAGGAAAACTATCTCTCTTCTCAGCCAGATTTTGTGTGGGTTCCTCTGTGTGTCAAATGGAAACAACCACAAAATTTAACCTTCTTTTGCCCTGCTAAAAATACGTGTTCACAGAAGTTGTCAGGTTCTCTGAATGCCTGATAACCCTGCCCATTGATGGGTTGCAGAGGTGACCGCATCTGAAACTGCAGTGGGACACAAGTGTGAATAGTGACTTCAAGGAGCAGGAGAAGAAATGCATCTTGAACTTTCCTGAGTGATCGTCCCTGAGGAAAAAAAAAAAATGATGGGGGATGGCTGGTGCATCTCTGAGCCTTCACAAGGAGCATGTATGATGATCTTCTGTTGGACTAAAATTATTTTTTCGATTTTCAGCTCTTCCTTTAAAAATGTATACATTTAGGGGCACCTGGGTGGCTCAGTCGGTTGGGCGTCCGACTTCGGCTCAGGTCATGATCTCGCGGTCCGTGAGTTCGAGCCCCATGTCTGAGCTGACAGCTCAGAGCCTGGAGCCTGCTTCTGATTCTGTGTCTCCCTCTCTCTCTGACCCTCCCCTGCTCATGCTGTGTCTCTCTGTCTCAAAAATAAATAAATGTTAAAAAAAATGTATACATTTAGGTAAGGTTTCATATACATGTAGATACACATTAATATCTATGTACATAATATACAGACAAATACATAGTGTGGGTAATGTTTTTAAAAAGTTTACGGATGGGGGGGCTCTCATTAAGAAATCTTTAGATAATATCACCTATGAATTTTAGACTGTTTTATTTGCCTACTTCAATTCGTACGTGTTGCATATTTCTAAATGTCAGGAAAGTATGTCTCTTAATTTGTAGCTGACTCTTTTCAATGAGAAGTTCTTCTCCCCACGTCAAGCGAAGAAACAGCATTATGACTGGGAAAAGCTAGGGGCCTCAGATTACCTTTTCTTAGAAGAATCACGCTCACACCTGCTGCAGTGAGGATCCATTTTTTCAACGACGGAACTGATGGAACAGAGCATGGCAGTGAGCAGTAGGCTCGTCCTGATAGGCATGCCAACCGTCTGCTGTAGGGAAACCCAACAACAGTCAACATGTGGATGCCCAAGAAGATGAGTGAAGCTGGTCATCTCCAGGGTCTGGAGCCCAGCTCCTGAAGACAAGGAGAAAAACATGGGGCTTGGGCGGCAGATCCTGGGGAACCACCAAGGCAACGGGACTTCTTTGAAGGCAAGGCTAGAAATCCAGTGCCTGTGTTGGAAGGAATGAGGCTCCAGAATAGTGAGGCCGGGGCTCTGGTCAAAAATGGAAACCCCAGGGCCCCTAGGTGGCTCAGTCGGCTAAGCTTCCAGCTCTTGATTTCCGCTCAGGTCACGATCTCACGGCTCCTGAGATGGAGCCCTGCGTTGGGCTCTGTGCTGACAGCGTGGAACTTGCTTGGGATTCTCTCTGTCTCCTTTCCCTCTGCCCCTCCCCCATTTGTCCTCTCCCTTTCTCAAAGTAAATAAGTAAAGTGGGAAAAAAAAAAGAAACCCAGGGGTGCCTGGGTGGCTCAGCTGGTTAAGCGTGGGACTTCAGCTCAGATCATGATCTCACAGTTGGTGGGTTCGAGCACCGCTTAGGGCTCTGTGCCAACGGCTCAGAGCCTGGAGCCTGCTTCAAATTCTGTGTCTGCCCCTCCCCCATTCTCCCTCTCTCTCAAAAGTAAACATTAAAGAAAAAAAATTAAAGAAAAAAAAGGAAACCCAGCTGAAAATGGGACACAGGCAAAACGTTAGTGTTCTTACCTTATCCTTCATTTTTACATGTTGATGTATGTTGAGAGATTCCTTGCTCCAGGAACCAAGCTAGGTATGGATACAGTGGGGAACAAAAGTGAACACGATCGCTCTTATATCAGAGTTTACCTCTTAGAGGGAAGTCAAGAATAATAAAATCTCTATGTTGATAAACAGAAAAAAGAAAGTGATCTAATTCCATACAATAAAGGGAACTGGCCCATAACTTTTGTTGGAAAATGGATGCTGAGGGGTTACCTTACATTATCATTTACTATCACGGGCTTTTAAAATAACACGACACCAGGGGCGCCTGGGTGGCGCAGTCGGTTAAGCGTCAGACTTCAGCCAGGTCACGATCTCGCGGTCCGGGAGTTCGAGCCCCGCGTCAGGCTCTGGGCTGATGGCTCGGAGCCTGGAGCCTGTTTCCGATTCTGTGTCTCCCTCTCTCTCTGCCCCTCCCCCGTTCATGCTCTGTCTCTCTCTGTCCCCAAAAATAAATAAATGTTGAAAATAAATAAATAAATAAATAAAATAACACGACACCAGCCGTCATGAAAATTGTGACCCTAATCACGGAACCCTATATCCTGTAATTATATAATAATCATCTTTTTGCGTATGTGTGAAAGAAAGTAGAAATAAAAATAAGAAAGATCACAGAACTACTTCGAAGAACCTGGCATTGATTATTTATTTAACAATTTGACTATATTTCAGCACTGAAAAAAAAAAAAGATACAGTTCCTTCCCTCAGGAAACTTGCCTTGTAGTGCGATAGACAAGAAGCAAACAAAACCGTGAGAGTTTCAACCGTGATATGCGCCCTGAAGAACATAAAACAGGGCGATGCTGGTGAGTGGATCCAGAGAGTCAAAGGCTACTTTGAATTGGCTGATTCAGGACGGTCCTTTGAGGAAAGTCACATTTCACCTGTGACCCAAATAAGAAGGACGGAGGTGCCCAAGTATTAAGGATAAAAGTTTCCAAGTACAGTTGAGCAAGCGACTATGACACCTCTAAGGTAGGAATAAATCTTGAAGACCAGGTATCTAAGAATCTTCGTTGCTTCTCAGTAATATTGGTTCCGCTTACGCCTCATCTTTCTTTCCTGTATTTGGAAGGAAGGACAAAAGGTCAGGGAGCTACTCACATCAATGCCAACAGAGCACCCACCACCGGCCTGGGGCTCCATCAACTCCCGGGAACCAGGGGTGTGACTGGTCTGTGAGTGGGGAGCAGAACCTGTAATGGGAAGACCAACTGGTTTTCCCTTCAGAGAGTCGGACAGCCAAGCAAAACGTCCCACACTGAAAGTTCTGATCGGCGGGAACCACACCCTGTCTAGCCCGGATGTCACATCTAGTCGGATTGGGAGGAAGTCACAACAAGAGTATTTAGAAATCATCCTCTCCCACAGAGAACAAGTCTGTTGGCAGCAGGCTGCCAACCTAAGGGCAGAATAAGCTACGTGGCTGGAGACGAATGTCGGTGAAGGTAGCCCGACGGATAAGGGGGAAGAGAAAGGGAAATTCTGTGTTGGCAGCTTTTGATCCACATGAAATCAGGCTTTCATTTCTTAAAAGCCCCCAATTTATTCCAGCATGCGCTGCCTCCACTTGAGTAATTCCAAAGGATGCTACAGCCATCACGACAAGAAATGCTGGGTTTTGATAACTGGAGAAAGATTGCTGATTTCTTCAAAGTGCAAAGCTGTGAAACCCCAAGGGTTATATTTATCCCTTTCATATCTCTGCTGACAAGCAACATGGGGCATGTAGAACTGGTTTAAAATGTTCATGTTGAGACAACATTGTCCCTGAGTGATACACTTCACACATGTAATTCACTGGAATATTGTCTCCCCCCAGATACCTCTTCTTCCCCTAACCTCTTACGAATTTGCCAGTAACAGCTGATCTGTTCCCTTTTCCTTTCCCCATTCCCTTTGATTCTCCCCTACTAATAATTTGTCGAGAGAGAGTATATTTTTTTTAAGTTTATTTATTTATTTTGAGAGAAACAAAGGCAGCTCAAGTGGGGGAGGGACCGAGAGAGAGGGAGAGAGAGAATCCCAAGCAGACTCCACACTGTCAGCACAGAGTCCGACGTGGGGCTCAGAGTCACGAAACTGTGAGATCATGACCTGAGCCGAAACCAACAGTCGGATGCTTAACCTACTGAGCCACCCTGGTGCCCCAAGAGAGAGTATGTCTTTTAAATTTGAAATGGCCCTACTCTAGCTTCAGGCTTGTATACGTGCATGTGTCCACAGGACACAGGAACGTGGACTTTGGCATTAGAGAAAAAGGTTCAAATCCAGCCCCAGACACATAATAAGTATTAGAAGTGGGGTGACTTCTGAGTGTTTCTGATTTCCAGTTTCCCCTCGAGCAAATAGTGAAAATAATACTCTTTCCAGAGCTTTTGTGGTGAACATAGAAATGATCTGTTTAAAGGAACTAGCATGTATCAAAACTCAACAACAAGGCAAGATATTTTAAGGCTTTGGTGATAGCATTTAATATGCCAGTGGAAGGGGATGTTTAATCTAAAACTTTACATAATTTGGGGATGTTAGCCCTCCCTTTTCCTTTTTCCTCGGAATCTGACATCCATCTAACTGTGGAGATCTCGAAAGCCTCACAGTGCCAGGAAGCTGGGAAGTTGTTCTTGGTTATGTGTTCCCAGAGCTTTGGATTTTGTAGAAAGATAAGGCTTCCTAAAGTAAAATAAAATCTGGGATTCCAGAGACATACAAAAATAAGGCATTCTATTCCTCACTGACATTCGAAAACTTTTGCTTATTAATCACACAATTTTTACAGTCCATCATAATCGCTCTGGAATTAGAAGGTACAGACACGACAGAGATGCATTCCAGACGCAGATCTGTTGACCCAACAGGGGCTTGGTACCCTTTGCAAGAGAGGGAAGAGATTAGCATTCATGTTCAGGCAAAGAAACCTGTTGCAATGTTCGAAACCTGTCTTCAGAACCTTACCGACCTCGTATGAGAAGGTTGTGATACAGGGGTTCAGAAATGGATGTTAAGTACAAAAGGGCCTCTTTTATTTTAAACCCGTCACTTCCGTTCTTGTGCATACCAACTTCCTGTTGTTACCTATACAAATGAGATAGCTTCCATGTACCTTTATTTATATCTATACATCCATACCCCAAACCCTTTCCCTTTAAAATTGCATCTGCCGCAAGCAAACTATATAAGTCTACATCAGCTTGGTGTGAGAGGGTGATTCTTGGAGGAAGGGGAATGGTTCTAATCTTATTTGCTTACGTTGAATGAGTATACTTAGTCCGCCCAGTGGTAAGCACTAAGGCAGGTGGAACATGAAATTTGGAACTATAGCCCAACTTTTGGGGCACAGTGCTTTGAAAAAAAAATAAGGTATTGGAGGTCTTAGTCATGCCTTTGAATCTTTGATAGCTCTGTCATTTGATAGCTAAGTTACTACACCTCTCTATGTCTTAGTCTCCTTATCTTTCAAATAGAAGGGCGAGAATACCAACACTGTTGAGGGGTGTGACTCACGGAAGACGGCTATTGGTCGCTGTCATCTGGCATGGGCCATATGACTTCTCCCGAAAGAAACTTTTGTCTGGAATTGCCAGAAATCTTAAGACACGGGCAAGCCGAATCCCTTAGGGATATTCAAGGGAAGCGCATTTACAGTCCATGGGAACAGCTGATAGGTTTTGCTAAAGATGGGCACTAGAAGTGGTACCCTCTGGGGCATCTGGGTGGCTCAGTCGGTTAAGCGTCCGACTTCAGCTCAGGTCATGATTTCGTGACTTGTGGGTTCGAGCCCCGTGTCGGGCTCTCTGCTGACAGCTCAGAGCCTGGAGCCTGCTTTGGATTCTGTGTCTCCCTCTCTCCCTGCCCCTCCCCCACTCACACTCTGTCTCTGTCTCTCAAAAATAAATAAACTTTGAAAACATTTTTTAATTAAAAAAATTTAGAAGTCGTATCCTCAGGGAGCTCTCCCATGACAATAACTTAACTATGACTTGGCTCCTTTTATTCCTTTCTGAGCTCGAGTACATCGGCATTCCCCTGAAATCTGTGAGCAACCAATATTCTTTCAGTAAATTCCTTTCTGCTTGAGTTAACAAAGGTAAATTTCTGTTATTTGAAATCAAGAACCTTGACTCGTAGTTACACAGCTCGGTTAACTTTTGTAAGAAGAGCATCATGATGGCTTCCTTCATCCGATGAAGACGTTAGACCTTAGTGATGTTGAGTAACTTGAATGATCACAGAGATAGAAAGCAGTAGAATAAGACTTTGAACCCAGTTATATGACTCCAAAACTTGTGCACTTAAGCAGTACTGTGTCCCTCCCACAGTAGTGCCAATGTGATGATCTCTCAGAGTCATGGGATACAAAATGGTGGACTGTGGATTTGGTGGCAGAATTGTCCACCAGCATATCTCATGAGGTTTTCTAAAGCAAAAGACAACAAAGCAGTTCTTGGTCTTCCGGTGTGTGTGTATGGGGAGGTGGGGGGTGTGGTCATATAATAGCACTCACACACTGGATCATAAATCTGACTTTTTTTCTTTCCAAGTTTTAATTTAAATTCTAGTTAACATTTGGTGTAATATTAGTTTCAGATATAGAATTTAGTGATTCCTCACTTACATACAACACCCAGTGCTCATCACAACAAGTGCCCTTCTCAATCCCCATCACCTACTTCACCATCCCCCTGCCGGCCTCCCCTCTGGTAACCATCAATTTGTTCTTTAGAGTTGAGAGTCTGTTTCTTGGTTTTTCTCTCTTCCCCACCCCATTTTTGTTTATTTTGCTTTGTTTCTTAAATTCCACATATGAGTGTAATCGTATGGCCTGTGTCTTTCTCTGACTGACATTTCGCTTAGTATAATACTTTCTAGCTCCATCCATGTCATTGCCAATGGCAAGGTTTCATTCTTTTTTTATGGCTGTATAACAATCCACTGTATAAAAAATAGTAAAATTCTTTTGATCACAACCAATAAAAACCACATGTTTGGGAATCCTTCCATAGATATTCATATATATTACAATTCTACTTATTAACTCTGAGAGATTATAATTATAATAATTTGAGTGTGTGGGAAAAATAAATACAACATTTTATATTCTTTAAGATTCCTTAAGACATTATAAGAAGTGCCAAAGTGCTGAGTACTAGTAGCCACCAATAAATAGAAGCTCCCTAACTGTACATGTGGATGAAACACCATTAGGGTACAAAGGCCTCAATTCTACTATGAGGAGTTGGAATAAAATGACCTTTGGGTTACCTTTAAAAACTCATCTCATTAGTTGACATGACTATCATTGTCTTAGTTTCATCCTGGCCTGGCCAATAGTACTACTTTTCTCAGTTGTAAGGGATGCATCTTTAACCTATCAATGTGATTAGGTGGACCAGGAGGAAATCAAGGTGTGTGAGGAAACAAATTAATTCAGAATTTGCATTCTGTAGCACCTGCTAATAACCTTCATGGGTACGAAGACAGATTCCACTTTACTTAGTATCCTCAGTATCTACAACAACCCTTTGTACATACTGGGTGATCAATGACTAAAATAAGAATGTGTTGAATGAATTAATAAAGTATTATTCCCCGCCCCCCCCTCCCTTCTCCTTTCTGGTTTAACCCATCTAGTAAAATTTCTCTTCTTTAGTTTGTTTGTTTTTCTTCCTTGACTCCTAGGGCATGATGAAAACAATCTATTGAAAGTGCTCTCGGGTATGAGAGAAAGGGAGGAAGGATTAAAGTCAGGGAGGGCACTGTGTACTTTGCTTAGAGTGAGGAATATAATACCTGAAAGCACTAGACTTTATGAATAGCAACAATGACCTTTATACTTTATATTGCCACAGCACATTATACGTTTTAAAGACTCATTGGGTTTTCATAGTCACCCCTGATTTTAAAGATGGGAAAATTAAGACGGAGCAGGCAAGGTGCTTGATCTAGTTAGGCAGCAGCAGATGTGAAGCACAGCTTCAAATACAATACCATCTTCCACTGCATTCCTCTGCCTCTCTAAAGGGAGGAAACTTGACAGAGCCTTCCCATGAAAATACTGAAGAGATGTGTTAGAAAGCTGGCACTGAACAACTGTACAATGCTAAAAAACATTCTGTAGGAGTCAACCAAAGTGAATTCAGTATTATTCTGGAAATAAGCATCAACATGATGTTTTCTTTCTTTTAGAGAAAGCACTAAAGCCATGAACCTCTAAAATTCTTCAGGTTGTTTGGAGTAGAGTTTGGTAATTCAGTGATGTGCTCAAATCACTCATTCCATCATTCAATAGATATGTGTGCAACGCTTCCCAGATGATAAGCATTCCTGACCATGGAAGTTTGTCCCCATAGGGTCATCTCCAAGTTTAGGAGACAGTGGGACTGTGAGATTGGAGCTTACTTCGTATTCCTATGATGTACCGGGATCTGTTTCCACAGTGATATCTATACCTTAGACATAAATATAAATGCAATCAGTGACATACTGGGATGTGTCCTAATGGCAGTCATGTGTACTGTGAGCTCTCCAAGGGTATATAGGATACCCTTCATCTCTGGTATTACATGGTCATGCTAAATGCTTAGCACCTACTACATTGCTCATTGATGCTTGTCAAATGAACAACTAAAACCACTACAATTTAGCTCTGCAGAGTAAAAGTGATGCTGGGCTTTAGAAAATATTGAATACCTCCATACAAACACACTCAGGGAGGAACCTTGGGTAAGTCTGATGTGGTTCTCCAACTTTGAGGACACTATGTTTTCATTAACAGATCATTTAACAACCTTACTATAAAGCAGGAAAAAATGTGCTAGAGGCATATGTGATAATCAACCTACTGACAATAGCATATTCAGATGGCGAGGATTATTTCAGGCAGTAATATTAGAATGTATTTTGTAGACCTATTATTTATGCAGAAAAGCAAAACAAGAATATGGTAGGATATACTTTCAGACTCCAAATGACTAAGGATCGTACAGATCCAGCCCAAGATTTAAAAAGCTGTCCTTCTTTCATCAGCCATGAGTTCAGTAATATCTTCTGAGTCTCTGATGAGCCAGGACTGTATCATATTCTGGAGGTTTGGACAAAACTGAACAAGAATCACAGAGTCTGCCTTCATCTTGCTTAAAGTTTACTGAGAGCAACAAGTACAGAGCCAACAGTCTCACAAATGGATGCATAATTACTAATACAAGTCATGAAGCAAAAGGAAAGGATGGGGTAGGAGATGAAAATGAACACTTACATAGACTGGGGAGACAGTTTCTTTGAGTGAATACCACCAGACCTAGGCCTGAAGAGGAGTTTGAGCTCTCCAGGGGAAAAAAAAATATGGAGAGAAACCATTACTAATGGTGGAAACAGTAGAATGCACAAAAGCCTTGGGTGCAAAGGAACTAAACAACTTTGAGGATCCGAGAGACCGGGAGACTGGAGTATACAGAGAGATGAGGCCAGTGGTCCCTGTTGCTGTAAATGTGGACAGAAATAAGTCACCTTAGTGCTTAAGTGGACTCCTTTTACTCAGTCATGAACGTACTTAATAGCAGTAAGTTTTCTAATGTCAAATATCTGAAAACCATATAAACTAGGGCATCTATTATTCATATTAGTAATCTTTAAAATAATAATTAAAAGGACAGAATGATGTGGTGTCTTTCCATTTCTTGGATTTGCACCGAAATTGAACAGTTTGTATCGACCAACTGGAGAAAAACCAGTTTCCTTTTGCAGAGCATGGGCATGACCCAGGCCCTGAAGCATCAGAGGGACTGAACCACTGAACTTCTATCACAATGGTCTTCATGTTCTCCAGAGTGGCTGAGCTTCCAAGACCAAGGAGGGACCACATTTCTCCCTTCTGTGTGTGACTGAATTCTCCATATAACTCTGTCTCGCTTATAAATATCACAGGCAGGCACCGAGTTACTGCCTGGTTGAATGATCCCCTTTACAAGCTTCTTTCTAGGTTTTTGAGTAAAGGTTTCCCTTATTAATTTTACCAGCCAGCATTCACTTAGCATTTGCTTTGAGGCATAATTGACAGGCAGGGTGACACCCGCCTGTGAGAGAGCCATAAATCAGAAATAATTTCCAAAATTGGCTGAGGGACTGAAGTGTTGAATAGGCAAATACAGGTAAAAATCTCTTTATTAGGGCTGACAGGGACAGCAAATGTCAGCGAAGTGTTTCCTAATGTACCAGGCGAGATTAATTTGGGGGGACCCTTCCTGAGCTGATGTGATGCTGTGTGTTCTCTAACAAGTACACTTCGTGGGGCTCCTTAGGAGAGGAGTGGCAGGACCATAATTGAAGAAGGAGCTAACTCCCAAAAGGCAGGAACTCCATTCTGTAGCATGCCCCTGCTCCTGGAAAATCATTCTTCTGCCTTAGACTCTATTTGCATTGTGTGTGTGTGTGTGTGTGTGTGTGTGTGCGTGTGGTGGAAAAGAGCTATAAGTCATGACCCAAAGAACTCAGCAGGATAATGAAGCACACAAGGTATCAGAAAGGAAAGAAAGAATCCATTGCATGGTAGCTGAAGAAAACTTTCATGAAAAATGGGGATCTGAGAAATTAGGACTGAACGTGTGTGTCATCTTCTCCATTAAAAAAGATAATATGAATTAAATTCACATCTTGGGGTAAAAGAATAACGCCATAGTTTTCTTTTATTTCATGGAGATTCTGACATTGGCCCTCTCCAAGCCAACTTCAGAGACCTCCATTATAAGGATAAAATGTGGTCATTTTGTAAACTGTACACAGATGCCTGAGATGTAAATTAAAAAAAAAAATGCAGTGCTCTTTTTTTCCTCCAGATATCTATTTAAAGATGTTTTCTAAGTTATAGCTGACAACAGCAAGATGAAAAAATAGAAAATAGGATGAAAATTATATGCTGGGCAAAATTATACACCAGCACATTCTGAAAAGTCTACACAGTAGCAAAATAGTAATCCCATCCTGGAATGTTCTCCTCCTAACAGTTCATAAAATAGATCAGACTAGAGACTTTAATGCATAGATATCATTAAGAAGTCTTATTTTTAGATAATTAAGGAATGAGGATATTTACTAGCTAGAATCAGGAATATAAATAATACTTTTGAGGGCCATCTCATTGGGCCGGCAAAAATATCCAGATAAGAAAACACTGAGCAGCTGTTAATATTAAAATCAACTGTCTGCAGGGCACTGTACTAGGCACTTTGCATATTTAGTCTTCAGAGATCCTGCAAAGCGCTTGTTTGTATTAAAGTCAGTGCAAGCAACAAAGCTCAAAATAATAGCAATTTAAATAAGCTAGGGTGATATTTCTTTGAAACAAAACTATGTGGAGGTGAGCAACTCAGGATTGACAGTATGCCTCTACCCCTGAATGTCTAGCTCCTCAATGACTAGCCTTTCAGACTATTTTGTTCTTCCCCTGAGGATGTGGTCCTCTCCCTCATGTTCCAAGATGGCGGGTAGAGCTCTAGCATCGCATGTGCATTTGGAGTGTCAAGATGAAGAAGAAAAACAAGACCGGCCTCAGCACTCTTTTCAGAAAGTTTCGGGGAAGTAGTTCCATGACATTTACATCTTATTCATCTGAAGTTAACTGCAAGGCAGTCTGGGAATTGTAGCTTTTATTCTGGGCAGCCATGTGCCCAGCTAAAACCAGGACTTGTCTTCCTGTAGAAGAAGGCGAGAAGGAATATTGGGAGACATTTAGCAATTTCTGGCAGAGTATTATTCCCCCCCGTTTTGCAGGTTAGAAAACAGAATCTAAGAGAGGAAAAATAATTTTCCCTAAAAAAAAAAAAGAAGAAGCAGCAGCTAGTAAGCAATTCCAAACCCTACATTCTTCTCATTTTGCCATAAGGCATAAAAAGAATAAGAACTGATCCAATTAAATTTTTTACACTCTGTCAATTAAATTCAGTCCAATTCAACTAATTCTAAAAGCTCATATCTTGTGCTTACCATAAGTAAGAAACTATTTTAGGCGTAGGGCATTGTGCTGGCTAGGAGAGGATTTATGGAACATAAATATGGATGAAAATATAGATATGTTATATCTTTTTAGTGCATCTATAGATGGCAATGTCGATGGAAACAGATACAGGCAAAATCAGAGGCTGATTCATGGGCAAGCTAAGGAGGCATCAGCCTCAGGACCTTGCACTTGCGTAAGCCTTCAAAAGGCCAAGGAAGGTACCCGGCATTGGCTCATGTGATTTTGTAAAATTTGCAAAAGATATCATAGTCTCAATGGGTTGCGATTTCTCTTCCTTCTTTGACGTTGACTTGTTCACATTTTCCCTTGTGTTGGGTATAGCATCGGGGTGGCTCCAGTCATTTGAGCGACCTACCTTAGGGGATGAGTTGGGAATCCACTCGGTCTGGATCTATGAGAACTTATCGACGTGATTCACTGTGACTTCTATGTGTAGTTAACTTATTGTTAGCAATCCTGCTGTAGGAATATGCTCTTAAGACAATCAAAAGTAGTGAATCGCATCAATACATTGGGGAAAGAAATAATCAATGTGAGGGGCGCCTGGGTGGCGCAGTCGGTTAAGCGTCCGACTTCAGCCAGGTCACGATCTCGCGGTCCGTGAGTTCGAGCCCCGCGTCGGGCTCTGGGCTGATGGCTCAGAGCCTGGAGCCTGCTTTGGATTCTGTGTCTCCCTCTCTCTCTGCCCCTCCCTGTTCATGCTCTGTCTCTCTCTGTCCCAAAAATAAAATAAAACGTTGAAAAAAAAATCAATGTGAGGTTATTTGACATAAAACATTCACATTGAGAAAGCTACAAACGGTAATTCACCAGGAGTCAAACAAGTTAATGAGTGAGGGAAGAATATTTTACTTCTCAAGAGCAACTGAAATGCCCTGAAATCTTACTTTTGCCCTAAAAATGCCCTGAAAAATCTAATTTTGACAGCTCATATGTGAAAAATCTTGAGGAAAGCTTTCCTTCAAAATGTATTCCCATTTGACAATAGTTATAACTTTTCCCTGAAATTTCCAATAATAAGATCTCTGAGTTTTAACATGGTTTCTCAAACATTCAAAAACTGCAAAACACAAATTTTTAACTATTATCCTTTTCCACCTTGAGTTATATTAGCACGTTGGTTGAAAATTGGTGGCTTGTATACGTGTGGCTCTCTTTCCAGAGTCTCTATTTTGTTCCACAAGCCTAATGTGGCCTTGATTTTTATGATAGCTTCATAACTCTTCAAATTTGCCAATATTTTGCTTTATTTTCAAAATTGTTTCAGCTTTGAATTTTAATATTAATTTTAGAATCAAATTGATAAGTTATATTAAAAACAGCTTGCTGGGACTTTGATGCATGTTGCATTGAATTTATACTTTCAGTTGAGAGATATTTGTCGCATTAAAAACTCTGAGCCCTCTTTATTTGGTCATCTTGATTGATTTATCTTTAAATTTATTGATTAGTTTTCAGTGTGCAAATCTTATACATCTTTTTGTCTAATCTATTTCTAAATATTTTGGTTTATTCTCATTTTTTTGTAGATAGCAGCATCTTAAATTATATTTTATTATTTGTAAAGTACTAACGTTTAATAGAAATGTCATTCATTTTTATATATTGACCCAGAATCCTGCAATAATGCTATATTCTATCATTAATTCTAAGTTTTAGGGTTTTCTTGGTATTCCTTTACGATTTTCTTTGAAATAATTTTGTTTTCTGTGAATAATGACAGCTTTCCATTTTCCTTTCAATTCTTTGTGCTATTTCTACTTTTTATTACACTGGCTCATCTTTTAAGAAAAATGGCATAAAAGCTATAGAATGAACTTCCTTACTGACATTCCAATCTTAGATGAACACATCGAATGTATCACGATTAAGTGAATTTTTTGTAGATATCCCTTAATTAGACCGAGAATACTCCTAATTTTCTGTAAGTTTTTATAATGAATGACTGATGAATTTTATCAGATATTTTTTTCTGCATTTACTGAGATAATCACTTGATTTTTCTCCTTTATGCCAATAATGTGGTGAATTTAAGTGAATTTTGGAATGTTGAACTAAACTTGCCTTCTTGGAACGAAGTATGTTTGGGCCGGATATAGATTTTTATATAATGCTATATATTCTAGTTCTTAATGTTGTGGAGTCAACGTTATGCTGAACTCATAAAGCAAATTAGCATATCTTTCCTCCTTCCAATTTTATGAAAGATATTATGTGACATTGGTATTAATTACTAATTAAATGTTTGAAAGTCATCACCCTTAAAGGCATCTGGGCCTGGAGAGATTCTTTTTGTTTCTTTGTGTTATTTTTTTTGGGGGGGGGCATAAGAAACTTTAAAAATTTTATATTTAACATTTTAATAGATACAGTTTTATAGAGTAAATGTTTATGTTCCTTAAAATTTGTATGTTGAAGTCCTAACCCCCACTGTGGCTGTTTGGGGATGCAGACTCTTAAAAGTATTTAAGATTAAATAAGGTCAAAAGGATGGGTCCCTGATCTGATAGTATTAGTGCCCTATTAGGAGACACCAAAGGGGGCGCCTGGGTGGCTCAGTCAGTGAAGCGGCCGACTTCGGCTCAGGTCATGATCTTGCGGTCCGTGAGTTAGAGCCCCATGTCAGGCTCTGTGCTGTCAGCTCAGAGCCCGGAGCCTGCTTCAGATTCTGTGTCTCCCTCTCTCTCTGACCCTCCCTGGTTCATGCTCTGTCTCTCTCTGTCTCAAAAATAAATAAACATTAAAAAAATTTATAAAAAAAAAAGAGACACCAAAGTGTCAAGAAAAGACCATGTGATGCCATAGCAGGAAGACAACCATCTGCAAGACACAGAGAAAGATCTTACCAGAAACCAAGTTAGCGGACACCTTGACCATGGACTTCTAGCACCCACAACTATGAGAAAATAAATGTCTATTGTTCACACCACCCAGTTTGTGGTGTTCTGTTATAGCAACCTGAGTTGGCTAATACATAGGACTATAAAATTTTCTATTTCTTCTTGTTGACCTTTTGGAAGGTTGTCTTTTTCAAATAAATTGTCATCTTTTCCAGGCTGTTGAATGTGTTGGCAAACAGTTGTTCAGAATATCTGATTATTATCCTTTTAACTTCAATAGAATCTGTAATAATGCCCCTCTTTTCTTTCTTGTTTTTGATGATTTTCATTCTTTCTTTTTTTTTTCTACTCATCAATTGCATTCATTTTTAAAAGCTACTTATCATTTTGATGATTTTCTTAATTGTTTGTCTATTTTTTATGTCATTCATTTCTGCTTTGATATTTTTATTTCTTTACTCCTTTCTTGGGATTTACTTCATTCTTTTCTTCTAGCTTATTAAAATGGAAATTTAGATTAAATACTTCTTTTTAACCTTTATTCTTTTCCCCTTTGAGCATCTAAATACATAAATTTCTCCTAAGGGCAGTTTTAGCTATATTCCACACATTTTGATATATGGTACTTTCATTATCATTCAGTTAGAATAATTTCTAATTTTCCTTATGCTATTTTGTTTGACCCGTGTTATTTAGATGTCTGTTGTTTAACTTTGATGTTTTAGGCTCTCTTATCTCTTCTTCTTCTTTGTTTGTTTCTGATTTCTAATGTAATTTCACTGATGTCAGAGGAAATAGTTTATAAGATTTCAACTTTTTAAGTTTACTGAAATGCGGTGTATCTTGAACTGCCTCTTATATAACTGAAAAGAATATGTGTTTACAGTTGGTGTATAATGATCTATGTCAATTACATCAGATTTTTGATAGTGTTGTTCAAATCTGCTGTACTTGTAATGATTTTTTTCTGTAGTTGTTCTGTTAACTCCTGATAGAGAGGAAAGAAGAGAGAAGGAAGGAAGGAAGGAAAGAAGGGAGGAAGGGAGAAACCGAAGGAGGGAGAAGGAAAGAGGGAAAAAAATCTTCAAATGTGACTGCATTTATCTACCTCTCCCTTTGGACGTATCAGTTTTGGCTTAATTTCTTTTCAAACTCTGTGATGAGATGAGTATACATGAAAGATTGTCTTATTTGGGGGATGAATTGATCCTTTCTTCAGTACAAAGTGACCCTATTTATTTCCGGTAATAATATTACTCATTTTCAAGTCTAGTCTGTTTGATAACAATAAGACTACACAAGCTTTCTGTTACTTACTGCTCCCGTGGCAGATTTCGACCCATTCTTTTACTTTCAACTTCCCTGTGAGTTTATGTTTAAAGTGCACTCCTAGAAAAAGCATATGCTTAGGTCTTATTTTTTATCTGTTCTGACACGTCTAATGTTTTACCTGGGATTTGTTTCACCCATGGAAATTTAGGTGCTCATCAATATGTCTGAGCTCAAGTGTCACCTTCTGCTTCCGGTTTCTTGTTTGCTCTCTCCGTTTTTTGGTTGCTTCCTTTTGGCACTTTTCTTGTCCTCTTTTTGGATTAACATGAAAATAGTCAATATTCCCTTCTATCTCTTCTATTGGCATTTTGCTATCACTTTGTATTGCTTTTTTTGTGGTTGCGCTAGAGATTACCAAATGCATTCGTAACTTATCACAATCAATCTTGAATTAGCTTTATATCATTCGGTGCATAATGAAATAACTTTATAACAGCATAATTTCATTTATACTTTATCTTAACTTGTGTACTTTCTCTATACTTTTACATACTGTGAACCCCATAATACATTGTTGTGAATTTTTCCCTTTACCTAGTCTTGTCTTTTCTTTCTTTCTTTCTTTCTTTTTTTCTTCTTTCTTTCTTTTCTTTCATTTCTTCCTTCCTTCCTTTCTTTTCTTCTTCCTTTCTTTTCTTCTTTCTTTCTTTCTTTTCTTCTTCCTTTCTTTTCCTTTCTTTCTTTCTTTCTTTCTCTCTTTCTTTTCTTCTTTCTTTCTTTTCCTCCATTTCTTTCTTTCTTTCTTTTCTTCTTTCTTTCTTTCTTTTCTTCTTTCTTTCTTTTCTTTCATTTCTTCCTTCCTTCCTTTCTTTCTTTCTTTCTTTCTTTTCTTCTTTCTTTCTCTTTCTTTCTTTCTTTCTTTCTCTCTTTCTTTTCTTCTTTCTTTCTTTTCCTTCATTTCTTTCTTTCTTTCTTTTCTTCTTTCTTTCTTTTCTTCTTTCTTTCTTTTCTTTCATTTCTTCCTTCCTTCCTTTCTTTCTCTCTTTCTTTCTTTTCTTCTTTCTTTCTTTTCTTCTTTCTTTCTTTTCTTTCTTTCTTTCTTTCTTTTCTTCTTTCTTTCTTTTTCTTTCTTTCTTTCTTTCTTTCTCTCTTTCTTTTCTTCTTTCTTTCTTTTCCTTCATTTCTTTCTTTCTTTCTTTTCTTCTTTCTTTCTTTTCTTCTTTCTTTCTTTTCTTTCATTTCTTCCTTCCTTCCTTCCTTTCTTTCTCTCTTTCTTTCTTTTCTTCTTTCTTTCTTTTCTTCTTTCTTTTCTTTCTTTCTTTCTTTCTTTCTTTCTTTCTTTCTTTCTTTCTTTTCTTCTTTCTTTCTTCTCTTTCATTCTTTTCTTTCTTTCTTCCTGAAAGAATGAGTGCAAGTGGGGGAGGGGCAGAGGGAAAGGGAGAGAATCTCAAGCAGGCTACACACCCATCATGGAGCCCGATGTGGGGCTCAATCCCTGGACCATGAGATCATGACCTGAAGTGAAATCAAGAGTCAGATGCTTAACCAACTGAGCCACCTAGGCACCACCTTACCTAGTCTTTTCAAGAATATTTGACTTTTGAAGAATTCAAGAAAATAAAGAAAATAATCTCTATATTTACCATTTCACCAAGGCCCAGAGACTGAGAGACTGTGTGGTGCTGAAACCAGGGAGATGGAAGGAAACTGAGATCCTGACAAGTGTGAGTCTGTGAAATCTCTCTGCTTCCACTCCCAGTCTCTGCTCAGTCATGTAAATTTCCTTGTGAACAACTTGGCTGAGAGGATGCTCTTTGCTTTGGGGTTCCTTCAGCTGCAATCTAAAATGGCAGCCTTTAGATTCATTACAAATCTAGTTTATTTCCTCTTTTCTAAGCCAAGTTTGAACTTTCTGATAGCTTTGCTCCTCTGCCCACCTGCCTCAAACCTCAGCAATTGATCCCAGGTTTCAATGTGTCCTATATTGTTCACTTACTTAGAAAGGGTTTGTTGGGGCGCCTGGGTGGCTCAGTCGGTTGAGCGTCCAACTTCGGCTCTCAGGTCATGATCTCACGGTCTGTGGGTTCAAACCCCGTGTCGGGCTCTGGGCTGACAGCTCGGAGCCTGGAGCCTGCTTCAGATTCTGTGTCTCCCTCTCTCTCTGCCCCTCCGCTGCTCACACTCTGTCTCTCTCTCTCTCTCTCTCTCTCTCTCTCTGTCAAAAATAAATAAACATTAAAAAAAATTTTTAATAAAAAAAAGAAAGGGTTTGTCTTCCTGGAGTTTAGGGGTTTTTGTTGTTCATTTGGTTTTGGGTTTGGTATTCTTTTTTTTTTTTAATTTTTTAAAATTTCTTTGTGTCTACAGCTTTTTGATGATATTAAAGAAAAGTTTTAAAAATTATTTCTATTATTGTTTAGATAATGATTTCTTGTTATCTCCTTGGGATGTAAAATGTTTCAATTCTTTCTATATCCCAATTAAAATAAAAGTGTAAGCCTCTAGAATGATTTCTTTCCTTCCTTCTTCCTTCCTTCCTTCTTTCCTTCCTTTTTCCTTTTCTTTCCTTCCTTCCTTCCTTCCTTCCTTCCTTCCTTCCTTCTTTCCTTCCTTCCTTTTTCCTTCCTTCCTTCCTTCCTTCCTTCCTTCCTTCCTCCCTTCCTTCCTTCTTTCCTTCCTTCCTTCCTTTTTCCTTCTTTCCTTCCTTTTTCCTTCCTTCTTTCCTTCCTTCCTTTTTCCTTCCTTCCTTCCTTCCTTCCTTCCTTCCTTCCTTCCTTTTTCCTTTTCTTTCCTTCCTTCCTTCTTTCCTTCCTTCCTTCCTTCCTTTTTCCTTCTTTCCTTCCTTTTTCCTTCCTTCTTTACTTCCTTCCTTTTTCCTTCCTTCCTTCCTTCCTTCCTTCCTTCCTTCCTTTTTCCTTCCTTCCTTCCTTCCTTCCTTCCTTCCTTCCTTCCTTCTTCATTCCTCTTTTCTCTCCTTCTTCATATATGAAATAGTTTTCTCCCTCGCTCCATCCTTCGGTATTCTGAGGTCTACCACCCTCTACAGATCAGCTTAAGATGCTCCCTCCACGAAAGTATTTCCCAAATGTACATATACATTTCCTACTCAGACAGCTCCCTTTTCCAACAGGATCTTATTTACCAGCTCTATCACTCCTTTTTACTTAGACATAGATATTTACATAGACTACTTTTCATGCTTAGCTTTCCTTTAATGTGCACCCTACACGCACAGTAAGAGCTTCTGTCCAAGAAGAGTTCCATTTCCTTGAATGTACAGGTCATGTTTTTTTGGTGGTGTCGTTGCTTATTGTTGTCATTTCATGTTATTAAATTTATGGTAACTCACAAGCCAATAGAATGACCATGAGTTCGTTTGCAGATAACGGTGAACATAATGATGACAATTCTTTTGTTTTTGAAATGGTAGGAAATAAGAGATATGAGGTTGTTTTTCCACATAATAAATCTTCTTTGGTACAACAGAAGATGTAATGAAGCACTCTCCAAATACACATGTACTTACTGTGTGTACATTATTATAACATAAACACGAGTATCTATAAACACAGAAGCAGGATGCCAAACACAAATATCCACAAATATATTGATAACCTTATGTGCTGTGACCATGTACTTTATTCTGTGTTGGGTGTAAGTGTTTAATACAGGCTTTAAGAATTTACAGATTATGATAAGCAAAGACATATTGTGGGGAAAGAACTGAATTCAATTCAGAAGACGTAATCATTAAAGAAGTCCTCAGTGAAGGAAATGTCTTCTCTTTTTAATTCAAAACACAATTCAATGTGTCTTTCTCTGAAAGCAAATCTTTTCTTCTCAGATGACCCTCCTTCTGGTATCTGCCATACTCGTAATGATTCTTCTTCGGGTTCAGAAGTTTTATACAAATGTTATTTATGAGAATGGATGTTCATGAATGATGGCCATAAAATAGAACATAATTGACCTTTCTAAAATATATAGTTATACAGGAACTATATACCTATACCTATATACCTGGAAAATGAATAGTTTGTATAGAGAGTATTTTCTAGAGAAAACTCATCTAGAAATGTTACATAAAAATCATTTTGCACAACAGAGGGAGAAGACTACAGAGAAAATTGTTTGAGTGAACCCATGGGTAGAAGTCGTGGACCACAATTTACATCCTAGCAACTTTTTCACGTTCAAGATTTGATTTTTTTTTTAATGTTTATTTACTTTTGAGAGAGAGAAGGACACAGCATGAGCAGGCAAGGGCCTAGAGAGAGGGAGACACAGAATCCAAAGCAGGCTCCAGGCTCTGAGCTGGCAGCACAGAGCCCCACGCGGGGCTCGAACTTATGTGAGATCATGACCTGAGCCGAAGCTCAACCGGCTGAGCCACCCAGGCGCCCCTCAAGATTTAAAATCCAGACTTTTGGGGATCCCTTTCGATGTCATGATTAAAACTCTGAAATAGATCACCTGACATGGAGTAATGTTACAGTTCCCTTCTGCTTCAAAGATTCACCACACCCTAGTTTTTGTTCATTTCCTTATATTCTTGAGTTCCCCAGGATGTGTTTGGCCCCCTGTAGAGAAAGTCTTACTTTACCATTCCCCTGCTCCTACATCTCCTTCTTTGTTTCTTTAAGGTCAAAAAGCACAGAAAGAAGGGAAACTGACAAAGAACGGAAAGGAGCCTTTTTTTTTTTCATTAAATATTGGGCTTTAAAGAGCATACTTCTAAGGAAAGTTGAAGAACTTTAATTAGGGTTTTAAAAAGCAAACCCAAGAGATTCCTTCACCATACCGAAAAGAAACAAAAGTTATGTCTTCCTCATTATACTGGGCAATCTTACTTAAGGCCAGGAGGAATATGTTATTCATAATCGTGTCTCCAACACCTCACCAAAGTCAAGGCTAAATACTGGCCAAATTAACTTAAAAAACAAATAAAAATTTAAGTAAATAAATAAATAAATGCATAAATGAATAAATAAGAAAGAGTGAGGTAAAGCTTCTTTAATTCACTGATAAGCAACTTGAACTTTAAAATTGCTTTAGTCTGAATCTTAGAGCAAAAAGTCGTATATTTTACTTCAAAGCATTTCTCAACTTTTTTCTTTTTCAAAGCCTATGACTCATCCTTGTACAAACGCTTTCAGACCTTGGTTGAACCTCTCGCTGACCTGACTGGGCTCGGATGTGAATTTCCCTGCGCAATTTAGATACAAATCTGCGGGAATTACACGGATTGAAGACTGACCAGCAGTTTTGTAAACCGAATTCTCTAAAAATTTTCTCCTTAGAAGCTCCTAGTAGTTGCCTCCCCCACATATTCCCTCCTTTCAGGGAATCCATCTTTAGCCATAGACTCCCCCAGAGGGGTTTATTCTAGAAAACCGACACCCCATTCAAGCTGGTTAAATGATAAGAGAAATGTCCCGACGTAGAATAAGCTTTAAAGTTAGTTTGGATTCTCGGTAATGTCACAGAGGATCTGTTTCGCCCCTGCTTTTCTGCTCTGATTTATGTAGAATCGGCTTCTTCCATGATTTCAAAATGACCTTCAACACCACAAGGAAGAAACCTCCTTTCTCTTACAACGAGAAAGAAAGGGAGAGAAACCTGGATTGAAGTGGATTCCAAAGCAAGAGAGAAGCTAGGAAGTGGAAAAAAATGAGTATGGACAAACCTTTTGGGGAGTTTCCTATAAAGGAAGTGGAGACGTGGGGTGCTGATTGGAGGGAGACGTGGGTGAAGGGAAAACGAGGCAGCGAGTGGGATATTGTCATCGTTATACTGGTGTTGATTATTTTTCCAGGGTTGAGCCCAAAATAACTTGTGTGAACATGTGTTCCTATGTTTAGTCACCATGTGTACCATTTTCTGTGAAGTTCTTGTTCTTTGCCTATTTTGGGGGGGGGGCGTTACTTTGTCTCCATATATTCTTGATCCTATGTCTTTTTATTTATTTATTTAATTTTATTTTATTTATTTTTTTTCAATGTTTATTTTTTTTTGGGACAGGGAGAGACAGAGCATGAATGGGGGAGGGGCAGAGAGAGAGGGAGACACAGAATCGGAAACAGGCTCCAGGCTCTGAGCCATCAGCCCAGAGCCTGACGCGAGGCTCGAACTCACGGACCGCGAGATCGTGACCTGGCTGAAGTCGGACGCTTAACTGACTGCGCCACCCAGGCGCCCCAGATCCTATGTCTTTTTAAATACATATTGCAAATACTTTCCCCAAACTGTTTTTACCTTCTCCCCCCCACCGAACTGAATTTAAATTGGTATCTTACTACAGAAAAGGTTCAAGGATGAAACCAAATGCTTATTCTCTGAAAGGATTCAAACCTGGCCTAGACTCAGTATTCTTTTTAAAAAATAGATTATGTGGGGCGCCTGGGTGGCGCAGTCGGTTAAGCGTCCGACCTCAGCCAGGTCACGATCTCTCCGTCCGTGAGTTCGAGCCCCGCGTCGGGCTCTGGGCTGACGGCTCAGAGCCTGGAGCCTGTTTCCGATTCTGTGTCTCCCTCTCTCTCTGCCCCTCCCCCGTTCATGCTCTGTCTCTCTCTGTCCCAAAAATAAATAAAAAACGTTGAAAAAAAAATTAAAAAAAAATAGATTATGTTATTAAAACTTAGGAGCGCCACAGGTGGTACGAGGCATCATTCTGACAAGGTCTCAGGTCTTAGAACATATTAATTATTATTGCATATTATTTTCATAACAGCCACTAGTTTTGCTAAGGTTCTAACTAATCCTAGGCACTGTGCTGAACAACTTATACATCATCTTTTGTCATGCTCTCAATCCTGTGAATTAAAATTGTAATCTATATTTCACAGATGAAGAAAATGAGCTTCAAAGGGTTTAAGTACATCACCCAAGGTTACCCATTAATAACAGGAAAGAATCCAGATTTGAACCCTCGTGTGACTCCAAACCACTAATCTAAACTCCTGAAGTGTAACTTCCAAAATCAATGATCATTAGAGTCTCAACTGACCTTGAAGCTCTCTTACTGCAACTACCTTCAGGGGTAGGAGAGAGTGGATGTTAAAAGTGTGGAGCTGAATTCTGGCTGTGCCTTTTAGGAGTAATTTTCAGGACTTCATTTTTCTTATCCGTATGATAGGGAGGGTATCATTAATCTTACAGAAGAGTCCTTGGGACACATATGAGGATCCATAGTAAGCAGTGTTTGGCATAGAGTAAGCACTCGATAAGCATAATCCATTATTATTATTATTACTATTATTATCACTTTTCCTGCCCACCTGATGCCCCAATCCCTTTGGCAACAGGTCCCACAAGTGACTCCCTAATATTGAGATGAATCCCTCTTGCAAAAGTGAATTTACCGCCTCCGATAGAGAGATCCATTCTGTCTTTGAAACATGCTAGTTATGAGAATGTTTTCCTTGAATAGTCAGCTGACGATTGCCTTTTGCAAAATCGTTGTTAACAAGACTTTCCAGGATGGCATACAAAGACCAGCGACTTTGTTGAAGATTATTGTTACTTCCCTGTGAGTTGTCTTCTCGCCAAGGAGAACAAAAATATGGTGGTCGTCTTCTCTGTGCCTAAGTTTCTCGGTGTCCCTCGTAAAGTTCTGAACAGAACCCTCTTCAGTGGGGGTGATGCCTGCCCTACTGTACGCCTGAGACAGACGCCACTTGTACGTCAAATCGTACTGTCCTTACGCAGCTGAGGTTTGGGACCCAAATGTAGAGTCTGTATTTGGCTGACAAACTCAAGTACCTGGAGTGAAGTGGCCGGTCCCAAGATTTTATGGCTTCCTTATTCTTACATTATAATTTATTTCTCGAATATAATCCAAATGAACTGTTTGAACTGACACTTAACGATAACAATAATAAAAAGAACCGGGAAATTATTCCTTAAGAACCTTTTAAAAAAGGGTTCTAGTTAATCCCACCTGCTTCTTTCGGAGAATCAGCTGGGCACAAACCACAGGTGAAACTGCAACATTCTGGGACTGTGTCCACACCTGCCGTGGTTCCGGGAACCGGTCGATTGCATTTCTCATTTCTTCCCATTAGCCCCATAACTAGTCATGAACCTGTCCTGCAGACATTTCTTCTAGTCTTATGCTTGCCATCGACCTTATTCCTTGTAAAATGTTACATCGTGTGTAAAATGTTGCTTGATTTCTTCTTCTGCTACTTTTTTTCTGATGACCTCCCTCCCTCTTCCTTCCTCCCTCCCTCCCTCCCTCCCTCCCTTCCTTCCTTCCTCCCTCTCTTCCTTCTTTCTTCCCTTTCTTCTTTCCTTCCCTTCCTTCCTCCCTCCCTCTCTTCCTTCTTTCCTCCCTTCCTTCCTTCCTTCCCTTCCTCCCTTCCTGTCTTCCTCCTTTCCTTCCTTCCTTCCTTTCTTCTTCTTTCTCTTTTTTGATTAAAAATCTTCACTTAAATGAAGTCACAGGTGTTGTTTTTGTTTTTGTTGTTATATGGGGCAATAAATATCTGAGAGAGGAAAATGCAGAGGAGGTGTTCACACGTGGTGTTAGAGATGATTCAACCCAAGTCATCACCCCACTGCATGAATGGCTAAAAACTCGCCCTCCTGGCAGCAGGTAATGAATTGTAGCATCTAAGTATTAGCAAGCCAAGAGTCAGTCACACATACCTACATCTTATTACCATTATTATTTTTTAGTATTCACATCCCACTTCTCTCTTATCCAAAATACTTCAGATGCTCACAACCAAAGAATAATGCAACCGTGCTCATGGAATAAATATGAAATCAAGCGATACAGAGGGAAGCTACTCAAAGATACATGTACAATGGCATTCCTATCATGAATAGCTGCTTTCTCTTCTCTTCCAAACACTTCGACTCATCTTGCTAGAATTCCCACTCTGTGAGCAGCAAAGGGCTACCTGTCTTCTACTTGTCAGAACATTTTCTCCTTCTTTTGACTTTATTCAGTGGTTCTCAACAGAGGGTTTGCATTAGACTCCTAAGGAGAGCTTGTAAAAACAAACAAAGAACAACAAAAAGCAGATGCCTGTAGGACGCATCAGTCCAATTGAATCAACTTGTGTAGAATGGAGTTGGATCTGTAAGACACTGCCCCTTCTGTAGCCCCCAAAGTACAGGATGATGTTTACTTATTTCCAAATTCTTCAGGGTCCAGATTGTGGTCACTATTCTTGATGTTTCATATCTCTGACCACAATTTCCTCATATTTTTTTTGAAAGTTCATTTATTTATTTTGAAAGAGGAAGATAGACAGCGGGACAGAGAGAAAAGGAGAGAGAGAATCCCAAGCAGGTTCTGCACTGTCAGTGTCGAGCCAGATATGGGGCTCAAACTCACGAACCACGAGCCCATGACCTGAGCTGAAATCAAGGGTCGGAGGCTCAACTGACTAAGCCACCTAGGTGCCCCACCCCATGCTGCTACAATCACTCCGGCCCCAACTCTCCCCCCTTTTGTCCTTTATCTACACGTGTCTTCAACTGGCCCTGATTCACTAACGCTTTTAGAACCTGGCTATCGTCTTGCCTGCCATTTCTCCACTTACCATCGTTCTTGAAAATGTGGTGTGGTCAATACAAGACCAGGTTCTGAACCTGGGTTTCAGTCCCAGCTCTGCCATGGTTAATGTTGCTGTCATGGGAAGATTGTTCCCAACCCTCTTGGCCATGAAGTGGGGTTGCTACTCAGGGTGGTAGCACTCCATGTTGGGACCAAACGAGTTGCCATGTTTGTTTCTAGGGATTATGTGGCCCATATTATGCTCATGCTATTGCCATAACTTTTCTATGAGACCTTGTCTGAATTCTTAGTTCTTCTCTGATCAGTTGCCTTCCACGGATATGTCTGATCATATGACTCCTCTGCTAAAAACTTCCCCTGTCTTCTCAGTAGCTATTAGATACAATCTGGTTTCCTATGAGCAGCATAGAAACTGTTCACTGAGCTGGTTTCCAACAAATCTCCCAACGGTGCCTTCCTTCATTAACATCTCCCCACTTGTCCCTCACTCCAATGTTGTATATTACGGATCCTGTAGATACAGTTGCGTGTTTATACCAATATACCATGACCACACTTTATGAATATGTGGCCATGTTTCTTCCAGTAAGTTTTACAAGCTCTCTAGGCTTTAATATCCTCAGATATAAAATTAGATACTTACCTTGGGAGATTCTGTGAGCATTAGACATGTTTACAAATCCACACGCACACGGACACACACATTTACAGACACACATATATGTTTACAGACCCACGCATATCCAGACGTGTTGGTAAAAGATACATGCCCATTACAGGGATTAAAAACAAAACAAAACAGCAGTAGCTGTTAATTTTGTCATCAAGACACTTCTTTATCATTATTATGGCATTACTGCCATCATTATTTTATCCCTTCTGTGAAGCTTGTCCTGTGCCCCCTTCTCCTTACTCTCCGGGTCCCCCCCAGCCCTTCGTACCTATGGCTAGGTTACACCTTTCCCCTTGGCTGTGATTGCTGGCTTATATAACTAGCCGTCCCACTAACGTATGATCTTTTTTGAGGACGTGCTCGGCCCAGGATCTGCTCCCCGGAAAGACCATGTGCCCGCGATCGGATTCACAGAGGGCTCGCTTCCAATACTTTTATGCACCCACAAGTCATCTAGAAGAATCGAAATTACCCAACATTGGAGAACCTGAGACTGACAGGCTCCGTGCTATGGCTCAGCTTTAGTGAAAGCAGAAAAACTGCCTCCGGAAAAGGTCGATGCCCTTCTGGGCGGAGCCATTCCGCTGGATGGGCCCCTCCTCGATTTTACCACCTCCTGAGCTGCCGGTCTTCTGAGCTCCTCCGCACTGTGATTTCTCATTAAAAACCTGTCTCCCTGCCCTTCTTCATCTCTCTCTCTCCCTCTCTTTCTTCTCTTTTCCTCCTAGACACTCTCCCCCCCTCACTCCTCGCCTTTGGCCTTTCCTGGGCTCTCAGTCACCACGCAAGTGACCCGCACCTGTTCATCCCGCACCGGTGATCCGGCCACCTCCCTCTTCTACTTCTCAGTCTCTTGCCAGTAACGAGCCGGCGGCGAAGCTCTGATTTAAAATCCATCCCGGAGAGGGGCGCCTGGGTGGCGCAGTCGGTTAAGCGTCCGACTTCAGCCAGGTCACGATCTCGCGGTCTGTGAGTTCGAGCCCCGCGTCAGGCTCTGGGCTGATGGCTCAGAGCCTGGAGCCTGTTTCCGATTCTGTGTCTCCCTCTCTCTCTGCCCCTCCCCCGTTCATGCTCTGTCTCTCTCTGCCCCAAAAATAAATAAAAACGTAGGAAAAAAAATTTTTAAATCCATCCCGGAGAAAATCAATGGCAAAACATCTATGGATACCCCCCCCCCCCCCCACCGCCCCGACACATATCATAATTACAGCAAGTTATTTCTGTGAACGTGTGTATGGGAGAAAGGCAGGTGATGCTAGTTCAAGAAAGCCAGCGTCTGGTCTGTCGTGAAAGGTGAGGGGTCCCAAGGTGTCCAGAGGAGGCGACATCAGGTGGCTGAGTCAGATGTACCAAAGGGCCGTTTCTCTTTCGTAGCTTCAACCCTCAACTGGGAGGGACTACAGGGAAGGCCTCGCTGGTCACAAACACTCCAGGATAAAGTGATCGGCAGATTACAAGTAAAGCCTCTCTTTAGCCATTCCACATCTCCTGTCAGACAGAGCCGGTTAAATTACAGCGCAGGCCACAAATGCATTGATCATCCACTCAGCTCGTCTGACCTGGGATTTTAAAGATCCAGGCCAAGGATAAGTGAAGTCATCTTAGCAAAGTTTATTTTCGCAGGGAGGGTTAACCAAGTTCAACGAGGTGAGGTTCGGGGGAGAGGGCCCCAACTCCCCAGCGTCGAGCTCGATTTATGCATAGGCTTCACCAGTGAATGTTCCCTTACAGCCTATGAAGGGTGTTGAGAGAACACACAGATGATGCCGTGGCCCCTGCTCCTAAATGACTTACATGTGTCTCTCCCAGCGCCTCGCCCCGCCCCTCCCCTACCTTGTAAAGGGAAGCTCAAAGGACACACAACGTCACTAAAAGTGGCCTTTGTGCCGTTCCGAGGGGCGAGGTGGGTATTCGAGATGAAGCATCCGTCGAGTCCTCATACATTCGAGGTGGCATCACGTATAAAATCGCTTTCGTTACTGCCGTTTGGACAAGACGCTCTCACAATAAGCTGTCGTCACCCTTGTTCAGCCTGTAAAACACAACAAAGGTATAGAATGTTTGCATGATTTTTATAGGCCAGTCTTCATAAGGAAAAGATAGGCCATTTCGAAGCCAAAACAGAAAAAAAAAAAAAAAGACGAATCATTAGAAACACTTAAAAATTCTGTGCATGACATTCTTCCTTATTAAAAAGACCCATTGTAAATTGGAAAGTTCCGAAGTCTTTGTGGTAGGGAGAATGAATTATAATGACATCACTGGGTCATGAACTAGGCCCACTGGCTACTTTCCAGAATGAAATTGACTAGGAGAGATCAGATGAGCCCATTCGTAGCACAAGACATCTGGGAGGCAGCCAGGGAATAGAGGTTCAAGCCCCCTATTTAGGACACACTTCTGGTTCCTCTTCATCATCAAATACAATCGTGGTTTCCCAGGCAAGGCATCTAGCCTAACAATGCATTTCAATTCATATTCTAAAGAACACCCAAAAAGTTCTTTGTACTCATTCCTCACTGCAAGACCTCATGAAAAATATTAACATGTCAACATCTGGCTGACACCTTTGCTACGTTTTTATCATGTCGCCGATGGGAAGCATTTTGCCTTCAAATAAGCATAATTTTCCAGTCGTTTCCATCTCCTTTTTTTTTTTTTTTTGTCTCTCTCCCAGCGTAATAAATGGTGTCTGAAGCCCAAGAGAAACTCATTTCTGTTAACAGATCATTTGTAAACCTTTAAGGGCAGCTGGTGAGGAAGGGGCATTTTTTTCTTCTGTCTTAACTTCCCTGGTTGTCTCTCTAAATGCAAAATGACACCTCATTTAAAGCTTTCTGGTGTCATCTTAATCTCCTTTATTTTACACTTTCTACCTTTTTGATATTGCTATAGACTGCATGGAGGCTTTTTACCTAATACTGTAATACCTATTATCTGAGGCATTTAGGTATATAGGCTCTTTCCAGCTAAGAATAATGCAGATCAATTGGATGTCAGCAAGGCAGTAACATCAGATGGTGTATATATATATATATACACACACACACACACACACATATATACGTATATATGTGTGTGTATATATATACACACACATATATACGTATATATGTGTGTGTATATATATGTATTTTTTTTCAGTGTAGAAAAGATGTCTACCCAACTGACCTTAAAGCTAGCACATTTCAATATTAATATACTTCATGCATGCATGTGATAACATTTTACTTTTCTTATGGATCTGTAGGGAAGTCTCATTTTTTCTATGGAGGATTATTACCTATTCCAAGGGGGCTGTGATTATAGATACTTACTAAGACAAGAATAATTGACCATAAAAACCCTTTTATATTCCCACAATTATTTTCGCATTGACTAAAAGTGTCAAGAAAATCTGATTTTATTAGCCAGTCCCTAATTTTGACTCCATTTAATTTTTTTTTCTGGCTCCCCCCCCCAATATGTTTTTAGTCTGAGATAGTTGGCAATTGTACAGAAGAACAATTTGTTACAGAACCTCTACTGAATGGAAGTTCTATAATCCAAGCATAACATCAAGTATCAAATAAAATAAAAATGTATGAGATCAGCAAAGGGGACATGCTCCAAGGTAAGGAACTGATCTAGGGCCTAGAAAAAAAAAAGAGGTTTAAATCAAAATTTGACTGCTCAGCTATGAAGTGAGTCTGTGGAACAAAGGGTCAAATGTAGCTTTGACCCGTCATTCCCCTCCACCCCCCCAAGAGATCGGATCCCGTCAGCACTGAGCTTATTTCCAGTAAGGCGCAAGAAGCAGGGTTCTGCTTCTTAGGAAGCAGCATGGGCAACTCTAAAAGATGCTTGAGGAGAACAAGGAGGAAATGCATTGGGTCTCCAGGAACTAGGCGGTGCCGCGGGCAGCCTCTGCTCTCCAGAGTGATAGAAACAAGGATGAATCGAGGATCACAAGTGAACTTGGTGACCCAAAGCATCACTGCTTCTGGAAAGAGCCCTGACCAAGAGAAAGAGGTTAAGTGATCCAGTTTGGCTGCTGATTGGTGGGGAATTAGCAAAGGACTTGGAAACTCCCTTTTAGTACTAGCGATCTGATTTCAGAGACTCTACGTGGGTTGGCTTTTCGGAAAGTAGAGGATGGGGTGGAAAGAAGACATGGAAATGATATGGAATGCATCTGACCCTTGAAAACAAAACCCATCTTGGATAGATGATATATAGACATAGAGACATAGACATAGACATAGACATAAAAAATAGTGGGACTTAAGTTTTTATAATTTCCCCACATCAGCTATGACATCTGCAGCTGCAAATAAGACCCATAGGCACCTCACACCATCAAGTCACCAATAAGCCAGTTGGGGGCGGACACTTGCCCAGGTGATGGGAGTGGAGTCTGCTGCTACCTGGCCGAGCTCAGAGCTCAGCTCGTTCGACTCAACCTCACACCTCATTCCCAGTCTACTTCCCGAAGGCATCATGGAGGAGAATGGCTTTCAGGTCTTTGAGGACTACAGGTTCACGGGGAGAGGCTATCTCCTCCTCATTTCAAAGACAACTGGCTGCAGAATCGGGAATTCAGGAGAATTGCTTATAGACCCTGGAGGTGCCCATGAGAAAGGGGAGCTTACTTTTCATTCTCTAGCTGTGTGCTCGCCAGAGCCAACAAACTGTAGCATGTCCCAGTGCTCCCATGAAAGAGAAGAACATGGTTGAGAGAGATTTGGTGTGACTTCAACAAAGGCCTACTTGTGTCGTGGGGCAAAATGCTCACAGAGACTTTGTGCAGGATTGGTCAAGAGGTACACAGAAGCTGGAAGTCTACTAAGGAAGTAGATTAAAGTAGGGTGTGAGAGTGGGGCCTGCTGAGGCTGTAATATAGCACACCTGGGGTGAAGACAGAGCCACCTCCCCAGCCCAAGTGCCTTCCATGGCCCTCGGAGTATGCAAAAATGGCCCATTAGCTCCATCTCCAACTGAGGAAGCACTGAGATTAAAGAGGGGTCAGGAGACTTGGGCTGCCCAAGAGATTGCTTGGCCAGTGGAAAGGTGGGCCAAGAACTTCTTGACATATGAAGGGAGCAGGCAGGATCTTAAGAAAGATGTCTTGGGGGTTAGGCTACGCCACCTGAGAGAGAAAGAGTACACCATGAGTGGTGGTTACCAGTTGCAAAGAGAATCAATGGAGCCCAGGACCCGGCCTCTACCTGACTTTCCTAGCAGTTTAGATGAATCCTTCCTCTTTTATCTTCTTTCCTGACATCCTCCTTCCAACACCAGAAGGTCAATCAAGGACACGGAAAGCCAATGTGCCTTTAATTCTTTCTCATCTCAGTCACATAAGGAAGGCCAGGGGAGCTTAACCAAGAGGATGGAGAGTGGCAAGAGCGTAAACAAAAACTCCTGCCTTCTCTTCCAATCGAAGAAGCCAGGTTCCAGTCTGTTTGGGGCGGGGGGGCATTTGAGAGAGAGAAGGGAAGAAATTTGAATCTCATATGAGATTTTACTTTTAAAATAGGCTAACTTGAGTTTTAGTATCTGAGAAGGACTAAAAAGTTACAGGACCTTGCCAAGATATTTTTGTAAGAATGGGAAAAAGAAGATTTTGACATAGTGTGGTTGAACATCAGGACCAGAAATAAAACTAAAACCACAAAAAAGAGCCCGTCTGGATTCTTAAGCTAATGTGCTACGTTCCCTTAATAAACCAGTTATAATACTAAGAAGTTAATTGCACTGTCTGCCATTTGACCAAAATAATCACCTTCGGACTTGCTTAATAATTTAATAGAAGCAACGGGAATACCTGAATAGATCGTTAAAGGATTATGTGTCATATGACCAGTTGTTGATGATTACAAAGCAAACTGTGACTGCTTTGTCAAATTTAGTTACAGGAGTAGGAAGAAAGTCCCTTGCTTCCACACTATCTTATTTATTTAGGAGCACTCACTGCCATTTCTCGCAGCTACTTCCAATTGTCAGATTTCATTTAAGAGGTAGGACTGCAGGCACCATCTATAAATAAACACATATCACCAATTTCACTCTCGGAATAGATAAGACATCGTACCTTGCTTTATGCTTTCTGCAAAGTCTCTTTCGGTACCTCAGGGAACCAAGTGACAACTTGGCAATTTTTTGTGTATTATCGAAGAAAAGAGACGCATACGACAGACACTTCCGGTCAATTAGCACGTCTTTGCTGGGGTGATCAAATCTGTAAGTTCATCTTCTGACCCCGTGGATTGGATGGAGTATGAACAACCACCACGATGAAAGAACAGGGGGCTTCACATTTGAGATTCCACAAACAATAAATTACGCTGGTCTCCATTGGCCAACTACTTTTATTTATCATGTATTTCCTATGGAAATCACCATCTGGAGCAGCCTTCATCCCCGCTTCTCCACCAAATCCACACGAGGGGTCTACTGGCTTTGTCCTGTGAATTCAGGCACCCAGACCCGTCTTGATTCTGGGCATGAAGGCATATTTGGATCCCCTGATCTTTGGTTTGTTTCAATTCAACATTTCAAAATGATCAACACGATCTTGATGTACTGCGCCCCGTATCTCTATCCCTTTGGATACTTCCTTCTTACCCTTTGACTTGGGATTCTTGATACCTTTCGTCTTAAGCCATAGCATGAAGGCTGGACCATAACAAAATGTAGTGAAGTGACTACGGTTTCACTGCAGAGTACAGAGGGGTAGGTTATCTTCAACAGATTCTTTAGGAAGCATTCATAATACCTTAAAGATCCTGAAATTAATTTACTCATAGAGATATTAAATACTACTCCAGTTGACTTCAATGACTACTATACTAGTGTCAGGAACCACTTTATTTTCACTTCTCTTTCATCGTAGGAAACTGTCACCTGGAAGAGCCCATAGGTAAGAAGATACCATGCAGTTATAACCAGAAGCGTTATAAACCTTGACCCCGAATGGGAAGTATGGAGTCTCCGACTCAGGCTTTGGAGTTGGATGGACTGGACTCTAAGTCCTGGCTCTACCACTTTCCAGTGGGTGGACCTGGGCAAGTCACTTAATGTTTCTGCACCTTATTTCTAAAATGGAGATAATAATGTTTCCTTGATGAGGTGGATTAATGAAACAGCCTGGAAGATAAAAGCCCAGGCTCGATAGCAAGTTGCTCGTGGCTCAAGTCCAAGGTTACCGCTTACCAGGTATGATCCATGGGCAAGTGTCACATGCTTACACTCTCTGTGACTTGGTTTCACCATCTATTAATCGAGGATGCTAATAGTAACCAAGTCATTGAATTGCTTTGGATATGAATTTAGTTAGTATTGACAAAGTGTTTAGAAAGTGCCTGGCCATGGTTAATGTTCAATAAATGTAAGCCATTATGAATGATATTATTGTAATATAGTATTACTTCTATTATTACCCATAATAATCAAGATAATGAGGTGAATATTAACAGTCTGCTTGGCAGGTTTGACTTGGAGCCAACTGTAATAATCCATTAGTTGATTGAAGGGGGTCTAAACCCAGAAGACTGAAGGACAAAATGTCCCTGAATTGGCCCCACAACCACGTGGGACCCCGGCGACACTCCATCGTTACTAGGAACTTAGCAAATTAGTCTTCTGGGGGTTCCCTGTCAGGTCCCAACCTCTGCCTTAGAAGCTCTAGGTTGAGTGGACAGTAAAAGAGGAGATGATGCGAATGGTCTATTCCAGAAGAATCAATGGTAGTAGGAGAAATTCACTTCTTTGATAACAGCAGCAAAACCAGTGCAGTGGTTTTCCTCAGGGAACTGGAAGGTTCTGTATGCTTATCAGACTTAACATGCAACCAGCCAAATAACCAAAAGACAAGACTTTTCGCCGATTAGAAGTCCATAAATAAAAGGGCCAAGAAACCCACCATGATAGAGTGAATGTGAACTATATTAGCTTGGCCTTCATTCTTTAAATATGTATATTTATATGATTATATATATTTGCTTTTTCATCTGCTTAATAATTGAATATAAGCAACAGAAAGACCAATCTGTATCTCCTATCACACACACACACACACACACACACACACGTATATCTATCTATCTATCTAGTATATATATGTATATAGACATACATGTGTATGTCTATATACTTTTATGTTGAAGGCACTGTGAGGAATACTAGAATAAAAGAATTCTCTGTTTCTCTAGTGTGTATGAAAGTCAAATAAGTACACAAATATCTCCAATGCAAAACAGGACGTAGTAAATGTCAAGGAAACCCACAGATGAAGTACAATTAATGCGCTAAGGTGGTAAGGAGAGTTTCCTGTATAAGGGACCAGACAGGGCTTGACAAAGGAAGTACCATTTGAATAGCTTTTAGCTTCTGTTCAGGACTCTTATGTCAACTACCAACCCTCTCCCCACTACCGCTGGACCAAGCATTAACCCCTGCCAATGATGCTCCTTTCCTCCCTGTGCCTGTCAAAGGTGCTCATAAGACTCACCTCAATGGTGATTCCTCCTATGCCCTGTCTCCAAGTAGATTTGACCCTTCCTTATTTGGGAACACACACAACTCTCTGCCCAGTTCTTTCCCTTTGAAATCTTAGTTCATTTTTCCATTACTCTCCCTGTCTTCTTTACTGGGCTGTGATCCTTGTCAGGGAATGGGTAATGTCTTTGAGTCCTCAGCACCCAGAGATTCAGCACTTTGTGGAATGATTGAGCTCTGCCTTTTTTTTTTTTAATGTTTATTTTTGAGAGAGAGAGAGAGAGAGAGAGAGAGAGAGACAAAGAGCAAGCAGGGGAGGGGTAGGGAGAGAAAGAGAGAGAGAGAGGGAGACAGAATTGTAAGCAGGCCCCGGGCTATTGGTGCAAAGCCTGATGTGGGGCTCAAACCGTGAGATCGTGATCTGAGCTGAAGTCAGATGCTCAAAGCACTGAGCCACCCAGGTGCCCCTGAACTCTGCTTTTTAAAATGAAGAAAACTCCTGGAAAAAAGAAGAGCTCTCGTGCCCTCTCTGAAAAGGAAAAATGTGGAGGAAGGGGAGAAAGGAGCTAGTATATGTGATTGCCTGAGGATACAGGATATGATTTAATCATCGTGTCCAAGCATTCCTACTTGGCATTATTATTTCCTTTTACTCCTGTGGAAGTTGAGGTACAGAGAAATAAAAGGATTTGTTTAAAGTCGTAGAGCTGTTGAAGTGAGCAGCAGGGATTCGAGCCCAGGTAGTTTCCTTCACCGGCTGATGTTCCCCAATGAGGAAATACATCGGCAGACTGATGTATTTATACCACCTATGAATGTCACTGGGCATTAAAACGCCAATCGCCACCTTGACAAAGTTTACAGTGGGTGTTTCCCGTCACTCCCAAGACCACCAGGGAGTTGGCTCTTTAAAAAAAAATTCACTTACCTGGTGAAAATGTATCTGTCCTAGAGAAAAGAAACTCAGTGTTCTTTTTCCTTCTCTTTTTCCCTCTGTGCTCCCTTCCTCCATCTCTTCGATTTCTCTCTCTACCAGAGGACCTTCTTCCAGAGGATGATTCCCTCCCTAAGGTGATGATGAAGAAGATGATGATGGTGATGATGATTGGGTCAAGCTTCTGCTAGAGTTTTGCTTTATTCTATCAAGAGCCTGCCCTGTGCCTCAGTTTCTCAAATGGTGCAAGATTTAAGTTTAGATTTCAATCCTGTATACCCTAAGAAATAAGATAAGCTGCATTATTTGTTTAAAAAGTATTTCTTGGAGAACCTGGGTGGCTCAGTTGGTTAAGCACCCAACTCTTGATTTCGGCTCAGGTCATGAGCTCATGGTTGTGCGACTGAGCCCTGCATCAGGCTCTGTGCTGACAGCATGGGGCCTGCTTGGGATTCTCTCTCTCCCTCTCTGCCCCTCTTCCCTACTCTCTCTCTCTCTCTCTCAAAATAAATAAATAAAAATTAAAAAATTATTTTTTAAGGAAAAATCAGGAATGAACAAAATGATTTACATGGAAATTTTGACATAGTTTCGAATTAGAAAACAAGAAAAACTAGAAATAATTTTAATATTTAATGATAGGAGTTTAATAAAATACGGTAATCTATGCACATAAGATATTCTAATTGATTAAAAATATGTTTTCAAAGAGAACATGAGTTGCAATATGTTATTAATCCGGATATTGGATTACAAAAATATGAAAACCAAATTCTAATTTTATATAAACCATAGTATATAAATACATGCATGTGTTTGAAGAGAAAAAGTGGAAGACAATATGTTAGAAAATAAACAGTAGCTAGCTCTCATTGATTCTATAGCTGGTGACTCTTTCCATAATTTCCTCATTTTCTCCTGTTAACATGAAATACTTTGGCAACCAGGAAATCGATTTCACCTGCTTGTCCTTTCAGTTCTGCTCTCCCTAAAAAACAATTTTTTTTTTAATTGGTTGGTTCATCCCAACCACTGTTTCCAGGAAGGAAGATCTACCACCGGGGAAGCTCTTGTTTATTTACCCTCCTCAATCTTGCTTCTACCAATCCCTTTCCACATCACGCCCTTTGATACATTTCGGTGCATTGAGAAAAACGTATGCATCAGAATGCGGCAGATCGACGCTTCACCCAATTTTCCCGTATATGGATTAGCTGTGCAATCTCAGGAAAAGTACCTTCTCTGAGCCTCCGTTTCCTAATGAGGAGCGAATGGGATAGCGTGGGTGAAGCAATCAACCCAGGCTCTGGGGCATGATACACCGGTCATGAACACACATAATGAGCTTCTCTTGGCTACCTTTCTCTCTGTGCCTACCAGACTTCATGTCGGATCCCCATTCCAGTCCTTCCCGAAGCCTTCCATGATTCTCCGTGGACAGCCATGATGTCCATGTTTTAAGTATGCCTTCTGTACGACTCAGTTAGCCCTTATATGTAGCTTCTTGCGCTTAGCGACTCCACGGCAGGTCCCCGACAAAACTAAGAGCAGCACCCCCGCCCATAGCATCCACGACTCTGTTTATAAGCTTTCAGTCAGCAGCTCATGATGAGGAGCTGAATCTTTTTGAGTTGAGTTTTGAAGGTCAAGGTATATTCATGAATCGTAACATGGAGTGGTAAAAACCGAAGTCTGCATGCTTCCTCTTGGTTCCCCAGGAACAAGTTGAAGAGCCATCGGGGGCCCGTGGGTGGTGCCTGGTGGCTGGATCTGAGCTGTCAAGATAGAAAGTCATCACCATCCCGAGAGACAGGAGGGCTCAAAAAGCCCCAGAATAGTCCTGATTCTTGTCAGACTGTGGAAAAGCGCTTTGAACATAAATTGGTGAGTGCATTTGATAAGGTGAAGTAAAGTAGGTTGGATCCTACAGCTGTAATTTGTTCCCCCTTACAATTCCGTCAGTCAAATGGATTCCTGGGGAACTAGGCTTCTATGGGATGGAAGCAGAAAAGGAGAAAAGAGCAGACACACTCAAGAATATCAGTCTGAGATATATTTCCGCTGGTATTTGCAGTAAAAAGTTATTGATATGCCAAATCTAATAATTAAGTCTCAAGCTTTTAGGCCATAATGACTTCTCAGTTGAGTAGCCTGCCTTAAAATTTTTTTTAATGCTTATTTATTTTTGAAAGAGACAAGACAGAGACAGAGCGTGAGTGGGGAGAGGCAGAAAGAGAGAGTGAGACACAGAATCCGAAGCAGGCTCCAGGCTCTGAGCTGTCAGCACAGGGCCGGACGCGGGACTCGAAGTGACAAACCAGGAGATCACGACGTGAGCCGAAGTCGAGCACTTAACCAACTGAGCCACCCAGGCAACCGCAGAAGGTCTTTATTTTACATGTGAGAAGCCACTAGTTTTGTTTTGTTTTCTCATATTCTTGCTTGTCTTCCAATCACTGAGCAACATAAATAAAGCTATTTTGAAACTTGGTCTTTTCAAACCAGTCGGTTAATAATATACATTTAAAATAAGACTTTTTTTCAGAGATGCTTTCATCATCTTTTTACGGTTTTTGTTTGTGTGTTTGTTTAATAAGGAGAAAGTAAACTACATTAACCTCTTCTTGATGGTGACTAGAATGTAATAACAGGAATAAAGATACAGATAGGAAATATGTGTTGAGCTGTGGGTTGAAATATGCTTTATTCAAAAAAGTGAAATACGGGGGCCCTTGGTGGCTCAGTAGTTTCTGACTCTTGGTTTCAGCTCAGGTCGTAATCCCAGGGTTGTGAGATTGAGCCCTGCTTTGTGCTCGCACTGGGCAAAGAGCCTACTTAAGATTCTCTCTCTCTCTCCCTCTCTCTCTCTCTCTCTCTCACACACACACACACACACACACACAAAGTTGAAATAAAACTGTTCTAAAGGATGCAAAGAAGAATCTTTTTTTATTATGTTGTCCCCATGAATGGAAGTTTCATTGACTTTAGCCATTTTCTTTCTAGGAAACTTAGAAATGAAAAGGAAAAGAAGCTTTTAAGAAAGCTTTGGTCATAAATATAAATAAGATGTTGATTTCAGAGAGTAATTAGTGCTTTGTTCCTCTTGAATAGCAAGTGAGGGAGGTTTGTTGACTGTCTCGTTCAGTCCTATCGATCTGCCAAAATTTTACAGAACTTAGTAACGTCCATGATTTCTTTTCACATACGGTTATCTCTGTCCCTTTTGGGAAATCTTACTTGTGTCATCTCATGTTTTGTCCTTTCTTTTCTTTATTTGCGCGTCACAAAAATGTTGAATTTGTCTCACTTGCAGGTAATGATTTTTATGAGCTCATTGGGGGTTGTCCTCAATGCTACCACAAAAGTTCCCAGCAGTCAATGAATCGTGCAGCGTATTTCAGTGTTCTTCACCCAGGATTGCTACAGAGGCAGAGATCTGTCTGTAGAAATACTTTTAAAAGTTGGGAGTAAAGAATATTCTTCTAATATTGCTGGGTCTTTTTCTAACTACAAAAGCTGTGCACCCATTGTGAAATAGTTAGGAAGTAGAAAAAAATAGAAAGGAGTGATGAACCTCACCATCCCCATAATATTGACATCTTAATTTATATCTTCCTGTTATATAAAATACATATATACATACAGGGACCAACGTAGAATTTTACACTCTGATTTCTCTCCACTTACGTCAGAAAGGGAGCATTTTCCTCTGTCACCAGAGTTTTCGAACTTATTTAATAATTATTTACACATTCATTGCCTGAATAAACTATAATTGAAATTGATACTGGTTTTGAAACTACTTGGGATTTTTACCTGAAAAAAAAATCTACTTTTGACATAGGCATGATTTTATACAGTTTAATTTGTTCTGGTTTTACATATGCCCAACCACTTCCCACCCTAATGCCCGAGTCATACATAATTAAGTTCTTCTTCTAAATTTGATGAGTTTAAAAAGCATAATGGACCTTTTCTGAAATGATAAGAACTAAGATTCAAGTTAAAGAAAAATACCTTCATTTACATGATAATTAAAGGGTAAACAACAGTGTACTTGTCATTCTGTAAATTCTGACTCATAGACTTGAACTAGAACTTTGAACTCTAGAGCAGGGGGTAAGCATACTATGAGCCAAAGGCCAATTCCAGTCCAGTAATTGTTTTTCTATCATCCATGAGCCAAAGATTTTTTTTTTCTTTTTTCCACATTCGTTAATAGTTGAAAAAAATCTAACGAAGGATGATATTTTCTGACACATAAATATGAAATTCATATTCCAGGGCCTGTATTAAAGTTTTATTGAAACATGGACAACAATCATCTGTTTACATATCTTAATGGTGGTTCCACCATTGAGCTGAGTTACTGCTACAGAGGTCGTATAGCTCTTTGGCATCCTGTCTTTTATAGAAAAAGTTTGCTGACTCTGGGCCTAGATAATGAAGTTTTTAGTGGGCTAGCATTAGAAAAGTCCAGGTTCATTCTCTTTCTGCCCTCGGTCCAGATCTTCTTCCTTTTTTTAATTGAATTTAATTTTTTTGAACAGTATTATTTGTGCCCATCAGTATTCATTTGCCTATCAGAGCTGCCTTTGAACTTCAGGAAAGCCGCCATCTTGTTTTTGTTCGCTTCTCTAAAGCCTAGTGTCTGCAACATGAAACACTAGTAAGTTCTTTAAACTCCTTGTTATCTTGAAACAGGGCAAGACCTTTACCCAATTTATTTAGTTATGGAGGAGGAGGATGAAAGATTGGGTCCTGAGTGTTATTCAATGGTATGACATGGTTTTCCCTGGAAGGCAGCCAGAACTGATGCTTATGAGGTGTTTGTCTGATGAACTGTACCCCTGTGACACTAAGCAGAGCCAGAAGGAGGTGGCAGTCCATCTTTCTGACTCAGGTTTGATTTACAAATCAGAAGAATGCGCAAAGCCCGTGGAAGCCAGACCCACCCTTAACACAGTCTAACAAGGAAATAATGACCCCTGCTTGTGAATAGTCATTGGGATGGTACAATGATTTGGATGATTGTTCAAGTGTAATATGGTATTTTCACGAAAGCAAAATAGACCCTAGGCAACCGCTGACTATGATGTTTGTTTTAGTAACTGGAAGTGTGGACAATGATTATTAGCCTGTATCTGTGGGTGACAAAGAATCTCTCTGATTAAAGGAAGCCACGTATTGAATGTATGGAAACTTCTAACAGAGCTCACATGAACAGAAAAAAAAATGACAAACAAGTTGGGAGGTGGGAGGAAGGAAACATTGTGTCACAGTGGCTCCAGCATTAAATTCCACATTCAGAAAAATAAGATGAACTCAAGTATATGACGATGACACTCTCTTATAACAGGATTTCATTATTTGAGACAGCTAGGTGTACCATGAGCTACTTCCTATCACCCCACCCCAGATCTCAACTTCAATCTTGTGCATGCTGTGTACAATTTCTTGAGGCTCTAAGAACTCGTGTTCTTTGTAGCCATACAATGAATTCTTTAAGATTGTTTGACAGTGTTTACAAAAAGTGAAATCCTGGTTACCTGGGGTCAGTATAGACCATAATGACTTTGCAAAGACGTGATTGCTTTATTTGTGTTACTGTATTAAGTGTAAGTGACGCTTTCTTTTTTCAATCAAAATAGCATTCTATTTATGATAGGAGATTTTGAAAATACAAACATTTTGAACGAAACAAAAATAACCTCCATAATCCCTCCACCCAAAATATTATTTAACATTCCATCTTTGCCATGATATTTTTTTCACAGTCCTAATTATACCCAAAGTTCAGTGGAGTCTGTTGCTTTTTTACTTAACTTGATTGCATAATTTGGAGATAAGACGTTCACAATGATCTGGAAAATGCCTTCGAGATGGATAGGCAACCTGTTAAAATATTTGTCTATTAAAAATAAAACTGAATTCTAGACAAAAAATGCATTTTCCCAAGTCACAGAATAAGCAAAACTTTTGTAACTTCCTTTTTAACCTCATACTTCTTTTTTGGCCATCATTTTATGGTCTGGGTAAAGACCAAAAATTTTTAAAAAGTGGGGTGGGAGGGGAGACAAAAAAAAAAGAAAGAAAGACAAGTCAAGAAAAAATGAGAAGGAAGAGCCAGAGAATTGAAAAGAAAATACCACATTCCCAAAATACATCTGGTCCTGCTGAGAGTAATAGCATTTGTGTAAATGTGTAGACAAGTCCCTAAGATGACTTTTTTAAAGCCTACCTCTTTGATACAAACTGTTCAAACCCCACAGTACACACATTTGAAATTCAGTAAAGAAAAATAGACCCAGAACAGAATTCATTTTTTTTTTAAATTCTAGAATCTTTTAAATCAAGTTTGCATTGCACCTTTTCACTCTTTGTTTCCATACGGAGACAAACTAGATGTCAAGACAGGGCCAATGTAACAGTGGTGTGGCCAGGATTGAGCTGGAAGGGAGTTGTGTCTGTGCCATGGGTCATACAGCATGGCTGGGGCCAGCCTCAAGAGCCATCTAGCACAACACAAAAGTAGGCTCCGATGCCACAAGGGACCATTCGTTCTTGAAGTTGGGCCCTCTCTAATTTGTTTACAGCGCCCGTAACAAGTTTTTCCTTGAGGTCTTCTTTTCTGAGACACCTACGTACCAGGGCTGTGTCTGCCCCTGATACAAAGACCCCAAATGCTACTTACTGTCTTCAAGGGAACCAGGCAAGACTGTAATCTGAGCTTTTTTTGGTCTCTCTCTACACTGCAACATCGTAACATTGAAGTGTAGATTTATGGCATGCTTTATGTATATTTTCTTAGTCCCAAGGCCCCCCTTTTCACAGATACATACACAACATGTCATGTAGAAAATATAAATTGTTGATCGTACAGGCACTTTCTTCCTTTTTAAACCTTTCCAAAGGTCTTTTTGTTAAATACACCCAGATGCCGTTTGACAGATGAGGGGCTAATTGCTCTGTGAATTACCTCTATCGATTCCTGTTTCATGTTGAGCCAAACAAACAAAAGATATTAATGCTTTGAAAAAAATGAATGATGACCTTTCTCTGCAAACACAGCTTGCGGTCTCTGATTATTGGTGATTCCGGAGAGCAGCGGTCAATCGCAATAGCTGTAACGCTATGATCACTATAATAAGCTTGCCTGACCTTCTCTGCCATGTTAAGTGGTTTAAATTTATTTGCCCAACAACAGAAGAGCTTTCATTTAAAGTCACAGAACATTCCATTTAATTTAAAGATGTAGTGTCTTCTTTCCTCCTCGTCCTTTCTTGTCCATTTCCCCATCTCCTACGCGTAGGTCTTAAGTTTCCAAAGAGTTTTGCTACTGTGAAATGACCATCACACCTGCAAAATGCATTCCTTCCGTTCTGTTTCAAGTTCGTGGTGCCACTGCCTCTGTTGACTTGTTCTTTCTTGTCTCAACACACTGGAAACATGTTTGTTTCTCTCTCTTTATAAGTTTTGTTTGTCCACAATTCCAGTTTAGTGTTGTAGAGTCTATAAGCAATATGGAAGTCAAGAATGCAAGAGGCTATCGTTCCCTAGTCTGGGAACCATTTTATTTTTCTCTTTAATGAATAAGACCTTGGGCCAATCTTTTCTTTTCTTTCTTTCTTTTTCTTTTTCTTTTTTTTTTTTTCCGGCCCCCAGAGCAGACCCTTCTGGGCCTGATGACCTCAGAGCATCTTTCCAACTGGGGACATACTAATTTCCTCTATCTCTCTACGTCCACAACCATTTCACGTAAATGTCAGAGCCATAATTTGGCAGCTAAGAAAACATGCTTGTGGGCCTTTAAGGACTTCCTGACTTTTTCTCCACAAGCCTTCATGCTAGTGAACATGAGTAAACCACAATGGCTAAAGCTCTGAATGGTTAGGAAGTGACCACCCCCCACCCCCCCCTTGGTTTCAGTGGAAATCTCTTGAAAAGGGTACCTCTGGATACTTCCATCAGTTTCCTGGTAAGACACAGGCCAAAAATACCAAGGATGTAGTTCCCCTTAGGATAGTCTGGTCCCTGTGCTGTAAGATTAAAGCAGGAAGTGAAGAGAAAAACACCACAAATAATCAAAAGGCTTCCTGCCTTCGTCTGGCATTCTCAAGAAGTTAGGTCTGAATTTAGATAGAGTTGAGCAACGTTAAGAAGACTCTCCTTAAACATTATCTCTAGGTTCTATTCAAGAGAGTGACCAATAATGTTGGTAAGCCATTTTTTAAATTTTTGAAATAATTTTTTTTACATTTATTTATTTTTGAGAGATACAGAGCACAAGTGGGGGAGGGGCAGGGAGACAGGGAGACACAGAATCCCAAGCAGGCTCCAGGTTCTGAGCTGTCAGCATGGAGCCCGAAGTGGGGCTCGAGCTCTCGAACCGCGAGATCATGACCTGAGCCGAGGCGGGACGCATAACTGACTGAGCCACCCAGGCACCCCGGGAAGCCATTCTTGAAGTGCCCCTGACTTCCCTATGCTAAGAACCATTTGGAATTTAAGAAAATGTGAGGTGTGGTTCCTGCCCGTGTCTGATTTGTCACTGGGCTCTCAAGGCACCAGCCTCTTTGTCAACAGTGGGATGTTTGCAAACACAGTCTGGCTTGTTATATCTAGAATGCCTTTCTATGCTCCTCCCCTTGAAAATCCTACCATAGCGTCTCCTAAACGCTACATACTCTTTACAACTTTCCTAGGCTCCATCCCTCCTCTTCCAGGATGCTTTGGTAACACTCTGTGAAGGATTCACCACAGCACCCCATGCATACTTCTAGGTGAGCACTTTGCCCATCTACTTTATTTACTGCTCTGTTTATCTCTTTCCACTAGAAGTTTGTCCTGTGCATCTCAAAGTGTTGCCCACAGAATGCAACGCCTATCATGTGTCCAACTGACGTTTGAAGACGAAGAAGCGAATGAATAACTGAATTGGATTGCATCACATAACTACTGCTACACAACAAACCATTCTAAAATCCAGTGGCTTTGTCCAGCTCTGGTCTAGTGTCACTTGTGCACTTGTAGGTTACCCAGGGCTTACTTGATCAAAGCTGAGCTTGGCTGGGCAGGCTGGGCTAGGACGGCTCAGCTGGGATAACTTTTGTTCTCCATGGTCGTTTTTGTCTTAAGACCAGCAGGAGAAGCAAAAGTAGGACACTGGCAAAGCTCTTAAGACATACTATCATTTCCACATTATTCTCTTGGCCACAGCAAGCCACACGGGGAACCCCAAGTCAAAGGACAAGTCAATACACTCTTTGTCTGTAGCCACATGACAGAGTCACATATCAAAGGGCATGGGAACAAGGAGAGATGAAAAACCGGTCCCGGGAATGCAGCAAAACCTATCACGAAGGAAAAACTGGTGGGTAACTCTATTAAAGGAAGCACCGAATATTGGTTACTACCCATTAGAGCCATTTGACTGATCTTCTTAATCCTCACATTACCAATCCATAGCCCAACAACTCAATGGCTTATGTGGTCCATAAATAGTCACCAAATTAAGTTGGATCACAGATAGGACATTTTTAGAAAATCAGGATTGAAAGAATTTTGATAGCTTCGCTTTTATTTTTTTTTAAACAAAGTATGCATGGTGGGCAGATGTGTGATAAACACAAAACAAGAAGTTTTAAGCACAAAATGGCTGTCCTTCATGAACGAAGATGCTTTCACTTGCGTTTACCTGTTTCACCACGGAAGTGGGTCTAAACATTTTCAAAGCCCTAAAGTAGCTCACACAGTGAACTCATCTTCCCCTAGACTCCTGGTGTCCCTTGCCAGCGAGCTTGGAGAAATGTCACGTACACATGGCCGGGCCTTCGTTTTTACAGTTTCTGCTCAATCACTGCTTTTGTGTCAAGGCTCCAAGGTTCAGGCATTGATTTACCAGGAAGAGCAAAGTTAACTTAAAAACAGAAAAGGCCCTGGCAGTAATCAAGCCCTGTGAATTCCTGGCCCTCTTCCTGAGAGCCCCAGTGAGGCCCACTCAACTGGGCCAACCCCACACCATGCACACTGGATTGGTGGTCCTCTTATCATAGAAAATTCCACCAGTGCAGCCAAAAAATACAGAAGGAAGCACACAAGAAAAATGTGAATAAAATATGCAGGCCTGCGAATTGAGTTTTATGAAAAGAAAAAAAAAAAAAAGGAGAGGAATTTCTCTTAGCTCTTTTTCATAGTTCATAGGACCAGAAACAATGGGACAAATTACTTATCAAATGTGAATAGTTTTATTTTTTTTAATGGCAAATTAGGCCCTATAAGGGTAGGGTAGCTTTAAAACGTCGCTCCTAATTTTTGCCCTATCAGATAACTTAGACGTGACTATTTGATAAACAGACAGCTACGTTTTTCTACCATTTCCCTCACATTTCACGCGCTAAACGGTTTGTGTTGGTTAAAGGTGTGCAAATCCAAATATGCCGAACACATCCTTGTTCCTCGACTTCAGTTTTGTTTTTTTTTTTAATTTTTTTTTCAACGTTTTTTATTTATTTTTGGGACAGAGAGAGACAGAGCACGAACAGGCGAGGGGCAGAGAGAGAGGGAGACACAGCATCGGAAACAGGCTCCAGGCTCCGAGCCATCAGCCCAGAGCCCGACACGGGGCTCGAACTCACGGACCGCGAGATGGTGACCTGGCTGAAGTCGGCCGCTTAACCGACTGCGCGCCACCCAGGCGCCCCTCGACTTCAGTTTTTAATAAAGTATCCTGGCAGAATCCTGGCCTATAGCTAAGAAATACTCGGTGCCTTGGGGAAACGAGATCCTCTTGGTTGGGGGTGTTGTTTGAATACAATAGCATTTCAGAATATTGTCCCTCCTAGTTTCGGCCCGTGGAAGTGGAAGATGAGGACGTTCTTTCCTCTTGTGCCCCGTCACCTCCCTGATTTGTCTGTTCTTTAGGTACACGGAGTCTGCCTTACATGGGCCAACGTCAGCCTTTGCATTTTTCCACCGTATCATTCTTCCCTGTCCTGTCATTCACTCAGAAAGGAGGTCAGAGCCTCGTCGGAGGGGGCAGGGAAGGGGACACAGACTCGCCAGGGATGGGAAAGTAAGCAGCTTTACAAATATTCACAGCCGAAGCTCCCTGTAGCCATGCTCCGTTTCCAGTGGCCTTTAAAAAGGGAAGTTCATAAGTTATTTTTCCATAAAAGGGAATCAGCGCTGAAGTCCGGCTTCCCGGAGACCTCAGACACAGAATTACCGCAGCGCTCCCTGAGGTCCCAGGCACAGAATCCGGCTCCCCTCCCACATCCCTGTCCATAAGAAAAGAGTTTTCCCACTAGATAAAGCAATTAAAAACATTCTCAGAATAGAAGGCAAAATGCCGTGGGCTGGCCAGTTTTCAGGAAGAATCAATGTATTGCATATTTACACTTTGATGTTCGGACGGTGATTAAGACTCATATTTGGGATGCCCGTTGCTTATGAAAATAAATGGGTAAAGTGACCACGAGTAGTTCTGCCTATGTCTGCTCTGTTACCCAACGTCAGGGAGAATCCTTAACAAGACACAAGGCACCAGCCCATGTGAAGTCACTGGGTATCTCCAAACTGGAACCTCGCTTTGTAAATCCTGTCTAGGTAAATTACCTTTCCAGTGCGGGGGATTTCCTTTTAGGAGATTCCTTGGGAAGGGCCTCCAGGGAACGGACTAACTTTTTAACGGTTCGCTCAGATTAAGAGGAAGGAAATGTGCATCCCTCTGGGGGAAGGCACCACTCTAGGCTGTCCGCATCCTGTAATTCTTCCCGAGTCCGTGAATCATCCTTTTAAGACTCCTTTTCAAGGGCCTTTGTCTTCCTTTAAGAGAAGGCCAAAGCAGAAAAGACGAGGTTTAAAATAGGTCTCAGTCAAGCTTTTGCCAGAAAAACAATCACAGATTCTCTCCCTGTGGAGCCGGAGAAGGTCGTTCTGGGTCCTTTGCCTCCATGCCTCCCCTCACCTGGCACGGTACTTGACTGGATTACTTTGTTATTTTCTTTGTTTTCAGAATTAAGATGACTTCTAATATCATCTCAGTGTCCTGGGGCTACAATGCTGGACCACGTTTCCCTTTATAACCAGCCTCAGAGTCTGATTTCACTTACACTGTAAGCATTTGAAGAACTGAGCTATCATAACAAGATTTTTCCCAATCTTTTTAGAGAGAAATCTTGCTTGAAAGCCATGCTTTTATTTAATAAAATGTCTTGTAGGTAGGCAATTATAGACTGTGTTTGCACCTTTTCCACGCGGCCTGAGCGCTTCTGCAAATCGTTAGCGGGAGTGAGAGGTCGGAGCATTAGATCATTCAAAGTTTCTGTAGAACGAGGTAACAAGAGAAGACTTCTAGAAGGTTCATCATATTGCACTATCGGTTGCTCAGTGAAGAAATGAAACTTTATTGAGTGTCTGCTAATGGTGAAGTATATATTTTTTCAAGCGACCATCCAGAGTGGAAAAACCCTGCATAAAGGACAGAGATGTGTAATGACAGCAAATACCCCTAAGAACCTGAACGTAAACGCTGGACTTTGGGTGATACTGACATGCCAACCTAGGTTCATCGCTTATGACAAACGTACCATTCTGGCAGAGATTTTGATAATGAGGGAGGCCAGGCACATGCAGGGGTCTAGGAGACAGATGGAAAATCTCTGTCCCTTCCACCCAATCTTTCTGTGAACTCCGAACGGCTCTAAAATATGAAGTCTTTAAAAAATGTGCGAAAGTTAATTTAGATGATGTTCGAATGAACAGAAGGCTAGGATTGGTTCGCAGAGATCCACAATCCCTCACCTGCAATTCTCTAATCTGAGTCCTTCATCTAGGAAATCAACATTTATTCATGTATATTTTTTGGCAGAAGGATCTGTGTGTCAGCCAATATAAACTGGCTTGAATCATATGTAACAAAACATGACCCAAACTGATGTCAGGTATGCAGTCTCTATATATCCCACTGGCCACGAGTGCGTTAACGATGCCACCCCAGACATCACTGGTGATAATGGATAACATCGGGCTATATGTTCCATGTCACTTTCGAAAATCCTAACGGTTCTAAGTTATAAAACACAATCACCCCAAGAGTTTCAGATAAGAGATTGTGGACCAAGCACTTTGAACCATAGAAAGCAGGGAAGGAAGAAAAGAACAGAAAAAGAAACAGTTAATTTCTACTTTATCTCTTCTCTAATTTCTCGGGAGATTCCAGTCTTAGGTGTCTTTGCAGATCCCCATTATTATAATGGTCGCTTTTTATCGAAATTTACTATCTGCAGTAAAGTGTTAGAACCTGCTAACATAATTGTGATTTCTACTCAGATATATCTTAAAGGTTTTTATATGAATTCTTATAGCATACATTTTGTTTCTGTAAGTCTATTCCAAGAGAGTACCCAGCAACCTGGCTTTCTTTCCTCTGAGCCAGCCGAGACTATGATTGGATGCTTTATCGCTTTCGAATGATGAGACAACACATATATTTGAAAGCCGGATACACTCTCAACTTCAGCAGACTGATGTACTAGTCGCATCTTCCGGGTTTAAATTTTAAGCATTACAGCTATGTTCCTGTGCATTTACCTCCACATGTTAAGATCCCATTACGATAAACAGTACGTCCCTTGTTTCTGTTAGTTTCCAAGCACACTGTGGGCCAGAAGGTAGAAGTCCAAGTAGCTTCGTTACATCTTTAACTCTGAAGTGATGGTCTTGATATATGGCCATTCAAACATAAAGTGTGACTATATTCATTTAATCTTTAGAAATACTTTCTTTTCTCTCCTTTTGCTTTCATGGTCCCAGCCTTTAACTTAAATATCTCTTGGACTCTATTTGCCAAATTACTGAATTCTTCTCCATGCTTATATACACTGCATGCAACTTGACGAATGCTTGAAGTGTGAGGCAGGTGATTTAATTATCTAGAGCCTATTCAGGCCAAGGCAAAGGGTATTTAGCATTTATTTATTTATTTATCTTAACGTTTATTTACTTTTGAGAGAGAAAGAGCGACAGAGGCGTGAGCAGGGGAGGGGCAGGGAGAAGGAGACACAGAATCCGAAGCAGGCTCCAGGATCCGAGCTGTCAGCAAAAAGCCCGATGTGGGGCTCGAACTCACGGACTGCACCAGATCATGACCCGAGATGAAATCGGGCGCCTAACAGACCGAGCCACCCAGGCGCCCCAAGGTTATTTCGCATTGAAGGGCATACTGGAAAAGTACATATTTTTAAAGCGATTAGGCTTTTAACAGATAATCTAGATTTTTAAAGACATTCACATTTTTTCTTAGTCCTACGAGGGATTAGGGTTAACAGTTTCCTTTTTGAATGTAAACATTGCAACAATGGGAGCAAAGACACCGAAAGATGCAACGCTAGATTTTGCTTCTGCAGAGTAATGTTCGTTTGAGACGGCAAATTTGGGAGGTAGCCCTGTTCTTCAGTGATGAATTCTGTGTGTCACAGTTTTCAACACCAACCTAGAGCATGTGTGCGACGATCACAGGGAGACAGAGCTCAGGCAAGTTCCTGACCATCCTAAACCTCAGTTTAGGTGGCAGCAACGACGGAAAGACTGTAGGAAACAGTCAGGCAAAGTTTCTGAGCCATCTATGGCTCAGAAGTTTCTACCCATCTATGTTAGCCTCGGCCCAGTAGAAATTCCAAGGTTAGCAGAGGCTAAAATTGTCAACAACCAGTTAATTTCATCGCATGCGGCTAATTTTCTTTGCAAATTTCATTACTTGGTTGTCAGTTCTCACAGAGGGTCTACATCGGGTACCCGTGAGACAGTTTGACTGTATTGTTGGAGTTATCGTTGGAGGTTTTGCGGTGTTTTCTGGGTAAGAGAACTGCTTTCATTGTAAAATGTTTGTTTAAATCTATGTGAAGAAGTACAAAATGCGAGGCTCAGGATTGAGAGCATAAATGAGGAGTTTACTGATGAAAAGGAAGAAGGAAAGGAAGGAAGGAAGAAGGGAAGGAAGGAAGTTTGGGGAGAGACATTCCCATCTATAGGATTGTCATTAAAATCGTCCCCAATGCTTGAGAATCGAAAGAAAAGTTGTCATAGGCAGATTCTCATATCCTAAATGTGCAACCCCATTGCGTTGAAGCATAAATTTAAATCTAAATCATTTGGGAGAAAATATTTAAATATCCTATATTTTTGTTTACGGCTGATATCTATAAAAATCTGTTATGTTCCACAGATCCATATTATACAGGTTATATATACAAATATTTTATTACTTATGCATAAAACATGATTTGTTGGGGGATATAAGCTGTGGCTTTCTCAGGTATCCCTGCTACTTGATTGTTCTGAGTATTGGCTTTCTGACAGGGTTTGGAATGAAGCCATTTTTATTAATTTAGTTATTTTTGCTGATATAAAAGGCCGTCTATCATGTTAATGATGTATCGGTCTGCGGTCCCACCGAACAATAATTACAGAATGTTCCTAATAGTAAATCATTTGTCACAATCACAGCTCAGTACAACAACCTTTGTTGAGCTGTGGAAGACATTATCTGAATAGCAATACACACACCTTTTTGTGAGCTGATTAGAGGGGGCTTACACCCGGTGGCCCAGCAAAGACCCGAGAATCTCAAGTCTGAAATATCCTCTCCCAAATCTCAACTCGGGGATGTGCCCTGTGCCCTGCGGAATTTGTGTGTGTGTGTGTGTGGTGTTAGCCTATCTGATTACATGGAACCAAAATATTCTGCTGAGTGGACCAGGTTTCACAAGAACCTAAAACAAAGCAGAATAAAACAAACCCCCTCCGAAACAGTGATGCTGCAAGACGATCAGAAAAAGAAAAATATTCAAGGTTTTACTAAATCCTCTTTGGTTCTCGTGAGCACTGGGCAGAGCAAAGATACGATAACCCCAAAGAAAACTGGCATGGGCAAAAAAAAAACATGGATACCTAAAGCACAGGTACAGTGATCAAGCTCTCCCTCGTAAAGATTCACAACTTGATTTTGGTTATTCTTGAACAATACTTGTAAATAATAAAAGCAAACATTATTGAGAGTTTCCATGTGCAGGAACTCTTGTGTTGTTGTTGTTTGTTTTTTGTTTGGTTTTGTTTTGTTTTTTGTTTAATTTTTTTTAATAGACTTTAGTATTTAGAGAAGTTTTAGGCTCACGGTGAAATTGGGAGTAAGGTACAGAGATTTCCTCTCACTCCCCAACCCCACACATATGTAGCCTTCCCCATTATCATCATCCCCCACCAGAGTGGTACATTTGTTACAATCAAGGAACCTTCCCTGACACGTCATGATCACCCGAAATGCATAGTTCACACCAGGAACTCTTTTAAGCACTTGATGTGCATTACTTCCTTTCAGTTTTACAAACTTTGCTATTTGCTCTCCTTTAGGAATGTGGAAACTAAGGCACAAGAATGGAGTCAGACAGGGACGCCTGGGTGGTTCAGCTGGGTAAGCATCTGGCTCTTGGTTTCAGCTCAGGTCAGGATCTCACGGTTCATGAGTTCAACCCCTGCATCAGGCTCTGTGTTGACAGTGCGGAGCCTGCTTGGGATTCTCTCTCTCCCTCTCTCTCTCTGACTCTACCCTACTTGCTCTTTCTCTCTCAAAATAAATGAATGGACTTAAAAAATTAAAAAAAAAAAAGAATGAAGTCAGACAGCTCAAAGCAGTGGGGGAAAATGGATGATTTCTGGGGTTTGTTGTGTCCAGTTTTATACCCTATCCTGGTTAATTGACCACTACTCGTTATTGAGGTATCTCAGTGAAATAAATCAACATCATTTGTTGAGCATTCGTACATTTATTGATTTTTGCCAAAGTGATTTCAGCCATGCTTATTTGGCCATAGTATCCCTGTTGCATCGGCAACATGAGCAAAATCTCAAAGGAGGGAAAGTCAGGATTTCTGTAAAGGTCCTTTGACATGACGCCTGTGTTACAATCTACTCCCTCTGTCCCCATTTAGGAAAACCAGCCCTGGAGTTGTTCACGAGAAACTGAGTCACGCATAGGTTTGCTTGAGTGACTGTGGTTTTCGTAATACTGATACCCAAACCTGACATCTATGGATTTTGTAAAACAAAATAAAGCCTTCATTTTAAGGAAAGATTTCTATTTTTTAATTTTTGTAAATATGGGGATTCTTATTTAGAAATTTTATGGAGAATGGAGTGGAGTGAGTGTATACACAGGAGGAAATTTTAAAATACTTGGTCACTAAACCCAGTGAATTGAAAATAACCTCAAGATCAATTAAAATGTAGGGGATGGGGGTGCCTGGGTGGCTCAGTTGGTTGAGCATTCAACTTCGGCTCAGGTCACGATCTCACAGTTTGTGGGTTCGAGCCCCGCGTCGGGCTCTGTGCTGACAGCCCGGAGCCTGGAGCCTGCTTCGTATTCTGTGTCTCCCTCTCTCTCTGCCCCTCCCTCTCTTCTGCTCTGTCTCTCTCTCTGTGTGTCTCTCAAAAATACATAAATGTTTAAAAAAATGTAGGTGATGGGGTGGGAACGATAAGCTGTGAAATGTTCCTGGAAGACCCTGTAACAGAATGAAGAGATTTTCTTAAGCATCAGTGATGGAAATTGTTCTAGAAAGTTTATACAGAGGAAAATGGTGAGGGGTGTAAAGTCCACGCTTTCCAATTTTCTTTGCATTTTAAAAAGCCACAAGTAAAGCTCTTTGCACAAAAAAGTGAACTTGTGAGCCTCAAGTTAGCGATAAATGGACTATTGAGGATGTGCCTTTTCCTCTGCGATGTTTCCAGCTTCTTTTAATAACTAGAATCCTGTGAAAGTAGCAAGGATACCAACAGCCAAGTCATGCTTTCATTGCCAGTATCAGATTCGAAACAACCAACAACGTAGACCTCCCTCTCGACTTGCGATGGGGTTATATTCTGATAAGTTGAAGCGATTACGTCGAAAATACATTTACTAAACTTAAGCTACATCACAGTTTAGCCTCGCCTCCTTTAAATGTGCCCGTGGTAGCCTACCATTGGGCAAAATCATCTAACGTGAAGCCTAGTTTATAATGAAGTGTTGTATATTTCATGGGACTGATTGAATCCTGTACCGAATTGGGAAAACAGAATAGTTCTAAGCGTGTTGGTTGTTCACCCTCGCGATCCCACGGTTGACTGGGAGCTGCCGGGAGCTGCCCACACTCCCAGCATCCCTGAGAGAGGATCGGACTGCATATCACTAACCCTGGAAAAGAACCAGATTCAAAAGTGAAGGTACAGTGTCCACTGAAAGGGTATCGCTTTTGCACCCTCCAAAAGTCAAAACAATCCTAAGACGAGTCATCATAAGTAGGGGCTTGCTTGAATAGCAAAGGGCATACATACTCTTACAGATTTGGGGCAGCCACTGGTAATAATAAGGGCGACCTTGACCAAAGAGGGAAATCAGGCGTCAGAGGACCAGAAAGTTAGTTTTTGCCAAACCTTTGCCTTCTTCCCTGACATTGGCCAGAGAGCCAGCGTGCAGAACTTACAGTGGCTTCTCGAAAGGAACCCCATCCAAACACACTTGACATGGCAGCTCTTTTCCAAAGGGGAGAAAGTCCCATTAAAAAAAAAAAAGAAAGAAAGAAAGAAAGAAAGAAAGAAAGAAAAAAAAGAAAGGAAGGATGGAAGAAAAAAATCGAATGGCTTCCTCTTGCCCCAACCCCACTGTCCCCTACCCCTATGTTCTATCCAGAAGAAAAATCCCTCAGCCGCAATGGTTGTTTTTATTAAATTCTCCTCAATAAAAAGCTCAGGCAGGATTTATTAGGTACTCAGGGCGGACGTTTAGTATTTCGCCAGTTATTAAGTGAAAATCAATAGAAAGCAAAGAAAATGGAAGTCACTGCACTGTTAGCACAACGTTGTCGCCCAGATATTATGTCGGCTGTCTCGTAGATTCATGACAGACGAAAGAGGCCGGGAGAGAACTTTCTGCTTACATTGCACGAGCCAAAGTGGGGTTATTCATTAGAGCAGGCAGCCGGCCAGATGGATTTCCAGTTCAGTGTTACCATTTATCTTTAAAACGCCTGTATCGAGTGAGAAAGAACACTGATATTATGTGATATCAATGGCAGGTTTATGTATCTAAATCAGGATTTATTGTTATTTTGTTCCAAAGACCTTTTTTTCTCGAGAAATACCATTTCACTGGAAGAAAATAATAGCTAAAACCTTGTCAAAGATAACCTTTCATGCTGTCCGTGCACCACTAGCTGTAAAACAAATAGAACCCGGTATATAAATAGTTTTAACCACATCCTTACAAATCATTTCTTCTGAATCTGTTTCCCCCATTTCAATATATATATATATATATATATATATATATATATATATATTAATGCCACGAACATGACTTTGGGTCATTGGATGCTTTCTTTGCCAGTAGTTAGCTCTCGATAATGTCAGCAATTGTTTTAATAGTGTTTGAGAAGGTTTGGCTGTTTTGTGTCCTGTGAAAGGCTACCTTTTTTCAAGAAGCATCCTTTCCAAAAGCAAAATGGTTTGCTGTTTTTCTTTTCTCCCTCCCTCTCCCTGGCCTTGGAATGAGACCACGAGTCAGATCTACCCATGCCCGGTTTTTTTCAACTACTTTAGGGTGTTCGACAGAAAGGTTGTGTTTTCCTTTCATGTGAATTGACTTTTTCGATAGCTTCCGGTTTTTCGATTCCTTCTCATTTAAAGGACAGATCGATTGCAGCAAGACCCGATCAGCTTGGATCCTCGGTGACTCCTGCTAAGTAACTGAGATGGTCCAACGCCACCGGGGTGAACCATTCATTGTGCACTCTTTATAAATAGCTCTTGAGAAAGAATACAATCCATATATTCGTAAAATGTCATTAGTGACATGGGAGGGAAAAAAAATTACATCTGGGTTTTGATTAAAGCTGTTGCTAATAGGAAATTATGAACATATTTTTAGCTACTATATTTTTACTTTCATTTTCTTTATGTTTCGGGATAAGGGAATGTAAATTTAGCATTATGTGGACCGATATTAGACAGTAACCAGAGACACGGTTTTTTGTTTTTTTTTTTTTTTTTGGTTTATTTTGTTTTGTTTTTGTTTTTTAAAGATCAAAATGCATGAAACAGCACCAACTTAGAAAAATTCTCTAAACATCAGTGAAAGCTTTTTGCTCCCATGGAACAAGTGATATTATATTGCAGGGTAGGAAAATAGAAGCATACATGGATTATAAAATATTTGTTCACTTCTTTGTTGAACCAAATCCACTTATCAAGTTGAAAAGCTCACTTTTACTAGAGATCACTTATTTTCCTATTTAGACACGGACACCAGTTTTTTTTTTTCCTCTTTTTGAACGTGTTGACACTCCAGATTGTGTATGACACAGACACGATCCTCAGATAAAACCATGGAAGCCTCCCTCCACTTTCCCTGTTTCTTTAGCAAATTTATTGTAAACTGTGTGTATAAACTTCTGTATGTGGTTATGCGTCTGTGCCTGTGGATAGGGAAGGGAAAGGGACAGTGGCTCAGCAATGGGTTGTGGAACTAGATGGAATAGATTCATATCCCAGCTCTGCCATTCACCAGCTGTATGATTTGAGCAAGTTATTATAGTCTTACACTTCAATTTTCTCATCTATCTAATGAGGATAATAATCTTACAGATTTCTTCCTTGGAATAAAAGGGTCAATATAGGTAAAGCTCGCAGGTGATTAAGTCCTCTGAATGTCCAAAACCTAGAGCATAAAGTTTCCCATTTGGATACTTTAGATTTTTTTTTTAACAAAATAGAATATGTAATCTCATTGGGGATTCAATTATTCCTCCATTTTTATATTTACCCATTTATATGGACACTGGAGAAAGACATAAAGTCTTAAAGTTTCAGTCATTATAAGAATCTCAAGAGGTATACCTGGGTAGCTCCGTCAGCTAAGCGTCCTACCTCAGCTCGGGTCATGATCTTGTAGTCTGTGAGTTCAAGCCCTGCATCCGGCTCTGTGCTCACAGCTCAGAGCCTGGAGCCTGCTTCGGATTCTGCGTCTCCTTCGTTCTCTGCCCCTCCCCCACTCACGGCCTCCCCCGCTCTCTCTCTCTCTCTGAAAAATGAATACATGTTAAAAAGATTCAAAAATAAATAAAATAAAAAAATCTCAACACACATTTTGTATTAAATAAGTTTGCTTCCAAAAACATGCTATCTGAAACAATAACAATTTTAGTAATAATCATATAGTCTATGAAGGCATCCACAGTATTGAGTTATTAATAGCTGTAGTGATACAGTCGTCATGAAGCTTAATATCTGAATGGGGACCTATTTACAAGCATCATCTCAAGTGGTTGCAAACAATGTCGAGTTATTTCGTTATCTAACGATTAACATCGGCAGCGCACGCTGCTATGAAGAAAAAATGATGCTGCTAATTAATGTGACTGGGATGGTCAGAAAACTAAAATTGTAGAGCCAAGGAAAATCAAAAGCCATGACCGACTCTTCGCTCAAATGCCCCATGTCATTTGAATACTTTGCAAGGACTACTTTTCTTTGACTTGACAGTGTTTGCCCAATGGTCTTTCCTCTTGCTTCCCTCTCTGAACTCTAGGTTTCTTCCCTATAAAACAGGTACACTCTGCCTTGTCTCTTCACACTCCATTTGAGAGCTGAAGGGAACCAGTGGAACACGCTTATTAAAAGAAAAGCAACACTTTTCTATAGTTGGGCTGGTGGGAAAATTGGTACAGCTTTGAAACATTGTGCGGTTGTGAAAGAGAGACTGTCTGCTTTCATGGCTCTCCCTGGGTACTCCGCATTTTTGCAACAAAATTATGCGGGTGCTAATCACAGGGAGATTCAGACTATAAGAGCTGGAATCAGGTTTCCTAGTCTCACTCTCAACCTTCATTTCATTTTATTTATTTAAAAGAATATTTATTCATTTTGAGAGAGAGAGGGGGAGAGAGAGAGAGCAAGTACACGAGCAGGGGAGAGACAGACAAGTGGAGAGAGAAAGAGGAGAGAGAACCCAAAGCAGGCTCCTCCCTGTCAGCACAGGGCCTGATGCGGGGCTTGAACTCGTGAATCAGGAGATCATGACCTGAGTAGAAATCAAGAGTCGGACGCTTGAACAACGGAGCCACCCAGCTGCTCCAGCCATCATATCAATGTCGACCAGGCTTGAGCTGGTGATTCCCTTCTCTGTGCCTTGGGCTCTCCATTAGCAGTATTCAGATGATAAGTAGTACACGTTTATGTACTAAGTGAGATAAATAGTACTTACCTAAGTATTAAGTGAGGTCATACATATAAAGTACATAGAATGATTCCTAGTAAACCCTCGATGAATAGATTTCTGTAATTTCTTCTCTAAGAGGACAATATGATGCCGATCAATATTGAGGAGGGGGCCCTGACCTCACTGAGCTCACCGTTGATCAAGAGATTTAGGTAAGGCCTACCCTGTAGACTTGTTGAATCACTACGTTATATACGTGAAACTAATAAAATAACATTATGGGTCAACAGTATTTCAGTTGGGACACCTGGGTGGCTCAGTCAGTTAAGCAACTGACTCTTGATTCCAGCTCAGATCGTAATCCCAGGGTCGTGGGATGGAGCCCCACTTCCATGTTCTACATGGAGCCTGCTTCAGATTCTCTCTCTCTTTCTCTCTCTCCCTCTGCCAGTCCCCCACCTGAATTCACATGCTAGCTCTCTCTCTCTCTCTCTCTCTCTCTCAGATTAAAAAAAAAGCAATACTTCAAATAAAAAATAAATAAATACATTCTGATAAGCATATAGGCAATTTCCCTATGGTGAGATATTGATGACAATCTAACTCTTCTTTAAGGCAGGGGGTGGGGGTAAGAAATGCTTCCTTGTGAAAGTGATGTCTAAGCTGAAAAGTGAATGACTTCAGAAGGTAGTGATCTTCTGAACACTGTAGATTTGTGATGTCCAAGAGAACTCTGCAGTGATGGACGGTCCATAGCTGTACCATCCAATACGGTAGTCACTAACCACATATAAACTATTGAAGGCTAGTGCCCACAAGGACCTCAGTTGAGTCTTTTTTTTAAAATTTAAATTGAAACAGCCACACGTGCCCAGTGGCTACTGTAGTAGGCAATACAACTCTAGACAGAGGGAAAAACATGCGTGAAGTTTCAGAGGTGAGGGAGTTCTTACACAAAGACGACATGATATTTTGAAGAACAGATTCATGAAGAATGAAACTTTTGGAAATTGGCAGAGCAATGCATGCCTTCCTGAAACTATCAGACTTCTCCAGAGGACCATGGAAAACCATAGGAGGGTTTGTATTTTAGCAAAAGCACTCTGGCTGTGGTCAGAAAAAATAGCTAGAATGACCAGCAATGTATCGTTTACAAACTTTTCTGATAATGTGGACCTCATTTAATCTTCCAATCAACTATAGATCTCTATCACCTTCCGTGTCTGTCCTTACTTTCTCTTCAACTGTGTCCGTAGCACTTACGCCCTCTCCAGAGGCAAACCTGATAAAAGTCATTCACACGCTATTCGTGCCCAGATTGGCACATGAGGATGTTTTCTAAACCAACGTGAAAACCAGCAGGAGATTACTTCCAAAGAAATGTTCAAGAATCTTTCTCCTAGATGCGTCCTGCTGTTGGAGATCCAAATCCATCTGGTGGTGGCCGCATGGGCTTCCCGCCGCTCCAGGCACATTCGTTATGACCTCTTGGCAAGGGGGGTGAGAGCACCAAGCTTCTCCACACATGAGAGGAGGGAGGAGGGATGAGCCTGCCTCCCCCCTGCCTCACAGGTACTTCCTTTCACTCACACATCCGTATCCATCCTGTCCTCCCTGGCACGTTGAAAAGAGAACCCAAGCTAGACAAGAATATCCACCTCAATATGCTGACAGTCCTTGGTAGCTGACCTGACTTTCCATGTCAGGCCTGAGAAGATAAAAGATGGCGTCCTTCCAAGTGGAAATGAGGAAGGCGCACAGCTGCTCCAGGCTGGAGCCAGCCCTGTCCCATCTCACACACACACACACACACACACACACACACACACACAACTTTCACTCAGCAATTCTCTCACTAAGAACCTTTCAAAAAAACACTAATATCTTATTTGATTAGATCGAGTTCTTTTCTATCTCTCTTTTTTAAGGATTATGAATAAAATCACACTTCCTTAAAAAAAGAGAGAGAGAGAATGTAAATGCTGCGCTAATTTAATTACACACTGGCTCTGTAAGACACTAATGTAAATATTCTGGTGAGTAGGCCTAAGACACTTGAAGTAATTACTTAAGGACTCCCTTTCAAAGAATCTCTCCCTTTTTTATTAAATGCCTTTTAACATTAGCACTTTCTTCCTGACAAATTAAATGAAATTTCATTACTCTCCCTGACTTAATGGCATGAGGCTCCCGCTGAGGTGTGAGTTAACCCTCCCCGGACAGCTGACAAGGGCTCCTACATTCAGTCAAAATGTCACTGTCCTAACACATAAGAGGAGGGAAGCCTCGGAGAATGCCTTTGTGCTTTTACCATAGTGCCCAGAATCCTTCGTTTCTCTGATGTTTTTTCAGCTGTGATCCTTACAAACATCTAAGAAACCAACAGTATTGTTCTTTTCCAGGGTTCTTAAGTTCACAGGGAAAGGAAAAAACAGAGAAATAGTATTAACTGAGATGCTAATGATGGCCACATCAAGACAGCAACAGCTGGTTAACAGGTAGAGAGCACTAAAATCTATAAAGAGCTCACCAAACTCCACACCCAAAGAACAAATAATCCAGTGAAGAAATGGGCAGATGTCATGAAGAGACACTTGTCTGAAGAAGACATCCGGATGGCCAACAGGCACATGAAAAGATGCTCAGCATCGCTCCTCGTCAGGGAAATACAAATCAAAACCACACTGAGATACCACCTCACGCCGGTCAGAGTGGCTACAATGAACAAATCAGGAGACTATCGATGCTGGCGAGGATGCGGAGAAACGGGAAACCTCTTGCACTGTTGGTGGGAATGCAAACTGGTGCAGCCGCTCTGGAAAACAGTGTGGAGGTTCCTCAAACAATTAAAAATAGATCTACCCTATGACCCAGCAATAGCACTGCTAGGAATTGACCCAACGGATCCAGGAGTGCTGATGCCTAGGGGCAGTTTTACCCCAATGTTGGTAGCAGCACTCTCAACAATAGCCAAATTATGGAAAGAGCCTACCTGTCCATCAACTGATGAATGGATAAAGACATTGCAGTTCATATACACAATGGAATACTACAGGGCGATGCGAAAGAATGAAATCTGGCCTTTTGCAGCAACGTGGATGGAACTGGAGAGTGTGATGCTGAGTGAAATAAGTCATACAGAGAAAGACGAATACCATATGTTTTCACTCTTATGTGGATCCTGAGAAACTTAACAGAAGACCATGGGGAGGGGAAGGGAAAAAAAAAAAAAAAGATAGGGAGAGAGCCAAACCATAAGAGACTCTTAAAAACCAAGAACGATCTGCGGGTTGACGGGGGGGGGGGGGGGGGGGGTGGGAGGGAGGGGTAGGTGGGTGATGGGTATTGAGGAGGGCACCTGTTGGGATGAGCACTGGGTGTTGTATGGAAACCAACTGGACAATAAATTTCATATAAATAAATAAATAAATAAATAAGTATCTTCCAAGCAATTTACCTCTTTGAACTCACTTAAGCCCTCACAAAAATACATGAGGGTAAGTGATACTAATATTCCCCCTCTCAGAGCCGGGATTCAACTCCATCAGCCAGCCATTACCACACCCTTTTGTCCATACGGTGATCGCATACTCCACCCTGGATAGACACAGGACTGTCTCCGCATCCTTTCTCACATTTGTGACTCAGAGATGTTATGCAACAATCCCCAGAGCATGTGCCTCGTCCATATCCAGAAAGACGGTCTCTGAAACAGTTTATTCCTGGACCCGCTTTGTGAAACCCATGAAGGGAAAAAAAAAAAAATTCGTAATTTACTTTTGCAAGAGACAAAAGGAAACGGATTGAATCTCTGAGTCTGAATTCATTTTTTAATATCTTAGGAATCAAGTCACAAAATTAGCAGAAAATACAGAAGAACCACTCAGGAACTGAGAAGCTCGAGACCCTTGTCCTACAGGCCTCATTCTGACCGAGGAGGGAAACCCGTGTTAATTTTTGTCAAAAACGCTTCAAAAACAGCCTGTACGGAACAAAGCCTGCCCGAGTTGTTTTGTGTTGAGAGAGAAGGTGTGATTGAGAATATGCCAGAGAGAAAATACCGAGAAAGGTTTAATACTGATGAAAATGGCCGGGGATGGGCTCCCTACCCGGTTTCCCTGACACTTTTTATTTGCTCTCTGTCTTCAGAAGAAATGCTCATGTCTTCTGCCCACCACGTTTTACCTTTTATCTTTTTGAAACATACTTGTTTTTCCTCATTCAGACCGAACTTTTCCTTCTCGCTCTCATTTTGGGTTTAATTATATGCCAGCTGCCATGGTTTCAATACATTCTGACCTCCGGACTGCACAGATCCACGATGAGAGAACATTCTATCTGGTCGACGTTGAATTTTACGAGACGGGACCAACTTTTAATGAGGAGGCATTAATGGTTTTGTTTCCCGTCTCTCTTCTCGAACCAGCGATCTTTCTCTTTGGCCGAAACCATCTTCTCTAAGCACAATTCTTCTTCCTGTCCATGTCACCAGAAACTTGAACTTCCCGATGTCATGTTCTCTTTTACCGAAAGGGTGTCCCTTCCAAGACCTCAGGCCACGCAGAAGAAAAATAATCAGCTCAGAGTTCAGAAGACAAATATTGCAAACGGGATCCGCCCCCCCCCCCCCCCCCGCCCCGCCTTGGTTGCTATTAAACGTATGTAGTTTTAGGATCAGTGTGTCAGTGTTTTGAAAGGAGCAAAGACTTGAATTTATTTTGGTGCAGCTATCAGATTTTGAGGAGCCGGATCATTTGTTTTCCTCTTGTGAGGTCCAGGTAAAAGTTCATTCCCTCCATGGCCGGGTGCCTCTGACAAACAGAAATCAAGGACCCCAAATAAGTATTTTATCTCAAAAATGTGAACTATCCCAAAACAAACATGAGAAAGCACAGCTGTCAAGTTCCACAAGTAAAGAGAGTTGGAGGTTGAGACAGCTCCGGATCTCGCTGGGGAGTAATGGGTAAAGCTTGGCCAGCTGCCCTTAAGGCCTTCAGGGACACTCAATCCAATTGCCGTGTCTTAGTGGATGTGAATTTCAAGGTTACACCTGGGTGTTCAAGGGCAGGGCCAAGTGTAATCGGCACTTAGATCATAGATTAATCTTATTTGCCATCTATTAGGTTTGATTCCTCTTCCCTCTCTCCCTCCCTAAAGCCAGGATTATTGTGATAGTTTAAGATAATGGATTCTAACGGAAGAAAGGTCATGCAGGCATGGAGATTTGGAACCTTAAGATAATATGATTAATCTAAAAGCTTCTTTCTCAAAGGGGAGGGCCGCACTTTTCATATGTCTAATTGAGAGAGGAGAGCTGAAAGACCGAGAGAAAGCAACAGAAAAGGGAGTGCAAAGGAACGGAGTCCTTGTCAACAACTGCAATTAATTATCATTGTCAGGATGATCTTTCATTAGTTTTCACACTAATAAGATAGATTTGCCTCATGCCTGAAGCTGATAAAAACCTTAGTGGCAATGTTGATAAGACTATGTCAGTATGGAGAGCCACTCATGGACATCTTCCTTGTATTCTATTTTTTCTAATTTCCCAAAACTAAATGACTCCATGGATATTGCTAAAAGTGACTACTTGTAGGTGGTTGGGACCATCCTTAGCACAGCGGTCGGCATAATCTAAGCAAGAAGTTAACGTTAACCGTTGTTATAAATGCTACGAAGTGAGTGCATGTGGCTTTAAGGTATTTATTCCTATCCATTTCAGGTATTTCAGGATATCCCTAACCAAACACCGTGAAGAGGTCCATAGAAAGAAATGAAGGATCATATTTATTTATTAATCATGATGCATCAAGATCCTAGGCTTCGAGAAAAGAATCCATTCATTACTCTTGGTTCATCTGCAAGAACATGAGAACTCAAGGAAAAACTTGGATTCCTCACCACGTTATTTTTCCCATTCTCCTCGGGCAAAACTGGTTTCTGTTTTGCTCGTTACTTATTGTAACTGCTGAATAGTTTTCACCATTGCGGCTCGCTATTATTATTATTTTTAATGTATAGAAACGTTTCCGTATCTCCTAGCTTCAGCTATATTCATATACATGCATGTAGATACTTGCTTGATATCCACATGCATGTGATTTTTGATATATACATCCGTGTCATAAAATCACTTACATTGAGTTCAGTTTACCCTGCTTTCCTCACTTCTTTTAACTACATAAAAAATGTGCTATTGGGTTAAGGCAAACCATGTAAGGAAGGAACGCCCTAGAGTGTGACTGACCCGCCTCCCAGAGACTTCCGTTTGTAGCCTTCGGGAGAGTACTATTATATTTTAATTTGTAATCTGTAATTTCACAGTTTCTACCATTCAACAAATGGAGCTCCCTTGATTCTCCCACAAGGAAGAAAAACAGGCAATGGGGTGTTCCCTTCACCCAGATGACAGGGAACAAGCCAGGAGATCAGTCCTGGAAAAGGGGACTCCATGCAAGGCGGGCGCGCAGAGTGGGAATACAACGAGGTTGTGAGATATGGCTGCTTAATTCAATCCATGAGATAATAATATATGCCTATCGTCATTTGCGGAGAGTCTTAAGACTGGATGGTACTAACACTGAATGAAATAATTAGTTCTGTGAGTGCAAATGCCTGTGTTCAAATCAGACTAACAGACAATCACTTCAAGATGAAGTAGGGGGCAGCCAGAACAAATCGAAGCTGGACATAGGGAAAAATGAAACCCATCCCTCTGGGTGAAACTCCCTTTTCCTAAAGTTTTGAAACTTCTCCCTAAATAATGCTGTCATCCATGACTTCCCCAAGTTGAAATTGTAATAGTCACCGATGCATTCTGTAGCCTAGGGGCAGGAAAGATATTTGTCATTTCTAGAACAAAAAGATTCTTTTCCCCTTCTCTAAAGCCAACTTTATTTATTTATTTATTTTTAAATCTACTTTCAAAAATGTGTAGGGGTGCTGGGGTGGCTCAGTTCGTCAAGCAGCCAACTCTTGATTTCAGCTCAGGTCATGATCTCACGGTTTGTGGGTTCGAGCCGGCCCCCCCCCCCATCGGGCTCTGTGCTGACATCCCTCTCTCTCTCTGCCCTCCGCCCCCTCAAAATAAATAAATAAACTTTTTTAGACAAATGTGTAAAATGGAGCATTTAAGAGCATAAAAAAGCAAAAAAAATGTGTGGATTCAAATGATGACTTAGAGAAACCCATTGATTTCTGGCCAGTTGTGAAGAGTGGCTGAGATGTTGCACGTTGGTTTCTGATATCAGTTCTTAAATGTTGTTCAATATCAAATGTCAGCATTTAATAATGGAAAGAGAAACAAAGAATGCGTTCCCGGTCCTATCCCTCTTTTTGGAGCAACCACCACAAAAAGCACCAAAGCATAAATGAAACGAATCCCGCTTTGCCCACTGTGTTTATCCTGAGCTGGAATGTTCTGGAAAAACTGGCCAGACCCCTGTCTGTAATACTTTTTCCTACCCTAATCTCATTCCCACTTTCTGATCTTCTCTATCCTCAGAGAGAGGTGTTGGCATTCAGCAACCCCCATACATCAAAGCTTTACCTAATATATGATGTGTTTATTCTTCCCGGGCCGCAGGCCATATCACTCTCAAATGACTGACAAGAAGTCTGAAATGAAGTGGGCCCGAAGTGGGCTCTAATAGTTATGGGAAGCCTCTCTAGTCAAACATAAAGCAAATTAATGTGAGCCCCTCCTGCACCTTTAGTCTGGAAATGTCATAAAGTAATAAGCGGAGAGACCCTTGCAATGTGGAGGCCTGGATTTCAATAGATTTACATATTAAAGGGACAGGACACGTTTCATAAGCTCTGAAAGCAAACTTCTAGGTTTCTAAATTTTAAGTTCTGCATTTTAAAAAATCAGTTCTTAGTGTACAGATGAGTAAGATCACAAATGCAATGATACCTCCGTCTCATTTATTATCATTAAGTTTTTTTTTTTCAACGTTTATTTATTTTTGGGACAGAGAGAGACAGAGCATGAACGGGGGAGGGGCAGAGAGAGAGGGAGACACAGAATCGGAAACAGGCTCCAGGCTCTGAGCCATCAGCCCAGAGCCTGACGCGGGGCTCGAACTCCCGGACCGCGAGATCGTGACCTGGCTGAAGTCGGACGCTTAACCGACTGCGCCACCCAGGCGCCCCATATTATCATTAAGTTTTAAAGAATGAAATCAAGTAGACTTAGGAATAGTTTGATGGCTATGACTTACCAGGATTCATAGGGTGCTGGAATGTGTGTTTGCGTGTGTGACGTGTGTGTGTGTGAATGTCTTGAGAGAGTGGCATGAAAAAAATAGACTAAAGAAGAAAATACGGAGAGGTAGAGTATGACTGGAAAAGAAATTTAAGAAATTTTCATAGAATTCTGATTTTACTTCACCAGCACTGGGGAAAATGCTCAAAAAACCAAAAACCAGAAAACCAAAACCAAAACCCAAAATCAAAAACAAACAAATAAACAAGTGATGGACTTAATTACTGATGTGCTTTAGAAGTCCTATAAAAACAAACTCATAATTTTTATCAATCTTTGAATCTCTAACGTCCTAAAAGATCTGGTCTAAAAAAAAGGGTCACAAAGACATCTGCTCTGATTCGGTGAGAGCGGAGTGAAAGACTTCTTATCCCCGATTTCCAGCTTGCTTTGACAAATTCCTTTGTTCTGCTGTTATGTTTCATAGGACTTCTCCCCCGTGTCTATCATCAGACTAACCAAGCAAGTTACCAGCATGTGAAGAGAGCATCCATACATCCAATCTCTCTCTCTCTCTCTCTCTCTCTCTCTCTCTCTCACACACACACACACACACACACACACACTTTTTGGTTCTCTCTTCTGGAGACAATAAAAAACAAACAAACAAACAAACAAACAACAAAACAAAAAACCCTGAGCACCGTGTTTAGAATTGGCAATACAAATATGCACACCACACAAATGTTGTTTGTTGTTTGGGTTTTCAGTTGCTCTAGAATGTCCTAGAAGCATTATCTATTTCAAATGTTTTGAGTCAGTTCACAAAGTGCAATGTAAGCTTTCTTCGGAGTTAAAACAAGGCAATTTATCTCTTATTTAAGAAACTGAGCAGGATTTTCAAAACCTGATCATCTTAAAGAAGAAGCAAGACAAAACAAAACAAAACAAAACAAAACAAAACAAAACAAAATAAACAAAAAAAAACTACAGAACATATATTCTTTCAGTAATATTAAAAGGTTTCATTATTTGGGCTTTTTTTCCCTTCTTCTTTTTTTTTTTTTTTGAATTTCTTCCTTTTTCCCCACCTACAAGCAAATAGAAATAAAATGCAAGTTCTCGAAACCTTTCAAAACTCAAGGCCACAGAGTTGCATCCAAATATGAAGACAAAGCAAAATCGCACCTGGCACAGAATAGACTTTATTAAAGGATTGCTCTGATTTTTTTTGGTTTTCTTCTTTTTTTAGATTATGAGCTTTTATAAGGACAATTAAAAGCTTATGCGATTACTGTTTGTGAAATTTGTAGCAAACCTATTTTTCCTTTCTGACATTTTAAAAGTAATGACAAACACTTAGCAATGAAAAGATTTTACTATGATTGTGTGCTCATTTTGTGTGTGTGTGTGCGTGTGTGTGTGCGTGTGTGTGTGCGTTAAATAAGTAAACTCTGCTGCTGTAACCTGGTTAACAGTTGTTGGGTTTTCATTAGTTTTATTAATTTTGCATTTATTTTGGAGGACATTTCTGATTTTATTTTCTTTATAGGAACTTTGCACATAAAAAGAACTTTTGTTTAAGAGCTTTACAACAACTTGGCCTGACGAAAGGAACATGTGTTAAATGTTTATGCCTTACAAAAAATAATCTTGTCTAGTTTGTGAGGAATCTTAAAACTTTAGAATACCAAGAGGGTCAAAATGAAACAAAATCTTTCCAATACGCCGGACTGTTTAATGCATTACTGAAGCTTCAATACAACATTTTATGAAAGGCATGGCCATTCTGAAATGCAGTGATATGCACACGTAGTTCCAAAATATTCTAATTAGATGAAGTTCTAAATTTATATTTGAAAAAGAACTGTAAGCCTTTGCCCGTTCGTAGAAATGAAAGCTGTAGCTGGGCGTGAAGGAACTCAAAGTCAAAAGAGCTTCCTACCGTCCAGCTCCACCAGGAGAAAAATGATCAGAATCCAAGGCGACCTTTTTTGTAAAAGAGACAAAAACACACATATGTTGCAGAACATCTTTTTTGGCACATTGTACACTGACGTGTGTCCAAAAATGTAATCATTGCGTGCAGACGCATTGATGTGCATTATGTGGGGGACAGTGATAAGTTTTTTTTTTTTTTTTGGAGAGGGGGATTATATCTATCATTATCTCTACACAAATAGAAGATTCACTTTTAATAAAGAGATACAACATTTTAAGTGCATATCTTTTTTTAATCAGTCACTCTTTGCAAGTCGAGCTTTATTACTTCTGGGGTTTTTGACAGGTACTTGAAGAAAGGTCACATAATAAACTGTGTTTATTTTTCATTGCAGAAAAACAATAAGTCATCTCTGCATCCATTATTGACCAAATTGTCTTCATTTTTCTTCACCTGCTGGGTTTTCAGCAATAAAGATAAATAGTATTATAAAACTAGCTTAGATATTTTCACAATTATCCAGAACTTGACAGAAGGCTAATCTTCCAGAGTCGAGAAGAGTAAAAGAATTAGGAAGAATTTGCCAAGCATGCTGTTTGGTAGAAATATTTTAAAGGCTGTTTTTCACAGAAAGATACATCTGGAACCACAAATACATGTACTGGGGAAAAAAACGCTTTTAAATAGAAAGTGATGCAAAAAATTTTCATTGTACTATTTTTCTTTCAAAGGGGTGATATTTTATAGGTAAATAGAAAGTACCTTCTTTTCCAAGTCTTTTTCTCCCTTGACTACTCTATTATGAATAACTACTGGCCTGATGAAGCTACTCATTAGACTGCAAAGAATTTTTCTTAAAATGTCTTAGCAAAGAAAGGAGGCATTTCAATGTGTTTCCTTGCAATTAAAATAACTTAGCGGTTAAGAGCACGAGCTCAAAGACCAGCCTAGAAATCCATTCACTGATCCATGCATGCACTAAACTAGCTATTTAATTTCTCTGTGCCTCAGTGGTCCAACCCAAGTAAAATGGTGGTAATGTGATATATAATACCTGGTGTTAAGGAAATTGCCCAGAGTCACGTAACAAGGAGGCTGATGCTGGGGTTCGAACACAGACAGTTCAGATTCAGCCTCTGTGCTCCTAACCAAGAAATAGCATCTTTTCAACGACAGCGAAGGAACCTCTGAAAACTGCCTTGTACCATGCCCTGCTACCTTTGTATGATTCCGCTGGAACCCAGCTCAGTCAGAGCGTCTTACCAAAAAGTAGATTACTCAAATTAAAGGGACCTCCAAACTCAAGAATGTGGAGCACCCATCATCGTCTGCCATGGCCAAGGAGGCAACCTGTGGAGAAAGAGAGCAAAGCCGATGGCAAGATCTGCCAATACAGAGACATGCAGAGATCCGAAGAGGGAATGTGATAAGAGCTCCCAGTGTTCCTGAGAGCCTTCCTGGCTTTCTCCCTCGTTTGTGAGTTTCCCTGGAGGCACGCCATGCCTTTAGTTGGTAAGAAAAACCCGCGACCTCAGGCTTTGCATACGTGTACGTATGTTGGGAGAGCTCGTGAGATTTGAGCCAATTTGAGTGGGTTTCTATGCTTTATCTACATAAAATGTTTCAACGCATGTTGGTCATACTTGGCTATTTTTTAAAGTTTCTTTATTTTGAGAGAGAGACAGAGCGAGAGGAGGAGGGGCCGAGAGGGAGGTAGAGAGAGAATCCCGAGCAGGCTCCGCACTGTCAGAGCAGAGCCCAACCCGGGGCTTGATCCCAGGAACCATGAGATCGTGACTAGAGCCGAAATCAACAGTGGGACGCTCAACCGAGTGAGCCACCCAGGAGCCTCTTTATTGAAATGGTATATACCCTTTTTCATGGTTTCCCGATGTATGTGACGTAAACGTAAATTTTTCTGGCCTCTTCTTTTAGGTTCATTATTACCCGGCCCCAAACAATCCCTCACTCAATGCTTCCCCCATCCTCTTTTTTTGGACTCCAGCACTGCCTTTGCTCAGTAGATACTTTCATTTGAACTCCATGTTCCCGGATTTTTCTAGGCAGTCTCCTGCTCAACACAGAACTCAGCAAAGTAGTCCCTCTCCAGTGTCTTCGTCTTCCTGAACGCCTCAGGAAGAATTAATGCTTTTCTTGTTTGTATTCACATAACACTTTATATTTGCCGTTTCACCCATTGCTTTGTCATTAGTGGCTCAAACATCTCTCTTCCAAGCAGAGACTGGGAATCTAAGTAGTATTTACTTTCTTAAACGTCATCACTTCCGATGGAGTCTGGGGCATAGTAGGTGCTCAGAAAAACCAAACTGTGTTTCTGGGTGGCTGAAGGAAGCAAACGCCCCTGGAAATCGATTACGTCTGTGTGAGATTTTGTGCACTGTGCTAACAAAGTGTGGTCCTGAAGTACTCTAAATGTGTATTACAAGAACTCGATACAGCATATGATATCTACTCATCCAGAAATAGAGTTAGTATAAGTTACAGAACAAACACAGGTTAGTCAAAATGGAGGGATACATTCAACTCAATTTAAAAAAAAATACACACCAATATTTTACCTCGTTTTTTCCTCTAAACCAAAATATTACTTGAAAATACACAGCTTAAAAGATTACCTTATTGACCTAGGCTTACGTATTCCAATCAGAAGACGGATTTACTCTTCACGCTATTAAATATGCATATTTGTGTGTGTGCGTGTGGGTATTAAGGTTTTAAACTGTGCAGCATACATTACTTTCCGCAGTTTAGGTATAAATGTTCTTAAGGACTTCCACTCATTTTAGTACTACGAACACATTGCATTTGGCAATATGTTAGCTTTTTTACTTGTTTTTGTTCGTTGTCTTACGTCTTTTTTTTTTTTCCTTAATCATTGGATACACATCCTAGTAAGACCCTCTTTTTCCTTTAGTGCCTTCTCTATCTGCCTTTTCCTGGCAAGCAGGGACATCACAGAGCATTCCAGACTGGCAGCCAGGAGGTCCAGCCCCGGCCCATCAGCTCACTTGGTGAAAAGTCATTTAATATTTTCACGCTTCAGCCCGGAGCAGAGACCTCCTCTTAGCTCTATTCTACTTAAGTCTGAAGGTTGTTGTGAAAATAAAATAGAATGATGTGCATGCCAGTGCTTCGAAAAGTATAAAGTGCTATATAAATGTAAGATGTTATTGTAAAAGAGGGCTTAAAACTATAGCATAAAAAGCCTTGTTATAAAAATAAAATAAAAGTGACTCTAGTCACTTATTTTTATGAGGTACTTTTCTCTCTTTGGAAAAATATAATTTACTAATTCAAGAGAGAGCTATTAATTTCTCAGTCCTTCACAGCCATTAAAGCAGGGATGATGACTTCAATTCAGTTTACAAATGGAGTGGGCATACTGCAGGGGAATGCTACTCTCTGGTTACATATAAATGGAATTAAATTAAATTAATGAAAAGAGAAGGAAAGCCTGGTAGATAAACAACTAACTCATCCCCAGTGAGGTTCGACCCATGTCTGAAGAAGACACCGGTTGAAAGAGTTGGCACATTTCCTTTCCATGCTTCTTCGGACATCAGTTGGAAATTATTTCTAAAATACTACATATTAATAGGGGCGCCTGGGTGGCTCAGTTGGTTAAGCGCTCCACTTCGGCTTAGGTCGAGACCTCACAGTTCGGGAGTTCGAGCCCCACCTCGGACTCTGTGCTGACAGCTGGGAGCCTGGATGGAGCCTGCTTCGGATTCTGTGTCTCCCTCTTTCTGCCCCTCCCTCACTCACGCTCTCTCTCTCTCAAAAATAAATAAACTTTCAAGAAATGTCAAATACTGTATATTCATTAATAAGAACAATCTCTGTTTGGGACCTGTAACACTTATGAGTAAAACTGTCATCAGGTTTTAATTTCAATGGGGTGTAGCGGACCTCTCATGCATCTACGATGATACATTGAGGAGAAGACAGAGATTTTGTACGGTGTTTCCAAATTGGTAGCACAAATCACTCAGTTTCAGAAGGTCATCTTAGTAAATGGTGGAAATCTGAACTCACCACAATGGAGACTTCTAATTAGAAAAGGGTCTACTTTGATTTAAAAAAAAATTAATGTTTATTTTTGAGAGAGAGAGAGCACACAAGCGGGGGAGGGACAGAGACAGAGGGGGAGATACAGATTCCGAAGCAGGCTCCAGGCTCCGAGCTGTCAGCACAGACCCGACTCGGGGCTCGAACTCACAAACCGTGAGATCATGACCTGAGCCAAAATGGGACGCTGAACCAACTGAGCCACCAACATGCCCCTGTACCCTTTTATTTTAGACTATTATGTCGAACTGCTTTGAAATTTTTAAATAATTCCTAACATATAATGGCAGATCCAAAGTGTGCAATGTAAGAAAAGGAAGATAATTCTCGAAAGGGCTCAAAGCATCATTTGTTTTGTGAGTCATCTGATGCAGCCTTCCCGATGATTAGTGATCATCTGCTGGCAACAAATCCTGTTGGGCTTGGAGAAGGGAGAGATCTCTGAGTGACCTTGGGAAATCTTGTGAACATCTCTGTGACTCAGTTCCCTAATTGGCGAAATGTAAACATTGGTACTTACTTTTCAAGCTCTTTTTATTGCTGGAAAGAGTTAATTGTTTTAAACCAAATTATGCAATACCTCAAAAGGAGTAACCTCCACCAAGTGTAGCTTTCACTGCTGTGCCATGGTGTTGTGTAAATACGTGCCAAATGACAGATTTGAAGGAGGTATTCATACCAAGCCATAGGACTCTCTCTATGTAGCTGTCTTTGTCATGTTATTGTTGACAATTTGTAGGAACATAAAAGAACATTAATAGAATCTACTAATGGCATAAAAACAAGGGCATCAAAAATCAGACAGCTCAATTGATGCCCCAAATGAACTCAAATTAAGAAGATGAAACTTATGGGCCTCCTGGGTGGCTCGGTTGGTTAGGCGTCAGACTTGGACTTCAGCTCAGGTCATGATCTCACGGTTCCCAGGTTCGAGCCCCGTGTCAGACTCTGTGCTGACAGCTCAGAGCCCGGAGCCTGCTGGGGATCCTGTCTCCCTCTCTCTTTGCCCTTCCCCTGCTCAGGCTCTGTCTCTCTCTGTCTCTCTCTCTGTCTCTGTCTCTCTCTCTCTCTCTCTCTCTCTTTCTGGACAGTAAATAAACATTTTTTAAAAAGCAGATGAAACGTATAAAAATATAAGGGGTTTCGAAACCCAAATCTTGAAAAACAGATTGGAAGAAATGTGGCTTAGCAGTAGTAAGGCTATCTGTATCTGTCTGTCCATCTGTAAACTAAATGAGAAAAATAGTTAAGGGCTTAAATTAAGAGTAAGCGTAATTTAAGTCATCGGAAAGATGTGGTTACAAAAGTATTATGATTTTTGGCCAGTGGGTACCATGAAGTATTTATATCTGAAACAGTCTCACTATATTCAAAATTAACTGGACAAGCCTGAGAGTATTTTGTACTGTTCTCGAGACCAAGTTTGGAGAAAAAGACACATCTGGAATATTAGAAAAGAGTAAGAAGGACATTAATAGTAATTGACATTAGTTATGTGTCAAATCCATTTGTTTGTAATTGTTTTTTTAACATTTATTCATTTATGAGCGATAGAGAGCACGCGCAGGGTAGGGGCAGAGAGAGAGGGAGACGCAGAATTGAAGCAGACGCCAGGGGCTCGAACTCACGAGCTGTGCGATCATCACCTGAGCCGAAGTCGGACTCTTAACCGACTGAGCCACCCAGGCGCCCCTATTTTTTTGTTTTTAAAGATCTAACTGCCTTTATTCAGTGATTCATGAATCAGGCAGCATCCCATTCAGCAAGTGGAAAGCAACCCCCATGCTAAGCTTTCATACGGATTATTTCATTCATCCCTCACATCAGCCCACCGTGGGGAGAATCACGTTTACCCTCAGGTGTAGAGGTGAATGACATTCTCGTGGCCATAAAGGTAGCAAGTGCCGGTGCCGGGTTTGAACCTGGTTTGCGTGTCTACCTCCTGAACTGATCATGTCTAATTCCAGGCGGTTCTACCTGTAGAAGATAGGGAACAAGGGGTCAATTCGGTGTGGAAGAGAAAAAAATTGAGGGGAAAGCTGAAACACACCATCAAATATGTGAAGGTCTCTTAAGGGCAATGGGAAAAAACAAAGATGGTTTTCTGTCAAATATAATGCAGCTGATCACAGGTGACAGAGAGAGAAAGCGGGGTGAGGAAGGAGAGAGGGAGAGAAAGAGGTTCCATGCGTGGAGGTGGGGGGGGAGGGATTCAGCATCAAATCTGCAGCATAACTAAAACAACAACAACAACAACAACAACAATCAATTTGGTGTTAGCAGCGTCAAAAGATCCACAATAAATTCCAATGTTGTTATTTACTAGCCTTGAGATTTGGGTCAAAAGATTTTAAATCGTTAAGCCTAACTGTTGTCTTCTCTGTAATGGGAGTGAAATACCACATGCCTGAGATTATTGTCAAAAAAGGGCCCCCCACAAACGGCGAAATGTTCGATAAACGTTAACCCAAAAAGAACGTTTGGGTCTGAGAGTTTGCAACAAGCGAAAAATGCTGCTGTGCCTCAAAAGCAACGACAGAGTGGCTTTTTTCGTTAACGTTAATTCGGCTAACGTTGATGAATGTAACATTTTGATTCTCGGCTAATGTGGCTGATGGAGTACAGAGAACGGGTTGTTTCTGAAAGCGTCATTCATTTATCGCCATGTGTTCAGATGCACAAGGAAGTTTCTCCCGATGGTGAAACACATTCATGCCTCGCACGGTTTGGGGAGACTGATCATTTGTAGCTTCTGCTGAGGAATCAACTGCTCTTAAGTCCCTCTGATCGTTTCTGAAGAGAAACCTGACCTTCTTTTTTTAAAAAAATTTTTAAATGTTTATTTATTTTTAAGAGACAGAGAGAAACAGAGCACGAGCGGCGGAAGGACAGAGAGAGAAGGAGACGCAGAATCCCAAAGAAGCTCCAGGCTCTGAACTGTCAGCACAGAGCCCGACGCGGGACTCGAACTCACAAACTGTGAGCTCATGACCTGAGCCGAAGTTGGACGTCTCACCGACTGGGCCACCCGGTTGTCCTGCAACCTAACTTCTTAAAATGGACCAGTTTCACTTGCCTTTTACATAATTTGTTTTAGCATCTACTGAAAAGAGTCTCTAAGCAAAAGTAGTTGTGTACAAGCTTAGACATCACTGAGGGAACAAAAGAAGACTGAATATACCTTTACCTTTGCAACAAATTTCATGTAGTCTTAGTTGTCCGTGTCTCTTTTTATTCCTACTATTCGTTATTACAGAAATTTAAAGATCTCCTTTACCGGGGTGGCTGGGTTGCTCGGTCGGTTGAGCGACCGGCTTTGGCTCAGGTCATGAACTTGCGGTTTGTGAGTTCGAGCCCTGCATTGGGCTCTGTGCTGACAGCTCAGAGTCTGGAGCCTGTTTCGGATTCTGTGTCTCCCTCTCTCTCTGCTCCTCCCCCGCTCATTCTCTGTCCCCCCCTCTCTCTCTCTCAAAAAATAAAAATAAACGTTAAAAAAAATTAAGAAAAAGTCATCTCTACATGGTGGGAAGGTTTCATGGCATTCTGACTCACCCTTAGCCCCTCTTTCCCCCGGCAAGACAGCGGGGGGTTTGAAGCGACAGCAATCTGGTTCCAGGTTTCCTCCCTCGATCCAGAAGGAGCAGCACAGACCTTATCCGCAAGTTATTGTAGACATCTCTTCTAACCCGTTTGGGAGATACCCAAAGGACTAAAACAAGATGTTTATTTCTACTTTGCCTAGCTCAGAATTCAGGGAGAAAAGTAACAGGCACTTTTTATCAAAGCTACAAGGGACCCATAGACCCACAGATACCTAGAACAAGGCATTATGAATGGACTACCCGATAGACCGTCAAAGGCCTGGAAGGAGATCTGGAGGGAAATTGGGGAAATTTGGACATCTAAAAGCAGCTATATGTAAAGGGGAATGTGGAAGGCCAAGCCTGTTTCCAGGCAAGATACATGCTCAGAAAAGTCCTAGGAAGACCTTAAGCTCTGAGTCCTAGGTTCAGAGCAAGCCTAAATAAGTGTTGATCGACACCCCAGAACAAAGTCAATCTACCAAAACTGGAAGAGCTCCTGGCATTCAAAGAAGTCTCTGTCAAAACATTAGCTTACCAGAAGCCAAAGAAACAAACCTTAGTGATCATGCATCATAGGAAATAGTCTTTGAAAAGAAATTGGGGAAAGTATCAAACAAAAGCGTACTACAGCCTTCAGCAATCAGATGTGTGTGCACACGTGCGCGCACACACACACACACACACACACACACACACACCTACATAGAAAGAGAGAAAGAAAATCAAACTCTGTGGAAAAGGGAGAAGCTGATTTCCAGAGTTACCACATTATAGTAGTCAATGTCAAGTCCTCTACAACAGAATCACGAGGTATTCAGAGAAACGAGAAAGCATAATTCATACAAGAGAGTGAAAGTAATCAACAGAAATCATCCCCCAAGAAATTCAGACAACATGGTTACTAGGCAAAGACTTTAAAATAACTATCTAGGGGCACATGGGTGGCTCAGTCGGTTGAGCGACTGACTTTGGCTCAGGTCATGATCTTGTGGTTTGTGAGTTCAAGCCCCGTGCCAGGCTCTGTGCTGACAGCTCAGAGCCTGGAGCCTGCTTCGGATTCTGTGTCTCCCTCTCTCTATGAACCTCCCCAGCTTGCACTCTGTCTCTCTCTCTCTCTCTCTCTCTCAAAAAGAAATAAACATTAAAAAAAAGTCATTAAAAGAACTATCTAAAATATGCTCCCAAACAAGCAAACAAACAAACAAACAAAAAACCCACACAGAAACAGCAGGAACTAAAGGAAATGAGATAAATAATGCATAAAGTAAATGAAAATGCCAATAGTTGGAAATTATACAAAAGAATCAAACAGAAATTCTAAAGCTGAAAAGAACAATGACTAAAATGAAAAATTCACTAGAGAACTTCAACAGTAGATTTGAGCAATTAGAAGAGTGAGTCAATAAACTTGAACAGAACAGTTGAAATTATGGAGTCTGAGGATCAGAAAAAACAAACAAACAAAAAAAAAGAATGAAGAAAATTGAACAGAACCTAAGCGACTTTTGAAACACCATCAAGTAGACCAACATACGTGCTAATGGAGTCCCAGAAAGAGAAAAGGGAGAAATAAAGGGACAGAACGTTTTGAAGAAATAATGGCTGAAAACCTACCAAACTTGGTGAAATTCATGAATCTATAAACTCGAGAAACTGAATGAACTCCAAGTAAGATAAAGTCAACAGACCTAAACAGATACACATTAGAATCAAACTGCCAAGTGACAAAGACAAACCATCCTGAGAGAAGCAAGAGAAAACTCCTTCATCACATACTATAACCAGCCAAACGATCCTACGAAAAATGAAGGCGAAAGAAAGACATTTTGTGATAAACAAAAGCTTGGGGAGTTTACTACCACTACATACGTCCCATAAGAAATTCTAAGGGGACTTCTTCAGATTGAAATGAAATGAGGATAGATAGTAACTCAAAGCTGCGTGAAGATATAAAAAAAGATTGCTGATAACGGTAAATACAGAAGCAAATAAATAAATAAAATCCAGCATTATTGTAACTTGGGTTTGTAACTCCACTTTTTATTTAACAGATAAATACATAAAACAAAATAAAAGTCCACATTATTGAATATACAATATATAAAGGCATACTTTTTGTGGCAGCAGTAACATGAAGATGGGGCATGGAGCTCTATAATAGTGCACTTTTTGTTTGCAGTGGAAGTTAAATTGGTATTAATTAAAATCAGAGTGTTATAACTTTGGAACGTTATATGTAATCCCCATGGTAACCACAGAGAAAATATCTATAGAATATACAAAAAAAAAAAAAAATCAAGTAAATACACACAAAAAAGCAGCCATGGAAGAAATGAGGGAGAAAAAAGCTATAAAACACAGAGAAAGCTAAGCAAAAAGGCAGACGTAAGTCCTTTCTTATTAGTAATCACTTTAAATGCAAATGGATTAAACTCTCCAATCAAAGGGCAGACGTTGGAAAAATAGATTAAAACACAAAACAAGATCCAGCTATGTGTGGTCTACAAGAGTTTCGCCTTAAATCTAAAGACACAGGTTGAAAGTAAAAGGACAGAGAAAGACATTGTAACAAAAGAAGAGCTTGGGTGGCTATCCTAATATCAGACAAAATAAACTTTAAGCCAAAAAGTATTCTAAGAGACACACAAGAAAAGTACATATTGGTAAAAAGGCCAAGTCACCATGAAGGTATGTCTATTTTAAGCATGTGTGCACCAAACAATGAAGTCATAAAATATATAAGACAAACATGGGCGGAAGTGAAGGGGGAAATAGTCCCACAATAATAATTGGGGAATTTTAGACCCTACTTTAAATAAAGGTTCTCTTTTCCCACCTGCCAACTGGGAAGAAAATGCTACCTACATTTTCCACCCGTATTTTTTTCCGTCTTCTCTTTTGTTAGCATCGAGAAATGCTCCTTCCTCTTATCTATCACAGATTGCCCAGTTTTCCTCCAGCTATTGATTTTTAGTTTCATTGCAGTGTGATCGAAAAAGAGACTTTGTATAATGTCAGTCTGTTAAAATTTATTAAGACCTATTTTGTGTTCTAACATGTGGTCTACCCTGGAAAATGTTCCATGTGCACTTGGGAAAAATGCGTATTCTGCTCTCATCGGATGGAGTGGTTTCCCTCTCTATACATACCTATAAAGTCTAATTGGTTTATAACATTGTCCAAGACCCCAATTCCCTTATACGTCTCCGCTGGAAAATATAATACAATAAAAAGTCAATCTAAATTCCACATTCTTCTCCAAATCCCTTTGCTTCAAACCCAGTTCTTGAAAGGATAGGGATGGAAGAGGTCAGCGAGTTTACATACTTGGTCATGAGGAAAAGAAAATATTTTGCCTTAAAGCTTATCTTTCTGAGGAGGAGGTAAAGTCATCAGATGTAGATGAGAAAGAAGGCGGGTGGTACAGACTCTAGACTAGAGAGGAAAAAGTCTGCAAGAGTTGTGGAGTGTGAGCTGTGAACACTGTTGAAAGTAATTGGAGATTAGGATGTAATATCCTGATTCTAATAAGCCAGAACTCAATATGATGAGCTGTAGACACTTACTACATCACTTAGAGGCCACTCTTTTGGATGAATTATGGCACTCTACTCTATTTATGGCTTACTATTTATTTATTAGATACATAAAATATACGTCAACGAAAATTTAAGCAGCTTAAGTATCAAGCATTATTCTTCTAAAATTTTTCAAAATGTTTATTTATTTTTGAGAGAGAGAGCGAGAGAGAGAGCACAAGTGGGTTAGGGACAGAGAAAGAGGGAGACACAGAATCTGGAGCAGAATCCAGCCTCTGAGCTGACAGCACAGAGCCGGTCTTGGGGCTTGAACCCACGAACCGGGAGATCACGACCTGAGCCAATGTCAGACGCTTAACTAACTGAACCGCCCAGGTAGTCCTCAAGCATTATTTTTTATTTAAATTACCCCAAATTAACATTTAATAATAAAACGGATTTGAAATGAAGAATCTAAAAATATGGTGACATATCTGTAATCATTTTGTTCATTAATAAATTTAGTTAGGGGATTCCTGGCAGACAAAGCAAAAAGAATACATATTGAAATGTAGATTTTTGGATTCCTTATTACCATTTAAAGGAAATCACCTAGGGAAAGAATACTTTTTTTGGTAGCAACTGTGTTACACAAAGAGTACTGTATAAATACGTCAGGTATTGTAGTGAGCCATGGCTTCAACTCTGATCTTCCAAAAGCACAGAACATTCTTCAAGAGGACATTTCCTACGATATCCTTCAAGGAAAGCTCAAGGAGTAATGTTAAATCTCAACTCAGAGAAGGCATTGCTCTGGAAAGTTAAGATGTTGCCGCCCTGTGTAACTGTAATCTGATGATTTACTTTAATCTGAGAATTCCAGAACAAGGGAATGATGTTTATTTGTGCCTCCAACCACTGCTCTGAAATATTACATCTCCAGCGAGTTTTTGGCGAGCGTTACTGTAAGATCCATTTCTAGCTGAATCGTCTGGCAGGGACCTGTATAAATATTAGTCTTCCAGATCGCTAAATATGTTCTTCAGTTATGCTTAGGGTGATATTTGCTCATTGGATCAAAATTCTATTACTATTATTATTAGCATTAATAATAATAACTTCTAATGAGGCTTCTTTTAATATGTGGATCTGTTTGCTCTATTAATGTTCTTTGTTTCCCAAAGTATATTTTGTGAAGGGAGGCGTCCTTCTTGTTTTTGCTCGACAGTGCGTGATTCTCGGACACGTGCACAAGTTTATGTATGTGATTACAGAGGCCTTCCTCCAATGATGGTGTAGACACACAGCATCAATCGCCGGGTAGGGAGGACGTGCTAGTACTCAGTCTTGTGAGTATGGAGATGTCTCTTTCCATGTCGATGTCACCATTTTGTTTCTCTATGCCTTCAGAAAGTTGAGAGTTGGAGTGAGTGTGGTTCCATGAATCACGCTGATGTGGTGACCAAAATATCACTCAATGGGGTGTCCATTTTGCCATTTCTCTTTGGAGTTCCCCAGGAGATAATTGGAGTTCTCCCCAGGAGAACCAGATTTCTGGTTCTCATCTTCTTCTTAGGTTCAAGTTCACAAGCCTTTCATTTCTGAGATTTCATTTAATTTCGGATGTAATATGACCTGTCCCCTTTTTTTTTTAGGTGGAGTTAAGTTTTAAAAATATTTATTTTCCATAGTGACGAGGTATTTGGGGCAGGACAGGGTGGGGCCATTGCCTCTCATGTTGAGCCTACCAACTTGTTCAAATCCTTCATGATTCCTGTGGGGCTTAGAATATTAAATAAAACAAAACAAACAAAAAGCACTTAATTAAATGGTTCCCTGAAAAGATATTTCTGGTGAGTGGAAGACCCAAAAGCTGATTTTAAACACGACCAGATTTTACTTACAGAATAATATAAAGGATTTACTCTATTGATTCATGAAGCTGAAAATGAACAAACCTAACATTTAAATTATGATTTTCTGTAGCGGAGATGTCTCTTTCATAGCTCATTGAGTATTTTGTAGAGTATAACTGCCTGCACAGAAAGCCCTCACGCAGTGACTTTTATATGGATCTTTCCATTTAGAGAAATAGTCGTCAACTGTTTTTATATTCCAACCTTCTGACAATTAAGTTTTATTTTTCAAATAATCTAAATTCTTTTCCCCTTTCACAGTACTTCTCATAACCATGATGCTTACAGTAATTTAACAGGGATTTTACATTTGTAAACTGTAAAAGGCCGTGAAGACGTGGCACGCCATTTTAGTTTCAAGGCCTACGACCGCAAAATTTGATCAGGTTGTGGTTGGATCAATTTCCAAGCTTCGGCAAAAACAGCCAAATTCCCTCCTTTCGCAGATAGTATGGAAATGCTTATTGAAGACCCCAGCAATTCTGAAGCATGGCCAGTAGCATATGGGTCACCACACCCACAGAGTACAAGAAAAAGCAGTAGGATGACTCTCTCAGGTGTAACTACCTCGCTGCCATTCACTTTCTTGCTCTCGTCTTTCTCTGCCAGGTTGTTTTTTTTTTTTTTTTTTAATTTTTTTTTCAACGTTTATTTATTTTTTTGGGACAGAGAGAGACAGAGCATGAACGGGGGAGGGGCAGAGAGAGAGGGAGACACAGAATCGGAAACAGGCTCCAGGCTCTGAGCCATCAGCCCAGAGCCTGACGCGGGGCTCGAACTCACGGACCGCGAGATCGTGACCTGGCTGAAGTCGGACGCTCAACCGACTGCGCCACCCAGGCGCCCCTGCCAGGTTGTTTTTCAACATATAAACAAACATTCACACACACACACACATTAAGGAAAATGATGTCAGCCACTTTAATACCTTTCCTTCCTTCCTTCTTTCTTTCTTTCTTTCTTTCTCCCTTCCTCTCTTCTTTCTTTCTTTCTTTCTTTCTTTCTTTCTTTCTTTCTCCCTCTTTCTTTCTTTCTTTCTTTCTTTCTTTCTTCTTTCTTTCTTTCTTTCTCTTCCTGGTACAAAGGATCAGAAGGCTGAATGAAGATTATTCATAAGACAGGTATCATGTCAAATAGAATTGTACGCTTTCAATATGAATAATGGTCTTCAACACCGAGAAAGAAGAAAAAAAAAAAGCGTCTGCTTTCAAACACAGGTGACCTAGTCAGCACTTTATAAATGACTAGGGGAACTCAGTTTCTTCTTCTGGAAAATGGAATTGATAATATTAAATATTTGGTGAAGGGCTATTTGGATGTGAAACTGCATAAATTATATCCGTGATATTGGTATCTGATAATTGCATTTCCAATAGGAATTACAATTAAGACCCTTGCAATATGACATACTTTTGATCATTTTAATTTCCTTTGTGATTGCAGAGAATGATAATTCTTTGGGGGACTTGACTCCAATTTTCACATTACAAAAGAAAAGTATGGATAATGGAATAATGCAGAGATGAAGGGAGTCGTCGTCTCCAATCTCTTATTTCTCTCATTCCCATTTCTGCAACGGGGATGCCACCTGTGTTCCGCTCATTATAAAACTTTTAGCAAGAGGCTAATGAAATGCAAAGCTTTCTATAAGACCAGCACTAGCCTTCCTATCAAATCATCTGAAATATTTATTTGCTCTCTTGAATAATTGATAGGGGCATCAGCTCTCCCGGTCAATTGATTTATTAAGGGACTGTTTGGAATTAAACAGCTTAAAGATATTAGATTTAGCAGTGATCTTGCTTGTTAGCATATTCATTTACCTACGGGAGCCCCCATTAGATATTGTTAATACATGACGTTTCCAGTCACGGCCTGGATCTCCTCAAATTGCATTAACTCCAGGCTGTTTAGCCACAGAATAACAGGTTTGATTGAGTGCTTGGGTTTGGTGTAATTAGATTTTCCTAGAAAAGGGGGGACTACTTTAATGCCATGTGCATTAAACTAGATATGTCATCAGCATTACTGTAATTGGCCAACAGAAATGCCGGAGACCTGGCTGTGTCTGAATGTTTGTGTTTATGGCTCACCCGTCCATTCTCATAGATGGCACATAATAGCTATGCTTACTTACATATGCATGACCCTGGGAAAAAAAAAAAAAGGAACTGACCTCTTTAATAAGCACCTCTTTTGAAAAAGGTGGAAAATTCTATCCTGAGTAATGGGATCAATTTTTCGTCTGTTAAAACTGCCAATTATTTCTCTTACTGAAAAGGTCATGTGGCTGGTTAATCAATGATGAAAATAGTAGGTGAATATACATGGGTATATTCATGTATTTGATTTGCATTTCGCTCTAAGAGGATCTGCTCCCATTTCAAAGTGTTATTCTGATGAAGGGCCACCGCCACGCCCCTGGAATTCTCTTTCACCCCCACTTTCTCCCAGGATTTACGTCTTCTTATTAACAGAGGTGCGTATAGGAAATAAAATCATTTCTGATCACTTTTCCCTCACGAAGCTGATTCCTCGTGTGTGCCGATAGCACTCGCTTTGCCCGTGCGGGGACAATGAGCTTCTTCTCCATTTCCTCAGGTTCTGAGCACGGACAAAAATACAGAACCCTATTGCGTTTTATGTTACAGGTCTACTAGGAAGTTATAATCAAGCGTTTATGTCACTCTGTAATTTAGAAGGCATAAACTCATAGGCTATCCCGTTCATTGCTATCAATTCCTTTTTTTTTTGTTTGTTTGCTTGTTTAAAAAAAATATCTGAGGATCAGAGAGACTGAGCTACTTCTCTAAGTTCACACAGCGGACAGGAGTGGAATCGGCGTTTGAATCTCTTCATTGTTCACGTTCTTTCCATGAAAATATGCTATGTCTTAATGACACTGACAGTCCTCCGGTGTTTTCTGAAGATGACTCCCTAATGCAAAGGAAGAACTTACATGGGTTTAATCTGGGGGAACAGATTCACCAGCAGTTGTAGACGGAGTTGAAGAAAAGTGGCCAATGGCAGTGTTTATATAGGAGGAATTATGGTAGCCATCATGGGAAGGAGACTTACTTTTTTTTTTTTTAAAGTATATTTATTTATGTTTGAGAGAGAGCGAGCGTGAGAGCCGGGGAGGGGCAGAGAGAGGGAAAGAGAGAATCCCAAGCAGGCTCCCCACTGTCAGTGCAGAGTCTACGGTGGGGCTCAAACCCATGAAGCTGTGAGATCTGCCACCCCACCCCCAATCATACCTACACTTTGAGGGAGGAGGAAGGTCGGCAAGAAGGCAAGAGTTGCCTCAATCCACTTCCATTGACCACCTGTCGGACTGACATTATCCTGCCTGCTTGTAAACAGTATCGAGGAAAACTATTTAGCCGTCACGAAATTTGCGATGGCATTCTAACCTCCAAGCGAACTTCTCAAAAGCAAACTGATTCCCCAAATGTTTTACGAGCGTATAAACAATGAGTTGCATCAGCGATTATCTATGAGTAAAGATGAAATCAAATGGGAATAAAAGGTGTTTGAGACTACTTTACTCCATTATTTTATCCCCTAAAGGTGCTTTCAATCCTCTTTGCCAGTTTCTCAAAAATATAATCTTAATGGGACACACTGTGCCTAATAACAGTGATGCAGTGAGTTTGTCTATTAATATAGAGACTAATGAAGATGTCATTTCCTAGAAAGGCGATTTTTGGGGGGAATTAAACCTCAGAATTAATATAATCTACTTCTGTTACTAAATGTACAAAGATATGCATATGAATTTATGTATATAAATATGCCCATATATATATATTTACATACGTTTATGTAATATTGTTGTTATACGTAAAGGAGAACAATGACTTTCCGTAATGAGACTGTAAACTGGCCCCCAAACGTTGATAAGAGGGAGCCAGTGAACTATGCTGAGTGTTGCTGGAAATATTTCATGGCCTCGTAGCCTTCAGGGAGCTAATTTGCAGGGTAGCGGGCAGTATTTACTTGGGATAATACTTCAATGTTTATTTTATGTAAATATAAAAATATATTTTTAAATTATCTAGAAAAATTTTTGTATCCTCTCTCTCTCTCTATCCCACACACACACACACACACACACACATACACCCTGCGTTCTTCATGAGCTACGACCACAGAAGGTCCCTGTCCTACTATGGAACTCAGCCTCCCGTGGGGCCTGGGCACAGGTGTGGGGGAGGGTGAGCACCCCGTGGTGTTTAGGGGCTGTGTTGTCAGCATATGGTACATTCAGCAGGCACATCAGCAGGGGTCACCCCGAATTTTCGAACACACCCCAGAGCACAGGTTGCGATGCGTTAAGAATGTGTGCGAAGGTGGGAAGCTGCCACCCATAGGTTAGGTGGCCACACCCCAGGGTGGGGAACTTCTGACTCCCGGGCCTAGCCCGTATTTTCATTTAGCACCGGACCCTACACATTAAAGATCCTGTCCTGCATGTGTAGACGCTCGCACAAAGGCTCAAATCGAACATCCAAGAGCTGCACCAGCTCAAATAATCACTGACTCCAACCGCCTCTCCCAACATAGAGCCAAACTCAGACTGAGAAATACTAAGCCTTATAACGGTGTAGTGATTGGCCGATGTTTACAGAATGTTCTGAATACAGTTGTTGTTAACAGGGAAGCCATGAAATGCTGGTCAAAACCCCCTAGAGATAGTGGGTTCGTAAGTTACTTAAAGCCTTTTCTAGGGCTCAGTTTCCTCATGACCAACGTGGAGATATCAATCCATGATTGTTCACGATCAACGGCATTTTAACATTTCTGTGAATATTATTTCTTCTTCTTCTTTTCCCCTCCTCTTCTCTCTCCTCCTCCTCCTCCTTCTTTCTCTTCTTCTTTTTTTTTAATTTTTTAAAAAATTGTTTTTAATGTTTTATTTATTTTTGACAGAGAGAGAGAGAGAGAGAGACAGAGCATGAGCGGGGGAGGGCCAGAGAGAGAGGGAGACACAGAATCCGAAGCAGGCTCCAGGCTCTGAGCCATCAGCACAGAGCCCGACGCGGGGCTCGAACTCACAGACTGCGAGATCATGACCTGAGCCGAAGTCGGACGCTCAACCGACTGAGCCACCCAGGCGCCCCGTTTCTCTTCTTCTTCTTAACTGCTATTATTATCATTAGTGCATGACATCGAAAATTCTGGATCAGATCAAGGAAATTAAGATCCCTGTGTGCATTCCTATCACCACTGGCCACATCACCTCCTGAGTGTGATATGGCCCTAGGTCCCTAAGGGCACTTACCTTCTGTTTCTTTTCTTCTCCATCTCAGGCTTTCTTTCCCACCCCTCTATTCCCTCTTCCTCCTACCCTGTCTGGTTTCCCTCCCTCAGAACCATCTCTGAACAGTGTCAGAATCACTGCAGGGACCACAAAGCAAGGTGCCGTGCACCCCTGAATTTGACGGCTCCCCCGACAATACCTTGAGTTGTTTCTCCTAAGCTGCCATTTTTGGAGACAACGCGGGCAAGAATCTACGCAAATAGTTGGTAAATTTCCCTTGAGGACTGTCATCTACAGATGCGAAGACGTTAAATATTCCACGTGGGTTTTTACACTTCTCTTTGATTAAAAAGTCCCACCGCCTCGGCTTTTCATAAGTAACCTTGTGCCATCCCACTCTGAACCAGGATCAGGGTTACTCCCCAAATTGGGTTGTCTGGGGCTTGATACAGTCCCCTGAAGAGGCCTGACAGGTGCCATAACTTTTCCTCAGCCCACCGAGCCTATACAGCTTCCCGTTTCTGATTCACGGTCAGCTTGTCAGTGACTGTGAGCCCTGGATTCCGCATTTGTGGAGTTCATTGTTTTTTTTTTTTTGTCTTCTCTGATGTGTGACCCTGCACTCAGAAGACCTCATTCTGCTTGTTTCTGACCATTTCTCCAACTTGTCAGAGCCCTTTTGATTTATACTCCTGGATTCGTGAGTTCCAGTGGTCCTTCTCCGTTTGGTTCAAAGCACAGGTACAATGGGCGATGCTTCACGTAAAGACATTTCTGTGGTGAACACCAAATATATTTTCAATTATTTTGGTTACGGTGTTGTAAAGAAAGATTAAAGAGTGGGGCGTGTACACGTACATGTACACAGCGTCTGTAAACAGGTAGCTGGATTGGTATGGATGTATGCTGCTGAGCGTGGTGTTTATTCTTCTGACTTAAGAAAGCGGTTCGACGGAGTGACATGTTTCTGCCAAACAGCACGCATCAAGGTTTGTTGTGCTGTTTCTGACTTACCCCACGCATGCAAGGGATTGGGATTATATGATGCCCGTTACTGAACCGTACAAATAAGCAGTGGATGTTGAACTGAAGAAGAAACTCTCGCTTACACTCATCCCCTGACGTGTCATCTAGAAAGCCGAGTCTCATCACAAATCTAAAAAAAGAATAAATAAAATAATAAACAATAAACAATACAAAAAGGGAAGGGAAATGAATATCCTGAAATATTCATTTTCTTTTTCTGGAAAATAGAACATCTCACCTTCAAGGAACATGAGTCTTCCTCCCTAACTTCTCACCGCCCCCCCCCCCCCCCCCCGGATCTCAGCTTTGGTGCTACTGAGCTGGTTTTTAATGTGGTTTCTTTATGCGTGTACGTGCATGCGCACATGTGCGCGGAGGGAGGAGAAGCCATGTGTCTGAGGTGGTGACAACAGTCAGCGGAGCAAGAGCCTTAATCACTGTTTACCGATTTGGTCCATTTTACTAGCAGGCAGGGCTTTTCCAGAGAGCTGTTTGCCCGGCAGGGTGCAGACGCTGCTTTCGGGGGCGAAAGTGCGTGTCTCCGCGCCGCGTCGCGCAGCACCCCGGGCACCGTCTCTCCACCCCTGGCAGGGCCCCTGCGCGGAGCCAACCGGGCCGGCGTGTCCGCCCCGGCTTCCGACGGTGCTCCTCTGGTGGCCGTGTTAATGACAGCCGATCAAAGCTGGAGAGGACGCACGCAGGACCCAACGGGGCGTCACAACCGTCCCCATGGCAGGCAGAGAGAGCCAGCACCTCTCACACCGCGGCTCGGCTCGTGCGGCGAAAGGAAGTGAAAATGACAGAGCGAGGGTGTTACCTTCGCCTCTGTGTGGCCTTTTGGTTCCGTGTGTTCGCAGGCCTCCCGGGTGGCGGCGGTGGTCGCTTGCCTTCCCTCGTCCGTGCGACGCTTCTAATAATGGATGAAGCCCGGAAAGGGAAGAGGGCCGGTTAGGGGTGGCTGGGGTTTCGCCAGGAGTGAGTTGTCACCTTTAATGCCTCCTTCTCTGGTCCCCTGTGGGTTGTGGTCAACTCCCGAACGCCTCGATCTACTGACAAATCCAGGGGATGGGGGCGGGGGGGGGGGGGGGGGCTGACCTGTGAAATGAGGGTTGCAGGTGAAAAGGGAACCGGGTGGCAGGGGCTTTGGAAACACCCCGGTGGGATTTCCATAGGCACGTGGGTATCCAAGGTGCCCCCGGGCTTTTCTAGGTAACTAGGCAGAGCCCCAACCAAATGGCTACAATTCATGGCCATTCACAGAGGTCACCCCCTTCCCCCCTCCCCCCCCCATCCATTCAAGGGAAGAGGGCTGATCCAGTTGTCAGATGTGGGGACTCTCATCAGTCGTGGGCCTGAAGAAATTCAAGGGCGGGATTCTGCAGCCGAGGCTGGGACCCAAGGGCTCTGTGCGGAGGGAAGCAGGCCAGTCCCAGCAGGCGCTCTGTCTCGACGATCCCCGAAATTAAGATGCCCCCATCCTCCTACCCCCCACGCCCCCAGCTGCGACTCCCGCCTCTTTGGGACCAGATGCTTTGAGGGCGGTTTTCCGGTCCTGCCCCGGCATGCATTTGTCTCCTTGCGGGGGTTTTCTCAGCCCAAATAAAATGTTCAGCATTGGGTTGAGAAGCCATTGGTGGACTCGGCAGGAGCCCCCCGATGGAAGGTCCCCGGGGCTTTGAAACTTCCTAACGTGGCATCTTCGTCCTCTCGCTGTCCAGGAGACCCTCCCACACGGAGGGGGCTTTTGGTCACACCTCCGCCCCAGTCTTGTCCTCCCAACAGACACCTGTGCAGCGGGCCCCGTTTCTCCTTCCCAACAGGCGGCCTCCTTGGGCGCCTACACATGATCTCTACAGTCTCCTGGTCTCCCATGAACTCACAGGGCTCAGAGAGACTCGGTAGTGGGGTGGAAGTCTGTGGCGCATCTCGGGAACATCCACCGGCACCTGCTACCTCAAACCACCCCGTGTATTCCTAAAACACCTGCTCTAAGGCATGCTGACTGTAATTCATCAGGATTTATCACAGCCTAGGCTGGCGAGAGCCTCCTTTCCAACTTCACTAAAAGGCCCTCTGATTTCCGTACTGTCATTATAAATATTAATAATAATATAAATAAAACATAGCTAATGCCTTCATAAATAGCCATCAGGCGATCCCGAGGACGAAGTTTTGGAAAATCCGAGAAACGTCAGGTAAGGTAAGAGCTTCAGCCTTGCTCTAAGCACACTGGCCACTACCTGCGCCTGCCCGAGATGAAATTGATGTCCTAGGAGTTAATATTATGCGCAGGGGCACATCCACCAGATGCGAACGGTTGGAGCCCTTCGAGGCACAGAGGCAGACACCAGAGTCCCATTTCTGCTCTGTGTGATTGTGGAAAGTGACACCGACACCATGTCAAGGGCTCTTGACTCACCAGGGACGTGGTTACCGATGGGAACTGCTGTGCTCGAAAATTCAAAGCAATAGCTGATGTAAAACGGATCAGTACCACCCCTCAGAAGTCGATACTTTGTCTACACGAAGCCTAACACGGCACAGGGCACCACGCTGGACTTTTGCAGGGCCGAATTCTCATCCCAACGGTGCCCTCGTCTTCCCAGATATCCACAACATTGTGTCACGTTTTAGAGTCTGTGTTTCTCCTGTCTGCCCAAGGTAGATAATAATATCTGAGGCGGAGGAGAGAAAGGAAGGGAGACAGAGAGAGAGAGAGAGAGAGAGAGAGAAAGGGAGCAGAGGGGAAAAAAGGAAGTGAGGAAAGAAAGGGAGAGAAAGATCACCTTTAAGTTCTTTTCTCTTTCTTTCAAATGACACAATAGAATTTTTTTTTTCCTAAAGTTGTATTAGGGATTCACTTAAGCAGAAATGAACTGTAATATGCAAATAGTTCTAATTGGACTGCTAATAGAGCGTGTCTCTGTTGTTTTTTTGTAGGGAGTTTTATGCCTATGTAATCAGTGCAGACAGCCGTTAAGTAAATGAAGAGGCAACTAACAATGTCAGAAAAGAGACCGGGCGGTTCTGGCTGACACTACCCTAATCTTCCAGGACCCATTAAATGGCAGTTTCAACGCATTACCTACCATAACATCCTTGAATATCACTGATTTTATTTGCAGTATCAAACATTCCATTTCATGCCCCATTAACAGTGGGAGCTTGAGCTTTTTGACGCAGCTAAACATTTTACTAACTACCTGGACTAAGTAACCAATTAACTTTTGGAGACAATACGGCCAATTAAGCGCGAAAAGGTAAGGCTGTCATCCCCCACGAAAATTGAATTTCCTTTTCCTGATGGCACTCATTGTAGCCGCTCAATTGTTAATGGGGATTCAGTCCCTATTAAAGGAGGAAGGCAAAGCAGAATGGAAAAGTTCAGAGGACTTAGTTCCTAAAGAGTAGGTCACCAAGTGTCCCAGTTGGCCACTAATTCAGTTAACTTTTCTTCATGCCAGCTTACGTATTGGATGAGACTGCGGCAGGGCTCTAATATGACATTCTGTGACAGCGCATTGCACAATCTGGTAGCTTCCAAGGAACCCGAAGGCCCAGGGCTGTAGTTTGGGACCTTATAGGGGATGTTTAAAAAAAAAAAAAAATTAAAAACAACGACAAACTTTTTTTTCTTTTTTGAAAACGGAAATACCCGTGTTGGACAAGATACTGCCCTGGCTGTCACCCGTTTGGACTCTTCAGAGATAAACACAAGCCTTCCTCCCGAGAGGTGTGCTCCAAATTAACCCTCTGTGGTTTGGGAAGTCATTTTGGAAATGGCAGACAAGGTCACGGGCGGTGATTCTGCGGGGCGGGTTTGACTCCAGTTGACTGGAGTGGCACGCAAGTAATGAGCTTGGATATCATATTTTGAAAGCTTGAGGCAAATCTCATCCTCTTGGTAGGAGTCTTTTATCTTTGGAGGTACAGGAGAAAATCTGGCCTAGAGGGCATCTTCCATAGGCCCTGTATGAGTGAAAAAACACGAAGCTTATCCAGAATCCGAGCCCAAACGAGATCGCACCAGCTTTGTGGAAATGCAATTGTCCTAAATGCAAAGAAAAATGGGGAAACCATAGACGATGATGATCTGAAGCTGTGTGACGAAAAATTTAAGGCTTGCGTAATCAATGTTGTCAAATCATCCCGAGAGCAATACAATTTGTTGACGTGTGTTTACAGCCTGTTCACGTACACTTAAAGTCTGAGGTGAGCCAGAAAACTGTAAGTAAAGCAGGGATCTAAACTGTGCTCAGGATTACTCGTTTTCTATATTGTTTTAATAGAAAAGGTGCTTAGTCCCCACAGACGAGCTGTTGAATGGCCATGGGAAGAAAAATCCATAAATTCAATAATGATATTAGTATTCTAGGTTCGTAATTTTTTTTACTGTTGTTTCTGCCAGATTCTATGGTGATAGGAAACAGGAACAAAAAGGATTAACGTTGTATCCTTTCCGAGTGAAGTGCCTTTTGAAGAGTTTGATCCGAATTGTAACTTTCAAAGAAGATCTGAATAAGAAATAATTCTCCTATATTAGCCTAGATCAATTAATAACATCGATCAAAATTCTCTTTTGAACTTTCCCTCGGATTTCAACCTTTTCTCAAGGGACACGATTTTCTTTCCAGAGGTGATTGCCGTGGGCTATTTATTTTAGCCATTTTCCCATGGCAGTGGATGATTTAGAAATGATTACAATAGTTTGAACTTCCTGTTCCTTGAGATAAAAGAGTAAAACCAGATCTCAAATGCTTCCCACTCTCACCCTCCAGCATCGCTACGTAAGAATAATGAAAACAAACAAGCAACGACAAAATTCCGTCAGCAGCCCTCAAACTGTGGAAAGGGCTGGTGGCCAGAAGTTTCCAATAATCCACATCGTTAAGTAGAGGTGGCAGGAGGCACTGCAGAAAGCCCCAAAGCTTCCTCCCAAGCTGCTCGGCGTCCGCTGGAGCCCAGAGAACCTGCTGGAATTTGGAGGTCTACTGGGGCGTGGTGATGGAAGAAGGCATTCGGGGAGCCCCAGGTGCTATTTCTTCTAGTGGTCTTTCCTGTGAAGGAGGAAACGAAGTCTTTTGCCTCTTGGGTTTATGGGGAGTGAAAAATGAAGAGGAAACCGAACAACCCATGCTCTATCTGATGCAGATAAGTCTTCAAACCCCACACCATGTCTCTCCCACTGGAGGAAAATGCATCGCTGAGGGGCCAACATTGACATGGGACATTTAACGAGAGGAAAGGGCTAGCTACCAAGGTTACCTGGAGACCCCATCTTGAATCCCCAGGCTACAGAAAACCCAGCGCTCAAATTTTATATCTTAGTCGAGAAGACACAGGGAGTGGTAAGGGGGGTGGGCAGATCATGGGAGGGGAGGGGCGAAAAAGGAGTGGGGAGAGAGGAGACCGGCTAACTGCGTGAAAATACAAAAACAAACAAAGAAACAAACGAAACAAGGATCCACGACCTTGCCTTAGTGTGCACAGAAAAGTATATATACATGAGTTCTGTAAAAAGAAAAAAAGTATACATCCAGATACCTCAAATCATTTAGGAGAAAGCATGGGTACATTTGCCATCTTAGAGTGGGTAGGTCCTCCTAATAAAATTCAGAGCCTGTAAGAAAGTGGCGGATATACCTGAAAAAAATATCCTGGATCACAACAACAAAAACAAATACCACAGTTCTGTAAAGTCTAAAAATCAAATCTAGCGGGGGGGGGGGGGGGGGGGGGGAATGTGTTCTTCATTTGACAAAGGTCTACTTTTTTAACTAATAAAAACTCAGATACATTAATAGAAAAAAATGGAAAACTGGCAATTTACAGAGAAATACAAATGGCCAATAAATCTATTCACTTTCTCAGTTTTACTTACGATTTTTTTAAATTGCACAATTTTAAATAACGAAACAACAAAAGGTTATCCTGTTTTATCTCACTGACGAAACACATGCCAAGGTTGGTCTGTCCCCAGAAAGAGACGGGGTACAGGCTGACAGCCACCTCCTCCAAATTTTCTGAAGAGCAGTGTACCGATGCATTTCTAACGTAAAATACTCTCCACGCGCGCGCACACACACACACACACACACACACACACACACTTCTCATATATAATTTACATATGTGTGTTATAAATATACAGTGTTTATTTTTTTTGGCAAAATGTTCTTAAAAAATAATTTGAGGGGCGCCTGGGCGGCTGAGTCGGTTAAGCGTCCGACTTCAGCTCAGGTCATGGTCTCACACTCTGTGAGTTCGAGCCCCGCATCAGGCTCTGTGCTGGCAGCTCAGAGCCTGGAGCTTGCTTCGGATTCTGTGTCTCCCTCTCTCTCGGCCCCTCCCCTGCTCATGCTCTGTCTCTCTCTGTCTCGAGAATAAATAAAAACATTAAAAAAATAAAAAAATCATAATTTGAATAGAGTGGCTCAGTAGATTAAGCTTCTGGCTCTTGGTTTCAGCTCAGGTCATACATAATCCGATGGTTCATGAGTTCGAGCCCCACAGTGTCATTGTGGAGCCTGCTTAGGATTCTTTCTCTCTCCCTCTCTCTCTTTCTGCCCCTCCCCGCTCATGCTCACTCTCTCTCTCTCTCTCTCTCAAAATAAATTAATAAACTTTCTGAAAAAAATGATAATTGGGTCAACAAAATATCTGGTAAAATGAGAGTGTTAAATTATGATATACTCCATTGCATAAAAAGATCCCTGGATATAATATTAAGTGAAAAAAAAATCAAATGTACCGTGATTTACGTACTATGATTTCTTAGAAAACATGATGTTATTCATACATTGCATATGCACTCATGTATATATGCACATCTGTTTTTTATATATTTTGTTTCTATTACATATAAACATGAACACATGCATATGTATAGATGCTTATGTGCTGCACAAACTAATACGTTGATGAATCTTCAGGTCTTCTGGAAAAAAATCCTAAGGAATTAAGAACATGAGGTGCATTTATGGATCTGGTGACGTCTGTTGAAAGGGAGACTTTGTTTCACTTTTTACTTTGGTTGTTTTGAGTTTTTTAAACCATGCCTATGTATTCTTTTACGTTATAAATTCGCATCAACGTTGTTAGTGAGAGTATTATTTCCCATTGAAAACCATCAAAATCTCTTTTATTTTTTAGTAGTTTTTTTTTAATAGTTCTTTTTCCCTGCTACCTGTGTGGTTGTACATTCATTATAGAGATTTAGAAAACATAGCTTCTTTTCCTTACCATCAGAGCCCAAGGTATTTTGTCCCTACGGATGTGTTCTGAATGCCTATTGTGCCCAGCACTGTGTTACAACACCAACATGACTCTTCCCTCACGAAACTTACATTTTTTGGTTTTTATTTAAATTCTAGTTAGTTAAAATACAGTGCAGTGTTAGTTGCAAGTGTATAATACGGTGACCCAACACCTCCATGCGTCACCCAATGCTGATGACAAGTACAGCATCCGCCCCCCCCCCCCACCTTCTGATAACCAGCAGTTTGTTCTCTATGGTTCGAAGTCTGTTTCTTGGAGATCTCTCTCTGTCTCTCTCTCTGTCTCTCTTTCTCCTTTGCTGGTAGAAACATATTTTAGTAAGGCATATATGTTCTAGTATATTTTACACGTAACAATAACAATAACAATAACAATAACAAGGTGTGGTTAACGATCCTTTAAGGGTACGTGCAAGGTTGCTATGACAAGCCTGCCCCTTTTGGGGCCATGTGAGTCTCTTACATATATGCTTTGCACGTGGGAAAACCTGCATTATGAACCTAATGGGAGGGACGCCTGTGTGGCTCAGTGGGTTAAGCGTCCGACTCTTGTTTTCGGCTCAGGTCATGATCTCACAGTTCGTGGGTTCAAGCCCCGTGTTGTCAGTGCAGAGCCTGATTGAGATTCTGTCTCTCTCTCCTCCTCTCTGCCCCTCCGCTCACTCTAAGTAAGTAAGTGAATAAATAAGTAAATAAGTAGATAAATAAATAAACAAACTTAAAGAAAAATAATGTGAGAATGTGTTGTGAAACCCGAACACTCCACTACCGTAGTGTTGTTTGTTTGTTGATTTGCTTGGGAACATCTGGACTGACAACAGTGTGCTCTTAGGAGCCTCTGAGAGGCCATTCTAGAAGTGACTACAGTTACCTAGGCACAGAGTGGTGCAAGCCTGAAGTGAGGTGAATGTAGGAGGCATGAAAAGGCAGGAATGGTGTGAAGGAATACCACGTGGGCGGGGCAGAGAATGGCCGGATGAGCCCATAAAGGGTGGGGCATAAAGGAAGACTTCGAAGGAGACTCCTCCTTTCAGGTCTGGGCAACTTGTTAACGTGACCTTGACAGACATGGATGAAGGAGAAAGAGGAGAAGGGTTAAGGAGGCAAATAATGACAAACATGAAGTCAACTGCTTATTCAGAAAAGTTGACGTTACCTTTTGGTGTAAGAGGCAATCGAGTCTCTAAGGTTTTTAAGGCCTAAAGGAAAAGAAATATGACCACTGTGATAAAAAAAAAAAAAATCTAGGCAGCCCAGGGTCGGCACGTCGGATGCTGGATGGCAGGCTTCTGGTCTACCCTTAGGAGTCAGATGACTAGCTTACAGGGGGTCCACAATTGTGGAAATAGATGGGGAAAAGTTGACGTGGAGATGTGACGGAAGTTGCTAGACGTAGGCCTTTCCAGGAACGGCTAGACTACCAGGTAACCCAAAGCTCTGAGGATGGGCATAGTGTTACAGGACCATAGACAAAATGAGGGAAATGAAAGGAGAGACTTAGACACTTTTTTATTATGGGATTGAATGCATTCACAGTCACTTCGATTGTAATAATGAGGTTCGTTTAAGACCTGGGACTTGCTGAAATAATATGGTTAAAGCCATGACGCATTAAGATTGTACTTGCCATAACAGAGCCCGTTTGGGCTATTATTAATCTAATCTCATAAGTGCCCATAATACCCAAGCAAGCAAACCAAAGCTTTGAATTGGGTTTACACTAATAGTAAGGCTATCTCGTGGGCTTTTCGCTGGGATTCTCTGTCCCATTAAGCAATTACTAGTGGCTAGAACACTAGCCCACATGTCGCTATTTCTGGTTAGGGGATTTTCTTGCCTGCCTCACTAAATCTTCCAATTAAATGCAATGGTACTACATTTATTTCAGTTCTTCATTTACAACGCACAGTGGAAAGTACTGTTACTCTAAACAAATAGTGTTAGGAGCCATTGAACCACACACGTGGCATTGCTGAGTTCCAGCATTCCACCAGTGACAGCGTATCATCCCGTGACAAGCAAAAGGTAAGTCCGGAGACAAAGAGAAGTCCTTCTTTTTTTTTTTTTTATTGCTGTAATGGCGACATCTTTATCAACAAAATCACTCCATCCAAGGACACCTTCCAACTATGTCTTTGTATTCATTTCTGTTAATTTCATCAAGAGTGTTACATTTAAATGTGTTCTACCTAAGGCTCTGTCTACATTTGAAGTGTGACACGGAACAAAGAAGCATAGAGTCCCTGCTACAGAGTTTCTCAAAAATAAATTTTAAAGTTCTAAACAAAGTCATGATGGGAATGATGACGATTATAATGATGATGATAATTTATTACTATGTTTATGTGGAGATTAAAATAGAAAACATAATTGGATTTTACAAAAGAAGAAAAAGATCCATGCCTGAACATTAACATATTTAGTGGTAAACCCTATTCTTGAATCATTTTTAGTTGTTTACCATGAGGATCTTTCTTTCCAGAAAACCAGGAAGCTGTATAAGATCAGTATATAAACTTTCCTCGAATCTCAGAACACCAGTAGTAAGAGATAATCTGAAATGCAAGGTAGTAATTAAGCGTGCAGGCTAGTAATATCATATCTAAATTCATGATATAATTCTGACATCAACTAGCTCTATAACTCTAGGAAATGTAACCTATCCTGTCAATACCTTGGGGTATCTGCAAAAAAGAGATCAGTAAGGGTCCTTACCACACAGAGTCATTGTCATAGTGAAATCAGATCCTAAATTCACGAGCTGACCACGTTGCTTTAATCATTTATAAGCAGGTACCGTTTCTGAACCCTGGGGACCATATGCATTATCTCATATGCTAATGATGTAAGATAATGACTATATAAACATTCAGGGGAATTTAGGTTAAATCATGGACAGTGGTAAGTCCTCAGTGTTTTACTAGAATAGAGTCAAGTATATATGTATTGTATTTCTAGATTTAGTAGTATAATCATGGAGAAAATGCCTCATGGTGTCACAACTGAAGACCATTGATCCCGTTCAAAAGCACTTGTCTTAGGTACTTGTAGAAATAGTTAACGCTTGAGTTGGACGAGTATATAATTTGTTTATATGTGAAAAACAACCTCTTGCTCCCCCTCCCATTCTTAGAATATTAAGCAGTACAGAATATTAAGCAGTATCAGAGCCCGACGTGGGACCCAGTCTCAGGAACCGTGAGATCATGACCTGAGCGGAAACCAAGAGTCAGACGCTCAACTGACTAAGCCATTCAGGCACCCCTTCCTCCTACTTTAAGTGGGAAGAAATGATTTTCTGTGTCTGACTTTAACCTGATGATTTAATAATATTAGGAGGGTTTGGGTAAAATCTGTATTATTTTCAGCTTCTTAATGGTGTAAGCGATATCCTGCTTGTTAAAAATCAAATCTAATCCAAATTATTTATCATTGTGCCTGTAATTCCTCTAGATTTCTATATTAGGGTACTACTTTCTTTATTAGATTACCTCTAATTATAGAAAAACGGATGGGAGGAAGGGAGGGAGGGAGGTAGAGAGAGAGAGAGAGTTCCAACCATTTCTCGAGCTTCCAAATCGTCCTTTTTACAGTTAACTATTCTATTCAGACACACCAAACTGATATAATTAGCCACAATTAACTCATACTTTTGCTCTCTTTTGTTGGGAAGGCTTTACTACTGCACGGTTTAAATTTTCCAAGGCTCTTTCTCTGCTGCACAACTTTTTTATTATTTTATTTTATTTTAATTTTTTAATGTTTATTTGAGAGACAGAGAAGGAGAAAGAGAGAGAGAGAGAGAGAGAGAGAGAGAGAGAAAGGATGAGCAGCAGGGGATAGACAGAGAGTGAGAGGGAGACACAGAATCAGAAACAGTGAAACAGGCTCCAGGCTCTGAGCTGTCAGCACAGAGCCTGACATGGGGCTTGAACTCACCAACTATAAGATCATGACCTGAGCCAAAGTCAGACACCCAACTAACTGAGCCACCCAGGCGCCCCTTATCTTGTTTTATTATTTTTGCTTTCTTTAATCCTGGACTTGAAAACAAAAAGCACCACGTAATTACTTTAGTCTCACTTTTCAAAGTCAAGACTGATGTTCAGTGATAAAAGTTTGAGGGGTTTAATAAGATAAGAGGAACCCTATTCCCCACTATGCAATTTTATAACTGTTTGCTCCTACTTCTTTTCCAAACTAAAAGCCTTATTCATTCCCTTAGAGCCTGGACAGAATGGGAAACTGCAAGACCCAAACCCCACGTCCAGAAGCATTAGGCATTGACCCCGTGGCTTCCTAATAGATCCGCAAAGTGCTTTGTTCCTGGAAATCATCCGATGAGTAGTTCAGCGCTATTGTATATCTTGTTAGAGTAACAGAAGTGCCACAGAATGAACTAAAATCTCCCTGAAGATTTGCTGCATCATATGCTGAGAACATTCTGAACTTTCAACAAATTCCTGGTTACCATCCCGGGTAGCCATGGTTAAGTCTGGACAGGGGTTAAGTGAGAAATATGAGTCTGCTATTAAGTGTCTTTTGAGAGTGACAAAGCTCTGGGCATAAGGGGGTGGGAAACAAGGGACTCTCTCTCAGCCCTTTCCAGACCTTTCAAGTGTATCACAGACATAAGGGATAATGCAAAGGGGCTCAGGTACCGACCTTTCCGCAGCCCTATAGCCTCAGGCAGGACCACTGACCCTCTCCACCTTGGCATTGCTCCCTCTGTGGAAGGAAGCCCCTCCTCTATTATGGAATTTACTGTGATATCTAAATAGCTGAGAAGGAAGACAGCTCATCTGTTGTAACTATGCAGTCTTTTCCCTCTTTCTCTCATCTCTCTATTATCACCAACAAAAGCTAGTGACTTCTAGAATATTTGGTTGGTAGTCCCACCATGTCTTTGCGTTTTAGTTTTCGTTTTTGTTTTGAGGATCAGCCGGATCCCATCCCGCCGATAATACCATTATCACTCCACGTATATTTCCTACATTGCCATTTTTAAAAGCCACTCTATTGAAGGATAAAGTGCACGTAATTCAGGTGCATATTTTAATCCATTTGGCCATCCATATAAAACTGTGACACCATCGTATAGTCAAGGTAATAACTATACCTATCACCCCCAGAGGCAAAGGTTTCCTCGCACCCCTTTAAACTTCCTTCCGGCCCTCCCTGCAGATCCTCTGTCCTCAAACAACCCCTGATTTGTTTTCCGTCTTTATAGGTTAATTATCATTTTCCAGGGATTTATGTAAAAAAAATTATTCAATGTATATCTTCCTTTCCCTGGATTATTTCACTCAGTGCAATCACTTTTCTCCTTATCCAGATGTTTACATGTATTAATACTCCATTCCTTCTGGTCACTGGGTATTAATCCATGTTAGGGCTACACCAAAATGTAAGCATGTCACCTTTTTTGTGTATTTATCTTAATTTTTTAATGCTGATTTACTTATTTTTGAGAGAGAGAGAGAGAGCAGGGGAGGGGCAGAGAGAGAGAGGGAGACAGAGAATCCAAGGCAAGCTCCAAGCTGTCAGTGCAGAACCCGAGGCGGGCCTAGAACCCATGAGCCTTGAGATGGTGACCTGAGCCAAAGTCAGACACTAAACCGACTGAGCCACGCAGGCGCCCCTTGTTTATTTTTTAATGAGTTGTTCTTCTTATTATGAAGCTTGAGCAGTCTTTATGTATTCTAGATACAAGTTCTTTGCTGTCTAAGTTTTTTTTTCCCCCCCTGGTCTGGTCTAGTCCTTTTCATTTCCTAGTATATTCTGAGGAATATAAGTTTTAAATTTTGATGAGGCTAAATTTTCTTTTCTCTTTATGGATCCCGTTTTGGTGTCGCTCCTGAAAAATCATTGTCTACCTCAGGGTCACACAGGATCTCCTTTCTCTTCTCTTCTCATGTCTCTGGGAGTCTCTGAACCACTCTTGAAGACCGTTGGTTGTTCAATGGCGTCAGATACAAAAAATCGCCCCTTTCGGTCTCGTGGAATATATCATTAAAACGATAATCATGGTTTCACACTAGGGTCTCCTGGAAATGACCCTGAGCCTGTGACCCTGCATACTCAGCTGGCCATTATGCTTTAAGTCATGGAAACAGCACCCCACAGACTCAACCCCTTGGGATCAACTGAATGAACAGCAATGGGAATTCGTAGACAAGGGGTCAGCACTACTAGCCATTGTGGATATACAGCTCAATGGAATGTTGTCCTTTTCCATTGCTTAGCCAAGATATGAAGGACGGGACCCAAAAGTCAACACACTTGGTCAAGTGCAAACGACCATTTTAACACTGGATACTCTAACCAACAAGGGGTCTTTTCTTCACATTTATCATAAACTATTGGGCCAGTGCCTAAAAGCTGTCCTTGAGGGCAACAAAATGCCGAGAACCTCTTGCCTCACAGATAACCCAAACATAAGTCAGAATCATACACGTCTCTAGAAGTGCTAAGACTACAATACAAGACCTTGTCAGGACACTCTTTATTTCCTTCAGAACTGTACACATTACTGGTTGCAACCAAGATATACACTTTACTTTACAAAATGCATAACGCTGGGCTCATGGAAAAAGCAGTCAAAGGAACTTTCATGTGCCTAAAAGGTCCCAGTTGCTGGTTTAACTGAGAGACATGAGGTCTACTCGAAACCTCTTTTTCAAGTTCGAGTCTCATAGATGAGTCTATATTTTGCTCCTATCTTTACACATTTTCAACGCTGCCCCCAACCCATAAACCTGGTGGTCAAATTGAGGGCATATATTCTACTGGAACCCACTAATCATAGATTTACCCATGGGTCTGGCATCTGCTCATTTGACATGTGTCCCATTTTAACTTAAACTTCCACCGAAAATCGAACAACAAAACTGTTTCAAGTGGCCAGTGGTCTCCTTCCCTCTCAGCTGGGTGCTCTCACTGATTTACAGTGCAAAGGCCTAAACCCTCTACATAAATTATTGTTTCAACCAAATATGACAACCGCTGAGACTCACATCAACCCAAGTAGGTACCCATTGAAAAAGAATGCTTCTTGTCCTACATCCCAGATGGAATCTTCCTGGCCTGGCGGCTCATCCCTGGAAATGACATTGACCCAGATGACATCACCCCCAACCCAAGACCCTGCCCTGCAACAGAGACAACATCACTCTGGGCACTAAAATCTCGGGGCCGGCAACACCCACGGGCTGTTTTTCCTAAGACACAACTGGGACCCAGGACAGTTTTGCTTCTCTTCCTTTGTAAGATCAAAAGGATTCCACTATGTTTCTGAGCTTGCTGTCTGCTTCGCCCATGATCCTGGTATACTCAGCTCCACCAAAATATTAAAAGCAAAAATTCCAAGTCTATTTTCCTGGCGAATGCCGTATAAATGGAAAACTTAGTTATTGGCTGGCTTGCACAGACACTTTACACTTCTTTTTGTGTTCTGCCTTTCTACTTTCGTAATAAAATGCTTTTTACACTGGTTAGGGCAATTATGCCCTGGGCTCTAAAAATCTCCACTATCATTCCCCCAGTCCCCCACCAAATTTCCTTACTATGAATATAAACTTATCTTATGATTATGTTAAACAACACAGGGCCAGTTGTGTCCATCAAATTTTTAATTTTGTAAATATTTTATGAGTTTTTGGTATCTTTGGGGGTCCTTGCTGGCAGGGTAGAGACTGCCCCTCCCTGGGCTGGCTAATTCCTAGAGACAATAAGCAACTTATCGGAGAGCCTGCCTTTCCTATACAACCGAACAATTCGGTGTCCACATCTCTGACCACCTCCTTTATTTAACTCACACACCAATCCGATTTGTCTCCTACCCTAAAATGATCCAGAACCAGGAACCAATGACTAGCAGCAGTTCCTAGGACCTAAAGCCTGCTGGAATTATTCAAATTAGTGAATCCTTGGCTGATTGTTCCACCCTGCCTTGCCTTTGCCCCAAAACACACAACAAAGGCTGTGACCCTAGGCTTTCTTCTTGTTCCTTTCCGCCTCCTGGTTGACACTGGTGATTCCCCCTGTGGCCCTGCCACTAGGCATGCCTTGTCTTGCCTCTCATCTCTAGGGGAACTAACATTAAACCTCTCTTTCTCTGGTAGGGTCCCCTCCCTAAGGAAAGAAAACAAACCAACAACCTCAAGGCAACCTGGCTAAACGCATACGTGACAACATCCATCAAGATCTTTTAACATGAGACCCCTTAATCGGACTGCATGTTTATGTATTGCCATATATGGGAGACAAAGAATATAAAAAAATATGTCGCATGGCATTCGGGGCTCAGTTCTTCGGGCACAAACCCAACTGAGTGGTGCTGGCACGAATAAAGTTGCTTCCTGGAAAGCAAAGCCTCGGTGTCATGACTGCGAGAATCCTGCTACATTTCCATGGGATGGACCTCTCTGTATCATCGCTCAGCACCTTTATAAAGTCGTCCCCGGCACAAATCACTGAAGGACTTCCTTTAAATTTTTCAGCGTTTATTTGAGTCTTTTTCGTTGAGTCTTTACTATTAATCGAAGCATTACTCTGCCTTTGCTTTGCCAATATATTTTCTATCGATATACAATTCAGGTTGAACAGTTTTTTTCCTTTTAGTACTTTAAAGTTATTGTTCCACTGACTTCTCATTGAATAGTTACAAAAGAATTCTCCTGTCATTATTATCTTTGTTAACATTTTTTTTTCCTTTCCTCCCTCTATGTATGCATGTATGTATGTATTTCTTTATTTTACTCTGGTTGCTTTTAAGATTATTGATTATTAATCTATGCTTTTCTTAATATTTCTCATCTGTGGATTTTATTCAACATCTTGGATCTGGAAGTTTATGGTTTTCTTCAAGTCTGAAAATCTTCTGGTCGCTATTTAACTCAAATATGTTTTATTCTGTCTCTGCACCTTCTTCAAGAACTCCCGTTATATGTATTTTGGGCCACTGGAAGTTGTCATTCAGCTCTCTGACCCTTTCCATTTTTTAAAAACATTCAAATTTTAGATTCCTTTCTTGATATAACCAAGCTCTTTGCTATTTCCAAGGTTATTTTTACGTTGCAAAAAAAAAAAAAATTCCCTCCCCCTCCCAATCACGTATTTTATTCTCCCATTCAATCTTGGCTGCTACATTCAGAAAGCTCAAGGATACTTTCCTGTTGTATCTATAACGAAACCCTTAGCAGCATACAAGAAGTGTCCCATGTCGGTCAAATAGATACATTTCTTTTTTTATTATTATTATTTTTAAATTTCTTTTTTTCCTGTATGTGTTTAGTTTTGGAATTTTTCTCGTTGTATTTAAATTCACTATGTCTGCAAAGTCTAATCTGCTGTTGATTCCACTGCTATGAGTGTTGGTCACACATTCATATGTGGGAACCCTAACCTCCAATGTTATATATTTGGAGATGGGAACTTTAGAAAGTAACTGGGTTTAAATTATTTTTTAATGTTTATTTATTATTGAAAAACAGAGACAGAGTCAGAGCATGAGTAGGGGAGGGGCAGAGGGAGAGGGAGACATAGAATCTGAAGCAGGTTCCGGGCTCCGAGCTGTCAGCACAGAACCTGAGGCGGGGGTCGAACTCACAAACCGCGAGATCATGACCTGAGCCGAAGTGGGACGCTTAACCGACTGAGCCACCCAGGCGCCCCTCCTGCAAATATTCTTGAACTCTGTTCTAGGATGCAGTTAGGTTACCTGAACACAGTTTGAAATTTTTGTGTCTTGCTTTTAATATTTGTCAGGCAAGGTCAGAGCAGTATCTAGGGCCAAATATTCCCCAGTACTAAGGTAAGACTCTTCTCAACACCCAGTAATTTCTGGGGCGTCTGGGTGGTTCATTGGTTGAGCATCTGACCCTTGATTTTGACTTAGGTCATGATCTGATGGTTCGTGGGTTGGAGCCCCATGTGGGGCTCTATGCCGACAGTGTGGAGCCTGCTTGGGATTCTTTCTCTCTGTCAAATAAACATGCAGTAACATAAATTATGAAGTTTTCCAGCTTGGCAATAGGGAGCAAGCACTCTTTTTCAACCCTGTGCAATGCCTGACACTGTTCCTGCGAATCCTTTCAAGTGGTTCTTTCCCTAACTTGGGATATATTCATCACACACATGCTCTGCTCTGTACTTTGATCAATGCTCAAGGGGAGTCCTCTGCAGACCTTTGAAATTCTCACTTTGTTCAGCCCTCTACTTTATGTTTCCTATCCTGTGAATTCTCACCAAATGAGCCTCTCCAGACCTTCATCGTTGTGTCCTCAGCTTGGAAAGATGGCGTCCCTCCTTTCTTCCACAACCTGGAAACTTCCTCAAGGCAGGGAGCTGAGGAAGTCATAAGATTCATCAAGTTTTGTTGCATATGTCTTAGGCATTACCGCTTTTCTGTCTGGCATCTGGTATTATGGAAACCCTTCTTTTGTCTGTTTTGTCTGGCGTTTTTGGTTCTTTCAGACAAGAGAGCAAATCTGTTTTCTGTTACTCCCTCTTGGTTAAAAACAGAAGTCCTTGCTTACCTTCTCCTCTGGCATAACTTACGATAATGTTTCTATTTAAATACTATTACCCCTGTTAACTCTCTCCTTTTCTTTTATGGAATTTCATCAGCTACAATGTCCTGTCTTTAATCTCCATGTGCTTGAACCAATTTACTTCTTTCCCTTCCTTTCTTTCTTCCTTCCTTCCTTTCTTTCTTTCTTTCTTTCTTCCTTTCTTTCTTCCTTCCTTTCTTTCTTTCTTTCTTCCTTTCTTTCTTTCTTTCTTTCTTCTTTCTTTCTTTCTTTCTTCTTTCTTTCTTCTTTCTTTCTTTCTTTCTTTCTTTCTTTCTTCTTTCTTTTTTTCTTTGTCATTTATCTCTTTAGCTTTCAGAGTAAAATCCTTACTTGCCTTAGTTCTAATTCTCTACTTTTCCTATTGTTTACTCAGCTTGCAAGTTAGTACATTGATTGAGGCGACCCTCTCTTCCTTTATTCCCTATGTGCAGGCACAAAGAACATGTACGTGCTTGGTATAAAATTTTGCAATCAAGGGGCTCCTGGGTGGCTCAGTTGGCTGAGCGGCCGACTTCGGCTCAGGTCATGATCTCGCGGTCCATGGGTTCAAGCCCCGCATTGGGCTCTGTGCTGACAGCTCAGAGCCTGGAGCCTGCTTCAGATTCTGTGTCTCCCTCTCTCTCTGCCCTCCCTTTCTCACACTGTGTCTCTCTCAAAAAATAAACATCAAAAAAATTTTAAATTTTGTGATCAACTATAAATATTGATTCTACTATACACGTCACATTAAGAGAATGACTAGCATGCAGATAACATTTTCCAGGTTTAGGGATACATGACAATACTTTATTTTTCTTCATATTTCTGGCACAATGTTAATTTTGAATCACTGATTTAGTGATTTTATGTATATATAAAAGAGTAATTTAAAATAGTAAATAATAATATTATAGTATAGATACACGAGGTGGGAAAGTTTCTTTTAAAATCAAAGATTGCTAAAATTAAATGAGATAACTGAAAGGTGACTAAAAGAATAATTAAATAAATGACGGCATATCCATAAAGTGAAATGTTTTAGAGATTTACAATAATGTTATAGAAAAAAAATTAACGACATGGAGAAGTGCTCATGATGTTAAGTGAAGAATTCAGTTAAATTGCTTACATGATATGATCAATATATATTGATATGCCATTATCATAGGAAATGCTGGAAGAAATGCCATATGTTAAAATTTTAATGTCGGTTAATAGATAGCCGGTTTACAGAAGATTTTCATTTCTTTTATTCCACATGCGTTTTCTCAATTTTAGCAAATGCAACAATTTTTTTTGTTATTACCTTTGTGGTAGAAAAACCAATGACTTTTTTTAGTTAGAATGGTTAGCACAAGGTGCGTCTCAACATAAGCATTGATTAATTTTAAAAATATCTTTCATACCCTTCTTCCTTCCACTGTGTAAGTTGTTGCTTTATTTCACATTGCCTTTATTTTTAAATGTTCAACATGTCTACATGTTGAATAGAGAATAAGGTTATAAAGCACTTGAGTACAAGATCATTGTCTTTCAACTATTCTTTTCTTAATTTTTTTTAATGTTTATTTTTTCTTGAGAGAGAGACAGAGCATGAGTGGGAGAGGGGCAGAGAGAGGGGGAGACACCGAATCGGAAGCAGGCTCCAGACTCTGAGCTTTCAGCACACAGCCTCATGCTGGGCTTGAACCCACGAACCGCAAGATGGTGACCTGAGCCAAAGTCGGATGCTCCACCAACTGAGCCACCCAGGCATGCTCAACTACTCTGAAGTTCAATTAGTATAGCGCTATAGTTGCTGGGATTCACAACGAATTCACTATATATTTATTGATTATTTGAGGTATGTTTTTCTTCTTTTGTCTGCGTTTTATTTATTTATTTTTTTTACTTTACGTATTAAGAATTGAACAAGAAGCTGATTTTCTTCAATATTTTATAAATGTTAGAATGATGGGAAAATGTATAATGATATCTCTTCTTTAACTTAACTTCAGAAAGTTGTTAGAACCTCTCAACTGGGAGTGAAGTACTTTTGATTACGTGTGATTGTCTATTTATTTTTCCTCCTTTCCTACACAAGGCATCGGATTTGTCTTTGAAGTCATTCCCTGGATAAGGCTCTTTCTAATCTATTGGCAAAATTCAATTTCTGCCTGCCGTAATCCAGACGAAGGCAGAGAAAACACATGAGAAACTTGCCACTTCATGAAATAATTTCATTGTGCGGCCGAAAATCGTTACTAACCTCTGTAACACTTAATTAATTGAAATGACTCCAGCCGTGGGATTCTGCGGTGAAGAGGTTTCTAGTAGTTATATGTGATTCAACCTGAAACTCAGTGAAAACTGAAGGATACTTAAACATACATCAATGAATGAAAAATGAAGGCCTGTTGAATTTAATCAATCATTTGTCTCTTTTTTTCCTTCCTCTCCTGTACCTTGTTTTTCCTTTGGGATTTAATACATTTAGTTTATTTTCTTGCTAAACAAACATTCGCAATACTTTTGGTTAGACAGAGAAAGTACCAGATGTTGATGGGACGATTGATATAATTCTTTTTTTAGTTAAAAATGCCAAAGTATATACCTCATTCATTTCATCAAAATGTTATCATGTGGGTCAAGACCAAACTTATCTGATCAACATGGCTATTGATAAAGGCAACTGTATCACTAACATCAAATTCTTGCTTGAACAGCTTTTCCACTCAGTAATAAACCTATTTACCACATATTTATGTATGGCTTACCAAGATCCCTAGAACTTAGACCAGGTTTAGTGCACCAAAAATTAACAAAATAGTCTCAGCCTTTGAAATCTTCCAATAGCACCTGCAAACAGATGACTGATATTTCAAGATGGAACCACTAGCATTTTGACATCTCCTTGGTAATGTCTCCTTTCTCTTCCTCTGACATCCACAACTGCAGTTGCAGGGTCTATTAATTTGTGCAATATCTTCTGTCTTCCTTTCTCAGCCAGGACTCATACAGCTTTCCACCAGATGAGTCTTTCTCAAGCACTCCACACATTGCCCCCCAGTACTTCTTGTACCGATCAGTGTGGTCATCTGCTTCCTCAAAAGGCTTTGCGCAAATATTTCTCAAGTGCCTGAGGTCAGCGGGAAGCCACGCTAGGTCCTGGGGCTGTGTACTTGAAAAAAGAAAAAGACAAAGACAAAACGCAAGTGCCAGCTTTCAAGGAACTAAAAGCAGAGAGATAGGGAAGAAAAACAGTGGGTTGTTTCAGCATAGGATGATTAAACTCTACGGGTGAGGTGTCTGTGCTGCCGGCTGTATTACTAGAGAAAAGGGACATATAAGGGGTGCCTGGGGGGTTCAGCACATTAAGCTTCCGACCTTCGATTTCAGCTGAGGTCATGATCCCACAGTTCGTGGGATCAAGCCCCACATCAGGCTCTGGGCTGACAGCGTGGAGCCTGCTTCAGATTCTCTCTCTCCCTCTGTCTCTGCTCTTCCCTTGCTCATGTTCTCTCTCTCTCTCTCTCTCTCTCTCTCTCTCCCTCAAAATAAATAAATAAACTTCAAACAGAAAAAAAGGGACATATAAGTAAGATTCGGGCAGTGGCAGCACAAACAAAATCTGGTAAGATTGCATCATTTCCCATGATCAATGAAAGCAGTGACCACAAGTACATGAAAATGGGTAAAGACTCAGATCTGCAGGCAGATGTGACACTTCAAGCATGTGGGAGGTGTCATAAACATGAATCACGACTTCCTTATTTTCTCTTCTCATTGTCAGTGTTTCATTGAAATCTACAGGGTAAGTTGGGGGGGTGGGTGGACATGTAATTCCCACTGGTCTCCCTTCCCACCCTTAGAAACTCTAAAAAGAGTTCTGAAATTAACAGAAGAAACACATGGAGAAAAAGCAATGGAAAAATAAACAGTGAAACAAATTAAAACAAAATTCCACCTTCATGAGGTTAACTAGAAAAGCACCTCCTTATATCTGTCTCTCACATTTTTTTAGTTTTCTTTTTCTACTAGGATCTCAAAAGAGTACCCCAAGTGGGCAAGGCCTTATAACCCATGTTTTTTTACATGAAGAAATCGAGAAATTGGGACATGATCGAAGCCACCTGACTTCACACATAAGTATCTAAACAGGCTTCAATCTTCCTGCAATCTTCCTGCCGGGAACCTGGTATTTTTCGCTCACATGGAATGGCGGGAAAGACTTGACAGGATTGTGTGAGCTACAGAGTTGCAAGATTCCATGGTCATGCTTTCATTAGCAGCAGGTTCAACCCATATTTGAGATGCCAAATAAAAGGCATCGGGGACTTAGCATCAAAATGTATAAAACACCTCCATGGGAATTTATATAGCGTGATCTTGATTTGAGACATAGATTCTGTTGCCCGGAAAGATGATCTGAATATAAGGATTGATTGCTTCAATGCATTTTAAAACCAGCCATGTATTTATCTCTATCTGTGCACATTTAACAAGCTACGATGAAAAGTACAACCTTGTTTCATTGTATCCACTCTCTTGTGCGCAGCTGCATTAAGCCAAGGAACAGAATGGTAGCCAAGAGAAGCATTGTTTTTCTGCAACATTTGACTCCATCAAATGGAGTTAAAGAAAGGCACACACTGTGGGCAGTGTAAGCACACTCAGTGGGTGAGCTGCTCGGAAGGAAGAAAGCCAGAAGGGAACTTGCAATGCAAAGCAACAAAGCGCTTCTAAAAGAGATCAGCTGGCTCTTTTTTATTTTTGCTTTAAATGAGACAATATTCACAGATGACACAAAGTAAGGAACACATACAATAAAGAGCTAATCAATAGATTTCAACTGATGCCAGGGTTGTTTTGAATGGTTTAAGTAATTTTTTTTAATTAGAAACGTAATAGGACAGCCTTATGGAAATCAAGAAGAAAATTATCTTTCTTGTACCATTAACCCCTCGACGCAATCATTATTCATTTGTGTTTATCATCTGAGATATCTTTATCCTAGGCCTGTTTTTTATAATGGGAATCACGGTGTCTATACGACTTCATGTTGGGTTTTTCCACATTTAATTATGGAAGTAGTTTTTCAAGATGCCAAACTGTTTTCCTCTTTAATATTTAAATGCTGCATGGTATTCACTTTATTCTTCCTATTTCATTGGGTTTAGCTCTGTAAGCTTCAGTTTTTGATTTTATTAACTTTTTAAAAAAAATTTTGTGTGTTTTTGGTTTTTTTGATTTTTTTTGTGGGTTTTTTGTTTGTTTGTTTGTTTGTTTTTGCTTTGGAAAATAACCCTGCCGTATCGTACACACAGATCGTATACCAATTCATGGGTATTTCCTTAGGTTAGGCTTTCAGAAATATATGTTCTCTGCCACAGGGTCAGAATATTTTACAAACGTCTTTACTATCTATTGTCAAAATGATGCCTGGAGAAAGTTGTTGGTTCAGAATGTATTTACATGTACATGTTGTTTATTTATAGCACAGATGTGTTATGGTGAAACCCAGGAAAAAATTAAAACGAAAATTACTATCAAAGCTAAAATCCATAAGCAGCGAAGATGGAGAAGAAAAGAATTATATATGCAACAAAACAAAACCAAGCTGGTTTAGCAGGAAGCAAGGAAATTATCAAAGATCATTGAGACTATATCAACAGGACCCAAAGATGGGAAAATCTGAGCATTAACATGACTGCAGTGAGCATTCATGACCTTCCTTGGACCAGTATCCAATCCTGGATAACTTATTCCATTTCTTTATCATATCTTCTCTTTTAATCTCTGATATTATGAGGAGAACTGACCAGTAATTGCATGACTTATATTTACAATAAAGTAATAAATTCATTAAAAAGTCTTTTGAGAATTTATAGTTTATTGCATACAAGTCACTTTGGAAATTTGGTATGTAGGGCCAGGTAATAGTCGTGTCGAGGAAACAGTAGCTTTTTAGTGCTCTGAGATAAAAACCACCGGTTGCCTATCTTAAGACAGTCTCTCCTACTTTATCTAATCTATATATGACTTTATAATGTTGCGCCTTATGGAAAAGAACCGTGCTTAATCACATGATATCAAAATGTCTTACACCAAGGCATCCGAATCGCTCTGGACTTTTCTAATGACGATGAAGATGTGCGCCGCTTTCCTGTTGGGAGACACTCCTGATGGAGTGTGCGGTTCAGAAATTTCGGTGTTCATCAGAACCAGCTGGTGGTCTTATTAAAACACAGACTGTTGCACTCCGTGCCCAGAGATTCTGGTTCAGTAGGTCTGAGGGAACCTAAAGCGTCCACTGGGGAAAGCATAGTTCTCTGAAAAGATGAGGCTAATCCTTTGTACATACTCGTACGAAGTTTCCCATATAAGAATGTGCATTTCTAACAAGCTCCCAGGGGGATGCTGATACTCTGCTATCAGTCCAGGGACCACCCTCTAAGAACCAACAGTGGGGTGGTGCAAATGAGCCACTAAGTCAAATGAACCTGAGTTCAAACTCAGACACCACCGCGCATAGGTAACATGATAACGAGCTTCCAATCTTCCAATTCCAATGCGTAAAAGGGAATTCTGGTGGAAACGTCATTGAGCGCATTATGACGTCAGAGGAATGAAGTCTCTAAATTTCGTGGATCTCGGAAAGCAAGGGTTAACCAATTATTACCGAATATTACCAATTATTAAGTGTTACCAATACTTCTGCCTGCCTGTTGACCTTGCAGCCAATCTGAGGCTCCAGAGGGCATGACGTGCTGAATGGGGTCCAAAAGCTGAATATTCAGCATGACCTCCACCTACCATCTGAGTTTGATTTGGGGACTAAGCCTCTGTGTATGACTACCCTGCATCCGTTCCTATGGTTTTGGCCTATGCAGCCCCGTATCTTGTCTTTCATCTGGAAGCTCCCTGTTGAGAGCTTTTGTTCTGGGGGCGCCTGATAATGCCCCTTATACAGTTCAGGGCACACTGCTGCTGGGATACAAGCAGTGATCCTAATAAGGACCAACAGTAAATAACAAACACGACAGTAGATAACGATATCCTTATGACAACTCGGGTCGCAAAATCAGTCTGGCAAGCAGAGTCCTTCGGGACTGGTCCAAAGCACTTGGGGAGAAATGGCCACGGTAGGCTCTCTGCAAGCTTTTAATCGGACCCGCGCGAGGGGTCCCCGACCTAGTCTGTGATGTGGCAGAAAACGCTCGGTTCTGCAGAAGACAAATGCAAAGCCATACTCTGCGTTAGGAAACCCTCCGGGCTGGGTGCTATAAATAATAATAAAGATAAATAATAAAAAAAAGTGAAATGTTTTAAATGAAAGGTGATGCACTGTGAACTTAACACACTGGCCCTTTAGCCTTTCTGTTAACAAGGTAATCTGATTGCCATTGATTTTTTTCACCTCTGTTACTCAGGAGGTGATGGAATGCTGTCCACACAGACGTATTGAATCAGATACTAAACAAACAGCAACATAAAGAACAATTATCAGCAACCTTGCTTTCAGCCTGCTGATTATGACATTACTAGGAGACAAGGTCTGGGTGACTTAAAAAAAATAAAGCAGGGGGAGGGGTGCATAGATAAAAGGAACGCACGCAGGTAAGATTCTTCTGAAGAGACGCATGTTCATTTCAGAAGAATTTCCCAAGGAGCTTTGTCTCTGCTCCATAGCTTTGAAAGGGGCCATTTCCACTTCTGCAGTTTACTGATAGGCATTCTGGTGTGATCTAATTAACTACTTTTATTATGCCACAGAGAAAATAGCACGGTAGAGATGAGTCACTAATGCACATGTTTTTGCTGTATAGATTGTGGCTGAGTATTGTGCAGAAGGAATCGTTTAATTGGCCTATCGGGGTTCTCCCAGGAGCCCCCAAGAGTGAAGTAAGACCCTAAAATACTCTTTGAGAGAAAGGCCACACTTATGACCTGTCGATGGACCTCATGGATGGTTTGTGATGAGTGATTAAGACACCTTGTTTGAAATGCATGACCGGGGTAGAATTAGCGTGCGAATGCGGACTTCATGACCTATGCTGAATTAACTTCCCAGTCTCAAATATTTCCACGTTGCATCGTTTTATTTCATTTTCCTTAGACCAGTTGCTAAAGTCCATGGTAAAGACATGTATGTCTAAGCAGGTTTCCTACCTGTCGTCCTATGCTTTTGCCTAAATAAGAATGCCTCTGTCATCGTATTGCCTTTGACGACGTGTGCTTCTAACAGCAATATCTCATCGCGGCATTTTCTCGAGGGCAGTGCTCCAATTCTTCTGCCCTGACCAACTCTGGCAGCCATTACTAATTGACTGTGAAAGTGGAAAACGCAGTGGTCTGAAGAGATCTCTTTTTGGAAACTTCAGTACACTTTGGGAAATGTAGTCAACGGACACACACACATACACACACACACACACACACATACAAGCTCAATAAGTGTGATCAGGCCACATGGTGGTTCTGAAACAATATAGAAAAACTTGTAAAGGAAACAACAGGTCACCACAGTTGACGACGGTCATTTCAGTGCAAGGGTGGTCATTGAAAAAAGAAGAATTCGAATTGTTGGCCCGATGGCATCCTTCTCTTCAGCCTCGGTCCAGGTAGAAGTCTTGCGGAAATCAAGCTTAACAACAGGGGAGAATACAGAAAGAGGTGTAAAAAGACAGAAGGTAAGCTCCAAACTGGGTAGACAGTAAGCAAAGAGGAAAACTGGAGAAATTTAAAAACATAGATTTTTTTTTTTTTTGAAGTCAGGGTAAAAAGCAGAAAACCCTTCTTACATTTATTTTTTGTATGACACCTTGTCCTTCCACAGATTATATTGAGGTGCTGATATTACTGACCACGGTGGGGCAGGGGGCGAGGGGAGAGTCGTTTGGGATAGCAGTGGCAGAGAACTTGAGCATGCCTCAGAATCACTTGGAAGGCTTGTCACAGGGATTGCTGGATCCCACTCCCAGAGATCCAGATTTGCAATTCTAGCAAGTTCTCGCGTGTGACCTGTGCTACTGGTTATAGAAATATCTTCGGGGTGTCCATAAGCTTTAAGGCTTTTGTCCTGGGAGATGTCTTTGACCTCTACCAATCGGGTAGAAGTCCAAACAGCCAAGGTTTCGTTTAGAGTATTAAGTGTTACAGCTTTCTGTGAATTTGGATAAGTAACTAATGCTAAATCTCAAAATGCAACATACTGATACTTTCCATGTAGATTAAATGAGATACATAAAGCAGGGTAACCCTGAGCCAAGCAAATATATGAGATATGCTTCCTTTACTCTCCTTTCTTTAACGGAATTACAGATGTTAGCTCTTGGGGTCCCATGGAAAGAATGGATACTAATGGATTTCTCCCACAATACAGAAGATAATGACGCATCTCAGAAGTGTTAATAAAAAATTATTTCATGAGCTATAGCTTCCCCTGGGATACTGTGGATGGCTAGTGGGATTCAGAAGGGCAAGGGCCCTCAGTAAGTATTAGTAGGCTAGCTCTAGTCGGAACTAATTGCTGTATTTTACGTAAAAGTTATTGCACTAACCACACTAATGGTGACACATGTACTTTTGTTTCTCAAGGGACTTTTTAGCTCATCTTGGATGTTTAAGGGCCACGCAATTTTAAGACCACCAGTTTACAAACCTCAAACAAACACGGTGGGGCAGGGGCAGGAGAGAAGACACCCTCATACAAGGTTGGTTGGAATGTAAGTTGACTCAACTCCTATGGGAATGCATATCAAAAATCTTACAAACTTCACACATCGTGACTCAGAAATTTCAGCTTGGGAAACATACCATAAGGAAAATCATAAAGATAGAAGAAAATAAGATTAGGTGTAAAGAGAATTATTAAAGCATTATTTGTATTATCCAAAAAAAGGAAAGCGGAATAAAAGGGAAAAGATAAAGTCAGTGACAACCCTGGTCAAATGAGGGGAAAAAATGCAAAATATATTTGGAATAGGATCATAGCTGCAAAGAGGGATATAATTGGTTTTTATTGCTGCCCATATCCATAAGGATGACCTTGAATCAACGTTTCTCAACCAGGGATGATTTTGCTGTGCAGGGGGCATTTGGCAATACATAGGGACAATTTTATTGTCACAGCTGGGGAGAGAATGATAGTGGCATCTAGTGGGCCAGTGACGCCGCTTCACATCCTATAATGCCCAGGGCAGCCCCCACAACCAAGGATTTGTGAGCTCAAAACGTCAATATGGCTGATGTTGAGCATCTGCCTCAAATTCCATGACTTCTTTAAATGTGTTTGTTGAAATCTAAAAACCAAAACCAATAATACCTAAAGAATCGAATTGTTGGGGGAATGAAATGAAATCATCTCTGAAGAAAATCTGCTCTCTGGGGCACCCGGGTGGCTCAGTCGGATAAGAGTCTAACTTGGTTCAGGTCATGATCTCGTGGTTCGTGAGTTCGAGCCCTGCCTCGGGCTCTGTGCTGACAGCTCAGAGCCTGGATCCTGCTTTGGATTTTGTGTCTCCCTTTCTCTCTGCCCCTCTCCCACTCATGCTCTGTCTCTCTCGCTCTCAAAAATAAATACACATTTAAAAAAATTAAAAAAAAGAAAATTTGCTATGGCTTTTAGTCAATTCCCAATGAATTGATTTAATATGATTTATCTATCACTATTCTACCATGTTTTTAAGAAACAGGAAGGAATGGTACCAACTAAATGACCTTTATCCTTCCTTCAACTTTTCAATTTTTTCCAAACTTTCTCCAATATGCATAATGAATCATATTAAAAACCCAGATATTTAAAATATTGTTTTTGAATGAAGAAAGACTTTGCTGTGTAGTTAATAACCAGAAATACATTTTTTCTTATTATTCAGGAAGTGGAGAATTTGAGGTGTCGTATGGTGAGGCCAACTTAGCAAATATTTTTTGCATTTGGACAATCATCCAATTGTTGCAATATAGCCAGTGAAGTTTGGCAATATCTCCTACCCAACTAAAATGATTTATTTTCAAGCTACACTTTGAGATAATGAAGATTCTGAGCGTGCCAAAGAGACACTTTTAGGCACCACTTATACAAAAGAATTCCCGTTATAAGTCTAGTGATTGGTTAATGGTTCAAATAATAATAATAATATTAATGCCACTTTATTGAGGGCTTGCAATGTTCTTGAGGGCTGACCCTAGAAGAAAGGTGAAGTAATACTTCTAATTTTTGAAGTGACTATATATGGAGGAAAAAATATTTCAATAATTAGACAGTCTAAGTATTATGAAGAATGGAATTGTGGGGGAGAAAAATAATTTTTCCTCTGTCCTTCTGAATTCGTAGCTGAGACCCCTATAATTAAAAAAAAACAGATTAAAAAGAGAAAAATGAGCTGGGGTGCCTGGGTGGCTCCGTCGGTTGAGTGTCCAGCTTCGGCTCAGGTCTTGATCTCACGGTCCGTGAGTTTGAGCCCCGAGTCGGGCTCTGTGCTGACAGCTCGGAGCCTGGAGCCTGCTTCTTGTTCTGTGTCTCCCTCTCTCTGCCCCTCTCCTGCTCATGCTCTGCCTCTCTCTCTCTCTCTCAAAAATAAATAAACATTAAAAAAAAGAGAGAGAGAAAAATGAGCAGAAGTTTAGTAGAATGTATATCTCATTTATAGAAAGGAGATACCCAGGGAAAATGAATAACTCAAAAAAATGACTTAAGAATTTGGGATTACAAATCATCTTGTAGGGAAATGGGAAAGGGAGGTTGGCCTCTTAGGAGAGAATAAAGATTTGGGGGAAAGGTGATTTTTCAGAAAGATAAAGGAGGCTTAAAAGAATAGATGGGAGGTATGATAGTTTGTGACAAAGTTGCCCTGGGTGTGGTGTTGACATCTCGTCTCCTCTTCTGTGCTAAGAATCAATCTTCCCTGCTTGGTGAAACTCCCAGGGAGGGGACTTATGACAATTTGGAGGTTCTTTTGGAGGTTTTATCTTCAGGTACATAAGGGGACTTCAGAGAAAGCCTCTCCTTACAATGGCTGGTTTTCAAGTGTCTACGGCTCAAAATAATCAATATACCAATGCGGCACATTTTGGGTTGACATATTCTTCTCTCTTTCGGAATCTTGACACAATCCTTTGTTGGTCCAGTTTGGGTTGTAGCTAATGAAACTCAGGCCATGGCAAGAGCCCTACGAGGTTGACGGTTGGTGACCATAGTTAGGTTTGGGCTATGAAAGAAAACCACCCGTCAAGTCGATTCAAACCCTAGAAATCAGGTAGGTGGAGTGCTAGAAGGGTCTGGGGATTCTTTCAAGGAAAGAGTTTCCCAGATTATAAACAAGTGGGCCTGTTATGCCTGTGTGTATTTTCGTATTAGCTTTTTCTGTCTTCGTTACAGAGAAAGCAGGGAGCAATATTTGAAAAGAAAATATTCTCTTGGTATTTAAACTGAACCAAAAAAAAATGCACATAACACAAAGCTTAAAGGAATTTTTGCTTGTGGGATTTCCACATCACTTTTACCAAGCTAACCAGCCCTGTTATTTGGGACAGGGTTACAGCAAGCTCTCGAACTTCTGGGTGTCTATCCGATTCCAACCCTTAGCCTTATGGAAGCTCCTTCCTAAATATTAGGGTCAGAAACTGCCTTGTCTCAAGATGGCCCATTGATAGGGACGCTCTGGAAAAATGCGGGTCTAAACTGGGGAAGGCTTTATTATTATTATTATTATTTTTTTAAGCAAATAAAACCCCAGAATGGATTTTCTTTCCAAGATGTGTTTTTGTTTTTATCACAATGACCTTTCTCAGAAAAGCTGAAGCCAGCCTCAGGTAAAAAGAAATGGCCACATTTCATCTACAGTTAGCCTCCATGACCCCTGAACTTGGTTTTTCTATCTGTACCTCTTTTCATGCACCATTTCTCCTGGCGTCTGATAAGGGACACTCAAGTGATGAAGCAAGGCCAGATTGGAACTTTGACTTTTATAAAATAGCCCGTAAACAAATTCTGTCCCACTTTAATTGGTGATCTTATTCTCCCCGCCTCCCCCCCCCCACCTTTTTTTTTTTTAATATCACAAGGCATTGATAAACGGACAGAGTTGATAAAAAGGCACCACGCAGCACAGCAAAATGGAGTCATGAAATGAGGCCCCAACACCGGTCAGAGATCCTCGGTTATCATGCACGGTATTGGAGACGTAGTTGTATCCAATGTATAGATCTCGAAACACACGCAACCCCCCACTTCTGTGTGTTTACACACACGAGCACCATCCTCGGTTTTTTTTTTTTTTTTCCTATCTCTAACACAAAAGTCAAGAGGTTTAGGAACACACACACACAAAAAGAGATTTCTAAGAGAGGAGGCGATTGGGCCGGGGTCATTCGAAAGGGTAATTATTGTTAAATGTCAGGTTAACTCTGAAGGCCTCCGCTCATCCAACTGAGAACAGATTAGCCCAGATGGAGACATTTTCAACACGATGCTGTCTGGCCAATCAGAGACAGCTGGGATTAGCCAAATACCTTTTCTCATCTGCTTTGCTCACAGAAAGGTCAGTTTCTGCTCATTGCTTCTCTTTTAAGATGTGCTTTTTTTTATTTATGGCAGCCGTGTGCAGGAAATCAGGTCCCTTTTATCAGGGAATTAAATATTCAACATCTAAAACCCACTTTTTTGAGAGTCAACTTCATTCACTTTCAAGACCACCTTTTATCTTTTTTTTTTTTTTTTTTTAAGTGCCGAAGATCCACCGGGCGTCGTCTACGCAGTGCGTATGTTGACCCCAGCCCTCCTGCTAAGCTGGAGGTCTGCCTGTCGTGTGTGGCGTATTTTTGAAAGCTTCCTTGTTTCATTTCATGCGTTTTCTTCTTTAAGGGCGCCGGTTTATGCGTCCTATCGTTTTCTTCATAAAAAGAAGAGGGGGGGAAATGAAACTAACCCTGGAGTGCTCTAAAAGATAATCTGTTTTTATGGACAGCCTTCTCTCCGCCTAAGCAACGTAAATGAGCACATGCATAAAGATCAGTGACAAAATGAACAGCAAGAGAAACAAAGATCAGGGGTTTGTGATTCCTCGAACTGGATGCACGCACACACACCCCTTTCCTGTAAATTATCCATAGGGGGCACATCTATATTTGCTGAATGTGTTATTTAATATATTCATATGTGAATGTGTGTATTCTTAGGAGAAGTACGTGGGAGCACTTCTCCACGCTTAAAATGTCATTATTCCCCCCTTTTCCAATGCAATCCGTGTGAGGCACTACAACACTCATCTTCTGAAGAATTTGTTATAAAAGCTGAATGAGGACATTGGGAGGAAACCTTTGCCTTGTTGCCACTATGGACCTGTTCCCATTATGTTCCTTTAATTCACCCCCGTCCCGACTCCCCCCATGGGTTTTGGGAAAGTGGAGGTATTTTACACAAGAAGACAAAAGGAGAGGCAAAACAGAGTCTTTAACGGGGAAAATTTTACCACCGGTTTATATCGTACAGTTGCTTTAGGCAAATACTAGGGTAAGAAGCACAAGGCCATGGGGCGCCTGGGTGGCTCAGTTGGTTGAGCGTCCGACTTGGGCTCAGGTCATGATCTCGTGGTTCGTGGGTTCGAGCCCCGCATCGGGCTCTGTGCTGACAGGGCAGAGCTTGCTTGAGATTCTCTGCCTCTCCCTCTCTCTCTGACCCTCTCCGCTGGTGCTCATTCTCTCTCCCAAAATAAATAAATAAACTTAAAAAAAAAAAGAACTCAACAAAACAAAACACCCCCACATTGATAGGACTATGTCAAAAGAACACAAGAGTCAAAAAGAGTGCCCAGTGGTCAAAACTGGAATAATGTGACCAACAACGACAAAAAAGAAAGTACTATTGGATTATAACTCAAGTATAAAATGAATATCCGCGAGCCCATGTCAATATACGTTCATGTCGTGTCCTGAATGGGTTCCGCAAACAGAACCAGGACGTTAAAGGAAAGAAAAAAAAATTGAGGAAATCTGAACTGAGTCTAATCTTTGGTTAATAATAATAAGGGGCACCTGGGTGGCTCAGTTGGTTTTTGGCTCAGGTCATGATCTCGCGGTCCGTGGGTTCGAGCCCCACATCGGGCTCTGTGCGGACAGCTCAGAGTTTGAAGTCTGCTTTGGATTCTGTGTTTTCCCTCTCTGTCTGCCCCTCCGCCTCCTGTGCGCACATGTTCTCTCTCTCTCTCTCTCAAAATAAGTGAGTAAATCTTTAAAAAAACGTGTTATAAAAAAATCAACTCAAACTGTGAAATATCTTCAAAGGCAAGCTCACTTAAACGTCAAATAACGTTTCTTTAAAAATGACCATTCCGGCTGGTATGATCCCTTTGAACCCTGCCTCTATGTATTGGCTCTCTTTCATTCCCTCCACTCTGGATTTGGACCTGAAATTTGACCAACGTGGGTCTTGCGTCTAAAAGGCCAACCCCGGAAAATGCAGAAAATGCAGACAGAGGTAATATAAGTACAAACATAATCGACCACATAATGCCAAGACACCAATCAGATCATGAATATAACACACAGTAAAATATTCCACCTACCTTTTCCTCCATTAACTAAGTAACGGAAGTAGAAACATATTAGACTCAGTGGTTGTGAATAGTTATTTCGATGCTTTATCCATTCAGGGGTATTCATAACATTCATGCCAAACTTCAACCAATTATTTCTCATTTTATTATTAATCATTGTGTTTCCAGTCGGTACACATGCTTAATTACTACGTATGGATGTTTGATGAACTGCACGTGTAATTTTCTAAATATCTTCAGACTGTTTGGTTCTCAAGAGTGGTGAAATGGGAACAAATTTTAATGTCCCTAAGACAAATTTTTTTTCCCTAAGTAGTGGGATGCTTTATTAGTTCTTCAACTTACATTGTGTTTTAGAGCTAAATGCATTTGGCTGCTTTTGGTGTTTTGTTGTTTTTTTTTTTTTTTCCTTTTGAGGGAGATGAGCTTTGTTGCCAATTTCACATCTAGAGATTAAACCACATAATGACTGTGATGTTAAGAAACTTACAGTCTTTAAGATTTTTAATGATGTTCCAGTGGCAATAGAAAAACAAAAATCTTGGAGTGGGAGTTCACTTGTACAATTCTTGTCAGAGAGCCGATTAGTTCACGTTCGCAAAAGAAAGAGAAAATTCGTGAGTTTGCCCAGTTCTCTCTTGTAGCAAAACAAAGCCATAGAGAAATATCTTTTAAGGCAATAAAAGGAAGGTATGTTCTAGTACAGACATATTTCAATTGTTATTGTTTTCTGAACTGACTGGATGATACTGGATAATAATGGGATATTTTTGACAGTCTTTTATTTATGTGTCTCTGGATGAGTTTGTGTCTGAGTGTGGGTAAGCTTCAGTGTTGCACAAATCAGAGTAATATGTACTGTTAACATGGCCAAAATGAATTTGTTTGCTCCCCAAATGCATTGATTTCCAGATTCCGATAAAACAACGTTTAATTGTTCACCCACCACAGGGAGTTATTTATATAGGGAGCAGGATGTGAATGCAAAACGGGATTATAAAAATAGGATTCTGGAGGAAAAATTGAGTTCAGGTTTGTTTTTGGAACCACCCACGTGGCAAAGTTGGTCAGCAAAATTCCTATGAATTTACTGCAGAAATAATAAATGAAATCTTTGAGCAGCTGACCTTTCTGTTGCACACGTCACTAGAGGTAAATTCCTTTAATGTGCAGAATGCATTTCTGCAGGACTTTACTTACGACGGTATATTTTGCAACTTGGGTATAGAGTAACAGTGTATGAAACTAAAATATAATGGAACTTGACCGATATTGCCTTGTATAGCTATGCTATTATTCTGATGTCAGAAATTCATATAAGGACAACTGACATAAATCGTATCAGCCTGATGATTCTCAGATCATATAGCGCATCTGTCTCAAAAGGTTTAGTGATCACATACTGTATGCCAAGCAGCTTATAGGTACTGAGGAAATCGAAAAATCCATTTTGCCCCTAAGAGGCTCAGGGCATCTTCTGTGTTTCTGTAGCATTTATAACAGTGGCAATTTGGGGCACTTGGATGGCTCAGTCAGCTAAGTGTCTGATTTACCGTCTGTCAGTTCAAGCCCCGCCTCGGGCTCAGTGCCCACAGCTCAGGGCCTGGAGCCTGCTTCAGATTCTGTGTCTCCCTCTCTCTCTGCCCCTTCCCTGCTCCTACTCTGTCTTTCTCTCTCTCTTTCTCTAAAAAAAGAAGGAAAAAAAAAAGATTGTAACGGTTGCAATTTATGCATTAGTTGGTTAATTAATCACGTAATACTTCTCTATCTCTCTGGATGATACAGTCCCAGATAGCAAAGTTCATTTCTTATGTTGTTTCCAGAGCAAAGTAGAGTGTCCAGCACTTAGTAAACATTTAGGAACTTCTTGCCTGAATATAAAAGAATAAATGGAATCTCTGCTAGTTGTAAACACAAATGCATTCTCTCTCTCTCTCTCTCTCTCTCTCTCTCTCTGTCTCTCTCTCTCTTTTTTTCTATCAAAATGCTGACAATACTTCACCTGAGAAACACATAGCCTGGCCTTCCTTCCCTCTTCCAGGTGATTGTGGAGTTTCTTGGAAAGTTCTTGGAAAGTTCTTGCTGCAGTTTAGAAACAGATCAACCCTGAGGGCAGCTGGGTGGCTCAGTCAGTTAAGCTTCGGACTCTTGACTTCAGCTCAGGTCATGTTCTCATGGTTGGAGGAATGGAGCCCTGCCTTGGGCTCTGCACTAATAGAGCAGAGCCTGCTTGGGATCCTGTCTCTCCTTTTCTCTCTGTCTCTGTCTCTCTCTCTCAAAATAAATAAGTAAAAACTTACAAAATAAAACAAAAATAGAGCACCCGGACTGGCTTGATGACTCACCAATATCTGGGAGCTGAATTATGAACATGAAAGTCAATCTTATAGGAAAGAAAGAAAGAAAGAAAGAGAGGAGGAAGGAAGGAAGGAAGGAAGGAAGAAAAAAGAAAAAGAGCATAAAGAAAGAGAGAGAGAGGAAGAGAGGAAGAGAGAGAGGGGTGGGAGGAAGGAAGAAAAAGAAAAGAAAGAAAGAGAAGAAAGAAAGAAAGAAAGAAAGAAAGAAAGAAAGAAAGAAAAGAGAAAAAGAAAAAGAAAAGAAAAAAGAAAAAGAAAAGAAAGAAAGAAGAAAGAAAGAAAGAAGGGGGTGGGAGGAAGGAAGAAAAAGAAAAGAAAGAAAGAGAAGGAATAAAGAAAGAGTGAAAGAAAGAATGAAATAGAGGAAGAGAGAGAGAGGGGGGTGGGAGGAAGGAAGAAAAATAAAAGAAAAAGAAAAAAGAAAAAGAAAAGAAAAAGAAAAAAGAAAAAGAAAATAAAAGGAAAAAGAAAAAGAAAAAGGAAACAAAACAAAACAAAAACCCCGAAACATATATGGAGCCCAGGGCCCTGACAGTTCGGCGGAGTCCCCTTGACCTGCAATGAAGGGCCTATCTCCAGACGTTGACATAATAGAGCAGTAAATTTCCATCTTCTGTAAACTCTATTTCCTGTTCTGTTAGCACTGGTAGTTCAACAAAACTTTTCTAATCCATTCAGATCATTACAAGTTCCTACGGCTAAAATTGGGCATGTATGGCGTACAAACAAATCCTATAAGGAGCAGTATGTTGCTTCTTTTCTCCACAATCAGAGTCTTTTATTTTTTTTTTATTGAGTTACATCAGGGATTCTCCATTCGGGGTGATTCTCCTCTCCCCCTCTGCTCCCCCAGGTGTCTAAAAATGTGGGAGACACTGGCGATATTTTGGATGTCACGGCTGGGCGATGGGGTGTTGTTACTGGCACCTAGTGGGGAGAGGCCAGGCACGCTCATGGTCTTTCAGAGCACAGGACAGAGAGCCCTGCCACAAAAAACTTATCTAGACCTGAATGTTAATAGTGCCGAGGTGAAGAAACTCTGGGTTACATCTTTTATTAATTAAGTTGCCTACACAGCCCACCTAACCTTTAACTATTGATTAATGTTTGCTTTTCAACGTGAACCTGTTTGTTGACTTTGCCTGCACAGGAAGAAAATTGCCACGTCACTTCAGATCTTGAAGCAAAATTTACTCACCAAAAGTATGTGTCACGCTGTGGGGTTAGGTGGGAGGGTGTGTAATATACAAAGTATCGGCGCCGTGAATTCTCCTGCGTAAAATACGGCAATATGAAGGGGCACGAGAGAGTGTCAGATAATTAAAGGGGTCAGTGTGATAGGCGCAGCCGTTGAGCGAATTATGCCGCAGAATAAACTGAAGATGGTTATGCAGGTGGGTGAACTTTTGTTTGGAAATGAAGCCACAGCTGAATTGGAAACTGAGACATTGTAATAAGATACCCACTAGGAGACAATGGCTAAAGTTGAAAAAAAAATGCTTAGATGTATCTGGCGTCTGTAAGACTTCCTCGTTTTCCTCTCGGATCCCAAAACAGAAAGAGAGAAGGAAAGAAGTAAGGAGTGAAGGAGGGAGGGAGGAAAGAAACGATGGGATGGAGCTCAAAAAGCAGTTCAACCGACGAGTGATCCATTAAAAGTCACCAATATTAAACTAAGTAAGAGCAAAATCCACAAAGGCCACTTGAAGTCTGGAATGACCGTGTCCTTGCCGGCAAAGTAAACCCTCACCTAGCATTCAACGGTTAATATTTATAGGTAACTTTATAATCATTCCTATCAGCAGAGAAGAGCTACAATAATCCGATTGCTATCCCTTTAACCAAAGCCTGTGTCGTAAACCTTGTAATTTTCTGCTCTCAGGCTCAGCCACTTTCAACACATTTAAATTAGAAAGGACTATGCTAATTTTGCTTCATAGCCAGGGTAATTGTTGGAAGACATAATTATCTTTTTTTTTTTCCCCAATCGTTTTATTCTCTAGTGTTGTTTAAATTCAGTCTCAGTTACCCAATGTCTTTTTAAGCCTGGGCCATCTCTAGCCCCCACCCTGCTGGAAATATTCCTTTCATCTTCTTTAGCTATAAAGAGCTTAGATGTCCTTCCCCAATCGCCATGTTATTCCTCTGTGATCTTCCTCAGGAATTGTGTGTGAGTCTAAGTCCGTGAGTTAACTCTATATTTAATTAAAAAGTGCTGCCCTTTATTTTCCTTATATTAATGCTTAACATACCATAGAATTGACTCCAGAAAAAAGTAATAGGATGGCCCGTTGAAACATTTGAAAAGAGATTGGAAGGGTGGCCGGGGCAATTCTCTGTTGCTTTTAAATACTTGAGAAAGGAAGACACTTATATTGATCCAGACACCAAACTGGAACAAATGAGTAGAAATGACAGGGAAGGAGATTTGGGCTTTCAATAAGAAAGAATTTTCCATCAGTAGAAGGGGAGTGGGTTTTCTTAGGAAGCAGTGAGCTCCAGACCTACAAGTGTTCACCCTGAGGTCAGGGACCCCCCCCCCCAACACAGAGAGGGAAACAAGATGGCAACTTTCTTTCTTCTTTGAAGACAGAGATTCACCCCTAACAAATTGTAAAGGTAACGTTGATATTAATTAGATGGTATCCGACTGCTCAAAAGAGGGAAAAAAGATGCACGGAGGAATAAATGACATTTTGCTGGCTGCTGGGGTGGGGGTCCTCTCATTGTTTTGGTACTGGGTGAGGAACAAAGGTGAATCTTTAGGTGCTCAGTCATCTGAGAAATCGACACCAGCTGAATTCATCTCTTTTCTCTAGTGTCCTTTAACTTCTTTCCAGTCACCTGTGATGTCCCTAACCTAACATAGCCTGAACTACCTTCCTCATGAGCTGCCTTTCTCTTGACAAGTCAGCTACCAGGAGCTTCTCCCAGCATTTGGAAGAGTGCCATCAACTGCATTGCCTTAAACTCCCGGACAGGTCTAGTCACAGAGCGTCGTAAGTCAAGTGTTTATATCAAGGTTCAATACAATCACCACGCTTGAAGCCTACCCATGACAAGTCCCAAGTTCCAAGTGTTAAGTTCTCTACTTTTTAAAAGGCTGGGACCCAGGCACCTGGGTGGCTCAGTGGGTTCAGCTCTGACTTGTGGTTTCAGCTCAGGTCATGATCTCTCGGTTCGTGGGATCGAGCCCCACGTCTGGCTCTGTGCTGACAGGGCAGAGTCTGCTTGGAATTCTCTTTCTCCCTCTTTCTCTGCCCTACTCACGTGCTCTCTCTCTCGCTCTCTCTCTCTCTCAAAATAAATAAATATTCAAAAAAAATGTCTGGCACCCAAGGAGGAGGGGGACCAAGGTCGGGGAACGTGGCCATGTTATTCATGCCAAGAGCTCGCACTTTTCAGTGAGCCTTGTGCCTCTTTCCGGGGTGCGTGTGAACACTGCTTGAGTTGGGATTGAAGAAAAGAGTGACGAACGCAAGGACAGACAGCCCCTGATTGTCTCTGAGGTCTCAATTCCGTCACTGTATTTCTCGGACTACGCCAACATCTGCAACTAGTGTCAAGGTATGAAAAGAGAGACCCCCACAAGGAGGTATTTCAGCTTCGTCTTGAGGCCAACAGATTGGAGTGGGCTCTTGTCTTTCAAAACACGTTAAAAATGTGTTCAGGAAACTTCCCCAACCCAAACAGTATTCATTATACATATGGAGTCAGCATGCGTGCATATGCATTCATACACATTTATTTAGTGCAATCTGTATCATTGGCCAACCATTTAGACAATTCAGTTATAGTTGGTATAATGCATTTAAAAAAAAAAGTAGAGACGTTCTCTGGGACTTTTGAAATGAATGCTTTATGCCAGCGGGCATTCGCACATACGACACATTAAAGAGGAAGGCTTGCGTGCCCTCAGGAGGCCGATTTAGGAAAGGTCAATTAGCTTTCTTCAGGCTCTGCCATTAAGAGCTCACCCAGCACACCTCAGTTTCCTCACCTGTATAATGGGGTTGAGACTATTGCTTTCTATCTCTCAAGGGCGTTTGAAAGATGGATGAGATCAGTTTTCTAAAGCACCGTGAGCTTCTTGGGAAAAGGTACTATGAAAAATAAAGCATCATTATTCATTTTGTGCTGGGACAGGACCCTTGGGGGTCCCTGAAAAAGAACAAATAGAGTCATTTTTACTGGAGACAAGAGAGAAATGTTCTCACAGGAAATTCTAAATTCAGCGGAAAACAAGGTTGCTGGGGAACTTCTTTGGGTTCTGTCTTTAAAACACGCATTGCATGCCTGTACTAGTCCCCTCTCTGCGGCATCCTGGGAAACTAGAACGTCAACTATGCACGTAGGTAACTCTGTGTGTGTGTGTGTGTGTGTGTGTGCGCGCGTGTGTGCACAGGCCTTCGTGTGTGTGTTGAGGAGAGAGCGAAGGAGAGACAGAAGGCAAAAAGAGAATTAAAAGATTTTCTAAGTGAACGGGTTTGAAGAAATTCATCTTGGCTTATCTGCATCGCTGTTAAGTACCCGTTTACAACGGGGGCACCCGGGGGGCTCAGTCGGTGAAGGGTCGGGGGGGGAATATATATATATATATATATATATATATATATACACACACACACACACACACATGCACACACACACACAGACCACCAGGCCATCATCATTATCAGATATCGTTTCTATTCATGGTAGGGGGATTAAAACTGCACGGAAATAACACTTTTTCTTTCTGTTTGATTATATGACTGTAAGGGGTATGCAGCTTTGCAAAGGAGTAGTTTTGATCGGCTGATCAACTCCCGAGGACCGGAAGGCTTATCCTCTCCCCCTGGAAAACACACAAGCAACACCAAACACCAAAACGCAAACAACACAAAGAACTCCCAACAACCCGAGGGCTGGCGCAGCGGCTTTCCAGGCTGCCACGTCTTTCCTGGGACCCTCTCTGGTGTTCTGCTAACATCCTTTTTCTCCTTGACTCGCTATCAACCGCTAAACTCGGAGGCCTCAATTGTGACTCACCTTTGACCCGAAATGAGAAGAAGAAACATTAAGCGTTCTTTTTATTTGACATTACAAGTACTGTACTGCCCCTTGGTTATTATCCAATCATGTAATGGAGCCCTCGGTGTTTGGTTTTCTTTCTTAATTTAAAGGATCTTAACGCCAGACAACTTGACAGCTGTAAGCACGGGGCCGCCCGGTTTAACCACCGGGCGGCCTGGTCTCCAGCTCCTTCCTCCCGAGGCTGGGAGCGAGTGGAGAGGGTTTCTTTGATTTCGAACCACACTGGGCCTTATAGGCTATAGGATGGCGATCCTCTGGTGCTCCCTGCCCCCCTCCTGCTCGGAGGAAGGAGCTCCCCTGTGTCATTTACACCGGGAGGCCCAGCTGCCTGGGGGGGGGGGGGACACTTTTCTTTCCTCCTTCCTAGGACTAGCCGGTCCTGTCCTTACTGTTTGTGCTGTTTCATCCTCCTCCGGCAGCGCTAGGCTCGGGCAGGCATGCCAGGATTCACACATCCTGCTCTGTTCCAGGATCGCGGAATGCAAAGATTGGAATCCACCGCAAGGGCCGTGGAACCTTGCTACTCGAAGTGCGGGCCCTGGACCGGCGGCATCCACATAGGCTGGGAGCTTCTGCAGCTGACCCCTGTGGCTTGTCCCAGACCTACCAGCATGGGTATTTGCTCTTTCTCCAGATCGCCAGGTGAGGCGTAAGCACGTTACGATTCGAGAAGCACTGACCTAAGTCCACGTGCCCCCCTGATTTAAGAATTTTACGGAATTCTGGGCTGTGCCAGGAAGTCACGTCAAGCTTTAAAGATTCTGGTTTCGTTTTTCTGGGACACAGCCTGGGCACCCATCCCCCATGTGCGTTTCAGATTGAGAAACACGGATGGCTCTAAAGCCCTGGTTCTCAATGTCTCATCCCCAGAGCAATAACACCAGCATTATCTGGCTAAAATGCAAACTTACGGGCCATCCACTAAACACACTCAGTCAGAAACTCTGGGATTGGGACCCAGCAGTCTGTGTTTTAACATGTCCTCTATGCGATGCTGATGCAAATTCTACAACTACAGGTTTAAAAAAATAGAGATGCTCCAATCCTAACCCTAAAGAGTAAGTCCGGGCCGGGGTGCCTAACTGGTTCAGTCAGTTAGGTGTCCAATATTTTTGTTTTACATTTTTTTTTAAATGCTTATTCATTTTGGACAGACAGAGAGTTGGGAAGGGGAACAGAGAGAGGGAGGAACAGAATCCGAAGCAGGCTCCAGGCTCTGAGCTGTCAGCACAGAGCCCGATGCGGGGCTCGAACTCGTGAACCACGAGATCATGACCTGAGCTGAAGTCGGAAGCTCAACCAACAGAGCCCCTCAGGTGCCCCCGTTCCTTTTTTTTTTTTTAATTTTAGGTGTCCAACTCTTGGTTTTGGCTCAGGTCACGATCTCATGGTTCATGAGTTTGAGCTCTGCATCGCGCTTGTGATGAAAATGCAGTCTGCTTGGGATTCTCTCCCTCCTTCTCTCTCTCTCTCTCTTTCTCTCTCTCTCTGTCTCAAAATAAATAAATCAACTTAAAAAAAACAGAAAAAAACAACAAAAAAAATAAGTTGAGGTGTATGGCCTCCTATGGTTGTTTCAATGCAGTTTCGTTGAAAGACAATTAAAAATTCAGGTACTCATTTGAATTTTGGAACTCACCATATTTTAATGTTCATCGTTTTGAAGTCGGGGAGAGAGGCAGAGAGAGATGGAGAGAGAGGGAATTCCCAGTAGGTTCCACGCCATCAGCACAGAGCCTGATGTGGGGGCTCCATCCCAGGAACCATGAGATCATGACCTGAGCCAAAATCAAGACTCAGTCGCTTAACCGACTGAGCCACCCAGGAGCCCCTGAACCAGCCACCTGTTAAGAACTCAAAAGCCACAGGCCACTGATGGCCACAAAAGGGACGGCACAGATACAAAACATCTCCGTAACTGCAGAAAGTTCTGCTGGACCGTGCTGATCTATTCTTTGGACTAAGGCGAAATAAATCATCATTGTCACCATCATCATAACAACTATGTCAAAACAACATGTCCCGTATATTGAGTGATTCCTGTGTTTCAGGTATCAAGCTAAGATATCAAGCGATCTCTCTTTTTTCCTTACACGTTACCAAATTATTATTTAATCACAGTGGTTGAGTCTACGAAGGACTTTCAGGACATGAGAATAATTTCTGCCCCCGCCCCCTTCTGCCTGCTTCCCTGTGACTGCCTCACTGTGCCTTGTGACAAGTCTGTGCCACCCTCTTCTGCTTGCCATTGGTCTCCGGGCCCTCGCAAAGCAGGCAGTCCTTGGGCGCGCTCTGAGACCTGCTGTGACTAATCGTGCAAATGTCAACATGGCGGCCGTTCCTCTCGTGGAGCTTATACTCCACCGATGACCCCTTTGAGATCAGAGCTCCCTGGGCACCAGGGGTCTTCTCTCTGGCCCCTGGGAAGGCATGCGCACCATTTTCCCTAATTGCCCACGTCGCCTCTGACACTTGACTAGACTCTTGGAAGCACTTTACTAAAAACCCTGGGGGGTATGGGAAGTACCACACTCTCGAAGCCACAACTATTCTAGAAATAGTGATCCACCGGGGCTCTACGGGGACGCAGCTCGACCAGACCCTTCTGTTTTCAGTACCGACCAGCTATGAAGCACGGAAGTTTCCCCAAAGGTTAATTAAGAGGTCTCACCAAAATGGCCCCTCCCCTTATAAACAGAGGGTCTGCCTGGTAAGCAGATTCCAGGCTCCACCTAGGAAACAAAGCTACTTGAAAGCCCCCAGGGGTATAGACTTCCCAGCTTCCAAAACTTCAGGTTTGGTCTTAATTATACAAGCATTTTGTCTTGGCCCTCCTACTTGCCAATCCTTCTAGAGTGTTTTGTTTCCCCATCGCTCAAGGAGGAATACACAGGAATACACAGAGGGAGTGTCCCAGGGTGAGGTTATCTGGGGGCTCCCAGAAGAAACTTGTAAGTATTACTTCTGCTTGAATAGAAGTCAAGCCCCCACACGCATTTTTAGTAATAGTGTATCTTCGGTTCAACGTGCCCATAATCTGGGTGCATCGTAACAGACTCCTAGAAGTTTTAAGCTCAAAGGAATTTAGGGTTGGTCTAGCCCAGTGGATTTTTGGATGTACTTAATGGCAAAATCTGTCTTCAAACAAAACCTTACGTGGCAAGTCCAATCTATGAAGCAGGACAAAACAATGCTTCTCGGATTGAAACAGGGAAGGTCAATGGGGCCACCCCGTCCCTCTTGGGACTAGCTTTTGAGCTCTTGTTGAAGCCATTTATCAGGCCCAGCCCCTGATTTTGCGAGTGGAGCATCTAGAGCCATTAATTAAAGTTAAATCGTTTTCAGAAGATGGGTTTCTGGTGAGCCTGAAACTGTGAGACTAGGCCTCTCTCTGTTCCATGTTGTTTTCATTTGGTTACCCCATGATGCTTTTAACAGAGTGGTTGTTGAGGTAGAAACTCTCACAAATGAATAGTTCCTTAGCTAGAAAACGGACCTCATCCTCCTTCTGCTTAAAATCAATTGGCTTCTCGTATAACTCAAAATAAGACCCCCAATCCTTGCGGTGACCACTAAGGCTATCCATTTTCTGCCCCTCCCTCCCTTTTCTGACTAAATTCCCGATTCTCTTCACTAAGTTTACTTGACATCAGCCACACTGGCCTCTGTGCCTTCCGCAAACACATCACGGACACTCCTGTCTCGGGATTTTGTACGTGCTGTTCGCCCTGCTTGGAAATCTCTTCTACGGATATCACAGGTGGCTCTTTCACTTCCCTAGAGTTCTTCCCCCCTGTCGCCATAGCAGTGGGGCCACCCCTTTATCAGTTATGGCGGCTACTTTGCAAAGATGGCCCTCCGATGAACCACATCTTCTGTTCCACCCCTTATATCAGAGGGACCCTACAGCTTGCTTTTGACCAGCATAACATGGGAGAAATAGCAATTCGTACCTTTCAGGTGGGGTCACCAGGACTTCTTACAGTACTTGCTCTATGACATATAAGAAGCCTGACTCTCTGAGCCCTAGGCCATGAGGAAGCCCAGGAGGGCCTCATGGAGACATCATGCAGAGGGAGAGTGTGTCTGGCCAGAATCCACCTGACAGCCGGGTGAGTAGAGAAGCTACCTTGAACATCCAGCCCGTTCAGTTCTTCGGATGACTCCCGTTCTGGTTGCTGAGTGCCTGCAATCGGATGCAGATCCCAACTGAGAACTGCCCGGCTGAGTCCCAGTGGAATCATGAGAAAGAAGACATTTTTTTTTTCAGCCAGTAGATTTTATGGTGATTCACTGTGCAGCAGTAAGTATCTAGACTAGAAATCAATATACACTGTATCCTTCCCGTGCCCCTAGATACACACTGAGGCCCCATATCCTCTTTCCCGTGCTTTATTTTTCTCCCATAGATCTCTTATCACCAGCTGGCTTACTGTGGACTCCTCTGTTTGTTATTGTCTCCCTACCCCGCTGGAAGCTAGGCTCTGGGAAGGTAGCGACTTTGTCTTATTCACGACCCGGTCTCTCCTGCCTGGAACATGTCATAAGCTAGACAATAAATATGTGTTGAATGGATCAATGCACTTAATTTTGCTGATTTTCTTAAGTTCGCTTTGACAGAGTATAACAAGCACATAAAAAAAAAACACTGAAAATATTTAAAATACTTTCATGACTATGGACTCCTACGGATACGACATCTGGAATGGCCCCCAAAGGCCCAGCCTTCCCCTTCCCGTTGAAGCGTACCTTTCTTTAAGGGTCTTAATACATAATGACTCCCCGGAAACAGTACTAGAAGAGTCAGGCCAATTCAATCAGAAGAGCTCAAACAACACCCAAACGGAGATGGTTACCAGAATCAAGTCAAGCCCTGTTGAAGAGCTCTTGTCCGCAGACCTGCAGCATACAAACTTCTCCCTGGTTCCATAACACTTGTGGAATGCCTGTTCTCTCTCTCTGTCTCTGTCTCTGTCTCTCTCTCTCTCTCTGACACAGTGGTTACAGAAAGTAAAGGATGCATTCCCTACTTTCAGTGAAGGGAAAATAAAGAGAGAGAGATAATGAAAAAAAAAAAAAAACAACACTCCAAACTTTGATACAGCATATGTAAAGTGATTTAGAAGCTTGTGCAGAAATACAGTTCAAGCTACTTTTTCTCATGTCAACAACTTTGTGGAGAAATGAAGGGTATGAAGATGTTTCTGCTGTTAGCTTTGTTTACCTTTTTTGTGTGTGTTTCTCTCTCTCTCTCAGTGCTCCTGGAGAAAGGAGGAAGGGACTGCGGGTGTATTTTCAAGTGGAAGAGACGCCTCATGGTCTTTAAAAAAAAAAATGGTTCTCTTGACACGGGCCAAAGTAAATATGACTGCATTGGCCTGGCCCGGAGATGCACCCATGAACACCCAGGAGAAGGTAGAGTGAGGTCTCCAGCGCACAAAGTAACTCTATAGCTCTTCAGCATTTTTCATGTTTGTGAGTAACGTCTGTGTGATCCTGGCCTTGTGCTAAGAGAGGAAAAGCATGACTCCCCCCAATAATGCCAGATGCCTTCCATTTCCTCTTCACTGGAACGAGACAGATCAGTAAGCAGTAACTCATGCACAGCTGCCAAGAAATACATCCCCACTCCTCACCCCTCACCCATAGCCCCACCTGGATGGAAGCTTTCCCATTCCAAATGTGCCCTCAGCTAAGGAATAGCTGATACCAGACAGGTCTTTCTCCTTCTTCCTAGGGCTGAGAAGGTCGAATAAAGAACAGAGTTTTGTATTTCTATCCCGCCATCCCGGGTTCTTACGGTAATGGTGACACAAATCACCCATGCCGATGGCAATGAATACAGTCAGAATTTTTTGGGCTCTGTCCCACAATGGAAGCAGGTGATGGCTCACCCAGACTGAGCACAGTCTGCTCTGGCTGTGAGTTAACGACACTCGGGTCCTTGGCCGCTTGGATGGTCTGGACCATTGTGCTGGGTATACAAGGACCTGCCTGTGGGAGGGGCAGCCATGGCTCGGGCTCTGGAGTCTCAGAGGGAAATTTACACCATGCAAGTCAACACCCGGATGAGCTCTCAACAAGCAGTCGCAAAGGTAGGATGCATAAGGTCCCAGACTCGCGTCGTAATGAGTGCGTCACCTCAACCTCTCTACCGTCTACTCGAAAGTTATAGTGCCGTGCAGGGGGACATCAAGGCTGCCCATAGTTGCCTTTCCTTTTCTTGAGCTGCTTATGATCTGTCATCCATGGAGAGAGAGAGAGAGAGAGAGAGAGCAGGAAACAGAGGGCCTGCCCCGGACACTGCAGGGGGATTTTTGTTGCTTATGATAGCGGGACGATGTTGATTTTTATTTTAACTTGGTGTGGCTCTTCCTTCACCTGGTGTTGCCTTCCCTGCGTTGGAAGGGGAAGGGTGGAGGGATTCTCTCCTCCCGGGTGCTGCTGGCCCACCGGCCGGAGCTTCCTGCTTGCTTTTAACCTTAATGGGTTAACTTCATAAAACGGTGGCTCTTTATTCCAGCCTGAGATTTCCCATCATACTTTAGGACCAGTGAACCGTCCCTTCTCTGATGGCACCTTTTGGCTCCACAATAGAAGCCAATTTGTTAGACTTCTTTACAGGTCAGGGGCTGTGTGGCGATGTGGGGGGGGCGCAGCAGCGGGCAGAGGAAAATGAAGTTGTATTCGGTTGGCAAATTATACGTCTGCTGCACTTTATGGGCCCTGATTTCCTTCCCTCTCCTTTTCCCTCATTCTTTCGGCCCCCACCCCATATTCTCGCCTTTTCCTGAAACTGAGGAAGCGTGCATGTGAGATATCGTCACATATCCAGTTAATGTAGGTTAATAGATTGATTCCAGGGACACGGATCATAATGAACAGTAAATTGTTTTATCTCTTAAGTCTTATTTGGTCAGCCAGGAAAACATATGAGGTAATATGGCTTGAACTAAATGGACCGTATAATAGATCTCCTTCTAAAGAATAAGGACAGGGGTGACAGCGCCTCTTATGATTAATGAAAATAATAATGGTCCTGAAATTGAAATTTTTCTAATTTTTTTTTCCCCTTCTCCTCTCTTGGCTGCCGCCAAAAAACTTCAGCCAGGAGATGATTTGTGTACAATAACTGACTCTTACTTCTTCGTGAGCCTGAGAATACACACTTAGCAGTGGGGGGAGAAGAGGGGAAGCAAGCAAAGGAAGGGAGCAGTTTATGGAATTGTAAGTCTGCCATGTGGAGGAAGGGAGGGCATTAAAGCAAATTTATTCTAAATTGGGTTCTAATGTAAAGACTTCATACAGAACATGAGAAACTCGGGTGGGAGGTCTTTGGCATCAGATGTTTTAGAGATCAGCCCGATTCTTTACCTGGAATCAAACTTATTGGGTCTTTAGATTTATTTTTACATAGTGTCTTTTCCTCTTTCTTCCCATCCATTTCCGCCCCTTTGGGCAAAAGAGTTTGCTTTCTTCCATACCTCGACATCAAGACCCGTATCTTCTCATTGATCATGAGAAAGGAGCAAACACATGTCTCAGTTTTTCACGGAGTAGTACTTTGAAACTCTTTGGGAAGACGAGGAGAGGAGGGGAATTTGGATTAACTGTTTAGCAACAACACAGAGGCATTACCCCTTTGGAAGGTTATGATGGTATGTTTTGTCTCAGGGGGCTTACTCTGCATATGATGACAGACCATGGGACTCACGACGTGATTAGAGAAGCCTGCCTTCTTGGGACATGGTGAGAGGAAGAAATAAGGAGATCCAGCTTTTGGCTTCCACTCGAATAAGGACCATGACCTTTGAACCATTTCTTCCACACTCCAGGCCACATGTCATTGTCACAGCAGCTGGAGAAATGCATTCAGTCTGCTCAGGGTAGGAGTGGCCCGTGTAACCGAGGAGCCCATCTTTCTCCCGGATTCTGTCCCAGTTGATTTCTCAGGAATTTGTCCTGCACAGCCCTAAGGAGGTCCTCCTAGATAGTACTCGTGGAAATACAGTCTTTTCTCTCTGGTTTTTGCCAAAGGGAAGTAGGCAATTATGAAATCAGGAAGACCTACGGCTTATCTTGGATTGCAAATGTGTCGGCACCTGTTGCTTACCTATGTAGAACATGATGAAGGCATCGTTAATCCAGTGCAGACAATTACTTAGTATCCTTTCAATATCAAATTTCCTCTAAAGAACCCTCCGTATCATTTTTACTCGTCAACCAGTTATCAGTAAGATGTCAAAAGGAAGTCTCTAGGGGGTCCTGGATAGCTCAGCTGGTTAAGCGTCTAACTCTTGAACTCTTGGTTTTTTGGCTCAGGTCATGATCACACAGTCACGAGATTGAGCGCTACATTGGGATCCACACCAAGTGTGGAGCCTGCTTAAGATTCTCTCTGTCTCTCTCTCTCTCTCTCTCTCTCTCTCTCTCTCTCCTTCTCTTTCTCTTTCCCTCTCTCTCTCTCTGCTCCCACCACCCCACTCATGCATGCATGCACACACTCTCTCTCAAAAAAAGTCTCTATTCACTTATAAATAAAAATGCTAACAAAAAATAAGATTTTGGTATGGAAAAGGAACCAATAATTTTGATAAGTTTTTTTTTTTTTAATTGCAAAGGCACCTGGGTAGCTGAGTCAGTTGAGCATCAGACTCTTGGTTTCTGCACAGGCCATGATCTCAAGGTTTGTGGGTTCAAGCCCCATGTAGGGCTCCGTGTTGGTTGTATGGAACCTTCTTGGGATTCTTTCTCTCTCCTTCTCTTTCTTTCCTCTGCCCCCAAATAAATAGACTTAAAAAAATTGCAAAATAATATATATAACATGACTCTCTTTTATGTTTGTATTTGTCACGCTATGAAGAAGTGAATGAACAAATGATGAACTTTTGTCACTTTCAAAGAGATGAAGTCTGTTCGAAAGAAGTAGAAATAAGGAAAATATTATAGTTATTTTGGTAATTTTTGGCATGTCCCAAAAGCAACGCTTTTTGAAATAAAAAAGTATGTACATCTTGCTTCTCATTACTCTAGAAAAGTGCATAAATAAAGACCTCTTAAATATTGTTTGAAAATGGCTCACATTTTCAGACGCATTTGGTAAGTATTTCTTTTCAGAGCATTTCTTGATATTCAACGATTATCAAGTAATAATGAGTTTCTTTAAAATGATAACGACAGCACACTTGGGTGACAAAATATATTTGATCTAAACTTAAGGAGTTCGATTATTCGTCCAGCAGTTTATTGTGCTGTTTTTATATCTATTTTCACATTTTATCTTTTTACTTTGTCTCTATAAATACATTTGAGATTTTTATTTTTTTTTATATTTTTTTTCCAACGTTTTTTTATTTATTTTTGGGACAGAGAGAGACAGAGCATGAACGGGGGAGGGGCAGAGAGAGAGGGAGACACAGAATCGGAAACAGGCTCCAGGCTCCGAGCCATCAGCCCAGAGCCCGACGCGGGGCTCGAACTCACGGATCGCGAGATCGTGACCTGGCTGAAGTCGGACGCTTAACCGACTGCGCCACCCAGGCGCCCCGAGATTTTTATTTTTAACCTTTCTCTTTACAAGGTTTTTTTTTTCATTTTTCTTATTTTTTTATTAAAAAAAAATTTAATGTTTATTTTTGAGGGAAAGAGAAAGAGAAAGAGAGAGAGAGAGAGAAACAGAGCACAAATGGGGGAAGGGCAAGAGAGAGAGGGAAACACAGAATCCAAAGCAGACTTCAGGCTCTGAGCTGTCAGCACAGAGCCCAACGCGGGGTCTGAACCCACAGACCGCGAGCTCATGACCTGAGCTGAAGTTGGATGCTTAACCGACTGAGCCACCCAGGCACGCCCAAAATGTTATTTTCCAAAGTTATTATTTTGTAGGCAAAATCCATACTACCCAGATTTGGGAAAACTCAAATTTCACTTAGAATACTCCATATACTTAACGTTAAGTGACTTTTGTGCTGAAAAAGAACTGCTAAGGATGTGTTCATGAATAGTTGTAGATCTTTTGGAGATTAGAACTCATTCCTATGGCCTGAAAGGCTAGTGTTCAGCCTCCTTGAAACCATAATGATAACCCCATTTGAGAAATCAAATCGCATCCTGGGAATTAGGAAGAAGCCTTCAATTAAGAGGTTGAAATCTGAAAACTGACATTCTGTATCATCAATATCCCTAATCTCAAGTAGAGGTAGTAGAATTTTTTATGACCCATGACGTTTCATGACATCGAGCAGTGTGGAAACATCTCAGCCCAGAAGTCATTATACAACACAGTAGAAAATGTCATTATGCACTGCATATCGAAGTGGGTTGTTTGAGGGGGCAGATCTTACCCATTTTAGTTCGCAGTTTTAGGTGGTAATAATAGAGTTTCCAAATGAGCCTTTCAAGAAATCCAAAGGATTGATTATGGAAAGAGAGAAGTGATGCGGAGAGATAGGTGTATTCATACTCTCAAATTTTAACAGAGACCTCAGAAGGGTTCAGCCTGGGCTGTGTGCCTGCTTTCAAAGTTGAAACCATTTAATGACCATTTTCTTTTATTTTGGCATTCCCCACGTAATAAGGCAATATTTCATTTTCATCACCCAATGTATATAAGAAAAACAGGAATAAAATTGTACAGAAAGATGTCCAATCTGGCATTGCTTATCATGGCGTATGTTTATAAAGCATCCAAACACCCAGCAGGTTTGATTAAGCTTTCTTACATCCGTATGAGAGAATATTAGATTATCTATCTATGATATTTACTGAGAAAAAAGATAAGAGAAATAAATAAAGCCATGCGTGCGCTATAATTCCAATTTTAAAAAACGACATGCACACACAATGAATAAGAACTGGGAAAAACAGTGATCATCCCCAGATGTCAGCATTAATATATCACTTTTTCCTTTTTAAATACATTTCTGCATCCTATGAGATTTTGACAGGCACATATTCCTTTTACAACTAAAAAAAAAAACCAATAATAGCTATTTGTTACTATGTTTTAAGTACTGTATCTAAATCAACACACTTACTTCTCATGAAATAAGTATTATGTTTATCCCAGTTTATAAATGAGGGAACTGAGTCTCAAGCGGTTAAGTAAATTTCAGTTTGCTCAAGGTCATCCAGCTGGTAATCATGGTGCCAAGATTTGAACCCAGGCTGCCTGATTCCAGGATTCATGCTTTTAATGCACTTTCTAAATACAGGACCTCCAAACAGCATGGGTACGATTACACAGTTTTTAAAACTACGTGTTACTACCCGGGAGGATCACATTAGCGCTGGCAAACCCAAGTATAAGCTGCCCAAGTCTGAAAAACAAGAAGCACATTAACACATTTCTGACGTCAAGGTTCCAAGGTGTCTAATTTTGCCCATTTGGTGTTGTTTCTTCTCATTGTAGACTTTGCGAACAAGTCTATCGCAGCCTATCTTGACCCGTGTTCGTGCTCAAAGATGGCAGGATCTCCACGGTCAGAATCTGGCCGCCTTGTGTATATGCTGTAACGTGGAGGTCGTCTGGGTAAGAAAGCAACGTGAATAGACTCTTCCAAAAGCCCACAGGAAACATGGTCTCAGATCGATGACAAAGTTGTTGAACCTCCACTCCAATTTGAAACATGTATTGTCATGATTAAAAAAAAAATTATCTATTTTAAGTATGTTTGTTCTTATGAAACGTGCTTCCTTCAAAGAACAACGTTCTCATCCTTGCCTGGCCTCACCTGCCTCCTCCTGGATCTTTGATCATCGAATGGCCCTATGTGAAGAGCTTCTGGGCCCTATGTGCTTAGGATAATTCTCAAGGCTTGCTCTGTGACCCGGCTTTGCTTCCTGACACCTGCCCAGGGGATGAAGAGACACTGAAATCGGTTCCTTCTTTCGCCTTTTCTCCCGCTGCTCGTAGTCGTTCCTTCATTCTACCCAGATTATTGAGTTTTCACCTCTGCACTGGTAAGTCTTCTTTATTTCCTTCCAGATCATGCCCACCTCTACCTTTGTCCCCTGTTTGTCCTCTTGGAGAAAATAAAAGTAAATATTAAAAAATAAGTTAGGGGCGCCTGGGTGGCTCAGTCGATTAAGCGTCCGACTTCGGCTCAGGTCATGATCTCACGGTCCCGTGGGTTCGAGCCCCGCGTCGGACTCTGTGCTGACAGCTCGGAGCCTGGAGCCTGCTTCGGATTCTGTGTCTCCCTCTCTCTCTGCCCCTCGCCCACTCGCTTTCTGTCTCTCTCAAAAATAAATGAACATTAAAAAAATAATAAAAAGTTTAAAAAATCATCTAATTATGCCTGATGAACATAAACGCAGTTCTTGCCTATAAGAGCAAAAACACAAAACAAAACAAAACAAAACAAAACAAAAAAACAAAAACAAAAAACAAACCACAAGAAACCAAAACCAAAACAAAACAAAACACAAAAGAAAGCCATGAATCTTAAAATTAAACAAAATATAATCTAAACTAGTGTCCATAAACATCGAATCTCCTACAAATGTACTCGAAGAGCCTTTCAAAATCTCCATGGGGTTTCTCCTCTTTCTTCTTATTTTCCTTATTTTCCTTAAGAACCAAACACACGCATAGCTACATAAATATTTCCTATGGCATATGTTTTATCAATGTTGCAGCAAAATTGCTCAGAATTGCAACCGTCTCGTAGGTTTTGTTTTGAGTTAGTGTGGGAGTCTAAGCAGCAGTTTGTTATAAAATTCTCTGTTCTAGATTTCAAAGGCCCAGATAAACTCCCCGAGTACTTCCTAAATCTTCAGCCATAAACTCACAGCGTCGCAGGCTCTCTCACGGCGGTTCCTGTAGAGAATGTACGTCTTTACATATTTGCAGGTTCACGTGAGAAACTTGAGATTAGCCTTCAGGAGCCTTGTGTTAATTAAAAAAAGCAAAATCGATGGGCCTGTGAATCCACCTTTTCCTGGGGTTGATGAAAATCCAAGACGAAATGAAGGCCAAGTTAAACAGAAGAAACTACCTAAGTGGGAGGAATATTGACCACGGGCACCCAACTGACTCTCAAGGACAAACAAAAGACATTATTTTATTTTATTTTATTTTATTTTATTTTATCTTATCTTATCTTATCTTATTTTATCTTATTTTATTTTATTTATTTGCCGAAGCAAAAAAACGATATTAAAAAATCCGGTGACTGATTTTGCTTCTTGAACCAAATCAAATATTTTCTTGTCAGGGCGCTCATAACTGCAGCCTGCAGAGGTCACGGCCTTAGCTTTCTCCTTCAGATGGTCTGTGAGTGGAATGGCCTTGCGATTCAGGCTCCTTTTGTTTTCCTTGGGAGGGTTTTGCTTACCCTGGCAAGCGCCTGAGACGCACCGAGGTTCTCTAGACTCTGTTTATTAGATTTTTATCTTCTTATCAGTGTCTTCCTTCTTAAATCATGTCAGCATTTTACCACCCTTTAGGGATTCCTGGTGGTTTATTGTCTATGAACTGCTTGGGGGGCGGTCGGGGAGGGAGCTAGCCTGACAAATATAACATTTATATAATAGTAGGGACGGGGAGGATGCTACACGTCCTTCTTATTCCCACACTCGCTGAGCCTTCCTCTCCCCCTGCCTGTGAGCCCCCCGGAAGCCCGGCGCCTGCCTGCTCTCACCATGCTTATTTGTCAACGCGGTGACATGGCTTCTCTGTGGACAGCCTGCTTTTCAGTCCTTTTGAGCGGCTCCTTAAACCCGTATGTACTTGCTTAAGCCATTTTCAACCATCCAGAGAGACCGTCGGGTGAGTGGGTGATTGCTTTGAACCTAAGAATGTTTGGCTGTCTTAGTCACAGACAGAATAGGGCTGTAGAGAGCCCATCCCTCCTCCCGTTCCTGACCTTTCTTACCCCACCGGACTGCAACTTTAAGACGACCTCATGCAAAAGTATCCAAACTTTGCAGCCTGTGCAGGAAAACTTGCTGCGCTTTCTAGAAGGGTGGGGCGTTATGGGACGGTGGGGAGGAGGTGACGGGAAACCAGGAAGCCCAGAGAAAGCCTCACTGCTGGGAAAGTGAACCGTCTCCTTTTCCCTTTCATTGGGTATCCGCATGACTCATATTATTATTAGCTTCTAACACTCACAGTATTATTATTTTTGACCGTAAGCTGATCTTAGCCACAGGTATCTTCGAAAAGTGTAAGTCCTCTGTCAATAGGGTTAACTAGTAAAACCAGCTGGTCAGGGAAAAGATCCGTATCTTCCCATCGAGGCCTTGAAACATGCTTACGGTGTGGCTGCATACTGCTTTCAGAATTGGTGAATGACTAGAAGACCGTTCGAATGGACGGTAACTTCTAGAGAGGGCCGGGGGCCGCAGGTCAGGCGACCTGCAAATCCTCTTGGGTAGGAAGTGATTTGTATTTGCTTCCCATACACTCGTGGAAGGTGAGAACTTGATCGACAGCGAGGGAATAGAGTTATCAGAGAGCATTAACATGTTTTCTGACGTTCATCCGTCCTTCAGAAGATGTTTAGTGAGTGCTTACCTGCGTGCGGCATTGTTTATCTTGGAATCCCTGGCCCCCTGGGGCACTGGAAGACACACAGGGTGTACACAAGTGGCTGTGTGTACTCTTGTCCTACCGTGCTGATGCCAAGGAACGTCATTCTCCCTCCAAGTGAGGAGTCAGCTGTTGAACTTCTACTCTTTGCTAAGACCTTAGGCCCTGCGCAGCATTCCATGGGAAGGGAAGGGTGAATTCTATGGAGAATCAAGTATTGTGTTTTGGGTTTGTTTTCCTTCCCCCCCCACCCCCCTCTAATGAATCTTCGATGACTATTTTCGTTTTCCTTAAGAGCTTTTTCCCAACTTATTAAAGCAATAAGTTCCTGTGGAAAAGTGCTTAACCTAACAGTTTCGTGGCCAGCTTTTCCCTTCCAGCTGATAACATCACAGTGAAGGAGAAGAAACACAAGGCTTGGAAATTTGGGACCGAATGCTACCAACGTGGTTTTTGAGATAAAGAGGAACAGCGATGAAAGATGTGTCGTGAAGACTTGACATCCATTTCTCAACTGAATTTCCACTTTATTGTTGTTGTTTGTTTTCCTCAAATCTTTTTTAACTTCAACTCGAACTTGACTAACACACACACTCAGACTTCGTTTGTATGATTTTCCATAATTTGAATGTTCCAACTATTTAGAACTTCCCTCATTTTTTCAGCGTCATTATCACTTCCACCTTCATAACTGGTTTTCCCTTCATAGGAAAAAAATACGTAATTATGAATCAAAGCCTGGTCGTTAGCGGAATGTAATACATAATTGCTAATCCTGTAGTGGATTGAAACACAGATAGGACCCTAAGCTTCCAGGCTTTCTAAAATTAGTGAAATAATATTAGTTATCTCCTTGTTAGTGCCATTGTAATCATCTTTTAGAGATACTACGGTTGACCCAAGGCCATTCATGCATTATTCATTCAGCTAACATTTATTTATTAGCTATTCTCTTCTAGAACTAGCGTTAGGTATTAGGAGAAGGAGGAGTTAAACATGATTGTTTTTATTATGAGCTCCTACTGAAGGACCTTTGAGTTTCACTGGAAAGTAAATAAATATTTGCAATGCAGTAGATAGTGCCGTTGGTATCTCTCTCTTCTTTTAATCAATTTATGCTGAGGGAGAGAGCATGAGCAGGGGAGGGGCAGAGAGAGAGGGAGAGTGAGAGAGAATCCAAAGGAGGCTCCACACTGCCAGCATAGCCTCCTACGAGGGGCTGGACCACACAAAACCATGAGATCGTGACCTGAGCTGAAATCAACATCAGATGCTTAACTGACTGAGCCACCCAGGCGCCCCAGTGTTGTTGGTATCACAAAGGAGAAAGCCATCGATTGCTTGGAAAAGACCTGGCCAACCTGTGATTAGGTCCCGGAGGAAAAATAGAAATCTGGGGGAGGCCTTGCATTTAAGTCTAAGTGTTAGGCAAGGCAAGGGATAGGAAACAGTCAGCATGAATCACCCTGGGGAAAGTACAGTTAGATAGGAGGGAGTGACCAAAGTTGACATTTAGAATTAGAACAGGATTTGCTTACCAAAGAGTTCCTGTGCTACACAAGGGGCATGGTGATGTCCGCCTTATCCCCTGCCCCCTGCCCAACAAAAAAGAATATTATTTTTCATACAACATGTGGTCAGTGAGCTTTATGAGCCCTAGCCTAAGTAGTATTAGCCTTATTAACTGCAAACTTCTAATTTTTAGAAGTTTAGCAGGAAACATGAGACCCATTGTATCTGTGACTATTTTGACAAACCTTTGCGATTCAGGCATGTTATAAGGATAACATTCTCATTTTAAAATATTCTCGTTTTGAAACCCTGATTTATTCTGTGTACATCAGAAAACAAAACAACAACAAAAACAAAGGCGACATAAACGATAGACCACAAATGTCTAATTTTCTACTTCGGAACCACTGGGCAGTGATGAGATCTACCAGCGGCAGGAAACAGAGAAGTAGGATCAGAAATGTATTTATGTGTGAAGTCTCTAAAGCTATCTGTACAGCTATGTGAGAATACCCACTTGTTCCTAGAAATACAACCCGTAGCCTCCAAAAAGTACAGCGTGTTTAAGATTATCCAGCCTATGGTAAAGTTCTCGTCTCAGTTAAGAAACACATGGCCAGGGGCACCTGGGTGGCTTATTCAGTTAAGCATCCAACTCTTGGTTTCTGCTCAGGTCATGATCTCACGGTTCATGAGTTCAAGCCCCGTGTTGGGCTCTGAGCTGACAATGGAGCCTGCTTGGGATTCTCTGTCCTCCCCCTCCTCTACCCTTCCCTCGATCGTGATCTCTCTCTCTCCAAATAAAGTCATTAATTAAAAAAAAAAAAGAAACACATTGCCATATAAATTACAATGTGTGTGTCTGCACGTGTGATTTGCAAGACATGTTTTTGTTTTTATTTTATGTATTGGAACTGTCATCTTCCTTTGAAACTACAGGTGGGCCCCACATTCAAATCGTCATTTATTTTAGAGATTAAAATTAAAATGGACCATTCAGTCCGTATGTAAGCAAACCTGAAGGCTGAAGAAAACAATGCACAGTATAATACAAGAGATGGGACTCCTGAAAAAAAAACAGCTCAGGGGATAAGCATCCAGATTTCAAAATATCAAGTAGATTTCACCCATGCCTAAGAGATACAGAAGTGCCGGGGTGCCTGGGTGGCTCAGTCCGTTAAGCGTCCGACTTTGGCTCAGGTCATGATCTCTCAGTCTGTGGGTTCAAGCCCTGCGTCAGGCTCTGTGCTGACAGCTCGGAGCTGGAAGCCTGCCTCAGATTCTGTCTCCCTCTCTCTGCCCCTCCCCTGCTCATGTTCTGTCTCTCTCTGTCTCTCAAAAATAATAAATAAAATTCTGGAAAAAAAAGAGTTACAGAAATGCTTTGGTGACATAGTTTTTTTAGATGCGTTACGATGCAGCTAACTAGATAAAGTATTATGATTCTAAATCAGATTCAGAAAAATAGAAACGTGGGTGCCTGGGTGGCTCAACCTGTTAAGTGTCTGACTCTTGATGTCAGCTCAGGTCATGATATCAAGGTCAAGACTCAAGGGGCGCCTCGCTGGGCATGGAGCGTATTGAGATTCTCCCTCTTCCTCTCGCTCTGCCCCTCTCTCATGCATGCACCTATGTCTACTCTCTCAAAAAAAAAAAAAGAGAGAGAGAGAGAAAGACGCAGATAATTAAAAGTACAGTAATTTTAGTATTATACAACAAAAAGCCAACAGCAACAGACAGTAGATGCTAAATCTTGACACTAAATGTAGGGGTAACGTAAGTGTATTTCACAGCTCAAGATGAGCGAGCCACAAATCTCCTAACCTGCAGGTTAATTGTTTGCCTTTACCAAAAAGCACATACACACGGTGGACTGTACTTTTGTAACTCGTCCTCCCAGATCTCCAAACAGTCCTATCTCTCAGTTTTTGCTGCAAAGATAATTATTCAAACTTGGATAAGTGACCCATCTCAAAAATAGAATGTATGTGGGGAAAAGACTATATGAAAAGGCAAATGTAGTGACTAATGTTATTTCATTAGACCCACAATCTAAGTCTGTGTTTCCACTAGTTTCCAAGTGATCAGACACTTAGCCTTAGGTCAAATGATTTCTATGTCATATAAGTCATCTCAATCTTTTTTTTCCTAATCCCCCATTTCCACCTCTTGGTGACACCCTGTCTCACACACATGCACACGCACACACATACACACACACACACACACACGCTCCATTCCACATATCTATACACACCACTTCTCCACGCAGGCACACCCACGTTTTTGACCTACTTTTTAATTTTTCTCTCTGCTCCTGTAAATTACGGCGGCTATTGTCACTCACGGGCAGTGCACAGAGCAGGAAATCATGAGAGAGAGAGGACACATCAAAGAAGAAAATGATCGACAGTAGTCTGCCCACTTAACTCTCATTCCTTCCTTTCATGTTTGATTTCACGTAAGCCAACAAAGTTGGTCTTCATGAAGAGCATGGCAACAGACAGGTTCATGCCAAGCACGCTCATACTTCAGTCTCAAAACAAAAACCAAGGCATCATGAAGGTTACAGAATAGGAAGCATGGACCGAGGACAGTGTGTTGTTATTTTTGTTGTTGTTTTAATTCTAGACCTAGAAAACATAGAGACTCAAGGAAACAACTAGCATGAGTGGAAACTGACACATTCTCTTATGTTTCATGAAGCAGATGGACAACCTGTGTCAGGAGCCTTTAAAATAGGATGCGCACTAGGGGCGCCTGGGTGACTCAGTCGGTTGAGCGTCTGACTTCGGCTCAGGTCGTGATCTCACGGTCCATGGGTTCGAGCCCCGCATCGGGCTCTGTGCTGACAGCTCAGAGCCTGGAGCCTGTTTCGGATTCTGTGCCTCCCTCTCTCTCTGACCCTCCCCCGTTCATGCTCTGTCTCTCTCTGTCTCAAAAATAAATAAACGTTAAAAAAAAAAATTAAAACAGGATGCCCAGTGATCCAGCCATTTCAGTGTTTAGAATACAGTCTAAGGACGCCATCTGAGTCAAAGAAATAAAGTTTCGTGCCTGATGTCCCATAGCGACCAATATCAGGTTATGGATAGTGGCCAAAATCAGGGTATAAGAAAATATCCAGTAGGGAAATGGTAAGTAAATTAGGAAGTATCCTCAGAGTGGAATGATGAATTAAATTTTTGTTTATGAATTGTCTGTAGTAACGGGGAAATGACAAATTGCTAAGTGATAAAGCAGAATTCAAAGGTCTAGATAGAGAAGGATATTATGGATGAAACAAAGGCTAAATAAATAAACAAAATTTGAAAGATTGATACCAAGATATTGGCCGAAGTCATCTGCAGGCAATATGATTATGGATATTTCTTTTCTTTGATACTTTTAAGTGGTTTCCAAATTTTTTTACAATACAATGTGATTTCATAATAAAGTTAATCCAATAAGCTTCATTTTAAAAACATAACAGCATTGATTGGCTCTATTGAATTAGCTTTATCAGTTTATTTTCCCCAGTAGTTTTATTATTTAAATGATATCATGTATGGAGTAGAATTCTTAGAGACAATGCAGGAGTTCTTGAGTCACGAGGATCATATTTTGCTAAAAACGTCTTGAGGTTAGGAGAACGTAGATCAAATATGATTTAAAACTTTGGGATTATTCAAGCTGATATTAGTTTCTCATAGCTGGCATCTGACTCACAGAAAACAGATGTTTCTATTCTTATTGTTGACAAATTTCAGGCAATCTGGAAGCTTACTAAAGTTATCCAAACTCCGATAGTGGAAACTTAAGGTGAACTATTATTGATGTCTATATAAAATTTGAAATATCGATCATAGGAATAGATCTGTTTATAAATTTATCTATAAATTTATAGATTATTTAGATTGGATTATTTATAGATTTATTTATAAATCACTAAAATTCATATTTTGGCGATGGGGGAGACGAATATTTGTTAAGCGCCTGCTATTCCTGAACGTCTTAAAGCTGCTTTAAATTCAGAGGCTATACCCCAGAGATAAAGAGCGTGGTCCCTGGAGTGATACAAATGGGTTTACTTCTCAACTCCAGCACCTACCGTGTGACCTTGAGCAATCCTTGTAATCGCGCATCAGATTGCTTATCTACAAAATGGGCATATTAATAGCAGTAATTTCATTTGAGCCAAACAAAGACTGAGGAAGCAGTCTGTGCAAAGCTTCCCCAGAAACACAGCGTGGCCTGTTCTGGGGACCTGGCTATCATCCCGTAGGACTGGAGGTTAGGGTACAGGTGGGAACGGAGGAGACAAGTAGGTGAGGTGAAGCAGGCCAGATCCAGAGGGCACTGGATTTAATGCCCACGGGTTTTGATTTTATCCAGAAGGCGACGGGGAGCCGTTGACGGGACGGCGTGAAAAGGGAGATGCTTCTCAAGCATTCTTGGAATTACCAAGCAGTTAAAAACCGCCCTGCCTAAATGGCCAATAACTCGGGCATCTTGTCCTCGGTCATGTTTGTGTAGCACGGCACGGTTTATGAAAGGTACAGAAGGTCTTCAAGGCAGGCTTCTCTGATCCCCTGGGTGTTGGCAGCAGGGAAAAGGATCCCGTCCCCTTCCTAGAGAGGGGCCCAGAGGACAACTGTCCGTCTTCTCCTTACTCCCTCCTCGCTAGGGGTGAAGCGCCTTTATGTGACGCCTGATGTTGGAAGAAGGAACTGGACCCCTCTCGCTTAGTGGTTTCCCTGCCTGCCTGCAAGGGACCGGTCCCTCTTGAACTTGCGGCTGACTTAGCAGAGAAGGTCTTGTCCCTGACCCAGCTCCCTGCTTTCCGGCGCTGTCTGTCACGGGGATGGCAGATTGAATTCAAGAGTGCGCGATGAGAAAAAAACACTTGGATACCAGGCCTGAATCAGTACTCTCCAACCCACCTGGAATAAATATCGTATTTTGATCTCGTACACAACTCCGTCTTTCTCACCTAGCTCAGAGGTAATGTTAGCCCCCCTCCCCGCACCCCCCACGACAAGTCCCAGAGACAGTTCTGGGAGCCAACTGTGTACCAGCAACTTCAGCCTTCGAGGTACTCTGCACAGAATGAATATGTTTAGCCAGTGGAGTAGAACAGCTTTAAATTTTTTTTTTAACATTTATTTATTTTTGAGACAGAGAGAGACAGAGCATGAACGGGGGAGGGGCAGAGAGAGAGGGAGACACAGAATCGGAAACAGGCTCCAGGCTCCGAGCCATCAGCCCAGAGCCCGACGCGGGGCTCGAACTCACGGACCTCGAGATCGTGACCCCAACCGAAGTCGGCCGCTCCAGGCGCCCCTAGAACAGTTTTATAACACTGGCTAGGGAGAGACTGACAGCTGCCTCCTATGGTAGACATATTACAGCGTGTCATTATATTTCAAGGGACAAGATAGGATTCATTTTCCATCTAAATTCACGTAATGATGAGCTGTGCTAACACACGGTTCTTCCGAATGTAGGAAAACACCACCGGGCAGAACTGTCTGGTTCTTGCATGCCATTAAAATGCTGTCAGTTTGTAACAACAGGACCGCTAAAAGCCCCTGATGTCATCAGACATTATGCTAGCGTCAGCCAAGGAATCTCACAGTGTCGGCCATAATGACCGCAGTGTGTTTGCTACTGTGGAAAGATACGCTGGGGCTTATGGAATTTTCCCGAACACAATTAGGCTGTTTGCTATGCGTTAATACCCAGTGGATGAACAAAAGATCAAGTTACTTTGCCAAATTCATAAGCGACGATGACAAAGTTACCACTATTTTGAGACGGTTACCAACGTTGAGCAGCGAAGCATGACAGCAGTTCTTAATATTTTTCCAACCATATGGCATTTCGTCCATGTAGAAAGGCAATGTCCATTTTACAAAGTTATGTTGCAATCATCATAATAAGGAATCGGGGGGTCATTTAGAGAATTGGAAATCACTGAAGGGAGTTTGTACTATAGAGTTAGTTCAGCAGCATCGTAGGAATAAATGGACTGAACAAATCCCATCCAGAGCAGGATAGTTACACCAAATTTCTAAACTAGTTGAAGTTGTCACATTGGATTTCTGTGCTAAACAGCAAACAAGCAAACCAACCAGGACGATTTCACTGACTGAGGAGCATGCATTTTCCAATCCCCTAACCTGACGCGGGAGATTCTTTCTCTTTTCACATTAATGCGTGTTATATTTCTACATGACACGATGAAACACATTAAATTGTCATTAGGTTCCTGGCTTCAATCCACCAAAATCAGGGAGAAGAAATCCTATTATTTATTTATTTTTTTTTCTGCCTGCCTTGCTTAGGGATCTCTTTAAAAAGCAATTGGTCCTTGATCAAGAATAACAATAATACAAGTATACATATCCGAAACTCATGAATACGCAAGTAAAGGCACATTCTTAAAGAAAAAGTCAGAAAAGTTTTCGTTTTCCCATCTTCCATCAATCCCTTAATTTTGTCTTTACCAGGCTATCAAAGTTCACAATAAGAACAATCTTAAACAGCTGCAAAAGCCAGGCATCCCTACAGTAGCCTGACCCTGTTCCAGTAATTCATCAGGGGTGTGATTAATTCAATAGTCTCACTACCAGAGGAAAATCAGCAACAATTAGTCCTTTACTGCAAGTACAAATGGTTGCCTATCATCCTTATTAATTATCGTTATTATATTACAATAAGAATATTTGGGGCGCCTGGGTGGCTCAGTCGGGTGAGCGTCCGACTTCGGCTCAGGTCATGATCTCACCGTCTGTGAGTTCGAGCCCCGCGTCGGGCTCTGTGCTGACAGCTCGGAACCTGGGGCCTGCTTTGGATTCCGCGCCTCCCTCTCTCTCTGCCCCAACGCACTCGCATTCTGTCTCTGTCTCTCTCAAAAATAAATAAACATTAAAAAAAAAAGAATATTTGATGGAACCTGGATGGGTGGACAGTGAGATATTCTCTCTCCCTCCTTTAAATACATCTATTTTCTTTCTCCTGTAGGTAACACACATACAGGTTATATCTACAACATGCTTTTGCTATACCTCTTTGGCAATAAACAAATTTGCCTACAAGTAGAAATGTTTTTTATTGCTACACATACAGTCTACACGCTTTGGACAGAGCCCTTGTATCCTCCATTTCTTCCTAGTTATGACCACTCTTACCTGCAATTTTATACATTCTGTTCCCTCACCTTAAAACACTCTTCCCTCTATCCTCTCCCTAATCTCTTTTTTGACTTCATAACTTCCATGAGCTATCATTTTCTCTTTCGAGAAACTGCATTCATTTGCCCTCATACGTAGTCTCCGAGAATCGCTGTGGTGGAACTTCAAGAGCTGTTGTAGGGTTTTTTGTTGGTGGTGTGGGACTCATGTCGAATCATTATCCTCCTTGGAAGGAGAAACTCTTAACTGTTGTTTTTCTCAGCATATGAATCAGATCCTATCAAGCCTCACTGGTGTCCAAGACCTTTGGCTCCTTCTTCTGATTTTCAGCTAACGCTGGAAAAACCAGTTCTGGGAGGACTCCTCCCAGTGTCTCAGGGGCACACGACCTGAGAGAATTTCTTTTCTTACCCATCCTTCTCCAAGGCTTCACTATTGAGACTGACGCATGTGTAATCCGGAAACGCGGAGAAATTAGTGCTGGGTGCGCCAACTGTTGACCAATAGGGTCCCAGACCACGTGGATAGAGTCTTGCTGATTCCTCCCCCAGGGTGGACCATCACGAGACACAGCCGTTTAAACGATCTCTTGGAGAACCGTTATGCACGATCTGTTAGAATGTAGTAGCTGGCTTAGGAAGAGACCCTCGTACCGGCTCTTCCCTTTTCCCTTCCTTATTCTTTTCCCTTTGTGTTACTTTCCCAGGGTTATATTCCCTAACAAAAAAGTAGCATATAAACTATTGTCTAAGAGCTTGTCTCTAGGGAAATACAGAGTAAGACAGATGGTAACCAGCACATAGTAGTTGTTTAATAAATAGTTATCAGTTGAATTAATAAAAAATTTTAGACTCAAAATGTTAAAGACATAGCTTCTTAAGTATTTTCCACTAGTTCAGAATCTTATATATGCAGGGGGAAAAAACACAATTCAGTCTTAGCATTAGCTAACGGCAAATCTATAATTGTTTGAACTAAATTTCATGAGGGAGTACTACAGAGCTGCAGAGGGTGTTTTTCCATTGATCATTTACACAGAAAAAAAAAATAGTTGTTGACTCCGAACTTCCTCCGATATTTTCCCAAAAGGCTTGGAGTGCTATCTAGCATAACACGTGGATATCACGCATACGACAGGGGGCAGTTTATTAGCAAGAGGAGGGGCTGGGAGAAAAACAACCAGGTTTTTGTCACTTGTCGGACCACCACCAGCATGAACTTAGGCAAGTCAACAAAATATCTTAAAATGTGATATCTTCATATGCAGTGAGAAAACCAACTATATCATGTACCTATGAGCTAGATGCACAACCCAAATCCCAAGTCTGGATTGGGAAGGGGAGAAACACAGACTTAGAATGGGCAAGCAATAAATTTCCAAAAGGAGAAGTCACCTGAGAAAATACCCAGAGAGGAGTACACATTTGCCTCACCAGTATACAGATCTTTGCCCTAAAATATCAGACCAGGATGATGACGCCAGTTCCTTTCAGATTCAAAATTCCACAATCCATTAGAATACTTAAAATAGCATACTAGCAAGCTGCCTGGATGGCTGCGTTGGTTCAGCGTCCGACTTCGGCTCAGGTCATGATCTCACAGCTCATGTGTTCAAGCCCCGCGTCGGGCTCTGTGCTGACAGCTCAGAGCCTGGAGCCTGCTTTGGATTCTGTGTCTCTTTCTCTCCCTGCCCCTCCCCTGCTCATGCTTTATCTCTCTCTCTCTCTCTCTCTCTCTCTCTCTCTCTCAAAAATAAGCAAAAATATTAAAAAGATTTTTTTGAAAGCTTCCTGCTCTAGAAGGACTATGTTAGGAATTACCAATCCTATGGTCTACTTTCTTTTCAGTCCCTATTCGAGATCAGTACTTCATAGTACTGTTTCTTTGTTTATTTCCTGCAGATTGTGAATGAGAGGCTGGGGGTCAAGACCACTGAAATGTGGTGCTTTCATGGACTTATTCCCATGATGTGCACCCTGCTCAGTTCACACCCTCAGTGCCTCAACAGCAACTTGCTCGTCTTGTGTCTTCCATTCACATCCTCAAAGACCTCCATGCTTTTTTCTGTGCCTTTCCCATGTTTGGGCCAGAGGGGAAATAAATGAATCTTTTATATCCCAGAGCAAGTATTCGTCTTTAAATCAGTTCCAAAGTGTTTGCCTCCCTGTCCTATCATCATTGACAAAAGAAAAGCAGTGAACATTCCACAAACCGGAATGCTTTCACAAATTGGCCTTACAGGACAAATGCAGATTTCAGAGTTGGATGGTTTATGAAACATGCAGGTTTTTATGAAAACCTTCAAAGCAAAAGCACACACACACACACACACACACACACAGGTAAATACATATAGTTAAAATTCATGATAAAGTCAAAAGGATTTGATGAGTGCAAAACTTGGCATAAGTGTGTACGGATGAGTGTTAATCTATGTATTTTTTTTGGTGCAAACATCTATAGATTTCATTAGCCAGTCAACGCCAAATATTAGTTATATCCAAATATATATAATATCCACAACTAATGGATAATTAGTTTTTTTTCATATCTTCAAAACGTAATCAGAACAGTTTCCTACATATTTTGTTATAGCATAAACATCAGGTAAATTTTAGTATTAACGAAAAGGCCATCCCGAATAGGAAATGGCTCACATTTCTTCTCTTTACCTACAATAGAAATCTCCAGCTTTAACCCAAAAGGAGCTTAAAATAAGAACAGCTATTGGTTAGCTATAAAGAACAACCATTGTCACTTTTTTAAAATATCAAACTATTAAAAAAGTTCCCAAGTAGGGGCTCAGTCAGTTAAGTAACTGGTTCTTTTTTTTTAAATAATTTTTTTTAATATTGATTTATTTTTTGGAGAGACATAGAGAGACACAAGTTGAGGAGGGGCAGAGAGAGAAGGAGACATAGAATCCGAAGCAGGCTCCAGGCTCTGAGCTGTCAGCAGAGCCCGACATAGTTCTCAAACTCACAAACCGTGAGATTGTGACCTGAGCCGAAGTCAGATGCTTAACTGACTGAGCCACCCAGGCACCCCAGTTAAGTGACTGATTCTTGATTTCAGTTCAGGTCACCATCTCAAGGGTTTGTGAGTTGGAGCTCTACGTCCAAGAGTGGAGTCTGCTTGGGATTCTCTCTCTCTCTCTCTCTCTCTCTCTCTGCACTCGCCCTTCTCAGTATAAAAAAAAAAATAAACTTAAGAAAAAGTTACCAAGTAAATAAATGAAGATTCTTGAAGTTAATTATTTAAGATATTGCTGTCAGAAATTTTAAAACTCTTACACGTTGTGAAAATCCATGAAGCATTGGCAGAAGTTTCCAGTTTCGCTCAGGGAAAGCCAGGCAGCAGGAAACCAGATATTTCGGACGCTGGCGGTCAAATAGCTGTGGCGAGTTTTACAGCCTCCCCAACAAGGGCTTCATTACCTACCTCAGAGTCATAAGCTTCTTGTTTCCTAAACAGCTTGTGTGAGAGGAAAGTGGGAAAATCAGACTTCTCAAAGACGTTGTGGACTGCGGGCCTGTTTGTTTAAACCTACTTTCTGGGATTAGCTCTATCTTTGTGCGTTTTGGACTGAAGGTTAAACAAGGGTCAAGTAGGAGATTTCAACACATCTGATAGAGGTTTGTTCTTCACGAAAAGAGGAAAGCTTTTCACCAGTCAGGCCCAACGTTCCCCCGCCCACACCCCCGCCATCTTAGACTCTTTGTACTATTTGTATTTGTAAGGAGGCTCAGGGCGGCACAGGGCAATCTTAAACCTCAGTGCACAAATCCATAACATTCATCATTGTCTATCTTTAGGAACCGTTATACAGCCTCCAAGCTCAGCTCAAATATGGCAGCTGCATCGGCTTGACCAGGTCACACTGGATTGCGTGAGTGAATTAAGAACCAGTTGAAGATCTTTTTATTTTGGTAGTAATTATCACAGCTCAATATTTGTGACAGCAAAATAAAAGGGCATTCTTGCGTGTTGAAATGTGACACTTACTCTCTATTTAAAAAAAAATGACTGTGATGATCTTCATTTTTTTTTTTTCACAGATACCTGTTCATTCTCTATTAGTGTTTGCCTATTGGGGTAGATTCTAGTTTCAAGTGCTTTTATAAATTCCCAAGAAGGTACTAAAAGTTCCACCTCCCTCAATGGCATCATTGTTTTTCCCAACTGTATTTTAGCAGAGAGAGAGAGACAGAGACAGAGACAGAGAGAGACAGAGAGAGAACAAAAAACAAGAAAAGTAAAGACAGAGGGCGGCTGATCCCTGCCTCACACCCCAGAGTTCACACTGTGAACTGAAGCCACACATAACTACATGCTATACTGTAAGAGGATTGGGAAATGAGAAAGAGGGTGGAATGATATTCCCTTTCCCACCTCCAAACCTTTGCATTGACCTCTACTCCTGCCTCTGGGTCTTGGTCAGAGGACTTTTTTTTTCTGAAAATTCCCTGTATATTTCGAACAGTTCACTTATCACTTTGCATTTATCTTTTTTTTTTTATTTTAAAAAAGTGTTTATTTTTGAGAGAGAGAGAGAGAGAGAGAGAGCACAAGCTGGGGCAGAGAGAGATAGGAAGACACAGAATCTGAAGCAGGCTTCAGGCTCCAAGCTGCCATCTCAGAGCCCAATGCGGGGCTCGAACCCACGAACCGTGAGATCATGACCTGAGCCGAAGCCAGATGGTCAACCGACGGAGCCACCCAGGTGTGTCATCCCTTTGCGTTTACTTGTGTGTTTCTTTGCCTGTCGTCTTTGCTAGACTTTAGTCTACTTCTGCTTCATTTATCTCTATGTCCCCAGACCTTGACACAGTTCTGAGAACAGAATACGTGCTCAATAAATGTTTAAGCAGTGAACCAATGAACACCCAAGTTGTACCTACTTGATGTTAAAAGATGCAACCTCACCCTGCTATATACGCTCACATTTACATAATAACATTCAGCATCCGAGCAGCACAAGTCACTTATTTAATTAGTTGTATTGTCTTTCGGGTAGAACTTTTCTGTCCTCAAACTATGCCATGGTTGAGCATTGCCCGCCTTGCCTTCACAACTTCTGTCACTTCTCCTGAATTATCCAAAGGCATCTGGAACACCTGGCCATAAAGTCTTTAGACGCTTTTTTGCACCCTTTGCACCGGAGCCATAAATGAAAGAGGAAACTCTTTCCAAACAATGCAAGAATATCACAAATAAGGTCAAATAGCATCCTGTGAAGAAACGGCTAGTAAATAAAAAGCAAGGTAGCCACTGAAGTTGTCCAAACCCCAATACAGAAGGAAAACAAGACAAATATGTTTGAATGACATGACAAGTCAAATTTAACGCAACTGTTTTATAATTTCGTAATCAAGCATTTTAGTTGACATTACTTTCTAATTAAATCCCAAAGCCTATCACATTTTCGATGACCATCCATCAATGTTCCATAATATGAAGGCCTTCACCAGCAAGTAGCCCATCGTGCTGTTAACCCTCTACATCCTGTGTTTTATTCTATAGTTTCAATGACCACATGTAAAATTGCACACTGTATTTTTCTCATACACTGTGATCTCATTAGGCAATTGCTTGGAATTTATGGTTTAATTAAAATTATAGTGTCGCCTCATCCCATTAAAGAATAGTTACAGGGGCGCCTGGGTGGCGCAGTCGGTTAAGCATCTGACTTCAGCCAGGTCACGATCTCGCGGTCCATGAGTTCAAGCCTCATGTCAGGCTCTGGGCTGATGGCTCAGAGCCTGGAGCCTGTTTCCGATTCTGTGTCTCCCTCTCTCTCTGCCTCTCTCCCGTTCGTGCTCTGTCTCTCTCTGTCCCAAAAATAAATAAACGTTGAAAAAAAAATTAAAAAAAAAAAGAATAGTTACAAAGGGGTGCCTGGGTGGCTCAGTTGGTTAAGCGTCTGGCTCTTGATTTTGGCTCACGTCACGATCCCATGGTCATGAGATAGAGCCCCATGTCGAGCTCCGTGCTGGGAGGGGAACCCGCTTAATATTCACTCTCTCTCTCTCTCTCATTCTGCCTCTCCCCTGTTCACGTGCGCTCTCTCAAAAAAAAAATAATTATTATTTTAAAAACTTCTAAAAAAAGAATAGTTACAGAAAAAAAGGGACCCATATGCGATGTGAAAAAATGATGGATATGTTTTGGGGTTTTGACCCTAGGATACCATCACCTTTTTACTGGGTCCTGGCAATAAATAGGATCGTTATTGCTCATGATACTTCTTTTTTGTCAGCCATCTTTGACCTTTTGAAGCCAGAGTAACTGTTTCGATGACACTGAGCACAGATCTTACCAGGATCTTGATTTTGCTTTTAAATTTCACATTTTCTTTTCTCAGTGGTTCTTCTCTTCCTAAATATCAAAATCAGGACAGATGACAATTCATTTACCCTTATAGTATTTTGCGTAACCTACACTTTGTACTCTCGCGACAGATCACAAACATCTCTTCTTGGACCCTAGTCTTGTCAAGTCAGATTCCCCTTTCCTCTTTGAATATCTGAAATGGCCTGCCCACTACTCCGTATCCATTCAAAACGTAAAAGTCTGCTCCTATCCCCCACCCCCCCCTTTTTTTTTTGCTTCTTGAGGGATTCTTTGAACAAAATAATTATCAGTGATATATATCCCCCTGGGTTACTATGGCATTTTTTCCACAAGGTTTCCATTTACCGACTGGTAATATATCATCTTTATTTGTTCATTCATTATTTTATGATTATAAAAAGTGGCTGTCCAATGAGCTCATAAGAGAGGTCGCAAACTCTTTCTATAAAGGGGCAGATAGTAAATACTTTACGTGTTGCATGCCATATAGTCTCTGTCATAGAGACTAAACTCCTTCGCTGTAGGGTGAAAGCAGCCATAGACCACATGCCCATGAATGAGAATGGGTGTATTCCAATTCAACTTTATTCATTGGTACAGAAGTTTGAATTCTATACGATTTTCACCTGACATAAACATTATCCTTTTGATTTTCAACCATTTAAAAATGTAAAAACACCATGGTCACTTCACAGAGGGCAGGCTGGATTTGGCCCATGGGCTGTAGTTCACCGACCCCCAAGATTATAAACTTCTTGAAGGCAGAAACTGGTCTTATTATTTTGTGTGTCTTCCATGGTAACCAGAACTGTGACAATCTTCTTTTAGAGCTCAACAGTTGTTCATCATTCACATAGTTAAATGCTCGAGTTGCTCATGATTCACGTTACAATTTTAGCTGTCCAAATTGAGAACGTTAGGAGGGCATGCAGGAGCTGTAAGAGAGAGAGAGAGAGATTTGAGAGGTTGACATTCCCAAGGAAGAGGGAAGCGAAATCTCAACTTCCCCTGCGACTTTGCTAAGGTATGTGGCTATCTATGTGCAAACACAGTATTTCTTTGAACTAAGCAGAATCTAAGAAAGGGCAGAAGGCAGTCTCAAAGCTGCAGATGCCATTTTGAATGCAAGCTTCATATGGTCTCCGTGGGAGTCTGTAAAACCCAGCTCTCTGCTCTGTGGGAGTTCTTCACTTTTAGCGTGATGGCTCTGTATTTAATTACACTGTATATTTTCTTCTTTAGGGCTGTGATACAGAAAGACAGAGAGGTAGAGTGGAAGAGATAGGACAAGAGCTATACTCCAGCTCTGAAGATAAGGGCACCCTCAACGTCCAGACCACGAAGCACACTTAGATACTCCCCCTCGTCCTTATTTATCTAGAATGCTCTCTTTGAGTTATAGTACCAAGGCAGGGGGGTGGGGTGGCGGGGGGGGGGAATGCTCATTTAATGACGAGAGAGTTTCGTCCAGTGTAAAAGCCATAATTTTGTATGCATGTCAGAAAAACACATAATCTGAACAATAAATTCACCCAGCCAGACTGAGGGCCCGCTTGCCCCTGGATTCTGTTTTTCTTTTTAATATAATGAAGCGACATCCCTTTTCTTGGAGAGGAGAGTTCAATAGTTTAATTTTTGTTAACTGAGATCCCTTGTACGAAGGTAAATTACATTGCCTTTTCTATTACTAGCTCTGTTAATTGTCAAGCAATCAGAGTTTATGCACTCATCCAAGACAGCGGAGAATTTCCCATAATGTTACAAAATAAAACCTGACAAAGCACAATAATCTTTAGTTTATTGATGTGCTACCAGGCTGTTGAAAGCATCAGATCAGTAATGTGCTTTGGTTAGGAAATTGGGGTCTAGGGAGAAATATTGGGAGTAACAGAGAACATCAGGCCTTGAAGGAAAAAAATATATATATATTAGGAGTTAAAAGGGAAAAAATGTTTGTGGTGGGATTTTAGATTTTATGAAAAAACAACAACAACAAAACACCGAGATCTTGTAGGGATTCTGAAGGAAAACACATCTGGGGTGGACAGGGGAACTTTGCCCCCACTGGCCAAAAGAGATTGATTGATTGATTGATTGATGGTGGGGGCATGGACCGCGTATCATAATACAAATAACACACTCAAATGCCAGACTTCCAGCAAAAGCACACTCTGAAGATATTTATGGCAAATAATGAGAACTCCTACAGTATGGTGTAACAACCAAGTTCAGGGGGCCAAGATGCAAAGCTGAATCTAGAAAATCTAAGTCTAAAAAAAAAAAAAAAACAGAACAAAAGGCTAAAAGTAGGAGCTGGCGAAAACACCCCAGATGCTTTCCTAGGCTTCTTAGAAATCTGAACTTCCAATGCTGAGAAAAATAATCCAACATTTGCTGTGAGTCTTGGGGACTTCCAAGACATGCAAAATTTATTTTCAGAAGGCAACCGCTGTGGAGCTCATCTCGGTGCTCTTCCTTTCTCGGATAAGGATCCTGCCTTGAGCTTGCCAAGGGACTCTGCCCTCAGGGTTTGCAGGTATGCGTCACCGTGAAGCACTCTGGCTGCAAGGAACAGACCCACAAGGCTAAGGTCATGCAGCCTTTCGGGCTCCCTTCTGCATGCTTGGAAGGTCTGAGCTTCCATTTTGCAAGTTTGACTTTCGTAGCCGTATTGACTCAAGGAATTAAGATGCCAACCACTTTATTAAATTGTTCCCCCAGTTTGGGATTTTCAGCTCTAAGCAGCTAAATCCTTTGCTTACCGACCGCACCTTTGGGACGCGGTTTTATATAAACATTGCAATCACCCTCAAACTTCTCTTGGGCGTCAGAGGAAGACCATGCAAAACACGTTCAGTATTCGAAAGGGAAGGGTTGAGGGGGCGACTCTCTTCCCAACCCTGAATCCAAGCCGCCTACAGGCAAAATAAGATCATAAATGTCTGCGGTCTGATACGTAACCAAAAGGGCGGGTGTGCTGGATACATGTGAAGTTTGCGATTGTGTACGGGAAGTAGCCGTGTGTGTGTGTGTGTGTGTGTGTGCGTGTGCGCGCGCGTGCGCGTGTGTGTGAAAGAGCGAGAGTGCAGGAGAATGAGAGATGGAGATTCTCTACCTTGCAATAAAAGATGGCAAGGTGATAAATTAGCGCTCTCAACTGAAATTGATTACTTTGTGTTCCCATCCAGTTCATATGGCAGCCACACAGATGCTCTGAAACACCTTAATGACACATCGGAGAAAACTTCTCCAGTGGCCCCGTGCAGTGTTCGCTCCCTTCTCCCCCCCCACCCCCCCCCCCCCCCCCCCCATTGGCTCCAAGAGGGAACGCCTTGCCATGCTGCACGCATTAGGGGGAGCGCCAGGCAAACATCCCTCTCCTCCCTCCTGTGCGGAGATGTCTTCATTTTCCATCACGAATCCTTCAGACGATCCTAGGAGCCTAAACGCTAAAATGACAAATGTAAGTGATTTTGTCTTTTCAATGCTTGGATATATCTGTCCCCAGCTCTCCGGAGAGGTGGCACACATAGCAAAACACGAAGCAGCGTCGAGCCACCTAGAGGCAATCTTATCCAAGCCGGCCCGGCAGAGCAAAGCAAAATTATGGCTTATTGCCATAATTGTAGACGAAATGAAACCGCCTAGTTTACTCGCAGAGATTAAAAGGAACAAATTCCCAATACACGTGAATTAAAGGAGGACTACACGAGATGGCATCATCTCAATTAAGCCCTCAGTTTTAAACAATTCAAAAAATCTCCTTCTGGTAAAATCCCCGGTGAGATTGATAACTTGCTGAAATGTAATCAATCCCATTCCTTGGCAATTGTGACAATAGGCGATGAGCTGAGAAATGTCAAAAATATTCAGAAATATATACCTATATATATATGTATACGTATACATATATACATATATATACGTATATGTATACGTATACATATATATATATATATGTATACGTATATGTATACATATACGTATATATATATATATATATATATACACACACACGTATATATACAAGAAGTACTTACTCTCTTGGACGATTGTTGTATTCATCTATGTAGCAAGCTACATGTTTGGTCCTATATAAAAAGGAACTTGTACCATTGCTCGTGTCTATTGGCCACTATGTATACATATATATATATGTATATATTTCTGAATATTTTTGACATTTCTCAGCTCATCGCCTATTGTCACAATTGTACACATATAAATACACGTATGTATACATATATACATATATATATACACATATGGACACATTTCAGAATTTAAAAATTAAAATTAAAAAAGGTTAAAAATTCTCAGGGACTACAGCACATTTTACAAGTATAAGAGAAAAAATTTAAATGAGGCCTTACCACTTGAGGACCTTATAGCTTTAAAAGACGACCCAGATCTCAATGTTTGTGTGAGTGTGTAACTAACTTTTGAGCTCTGCAAAGATCGGTGACATGTTCTATGAGTTGTGTATACCTTATTTCCTCTAGGCTTACTAGTCTATATTTATGTGTTTCTTAATTCTGTGTGCTTCATTATTATGCATCTGTGTTCACTATTTCTTAGTGTTCTATAGAATCTAGAACTAGTATACTTACAGTGTATGTATGCTTTGGTGTGAGTTTTTTTGTTTGCTTGTTTTTTTGGTCTTTGGGTTTTTTTGTTTTGTTTTGTTTTGTTTTGTTTTTAGAGAGAGAGCGTGTGTGTGCATAGGGAGGCAAGGGGGACAGAGAGAGAGAGAGAGAGAGAATCTTGAGCAGGCTGCACACTCAGCACAGAGCCTGATGCACGTCTTGAACCCACCACCTTGGGAGCATGGCCTGAGCTGAAATCCAGAGTGAGACACTCAACCGACTGAGCGGAGTCGGTTGGAGCGTGAGCTCATGGACGGTCTCCAGGAAAATAACAGGATGCTGTTGGATAGAAGTACTTGCTCTCTTGGCAACAGGGCTCTTTGATAGGGGCTGGACAACTGCTGTATTCGTCTACGTAGCAAGCTACACACTTGATCCTGTATAAAAAGGAACTTGTATCATCGCTTGTGTCTACTGATCACTACAGTGTCCCCTATTGACAACAGTCTGTTCAATCACCATTACTCTTGTGACAACGGTTCAAGGTCTAAGAACACCAGACGGGAGGGGCGCCTGGGTGGCTCAGTCAGTTCAATGTCTGACTCTTTTTTTTAATGTTTATGCATTTTTTTTGAGAGACAGAGAGAGACGAAGCGGGGGGGGGGTGCAGACAGAGACACACGCAGCATCCGAAACAGGCTCCAAGCTCTGAGGTGTTGGCACAGACCCAATGGGGGCTCGAACTCAGTAATCATGAGACCATGATCTGAGCCTAAGTCAGGCACTCAACCAACCGAGTTGGCCCAAAGCGGCTGACTCTTGGCTTCATCTCAGTTCACGATCTCGGGGTGGTGAGTTTGAGCCCCACATCAGACTCCGTGCCGGGCGTGGAGCCGGCTTGGGATTCTCTCGCTCCCTCTCTCTTTGCCCTTCCCCCACTCATGCACACTCTCTTTCCCTCTCTCTCTCTCTCTCTCTCTCAAAATAAATAAATAAACTTTAAAAAAAATGTAAGGGATGGAGAAGTGGAGCATTTGACTGTGGTGTAATCAGTGTCTCTGAAAGAGCTTTTCAACCCTACATATTTATCACCAGGGGAGAACGATAAAACTGTCCTGTGTAATACAACTCACATAGAGCTGTCTCAAGTGCATCTGGTGGTGTTGGGCTATTTCTAGAGTTCTATGCTTTGTTCCCAATGGTCAGTGGGTATCATACGGATACTCCAAGCCCCTTGGAGTCTACCTAGACCAGAATAAGGTCCTGGGCCTCTGGATCCCAGGATGTCACTGCTGCTAACAAAACCCATATTTGCAGATTTTGGAGAGAAGGTGGGACCAAGACTGATGAAGAAGAAAGGCACATATCTTTGTACCTCACATCTCATTTTGTTGGGGGGCACCATTGCCTCCTGTTTTGCCTAAGAGATCCATCATATTCTGAGGCAATGGTTGTCAGACATTTTTTTTTTTTAATTTTTGTTTCAACGTTTATTTATTTTTGGGACAGAGAGAGACAGAGCATGAACGGGGGAGGGGCAGAGAGAGAGGGAGACACAGAATTGGAAACAGGCTCCAGGCTCTGAGCCATCAGCCCAGAGCCCGACGCGGGGCTCGAACTCACGGACCGCGAGATCGTGACCTGGCTGAAGTCGGACGCTTAACCGACTGCGCCACCCAGGCGCCCCAGACATTTTTTTTAAAATCAGTAGAAACTGAATAAATTAAATTTTGTGTTGAGCTGTTTTTCTTTTTAATTAAAAAACTTTTTAATGTTTATTTATTTTTGAGAGAGAGACAGAGCCTGAGCGGGAGAGGGGCAGAGAGAGAGGGAGACACAGAATCCCAAGCAAGCTCCAGGGTCCGAGCTGTCAGCACAGAGCCCGACGCGGGACTTGAACTCATGGACTCTGAGATCATGACCTGATTCGAGGTCAGACGCTTAACCGACTGAGTCACCCGGGTGTCCCAAGCTGTTTTCTTATAAACAGGCAAATGCTAAAAAACTTCCCTTAGTGAAGACCCCCTTGCCCCATGAGATACCCTTTAAAACGTTAGAACTCCGGAGAGCCTGGTTTGAAAATAATTTCCTAAACGATTAACCAGAAACACTACCTTGAGCAGAGGTCTCTTCATTCGTGACTGAGGAGTGAATTCAATCTTCTTCAACTCAGTCTCCCCCTTTCTACTTCTTCTCCCCAACTCAATGAGCCCACTGAGCCCAACTTAAACCTCTTTTTTTCTGTAATTTGATCAAATACTCCCTGACAACATGGACAGGGTCTGCTAACATGCTAAACCTTAGTTCAACTTCAAGAAAGCCCTTCCCATTCAATGATTACTTGTTGAGTATCTTCTATATTGCCAGGTCCTGTGAAATCCGAATGTTTGTGTTTAGAAGTCAGGAGATTCGACTCCACGGCACATAACTCTGCGTTTTTCTGCTTGCTACTTAACACACCTCAGAATGGTCAGAGATATTTAACCAAAACCAGAAAAATTCAAGTGGGAAAGAAGAACTGATATTTCCACGCAATCTTCAATTTACAAGTAAAGGCACAATTAAGGTAAGTGGAGAGTCACATGCAATTACACTCAGAGAAGTGTAAGCAGGGCTTGTGAAATAGTTGTTGCATTTCCTTGTATTAAATAAAATAATAAATTATTTGAATAGTTCTATTATCTATCCTTAACTGAAACATACAGTGCCTGTCCTATTTCTTCAAAAAGCTTGTTAATATGCAATCACCTAGTACAACTGCTAAGTTTTTAAAGGTCGCCCATGTTTTATTCATAAAGGGTGGTTTTCTGGAGGGGAAAAGGTTACAGTGTCATGTTATACCATATTCTGATGGAGGCTTTGCTTTCGAAGGTATGTTCTAATGGATCAGATGGGGAAAGGGAGAGATTTGGGGGAGAGCGAAGTGAATTGTTTCAGAGCTATCAATAAAACTTCGTTTCGAACCAGAAAAATTTTCAAATGAGAGAGAAAGGATTCATTCTACTTTTTCAACTATTGAATAAGCATGGCAGCCTGTGTTATTTATATTCACAAATATATTCAGTTTTTCCCTAAGGCCGTGTATATGAGAGTGAATGTTTCTCAGCCCTCTTGACGGTAAGTGGTCATGTGGCTACATCTATCCAATAAAACGTGAGTAGAAGTGAGTAGAAATGTGTGTCGCTTGCAAACTGCAGCATTGAATTGAGACTGTTCAAACCACCAGCTCCCTCTTTTCTCTCATGGCAACTGGGAAAGACAGTGTATTCAGTGTGTGGATCAGGGTCCGAATCACGGAGTTACTGTCTGAAAATCCATTATCCCAGAGTTGTACCCAAATGCAAATTTTTTTTTGGAATAATGTTCTGTATCCGAGGAAAAAACATTTTGTTGTGTTGAGGCAGTGACATGTTAAGGCTGTTACCTGCATCAGTCAGAAGTCTCCCAGAGAAACAGAACCAACGGGAGAAGATTTATGATAGGAATTGGCTTATGCCATGACAAAGGCCAAGAACTCTCTTGACCTGCCATCTACAAACTGGAGAGCAAGGAAAGCCGGTGGTGTAATCGAATCCAAGTCCAGATGTACAAGTCCCTAGATGAGACTGATGGCCCGAGCACAAGGAGAGTCAATGTCTAAGGACAGGAGAACATGGAGGTCCCTTCCTCCACCTTTTTGTTCTTTTCAGGCTCTTAATGGATTGGACGATATCACCCTCATCGGTAAGAGTGAAACGTTCATCCAGAAACACCCTCATAGACAAGGCCAGAAATACTGTTTCACAAGCTATCTGGGCATCCTTAGCCCAGTCAAGCTGACACAAAATCACATGACCACAGTGTAATGTAGATGTCTCCTAACGGAGACATGTCCCAAGATAACATATCCTTTACACATGTGAAAATCCGAGTCTCTTCTTTCAGGGGTCAGCTTAACTGCCAAAAGCAGCTTCAAATTTTACTTGGTTCATCACCCTTTTGTAGAGGTTAATCCAGTTTTCAAGGTCATAAAATATTTTTAGGTATGGAGGATAAAAAAAAATAATAATAATTCAGGTAATTTGATTCCTAGTCCAAAGCTCTTTATGTAGAAAATAGCCCATATTTCAAGAGGAAATGGTAGTAGGTAGTATATTCATCCTTGGGTAATGTTATCTTTCCATCCCTTTAATCTGTACTTCTTTATAGAGGACAACAAAACTGGTACCTTGAGTATTTTTCTTAAGTTTCTCAAAATACCTCAAACTCAAGTACAGAAATACAACATTACCCTCTCCTTCTAGGGACCATGTCTTTTTCATCATCACATCTCTCACCACGTCAAACACATTTGTTTGTATTAGAGCTCAATAAATGTTTGACTTTAATTGAAAGAAAATTTAATTTCTCTTTTTTTTTCCACCTTGATTAATTTGCATTTTATCTTTCTAATCACTGGAATTACAAACCTCAAGGTCATCTTTGATTTCTCTGTCTTCCTCAACACCAAGAGCCAAATGGCCATCGATACCCTTCTTGGCATCTTTATTCTGTTTCCAAAATCTATACTCTTCTCCTACTGCTAGTTTGCCCCTTCAACTCTCAACCGTGACCTACCTTTCTCACTTAAACCTCTGATTATCCTAAGGTCCAGACAGGTTCCAGAAGCAAATCATATTTCTTGGCTTCCTCTCTATTTTGTTCATGCTTTTCTCTTATCATTTTTCTTCTGGTCATTAAGGACAGTTTTTCTGGAAAGAGAGAGAGAGATGTAGTGTAGTGTGTTGGTTAAGAAGGAATCTGGCTCTGCAGTATAATGTCCGTGTGCTTATGGACCAACAAGTTAGGGTTTCTCTGCTTCGGTTTAATGATATATACCTTATGATATATACAGATGGAGCCTGGCTTTAGTATTTACCCTTTTCATGTTCTTAAAGGTCTCCTAATAACATCTACTTATACACAAACACTCACACACACACACATACAGGACATTGGTGAGCAATATAGAAATGATTAAAGATATCTCAGGGAAGGTGAAGGATAGACCCTACATCACATTGCCTTGTGCAAACCCCTTTCTCTTTGCCCGTTGTCCATTCATGTCTCTCTGCTTCCTTATCTATTCTTTTCTGAGCTTTACTCTCTGTGTCTCCAATTCTTCGTCCTCCTTTGTTAAAGATTTGTTTAATGTTTATTTATTTTTGAGAGAGAGAGAGACAGAGACAGAGACAGAGACAGAGACAGAGTGTGAGCTGGGGAAGGGGCAGAGAGAGGGAGACACAGAATCCGAAGCAGGCTCCAGGCTCTGAGCTGTCTGCCCATAGCCCGATGTGGGGCTCGAAGCCATGAACCACGAGACCATGACCTGAGCCGAAGTCGGACGCTTAAGCCTACTGAGCCACCCAGGAGCCCCTGTCCTTTTTTTTATATAGAGCAAGGTAGCAACCATAATTTTCTTGGGACTTTACCCTCAACTTCAAGCAGCAGATAGAAGTAGACTTTCCAAATGTATGGGTTGTTTCTCCAATAGTAATTCTCATGTAAAGTTTTCTCCCGAACTTGAACTTGAGATAATGTCACTGAATTACGATGATATGTAATTGCTTGGGACAGATGCTATTATATATAAGCACTCAATAAATTTGGGGTATCAATATCATTATCATAGGGATCCGGGTGCCTTATTTGGTCTGGTATTTGTGGATGATAATCACTACTGAAGTTTCCGCGGTCTATTTGAATCAGGGTAAATATCAGTGGCTTAAAACAATAAAAATTAATTGCTAGCTCAAGTCATATGCTGATGCACACTGGGCAGACCTCTTGGGGGCTCTCCTTTGAGCAATAACCCAGGCAACCTGGTTCCTTCCATCCTATGTTGTGTGTCATGGAAGGAAAAGAGTGGAGGGGCTGTATGGTTAAGCTAGAAGAGTCAGACATCACGCTGCCCACGTTCCATTGGCTGGAATCAGTCATGTGACTGCAAGGGAGGCTGAAAAATATCACTGTTTCCTGCCGGATGAGGAAATGGGACTGGGGATCTAACCTTTGACATAAGGTCTGTGTTATTTCTTTTTTTTTTTTTTTAATTTTTTTAATGTTTATTTTTGAGACAGAGAGAGACAGAGCATGAATGGGGGAGGGGCAGAGAGAGAGGGAGACACAGAATCGGAAGCAGGCTCCAGGCTCCAAGCCACCAGCCCAGAATCCGATGCAGGGCTCGAACTCACAGACCGTGAGATCGTGACCTGAGCTGAAGTCCGACGCTCAACCGACTGAGCCACCCAGGCGCCCCTGGTCTGTGTTATTTCTAAAGTAAAAGTTATGGTGAAGCAAATCTCAAGATAATATGTATGAGTAACATTTTGATGAACTTTTCGTACATGGTTGAGTTAAAATAAGATTTAGGTATATGATGAGAGTGGACACATAACTTTGCTCCACCATTTTCTTGCCTATCCGTTTGTGATGGGCTGCCACTAAGATGGTCCCCAATTGTTCTCACCTCCTGACATTCACCCCTTTGTGTAACCCTCTCCCCTCAAGTGTGCCTGGGTGAATGATTGCTTCTAGCCAGTTGCACGTGGCCAATGTGATGGGATCTCCTGTTCATGATTACATTATAAAAGACAGAACTTTCCTTTTGCCATCAGTCCATTGCCTTCGGGATTTGTGTGCTTGGGTAAAGTAAGCAGCCATGTTGTAGTGCCCGTGTGCCAGGGAACTGAAGACCCAAGTCAAAGAGGTCTCCAGATACTGCATTCTTCCAAGAACCTAAGTGAACTAAGGAAGGGATCATTCATTCCCCTCCGGTGGGCTCTCAGACAAGATGGCAGCCCCAGCTGACACTTTGGTTGAAGTCTAGTGAGATGCCCTAAAAGAGAGGCTCCCCCCCCACCCCAGTTAAGCCATGTCCAAGCACCTGATCCACAGAAACTGTGAGATAAGAAATATGGATTACTTCTTTATTTTTATATGACTCCTTTTCCTTGTTGTTACACCAATAACCGCACGTATTTAATGCATACAATTTGATGTGAGATCATCATCATAATCAAGGTTGTTCTAAATCACTAAGGTTGTGGTAATTTGTTATACAGTAATAGACTCTAGTTAGTGTTAAGATTTCTTGACGTAGATATATAAAATAGAAAGTAATATATGTAAGATCTATTTTAATAATATAATATGCATTAGAAAGTAATATATGTAAGATCTATTTTAATAATATAATATGCATTTTATATCTTTTTCCACTTTGAATTCAACTTACCAGTTTTAGCATTTGTCCATGATTTGTATAGAGAAATAGAGGCTTCCAGATTATAGGAGAGCACTCATTAGGAAACTTGAACTAAAATCAGTCAACAGGCGTGCCAAAAACCACAGGAATATGGTAAAATAAAGAAATAGACCAACTTAAGGTTAGGAAACAAAGAAACCTTAAGATTTGTAAATTTTGGGGCTCCTGGATGGCACAGTCAGTTGAGCGTCAGACTTCAGCTCAGTTCATGGTCTCACGGTTCGTGCCTTTTGAGCCCTGCATCGGGCTCACTGTGGTCGGCGGTCTGTACGTGCTTCGTATCCTCTGTCCCCCATTCTCTCTCTGCCTTTTCCTTCGCTTGCACTCTCTCTTCCTCAAAAATAAACAAATCTGTAAAAAATAAAAAAATGAAATATCTGCAAATATTATTAGTGCTAAATAAGAAACATAAAGCTGGGTCAAAGCTTAAGAAATACGTGAAATATTGGTCAAAACTTTGAAGGTTGAAGTGTCCCTTTGTTCTCCATTAAAGTAGCTTAAAAACAGGCCAGGTTTGATAAGCTTTTTAAAAATCTACATGGATTTCCATTCCTTTTGAACAAAAGCCACACCATCCTGCAACCTGTATTTAAAAGGACCAGATGCATTTTCTTAAAAATGGCCCCTTTTGTCTCTGTCCCCTCTTTTACGTTTCTAAAGGGTTCAGAAAGAGCCCTGCTATTATATCCTTAGGTCACGAGGTAAAAGTTAAATTGTAAGGGCGTTGTGGAAGGTAAAGGCTGCCAGATGAAGTCATAATGTAAAACGCATTGGTTTAGGGGCCGGGTTTTATTTGTTAATATCGCCGCTGTTATATTTTGAGAATATATTGTAATGAATGATTGGATTATACTTTCACCCAGAGGCGCCGCACAAAGGATGCAATTTTAAAATGCAACAAATGGGTTTGATGGCTCGTGTATGTGTAGAATACACACTCATTACGTGTCTCTTTGTGCAAAAAGCAGTGAGATCGGTGAGTCTATGGTTGAGATTCCAATGTCCGACTTGACCTCATTCCATGTTTTTCTCCTCAGGACCAGAGGACAGGGCCAGAAAAACTTAAGTGAAAGCTTACGCAGCTTTAGGACTTCACTTTTGCCTTCTTGAGAAGGGACAAAACTGGAAAGCGGACTGTTTTCAAGTTTAATAGTAGAGTTCACCACCGAAATTGCCTATATTTCCTCAACTCTTACCCCAAGCACATAGTAACAAAAGGGCCAATTGTAACATCAATGTTTGATCCTGGCGCAAACAGTTACTCTTATTTTTACGTACGCTTTCGTGTATAAAAGCCTTTTCCTGTGCAAACTGAGAAGAGGAAGAAGGTCCCCATCCACAAATAGTCAAATGACTATATCTAGGATTCTTGACTTCATTAGTTCAAGCTCCAATTTAAAAATGCAAACGTACCCAGAAGAGAGTTAGTGGGTCAATACTTCCATACTTTAACGTAAATAAGTTTGATCAAAGATGTCTCCACAGTTTAGATGAGACGGGGGTCTGGGAAGAATGGAGCTTTGGATAGAGTAGGAGAAGATGGCCGTGATAACTCAGAAGTGAGGATGCCCACCCCTACACCACAAGCAGTTGAGGTGGGGGGGCGGTGAATGGCTTGGGAGAGTTTCAAAACACAAAGAGAGCAAAGAAGGGCTGAGATCCCGCCGACTGGTACATGCATTTACCTTTTGGAATCTGTGATTATAGCCTTCCCAGTCAAAGAAACAAAAATGTGTATCAAAATTAGGGGCGCCTGGGTGGCCCAGTTGGTTGAGCGTCCAACTTCAGCTCAGGTCATGGTCTTACAGTTCGTGAGTTCGAGCCCCACATCGGGCTGTGTGCTAACAAACAGCTCAGAGCCTGGAGCTTGCTTCAGATTCCCCCCCCCCCTCCCCTGCTCATGCTCTGTCTCTCTCTGTCTCTCAAAAATCAATAAATGTTAAAATGGTATTTTCCCACATTTTCAGATGAAATTCAAAATAAAATATTAGTGTGTGTGTGTGTGTGTGTGTGTGTGTATAAAATCTAAAATTCAAATAGTTCCTCCCCCAATAGATTTTCTGATTGGAAAGTTCTAGCTAAATGTTGTAAAACTGGTCTTAATCTTTTCCCTGCTTTGTTGGTGCTCTAAGCATATCCTTTGGCCAACTCTGGTTACCACCATGTGATTGTGTCCAGTCTTCACAAACAAAACACCAAAGCAACTTTTCCTGACTGTTTTCTGACAGTGTATTATGACTTTCAATTACTGTTTTAGCCACCTTGCCTGACATGTTCTTTATTTCTCCCCCAAATTTGTCATTTACTTATGCTCCTTTGATCAATTCTGAACTAATAATAATTTACTGATGACTTAATCAAGAAAAAGAAAATTTAACATTTAGAATCCTATTGCCACTGGAAAATTAATTTCAATTATATACACACATTTTGTTTGCAGAAAATCCTTCCTTCTTTCCTTCCTTCCTTCCTTCCTTCCTTCCTTCCTTCCTCCCTCCCTCCCTCCCTCCCTCTCTTTCTTTCTTTTCTTTCTTTCTTTCTTTCTTTCTTTCTTTCTTTCTTTCTTTCTTTCTTTCTTTTCTTTCTTTCTTTCTTTCTTTCTTTCCTTCTTTTCCTTCCTTCTTTTCCATCCTTTCTTCCTTTTCTTTCTTTCTTTTTTTCTTTCCTTCCTTCCTTCCTTCCTTCCTTCCTTCTTTTTCTTCCTTTCTTCCTTTTCTTTCTTTCTTTCTTTCTTTCTTTCTTTCTTTCATTGAAATATGGCTGACATACTATGCTTTATTAGTTTTACAGGTGTATGATGTAGTGATTCAACAATTATATACATTACACAATGCTCACTATGATGATCTAGTGACCGTCTGTCACCATATAAAGTTGTTACAATGTTACTGACTATGCTCTCTATGCTGTACTTTTCATCCCCCTGACTTATTAATTTTATAACTAGAAGTTTGTACCTTTTTTTTTACCAGAACAGTTACAGAATTCTCCATTGTTTTTCCCCAGACAAGTTCTTCAAAATATGATCTATACAAATGATCCAATTTCTTCACCATCTATTCAAACAAATTCACTCTTTTCAGGTAAATTTCATCCCTTGCCACTTCCTCACCCTTTAGGGTTGCCAGATAAAATACAGGACATCCTGTTACATTTGAATTTCAGGTAAACAACAAGTACCTTTTCAGTAGGAATATGTGCCAAATATTTGCTAAATCAGGCAACCCCTAGGGCCCCACACCTGGAAGAGTCTGTTACAAGCTTTTACGACCAGTCCGTGCACTGACATGACCAGAGTGGACCATGACCGTGACACAGAACCTAGACTCTCATCTGCCCCACTTAATGACTTCGGGAACATCACGCATTTCCTAGCAAACTCGTGGAGCATCTCCAATGGGCTCAGTAAATGCTTTGCGTTGATCTAGGTGCTGGACGCAGCAGAATAAGTAGGGCAGTGTTTTTGGAGTAGGAGACAAAAAATAACCTTCAGCCTGTACTATTTTCAAGCAAAAGCCATTTCTATCTCTCAATGGAAGCTCCAAGTGGAGGTCCAGCATGCACAATATATAAAAACAGAGCAGCTGTCATTGAGAGCGGAGACTTGACTTCACCTTCTGGGTTCTTCCTTCACTGAAGATTGCAACATCTCTAATGGCTCCAGCCCACACGGAGTGAAAATGCTTGCTTGGATTCACCAGCGTGGGCGTAATGTTGCTAAGAAGAGAAGGCACTGAAGAGGAAGGAAGGGGTAGGAGATATATTCCTGGTATTTGGGCTTCCTTCCCCACATTCTCTGTTAAAGACCAACACAGTTCACTTCGACATGAACGTCATCTAAAGAAAGGTGGGGTATTTTGGTTTTATTTTTGTATTATGCTTCCCCCCCCCCCCCCCGCCCCATTTAACAACATAATTATTTTGGCTGTTCGGTGATTGACTGTGTAAAGGATTTTCATGCCTGGATTTGATAAAACAGCCCATCTGAGAGCATCCTTGGAAAATAAAAAAAAAAATCTGTTGGCAGATATAATATCAATGTAAAATATCTTCATATGGGTGGCCAGGTGTGTAAGTTTCTTGAAGGTATATATGTTAAGGGCATGTTGTTTTAAGGGAGACGACGAGTCACGGGCCACTGGGAGAGAGAGTCTCTTTTGGCCAGGCTCCAGCGGGGACAGTTTTTCAGCCTCACGTGGCTAAAAGGCAAAGCTAAAAGCCACGCCCCCTGTGTTTGTGTAGGTGTCTTATTATTGCCGCTTTATTCAACCCTGGGAAACGTGATGCTGAAGTGTAAGTGAATGAAGCAACTCTTTCCTTTTTAAAAGTCGCCAGGTCTGTGGCGTTACTACACCGGGAAGACACAGTTTGCTCCAGCGTTTAGACCCCAAGTGTGCTTCCTAAATAGATCTCAACGTCAGTAAGATCCTCAATCCATGCACTCATCAGGACTGTTTGCCAGCAGGGACCTTTCTTTGGCCTTTTAGGCAGTTTCTAGTTTATCCTTTTAGTTGAGACCTTTGCACCTGGAGAAGACGTCGCCAGAGTACCCCCTCTATATGACGGCCACTGCTTTTCCAGGTGGGATTTGCCCAGTCTCGGGAATATATGGCTCACGTCCAAGGGATGGAGGGAGGAGGAAACTGAGGGTATTTGGGGAAGGAACTATCTTGCCGCCTTATATCCTTGTCACTCAAAAGCATCCTCAATTTGCCTTTGGACAAACCTCACCCAAGTTGAAGAGCCGTTTTCCGTTCTCCATTCCCATGACCTTAAACCTGTCAAAGGCACATTTATTTTACCGGAAACTCAGTAAGTCAATGTCAGAAATGCTCTTCCCGTTTTTACAAATGGAATTGTACATCAACTTTCAATTACCAGGGGTATCTGGTCGAAGAGAAAAACTCCCAGATTTATCCTGAATCTTAATTTGCCATCTGCTTTAGCCTTCCTTCCTCAGAATGATTCGCGATGAGCAGCCAGAAGAGCTGAAAAGTGACTGAACAGAGTAATAACAGTATTAATATTAATAATATGACTTAAAGTGCTTTTGAATTCATCATCTCATCTGGTTTTCATAAACCCTCTGAGATGGAGATAGAAAGTGTGTGTTTTCACCCCTTTTTATTTTTTTTTTTTAATTTTTAAATGTTTATTTTTGAGAGAGAGAGAGAGAGAGAGAGGCAGAATGTGAGTGGGGGAGGGGCAGATAGAGAGGGAGACACAGAATCCCAAGCAGGCTCCAGGCTCTGAGCTGTCAGCACAGAGCCTGAAGTGGGACTCAGACTCATGAACCATGCGATCGTGACCTGAACAGAAGCAGGACGCTTAACCGACTGAGCCACCCAAGTACCCCTTTAAAAGATGGGGAAGCAGGGAATGAAATTTAGATCCCTTGCTTATGTGTTTGGCTAGTGAGTACCTTTGATTCTCTCTGTACTATATGATATTACAGAGTCCAAGATTTTACCACCACACTATCACTTTGTTATCTGTACATCTTCATTTCAGGAGCTGGCAAGAAGCTGGCGAAATGGGGATACAAAGAAAACAAACCTAGTCTTTTTAAAAATATATATTTATTTATATCGAGAGAGGGACAGAGTGTGAGCGGGGGAGGGGCAGAGAGAGAGAGGGAGAGAGAATCCCAAACAAGCTGCCCTGTCAGTGCAGAGCCCAACATGGGACTCGATCTCACGAACCGTGAAATCATGACCTGAGCGGAAATCAAGAGTCCGACATGCAACCGACAGAGCCACCCCGGCGCCACGGAACAAACCCAGTCTTTAATGAAACATTTAAAACTTCTCTAGGATTTCTTCCGATGATCTTGGGAACTTGGTTTTGTGCATTTCCCGATCACCATCTGAAATTCTGAAGCCCATTCTCTCTCTCTCTCTCTCTCTCTGTTTGAGATTGTCTTTTTGTAATGAGTAGCCCTGTCCTCTGGAGCGGGAAGCCAAGTTTGACAGTGTGAACAGGCGCACATACAAGGCATCACTTGCCGTGGAAAAATGGGATAGCAAAGCCATTGTTCAAATGAAAGTCTCGTATTGATCTTGTATATTGTTTTAGCCTGTGCTGTGAGTTTTATAATCTAGATTCAAACATACGATCCAAGAATTGAAAAGATCTTCCGAGAATCAGATATCCTGCCTGAGGACTTTTCACTTCTTCTTACCATGTGTAAATAGAAGACATTTTTGAGGCATGAGACAGAGTCCACTACTCATTTGTGTTCTTATCACCCTCTTGGTCTCTTCCTGCTCAAGATTTCACAAAACAGTGCTCTGTTTGTGGGGTTGGCAGAAGATGAGAAGCAGAGAAAAAAAGAGATGGAAATATTGGTCAGACAGTACTCGACTTTTTGATATTTTTTCCCCTAAAACTAATTATTTTGGCTTGAGAAGCTAAAGGAAAGCTAACCAAACACTCTGAATCTTTACTTGGGGTCAAGTTTTGCTTACAGCCAAAATATTAGGCGGGGCTTAGGTGAAAAGCCTATTAGTTTTCTTTAGGTTAGCCACAAGTTCAAACCCTGTGATGTAGTCATTTTTTATTAGGTTATTTCATGGCATATTTACCCCACTCTTCAGTAAATATTCTGACTTAGAGACAATAAGACTGATATCCACTTTAAAAATAGAACTAAATGTGGGGCGCCTGGGTGGCTCAGTTGGTTAGGCGACCGGCTTCGGCTCAGGTCACGATCTCACGGTTCGTGGGTTGGAGCCCTGCGTCGGGCTCTGTGCTGATGGCTCGGAGCCTGGAGCCTGCTTTGGAATCTGTGACTCCCCCCCCCCCCCCCCTCTCTCTGTCCCCTCGCCAGCTCATGGTCTGTCTCTGTCTCTCAAAAAATAAATAAATGTTAAAAAAATGAAAAATAAAATAAAAATAAAATAAAACTAATTTTGAAGGAGCATGGAAATTGATATTGTCAAAAAAATGCCAGCAGCCACACTCACCTACTTCTTTTTTTTTTTTTATTTTTTATTTTTTTTATTTTTATTTTTTTTCAACGTTTATTTATTTTTGGGACAGAGAGAGACAGAGCATGAACGGGGGAGGGGCAGAGAGAGAGGGAGACACAGAATCGGAAACAGGCTCCAGGCTCCGAGCCATCAGCCCAGAGCCCGACGCGGGGCTCGAACTCCCGGACCGCGAGATCGTGACCTGGCTGAAGTCGGACGCTTAACCGACGGCGCCACCCAGGCGCCCCCACACTCACCTACTTCTACCTCACTCATTGATTCAAATGTTGATTCAAATTCAACAGACCCATGAAAGACACTTACCATCACGAGGCAATAAGTAAAGGCAAATCAAAACCACGATGAGGTTCTATTTCCTACCCACTAGGATACTAGGATATGCGTGATCAGAAAGTCAGGGAGTAGCGAGTGTTGTTAAGGATGTGGACCAAAAGGGGCCATGCCGAGGATGGGAATGTAAAATGGTGCCCCACCTCCAATCTGGAAAATAACCTGGAAGTTCTTTGAAAGATTAAATATAGAGTTACTCTTGACTTGGCAACCCACAACTAGATATATACCCAAGAGAAATGAAAGCATATGTCGACACCAATACTTGTGCGTGAATATTCACAGCGAGATTATTCACAAGAGCCCAAAGTAGAAACCACCCAGAAGCTCCTCACTTGATGAGTGGATAAACAAAATGTGGTATCCCTAAACAGTGGAATGTTATTTGGCCATAAAAAAGGAGGGAAGCACTGATACACAACAACACGGATGGACCACAAAAACATTATGCTAACATTGGCGATGCCTACTAAACAAGCGTTCTAGGCTAAAATACTTACCGACGTGTGCTATGAGTCCGCTGTAGAAAGCTAGTTCAATAAGACATTTTGTGAAAAGAGGGGACTATAATTGAATCGGCATTGGAAAATCTGACTGCCCTTGGCGATCGGCAGCGTATGTGAGTCTAGTCAAGACTTTGAAAAGTCCCTCAGGAAGATCGCTGGTTGAACCTTCTTTATCCCCATTGATTTCCAAACTCACTTGATCCTGGAGTTTCCCTATCATCCTTAGAAAATAATGCTTCGTGTAGAGCATTGTTCTGCAGAGTAGATACTGGAGGTATTCAGCACCTGTTTGCCCATCTGGAACATCCTAGGAGCAGAACAGTTCCTGAAGAAGACTATGATTCTTCTGGGCTGAGTTGGGGAAAACGTCTGCCATGTGACAGGAGGACTTTCACATTGTTCGGCTCAAGATTGGTTGTCAATGCGGTAGGGTACTCCTTTAATTGCTCCAGATAGTACCTGAACTCTAAATTCTTGCAGAAGACTACTTTAAGCTCTCTGTTCTTTTACCCTTCCCGGGTATCTAGATGTGAGATGCAATACTCGGAAGTCTCATGTATAACACAGATCAAAGACTCCTGCATCAGGCATTGGAACACAGACCCTCTGGGATCTTACTAACCACCACTCCTCTGCCCACGGGAACGATCGGCTTGATGTAGCCTGACTTGACCACCGGTTTTCCAAATTCTACTTTGGATAATTACCAGATCATAACCGAGCTAAAATTTTTCCGGCAATATTTTACCTCTTCCTGGACTTACTTATACTTCATTTTATATGAGTGTTAGGTCACTGCTATCCTTCAAGGATTATTAGAAGAACCGTCACATCCGAATGAGTATTTTAATTATTGTATGGAGGTTGGCCAGGCTCTCGTCTACCATAGAGTACAATGTTCTCTAAATTAAGAATCCATGGGAGGATTTTCCCTCTCATCTCAATATCTGGAAAATCTCTCCTATTTGGTTTTAGCATATGGTCTATCATCTGGTAAGTCTTTAAAGCTGATTGTGATTTTTTTTTTCTTTGCTTTGATCACTGGGACGTAAACTTGAAGCCAAAGTTTGATTTACTTCCAGCAACTTTACAACACCTTGTGGAAGGTATAACTTGTTTCTTAACCTTATCTTACCCTTTTTCCTTAGCCATTTTTTCTTTACCAGGAGTCCCTCCATTATTTATCCGTATCCCGTATGCACACACACATTTCTGTGTATGCACACATACACACACAGAAACATATACCTTTGTGTAAATACTTACGAACCATCACAAATCCTTTATGGAACGGGGTGGGGACACAAACCAAAATATAGCGTGTGCATGTGCACATTCGGTGTCCGTCCAGCACAAGTGTCTTACACATAGGCGGGGCCAGGTAAAGATTTCCAGATCATTCACCGAGGAGTGGAGATTCTCTTGAAATATCTTCCATGTTAAATTCTCTGGTAGCTTTATTAGTTGATATGCTTTCTATTATGTCCACAATGGAAAACGCTTCCAAAGCATATACTTTGTTATCAGTTACCAGGAGAAGTTCAAAACGATACCGTCTGGTCAAAGATACCGTCTGGTGTGGAACTATGCTCACGTGTGAATGGTTTTTCAGGAGCGCGGTGCTCAGAGGAGATCTAAGGCTCTTCCCAGGCTCGCAGGGAAGAGTTGGGCTGATTAGTGCCGTCTGCAGTGGATATACGATGTGGAAATGACAGCCCATGGGCCACACACACGCGATTCCTACGTCACAGTGATATCCTCAGCAAAATAATTTACTCCGCTTTGTGTATATTTAATCAATGAAAAAGAAACCGATGGCTTTCACTTTAGCAAAGATATATTTGGTCACCAAAATGATCTCCAAATCTTCATTTGTTTCTACAATCATTCCGGCACTTGGCGTCAAAATCAACGGAGGGAACCGTCTTTGGCTTGGCGTGGCTTCCACTCTGTTAACACATTAATCTTCTATTACCCGAATGGTGTAGGGTATCACTGAAATGCTTTCCCATTGACTCCCGCATGAATCTTTCACACGCGGAAGATTGAAATATACGTAAGCATGTTTCAGAACACGCTGGTATAAAAACAGGGATTAAATTTTACTCACCACACTCCTAACTAAATTTCACAGATGTTTTATGTGAATTAAGGATTCTAAAGCACTTAGAACAAAAGAGCAAGTGCAGTGATTACCTTAAACTCAGTTTTAATGCCAGACAAGTTATTGCATCTGTTACCAAATGGAATTTCAAATTAACAAATCTCTACAACCTGTTCATACCGTTCAACGGAACTCTGATATTTAAATGTCTAAATTGTAAAAATCTCAAGTGATAGGCATGAATTAATTCGTTTTGAGATTTAATACTTGTAGGAAACTCCTATGTTAGGAGGAAAAGTCTTTGTGTAAGGCACATAATTTTCCAGAATCCTAGCCTGCTGGAGTTTTTAACAAAATCATGTGACTTTTCCAACTGATTTTCATGTTTCGGTTCAGTGCCCGTAGAATAATCTGCCCACTGCTGTCTCACATAAAGTTATTCTATTACTATAAGAATTCATATGCAAAACTGTCTAAAATCCTGAATCTTAAAAAAAAAAAATTTCTTTGAACATAGCTAGGTGGTAACTGTTTTCCACAGAATGGTTGTATTTCTGAATTTTCACTGCGTTACTTTATCCAAACATACCTCCCATAGTTATATTCCCTAAAAGGGATAAAATGAAATAGATTGAGATGAATTAGACTAATTAATGGGTATGAACTGGCCTTTCACCCTAATAGTTGTAGACAAGCTCCATCTAAGAACTTAAATCAGGGTCTGCTGTTCTAAGCCTTAGTGGACATCAATTCACATCATATAATTTGGCAGAGTTGGCCCAGAAATGAACTTGCCATGGATTTGACCCTCCCAGTCATAGATGGGGCAGCTCAGGGAAAGGAAATAAGAACATACAAGCGTATACACACACACACACACACACACACACACACACGCTCCAGAGCATTGCAGCTCTCTGAATTTTGTGAAAACGATAAAAAATGCCACTTCAAAGGTTTTTTCCTTGAATTCATTGGTTACCAATGAAAATCCTACAAAATAGTATCATTGTCCATCCCTCTTTATTGATTTGGATAGAATAATTCCAGTTAAGACTCAGAAATAATCCGTTAATTTATATCCTCATTTAAAACGATTGCCCATCAGTCCTGTGAAACAAGCAGAATTTTAGGCATACAGGGATCATCCACATTTGCATGAGTTCCTCTTAAAAAAAAAAACAGCCATCAAAAAAATACCATTGCGACCTTCTCCCAAGCAAGACACCTTTTAAAGAGATACATTTCTCATTGTATTTATAAGCTATAAACACTTTGTAAAACAATGTAAATATACATTTGTATGTAGATGTGTGTTTTAGTATTCTTTACACTGGCAGACAGGATTGCTTTCCTGTGAGCCCCTCACTTTTTATCCAAAAGAATCATGGAGAACAGTCACCAGTGGTCACAGCCGCCATCAGCCAGGGACAGACGGTCCCCCGAGAATCCCCTTGCCAATGAGCTCAGCAGGGTTTGGGGCAACGGGTCAGCTAGCCAGCATGGGCGTCAAGCTGGTCTGAATCCGAAAGCTGTGAATGGCAGAGACGGATGGATTTCAGAGAAGCCTTCTGTCACTGCGGCCGCGTTAGCCTGATAAAGCACCGCTCCGGACCTTGGAGAGTAAGATTGCTGTTAGTGAGTATTTGTACATTTGGCAGTAAGAATATTATTTTACTGTTAATGCAATTTTCTCAATACTTGGCGACTGAAACGTACAGCACAGTCTCTTCTGAAAGGTCACATATCCAAAAAAGAAAAAAAAAAAAAAGAAAGTGAGACAAGTTTCTAAAAAACAAAATATTCTTGTGTTAAAAAAAGAAGAAAAACAAAACCATGTGAAATCCGTGCCAAGTCTGATGGGAGTTTAGCAAAACACATTTATTTGTCCATAGTCAAAAGCAAAATTGAAGTTAGAGATCTTTAAGTTCTAAACGCAGAATCCATTTGAATAGATGTTAGAGGCTCTCTAAAGGGAAACATCTACATCTAGTGATAACAGGTCTCTGATTAGGATACAATACAGCGGCTTCCAGACTGATTTTGCTCAGTTAAGTCATGCTTCCTCTGTACGTTTCTCTTTGTAGGACATTTGAAAATGTGCTCCTTATAGCAACAGATAAACAGATACTGAGATATACTCATGTCTCATTAATAAAAGTATCATGATCGGGGCACCTGGGTGGCTCAGTCGGTTAAGGGTCTGACTTCGGCTCAGGTCATGATCTCGCGGTTTGTGAGTTCGAGCCCCGCGTGGAGATCTGTGCTGACAGCTCAGAGCCTGGAGCCTGCTTTGGATTCTGTGTCTCCCTTTCTCTCTGACCCTTCCTTCCTCACGCTCTCTCTCTCTCTCTCTCTCTCAAAAATAAATAAACATTAATTTTTTTAAATAAATAAAAGTATCACGATTATATATGGACAATACTGGTTAACCTTCCTCAGCAATAACTTTGGGAATGTTCCTTACATTTTTAGCTGATGGCTGAATGATTTAGAAACAGGAATTGCTAGGTGATTGTCTAAGAGCATAATTTCATGAATAAACAAGTTATGCACACACAGCAGTGGAATTTGGGACACAAAGTACAGGCCAACATTATATCATAACTCTCAGATAACTCTGCATTCTGTTTCTGATCTTTATTGGAGCCAAAAAGTCTCAGTTTACCAGTTCTTTTTTTATTATCTCTCTGAGCAACCCCCACCCCATTGTTTTTCTTCCCCCAAGCTTCAGTGGGATTTAAGCCATCTTTGTGTTATTGCTGACAAGGGGAGTGAGAAACCATAAAGATCGGAAAGAATTATAAAGATCGATCATACAGATTCTTTTTGTTTCCTTTAACACACTGCTGAAAAGCCTTTCTGCACCAGGGTGGATGAGAAGTTCATTTTGACGAGAAAATTAGAAAGTTGGACGTATTTATACCAATCGTGGGGAATGTGCATATAGTTAAATAGGTCATTTCCAATTTTAACAATTCCACCCCCGATTTCATTCAGCATCTTTGACACAGAAACCCAGTTTAACTCCTCCTGGGACAGGTGAAACCCTGGAGCAAGTAACTCCCTGAGTAGGGCCATTCATCCCTGGGAATTCTCCTTTACTTAAGGAGAGCTGTTCCAACCTGTGTGCGGCTCCCTGCAGACGTGCTGGGGGGACACCAGGGAAGGGAAAATTATTTAAAACATCAAGGCAAGTTCGTAGAATGTATCCACTGCTGTCGATGAAGGAGACTGCAACAGACACGAGTTGTTTTAAAAAGAACCAGGTGAAATCAGGACCGTAACCTTGAAGTCCTGAATGTTCATTCATCTCTAAGAACATCCGGTACCCTACCCAACCCTTTATTTTTCTTTGTAAAGTTTATATTTTCTTTGTGAAGACGCTCCGGGATTTCTCTGTAAGGATACCAGTGGCCCAGGGTCTTCTCATTGGAGAACACAAATTTCCTAAGCAGAAGTCGACTTCTGCTTAGGAAGGCAAAGGTTACACTCAATATGCTTTTCCCTCTGCTTGCCAAAGGCCAGTGACTCCAAAACTCCTCGCCAAATGTCTCCAAGTTGCGATCTGAAATTACCTTTAACTGCCTGCATCATTTGGTAGGACTACATACATACCCAGGGAGTAATGTATGTAGTGAAAGCCTTGCGAGGAATAACAATGGTTACTGATACAAAGGCGGATGGCAGAATAAATTGGGTCATTGACCTTGAACCTCTAAAGGCCTGAGGTTAGATCTGGATTAAATCACGAGTGAAATGATCACAGAGGTTTTGCTTCAAAAATTAGCACTCAGGTTGATTCACTTTGACAGGAGAAGGCGAGGATGCCAGAGACTAAATTAAATAGAATTAGATTGTTATGCCTAAGTGGGGCATCTGTTGAGGCTTAAGCTTTTTTCTCATCCATCTTAACCTAATGAATACCCAAGTTGGATTTCTTTTTTTTTTTTTTAATAATACCTGATTTAAAAATAGTTCGGAGATGGCATGTAGAATAGCAAGATAGCACAAGAGGCTAAAAATGCACAGTGGCTGCACTAATTTGACAAAAATAGTTTTTTAATTAATTACAGTTGAGTTCCAGTCCTTGAAACCTAGTAGATACATCTGCGTTTCACTAAAGTATCCTTTTAAGTTTATATTCCATCTCCCTCTTTATTAAACCTCTCCCTGGTATTGGGGAAAATAAATACATTGGTCTGGCCGCATTGTGATTGTAGGGGACATAGTATCTCAAAAGAAAGATCAATTTTTTTTTAAGTAAACTGATCTAATAATAGGTACCATCCACTTAATGAGTGATTTTTAAAGTTCCAGAAACTGCGAAATATTTTATATTTATTATTTCAAGTGCTTTCCAATGTTTAACGTAAGATAATTTCAAGCAGCACAAAGACAGAGCAATGATTATCTTAAAACCAGTAGCTATAGGGGCGCCTGGGTGGCTCAGTCAGTTAAGCATCTGACTTCGGCTGAGGTCATGATCTCACAGTTCGTGGGTTCGAGTCCCGCATCAGGCTCTGTGCTGACTGCTTGGAGCCTGGAGCCTACTTTAGATTCTGTGTCTCCCTCTCTCTCTGGCCCTTCCCTTCTCAAGCTCTGTCTCTCTCCTTTTCTCTTTCTCAAAAATAAAATAAACATTAAAAAAATTCAAAAAAATAAAAATAAAAAAGTAGCTATAAAGTCACCTCCTTTTTCATTATCTCCCCTCAAAAATTTATGTTATATATTCCTTGAATAAGTGCCATATTTATTTGATTCAGAATTCATAAGGTTATAATGTGAAACATCTCCATTTCACCCCATATGCTAGCCATTCATTTCCCTTCCTGTGAATTTTCTGTGTATATTTCATTGTGTAGATTACATATACATATGTGTGTGTATTACATATATATATATGCAAACATACTATGCACATTGTTTACTTTTATCAATATGTATTTTAAGTGATGCTTTTATTTAGCCACATAATATCCCACCCTGTTTTCTTTCATTCTTAATGACATAAAGGAGGAAACTTTCGTGTGATGCCACTGTGTCTGAAATGGCTTTTTAAAACGCTCGAATCACCCTTTTCACAAAAAAGAGAGTAGACCTCAGCTACCTACTCTTAGGAAAATAAAAGCGGAGCCCTGCTTTTATAAATAGGGGTATAAATAGGGGCCAAGAAATTTAAACATGCAAACTGTGGGGATATGTTAGGGTGTGGATATTGAAGAGACCTGGGCCCAGTTTGCCAAGTGATCCAGAAAGACATTTCCAGGGTCTCACTGCAGAATTCAAATCTATCCAGATCCTCCATGCTATTCAGTGCCTCCCTGCAACAGTTGTCTACTCCGGCTTCAGTATCAGTAAGGATGGCTCTCCATCCTGGAGCTGGCTGGAGTGTCGAGGAAAGTGGCCATGATTCCAGAACTCTCTCACTTGGTGTCCATTTTGTCCACTCGATCCAAAGAGATCAGGTCAGAAGCCTAATTGTGGACACACTGTATGCGTTTTACGTTCCCCAAACCAGATAGTCTGCTGTTTCCCAGCCCAAGCTTGCCTCTGGCTCCATATTTCACTCTGCTCATTTCCTTTTTTTTTTTTTTAAATTTTTTTTTTCAACGTTTATTTATTTTTGGGACAGAGAGAGACAGAGCATGAACAGGGGAGGGGCAGAGAGAGAGAGGGAGACACAGAATCGGAAACAGGCTCCAGGCTCCGAGCCATCAGCCCAGAGCCCGACGCGGGGCTCGAACTCCCGGGCCGCGAGATCGTGACCTGGCTGAAGTCGGACGCTTCACCCAGGCGCCCCTCACTCTGCTCATTTTCAAGATGAGAGGTCTTTAACCTTTATAGGTCTTAACATGTGCATCAGCCCTGCACAAAAGTGTATTTTCCATAGAAATTAATTGAGCATGCTCTGTTGATTGAATGTCCCAGGCATAACTATCTGCTTACTACTCTTTTTAGTTCTGTCTGTGGAACTGGTTGAATGAGGACTCTAAGAACTAGGATTCCCAGTCCAGGGCCATTCTGTCTCCATTCCCCTATCCTTCTCATTGTTGGGTTAAGGAAAATCTCCCGTAGTGGCTCCCATAGTAGGTGCTCAACTAACTATTTTCATATAGTTCAACTTCCATTTTCACTTTCTTCGCCATCTCCTCTTTATGGTAAGGTATTTCCCTTCTTCTTTATTGCGCTTTCATTTATAAGGATGAATGATTTGTCCCCCCAAAGCCCCAGGGGGGTGGTAAAATCCCCCAGGAAATGATTATTCAGCATGTAGTAAACTCAGACATAGACCTAGCTAGCAACAGGATGATGACCCAAAAACCTAAGATGCGGGGAGCTTTGTACTTTCAATAGTATCTGTGGACCTCATTTATTATCTCACGACGGCTCAAGGGATCCCCAAACCTGGCACAACAGTTTGGTTTGTAATACACAGTAACACTGAAATGCCTAAGTACTAGCCAGGGAACATCTGCTTGCTGAGTCTGTCTTCTATAAATTGGAATTTTAAAACTGTGATGGGCACATTGATCACAAATAGAGCTCTAGGAAAAATCACGCGACAGGAAGCTGATTCCTTGAGGTTACATTGGTGGACTAGGATTTCACCTGTATCCAAACCACACAAAAGTAATACTCTCCCAATTTTTTACTTTGAAAAACATTCAAGCCTAGAGAAATGGTGAAAATACAATGAATACCCACATACCCCTGTAGCTGTATTCACCAATTATTCACGTTCGGCTGAATCATTTGAAAGTAGGCTACTGAAAGCGAGATCCTCTGTGAGTAAACATTGCATTGCGTTATCTCCAAGCACGAGGGCATTCTGCATCATCACGGAAGTGGTTAACCCACCAAAGAAAGTTAAAATTGGTTAGAACTGCATTTGCAATGCATTTTGAACCCCCATTCCTAAGTGTGCTTGACCTGGGGTGTTTTACTCTTGGAGGACTCTGCTCTATAAACTCTGATGATAGGTGCTCAGAATCCCACTCGTTAATGGAAGCAGAAGGGCATGGAGTTCAGAGGAAAGGACAGTCTTTCAGGGTATACAGCTTGGATTTGAATCTAAGCTCTGCCGTTTACTGTCCATGAACTTGACCCCCACTTAACCACAACTAATCCCCTTTTCCATGCTATAAAAGTGGGTAAGAATACCTAAGTCATTGGGCTGTGATGGGGTTAAATGAGATAAGGTATCAAAAGGCTGAACCATAATTGAACCCCAGTAAATATGGCCTTTCCTTCTATATGGTTCATAGAAAAAAAAAGAGTCACCTTGGAATTTTCATAGGAAGAGGTATCTCAAAAAAGAAAGAAAGAAAGAAAGAAAGAGGACAGAAATATAAATCAATCAATCAATCAATCAATAAAGCCAAACTATTTCTTAGGTTCCAAATGGACCACAGCAAAGAATCAAGGACCAACTGTCCCCTGGGCTTTGCTCAGCTTGTCTGAATTGGGGGTGACGGCAACCATGCCTGATCTCCGTTGGAGAATGAAAGGGTCAGGACTTTAGCAGTAAATATGTGGGTTATTGTTTATTTCACTTAAGCAGTTTGCCTAAACTTAATAAAACCCTAATAATGCAAATAGTCGTGGAAAACCTGAATTTTGCCTACTTCCCTTTCAATCTGAGTCTCACAGGCCAGCAGAATTGGGTCCAGACTAGGTGGTGGACGCAGTTGTGTGTCTGAAAATCTCAGCTTGGTAAGGAGTGTTCGGTTCTGAGTCTGAGGAGGAGACAAAAAGGGAAGAGGGTCCGCAAAGAGATGCACAGTTTCCTGCCAGTGTGCGGGGCCAGACCCAAGCTGAGCACCTTGTACCCATTTTAAATTAATCCTCACTGGGCATCAGGAGTACACATTTGTCATACCGTTTAGCAGATAAGCAGAATGAAGGTCAGAAAACAGTATGTTTTTTCTTCTAATCTTTTGTAATGTTTATTTTTGAGAGAGAGAGAGAGACAGAGAGTGAGTGGGGGAGTGACAGAGAGAGAGGGAGACACAGAATCTAAAGCAGGCTCCAGGCTCTGAGCTGTCAGCACAGAGCCAGACTTACAGATTGAACTCACCAGCCATGAGATCATGACCTGAGCCAAAGTCAGAGGCTTAACCGATTGGGCCACCCAGGCGCCCCTAGAACTGAGTATTTTTTTTAAAACTGGCTTAACAAAACAATGTTTAGAACTCATCTTTGAGCCTTTGGAAGAGACTGTGTTATTGATTTTCATTCTACTTAAATAACTCATTAGAGAAGTTGTATGATATGCTTTTTCTTGCGTAAGAAGAAACGAGCTAGTGGAATTTCCTTGTATTGCTTCAGTGAAACCCGCAATTAAGAATTTTAAAAGTTCCAACTCTGTATTTACCTGTGACAGGTTGTCTGACCTTGGGAATTCTCCTATTCTGATATAACTGTGCCCCTGTGCCTTTAAATTACACACACACACACACACACACATATATGGAACGGATGGGATAGTATACTTTTAAATAGATAATAGATGATACAGGATTTTTTTTCCTTCAGAACCACCAGAAAATTAAATATTTTTCAAAGTCAAAAAAGTACGACTACGAATTTCAATTATTTTCCATCTCCGTGCTGCCTCCAAACTTCCTGATTCCAGCTGGGATTGTGATCAAAAATGCAAAAACATATGTAGGAAAGTTATTCTTGTGGAACATCTGACCGGAAGCAGGAAATGCAAGCTATCTCGTGGGACTGCCTATTATCAAAATATACGCCCGTCCAGCACTGCAAAGACAAGAGAATTCGTCTGTCACCCAGATAAAGAGAGCCATAAAGGATCCGGTAAGGACGCATCGCTGTGAAATGCTAGCGGACAGAAATGCCCCTTATCCGCTCCAGCTCCGGCCGGCTGGTGGATCACTGTGTGACCTTGCAAAGTCTCACTTAACCTCCGCCAGCCTCATTTAAACACATCTACAAGACAAATCTTAATAACGATAACTTGAAAGCACATCTCCTTTAAAATTTCTCTATGGAAAACTACAATTATTATGCAGTGATAAACAGAAGAGTGTGTATTCAGAGCAGTAAGGGCTAAAGATTACTATATCAATTTGCTCCACCCCTCTGCGTAAAAGAAAGCCAATGTGGCTCTTTTATTTTAAAATGAAATATGTTGTTTTTCCCGTATGTTTTACAAATGTATTTATTTGAGCATTTCCAATAAACTTTGGTTTTGTGAAAACATGTATTTTAGTTACTGGGTGGATATTCTTCCTTTCTTTCTTTCTTTCTTTCTTTCTTTCTTTCTTTCTTTCTTTCTTTCTTCTTCTTCTTCTTCTTCTTCTTCTTCTTCTTCTTCTTCTTTTAATTAGAATAAAGAGAAGTGAAACACTCTTCAAGAATTCTAGCCAGGTATTCTAAACCCATCCATCATAAAATCATTGGTACACAGCAGGCAACTGGAGAAAGGATACCTTTTAACCTCAACTGGCATAAATGTGTATATTTATTTTTAAGAAGTGGAATATAAACAGACATGCTGAGAGCCAAGTGTTTTATGAATAAAAAAAGATTCCATGCACACACACACACACACACACACACATAAAACTTTCCCCAATGGGCCACCGAGGATTTATGTGGATGTGAACTCTATTTACTGTTAGTATTAAGGAAATAGTGGCTTTTTAACAAGTTACTCATGCCTGGAAAAAATCCCAGCTTTGCAACTTATCCAAGATCCTTTGCCAACTGTCCGTGGGAATCACAGGGATGGGAAAAGTTCAAATTTGTTTTAAAAGGACTTGCTTAATGGAAAATTAAAAAAAAAAAAAAAAAAGGTAGAAGAAAACCAGCAACCCACTGTGCTAATCTTTCGGTTAAATAAGAGAAATCAAGTATGACTTCGTTGCTTTGTTTTTCTTTAGTATTATTTTAAGAAAAGGGGAAAAATTAAAATTTTCCATTTTTATGTTACCCATAAAGCCACATTTAGGCCTTTTATTGCTTTAGCCAAGGGCTTCCTGACTTTTGCTGGCTTTGGTGAGCCTAAAATTGTATCAAAGGGGGCAGGACGGCATTGGTCAGTGTCATTAAATGAGAAACTTGACTCCTTATTGTCTGTCATCTTCTTAAAGCTCTTATATTTTCTATTCCAAACAGCAAAGCCTGGTTACGTTGTTGCTGTTGATGTCAAAACTGCAAAGGGGCTAAAAAAGCCAAACTGAAGCGCCATGGAATGCCCAGTTAACAAATGGCAGGGGCGCCTGGGTGGCTCGGTTGGTTAAGCGTCTGGCTCTTGACTGCAGCTCAGGTTATGATCTCATGGTTTGTGAGTTCGAGCCCAGTGTGGGGCTCTGTGCCGACAGTGTGGAGCCTGCTTGGGATTCTCTCCCCCTCTCTCTGCCCCTTCCCTGCCTACTCTGTCTCTCTCTCTCTCTCAAATATAAATAAACATTAAAAAATTAAAAAAAAAAACAACTTCCCCGTATCACACAGATTCTAAGGGGCAAAGCTGGGGTGGGCAGTCAGGTGAGAGGGCTGGGTTCTTTCTTCTCACCTCTTCAGTTATGCTGCTTCTGAGAAAGTACGCTTCATGAATTCTTTTACCAAGAGATTTTACTAGAATATATGACAAATTAGTGTGGTTCTCTTGTGATAGGACAGAACCTGCTTCCATACAGCAGGGAATGAGGAAATGAAAGCTTTGCTTTTCCATTTGTGATAAAACAGATGTGAAAGTTATCTTGTAGTCGTCCACCCAAGACATGTGCAGATTCTCGTTTTATTCTTCAAAAGGACCCTGGGCAGAAGCATCAGAGGCAACCAGGCTCACATGTAGAGACAGTTCTTATCTAACAAACAAACAAAAGACCACCCCTTATGCTCACTCAAAATAAATCTAGATAGTTTACTGTCTAGAAAGGTAAGGTGGCAAAAGGAAAATTCTAAGTGTTTTCTAATGCAACCAAATTATTAATAATTCTTAAGGAAATTGGTTCTTCTCGGTAGACATTTGATTAAAAAGAGTGCTTTACTGTCTTAATATTTATATCTTTAGATAGGACTAGTTGAGCACGTTCTGGAAATTCTGCCCATCATTTATTTTTAATATTCACACTCTTACAGAAAAATAGTACCTCGGGTTTCTCCCCACCCCCAATGGCATTTATATTCCTTGATTTTTTCTGAATTTAATATCGAGGTGATTGCTTTTACGTGGCACGATTGGGAAACACTGCCGGTCCAGATCTAAATATTTTTGCATACAACAACAACAACAAAATTGTGCTCTGCTAAGCTCTGTTGATTTATAGAGCTTCAAAAAATGGATTTCAGATGCGATTTTGCCAAGTTGTAAACCAAGAAGTCTTAATTTAAATTTTTCCTGACAGGAACGCTAATTCTTCATCTGAGATAAAGTATTTTAGTATTTTCACACTCATAAAATAAGGTTTATAAATTGCATTCAAGCTGGTATTATTCGTACTATGGCTTTTTTAATACCTTGATATGCCACATAAACATACAATATTTTCACTGGGTAGAGTCCCATCGGAATGACTAGGACAAAGTTTATGCCACTGATGCTAGTTATAATTTTTATAGTGAAAATACTAGTCAGCATTATTTTATATTCGAGTTGAGGATGCAACTTTAAGGCATAAAAGAAAGTTGAACTTCCTAATTGCTATCAAGCAACTTTTCTAAGGACTGTCCAATCCATGGAAGTAACGAGCATGTTAACTTACCTTTTTTAAATGTGAAATTAACAATAATGTCTCCTACAGTCAAGAAGGATTTCATGTATGACACTTGATCGCTTTGCTGGCTGCTGTTTAATTACACATGATAAAGGCAGCATTTCGAATCAAATGAGAAAGATGGAATTATTCACGAACGCCTTTTAAACGGGATGTCTATCACTGGGCAAAAAATAAAGTTAGCTTTCTCCTTCACATCATTTACCAAGATACATCCCAGATATGTAACACTTAAATGAAGAGAAGACACGGGGCGCCTGGGTGGCTCAGCCGGTTGAGCGTCCGACTTCCGCTCAGGTCAGGTCACGATCTCTCGGTCCGTGAGTTCGAGTCCCGCGTCAGGCTCTGGGCTGATGGCTCAGAGCCTGGAGCCTGCTTCCGATTCTGTGTCTCCCCCTCTCTCTGCCCCTCCCCCGTTCATGCTCTGTCTCTCTCTGTCTCAAAAATAAATAAAACGTTAAAAATTAAAAAAAAAATGAAGAGAAGACAAAACAAAGAAGAAAATCAATGAATAATTATTTTCATTCCATTAATACATAAACCCTCAATAAAACGGTTTGGTTACAATTACCGCCAGGGTAAATCCTCTCTAAGCAGGACACCAAAAGAACAATGATTGATCGGGATCATACTATCTTTTATAAATAGAATGTTCTTACAATCCAATAAGAAAATGATCAGCACCTTGATAGGAAATTGAGTACAGATACAATTTTATGAGTAGGGATACAATTTTACAGGTCGAAAAATGTGAATCCAGATAAACAGTTACAGTGTTCGCTTTTCGAGACTGGTATTAATTGGTACAGTGAGTGATACATTTTGTGCGGTGGCACAAAGTGATACCGGGCATCTGGAGGAAACTACCCTTGAATCTAGAAATTTCACTTTTTAGGAATTCATCCTATGGGGAAAACATTAGGGATATCCACTGAAACGTAGGCTCAAGAATAACCATGGCAATAGGGTATCTGATAGCAAACGTCTGAAAACAGCCAGCTTTATAGAAATATTAGATGATTCGAAGAAAAAAAACAGGCTCACGTAGTAAAATATCCACACATAAAAATATATATATATTTTTGATGGCACGAGGAGTAATCTGTTATCACACTGAGCAAAAGCCCTCACTGAAAAGCAATAGGAAGAGTGCAGTTTCACATTTGTGTGTGTATGTGTGTGTGCATAAAGAGATACACGCTGATATTTTTTATATTTTCAGTCCCAGTCTTACAACAAGTTTAGACCACGCAAGAAACAACTTGAGACACATGCAAATGAATGGTAAGAGCCTACTCTTTTTTTCCTGAGCTCTGGGAAATGAGCAGCAACGATACTTTTAAACGATGGAAGTGACATGTTTATGAAAACCCAGGGCAATCATTAAATTATCAACTACTTCTTTTTGGGGTTTTTCTTCGGAAGGTCACAATATTATTTTAACCAAGGTTAGCTCTCTTTCCCCCTCGCTTTATATTGTTGGTGTGGAAAGTAATTTAAACTTTATGGTCCATTTGAAGCAAGATTATTTACATCTGTGTGGCCAAGTCTGTGTGTGCGTGTGATTTATGCCCCCCTGCCTTCACTTCTCAAATTCCTCCTCCTTGCTTGAATTTATTTCCATTGTAAACTTGCTACTTTTCACTTCAGTTAGTTGGATGTTTGCACACATCTTTTAAACGCTTTTTAACTAATAGAAGTGTGCGTGTGCTTTTTCCTTAGCATTTTAAGTGTTTGGAACTTGTTGTTGGGTGGTGGGGAGAGAACAACTCCACAGTGGGTATGATGGCATGGGATAAGGTTCTAATTAGTTTACTGCAACATTAGCTTAGAAAATCATACCCAAACTATCACCGTGGAAGGCACACGGGCAAAATATTCCTTGGAGAAGTATATTTCTGATTAAGAAGGCAGCAGAATATGTATAACTCAAATTAGAGCTTCCTATCTTTAGTACAAATTAGGAGCCCTTCCTGTTGGGATGCCTGGGTGGCTCAGTCAGTCAAGTGTCTGGACTTCAGCTCGGATGGTGAACGTGCAGCTCGTGGGTTTGAGCCCTGCGTCGGGCTCTGGGCTGACAGCTCAGAGCCCGGAGCCCGCTTCGGAATCTGTGTCTCCACTGCTTCCCCGCTCATGCGCACTCTCTCTCCCAAAAGTGAAGATTAATAAAAATCTTAGAATAAAAAACAACAACAACAAAAACCACTTCCTGTTAATTTTACCTCCAGAACCTTGAGTTCTAGAATTCAGCTTATTGTATTATGTAACAAGGGGAAATTTTCCCCAAGGAGTTAAAATTTAATGCTTAAATTGAGTCATATTTCCAAACCTAACACCATTTCAAGATCCCTCATACTATGGTTGAGAAGAGGATGTCTGTGTTGTACTCTGCCTGAATGTCTCCTGACAAAACTGTGTGTCATTTCCTGTAAGTTGATGTGTGTAACCGTGAAAGATTTTTTTTTAATATTTTTCATCTTTAGTGTCTGTAATAATGCAGTATGACGGTGGGAGGAAGAATTTTAAACGAGAACTTGAGATCGTCAGGGATTCACGGTATGATCTAAAAACCTTTCCACCCTTCCGTGCTCCCTATTCATGAGGGTTTTTTTTTTAATTTAATTTTTTTTTAACGTTTATTTATTTTTGAGACAGAGAGAGACAGAGCATGAACGGGGGAGGGTCAGAGAGAGGGAGACACAGAATCTGAAACAGGCTCCAGGCTCTGAGCTGTCAGCACAGAGCCGGACGCGGTGTTCGAACTCACAGACCGCGAGGTCATGACCTGAGCCGAAGTTGGCCTCTTAACCGACTGAGCCACCCAGGCGCCCCACCTAATCATGAGTTTTTATGTCTCTCCACAAGGGCTTGGATACAGGAGGTGTGAACATTGATCACAGTATGTCTTTCTTTGTTCAATTTTTATATTCTTTTTTTTTTTTAATTTTTTTTTTCAACGTTTTTTGTTTATTTTTGGGACAGAGAAAGACAGAGCATGAACGGGGGAGGGGCAGAGAGAGAGGGAGACACAGAATCGGAAACAGGCTCCAGGCTCTGAGCCATCAGCCCAGAGCCTGACGCGGGGCTCGAACTCACGGACCGCGAGATCGTGACCTGACTGAAGTCGGACGCTTAACCGACTGCGCCACCCAGGCGCCCCCAATTTTTATATTCTTAATTTTTCTAAAATTTTAGAATTTCCTAATACTCTGCTTCTCCATGCTCTTCTAGGATCATGCCTAAGATTTCTATTTGACCCAGTAATACCATTTCCATTGCCAATGCTCTCTACCTTTTCTTGTCCATTACGATAAACAAAGAAGGGGCGCCTGGGTGGCTCTGTCGCTTGGGTGTCCAACTTCGGCTCACGGTTTGTGACTTTGAGTCCCGCGTGGGACTCTGTGCTAACAGCTCAGAGCCTGGCGTATACTTCAGATTCTGTGTCTCCCTCTCTCTCTCTGCCCCTCCCCTGCTCGCTCTCTCTTTCCTTCTCCCTCTCAAAAATAACCATTAAAATAACATTAAAGAAATAAAATAAAAGGTTAACGCGTCAAAAGGGAAACTGAGGTAAATCCTAATCCTCAAAGAAATTTTGGGAAAACAACCAATAAATAAATAAACAAACAAACAAATAAAAGTCTTATCCCTCTCCTCCCACCAGAAATCTTTTATTTCTATGTATTTTTAAAGTTTATTTATTTTGAGAGAGAGAGAGAGAGAGAGAGAGAGAGAGAGCAAGTGGGGGAGGGGCAGAGAAGGGGAGGGAAAGAACCCCAAGCAGGCCCTGCACTTCACGGCCAGCACGGAGCCTGACGCGGGGCTGGATCTCACAAATCAAGAGATCATAACCCGAGCCAAAGTCTGAGGCTTAGCGGATTGAGCCACCCAGGTACCCCCTCCCACCAGAAGTCTGAAAGACAATAGAGTTAATCAAAGTTGTGTTGATCCCCATCTGAGGTCGTCTTGCTTTCCATTTGGAAGGAGAAGACGAAGTGAAGTGGCTTGTGCAGGAAAATGACCCAAAGGGGGGTGCCCGGTGGGGGTCCCAGTGAAACAGTTCCCCCTGCAGAAGTGGTAAATGATGTTGGGTTTTAAATATCCATCCTGGAAGAAATCTCTCTTTCATTCTTGTAAGTGGTACCTGGTCCGGGAAATAGAACACCTTAATCTAAACAAGTTTATCGAGGTGTTATTGGCCTTTGTTTTTTCATAAATGTATACGAAATTGCGGCTTTATGCAGTTTATTGTTAGTGACAACAGAATCAGGCTAAATTTCTACAGATAAGGCGAAGGACAAAATGCAACTCAATCCGTAAAACAGTCAATATTCATCGTTTTGTCGTAGAGAAGCCATTTCTTCTAAGTTCTTCTAGTGCATGTGAATATTTTCTATATAAACATTCGTGGGTTAGTTGAAATCTTGGACTGTGCACTAGAATTTTTCTCTAAGCCTGGGGCACCTGGGTGGCTCAGTCGGGGAGCGTCCAACTCTTGGTTTCGGCTCAGGTCGTGATCACACAATTAGTGGGATCGAGCCCTGTGTCGGGCTCTGCACTGACAGTGTGGAGCCTACTTGGGATTCTCTCTCTCTCTCTCTCTCTCTCTCTCTCTCTCTCTGCCTTCTCCTTTCTCTCTCTCTCTCTCAAAAATAAATAAATTAACATTAAACAAAAGAATTTTTTTCTAAGACCGATTCGATTCCTCCACTGCTTCGGTCACTTATTTTTCAAAAAGCGGAGCAACTGTTCTCGCTTACTCCCTGTTACCTACAACTGTGCAGTAACGTTTCCGTAGGAAAAAATTCATAAATAAAACCACATAGCATTCTGTTGTCTGGAATAAGACCTAACAGCCATTTCATTATTTGGAGAGAAATGGGCTCCAAAATAAATTCAGGGGGGTGGGCTGGGGGCGAGAGGGAGAAGCTATCCCTCTACAAATGCATTTGTAAGGCATTACGATTAAAATTGATATAATGCCTCTATATATCCACTTGGCACCTGTTGAATTGTTGTACTTACCCATTAGCACTCCATTTAATACCAGAAGGCAGTTAATAAATTCTTCCTTCCTGTGCAGGAAATTGACTAAAAGACACAAAATTAGCTTTTAAATTTTAAAGAATGGAGATCTGGGCCGCTGACTTCTTCCTTCATCCCGTTACCTTGAGAAGGAGCTCTGCGCCTTGTTCTTGACACAGCTAGCCCCTGTTAGATCCTCAGACCTCAGACTTTTTCTCCTGAAAGAGGCAATATCTGTCTTTTCTCAGATGCTCGCTGCAGCCGTTCTCAGGAAAGATCCCAGGCTGGATGATTGTCTAGGCCTCAGGCCCCAGAGGCCGGAGAGGTCAGGCTTTTGTACTGGGATGTTGCCCGAACTTCTTTACGTTCTTTGTCTGATAAAAGATAGTTTTGGCATTTTTCATCATCCACCCTCCACCCCCAACTGTATGCACAAAGGCTTTATGGCTTCCATGGAGATTTTATATGGCTATTTTGAATTTAAGAAACAAAAAGACAAATTGTCTAAGAAGCATAATGCGAGGGGTGTTTGATTCTGTGCAACAAAATCCCAATGTGAGGAAACTACATATATTGAAGGACAAAAATAGAACCTCTGCATTGATAAAACTCAAAAGAGAATAACTTCTGAAACTTTGTAATAAGATTCACTTTATGCATGTTAACTAGGCTATTGTGGTCTGCAACTATGTCAATTATATCTCAATCAAAAAAAGAATCTATTGAATTTTAATGTGATGCTTCAAATGTTGGGCGCAGAAAAAAACCTGAAACAAAATACATCAGACATTTTCCTTCAATAAAATAAAAAATTATACCCGCACAAGTCTCTTGAATCGATGTTACGGACACTGAAGAAAAACGGCCAGTATCTTAAAGGAGAATGTTGGGATTGTAGTGGGTTTTCCTCGCTCTTCTGTTTGTTGCTGTATGACAGTTTAAGCATACGTTTATTTATGATGCTTGTTTAGTCCACAAGAAGAGAGAAATATTTATTATTCTTACAGTATCCAAAGGAAGATCTGAATTCTTTGTCTTCCCCCCCTACGTCTTTCCCCAAAACTTTGGTAAAGGATGGATCGGAGCAGAAAAATCCAACATAACAAACCACTGTTTTTGTTTTTGTTTTTGTTTTTGTTTTTGTTTTTGTTTTCCTCCAGCATCAGGGGGTCTCATATTCTTCTCTGTTTCCTTCAGTGGTACTGGAAATCTACAAATACACCCACATCTACTTTAGAACAAGAGGATGTATACCTCCTGAACAAGAATGTCCCATTATCATGGGAGACACCCATAAATTGTCGAAATGCCGCACACAAAAAAAGGGAAGCATTTGCTTGAAGCTCTCCTCGAGGCAGCCTTTGTCCATTTGTTGAATATGCGTGAATTCAGCTTCTGAAAATTAAAAAAAAATATACACACACACACAGATCTAAGATGGAGGTTTAAAAGAATAATAATAAATTAAATTCAAAATACGAATTTTCATTTTAGCTCCAGTCGTGTCTACTATGCCATTTTACAAGACTTCTAGTGGAAAAACAATTGTTCCAAGAATGATTGGTACCACCACCACCCTTAGGATATTCCCTTTGGCATCACAGTCATGCGTGCACAAGAAAATTCAATTTCTCCTTAGTCCTGAAAACCAGATTTTTCAAACATTTCAGAATAATCCACTATCATCACTTGTCCCCAAATCCTTGACCTCATTGCATTAAATGGTTCCAGCATGGAGTCGTTTTGTTTTGTTTTGTTTTGTTTTGTTTTGCATTTTATTCCTTTCAATTCCATTTGTCCAAATTGACTTTTTAATAAGGTAATGGGAAGTGCTACTTTCCAAAGCCAGAACCCTTTACCAAGCTTTTAATAAGCACTGAATTCTCAGAATGTTTCTGAAGTTTTGGAGAAACTTCTCCTGGCCCATGTTTCCTACCTAATTATTACCTAGGCAGGAGAGATATTGGTAGAGGAAAACCAGATCATTAAGAACAATTCTCTGAAGTATGGTGGAGGACTTCCTTAGTGGCATGAATACTTTGTATTTGCCAACAGCCCTGAGCCCTCTGTAGGCTTTGTATGGGATGCTTTAAAGTAAATTGAGTGTCCAGGAGCAATCCAGTGCCTTTAACTGGTACCAGCTACAGCCAGGGAGTTATTATATATATATTAGATAATAGATATATATCAATTATATTAGATATAATATATTATATATATCTAACATATTATATATTAGACATAATATATTATATATTATTATATTATATATCATATATATTACATATTTTATGTATATATTATATAATATAATAATATATTATACTATACATTATATATTATACATTATACATTATATATTATATATATAATGTATGTATTATATATAATATATATTATATATAATATATTATATATAATATATGTATGTAATGTATAACATACATGTATATATATGTTATACACATATATACATGTGTATATATGTGTATATATATGTTATACACATACATAAATATATGTATATAATATATTAATATATATTATGTACATAATATATAATATATATGTACATATAATTATATGTACAAAATATATAATATGTATATTATATACATAATATATAATATATATTATATATTATATACATAATACATATGTATATGTATTATGTATACATTATATGTATTATTATGTATTATGTATTATTATATATTATGTATACATTATATATATATACATTATATGTATATAATGTATATGTATTAATACATTATGTATTACGTATATAATATATAATATATATTATATATTATATACATATAATATATATAATATAATATATATTACATATTATATACATAATACATAATATATATTATATACATATAATATATACATAATACATAATATATATTATATACATATAATATATACATAATACATAATATATATTATATTATGTACATGTATATATATACATATACATATATATTATACATATATACATATACATGTATACATATACATATTATATAATATATAATATAATATAATATTATATTATATATATTATATATTATGTATACAATACATACATAATTAAATATAATATATATTATATGTTATATATATTATATATACTATATGTTTTATATATATGTGTGTATATATATTATATATATTATATATATGTGTGTATATATATTATATGTTATATATTATATGTATATATATAATTATTATATATATACATATATATATAATATATGTACATATTATACATATGTACATATGTATATACATAATATATACATATTATTACATATATATATGTATATATATATAATTATTATATGTACATAATATATAATATATATATTATATACAGTGTCTTCTATACAGTGTCTTCTAAAGGAAATTCTGGTCTCAGTAATGGTGCATTTTGGGCAAGAACTGAGATGTTTTTGCAGACCTGCTCTCACTGTTTATATGTATACATCATCTGGATTTCCCTTGTGCCGTGACACTTCTGCCCCAGCCGAAGAAATCTCCACCATTCTTCCATCCAACGAATATTTGGAGTTCCTACTTTATTCCAGGTACTGTGTTAATGAGACTACAGTGCTTAACAAAATCGATATAGTTTCCCACCAATAAATAATTAAAGAACATCAACCATATGCCTCGCACTCTGATAAGGGGATAGACTATAGATTCCTCTACCTTTGTGGATGTTAGCCTGGTTGAGAAAAAAAAAATGTGCACACTCAACACTATTATAAAACAATACAGTACAGTATTCTTTCCACCATCCTACACAATTCTTCTCCCTTTAAGTTCCAAAAAACTCTACTCAGTGTCTATGAAATTAAACATTTATGGGACGATCCAGGGAATGAAAATCTCCCGGACCCAGAAGGCGTTTCAGAACCTTCTCTTTTCCATGAACATTGTGTTCCCCCGTACCGCTGAAAGCAGGAAGCCTGCTCTTCCTCTGGCTAGTTTGAACCCCCTAAACGTTAAGCCTGAACTGTAAATCGACATCTCCATAACCAATGATTGTGTTGTCATGTCCTTTTAAACATGCTTCTAAAAAGTGTAGTTTCTGTGGGTTGAACACGTTTCAGAGAAGTCAGGGGAGCTCAGATTAGCTTGGTTTCTAGCCCAAACGGGAGGGATTCTGTTCTGTCAGGGGAGTATTGGCTTGCCATTGAAACAGGGGTGAGATTTGTGTCTTTCTGAAACATTTTCTTTTGTCCATAGATTTAACAGGTGTACTCTTCCAGAGCTTATGTTTGACCTCTTTGCACCGTCTCCTCAGAAACATCCCTTATTTTTCACCTGTGTATCTCAAATGAAGAAGTTTAATCTTCCACTCAATTCTGTCTCATCTGGAAGTTGCTTCTTTCTGTCCAAATTGATCAGACAAGATTACTCTACCTGGTCGTCATTCTCCCAGACACAGGGGACAGGAGTGGGGGAACGTTCTTGTGGCTGCCATGTACTTAGACAGGGATCTCTTGCTCTCTTGTTCTTAACCACTGACGTGCTGCCCACAGTCCACTCTGAGACTGGAGATAAATTTCAGTCCAGAAAACATTGGTTTCATCACTGCCATGTTGTTGAAATCATAAAACTACATAACCAGAGTGCAGAAAGCCAAATTTTATAAACACCCTAACGTATGGCACATGACTAAGTGAGAGGTCTTGACAAGTTTACCAAACAAAGTGAAAATCTTCATTTGTCTTAGGGGAAGGGAAGCCCTCACATGTGTTCGGACACCTTCACAGTCAACATGTGGCGATTATCGCACGAAAAATAAGATCACTATAGCTGCTGCTGCAAATTACAGCCTCATCGATCGGTATCTTATCCCCCCGCCCCCCAAACTCTTCACCTCATCCCCAGTAAGGAGACACACAGGCTCACGGCCTTGGAAGAGATTTCTCCAAAACCGCTTTAGAATAGACTTGCTCCCAGCAAGCTGCCCTACACCATTATACAGGCTTTGCTTTTTGTTTAAGGATATCTTGAGTTTTTCTTACACACCATTAGCGTATGTTTACTTAAGCACTAAAATTAAATACACATAATGAAGCCATCTGTGGCAAACAGAATTAATAAGTGGAATACCATATTGCTGTGAAGATGTATAGTCAACAAACATGTAACGCACACCATTCTCTGCGGAACTTGGCAATGCTCACGCGTTGCCGAGAATATTTGAATAGGTCCCAAGTTATTTCGGTGTCTGGGGATTGCATACTGAGGCTGGAAACCTCACCAGTAAGTTCATCCCATAAAATGTTTCCAATTCCTTGTACGAGACTTCTCATCTTGAGGCTGTAATGCAATAGGCACATGTTATGAAGTTTGAGAAACTGATCGCATGAGGATTACCGCACGCCAATTGTCACTGAACTCTGAAGATGGTTCTTCCTAGATTTCCATTCTGTTTTCCCTCCACATTAACCAGACCTGATTGAGGCTTGATTAATTTTCAAGAAATATCTGAGGGACGTTCCCCCATGATGTCAGACTGCCCCACTACATCGATCAGAATTTCTCGGAAAAGCAAAGAAATAAAGTACGCAGCAATCATCCACACGCTGCACCTGGCTTCTATATAAATATACGAAGGATTGATTATTTATGCCATTTCTGTCAAGCCCGTGTTTGTCTTTATTTCACAAGCAAATTTCATATTACGCCGGAGATACTACAAAGCCTGCCTAGGGTAGAAAAATGGAATTTAGCCTTTGAACCTGCTGCAGAAGAGAGGTAAACTGAAGTTCAGATTCATTTCCTTCGTGCCGCCCCTAGATAAAAGAGGGCACTCGCCGATATGTGTGCAGCACGGCTAGTCTTAGAAAATGAGGATGGCTCTACTGAGGGGAGGTACGCCATGTGGAGTGGCTCTGGATAAGCAAACACAAGCTTAACCAGAGCTGACTTTCTTCCTGCTTGCACAGTACGGCTGTCCCAGCACGGTGGCTCCACCCGAGGGTTTCCTTGGGTGTCACTAGGGCTACTTGTCATTTTCATGCAAACTTCAACACCAAGCCCTCCTTTGGCGCAGCAATGGATTCTGTAAATGTCACACAAGAGGAAATGTTGCACCAGCCCCTCTCCAGGTGGCTCAGAACCTGGCACACCCAGTTTCCAGATCTCGTAAGGACGCAGCCTGGATTTCAGTATTTCTTGGAAACAAGGCTGCCGGCTACATTTCTCATATCTGTCCTCTTTCAGACACCTGGATAAATAAAAATTCTGATCTCTGGCTTCCTCGCTTTCTCCAGCCCACAGAAGTAGTCCCACGGACACAACAGGTTATACCAATTGAAAGGTGAGCCTGCTCTGAAAGCCGCCCCCATCACCTCACCACTGTTGAAGTTTCTGCCCAGTTGGGCTAGTTCCTGATCAAATCTCCCAATTTCTGGTCATCGATGGGGGGGGGGGGGGCTCATTAGAGAGAACACCGTAAGTGGTTTTTCTCTGGAGACGTTGACTTAGGTGAATAATTTAACTTCTTTATACTTTTTATGCCTTATTAAAGAATGGAGAGAGGAAGTAGAAAGCAGACACTTGATGAGCACTGAGCACGTGATGAGTGCTCAGCAACCTGGGCTCTTATACAGACGTCCGATTTTAATCCCTCAGAACCCATCAGAAGAATGTTAATTCCCAGATGTTTAAACCCAGAGTCCTAGAGACAGTCAGTGGTAGAACCTGAACTTGAATCTCTATATGTCTAAACCCAAAGCTCTTTTCTTTCCTTCAAACAGCTTCTAATTGTTTTCCGTGATTTTTTTGTTTAAGAGCAATGCCTGTGACTCATCATTGGAGGGTCTCACCAGCACAGTTGAAGGCTAATTATGTGGAAAATCTGCTGCAATATGACAAAACGCTCCAATGCCAGAAGTGATGTTGGCAATCAGCATACCGGGTAAAAGGTCAGAGTAGCTGGCAAAGAGGTATATAAATTGATCCATAATTGTCCTTCTCTATGGCTGGCCTCTTGTTGTATGATCCAAATGCAATAAACTGTGTAAAGAGCTAAGCTCAGTGCTTGGCACCAGGAGAATACCTACTTCCTTCTGATTAGAGTCCCAGATGTAGCCAATAAAAATACATGTCAACTAGTTTAATTTGAATTTCAGGTAAACAAATGAGTCGCTTCTTAATATAAGTATGTCCCATGCAATTTTCAGGATATACTTATGCTAAAATATCTTTTTTTTTGCCATTGTTTTCTTTTAATCCAAAATTCAAATTTAGTTGAATATCCTGTATTTTACTCACTTACCTGAGCTCGATGAGTATTAAAGCCATTAGGCCCAATACGGTAACCATAGTCTCTATAGAAAGACAGTTTACTATTTTAGTAACTGAATAGTACCTACTTCATAGGTGCCCAGGAGGGTTGTAGGTAATTATATATGTAAAGCACTTATGTATGGGACAGGGTTAGCACAGAAAACTAAAATGCTTATTTTTTATTTGCTTAATGAGGGTAAAGTCCTGAGATCCCCTAAAACTGTACTAATTTGAGATCCATAGAGGACAAGGAGAGCTTGGTGGCTCTTCAAAGTTGTCTCTGGTCGGGCTGCCTGGGTGGCTCAGTCTGTTAAGTGTCCAGCTCTTGATTTCAGCTCAGGTCACGATCTCACGGTTCGTGGGTTCGAGCCTTGCGTTGGGCTCTGGGCTGTCAGCACAGAGCCTGCTTGGGATTCTCTCTCTCTTCCTCTCTCTCTCTCTGCCCCTTTCTTGCTCTCTCTCTCGCTCTCTCTCTCTCAAAATAAATAAACTTAAAATGAAAATTGTCTCTGATATATTCTGTATATTCTTTAGAACCTGTGTAGCACCTCAAGCCTATAGCTTTTAATAACAACAAAAACATATACCGGGCAGTGTTTTAAGTAAGCAATATGTATCAAATATTTTAATTCCCTCCATAACCCTAGAAAGTTACCTTATCTTCACTTTGACAAACTGAGAGGCTGAGGAATAGAGGGGCAAAGTAGACTCCGGGAGTCCCTCACTATACAGGGCAATCGGGGTCCTGGGGCCAGGCTCTAGGCTCTGGGGAATTCCTCGCCACCTGACTGCATGGAACTCCATGGTGGTCTGGTATTTGCTGCTTCCCCTCCACATCTGAAGACAAGCGTTACAAAAGGTGGGTGGCAAGGGTATGGCTTTAGAGCTGCCCCCAGATGAAAAATCTCCACCGTCAAGGGCTTTTGAGTGATTGGCGGGGCATCTATTTTGTGGGTGCTGCGGCGACTATAGCAGGGACAGCTGTCTGTGAAGCTGGAAGACCAGGTGTCCCAAGAGCTCTTTGCACCCCGCTGACACACCCATGCTTCTTCCTGCTGCTGAGAATATTCTAACATTCTGTGGATGTTGGTTCAATACCCAGAGCCACTCAAGAGGCTACACTGTGAAGGAGCGGTGGTAATTCACCATGCCAACGATCGGCCGGTTAAATAAGCATTAGGGGTCTGAAGGCCCTCTTTGAACCCAAATGGATTTCTTTTTTTTTTTTCAACGTTTTTTATTTATTTTTGGGACAGAGAGAGACAGAGCATGAACGGGGGAGGGGCAGAGAGAGGGAGACACAGAATCGGAAACAGGCTCCAGGCTCCGAGCCATCAGCCCAGAGCCTGACGCGGGGCTCGAACTCACGGACCGCGAGATCGTGACCTGGCTGAAGTCGGACGCTTAACTGACTGCGCCACCCAGGCGCCCCATAACCCAAATGAATTTCAATGAGGCCTCTTCTTTACTACTATCAGAAAATAATGTTGATGTAGAACCAGGCTTAAATGACCAAAACTGTAAGAAGATCAAGTCAATTTTCGAAACACCCACAATATGCAGAGAATAGTTGATAGAGTTCTGAGGCACTATACTCTGGACAACATTCTGGATTGATTTCCCAGGCAAAGCTCTGGTTACACTTCAAGATAGGAGGGTGATGATCAGTACTTTGATGATGAGTCTTCCTGCGGTAAGACTCAGGGCAAATGAGGAGGACCTAGGACTAAGGAGGATGGGAAGGATCCTAGCTATGATGCTTTAACATCGTTTGCATTTCTCAATGGGAAGATTCCAAGACGGTGAGCTGGAAAATGTGGATTTGAGAAACAGATCGGTGTGAGCTACCGGGTAGGGGTATCTTGTGCTCATTGCCATTAACCCTCCTCCCACGGGGGAGTTCTGACGAACAGCATACCCGTCTCGCCTCAAACTCTAAAATGTCACTTGTCCCTAGATCAAGCCAAATCAAGAGAGGCTTGCTAGTCAAATTGTACCGTCTTTCTCTCCTCCCCAAGAGAATTTCTCTCAACCATTAGCACACATTAAGGATCTTGGAGGAAATCGCCCAATGTTGCTTTTGCCCCCATCTGTTGGGAGCGTGCCTTGACCCTTCCTCACCACAGGGTACAGTGTCCCATCTATGAGACTGCCCGTCCCAGCAAGAAATGCCTGTCTGAAATTAGTAGTTGTGAATCTCCAAAGCAACTGGCGATTATTCACTTCATGGTGGTATTAAATATACATATGGAAATGTTTTTCTTTTCACTTTGGCTGCCAGAAAACTGAAAGCCAGCTCTTGACTTTGCCCGAAATATAAATAAGGGCATCTTGGCCAATCTTGTTAGTGGTATCATTTTGTCGTTCTATTTTTTTTCCACTTTGATTTTAATTCATTTACTCTCTTATACTATTTTAATTACCCATGAAGACAGTCAGAATACTATTAATACAAATATGGTGTATTTACATTACCAGTAGTAGTTGTGTTATCTAATATTATTATTTCTATCAGTATTATCATTTCTTTTTTTTTTTTTTTATTTTGAAGGTGGTGAATGGTAGAGGGGGAAGGAAGAGAACCATCATTAAGCCAGACGCAGGGCTAGCTGCTCTAGCCAGTGACCTCCTTTGATCCTCAAGAATACCTGACCGTGAGAGCAGGTGTTAAAATGCTCTTTGTGTAACTGAGTCAGGGAGGCCAGGAGGGAAGCCTGCTCAGGTGCCACAGCTAATGCCAGGGCTGATGTTGCGTCCACATGCACGTTCTTTCCAGCGTCCTGTGGGCAAAGAGACCCAAGTCTTGGTCTGTTTGTTTGTTCTGCATACCTCATGCATTGCAGAAAAAATTCAAGAGTGTGGCCCCTGTTACTGATTTCACATTTTAAGCTCTGAACATGATTCTCTTCCTTCCAGGAGACTTCCGTGATCCACTCTGGCCCCTTCGGTGTCTTTCTGCTACCTTTGCTCCATCGTACTCGGCCCTTCTCCCCACATCCACTGGCAGGGAGCACCCTGAGGACAGTGGCTAGGGATGTCTTCTCCAGCACTGTGTCTGTGGTGCCTAGCAGAGCCCCTGAATGAGGACCAGGGCTCTTAAATAAGTGTGAACTAAGTAAATGAATGACGAATGGAGACACGGAGGCTTCCAGAAGTGTGCATCTCACAGTCTTCTCTCCACACTGTCTTCTGTTCCACTGCAGATGACTAGACCTCTCTACGGAGGGAGCATTGTATCCTCAGCCTCTTGGAACATCTTGTTACTTTCCTGCCAGCATTTCAATTTCTCACCCCTCACACTGGGTCCCTACTGGAACTTCCCACTTTCCTGGTTGACGTGTCGCCAGGGGTTCCTCGACCTGGCCGACCGTATCATCCAAACTACCGAGAAAGCGGTCGGAATCCAGGACTCGCCTCAGATCGCTAAATTGGAATTTCTAGGATTGGGCCTAGGCGGTATTGCTATTCACAATCAATAGCGAAAACAAAAGCCAAACAAACAAAACCACACACAATCTCCCCTCCTCCCCCACAATCCCTCCTGGGGAACATGGACTCTGTCCTCTACAGCAATAACCCACTCCAATTAATGTACTGATGTAACACTCAGAATAACATCTCCCCTACTCTTCCTCCCCTGCCACATTGGAAATGTGAAGATGCCATTTTTCCCTCTGTGGGATTTTTACCTCCGGTCCCCTCCTGTTCTTCCCAATGTCCAAAGACAAAGGTATACCAAGAGATAGAATTTTCTTTCATTTGGAAATCTGGGAGAATGGGAAGAAGATGGAAAGGGAGATGGGGCAAAGCTAAGAACACATGACATTGGCTTGGTGGGGGGTGGGGGGGTGCGCTGTGGTGGGGAGGAAACAACTCTCATAGGCTGGAGATGCGGGGATGCTCACCAGGCAAAAATAAACTATATGCACACACTGGCACCAGGGTTCGTTTGGAAGAGGGACTCCCTCTGCCGAACTAAGAGAAGAAGCCGGAAAATGGAACATGTAGTTGCCATTAACTGAGTTTGGGAAGATGTTAAAAGGAGATGAGCTCAAGGAAGAAAGTTGTCAGTTTGCAGGCGGTGATGAAAAGACACGAGGTATTTGCAGATATTTGGGTTTTGTGAGGTTGGGCAATGGGAGGGCTTTAGAAATAGGGTTAACAAAGCTTTGAGTGATGAATGTCAGGTAGACCATTCAGTTGACTAAAAACTGTCGGAAGGGGTTCCTGGGGGGCACGGTCAGTTGAGCACCAGACCCTTGATTTTGGCTTAGGTCATGATCACAGGGTCATGGGATCGAGCCCGTGCAGGGCTCTGCACTGGGCATGGAGCCTACTTGAGATTCTCTCTCTCCCTCTGCTTCTCTCCACTGGTCACACACTCTCTCTTTCTCTTTCTAAAATAATAATAATAAAAAAAATACTGCCAAGGCAAAGGTCAAGTTAAAGGTAGGAACCCTCTCAGTTCATTGAAACACTACAGGGAGAAGATTGCATTATACTCGTGGCTTCTCCAGTGAAATTTAAGGTCACCACGTAACTGCCATAGAGTTGAAAGAAAGGCCTGAGAAAGGTAGATGAATAAGCAAGAAATAAAGACCTGAGAATATTTAGGAGAAAACTTTGGGTATGGTTTGGACACATTAAACTCACAGTAAGCAGTGAAGATACCCAGTAACTGAGCAGTGGAGAGACAAGGGAAATGAAAACACAGCTCTGACCTTCACACTTGGGATCTCCTAGGACGTGGAAAGAGAATATTAATCACTACTGTTTGTCATGGGCTTACTAAGTGCCAGGGTCGGTACTAAATGTACCTGCCTTTGTAAGATGAACATCATTTTTCTCATTTTATGGGGGGACCAAATGAAGGCTTAGGAAAGCTCATTTGCTAAGGACCACTTAATTATTAAGTAGCAGACCTGGGAGTCTAACCATTGATAAAAAGAAACATCCCTGGACACCTGATAATGGTGACAAGACAAATTTTATTTGGACTGCTGCAAAAAGGGAGAGAGACTCCAGTATAAACTGAGCTCGAGTTCAAGTTGGACAAAAACGATTGAATTTTTTAAAGGAGGAACAGACATGGAACAAAAAGAGATTGTGGGGAGAGGTTAAGGGTTGTGGGAACAAAAAGGGGACTAGGTGGGCAACAGGAAAATGGAAAGTTACAGAAGAGGGGTCAGTGGAGACCCCCTGGAAATGGGTTGGCAAAGTGGGTTGGGACAATGGACATTTTGTGGTTGGGCAGCACAGTGGTCTCTTGAGCAGACTCGGCGTGGGGTTTAGGGTCCCCCTGGAGGGCATGGCCTAGTGCCGGGGGAAGCCAGGCTGAAGTGTGATGAAGTGTGATCAAGTGTCTCAACACAATGTGGGCACAAGTCCCTTGTGGTACCTGGGAGTTAATGGTTCCCACTCTGGCCTGGCTGAATCTAAAGGCCTTGCATTTAAACCTGTTTGCACACTATGACAAACTGATAATTGCCACACCACTTGAAAACTGGCCCAGTGCCACATTAAAGTAATACGGGTTAGTCAGATGAGAAAGCATGAAAGTCGAATCTGAAAAGTACATAGGGAAGGTCAAACGGGTTTAATACCAGGTCAGTTTGGGATGGTGGGCAGAACCCAGGACACAAAGTCCCTTGAAAGCCAAGCCAAGGCATCTGGGTTCTCTCCTGAGGATCCTGGGTGCCATTCTTGGAGGTTGACGGTGGGAATAATGCGATCGGATTTGCGTTTCGAGAAATCACTTCATCATGGAGCGCTCTTTGTATCATTCGACCCTTGAGATGGATTAAAATATTGGCTTCCGCACAGACTGACTAAACGATCTCGAACGAATCATTTAACCGCAACACAATTTATTTACCTTTAGAAGGCAGTGATCACACTGTTGGTTCCACCAGCATCCATTGTGCCTCTTCCCATTTGGTAGCAGCCATCGGTGGGGTGGGATTGATTCAAGATTCAGCCCCATTCAAGTCTGAATTAGCCCAAGACAATCAGGCTAGTTTACCTTGCCACCATGATGGGTTCAGGGAAGAGCTATTCACCCAATTACAATGAAGCCTAGGACATTGCATAGAATAAGGCAAAGATACCCCTTTTTCTGGAGAGCGGTGTGCCTGGTTGTGAATTCCTTAAAAATAATTTTTTTTAATGTTTCTTTATTTTTGAGAAAGAGAGAGACAGAGCGTGAGCAGGGTAGAGGCAGAGACAGAGGGAGATACAGAAGCTGAAGCAGGTTCCAGGCTCTGAGCTGTCAGCACAGAGCCCGACGCGGGGCTCGAACTCACAAGCTGCGAGATCATGACCTGAGCTGACGTCAGACGCTTAACCGACTGAGCCACCCAGGCACCACCGGACGTAAATTCTGCAACTCTGCAGCCATTTTTCCATTGGTGGAGCTGAAGGCCAATGGGCCAAGCCAAGGAGGCAGAGGATGCCGAGTACAGAGATTCACGGAGGAATGGAGGTGAGCTTGGGTTCAAACCTCTCCTCCCCATACCTCAAGACTTTCTAGTTGCACAAGGCAATAACTTCTACTTACTGTTCAAAGTGGGTTGGTGTGAACTTTTATCATGTGCAGCCTACATCATCAAAAGTTATGTGCTTACCCATAGAGTGATGTAGGCAGAAGAGGTTATATTAAAGTAAGCAGAAGAACTCCAAAACTGTGTTTTGCCCTCAAATTGCACGATGTTTCCAGTGTCCACGGGAAGCCGATCTCTCTCGTTTCTCCCACTCAAAAGTACCACTCTCGAACCTGATATACGGGCCATTCCTTCTTCATGATGGCAGAAGGACTTCTCTAAAGTCCACAAAGTGTAGTTAATTACACCAATTAGGATCAGGCCACCATGCTGATTTGAAAGTACCTTCCAAAGCGCAAGTACGAATGACCAGAGGCCATGAAGAACGTCCACTGCTTTCAGAATCTGCTCAAGAGGACCTGGGCACACGTCAAATGACTCGTCCATAAATCCCACTTGTATTCTCCAGGCTGGACGGTCACTACTCTTTCAGCCCCAGTCATGAGACCGATTAGTCAAGTCAAAAGGAACGTGAGACTGATCGTGTTTGTCCCTCTGTGTCAAATCCAGCAGTGGGCTCTCATTTCACCCATCAAGTGAGAAAGGAAGCTGGAGTCCAGACCCTCGGAATCGCCTGATTCTAACCTCTCTCCTGAGACCACCAGGCCAGGCTGCTTCTTCCTGAAAGAGCCATTTGAATTTTTTTTTTTTCAACATTTATTTACTTTTTTTTTCTTTTTTTTTTTTTTAATTTTTTTTTTAACACTTATTTATTTTTGAGACAGAGAGAGAGAGACAGAGCATGAACACGGGAGGGGCAGAGAGAGAGGGAGACACAGAATCTGAAACAGGCTCCAGGCTCTGAGCGGTCAGCACAGAGCCCGACGCGGGGCTCGAACCCACGGACCATGAGATCATGACCTGAGCCGAAGTCGGCCGCTTAACCGACTGAGCCACCCAGGTGCCCCTATTTACTTTTGGGACAGAGAGAGACAGAGCATGAACGGGGAAGGGGCAGAGACAGAGGGAGACACAGAATCGGAAACAGGCTCCAGGCTCCGAGCCGTCAGCCCGGAGCCCGACGCGGGGCTCGAACTCCCGGACCGCGAGATCGTGACCTGGCTGAAGTCGGACGCTTCACCGACTGCGCCACCCAGGCGCCCCTTCCTGAAAGAGCCATTTGAACCACGGAAGACCAAGCCTCAAAAAGTGCTATTTTACTTATTTATTTTTATTTCTTTTCTTTATTTCTTTTTGTTTATTTTATTTGTTTAACGGGGTCCCCCAAATTGTGGATGCTTACCTGAATGCTACCTGAGCTATTCACGTCTCGGGGGAGAGCGAAAACTGGGCTGCAAATTTCCCGAAAGACAAACTTCCTTGTAAGTGTTTCAGGCTGGCCTGCTTTGGGTCAGGCGAGAGAAACTCTTGCCATCCCTCTGGCTGGACTTCTACGTCTCTGCTGCGGCTGAACAGTTGAGACAGTAGGAGGAAGTCCCCGGTGGAACATGGTGGGGTAGTCTCAACACCCCCCCCCCCCAAAGTCTGCTGCCAGCTCCCACCAAGACCTAGATGTTTTCCCATCATCTGAAACAGCAAGTGCAAGGTCCTCTGGGCACAGCTCCAGGTGGCCTCATTAGTGGAAAATTAAATAAAAGCATTCTCTTACTTTTCCCCATAGAAAGTAATGATATTTTAATAATGCTATGCCATTACTTTCTTAGGACAACAACCAGAGAGAAGAACAGCAAGGGACATCAGGCCTGGAAAACTGCCCAGAATATCGCATTAGGTGACAGAGAACGGGAGGAGCCAGAGCAGGAAGGGAGAAGGCTGGGAAATACATCGACCGTCAAGGGAGGGGAACATAAACATCTATGTGGATCTCACTACGTGAGGTCATCGTTTCTGAGCGTTCAAAGCTTGATGAACGGTTGGCATTTGACTCTTAACACACACAGCCCTAAGATCCAGAGGCTTTTTTTCCCCTTTTTCTCAAATGAGAAGCCACAGAGAGGCAGAAATGGCTTCTTTCGGGCAGGCCATTCTTCTTTTCATAAATGTAGATGTCAATTTTCCTCTTACACAAGGTTTATTGATCACTTTCCAAACAAACATAATTCAGGGAAAATGGAGTCAGCCTCGTTTGGCTAATAGTTGGTACTTTCTTTCAGGCTGTGGCATAAAGCTGGAAAGTGCGGGGAGGTGGGGATTTTCACATTATTGTATCTGACTGTTGAGTGAAGTCTCGGGGGATTGTGGGTGATTTGTGACAAGCCGAGGAATTCCTTGGCAGCCTGCAGTAAGCGGGAAGCACATTATTTAAAACCTACCTAGATCATTGATACATTGTCATCTTCTGCTTTTAAAAGGACCCTTTTCCCCGTAACATATAATTTCCTGGATGGCCTTTAGCTTTTTTGTTTCAAATCTTACTCTTTGACGTTATGTTGCTTTTCTCCAGATAAAGAGCCATTTAAAACAGCTATCCCGTTTATTAATTTGATTATAGATTTTTTTTTCGGCTTTTCATTATTTTCGAATTTATTTCAGCAAACGTTTATTTAACTTCAAATAAGCAAAGTAACAAATGCATAACTATCGTCAGTGGCTTGTTTGCCTTCTCCTGAAAATGTGGCTTGCACTGATTCTGTTGTGCTCCGACCCACTGCGGTCTTTAAGTTTGTCTTCTTCACTTGGGCCGTGTTGTATGGTGGCCACCCAACTCCGCCGATTCCCCTCAACGGCCCTGCTTCCCATCGTTCGTGGCCTTGTGCAGTCTCTTCCCTCACCAGATGGAAGCTGGGCTGTGAGTAGTGTTGGCCAGCAGACCGTGGGGCTGCCCATTCTGAGTTTGAAGTAGAGAGAGCCAGACGGAACCACCTTTGCACCTTGGGGAGACTCGAGCCATCCCATAACAAATCCCAGTACCCTCTGACTGTTTGAAACCCCTACCATTTAGGGATTGCCATTTAAATGCAGCTGATACAACTATAGATGCTGAACCTCGTTTTCTGTATGTTTCATCTGGAGGTCAGAGATTTCCACGGTCCGTTATCTTGTGTATCTGAGTGCGTACCTGAATGCCACACATAACAATGTCACATGAATGAATGAATGACTGAATGAATGAGTGAGTGAATGATGGACAAGTGAATAAATGAATGGGTGGGCGAATGAATGAATGAGTGAATGAATGCATGAGTGAATGAATGAGTGAATGAATGAGTGAATGACCGAACAAATGAATGAGCATATAGATGCCATGATACTGAGGAGAGAAAAATGAACCACGGATTGACAAGACGTTTTATCTGACATATCCGAGCACATCATTCATGACTCCATTTTATTTTGTTGTCGTGAACCCAATCCTCTAAGAATGATGTATCTTTTTGCCTATTAACTTAATCACCTATCAATTTATTAATTATCAATTTCCCTACGAGTCCAAACTCTTGTCGCTCAGACTGCGGTGAGGCAGACGAAGCCTCACCCAGGAACTTAGGAAAAATACAGGATCTCGGGCCCCCTCCCAGGTCTCCTGAGTCAGAATCTGTATTTTAATAAGATCCCAGGTGGCCCTGCGCACGTTATAGTCGGAGAAGTGTGGCTCCAAGCCATACGCCTTTCTTTGTTCTTTGTGAGCCTACCAAATGAACACGCTGAATAAATGCTTAAAAATATATGACAATAAATAGGATTCTTCGAAGAAGATCTTATTTGGGATTGACTGTGTTTCACAAACAAGTGCATTCCGATGTCAACAACATCCCCATTCTCTAAAGACTCCCCGACTCAGCCCCAGTGTCACCCAGCTGTGACAGCCTGAGTGATTTCAAACACCACTGATTGACATCTTAAACGTTGCCTGGAAATGCCACGCTCTGCAAAATCCTTCATCGCAAGAACACATCTGCCTTAAAGGCGGCTGTCCAAATGGAGGGGCATTTCCTCCAGAAAGCAAGACGCCGGGCTTTATCTCCTCGGAGCAAACCCACGTCTTTGGGTACAAAGAGGAGTTTTCCCGCCTCTTCCCAGCGACTTGAGTGCCCCTCCTGGGCCAGCGGCAGGCCCTTAGTTCGGGGCCCTGCCCTGAGAACAGGCTGGTGGAAGGATTATGCAGATGACAAACCTCAGGGCTACCAAGCAATTGCCTTACATCCCAGGATCAAGTTGTGTGAGTGGCTGACAGGAAAAGCCCAGGAGAACTGGGTTACAGGAAAGGGCTGCCACTTATTTATTTATTTTCCTCCTTCTGTAACTAATGCCAAAAACAGAGCCTCGCCTGAGAGCAGGAGCCCCAGAGAACAAGGGGAATTCGACACAATTCTAATTGGGGAACGGTTGACTTCATTGGTGTCCATTTGGCAGACAATGGGAAAGTCTCCCCAGCTGGGCTGGGAAAGGACCCAGGGGGAATATAGGCAAGAACCTCCAACACTCTGGAAGACCGACTGTTTCCTGAGGTGAAACCTGGAGACCGGGGCTTAGATTAACTCTACAACTGTCAAGCTCCATTAGGGCCAATCAGGGGAGACAGAGCATGGGTTAAACACAGGAAACGGAGCTGACAATAGAGGCCCGGGTCTCCAGGAGCCGGGAAGGGAGACAGGCATATATATGTCTAATAACAAACACAAACATTTTTCTTTCAGGTTCAGATGTAGCCCTGATGGGTCAAAGATAGTCCTCAGTGCGAGGTGTTAAATGTCAAATATCAGGAACCTAAGTGGTTCCGTTGCACAGGCTCGTTTTGTGCAACTCGATGGTGTTGAAGACATGTCCTCAAATCCACGGAGAACAGAGTGGTTGCTGAAAATGGGGAGCTGAGGGCGGGCCTGGCCGGGACCCAGGAGGACCAGCCTCCACTCCCTGCTCTGCCATTAACCAACCGTCTGCCACTGGACCAGCTTGCTGGGATCTCTAGACCCCTGTTAAGTCATTTTGGAAACGGGGGGTTATTACTGATCATTTTCGAGGAACTTTTAGCACTAACGTCCCATTAGCTTGGCTCTTACTTGAGTTCTAACAACGCGGACTCTTTTCCTCTGTGTGCGGGGGCGTGTGCGTCGTAAGCGCGCACAGTGTGAACTGTGTGGGATGCTCTGCCTTTGTGATACAGCACGAAATCTTGTGTCTTGTAACTCGGCCATATTTTAAAATGCAGAAGATGAGGTTCAGAAGAATCTGGACAGGCTTTGTTCAGTTTCTGCTACACTCTCCTCATGATCGTCAGCCTACCGTATTTTCCCATGGCTGTCCACTGTCCATCAAATCTAGCAGAAACATACTTGTTTAACCCTTTCCTTGAGTCTCTATTTCCTAATGAATGCTCCCACCTCACATAAAATTTATGTTAACTAAATGCGTCTGCTGTTTTGTTCATCTGGCTCTGTCAGGTTCATTTTCAGACCCGCCCCAGCGTCCCCAAGAGGGCCGAGGGAAACTTTTTCCTTCCCTTTATTACACATAATTGTCATGTATCGTAAAATACCCCAAAATAGAGCACTATGCTATGTTATATTTTTCTATTAATATTTAAAACATCATCACAGTAAAACTCATATTATATGCCAGCGTAGAGAGAGCATTAGGCCAAAATTTAAAACCACCCTCATCCAGTGGATGTGCTTAAACTCTACTCATATGAAAGTAGTCCTTTGAAGAACTTGGCTCACAAAGAGGTGCGTGGGGGTGGGTGGCTCATTTGGTTAATTAAGCATCAGACATTCAGCTCGGGTCATGATCTCGGTTGGTGAGTTCAAGCCCCACATCCGGCTCGCTGCCCTCCACCAAGCCCACTTTGGATCTTCTGTCCCCTCTCCTCTCTCTCTGCCCCTCCCCTACTCATACTCTCTCTCACACATAAATAGACACTAAAAAATTTTTTAAAAAGAATTTTTCACACAAAGATTTCATCTCCCTCAAAGATAAGGGACCCAACTTTCTCTTTGGGCACGTGTCCTCTCGTTGACCGTGGGCTTCTCAAAGGCAAGAGGTGCATGGAACTCTCAGTGTGTGGCCAGGGTCAGCGTGAACCAAAAAACCAAGGCAGATAGAGGCACATTATATTAAGGTGGTATCTCAGATCACCCGAGACTACATCACGGTTGGACTCGTCTTTTAAGTTCTCCCAGAACAGACTCCAGAGTGAGTGATCGCTCTGACAGGTGAGAAGCGTGGAAGTGGAAGACGAATCCTCTTAGAAGGGAGGGCATAACCGTTCAACAAAATTGACCAGTACAGTCTGGAGCAACGAAGCCTGGAGGAAAAGGTTACCTCATGTCATTTTTTTTTTCCAGAATTGTCCAAAATTCATAAATTCATAAATGAAACATCCTTCCTCCACCTCGAGAAGAATAGCACAGATGACAGGAAGTCATTTTGTTGTCGTAATGCAGACGTCCTCCGCAGGCATTTGAAGTCCCAGGGAGAGCAAGGGAAGAATTCTTTTCCTTTTGTTCCCCGGGCATTTCCCCAATGGTGGAAATGAAGTCGGGAGCTTCAGACTAAGAACACAACACAAGTCTGCAACAACCTTGACCTTTAAAATGGAAGGTTGGCAAAATCCATTTTGATCTGAGCTCACCTGTCTGCCTTTCCTCCTCTTCTGAAATGTCAATCTTACCGAAGAATTCGGTTTTGTGAGATATGAAGAATCTTTATAGGCAAAACAGGTATTTAAATGCAACCCTTTTTCTCCTCTCCTGCTAGACTGTTCGACCAGCAAGGAAGAGCTGTGAGTTTTCGGGGATTTTTTTTTTTCCCTCTTTTACTCTACAAGTTTAACTTTGAATTAAGGGAAGTACCTTCACTTTCCCCGAGAGGAGTAATTAATTCAAAAGGGGCTTTTCTTATTCGGGTCAAGATATTTTTAAAACAGGTGAGCTGTTAACTAGTGATGACAGGAGACTAAGGAAAAAGGAGAAAACCTTTGTGACTGAAAATGGATTAAACTGGAAAATAAAAGTAATGGCAGTAAGAATGCAACTATTCTTTGGCCTACTTACGCCTCAGCTGTGCAGTAAAATCATGTTTTTGTTTTGTTTTGTTTTGTTTTGTTTTGTTTCTCCTAAGATGTTGGTCAAGGATGTTGTTATCTCCGGGTCAAGTTGTTTGTGCTGCTGGTGGTGGGTTGTTTATTTTTACCTTCGGAGTATACGGTTCTTCCTCAACCACCTTCTCTTTGTTCTTTGCATCTCCTAGACCAGACCCAGTCAGCCTCCGGGCTTGTCAATTTTATGATTCATGGGCATATTTTTCCTAGCCTCCCACAAAGAAGGTCTTGGAGTAATTTAAAAAGAGTTACTTCCACTGGCAAGCTGGGTTGGAAAAAACAATCCCTTATTGACTGGTCTCATCTCGTATAATCTAATCTAATCATAAGACCTGTTCTCGGAGGAAATATTCAGTAGATGCTACAGTGTAAAAGCAGATTTAACACAGCATGCTCAAACACATTAAAGGTAACAGAACTGTCCGGTTAGTCTCTGTTTGCCTTGCCACTCGAAAAGGGAGGGGGGGGAAGATAGTTTTTCCCCAAGTCGGAGGTGGTCCCTCCCCATGCTAACATTCCACGTCTATGAGCCCATGATTTGCATTCGCTTTAGACATACTTTTAGACAATAATTAAATGGCCGCTCATTTCTAGAGTTCTTTGCAGTTTTTCAGGTGGTGAAATGCAGAATAACAGCTCAGTTTACTTATAGCAAGTGGATAAGAGTAGCTTCACATGCCAATAAATTCTTTCATCAACTATAATTTTCTGAGCGCTTACATTGGGAAAATTGCTACACAAGCATGATTTCCTTAGACCATGCAACTGTGTGAATTGGTACCTTGCTTATCTCCGTGGTACTGGGAGTAATAGAAAGGAAAGGAGGTGGAAACGGCAAATATGTGGCTAAGTAGCAAGGCTCAGATAGGATCCGTGTGGTCAAGCTCCATTACCGTATGCTCTTAACCTCACTATACAGCCTCCAATCTTAGATGGTCCGTTCTTCCATTAATTTCCAAATGCGATTATTTTTATCTTAGAAATAGTACTTGGGACTACAAGAGAGGAAAGCGACCGGAAGTTGCTTTTGCTGAATATACACCACACACCTGAATTTGCTCCGCACTTTATGTATCTATAGAATTACCTTTTCTGTGTCACTCATACGCAAAATAAGTCTTACGGTATGTTTTTACAAGCAAGGAAACTGGCGCTTAGAATGTGAAGGAACTTGCTCTGAATCGGTCTCGTTTCTTCGATGTGGGATTTAAACCTAGGCATGCCTGTCTCTAAAGTTCGTTGCCCTTCCGTTAGATGCTCATGTGTCCTCCTGCTTTCCTGGAAACGTACCCTCCAATTTCACTTCATGAAATCTTTCTTGTTTATGAGGATATCATCTCCAGGCTGGCGTTTTTGGCACTCCTGTGGTCGATATTCTTAATGGGCTCTCTTCGTTTCATCCTTTCTTTCATTCATTCGGCACGTTTTTCGGTGACTCACTTACCGGGAACCAAAACACATTTGTGAAAACAAAGATGGCGGCCATTTTCAGCAATCCAAGAAAACGACTCTTTGTTGTGGATGTGAAAGGAGACTATTCTGAATTCATTATCTCCTGCTGTACCAAAGGTCAGTCAGTCCATAAAGTAATTGTCTTGAGCCCATTGTGTGTGAGATGCTGTGCACAGACCTTGCATTAGTTCTAAGGAGAGGTTGTTATTCTCCCGAACTTAGATATTTTCTAGACCCCGTGTGCCTGCCATAATGATTCTAAAGCAGTTCTGAAAAGCTGATAGTGACTTATGTCAGAGGGCTTATGGTACTGCTCTCCCATTCTAACATAGGGCACAATGCCGGGCACCTGGAAAACTACTCAATAAATGCAGAACTGAACTTACTTTCCCAGACTCTCAGTCTAGAAACCTTGCAGTCCTTAAACCCTGAAATTGTTTTAGGCTTATTTATTTATTTTGAGAGAGAGAGAGAGAACAAGTAGGGCAGGGGCAGAGAGAGAGGGGGAGAGAGAGAATCCCAAACAGGCTCCAAGGTGTCACTGCAGAGCCCAATGTGGGACTCGAACCCACCAACTGTGAGATCATAACCTGAGCTGAAATCAAGAATTAGACACTTAGCAGACTGAGTCACCCAAGTGCCCCTTAAACCCTGACATTTTAAACTACCTTTTTCTACATTCTTGTCATTAAATCCTAGCATGTTTTCCTTCTAGAATGTTTACTTTCCTTATGCGACTGCTGAGTCCCTAATATTGCTCAGTTAGCACTCTGACCTTCTATCTTATCTTCTGATGAAGGAGGCACGCTCCATCATCCTTCCTTCCAGATAGATCTAGCTGTATTGGCTGATAGTTTATCCAAGAAGCCACAGTTCCCCGTTGCCAAACTTCTTAAATTATCTTCATTTTCCCACAAATGGGAAATGCTGTTCATACAATGGCGCTCACTGAAGAGGCACTTATGATTCTAAAATGTTGGAAACAAATCATCTGTAGGAGATTTTTAGATCAACTATGTGCATTCATACAATGAAATACCACTGCAGCAATCAAAAAGTAGGAGGCAGTATGATAAAAGGAGAATTTTCAAGATTTCTTATTGGAAGAAAGTAAGGAACACTAGCATCTGAGTTAAGGAAAAAGAAAAAGAAAAACTTGCATAAATGCTCATTTATTTATTTATGTGAGGATCTCTTGGAAGACTCTACTCAAAACTGATAATAATGTCTGCCTCCAGTGACTCGAGAACTAGGAAGAGAGACTAAGTTTTACAATGAAGCCGGTGGAAAAATTTGCATTATCATTTGCATATATTACTTCTTCAAAGATATAACATTAAAAAAAATACTTTGCTTCACTTTCAAAGTTTTCTTTGCTTTGTCCCTATGCTAACTTGTCCCTTCCAAAAAAATAAATATAGTTTAGGACATCACTTATAAGACCATACATTTCTTAAACTGAAAATCAGTTCTTTTTTCTTGTGGTTCACATACACAACGACATTTACCATTTTAACCCTCGTTAAGTGTACAATTCAGTGCCATTAAGTACATTCATGATTTTGTGCAGCCTTCACTGCCATCCATCTCCAGAAAGGTTACATCTCCTCAATCTAAGCTCTACCCATTAAATAAATAATAGGTCCCATCCCCTTCTCCTTTCATCGCCTGGAAACCACCATTCTGTTTTTTGTCTCTATGAATTTGACTCTTCTAAGTACCCCGTATATGTGGAAACGTACAATATTTGCCTTCTTGTGTCTGGCGTATTTCACTTAACGTCGTGTCCTCAAAGTTCATCCATGTCGTAGCACGTATTAGTATACATATATATTTTTAAGTTTATTTTTATTTTAGAGAGAGACAGAGACCGTGTGAGCAGGGGAGGGGCAGAGAGAGGGAGAGAGAAGGAGAATCTCAAACAGGCTCTGTGCCTGCAGCACGGAGCCTGACCCGGGGCTCGAACTCACAATACCGTGAGATCATGACCTGGGCCGAAACCAAGAGTCAGCTGCTTAACTGACTGAGCCACCCAGGTGCCCCTGTAGCACATATTAGAATGTCATTTGTTTTTAGGGCTGAAGAATATTCCATTGTGTGTATGCACCGTATTTTGTTTATCTATGCTGCGTCAGTGAATATTTGGGTTGAAAATCAATTTTGTTAGAGAGAATCTTTTTGATTCGCCATGTTTCTCGGTCTCCTTTAAGAACTTTTGAAGGTGGTGATATTCACATGTCATCGATGTGTTGTAACACTGAGGCTGCTGGCCAGCCACATCTAGAACATCTGTTAGTATCTTGTCGGTGACCCTCTGGAAATGAATTTTTAAAAATTATTCATAATTAACAACATACTCGAATTAAGAAATCCTTCCTCCAAATGAACACTACCTACACTGTACACACACACACACACACACACACACATTTGGTTAAGATAGTTTAACGCAGGGGCGCCTGGGTGGCACAGTTGGTTAAGCATCCGACTTCAGCCAGGTCACCATCTCGCGGTCCGTGAGTTCGAGCCCCGCGTCAGGCTCTGGGCTGATGGCTCAGAGCCTGGAGCCTGCTTCCGATTCTGTGTCTCCCTCTCTGCCCCTCCCCCGTTCATGCTCTGTCTCTCTCTGTCCCAAAAATAAATAAATGTTGAAAAAAAAATTTTAAAAAAAAGATAGTTTAACACAAAATATGGAATATGCTTGTAACAGCTCCTTAAGTTAACAATACAGGTACACTCAAGGGCCTGGTAAGCAGAAACATCTTTACTTGAGAAATATTTAAGTGCTCATCTTAATAACTTAACAGGGTTTTTAGCATGAAAGAACAGAGCCTCCAACATAAACGTATCTCTATTAAATTGTAGTCTAAAATTGCCAAAATTTAGTTACCACTTTTTGTAAATTTCCTACGCATATAAAAATTACACCATTAATTTAAATGGAGCCTCTTTTGGAAACGTACTTTCTTCATTATCATAATTATTATTGTAATTATACATATTTTACCTGGAGTAACCCTGACATGCCTAACATATTTGGGTTATAAATCTGTAAAGAGAGCCTTGAAACTGAAAAACAGTATTTAGAGACTGAGTAACTAAGTTACAGAATGGCTGGACGTCTGAAAAAATCCAAGAATTCAGGCCTGAGCCAGACATTGCTTTTGGAAATGATGCAAATGAAGAATTCTTTGGCTCCTCTGTTTCGCCACCAAATTCTTTTACTGATTTCAGGTTTGCATTCATCACCCCTTGTTTTAACAATCAGTTCTATTACATACACACATAGTTCCATATATCTCGCTTCTTAAATAGGAGCCCCGCCGGGTTATTTTACATTTTCAGCTGCTGCACATGTTAAAAAATAAATAAATAAGTCGACCTAAAGCGAGATTTTGGTGCAGCAAGAAAGAGCAGGAGCATTTGAGTCCGAGAAATTGGTGTTTGAGAGACAGCTTTAATTTTTTTTTAAGTATATTTATTTTGAGAGAGAGCATGAGCGTGGGAGGGGCAGAGGGAGAGAGAGGGAGAGAGAAAGATTCTCAAGCAGGCTCAGTGCTGTCAGCGCAGATCCCGACTCAAGACTCTCAGCTCACAAACCATGAACGAGGCCGAAACCAAGAGTCAGACGTTTAACCGACTGAGCCCCCCAGGCGCCCTGTAATGCAGCTCTAATTCTCATCCGCTTGTCTTGGGGAAAATTATATAAGCTCTGAATCTCTGTGTGCTGGCGAGTAAACGGGAAAATTAAAAATAAGCCCATATGAAATGATTGTGGAAATCAAATGAGACGAAGCAGTTGTGCCTAGGCCGGGGAAAGTCAGGAACATTGGAGGCGTTCGGCAAACGTTGGTTCTCTTCGCTCCTTGAACGGTGTTATTGTACGATCTAACGGCGGGTTCCCTTAAAGAGTTATTTTTATTAAGATATAAGATATTTAAAAACCCGCAAGCACTCCTTTTGTCACCAAATTCAGTTCTTTGCAATGAAAGTTCCTAAAATTTTCTACATTGATTTATAACCTTTGAGGGGAAAAAACATTTCTTAATTCTCCATGGTTTCTGATCACTTAGGCTTTTCTGGACCGGGGTAACACGGCATGCCACATGTTTTCCTAACAAATTGCATTCGGACACTTTCCGACACTTTCATTATTTTAACTCAGGTAATAATTAGTCACTGTCAGAGGAAGGACTTAGGTTGTGCAAATCAGAATAAATTTACCTTGCCGTAGCAGCAGTCACAAATGAAGCAATAAATTAGAAATAGCAAATTGTTACGGACTTAAGAGATCACAAATCAAAATCGCTCCCTGAAATCCAGGAAAAGGTAGAGGACTGCCAAGATTTCTTTGAGAGCTTAATTTTTCCAGATAACTTTTGAGTTGAATCAGTTTATGACAAATCCCAGAGACGCTGCAGACACCGATCACCAAGATGACATTCTGGGACTTCGCTCCTGTACCATAAGCTATTTCATAATGCTTCTTATTGAAGAGGAAATTAATTTTCTTCTGATATTTGGGAGCCCCCTAAATCTCTTGCGTACACACACACACACACACAGCCACACACAAATGTGCAGGCGCATATACAGAGCCACCCCCCACCCGCTCACGCATACACATATAGACACACACACAGAAAACTAAGAATTCTTCTGAAAAGTTCCCTTGAGTATACAAAGCCCTTCCCGGCATTCCAGTGATCAAAGGGGTAAAATCTGAGATCGCGAGCAGGTTCTGGACTTAGTTCATATTCCCAGGCATGGGCAATTAAGTGAGTTGATACGGTGCAGGGTGGGGGGGGTGGTGGAAATGTGTCTAAGGGCGTGTCATGGCCGCCCTGTGCTCAGCTTCCTCTAGTTCCGCATTTTTTTTTCTTTTTTCTGGGATCAGAAGGATGATATAGAGGCCGCGCCCGTCAAATTTGCTTCAACAGACCCAGAAAGGATCTTGGACGCAGCGAGTGAAAGAATGCGAATCGGTGTGAACGATGCCCCAAATATACAGTAACGTAAGCGGAACAAATGGGAGGTCCCGCGCTTCCTTCCAAAGAAGCAAAGGCCTGAAATTATTGGAGGAGAAACCCGTGGCTTAGTCAAAGCCTCTTGGGCAAAGATTAGCGGCTGCAATTGAGAGAAAGGGCCGTTATGTGTCAACTACGTGATGTGACACCCAGGAAGCTGACACAGTGTTGCCTTTGATTACGGAAGTACAGTCACCGCACTGAAGGAGGCAACCATCCTACTTAAGCACTGGTCAAGGGGGCGCCTGGGTGGCGCAGTCGGTTAAGCGTCCGACTTCAGCCAGGTCACGATCTCGCGGTCCGGGAGTTCGAGCCCCGCGTCGGGCTCTGGGCTGATGGCTCAGAGCCTGGAGCCTGTTTCCGATTCTGTGTCTCCCTCTCTCTCTGCCCCTCCCCTGTTCATGCTCTGTCTCTCTCTGTCCCAAAAATAAATAAACGTTGAAAAAAAAATTAATTAAGCACTGGTCAGGGAACGACCAGTGTGGCATGTTCATTTGTGTGTGCGGCCTCCTCAGAAACACACAGAAACATTGAAACAAGGCCCTGTGAGAAAGCATGAGTCTTCCCATTGGAAGAGCATAGGTCTGTTTCACCCAGAGGACAGAGAGACTCTGGTTCAGGGTGGCTATTCAAGACAGTTGTCCTCCATTACTGGCATAATTACCCTGCAGAGGAAAGAACAGATTTGCTCTCTTTGGAACAAAGATAGAGGAGAGACTCTGGTCCCAAAAGATGGAACTAAAACCAAAAGGCTTATTTCTGGTTAAATGGCGCTTGACGTTGAGAATCTAATTTTCCACACCCCCCCCCCCCCATTCCTGTGGCCCAACAGGGTTATCAGGAAAATTATCAAAGTCTCTGTCACCAAGGAAAAGCCTGTGTCATCCATGCAAACAGAGACTGAGGTGGCAGAAATTTAAGAACTGACCGTATACGGTACGGTTATGAAAACCGACTGAAGGGAGACTTTGAGAGCCGTGACGCTCCTTCCTGAGAGGCTAGCACCAAATCGTAATAAGCAGAGAAGCCCTCACGGAATCCCGCTAACATTTCTGATTTGTAGGGGACGGGCCAACAGGATGGCCAGCAGGTGGTGTCCACTCAGGAGTCCCCCTGATCACTGATGCTCTTGTGAGCCTAGATGTCATTCTGTGGCTACAGAAGGAAAGCGGGTGGGTTCACAACTTGCAGTCGGTTGGGATAGATGGATCTTTCCTGGTGGTGTGGCAAACAGCATCAGGGACAAAGCCCCCTAATCCATATTGGTGTAGAGAGGAGGTTTATAAGAAAAGTGGGTGTGATTTTGTGTTCCTCGGGTCCCATTTTATCGAAGAAGATATTCTGGAAATTCTGAGTTCTGACTTTCAACACATTCCTTCCAGACGTCGGGAGCAGGACGTAGGTAATACGATGTAATATCAACCTGGCCACTGGTCTACAGTCTAGTAGGATCATCCTAGCTGAAAACGGTTGAGTGTCATAAAATTAAAGGAGAACCCACCCACCAAATATATAGACGGCACATGGCTGATAGGGACTTCTTCTCGTTTTAGGTTCTTTTTTTCCTAAGTTTCATTATTTGTTTTGAGAAAGAGAGCGAGTACAAGCAGGGGAGGGGCGGAGAGAGAAGGGGAGATAGAATCCCAGGCAGACTCTGCACTGTCAGCCTGGAGCTAGAGGTGGGTCTCGAAATCACAAACGATGAGATCGTGACCTGAGCTGAAAGCAAGAGTTGGGTGCTTAACTGAGCCATCCTGGTGCCCCTCATTTTAGATTATTGAATATAAACAGTGAAAAGAACAACAAACAGTAAAACATGACTATTGAAAGATTTGGTAACCTATAACGAGGACCACAAAGCCCTCACAGAGAATATTAAAACTCTATTTTTAAAATAAAAATAAGAAAAAAGAACTAACATAAATAATATCTACTTTATGTTCACAAAATGACTAAAAACTACAGACCTATGAAATGGGAGGTTAAAAAATAAACTGCGGGGAAAACCAACCGAACTGAAAAAGAAGCAGATTTAAGGGGCGCCTGGGTGGCTAAGTCGGTTGAGTGTCTGCCTTTGGCTCAGGTCATGATCTCATGGCTCGTGAGTTTGAGCCCCGCGTCGGGCTCTGTGCTGACAGCTCGGAGCCTGGAGCCTGCTTCGGATTCTGTGTCTCCCTCTCTCTCTGCCCCTCCCCCACTCATGCGCGCGCGCGCGCGCGCTCTCTCTCTCTCTCTCTCTCTGTCAAAAATAAATAAACATTTTAAAAATTTTAAAAAAAAACCAGGGGCGCCTGGGTGGCGCAGTCGGTTAAGCGTCCGACTTCAGCCAGGTCACGATCTCGCGGTCGTGAGTTCGAGCCCCGCGTCGGGCTCTGGGCTGATGGCTCAGAGCCTGGAGCCTGTTTCCGATTCTGTGTCTCCCTCTCTCTCTGCCCCTCCCCCATTCATGCTCTGTCTCTCTCTGTCTCAAAAATAAATAAACGTTAAAAAAAAATTAAAAAAAAACCAAAGCAGAATTAAAAATAGAATGAGCATAATGGAACAAAAAACATACAATACCAGAGCGGAAGTTTTCCCTAGACCAATTACAAAGTGAAACGTTAGTCTGCAAGAAAATTGATCCTGAGGTGGGATTTTCACTGAATGAAGAATATGAAGATTTAAACATTTGTAAAAGAGGTCAACAGAGACCCAGTCCCTTAACAATTGGCATGTTTAAAAATGAGGCCAGAGAGGGGCACCTGGGTGGCTCAGTCGGTTGGGCATCCGACCTCAGCTCAGGTCATGATCTCACAGTCTGTGAGCTCGAGCCCCGCGTCGGGCTCTGTGCTGGCAGGCCTGGAGCCTGCTTCGGATTCTGTGTCTCCCTCTCTCTGGCCCTCCCCCATTCATGCTCTGTCTCTCTCTGTGTCAAAAATAAATAAACATTTTTAAAAAAAATGAGGCCAGAGAAATGGAGTTGAAACAACACACAAGGAAAAATAACATAGAAATGGTAGAAATAGTAATAGAAAAAAATGTTGAAGGACTGAGTAAAGCTCTGTAGATTCAAATAAGATCTTGTGTATAAAGAAATTGATTAAAAGACATCAATCACTACACAACTTGGTTAGAATATCTGCGTGCAAGAAAAAAGAATCCTGTGACTATCTAGGAAGAAAATATCAATGACTTATTTCTGTCAGTCATCCCCCAAATCAGTTTGATATCGTAGTTCTCCTCTGTAGCTCTAAGAGCCAGAAGACAATGGTGTCGTTTATAAGATGTGAAAATAAAAGCATCTGCTAGAAGAACCCTCTAGTTGGGGCGCCTGGGTGGTTCAGTCGGTTAAGCATCCAACCTTGGTTCAGGTCATGATCTCACGGTTCGTGGGTTCGAACCCTCCATTGGGCTCTGTGCTGACGGCTCAGAGCCTAGAACCTGCTTCAGATTCTGTGTCTCCCTCTCTGTCCCTCCCCTGCTGGCGCTCTGTCTCTCTAGGTCTTTTGAAAACGCATAAGCGTTAAAAAATAAATTAAAAAAAAAAAGAACCCTATAGTCAAGTTGTGATTCTTTGTAGAACCCAAATAGATACTTTCTGTACGTGAAAAACATTCGGAACATTTACCACTCACTTTGGTTTCCTGATTCATTTACTTAAAGATAGATTCTAATTAACATGAACGGTAAAACTATGGAATAAAATAACTAGCAAAACAGATTACACAATGTCTAACTATGATTTAAAAGGAAAGTGGCGATGTTGCTGATGATTCTTGAAGGTGAAGTTTTCCCCGATGAAATTTTCTAATTCAATCATAGTAAATAGGACCTAGGGCATCGCTCTATATTTTTCGACACAGAGAGTTCTTTTGGCTTGAAGGAATTCACAGACAGGTTGGTGACTCCTTTGGCCTCGCTGGCAAGATCAAGCATAGCTACTTGTGAGGTCAGAGTCACGTGAATCTTCCCAAGGGTACGATTTCCTTCTCTCAACCACCATAAAACTTCATTTGCAAACTTCTTCTACAGCAATTAATACGTTTTGGCGGATGTTTGTCTCATTTGCTCACAGTCTCTCTTACGACTTCAACAAGGACTTAAGCCCCATGGGAGTAAAGTCTATATTCTGTTATTGGCATGGCCTTCAGACCTCCCAAACCAGCATCTATATGGGCCTGACCCTGGCAATCACTGAATAGATGCTCACTGCTTTGCGTCCCGTTACAGAAATGCTGAATATCCTTCACTCTGCCACTTGCAGGAATGCAAGTGCTTTTAGAAGATTCCGGAAAACCCCTGAGGTAATGAAAGAATCATATAAAATCACCCAATGGGCAATCATCGATTGGATATAGATGACTGCCTCTATGTGGAGAAAAGTGGGTGCTCTTGGCCAGCTGGCCTGGGACCGTACCGTGGTTGGCTGCGACGTTTGTGGAAGAGTCCCCTGAGAAGTAAAATGACAGAAGATTCAAAGAGTTTGTGCAGTTTTAATGACGAAGGCGTGTGAGAAGGATCTTTTACGTGGGGGCTTTAAAACCTGAAGAATCACAAGAGGCAAGAAAAAAAAAAAAAGTCCCCACTCCTGGTCCTGCACCGTAATAAAAGCCACAAATATGAGAAAGAAGAAGCCGAGTTCAAGCAGCAAGAAGTAGGTAAGACTAGAAGCCACCTCCGGGGGACAAGGCACACCCACGGGCCACTGGCGGCGACAAAAGGGCTCTCGGATATTTTCCTGTGCTTTTCTGTGAAAACGGAATGCACCACTCTGTCTCCCTCCTACTTATGTCAGCCTGGTTTACTGAGAGTCCTTCTGGACATCCTTCAGCCCAGAAGTTTCCTTTTATAAGTGGTACCTTTTTGAATCCCCATGTTAATCACGAAGTCACGCGTATCCACATGACATCTCCTTAAATAATCTTTGTCGGTTCCCTGGGTGCATAGCCATTGCTGTATTTTTTTTCTTTCTTTTTTTTTTTTTAGATACTTTATATTTAAAGAATATCCAAGCCTCGATTATCCCTTCCATCTGAGTTTAGGCTGTCAGGAAGTCCTCCATAGATTTTCTGCCACAATTTCCATCTCCCAGAGCCCACCCATCCGGTCTTTGCTACACATTAATGTTGGATTCCTTTGTTGCTGTTGTTTTTTCCCTACGACATGCTCGAAGACATAATAATTGAATTTTAAAGCTGGCAGAGGCCTTAGACACCTACTCAAATACTTTCTAAATGGTCTTCCTTAGAATGCCAGTTGCTATAAATATTCTGCACAAAAACGTTCCCCAAAGAGCTTGGGAACTTCTTCAGTCTAGAGAGTCCCTTTGAGATTCATAATGCGAATTTGCACACTAAAGACCAACAAGGCCCTCAGTAAAGAAGCCAGCTCAACTTTGTAGAACTCAGGTGACCACATTCTGTGGGAGATATTGCTTGAGTCCCACAACCTCATTTCGCAGAGATTCTCAGACCAGGGGAGCTTAAGAAACTCAACGTAGCCTTTCCTGCCCACCCCTGTTACAAATAAGTGTTAGGTCCCTTTTTCTGGACTTCTCACAGTCCCTAGTGTTTGTGGCTTGGAGCATCTTTTTACTTTAAATTGTCTACTCAATCGCTTAAAATAATTATGAATTATGTGGAATGTAGAACGTCTACATTTGCTCTATTGGTGAAGGCCAATTTACCATCAAGGCAGAGTCCATGCTTCTTTCGGCCACTACTCCCCCTCGTGCTTAGCACACATCTGGCAAATGGCAGGTGCTCTGTAACGTTCACCGATGGCCTGACCAATGGTATTCGGGTAAGAGCTTGTGGCTGGGGTCTGTGTCATTTGCAGCCAACTTTATGTAATTATGGCATAACCTTCCTCATCAACGGATGGGTTAGTTTCAGAATGAGGTGACCTTTCGTATCGCGAGCGCTCTATAGCCCGATAGAGTACTCCGCTTAAGGAAGTCTTGTGAAATAGCCATATTAGCCGTGGGGAGACAGGGCCACATCACATCCAGGCTGGGGGGACACCACGGTCGAATTCCTATGTCCTCACGAGTGTTCGTCGAGTAAATAAAAGAATGCACGAGGCGACAAGGATCCTAGAACCTCTTGCTCCTCCTGACTTGGCAGTGACTCCAAGAGGTCATGTTGAGGAATAGGTAGAATGCATAGTGAAAGCATTTGTATTCCCTGTGAGACACCAGCGTTCTCATTGCGTCCCCCACCTGACACAGCGCTGGCAGCTTTCCAAGTCTTTACGTAGGTGTCTGACTCTTGCCATTCAACTTTCCTTCTCTTCCCCAAATCCACTACCCTGAGCCCCATTCACCTCTTGCCCTGGTGGCCCACTTCAGTTCGCTCCCTTTAGCGATGGGAGCGATGGCATTTGTGGTGCAAGAGGAAGATCCCTGGGCCTGAAATTGAAAAAAAAAAGTTGTCTGAGTCCCAGTCCTTCCCCCTCAGAACCTTGTAAAAGGTGAACATGGCGTGAACAACGCTGAGCAACTATTTCTTTCTGCTAACGTGTCCACGGTGAAGTTCGCCTTGTCCAAATCTAGAAAAATCAAACTCAAAAGGGAAAGTGCTTCGTTAACCACAGAGCCCTCTGCGTATCAGAGTCTTACAAACTCGTCCCTTCAAGACTGCAACCTGTGACCCAATATATTTGAAGAAAAACACTGTCCCCCTCTTTTAGATATGTATCGTGCTCATTAAGAATTAGAGGCTGAAAAGGCTTGCAGCAAATAAACCTGCTTGATCCAGAGACTCCCCCCAAGAAATCTTAGCACAAACCCTTTTTGTTTGTTGGCTTGCTCGTTTTGATATCATAAAATCAACATGGGACAGACACTGGTTTCCACACTTCGTTTCCATGGAAAACGTTGCCCGACTCCAGTGTCAGGGGATGGCGTTGAAAATGGGCCCTGCTTCACAGAAAGCTGTTGCTGCTTTATTTTGTTTTAAGGGACCTTGACTTCTTGAACTAATTTGAGTCAGATGCAGTGGAGTTATCAGGTACTTTGACAAAGGAGGAATTTGGGAAGAGAGAACGTTCTGGCAGCGGGAGAAGGCAGACGGCTGATGGCTTGTCTTGCGTGGAAAGCCAGCCTTGCAGAGGCCAACACGAGTCTGTCGGGTCCTTTCCATCCGCTCCGTGCAGTTGAGACTCTCGTTCTCTCTCCCACCGACTAATTTACCAGCCTCCTAACCAGCCCGTGTCATCCGTCTTACCCTTGGCTGTGCAGGTCACTCTAATGAAACACACCCTTACCATACGATCCACCAATCCCGCCTCCGAGTCTTTATCTGAAAGAATTTAAATCTAGAACCCGAAGAGAGGTTTTCACTCCCATGTTCATTGCAGGGATCTGCTGTATAATTTTGTACCTTTCATTCAAACTACAGTATATTTATGTATGTATGTGTATATATATATATATGTGTGTGTGTGTGTGTGTGTGTATATATATATATATACACATATATATTTAAAATTTGTTAAGACGGTAGATGCCATGTTAAATTGTCTTACCATAATAAGAAGAAAACCAACCTTGTCCTTTGCTTCCTTGAGAATCCGGTGGCTCTCTCTCATTTTTGTTTTCTCCTTTAAATGAGATGAAGCCTAAACTCCTTGGCAAAGAATCCTTGGCCTTCCACCATCCGACTCTAACCCACCCTACCAACTTCATCTCTGGTCTGGTCAAGACTGTGCCTTACCTGTTCTGAACGTTTGGCTGTTCCCTGAACGTGACACCCCTTTCCACGATTCCAGACTTTTGCACATGCCGCATTCTCTGCCCGGAAGGCACCCTACCAAATTTCTCTTTTTGGCACGTGCCTTCAAAACCTATCCTAGATATTCACTCATCTGCGACTGCCCCAGGCAGTTAACCCCTCTCTTCGCTGGAGTCGTTAGGCTTAAAACTACATTGCATATAGCTGATGCGATACATCGACCCTGGGCATTGAGATGTAGATTTCACTTTAGAGTTTGTCTCAGTCTGCCCAGGCCACCATAACAAAATGTCATGGATGGAGTGGCTTAATGGACAGAAATTTATATTCTCATGCTTCTGGAGGCTAGAAGTCCCGTATCAGGGAGTCAGTATGGTCAGGTTCTTGCTGAGGGCCCTCTTCCTGGCTTGCAGACCACTCTCTTCTTTCTTTGTCTCCACATAATGGAAAGAAGAAGTTCCAATGTCTCTTTCTCTTCTTGTAATGTTAGTAATCCCATCATGAAGGTCCCCCACCAAGACCTCATCTAACCCTAATTAGTCTCAACGACCCCGCCTTGTAATACCATCACATGGGGGGGTGAGGGCTACAACATCTGAATTGTGGGAGGGCACAAACATTCCGTTCATAACAAGATGAGTCATACATGTATCCCAAGTGTGTGTGTGTGTGTGTGTGTATAGAGAGAGGCAAGTGTGTGTGTGTATAGACAGACAAGCATATAGCCTGTGTGTGGCTTATAGCAAGTAGTTGAGGTGTGTTAGGCACTTAGTACATTTTCACGGACACATATATAGACAAACAGACCATCCAACATAGTAATCCTAATGAAGAAGGTGAGGTGAGAAGTTAGACAGTCACACACAGAAGATGGAGTTGTCGCTATCAGCCCAGGGGGCAGAAGGAAAAAGTATTAAACTGGCCAAGAAACCCATCTAGGGGTCTGGAGCAGAAGGAAGTAATGGCAGAAATGTGTCTCTTCTAAGTGCCAGAAGCAAATGACACAAAATGACTTTACTGGCCACCTCGGATTTCTCAGTTCAGTGAGGTATACATGTCCTTTGTTGCCTTTATACACGTTTGGAATCTCGGCGTAAATATTTTTGGCTTTCTCTGTCTTGAAGGAAGAATAAAGGATGTTAGGCAGCTGGCAACAGAGTCTTCAGAGAAAATCCTCCGGCGTTTCAGTCTCTGGACTACAATATGTTAAGTCGATCTAATTGATCGATTTTGCAAAAAGATTCCTTTGGGTCTGGTCATTTCAAAAGAAACAGGAAGTACATTCCGTTAAAATCATTGGAAAAATTTTATCACCACGCGTCGCTATGGGGTGTGGGTTAAATCCCGTTCACGTAATCCACGTTAGTTGAGTACCTACAATATGACATGTCCTAGGTACTGGGAACAGGGCAAGGAGCAAAGTCAATGTTGAAGAATGAGCTGTTTGTCGCTCAGCAACTCAGGAGCCGGTTGCTACCAATTAAAGAGGCTGACACCTATTTGTTACCTCCTTAAATGGCTGAAGGAGCTGTTGACTGCCGGCCGCTTTGCTCAGGAAACCACCATATTTGCAAATACAAATGCATATTTACACTCCGATGAATAATGAAGGTTATTTATCGCATGTGCTTGAAATAATGGTTGATTTTGGAGTGTCGTTCATAAAACGCGCATCAAAAAGTGTGTTATGGCCTGACGTTTTCATTGCAGTTCAAGGAAAATAGTCCTTGGAAATTGTCTTGCTACCAAATTGCAATCATAAAGGCAGGGGTTCAGACTGGGAGAATCATTTTATATTGTGAACTTCTGGATAATATATAACATAAAGAGTTTAATTGAATCATTCACTTGGGTTTTTGCCCAGAAAAGTGGGAATTTAAATGCTGATACAGCTTCAGTTCCCAACGACACCAGTCAGCACTCCTTAGATTGGATGTAAATAATCCTATTTGTGGGTATGCAATACGATATGAGTATGCTTGTCTGTAAACTTGCTAGCAAAGGTAATTAAATAATGCCATCATGTCTTAATACATAGGAAAAAAAATCACTGACCTCGAAGTATGATTCGATATGTACTTTCCTTCTAGTTACTAGAAGAAAACACTGAATTGTTAGCAAGCTATACCTTACTTTGGAACTACAGAAGCAAGATAGAAACTACACACGCTCCCAAGTGCACACACGCGTGTGTGCGTGCATGCGCACGCACACGCTCACACACACACACACACACACACTGAATGCTCAGAAGTTACCATAGCAACATTAAATCTGCTTCCAACCCATGTTTGCAGAAGTTTGTGGCAAACATAGTCCAACCCAATTGGGCCTTGTGATTCTTCTTTCCTTGGATTAGAGATTTGAATTTGGTTCACATTCTATGTTTTCAAGTTCATCTTGATTATTTAAATTCTGAATTTCGCAAGTCCTGTTTCCTGAGCTCCGTCCCTATCACAGTGCTCGTAGAAAAATGAATCAGCTACAGGGTCACTTAGAACATTGTAATCCAGTCCACACACAACAGGAATGAAATGTGTCTCAAAATAGAAGCTGTTCCAGCAAAGCTGCTTCGGAGATGAGCTTGTTTGGAAAGAACTCTTCTTGGTATATATAAAATGGGCCTTGTTTGCGTGACTAAAAATCGAATCAATTTATAGACAGAATATTTTTATGGAAAGAAAGGAGGAAGGGGTTGTTTGGGGTATGCTTTCTCTGGAAATCTATCTCCCTGTGATCATAAGGACGATGATATTAAGCACTGTATTTTGGCATCAACTTAGATCCTCACTCTTGATTCTTCACATTATGATTATTCCTTCTCAGTCTCTGTATTTTCTTCCTCTCCTGTTCATTATGTGAACATTGGGGTTCCCAAGAGCACCATCCCTGGTCCCATTTTCACCCCAATGGCTGTTCCTATCCTGAGTGAGGTTACGATTTGCAAAAGCCTACAATTTGCAACCATCATGTCATTCATAGCTATGTTTCCAGAAAGATCTCCGTCCAAAACCTGACTCTGTTTCTAAGCTTATTGTGCCCCCCCCCCGACCTTTTAACCAACACTCACCATTGTCTTCCTCAAATCAGCTTTTCCATCTCAGTTAGTTGCTCCTCATTCATTTTAGTCTTTAGGCTCACATATTTGAAGCGATACGACACATTCCCTTCACTTCATTCCCTTCATTTTTTTCTTTCCGTGCAGTTTTCATGGAATTTCTAACATGTCTAGAAATCTGACCTTCTCTCTATCCCCTGATGCTGCCTTGAGTCTGCCCCCATCATCCCTCTCGGGGGCTTTTTCAAAGGTTTTCTCAGCTGGGTTTCCTGCTCCCTTTCCAAACCTTTCCTTGCATGGTCCCACATAATCTTTAGAATAAAATTTGTACTGTGCTGAGAATTCTTCCATGACCCTCCTATTGCAGACACTATTAGGGCCATTGCCTCGGTCTGACATTTTGCCACTTCACTTAGCTCTCCGCTGCTCTGGGACACATGTCCCTCCCATGCCCTTCCTTTCCCATGCCTTAAATCAAGAGTCTTGACTTACAATGTCTCCTGGGTGCTCGAGCAGATGTAAGCTGATAGGGAGACATGGGGGCCTGTGATAAACTGGAGAGAGTGTGTGCGATTCAAAACAATTAAATATCATTTTAAAAACATCGCTAGGCAATCAAAACTCCTCTGTGCACTAGATGCTGTCTTTGGGAAGCTGTCATAACCTCGGCCTGTGCTCTGGTCACATTCAAAAGCTTACGTCCTGTGAATGAATTAGGCTCTCTGGAGGCTCCAAGCATTTTCATGTACTGTTTCCTCTAGATTCTTGGCGGGATATCTATCTATCAAGGTGCGACCTTCGGCTATGTCTCTCTCCATTTTCTGCAGATAATTTCACCTAAAGCTTGTAAGTCCCTCAGAGTCCAAAGCCTTCTGGGGCTTTGACTGGGCTAGAAGGGATGGGCCAAGGTGGTTAAGGTGGTGTATTATGTCCTTACAAGCTTGAAAATAACAGCAATAAAGTTTAGCATTTGTATAGTGTGTGATAGCTTCTTAAGCACTTTCATACATTAAATACTTCTGGAAAGAAGGAGAACTTTAAGAGGCACGAGAAAGCAAGAGGGAAGTGAAGAAAACTTATTTACAGGCAGTGGGCAGAGAACCAAAAAAAGAACCAAATTAAACCATCACATTCCATCATAGAAGTCCCTCGAATCACTTCCAACTTTCAACAATGTGAATGATCACCCCAAATCCACGTTACAGATTGACTACAGGTACCATGTGCCCTAAATTTGTTTTTCAAGAGCACATACCAAGTTCTTTTTTTTTTCTGTTTTTTAATTATAGCCACATCATGCTTCTATGAAGGTTTCATATTTGAATTTATGGAATTGTTATATTGAAATGGAATTGTGTTACACCTTTAAACCTCAAGTGGCTACTAATATTTTATTAAATACAGCTGCCACTAGGCAATAAAAATCTCCAAGGGGCCCAAAAAAAAAAAAGTGCGGTGTTTTTCATATCTGCTTTCTTCTTGCAGAAGCCATATGCTCGTAATACGTATACGCTGTCTGGTGTTCAATATACGCTCCGGCTCTGTATATAGTTAGCCCCAGAGCATTACACACCGCCTGCATAATTTCAAAACATTGAACACTAGATGTCACAAAACAAAACCCTGTGCTGTGCTCTCAAGCACAAATGCATTTACAGTTGGTTAATGAGATATACAGAAAGCTGCTGGAAAGCCAAAGAAGTTAATTTCATTATACAAGTTTAGGAAATAATGGTGGACTTTTGAGGACAGATATTCTGCCCCCCCCCCCCCCCCCGCCAATTAGTTTTAAGATAAATCCATTTGGTATGCCTTTGGTTTTTCATTAGGACGTGCTTTTTTTTTTTCCCCCCTCCCATGTGCAGCGTTTGAAAGGTTTACATTACATAAAATTAGGGCTGTATAAACTGTGCCTCATCTCCTTCTCTAATGTGATTGTGCCTTCCCTGGAACACGGTAGCCGAAATGATGATAGCCCCCATTGTATGCAATGCACGTCAATAAACAGAGAACATGAATGTGAATCAATATCGTGTTAGTATTGGGATTAAGCAAGCTATTTTCTCCTCCTTTTTTTTTTTTTTTTTTTCTTCTGGGGAGATGAATATGAGTAAATAAAATGAGTGTTTGTCTGAAACTGTGTTGGGGGATTAGGCTTTGTGTTTTCCTTTTGAGGGGCGGCTTGCCAGCCGGCAGGCCTTGGCGGGCTACCTGGGCGAAGCATAGAAAACGAAATGCTCACCCTTGCAGCAGCCAGGCCTGCGGCTTTGAAGGACGCGGGGAGGCGGGCCTCCTCCAGCCCAGAAAAACCAGGTGCGACTTCTGCAGCCGGCAAAGGTTATGCTTCATATGACTTCGTTTTCTCGCTGCAAATTAAAGGACAATTTATGAGTGTCTAGACAGGAATTAATCGGAATAATATTGGCTGCTTTTGACCCGAGAGTGCTATTACAATAAAGCATATACAACACAAATATAGGACAAAATCATTTATATAGCCTATTATCATGCCAGCATCCAGAGGTACCTTACAATAATAAAATGATTTACAAAAGAAAACACTCACCAAAACATATCTCTGATGATGAATGGCTTTGAAAAGCAAACTTAATCTGTTCCTGAAGTTATAGTTAGAGAGAGTGCTTACGAGATAAGGAGATTTTAAATGATGGCAAAATAATAAAAACAGATTGGTGGGGGCGGGGGAGCTGCAGATCTAGGACAGAACTAGTTTCTACGATTTATAAGGAGTCCGTGTGCGAGAATCTTCCAAAATCCCTGTAAGCACTAAACCCGGAGAAAATATGTTCAAATCTAAACGCACTAAATGCCCGTGACATAGACACAGAAATTTTGCGCACAAAGAAGGAAGGAAAATGGAAGCTTTTTCTATGGAAAGACATGTTAAAAGTGCAGAAACCAAAAATTGTATGCAAATGACAGATCATATTTCTTAGGAAATTTAAAAAAAACGATGCCGGGCAAAGGTAGAAAATATTTGAGGAATTAAACACTGCATAAAAAATTTCATATGTTACGTATGCTCCTCTCCCCAAAACGCTATTTAAACAGCCTCAATTCTAACGCCTTACCTGATGTCTTTGTTTTCTGAAGTTAGAGAGTTTACTGAATGAAAATGAATTTTCAAATTGAATCTTGTATGCAATCGACCTTTTTTCTAAACACAAGGAAAATATGATGTCCTGTTGATTAGTTTAAAATAACTCTCTAAAACGATTCAATTGCTTAAGAAACACAACCTTATTATACAAAACTTGGAAAATACAGAATCAAAAAGAAAGCAAGATTCATACACCATCTCCAATCCCAGAAATAACAACAGTTAATATCTCGGTGTATTTTTTTTTTTTCCAAAATGGAATTTCTTCCAAATGAACTCTAAGTTAATTCCAGCTTAATTTTAAACTGGAAGAATGAATTACTCCTATAAAAACTCTGGCTGCATCAAGTAAAAGTGAAAATTATGGTAACTTGGGGCAATTGATTTCCCTTCAATAGTTTTACCTATCCTGATAATTATTGCCAAACCATTTTAATTGAAGTATCATAGTTTCAGTGCTCTAATTTTGTTTAGGAAAGAGAAACAAAGCACCTTTTTTTTTTAAACCAAATCTTAATATTTATATTATGTTTATATTTATATTAAATAATTAACTTCAAGTTGTAAAATAGGTAACCATTTGCATTCTTTTTTTTTCCTAAGTAATGCTAACTAATAAATTTAATCGCTTAAGTACACACACACACACACACACACACTTGCATATATACTGGTATATATTACTGGTATATATACGTAATCTAGCTTCTTCCTACTTTTCTTCTTTACTATAAGAATAGAAACGTTTCCACTGTTCTATATGTATCTGCTCGCTCAAAAAAGAAAAAAAATGGGGCAGAAGATAAGAGGTTATATTTCTGGTTTTGTTCTAGCAACCCAGCCCTGAATGAGCTTAAGCAGCTGAGACCATGACTGTAAAGGCTGGGCTCCTGTGTCTAACTCCACCGAGTGTTGGCTTCCCGCGACCTGGGGAGTGACACCCTCTGTCTTATTTCAGTGTGAATTATTTCGAATGGGATTGATTGCGAATTGCTAAAGCGTTCTAGGAGGAGATAGATGGAGGCGGAAATCTTCACAAAGAAAATACAATGCAAATATAATGTGAATATTGTCAGACAAAAGGCTCTTAGTTTGGATTTTTCTAAATCATTTGCTGCCTTTTTGCCCCTTAAATTTGTGATTCGCACTTAAAGGTGGGAGGAAGACTCACCTGTCTACCCCGCCCCCAACACAACGGACCCTTCTCCCGCTCATTGCGTGATTGCCAAAATCAGTGCCACACGCCCCCGGAATCCCCCTGCTTTTTCTTTTCCTACCCCACAAATACACAGACCCGGTTTTAAAGGCAGTTTTACCTGGTTGCGTATTTGCTTGTGTGTGTATTTTCGTTCTTTCTTTTGCTATTCCATTTCCTTTGATGGTGGCGATTACCCACGCTGTCAACGACTGCCTTTTAAGAAAATTAAATAGAAAAGATACCTTCATATTAGAAATCATAGGGACAAACTGATCCACTAACTCTCATCATCATTTAAATCTTCATCCGGCCTTTTGAGAACTTTAAGTTTAGTGATATAAACTCAGTGCCGACAGATGGTCGTAATTTGCTACCAGTGTGAAGAATCGTATAAACTGAACTGGCTTCCACTATCTCCTACTGACGTTGGAAATCATTGGCTTCCTCCCGCAAACCTGGCTAACCCGTCTTTCTTAAGTTTCTGAATTGTATTGTGTAATTCTTTGTCAGGGCAGCTTAATCTTATATCCTAATACGCTTAGGAAATAAACCAGCTTCATAAGAACCCCTCCCCCAAAAAAGTAATGTGAGAAGGCAGTCCTAGCAAGAAGCTCTTGGAACTAAACTCCAATGGGAGCCCTCAATATCCCCAAACTAGAAGGATTTGTCATTCTCTTCTCCCCAAATGGTGCGTTATCTACGATGAATTTTGAAAACACAACAGTGGTCATACATGTAACGATATACAATAATTTATTTGGAAGAATGCTGTGTTTGCTTGCTTGTTTCCCCCATCAGCTAGTCAACTACTAGGGTCTCATTTCATTTCTTACCACATCAATAACAACAAAATGACCTTTGTCGCTCATCCTAATAGGAGTTTGGACTTCCCGATATGGGTTCCGAACAGGTGGAGAGTGTAGGCACTATGTACCCGAGGTTCTCGGGTGGAAGAAAGAAAGAAAGGAAGGACTCTCGTGTCAAGCTCATAATTCTTTTTGAGCCACTTTTGAGCTTTTTTTTTTTTTTTTTTTTTTTTTTTTACAAAGGCTCTTGTGCCACTTGGAGAAATAAACTCTTTTAGATAAAAGTAACTGGAATTATTGTCAGACCTACTTGCATTGGGATTTCTGCCCTTTACCAAACAGAACCTGTGACCTTGAACTCAGAAACTTAGCTTTCGGAAGGGGGATTCTCTTATCTTTTCTGACCTGTGGCTCTCCCTCCAAGATTTTGTGAGAAATAAATGAGACAATATACAAAAAGCTCCCAGCACTTGATAAATGTTGACTTGAACTAAAATCTGCTTCATCCTTCCCCACGTATGTAAAGCTGGGATGCTGTACTGTTTACGTGCACACTTTTTTAAAGTTTATTCTCCTTGTGTTGGCCCAGGAGATCCACCAAGCACTACCTACTCAAATGATCTCTAAATTATTGTGATAGACATCGCTCAGTGCTCACTCAACAGCCAACACTCACTTCTCCAGCTCATTTACTTTTTCAGTGCAATAATATATGCAACCCCAAGCCACCAATAATTGCTTAACTTTGTCACAACACACTTGGTGAATTATCCAGTGTCAATTGTAGATGGAAGTGGGCAATAACACACACACATACACACACACACACACACACACACAATGTGCTGGAGGGCTCCAGGAAAAGATTTTACTCACCGATAAAACAAAGAAGCTCCTTGTGTGTGTGGCTTTCACTTTCTGTCTTGAATGCATTTGGGGAGGGTTGAGCTGCCATATTGTAATCTGTGGCAGCCATATTGTAATCCGTGGCAGCCATATTGTTATCTGTGGCAGCCATATTGTAATCTGTGGCAGCCTTATTGTAATCAAGAGGCAATACTGAAGAAGGTAGAGCAAAGTATTGGAAAGTCCTTCATGTCAGCGTGGAGCTGCTTCCCTGACTGTGGAACCACCTGTCCTTCTGGATAGGAAGATAATTAAACTGCATTAGCCACCACTAACTGGATATGCTGCTACTTTTATTTGATATAACTATCTATCTCTAAAGCTCCTATTTGCTCAGTTTTGCTCTCTGGCTTCTTTGTTTCTTTTCTTTTTTTTCTCCTGGCTCAATGATGTGTCACGGTGTTTTAGAGAGAGAATTAAAAGGAATAAAGAAATGCCAAGATATTCCCAGAGTCAGATGAGAGACTGCATTTGCATAAGTAGACCTTAGGCTTCTGAGGTGAATAGTAAGAAAGTTAATAATAGCACAATAAAAGCTATCAGTTGTTCCACTTTGTCTCTTGCTACACTTCTAAGCTTTTACTGGCTCTTATTCCTTACAACGACTGTAGAACAGGACATTTTCTCTTCCTGTTTGACAGATGAGGAAGATGAGATTTAACTTTTTTTTAATGTTTCATTTTATTTTTGAGACAGAGAGACAGAGCACGAGCGGGAGAGGGGCAAAGAGAGAGAGGGAGACACAGAACTTGAAGCAGGCTCCAGGCTCTGAGCTGTCAGCACAGAGCCCGACGCGGGGCTCGAACCCACGAAGTGGGAAATCATGATCTGAGTTGAAGTCAGACGCTTAACTGACTGAGCCACCCAGGAGCTCCAGGAAGGTAAGATTTGAAAAAATCTGAGCTTTCCAACCTACCCTCCTGAGTTCACAGATCTTCCTTCACCCCTTTGTCTTTTTCATTCTAGCGTCAACAATCCTTACCCATCCTGCAGGACTGAAATGAAACACATCTTCCTTGGAAAAGCCTTTCACGACATCAGGCAAATCAGACTACTCATGCCCATGACCTATGAGAACTTTCTGCGTCTCCTTCATAGTCTTTCACACACTTTCTCGTAATTATCCCCATTCCTTCGGTTTCTTGGGAGGAGTCACCATGTCTACTCTGCTCTCTGTAGCTACGGGGTCTGGCGCTGACCTTGCTTATAGCACTAGTCATTCACAACGTTTCTGTGTCCTCAGCACTGTTTAGAATTCTAGAATTTTCATAGCATGTGAAAAGGAAATTTGAAGAATTCGAGAAATTTCCAGCATGTGATGAGGAAATTTGAGAGTATCTGGTCACACCCGGAAAGCATCAACCCTTATCCTTCTGGTGGCTTGTTTATGCTTCCAGACTGTTTCCGGCTATGTCAGTAACCCACCACATCTCCACTTTGGGCTTCAGCAAGGCCAAGTTCTAATATCCATCTAAGACATGGCTTCTAACTTGAAGCAGCTGTGCCCACTGCCCCTTATAGCCTCTGAGCTGTTCAGCTCGGCAGTTCTCCCTACCGTGTTGTGGGGAAGGCTGTGAAATGTCATCCTGTCACCCTCTGCCCTTCTTTTTCATAACAGAATCTCCCTTCCTGAGATTTAGATACCAAATGGCCACCCAACTAAAAGCTGCATTTCTCAGACTTACTCGCACCTTGTTGTGGCCACGTGGGTGTTCTTGCCAGCGGAATGTAAGCAAAAGAAGATGCTCACAAGTCTCTCTTTACTTCCTGGCCCTCCACCACTACCCTTTCCTTCTCCCTGAGGGTCGTAGCAGAGTCACAGAACTTGTTAGCCAGGTTTGACATAATTAGGGGCTCCGTCAAGGATTCGCTAAGCAATAAGATACCATTGCAGAGGAGTTCAGGACTCATCAACCACTTAAGGTAGAATCAACGAGTGCCCACATTGCCTACTTGCCTCGGAGAGAGACTACATTTTACCCTGTTGGAGTCCTTGTATTTTTGCTTCTTTTTATTATCAAATTTTAGCCTGTCCACCAACTAATGCAGATAAGTATATGTAGTTGCAACAAAGAGAAACTTGAGGAATCAGTAGACCTCTGGTGGAACTGGAGAGTTTGCAGAACATCCCTGCCCTGTGGCAGCCCATGGGTCTAGGACCGATAGTTTGCATTACCCAGAAGGACTGAATACATTGGCTTTATCAGCTATCCCCTAGCACAGTAATTCTCAAGTGATGTGCCAACAGCTGCCCCTTACCTTCCTAGGTAGCTACGTGGGGAAGCAACACACCTGAGCAGAGACAGATGAGGCACTCCGTCTGGTATGGGAAGATGTAAATGTCGGGAAGGAAGGGTGGACGTAACTATCCATTGTCCACTGATGCTCATATTATTTTCTGTCCTGTCTTTCCAACAGATCCTGCCAAGTTCTGAGGGAAGGTGGCAGCATTAACTTAAAAAATAGTCACATAAGTCTGTTTCTGTTGTAAAGAAACTGAAAGACAAGATTCCTAATTTTTCTGCCCAAGCAATGGCTGCCTAAGGGTAACGTGGCAATGTTTGGACGCAAATTTTGGTTAGCGTTCTTCCTTACCATGACGGCCGTGGGTGCATAGGTGACGAGGGACGTATAGATGACAGTATGAAGGCAATGAATGACCCCATGAAGACCATGCCAAAACTTAGATTCAACCGTGTCTTCAGGAGAAACCAGTACTAAGAGGAAACAACGTGGGAGGGCAAAGTGGAGATGTTTGAGGACAGAGGTGGCCCCTAGAAATGGCAGAGGGAAGAGCAGAGCGAACTTGTAATAAAAGGATTTCCGTCATCATAGTTAGGGATGCAGAGTTGGGCCTGGCCTCTGCCAGAACCAGGGAAGTACTTAAATTAGGGATGAGAAGCCCAGCCATTTTGCTTGTGGGAGGCTTTCGTGGCTGTTTTTATTATTATCCTCACCCATTTGATTATATTCCCTCCAGGATGGTATGAGCTGAGAAACCTGGACCACATTTATAATATATAAATATCTACATGTAAAGCAAATCTTCATTATTTATCATAGAAGTCTGCCTGGGAATCATAATAAACAATTATATAGTGAGCAGTGGGGCAGGCATAAGAGTGAACGGAACACGTCCCCCTCCAGCAATAAAGAAAAACATTCTGGGGTCAGGCCAGGCTCCTCTGGGGATCTTTTTCACAATAACAAACTAGACAGACACATACTTTAGTCTCAATGTGCATTTCAGAATGATTGTCCAAGTCAAGTTTTAGGGATCTTAGGCTGATATAAACACACTGGTACTCGTGTTCTCAACCTAGCATATGCAGAACATCAAGAATTGGATGCTCACCAAATAAATAGTTCAAATTTGTGGACAAAAAAATAATCAGGAAATAAGTTCCAGAATCTGGAAACCTATTAACAGAATCTGAGTGCGAGGCAAATGAAAGTCCATAAGCCTGAGGAACTTGGCAGGATCGGAGCAGCCAATCAAAGTGTTCACAGAAGAGGCAAATTGAGTGAGGAATACACATAAATGACTGACTTTTTTAAATATAGGAAACAGTGTTATATCCCTTTTTCTGCTTGTGTGCTTATGACTCTGTGCGTATGTTTTCTCTATGTAACTATCTTGTGCGTTCTTTGGGAACTTAGACTCTTTATAGTGCCTGGTCTCCAGGAAGTGAGGCAACTCTTCCAGATGAAGTGGCTATGAGGATTATGTGGGGTGGAAATGAATGTATCGGTCACAGAGCAGAGAGAGATAAGGCTGAAGGGTTGGGGTTCAAGGCCGATCGCGAAAGACCAAGAAGTGTCCCTTTATGATTTTCTCAGTTTATAGTCACGTGATAAGTTCATCATTTCAGAAGTCTAAATATATTGTTATCTGTGCTCACCGTTTCTTAAATATTCATCACCTGAGGTCTTTGTTGATAATGAGGTGGGTGGATTTTCCATAAAATTATGCAAAACATAGTCACGAAGAACAGAGTAAGTGTATGTATAGTTGGTGGCATATTAGGGACTCCATAACAAAAACTGTTGCCGATGGGGAAACCTCTCGACGGCACTGATCGCGTGGACGGTTTCGTCAGTCTTCTGAAACTTTAGCCATCTTCCAACACGCATGATGAATCGGTAGTTTAAACTTGTGGAAAGGCCAACGTTCAGGTAACAATCACATCGCAAATAATGGCTCTTTATTTGGAAAGGATCTCTTCATGTCTGAGAACAGAGGCTCAAGCCATCTTTCTAAATTTATCATGAAATGACAATAAATTTTGTTTCATGTAGTAAAAGACATTAAATTCCTAAGAGAAACCCAGAGGCCTGGACTAAAGTCTATGGTTTATAACTGTTACAGGAAGGTTGAACTGGGATTTCGTCGTCCAGTTGATCTTAACTCGAAGGTGTAAAGAAAACACATCATTCAAACTCACAGCGCATGAATTAATGTCTTTCTGTCACCAACCTCTTTTTTTCCCCTACTCATTGGGTCAAGGGCCCCATGGCCTCTCCTTTCCTCTCTGGGGAACTTTGGAAAATACTTTTTCAAAAAACATGGCTTTGGAGCTGCTAGCACCTGTATTTTGTCTCAATCAAGACGGGTCTGCTTGTTCAGAAAATATTTCTTTAAGAAGTTGAGAATGATTTTGGTGCCCACCAGTTGAGAATATAAACTTGCCTACTTTAATCTTGGTCCTGAGAAAGGTGACCATATAATTTATTGTCCAAACCTAGACACCTTTTAGAGAGAAGGGGGTACTAACACGAATTATACTCGGACAACGGGTAGATACTCTACACAGGCAGGGCATGGGGTGGGGGGAGGGGTTATGTCTTATATATCAAATTAGGGACTGTTTTCCTTATCCTTAGATCAATGGGAAGTGACAGAAATTTCTAAGTAAAGTAAGACAACCAAATGTATGTTTTAAAAAGATGGATCACACAGATCACTACAATTTGGGGATGCCAAAAGTGACTGCATATTTCAAAAAATAGGCCAAGAAATATGATGGTGGCCAAGATTACAGGGGGGCAATGGACATGGATAGAAGTATCCAAAGTATTCAGATCTGAGAAGTCTATTGAGGATTAAAAAAACCCAGCTAAACGTACAGATGGTTTAGATGGGGTTAGCAGATAAGGGAGAGAGAAGACCAAGGATGACTCTTTTATGACTTATCTAACTGTATTGGAGGGTGATGCCATTTAGTGGGAATTGGCAGAGAGCTAAGATGGCGGGTGGGGTAGTGAGACGTAGGGATTATGAGTTCAATATTAGGCATATATGTTAAAGGTTTGGAGACATTCCAGGTGATATTTGTATTAGGTTCTTACAGAGAAACAGGCATTTATTATAAGAAATTGGTCATGTAGCTGTGAAGGCTGACAAGTCCCGAGACCTGCGGGGTGAAGCTGGAGACTCAGGATGGTCTCTGGGACGGTCTCTGGGTCTACTGGCCATAGGCTCAAGACACCCAGAAAGACTTGATGTTTCAGTTCAAATCCAAAGGCAGGAAAAACCAACAGCCTAGTTTAAAGGAGGAATTTTTCCTTGCGGGAGAGTTAACCACTTTGTTCTGCTCAGACCTTCCACACTAGTGTTAAGCGCCCTCTCTCTGGGCTCCCTGCTTTCACCCCGGCCCATCTTCTGTCTTTTCTGAATACAAAAACCCAGAGCTCCTAACACAGAGTTTCACCGTGAAGCTCTTCTGTTCAGAATACTCCAGTGGCTTCTCATCTCACTTCCAGTGAGACCCAGAGTCCTTCCAGGGACTCACGAAGGCTTAAAGTCGGCCTCACCTTCCTCTCCCTTCCCACTTGCTAATTCCCGGGCAGGCATACTGGCCTTCTTGTTGTGCTTCAAAAACTGTCAGTGGCGTTCCCATCTTTGTTCCCTCTATCTGAAAGGCTTCTCTCAGGAATCTGCAAGGTTTGTTCCCTTACCTTCTTCAGGTCTTTCTACAAAAGGCATCTTTATAGGACATCATCCCTTGACACCCTTTGAAAGTATTTCCCTTTCTTCTACCTTCTCCCACCCCCGCTCTCCCACATTCCCTTTTTCCTGCTCTGTTTTATTTTTTCCTTCAACCTTTTCACTCTCTAGCACACTTCATACACACACACGCATGCACTCATGTACATATATATATATATGTACTTAGACATTGACTTGTTTTACTTATTTCCCAATGGAATATAACCTCCATACAAAGGGGTTTTATCATTCTTCCTGTCTGTAACTGGATGCTTGGGACGGTGCTTCTGCATATAGTAGGAGCCTAATAAATATTTATTAAATGAAAAACTGGAATTAATCAATAATCAACTAAAATAAACCCTGTTGTTACCATGTCAGTTATTCCAGGTATTTGTGGAACATGGCTTTATGTTAAAAAAAAAAAAATCAGCCTCTTTATTACTTCCAGATTCAGGGCTGGGCAGGGGAAGGTGCTATAAATCAAACTTTCAGGTCAACCATGTGGTATGGCTAAGAACAGATGTTGGATTCTCTAGAACAGGCCTCTTGCCTTCACCGTGGTTCCCCGTACACTTCACAGAGGTCGTTGGCCACTGGACTCAAGAGGGGACCTTGTTCTCTCCACCCTGCCTATCCTGTCCATGTCTGGACAATTGTCTTGTGTCTTAGTTCAAGTTGCTGTAACAAAAATACCATAGCCTGGGGGACTGCAACAGCAAACATTACTTTCTCACAATTTTGGAGGACGAGAAGTCTAAACTCAGTATCGGGCAGGACGCTCCTTCTTGGTTCACCAATGGTCATCTCCTCATTGTGTCCTTGCACGACAGAAGGGGTGAGGGAGCTCTCTCGGGTCTCTTTTCTAAGGACACTAATCCTTATTCATGAGGCTCCACCCCCATGACATCCCCAAGACCCTCACCTCCTGATACCATCACACTGAGGATTAGGTTTCAACATATGAATTTGGGGGGCACAGAAACAGCCGGTCTATGGCACTTTTTATTTCCATCTCCCTCGTGGGCTCAGTCCCTCTACTGACCACTGCCCGTAATATAATTTGGACACATGGCATACAGTAGACACCCTCTAAAGATGCTACATTAGAGGGAAAAAGGAGGGGGGGGGAATCCTACAGGGATCATGGCTATTGATTGTTCAAAACCAAAAGAGAGGAGAAAGAGGTTGGCAATGAGAAGGGAGAAGTAACCTCCAGGCCCCCCTGGTTTTGCTCCAGGGAGTGTCATAAACCTCTGTGGTTTTCATGATTCTCCACAAGACCTGATATGAGTCTCCCATGGGGGTACTTTTCCCCACGTGACTCTCTCCCGAGGAATATTTCAGCTACACCACTGTGATGGCAAACCTCTTTAAGAGACCGGGTTCAATCCAAGTAATCATTTATTTACAACTTAAAAAAAAAGTATTTATAGAGCCCATATTATGGCCAGCTATCTACTCGGGGTGGAGGATTCAGGAGTAAAACATCTGGACATGATGCTGTTTCCTTAGAAGTCACGGAAGTTTACATATGGCCACAGAGGAAGATGCCATCGTTTTGGACAAGACCCAGATGCTCCTTATCTGATAGTCCCTAAACAGCCCAGCCTCTTCAATTTAAAGCAAAGAAAGTTTCCCCTACTTGTTTTGGGGGGGGGGAGAGATACCATTTCCTCTATGGCTAAACAGAGCAACTGCTCATTAAGAACAATGTTGTAAAGCCCCCCACTCCTCTACACACACACACACACACACACACACGCACACAAATTACTCAAGACAGCAGCCCAGCCAGAACATCATTTCAAACTTGTTTGAAAGGGCACAAACCCTTTTAAGCTGCTTAGGATATTATCTCTTTCCCTTAAGTGGTAACCAGGTGACCCGAGAAGACACATCAAGCTTCCGAAAGGTGCTTAACCAAGAATGAGAGAGATACTTTGGCCCCAGAAACTCTGGATCATTAAATAATAGTTGCCTTAAATGCACCAATAAAACATTGCACATTAAGGGTTGGCAATCAGAGGGACGAGCCCAAAGATAGCTTCTTAAATTCCTTTTAGAGGAATTGGAACGGAGACTTAACTTTGCTCATCTTTCTATCACAGAGGGTGATCTCCCCGAAGACTTCATTGGCAGCAGTGTCCCTTCCAAAAGCGCTCACTGGCCACACTGCTTTAGCCTCTCCTCCTGAGAACCACAGTCCCGTGAGAAAGCACGTTCGCACTGCTCCGCTGTGGGAAACACCAGGAGAAGGACTTTTCCCAAATCTGTTCAAATTGAGCAACTGGAAACGACGCTCACAAGCTTCCTTGTTTATGTTATTCTCCGCAAAAATATTGGAAACCCAAAACAAGTCAGAAGCGCGTTGGCACTGAATTATGTCAGGACAAACATTCAATTCAAAAGAATGGCTGGATTTATTTTAATAGCTGAGAAACCTGGAGACATGTGCAGTCTATTCTGGCTGTCAATTTATGATCTTTAAAAACATTTTTTTTTTTTAAATTGACTGGTCCTTAAATACATCCCACCTCATCTTGTTCGAGCCAAGTTTTACAGATGCCATCTTAAAAATCAATTCAAAGAGCAGCCATAAACTCGAAAGCTTCCTCCTTGAAGTGTATATGGCAGAATGCAATTTTGTTTAATTTTAATTGACAGCGATGTCAGCCTCAGAGAATATTTTAGAATATTAGTAGGAACAGTAAACTGGTGCCTTGACATTTTTATGGTATAATGGTATAATTCCCTGGGAAAAAAAAAAAAGCTCCACTGTCAGGATATACACTAAAGCAATACATGTGTTCCTTTTTTCTTCCCCCTCCCCCCCCAGTAAAGGAGTGACAAATGTATTACTAATTACACAATTGCTTTATGATGCGGAGCTGTAACTAAAATCTTTTCTGGATTTTCCAGCAAAATTGAGCTTCTTCCGAGATGATTAATCCTAGTAAATGGACGTGGGTAGAAAAAATTGATTCCAGCTGAAGGAAAAGTAGGTCCCTGCCGCCTGCCATTGGGAGAGGCAGCAAGAGGAACGCGAAAACTCCTGAGGACAGACTTCCAGGACTGAAGATATATTGAATTTTACCAGTGTAGGAGTGTTCCAACGAGAGATACGGGAAGCTAAAAGATTCATTCTAACTTTAGGAGTAAAGGTAGTTGAAGATTTGGGATAGGCGTCCGAAGATAGTATAAACTGAAATCATTTGGGGTTTTTAACCCGTCATGTCAAGGCAAATGCCTCCTTTTGAGCATACGTTAATGCCCAGTGCATACGTTGGCCTGAGAACTTAGGAAGTTTTCTTGAAATAATGTCTTTGTCTATGTTGTCACCATCACAACACGTGAGAAGTCTCAATTCACGTTAAATGTTTTTTAATGTTTATTTTTGAGAGAGAGAGAGAGAGAGTGAGCAGGGGAGGAGCAGAGAGAGAGGGAGACACAGAATCTGAAACAGGCTCCAGGCTCCGGGCTGTCAGCACAGAGCCCGACGCGGGGCTCGAACTCACAAACCGGGAGATCATGACCCGAGCCGAAGCCCGACGCTCCACCGGCTGAGCCACCCAGGCGCCCCTGTCTTAATTAACTTTGTATCCATGATGCTTCGCATAAGTCTTGGCACATAATAAGGACTTGAGAGAGGCGGGCTGAATTGAAGTTGTAATTTTAACTCCGTTACTATAAGCCCAGTGATGGTATCTCTGCAGTTTGGGCTAAAAGAGAAAACACCACTTTTCCAAAAAAAAAAAAAAAAAAAAAAAAAAGGGTTCCTGCAACCCTAGGCATAACCTTTGGTCCGCAAAAGGCAGGTGCCATGATGGAGGATGAGGTATTCCCTATCAACTTCTTGGGGTTTCTCAGGCTTAAAAGAATGTTCCAAACCACAACAGAAAAAAAAAATCAAGGAACACAGCAACCAATGCAGGACATCTTCAGGGCATGGACCAGGCAGAAGAAGCTTGGAAAGACGACGTGCTTTCATCTCAGACATTTAGCCACTCAGTTGTGGAAGAGTCCACAGTCCCTTGGCTGCGGTAAATTTCACTAAGCCCCCTTCATTCTTGAAGAGATAGTGATTTGATGGGGGTAAAGGTAGGGTGTAGGGAGAGAGACAGACAGGCACTCATCAGTTACTATTGCATAGATTACACACTGATGAGATCATACATGCAAACTTAGCACAGTGACAGGCTCAGAATCAATGCTTAAGAAATGGGAATTAAAATAATTTTAAGATCTAAGTGTAAGATGAGGAAATGTGTGCCCAATATTAGTAGAAGTATAGATTGCTAAGTAAGAGTCAGAGGGAAAGATTCGGTGTCAGATAAAAAGAGTCTTCCCTTGCCTTTAATAAGGTTCTCTCGGGGTGAATGGGATTCAAAGAGTGGCCATTGGGGGTGAAGGGATTTTTAGGAGAAAGCATTACACGAGCCAAAGCAGGGAGATAGGGAAGCACTTGGAGGGTTTAGAGAATGGGGGGAAGTTTGACATTACTAAAATTTAGGTTGATGAATGTGTAATGGGTGGTCCAGTTTAAATGGTCTGTTGGGATTTCTGCATGGTAGGCTATGAATGCTATAATAACTCGTAAGAAGTTAAGCCAAAAATTAATACGTGCATATCTTTACTTACCCCTTAAGCCTACCCATGGCAGGTGCTTTATCTTTGGATAGTCCTTTTTTTTTTTACCAAAGGAGACAATGATGATATGAAACAGCAACTAAGAGTTCTCCTAGAAGTCATTGTCCAACGTGTTTATGTCATCTATTTAAAGCAAAGTCTTGGAGTCACCCTCGGATCTCCATTTCTATTTGGTTCTATCAGATTGAACTTGTATCAGGGTTTAATAAATTGTGTTCTGAGATGCACAGGATTAGTAAGTTATGAACTGGTGTTTCCCTACAAAGAGTTAATGGTCATGTACATTGTAAAGATGTTGGGAAGATGATCCTTCTCTAGGAAATTCATAATGCACATCTGTGGTTAAAAGATTCTGAACATCAAACAACGGAAAAAAAAAAAAAAACAGTACAAGTGTATTTCATCCCCAATCTCACAAACTGTTTTTTTTCTTTCAACGTTTTTTATTTATTTTTGGGACAGAGACAGAGCATGAACGGGGGAGGGGCAGAGAGAGAGGGAGACACAGAATCGGAAACAGGCTCCAGGCTCCGAGCCATCCGCCCAGAACCTGACGCGGGGCTCGAACTCACGGACCGCGAGATGGTGACCTGGCTGAAGTCGGACGCTTAACCGACTGCGCCACCCAGGTGCCCCATCTCACAAACTGTTTTTAACCATGAAAACTTAACTCCGTGCACGGGTGTGCAAGGGTGTGTGCATGTGTACGTATCTGTGTGTGTGTAGAATAACCATTAATGTATCACTGACTTTGTGTTTTAGGGAACATATTTTGGGAAATTTCCAGAGTGGTTCTTGACCTGTTGCAGTGGTAGCTCTGGAGAGACCTGACTTTGAACTCTACGCAAAGCCTTACAGAATAACAGAGACTTGCTTTGCTATTCATTTCATCCTTGAAGTGGACGAAAACAGATTGCTCCCACCCAAATTATATTGAAAGTCATCCTAGAGGATTACTACTGAATCCATCCTGCCTTACCAGTGAAAACTTTTAGAGAGTCATATAGACCTGCCCTGCCAAAGTATTTCCATCTACTAAATGGAAAGAAAAAAGAAAAAAAGAAAAAAAAAAAAAAAACCTTGCCACATCCTGTTCCCAGAGTTTGACAGATAACGTGAGTAACTCTAGGGGCGCCTGGGTGGCTTAGTCCGTTAAGCATCCTACTCTTGGTGTTGGTTCAGGTCACGATCTCACGGTGTATGAGTTCAAACCCCCCATGGGTCTCCGTGTTGCCAGTGCAGAGCCTGCTTGGAATTCTCTCTCTCCCCCTCTCCCTTTTCCCTCCCCCACTTTCTATCTCTCTCAAAATAAATAAATGAACTTACAAAAAGAATGGAAAAGGAAAAGTTGCATGGGAAAAAAAACAAGGTACCAGCAAAGATCAATGTCCTGTAACCAATTCGTGACAAGACGCTGCACCAGGACCCAGGTGGTCTATCTCCTCTCTCGGCCCTTTCCCGAACTGTGAAGGTTTCTCACCCCCAGCAAGAGGCAATTTGCATCGACGCAGAGATGAAGGCTGGAGGAAGAACATAAATGCTCCCTCTAAAAATTTTTTGGAGGAAGAAAGAGGTTATAGCCAAGTCAATCAGGGCTAACAGGCATCTTTGGAGGGGAGAGAGAGAAGGTCTGCAGAGAACATGTTCGCAGGTATGCCGGTCAGGAAGATAAGCCAAACGGCCAGGTCGAGATGGACAGCGTGCACCAAGTGAGTCAAGTCGAGGTAAAACATTCAGCACCTTGTAAGGTTTGCGTCTGATTGCAGCCGACACTGGGGATCCTTGTCTCTGCACCCGTTCTCTGGACTCGGCATCCATTGTCAGCACATCGCCAAGTCCTTTTATCCAGCAGGAGAAATGTGGTGGGAGGGGGGAGGTGAGGGCCAAGAAGGGGAAACCAAGGGCAGTGCCGCCGATGCTCTGTGATCTGGGAGCGCGTGAATTTTAGGTCAGCTAAATCAGGACACAAAGCTACAGCTGCTAAGCCACAAAGGCCCACATATAGTTTCTCTGGCTCAATTGCTTGCCATCCTGAAATCTGCGGAAGAGAGCCTTCCATGGGGGAACCTTCTTCTTCCCCAATTAGTGCCTTTTCACAGTGGCAGGATGGAAAAGGTTTTACTCGGCAACATTACTGAGTATCAGTAATATGCAAAAGATCTGTGAAATCAATTCCCATTATTTCAAGGGACGCTGCCTAGTAAAAATAATGCATAGTAAAAACACTGTAATGAAACCACTGCTTAATCTGCTGTGATTATCTAAGACGAACCAGCAACTGTTTCATTCTTATTTCACAGCATCTGTGCGGTGGTACATCCACTGTGTGTGCCACAGCCAGGCTTCCTGCTATGACAGTCGAAACTGTGGATTTCGGGGTGTCGCTGGGGTAGAGGTTCCGGGGGGATCAAATATCGGGGCTGAAGGTCATTAACATTCCCCGTTGTTGCCACTCTGTTTCATGCTTTTCTGCACTGTTGGTTCTCTGAATCACCTTTCTCGTAAGAAAAAAAAAAAAAAGCTTAAAGAAAAAAAAGTGCAGGAGCGAAGTGTTTGGTTTGTTTTTGTTTTTTGGTTTTTTTTTAAGCTGGATTGATCATTATGCAAATGGCTCACTGCCCACATCCCCCCTCCCCGCTGCGTGCCCCTCTGCCCCTGGCTAATAACAGTCAGCCTTGTTTGGCCGCCGCTTGGCAAAACTCTCCAACATTTTTGCCGCTCTATATTTCAGCCATGACTTTTGTCATATTTTGAAGAGAAGCGTGCACCTGGCCAACGCACTTGCATGCCAAGCTCTCTCGCCCATTGAGATTTCAAATGGATTTGCATCGATTGCCCTATGAAATTTAGAATGCATAAAAAAAAAAAAAAAACAACGCAGCAGTAAAAAGTCTTTGTGTTTTTATTACTGTTATTATGCCTTAAAATTAACCTGGTGCACAGGTATTTGGTATTGGACAGTTTGTTAGTACCTTTAAGGTAATCGCTTTAGTGAGAAATAGAGCCCCCCTTTTCTCCGGCGATTTGATTTTTTTGCTTCCACAAGAGTGTCCCCAGGATATTCCCAATATTCCTCTGATGCTATCCGCTCAGGCAGAGAGAGGTTATGCGGTTGCCAGTTGTGGTCACTAGTGAAAACTCGGGGAGGCAGCAGGCTTCTGAAATTGACATGCAGGCAGGAACAGAAGCTCCCCGAAAATGCTCAGGCCAAGGAAGCCCCCCGCCAAAATGCCAAACAGCCCCTATTTCCGGTCAAGCTGGAAGGTCCTCAGGAATCACTTCAGATCCTGTTAAAACGCAGATTTTGATTCAGTGGATCCGAGATTCCGCATTTCTGACACTTTCTGTGCTGCTCTTTCGAGGACCACACCCCGAATACCAAGGTTTGAGACAACTGCGCCCTTTCCTTTCCCTCGGGGGTCACCTATATTTTAAAACAAATTTCTGAAGGTCATGATAAAACTGGGCCCAAGCCTAGGAAAATGGAAAGCCATGGCCCCAGACCCACAGACACAATCTCGAAGGAATTTCTCGAAGTCAGACAACATGCCCCAAACACGAGGCAGCGAGAGCAAGAACGAGCTGGGACACAAAGAAACAAATCAGGTGGCCAGGAGATCTGAAGACTGTCCTTACCCTCTCAAAAACACCAGTTGACATGATGGCATCTATTTTCAATATCTTTGATTCTAGACGTTTTGATCTAACGATTTAATAAGTATACGCCATCTCTTAGAGCAGGTTTAAATCCACTTTGTAGGGGCGCCTGGGTGGCGCAGTCGGTTAAGCGTCCGACTTCAGCCAGGTCACGATCTCGCGGTCTGTGAGTTCGAGCCCCGCGTCAGGCTCTGGGCTGATGGCTCAGAGCCTGGAGCCTGGTTCTGATTCTGTGTCTCCCTCTCTCTCTGCCCCTCCCCCGTTCATGCTCTGTCTCTCTCTGTCCCAAAAATAAAATAAACGTTGAAAAAAAAAATGATAATAAATCCACTTTGTAAAGAAGAGATCCGTTGATTTTAAATAAATACGAAATAAAATTTTATTCTCGGTTCTTATGCCATCAAGGGTAGTTATTTGTGACATTCTGATTGTGGCGACGCGGCTGGGTAGTTGATGATTCACAATGTCATTGGAGAATCCACACCAAGTCCTAAAGGCATCTTGGCCAATTGTACGGATGCATTTTGACAAACGGAGCCAAGGAGCAAGCTGAAATGCGCCCCTTTAAAAATTTGAATAAGAAACAAATCATATGAATAGTTTCTAATGGATATTATGTAAAATTCGTTCCGGGTGACACCCTTACTTTATCCTTCGGCAGAACAAAAAGAATTAGTTTTTATTTGAAACTCTCAAAAACAATTGTGCAGTGATTATTTGTGTGGGTTCATCTCTCTGTACCTGTCCCACTCTGCATGTAAAGCCCTTCTTGGTATAACCAGACATGTGGCCACACCAGCAATAATGGGCTCTCTCTCTCCCTCTGTCTCATCTTGACTTCTGGGTCACCGTAGTCTAAGCAAGAGAGTCTCATCAATTATAAACCTATCTTGTCTTCTGGCAAAAAAAAAAAAAAAAAAAAAAAAAAAACCAGAAAGGGGAAAAAAAAGGAAAAAACTGGGCATAACATTGCCGCTGAGTGTTCTTATTTCCTTTACATTACAATGCAAGTTTTATAGAGGGAGTCTGATTTTTAAACAAACATTACGAATACAAACACTATAGGAAGGCAGTGATTTCATCTCGGTCACATAGAGAGGCACCTGTGAGGCAAAAAGCACAGATGTGATCTTCACATGTGTAGGGCATGATGTATTTTTAGTCCACAGTAGGATTGAAAAACTAAAATGGATTTTTTTTCTTAGTCTATCTGTGGCAATCTATGGAGATAATGTATCTGTACATACGAGTCGGCAGAGGGAATGACAAGTAGCTTATAACTTTAGGAACCTGGCCAAAATAATATTTTAGAAGCCCTAGCAAATAAAAGAACGTAAGTCCAAATTGAGCATCATCCAGTGAAGGGGCGGCCTACTTAATCTGCCAATGACTCCATCTCAAAGTCCCGTGTGGAAAACAGGTTTTACTCCTTAAAAGAGACATCAGCCAAAGAAATAAAACATGTTCCTTCCGTTCAGATTTAGAAGGATTCCTTTCCAGGAAGGCTAAAGTCCTTAACTGACTTTGAGAATAAGTCACTCTTTACTGCATAGGCAGCTCGTTTCTGTCCTCGTTGTGTGAAACGTTCCCCTCTTCTGTGCAATTTCAAACACGCCTCCACCTCGAGCGGTGGATGATTCTGGAAACGCTGCATTTTGCACATCACTGCCAACGAATCCAAATCTGAAGAATGCTCTTTTTCACGGAGCGGGATAAACAACCAGAGTTGGAAGTGTCACTGGAAGCCCGCATCGTAGGTTGTGAATTGTCCCAGTGTTATTTTGACAAGCGATATGTTTATTTTGTGATCAGTTAGAGGTTCGGTCTACGCGTCCCAGCTGAGAATCCCAAGCACTTCCTCCGTTCCCAAGAAATGGAGAACACCTGGAAAAGGACTCTCTGTAAAGACATAAAAGAATAAAGAAATAAATAATGAAAATAAAAAAAAAAAATACAAGCCCTCACCCCAAACACATGCAGACAAGGTGCGGGGCAACTGCCGATCTGTTTGCAGTTCAGAAACAAACACCCACGGATACAAACCAAGTCGAAGACGTCTGTCTGATTGTCCCTCTCCGTTGAGTCTTTGGTTTCAAACAAGCAGAGAGAGAAATAAACATTCCCCAAAAAGCACCCCCCTCCCCGTGCCATTAGGATCTCCAAAGTAAATAAAAAGTGGTTCTGCCGAGACTGAATTGCCGTGGCAATTCCAGGGAGAATCCCGGTTTAGCACCACGGTACCAAATTTGTCATTTAGGGAAGCTCCCGCTCCCTTTATTGAGTTCCACTGTAGCGAACAATTTCTGCCTGCATCCCTCGTGTGTTCTTTTGGTTTATTATCTTTCACTGTGAATTGAGCCTCGACAATCAGTTTCACGGGCAGCGTCATTTCGCTCACTGCTTATACATATGAGGAGACACCCCTCCCTGCCTCCCCCTCTCCCAATGTTCTTATCAAATGAAGAATTGTGGATAAGGGTTAGGTGCACATAAACATGAGTGTAGCACTTCCAGAAAGGTCGTGACCCCCCCATAAGGTGCTTCTTGTTATGCCTGACCTTCAGATTTTCATCATCAGCCCGCCTGACAACTTAATAATGCAGAAGAGCAGGATTCATTTCGCCCCTCTGAGAAAGCCAGCACGGGACGCCCTTTTCCCTGATTATTTCCCTGCACTCCCGGCTGCCCTTTATAAGCCAACCAGAACGCCATCAATCATGCTCCTCTCTTCCCTCGCCTCCTCAGCCCCCGGTTCTGCAGGCTCTAAAGCTGCCTTGTTCCTTTTGTCTGGGGCTGGAATGTGTATACAAAGATCCCCAAAAAGGGGGGCGACGGAAAAGATCACCTTCAGTGCAGAACTGCTCCCCTTCTGTGCCTCTGCGTCTGAACGCTGTGGATTCCTTTTTTCTTTCTCATTTTGTTCTCTCTCTCCCTCTCTCTCTTTCTGGTAAAGAAATGCTTTTTCAAAGTTCTTATCTCATTTGCGTGTATTTCTGTCATGCACCATCTCTCTTAATGAGCTTCGATGGAAGTTAGAGGTTTCTCTGGTTTTCTGCCCTGGCTTCTTCCTTACTGTGGGTGTTGTTGTTATTAGAGATTGTATTGTTCGGGAAGTAGTGAGAGGAGACGAAACCTGTTTCACACCTACCTTCGCAACCCTCTTTTCTCCTTGATGCAGCAGAGGAAAAAAGGAGACGAGGATGAAAACAGGCCGACGGGGAAAGAAAACAGTCGTGGCTTTGGGGGCGTAATTGGGCATTCATTTCACCTCGGTCAGAAGGAAAAGGGGCACGCCTAAGTTTGGAGGGAGGAGCATGAGTGTGTTTGGAAGATGATGATGTGGATTGGGATCGGATCCTAGTAGCTGTAATAAACGTGTTCCATAAAATATGCATGGACTTCACCCTTCAACCTCGCAAGTGTTTTCCAGCCAATAAGGAAGTGCTTTCAGAGGGCGGGAGAGGTTGGGTCTCACCAATGGGTCCGGGGTGCCTTCTGCCAGCACCAGGACCATGGTCTTTGCTCTGTCAAAAAGGGACAGCATCTGCCCTAGGCCAGTAGCTCAGCTGGATGAGGGACTGTCCTTGCGTTCCAGGCTGCCTGGTGAGTAGGACGGAAACCTGCACCCAGCTGGATTGGGGTGCTAACGTCAGCCCCGCTCGCGTTAGGCTGATGCTGAATTAATTTTTTTTTTTTTTAAGAAAGAGAAAGGAAACGCATACACTGTGAAAAATACAATAGATAACAGATTCATTTGATTGCCAAATACCCATTTAAAAGCAACAACAACACCAAAAAGGAAGAGAGCCTAAATTACCTTTGACAATAACAAAGCCAAGGGGTAAGTGCAGAAAACACATCACATAATGTTTAACCCAAGCGATACATCTATTCTCTCCGTACCAATAAAATACCTCAAAACTCTGTGTCGAATTAGAACACAAAGTCCCCAGTTTTGTCTTCTTGAGTAAGTGACTGGCAGCCTGGAGAGAAGAAGTCTCTCGGTAAACACGAGTTAATGGACACGTGTTTATTGAGGGTATCGCGGGCCTAATATGTACTTGGTCCTAAGTGAGATGCCACGATGCTCAGAGCCTGATATTAACTGGAAACTTGTGTTATAGTTGTGTGGGGAAACTAAAATCAAGGTGTCTGATACTAACATCTTATTTGGAACACCTATGTCCAGAATGAATAATGTTAGATAGGAGCACTTAACCTTGACTTGACTTCTAAGAATTTAATGTGGGTGTTGTTCATCTCTCTATCTCTCTATCTCTCTACCTATATTTTCATTTTTTTTATTTTAAAAAATGTGTAAGGTTTATTTATTTATTTTGAGGGAAAGCACACGCGTGGGCAGAGAGAGAGCGGGTGGCGGGGGTGGGGGAGGCAGAATCCCAAGCAGGCTCCACACTGTCAGCATAGAGCCTGATGTGGGGCTCGAACTCACAAACCATGAGATCATGACCTGAGGCAAAACCAAAAGTCAGACGCTCCACCAACTGAGCTACCTGGGCGCCCCTGCCTCTATTTTTAAAATAAGGGGGTCGCTGTACTTATGCTTTGGATTATTCTGGAAGACCAGAGATGAAAACCAAAATACGTCTACCAAGAGATCTTTAATTTGGTACACTGAGAGACTGGAAACACCAGGAATGATGATCAATCACCTCCCTCCACCCTATGTGCCTTCCATGATTATACTGTAGTTTTTAGGCTAGTGTAAGCCAGCTGGGAAGGTCCCTCTGAAGATGCAAGTTTAAAGGAGGAGGCGATAAAGTTATCTTGATATTTCTTGAGTTTGATGCTTGCCAAACATGCAGGCAGTGTTATCTTTGGAAGGACAGTTGTATACATGAGTACAGGGGTGAGATCAAGACTCAGCAGATCGTTAAAACCACGAGAAAAGATAGAAAAGTGTGAGGAATGAGAAAAAACATAAAGAGAGCAACCTAAACAAAACACCAAGGTTAAAGGGTTGCTGGAATAAAGAGAAGTCTACGTATGAGGCAGAGAAAGGTTAAGAAGTACAAAATGAAATTGCTTTGTTTACATGTTTATTTACTGGTTTAATGCTTCTCTCCACCTCCGCTTACGCATAAAGTTTCTCTAGGGGAAGTCCTTGCTCACAGATCTATCTGGAATATAATAGGACGCCAAGTAAATATTTGTTTACACATAAAAATGAATGGATGGGTAAAAGGGAAACCCGGAGAGTGTGGAATTGAAGGAACATAGAAGTCATGCTTAGCAAAAAAGGACATAAAATGGAATAAACAGAGAACGCATAGTTTAAGGACTGGAAAACTAGACATTGGACTTACCAGTTAGCAAATTATCGGTGGTTGGTAGAGAGCTCTTTCCACAGAGCAGTGAGAACAGAAGCTGGGCCACCACCAGCCACGGTCCCCTTTGTCAGCACCTCACTGGAGTCGTCATAATTGTTGCCAGGTGAGCAAATCCCACCTTCCAGTGATGAACCCCCCCCCCCAAGGGGTGGGGCTAGGCCAAATGCCTTCTGGTGAAAGTGCTCAAGCTGCCATGTCTCTGGGTCCTCCCTGCAGACCAGTTCATACAAAGGGAAGCATTCAGCAAGCGGTGGGGCAGGTCTTGAACAAGATGATTCCCTAGGAGGTCTCTACGGTGAGGGGAATCGAGAGAACAAGTTAAAATGTCTGTGAAGCAAAAGATGGAAAATGAGGGTGGCTACCTTTCACCAAACTGACAGGCTTGGGAGAGGCCATAAACAAAGATTCCCGTGAATCATCATACGACACCCAGTGCTCATCCCAACAAGTGGCCTCCTCAATGCTCATCACCCATTTCCGCCCCCCCCCAACCCCCCATCCCCATCGACCCTCAGTTTGTTCTCTGTATTTAAGAGTCTCTTATGGTTTGCCTCCCTCTCCGTTTTTATCTTATTTTTCCCTCCCTTCCCCCATGGCCATCTGTCACGTTTCTCAAATTCCACCTATGAGTAAAATCATATGATATCGATCTTTCGCTGAAAGACTTGTTTCGCTTAACACAATATCCTCTAGTTCCATCCACATTGTTGCGAATGACAAGATTTCATTCTTTTTCATCGCCGAGCAGTAGTCCATTGTGTGTGTGTGTGTGTGTGTGTGTGTGTGTGTGTGTGTATACCATATCTTCTTTATCTGCTCATCCGTTGATGGATATTTGGTCTCTTTTCATAATTTCACTACTGTTAACAGTACTGCTATAAACATTGGGGTGCATGGGCCCCTTCGAAGCAGCACGAGAACAGGAGGAATTTTAAACACTAGGTGTAGCACGTGACGTTGCCGTGGGCAGAGCCCCGCGTGTGCTTTCAGTTTGGGTGTGAGGCAGGGGAGAGGGCCACCGAGGGGTCCCAGATGGGTTGGAGATGCTGAGGGTTGGGCAAAGAAGTGAAATGTAAGATGACAAAAACAGCCACCAAAAGAAACTTCGTACCTTAATGGAAACCGAACATAGAGACACAAAATGCAAACCGACTCTGAAAGGTAGAAATTTCTACAAGAAACAAAGGCCAGGGCCCATTCCCAGTGATAATTAGTCTCATCGTGAGAGGGGTTGTTTTTTTCCTTTTTTTTTTTTTGTCCCCTTTCAACAAATTCTCCTCCATAACCCCTTTTTAAAATCCACTTCGAAATTCCATTATCTACGGAATCGTTACATTAAGAAGCATCTACTTGGAACAACTAAAGAGTGTGGTTCACAACTTTATGGTTGAAACAAGAGTCGGTCTTCTAAGGCGTATACCATTTTAAGTTCTCTAAGGTAATCCGCATTCTGTTTGGGGATGGGTGGGAGGAAATAACCACGATACATTGGAAGAGAGGGGATATCGTGATCGTCATAGACCTTTACGAGGACATTACCTTATTCTGAGGAAGAGAATTAAAGGGGTTTTGAAAGAGGACAGTAGAACGGGAGGCAAGCAGCGAGTTGAACTTTGCTTAGTTTATCTTTTTTCCTTAGGCTAAGTCTGCCTGAAATTAGGAGAGAAATGTGGTTGGTGGGGGGGGTGGGGGGGGAGGGGAGGATTTCTTCTTCTTTTCTTTTTCTCAGACTTGTGCCAGAAAGAACTTAATCATTTGGAGGAAGGAATTACAAAATAGCTGGGGAGTGCACAGGAGGCTGTGGCTCAGTGAGGCAACTTAACCATCTCATTATCAGCGAACCTCAGTCAGGCAGCTAAGACCTCTCTGTGGAATCCATGGAAGGTGGGCCCCCATTTTCCCTTCACCGCTGTTCTTCCTCACATTCCTTACCTTCCATCCTTGTGCTTTACATCCCGTCACTGTCTCCCCCTACACTGCCCATTCCACCTGACGAGCGTTTGCCGAAAGTCCTGGTACCATATCCACCCAATCACTGCTGCCTCATACCCAAGGACTTCACTTCCATCACTTTCTTTGCCTAGTGGCTGTACTTTCAAGGGAGAAGTCACAGCGCCAACAAGTTGTTGCCAGGAGAAAACGCATTCTCAAGGCAAAATTGTTGACTTAAGTCTGAACGGCGGGGATACAATGCCTCCTTAGTTTGGAAACAGCCTTCCTGTCTTGTATCTCACACCTCAGAGACTCTAACTAGATTAAAAACACATTCTCTGTGTAAATACACAAGTCCGTTCTCTTATGCCTTTGTGTGTGGGTTGCACATTGCATGTCAGTCGGAGTCACAAATGCCGGTTTGTGTAAGTGAAGGGACCAGGCTCGACTAAAATCACGTGCATAATTTTGCCTTAGCCTTTGACCGATACTGTGAGCATTCCTTCTCGGAAGGGGTTTGCCTTATTGGGTTGGGGTGAGAATTAAAAAAAGAAAAAAAAGTCTTCTCTGAGGTTAAAAACCATACTCATTAGAATAAAAAGTGTTAGTCTAACTTCTCCCTCCTTTTTCACCTTGAAAGTCACCAAACTGGAAAGGCCAAGCGCCAAAGAATCCATGCCCCTTTGTAAAAATCCACTCTCTGAAAAAGGGAGATAAAGGTCTCCAGCCCCTCATTGGTTTTGTTTTTATTTTTGATTTTTTTAAATGTTTATTTAATTTGGAGCGAGACAGCGTGTGAGCAGGGGAGGGGCAGAGAGAGAGAGGTTAAACACAGAATCCGAAGCAGGCTCCCGGCTCTGAGCTGCCAGCACAGAGCCCGACCCGGGGCTTGAACTCACGAACCGGCATGATCATGACCTGAGCTGAAGTCGGACGCTTAACAGACTGGGCCACCCAGGCGCCCCTCCAGGCCCTCATTTTGAAAGGGAAGACTCATCTAGGACAAATGCACACTGCCAAAAGTGAAATGATGTTGGGCCTACGTCTGCCTCCATTCTGACCCGCTCCTGGCTGGAAGGAGATTTAGAAATGGAGGAGGGAGATCTCTCCCCGTGTCCCCAAAGACTGGGTTACAAGTGGTTTCCTGGGGGGTACGGGGCAGCCCTGACCTCAATGTCTCCATTCTCTAGTTTGACGGCATTTCTTCTTGGCAGAGAATCAGTCAGGAAGCCTGACTAGCTCAGGATGCAAAATATGGAACTCGAATACATTACAGGGAAGAGTTCTTTCATATTCGGAAATACAGAGATGAATCATTGATATTTATTTCTAAATAAATCCCATTCTCATTATTGGGGAAAGCAGGTTATTTTGGTAACTCAAGCAGAATGACCTAATTAAAACTTGATATAAAAATTCAGCATGCCGTAGAGCACTTTACCTGTCCAAAGTAAACACAGACAAGCACAATTTATTTTACTGGAGCATCCCTCATGCAAAATTACTAGTGAGTATATCACAACCAATTACAGGCCACTGTATATGCAGATTATTACTCTTTCAATTATTTATAGAGAGCTGTGAGAGCACACAGTTCTTTATAGAGCATCAAACACAGAAGACAAGAGCTCTGAATGAGGAAACCTAAATAGCAGGGAGTTCTCGTGAAATGACATGGTTGGGTGGCAGAAAAACAAAAGGAAATTCATTTGCAGACAGTGAAAGAAGGAAAGGGGGGCAAACACGACTTCCGCCGCTCGCAAGAGCGAGTGAAAATGAGTCACCAGAACAAGGATGGGCCCCGCGCAAAACTGGGACTGTGGCAAACGTGTGTATTTTCCTCACTTCCTTACGCCACTCCCAACGCTACTGTATTGTTTTACTATAAGTTATATTCTGGACTTGGCTTTTATCCTTATTTTTTTACTCAAACTCGCGGACAATAAAAGACATCGTAAGCTAAGAGACGAGAAGCAAACTGAAATGCGATACTTGGACATGTCTAGCAGTCAAGGATGAATATCCAGAGTATGGAAAAAGCCTAAGATCAGTAAGAAAACGACAAACGACGCACTCCCAATCCATTGGCAAATCATAGAAACATACCGTTATCATAAAAAGAAACACAAGTGGTCAACTACACATATGAAAAGATGCTCGACGTCACCAATAACCGGAGGAAACATCAGCTGAAACAAGATATGCTTCTGGCGACAAAGTTTTAAAATTCGGCAACGTACTGGAAACAGCAAGGGGACGTCGAAAATGTCAAACAGTTGGTTGGAGTGTATATTGGTATGGCTCTTTTGGAGAAAACTGGCAGTCTTGATTAAAATCATTTTCCAAAGTGTATATCCAGTGCCCCAGCCAATCCACTTCTTGTTGACCACCCAAGAAATACACTCATGCGCTCAGGAGATGTGTTTAGCAATGCCTTTCGAAAGATTTGTAGAGTGGTGGAAGTATTCTGTATAATACGGTAATGGTGGGGGGTAAGGGGGCGCCTGAGCGCCTCAGTCCGTGGAGCTTCCACTCAGGTCATGATCTCGAAGGTTCCTGAGTTCGAGCCCCGCCTGGGGCTCTTTGCTCTCAGTGTAGAGCCTGCTTCGGATTCTCTTCCGCACTCTCTCCGCCCCTCCCCTGTTTACAGTCTCTCTCCCTCTCTGAAAAATGAATAAGAATTTAAAAAAAAATACTGTAATAGTGGAAAATGGCAGTGTGCATCTGTGAAAACCCCTAGGACTTTACAACACAAAGAGTAAACCCTAGTGTAAAATATGGACTTTTTATTTAGCAAAAGTATCTCAGGATTGGCTCGTCAATTGTAAACGTACCATACTAAGGCAAGATGTTAGTAGGAGGGGAGACTCAGGGTTGGGGGGGAGAGAAGAGGATGTGGGAAGTCTCTGTACTTTTGCTCAGTTTTTCCGTAAACGTCAAATACTGTTCAAAACCCCCCCAAAGATTTTTAATTGGTTTAAAAAAGAAGAAAATGGGGAAAGTTTAGTGCTGTTTGAGATACGGTGGTGTTACCAATGACAGCGTTGCCAATTAGAATGATCTAGTAAGTCAAGGGGTGTGTGCGTGTGCTCACGTGCACACACGCATACGTTTAACCTACAAAACCTGGTGGTGGTGAATGTGTCTTGTTTTTGTCTTTTTCATCTTTTTTGAAATGTAGAAGTAACTTTTCTCCACTTAGAACATAAGCTGCTTGAGAAATCAAAGGCTTTCCTCACGTTGATTCCCTTCTAGTCGCCCTAAGCAGAGAAAGAGTAATGTCATTACCAGAATGAGTATTACACCTTCACACCAAATAATTTCATAGATGGAATAAGCCAAAAATGTGCCAGAAATAATAGTAGGTAATATTAGCATTAATATCGTTTTACCTGAGATAAAGTGTATTTATTTATTTTGGGGGGTGGGGAGGAGGGGCAGGGAGAGAGGGCGAGAGAGACAGAATCCCAAGCAGGCTCCGTGCTGTCAGCATGGAGCCCAATGTGGGGCTCAACCTTGAGAACCTTGAGGTGAAATCATGACCTGAGCGGAAATCAAGAGTCTGATGCTTAACCGACTGAGCCACCCAGGCACCCCAAGATCCTATTACCTTAAAGGGAATTTAAATGTTAAAAAAAAACAGAAACAAAGAAGGAAAATTAATTTTCTGTAATCAATTTCTATTTTCTATATTTCTAGAACCACTTGGTTATCATGATCTCTACATTTTGCTTCCCTTCCCCGTGGTTTGTACCAAACTCTTCCACGTTCACCTAACGACATTTGTGATCCTCTAACGACAACATATAAAGCGTTGTCTTGTGTTGTCCCTTGCTTGTTGGTTGGTTTTCATCCTTGGCATCCCACCTCTCCTGCTTTCACCTCCTTCCTGCCTCCTCACTTAGAAATCTTAATTGGATGCGGTAACATTGCCAGCTCTCATCTGCCTCTCATCTTCCACATCTTTGTGTCTCTCCTTCCGCAGGGCTATAAGCCAAAGCTTCCAGACAAATTGGATGGCATATTAGCAAGTTACCAGGTGATCCCTCCATGGATTCAAAGGGCAGTATGGAAAGCCCCAAGATTAAAGTTCAAACACTAGAAAAAATCTTCTTGGATTTCAGGTTGGGTTTCTGAGATATTGACGTTTACACAAAGCGGTCACCGTCATCTGATATTTGAGAAGGACCCTGGAATTGGACCAAAGGACTGTTGAAAGGTCCAAGGCATTGCAAATTGACTTGGCATGGGAAGATCCTCCCGAGGAGTAAAGAAAACCAGTGCAGCTTCACTTTCGGCAACGAACACCATATGCTTGACTCAGCATCCATTACCGAGAAGGTGACAGAGCCAGAGAGACCTGTATACATGACAAGTAGGGCAATGCTTTGTCACTCGGGGCGCAACGCTTCCTCTCACTCGAATAAGTTTATGAGAACGTACTCTTTGCCACAAAGCACCACTGAAACCTGGAGAGGTGTGTCTTTGTTGTGGGGGGGGGGGGGTCATTTCAATTTTGAAATTCCAGAACCACTGCTAAAAAAGGAAGGATGTGCGGAAAGCGATAGCACATTCAGCTGAGACAGGTTTCTTGTCAAGAGCTTACGTATGTCAAAATACACTTCTGTCTTTCTTAAAGATGGAAACTAATTGGGAGGGAAAAGGATGTATGGAGATCTTGAGTGAAGCTCCTTGTTCCCGGCTGCTTAGAATTTAGAGAATAATGTAAAGAAATCTTGTTAACTATTGATTAAAATGCTTGTGAAAATAGACATTGTATTCCAGAGAATTTTCCAGACATAATAAATGAATTCAATTCATTTTATCATTAAAGCAATCAATTTCGGGAGGAAATTTTGAATAAATCCATGAGTAAGAAAACAGACGCAGGAGAATTCTGTGTGATACATTTTTTGAATGCGTGCAGTCATATGATAAGACTAAAATTGCCCGAGAAAACGTTTTCCTCTCCTTTTAGTAACTCCCAAAGCAAAGGATAAAACAGTAACTAAAGTCCATCCAAAAAAATCGATAATTGAGGGTGGTTATTAATGAAGAGAAAGAAATCTTGAGAATGTAAGCCTCAAACTTATCCAGAAACATAACATTGTATTTGCTACTCATTTTTATTGACTTGATTTGTTAAATTACAAAATTCTTTCTCATTGAAATGAAAGGTGTACCTAGGAGAAAAAATAATATGCTCCCCTCCCTATCTCTCACCCTGTATCTTTGGCAACAAATGAAACGATGCGGAGTTTCTCCTTTCATAACATGCCATGATAAATACTAAAAATACCTTAAATAGTCTTATATCAAACTTGGAATCCCTTGCTAACAGAGATCATGTATTATTCAATCATGTATCTTCAGTGAATCAATAATAATGGAATAAACAGATGAATGAATGAATGTTTACTACTGTTTGATGGTAAAATTTCTTGAGGCAGGATACTATGTCTTATTAACCTGGGCATTCTAGTTAACTAGAACATTGGCATAGAATAGTTTGTAGTCAATTCATTTTTCTCGAATTGTGGGATAAATGCATGAAAGTAGGGGGAGTTTCAATCCCAAATGGGTTAATATGGGGGAAAATGAAGGGAAAGAAGTCAGTGAAATAAAGAAGCATTAAAAAAAAAAAGATGAAGAAAGTGTGAAAGAATGAATGAGGGCAAAAAGGAAGGTGGAGGAAGACGGGGACAAAGGGACCTGAAGAGAGAGGTCCCTGATGAGAGGACATCCATGGTAGCCGGAAGGTTAAGAGAGCCTCCGTACACGCTGCATTCCTGAAGTCTCAATGATTTCTCTACCAAGAGCCATTTTTAACTCCTTTTACTTCCTTTCCCTCGACATCAAACCCATCACCAAGAACCTCTCTGAAGTTTGGCCAATTGTTTTCCTTCCTTACCAGCCTTTTACCCCATCTTCCTTCCTGACCGCAATCCATAATATATATGGCTATGGAATTAATTCTCCCTGCAACACTGTTTAAACCATAGCACTGCTTAATAAAACAAGTTTGATTCCTCTATGATGCTTAATAAGCCCGAATTCTACAGCTCTACATTCAAATGATTTCATAAGCTTTTATTTATTGTACTTTTAAAGTTTATTTATTTACTTGCGAGAGAGAGAGAGAGAGTGCGTCAGTCAGGGGGATGAAGAGAGAGAGGGAGAAAGAGAGAGAATCCCAAGCAGGCTCTGCATCTGTCAGTGCAGAGCCTGATGCAGGGGCTCAAACTCATGAACCGTGAGATCATGACCTGAGCCGAAATTAAGAGTTGGATGCTGAACCCACTGAGCCACCCAGGCACCCCTATGAGCTTTTATTCTATACCTTCTGAGGCCTTTCCTTGTCCAGCCAAGATAGCTAATTTATCATTTTACATACATTTCCCATTCCTACTATACCTTACCCAACCCAGAATATTCTTCCCCAATCTAGTGAACGCAATGTTATCTTTATTCTGTAGCTACAAGTGTGTGGTCACTTTACGTGCCAGGAAATATTAATAACGTAACTTCTGTAATATAGACCCATGTGGCTAGCCATTCTGTATTCATTCTCCTAAAACTTCATGATACAATTGAGTGTTTGATTGAACCATGCATTCCTTCACAAATCAAATCGAGCACCTACACTGATAAATAAGCCAATAAACACAGTACTTACCCTCCTGGAACCCGAAGTCTAGGGAAAAAGACAAATAATTATAATAATATATTATGATTATTATAATAGGAAAAAAAAGACGCCCCCAAACGTGTCAAAAGGTGAAAACCCAAAACTGAAACAAACCAACACAAACTTACCACAAAATTTTAGGAAGAATTCCTATTGTGTATAAACCCAGTTGAAAAACGAATGTCTGATTCTTGTTTTTATCTCATGATTGTGGTCCTAAAAGAAGTCAAAGCCTTTTTTTTTTTTTAATTTCTTTTTTTATGTCTATTTCCTATCTCAGACACCCAGGGTTTGGTACAAGCAGAGAGCTGAGTAACGACGATCCCTTTTCTCTACAAATGATACTTTTTGAGTATGTTTCCTCTTCCATCTTTCTACACTCCATTCAGAGAGTTCCAAAAAAAAAAAAACCACAAACAAAACAAAAAACCCAGCAGGAAAGGAAACAGAGGATTGCTGATGGAATATTAGATCATTGGAATTATAATACTCATGATGCATGCCACTCTTTGCAAAACACCATATGCTTGACTCAACGTCCTGTGCCAAGGAGGTGAAGAGCCAGAAAATATCCTGTTCCTGACTATCTTCCATCCAATGATATTACCATGTATTGATTATTCCTCTCAGAAACCTTTATTTTTTTTTTTCAGATTCCTTTATTATGGCTGTTGTAAAGTGGCCAATCTTGTTAGCCTTTCTGGTGAATGTGTACTCTTCATTTCATTGCAATTGTCACTGGTATTTTTTGAGATTACTAATCACGTACAGCAACTTCCACTGGTATTTTTTGAGATTACTAATCACGTACAGCAACTTCCATATGATTATTGGTCACCTCAATAGCCTCTTCTTGAAGTGCCTGTTTCCGTTCTTTTTAAAAATTGTTTCTACCCAGTTCTTTGTCTTTTTAAAATTTATGTTTAGGGGCGCCTGGGTGGCTCCGTCAGTTGAGCGTCTGACTTCGGCTCAGGTCATGATCTCATGGTTCATGAGTTCAAGCCCCGCGTCGGGCTCTGTGCTGACAGCTTGGAGCTTGGAGCCTGCTTCGGATTCTGTGTCTCCTTCTCTCTTTGCACCTCCCCCACTCATGCTCTGTCTCTGTCTCTCAAAAAAATGAATGTGTTAAAAAATTTATTTATTTGTAGCAGCTCTCTATATATTTCAAATAAGATTCTTTTCTTAGTTATGTGTATTTCAAATAGCTTCACCCTTTTTGTATCTTTTTTCATTCTCAATAGTTTCTTTTGATGAACATAAATACAGTGAAGTTACTATATTAGCTTTTATGTATACTTTTTTTTGACTAAGGCTTTTTGTCTTCCATTTAAGAATTTTCCCCCCTTACTCCTATATTTTTAAAGCTTTATTTTTTATTCTTTTAAATTAAGATCTACAATCGATAACAGGGCTGAAAATGAATGAACTAAGTATGTCAAAAATAAAAAAAGGATGGGGCGCCTGGGTGGCGCAGTCGGTTATGCGTCCGACTTCAGCCAGGTCACGATCTCGCGGTCCATGAGTTCGAGCCCCGTGTCAGGCTCTGGGCTGATGGCTCAGAGCCTGGAGCCTGTTTCCGATTCTGTGTCTCCCTCTCTCTCTGCCCCTCCCCCGTTCATGCTCTGTCTCTCTCTGTCCCAAAAATAAATAAAAAACGCTGAAAAAAAAATAAAAATAAATAAATAAATAAATAAAAAATAAAAAAGGCATAAAACAATAAACCCAGAGAAAACAGTCAATAATAAATATAAAAGCATAAGTTAAGTGTATAGAAAGCTTACACAATAAAAATCAACCATTGTCTTTTTTCTAATTCTTAGAAAAGACAATAAAATGCAGAATGCAAAACTAACAAATATCAGGAATGAAAATAAAAATATCACTATTGATTCTGAGACATTAAAATGATTATATAATGATACAGTGAACACATTTTTGTTAATAAATTTGAATTGACACAAGACGAAATAGACAATAGGCACAATCCTTTAACTGTTAAGGAAATTGAACCTATAATTGAAAACATATCCCAGTCTTATGCATGATTGAAATACCCCCAGCACCTCACAGAGGACTCTAGTTATTATAAATGCCTTATAAATATCTTAAAATGATTAATTGGCTTTTTAGAACACTCTTATAGATCGCTATTGGGAGTATAAGCAACATTTCTGGAGAGAAATATGACAATAAACGAAAAACCGGAAAGTGTGTATTTTTTTTAATAAAACATTTATCCAGAAGAGGTTGCCAAAGATGCACAAAACACTCGTCCCATTTTATTTTTTTATTTTTATTTTTTTTAATTATGCAGGGTTCTTTTAAATTTTTTTAACGTTTATTTATTTTTGGGGTAGAGAGAGACAGAGCATGAATGGGGGAGGGTCAGAGAGAGGGAGACACAGAATCTGAAACAGGCTCCAGGCTCTGGGCTGTCAGCACAGAGCCCGACGCGGGGCTCGAACTCACGGACCGTGAGATCATGACCTGAGCTGAAGTCGGCTGCCCAACCGACTGAGCCACCCAGGCGCCCCAATGCTTGTCCCATTTTAAAAACAATATTACAAGTGTAAGAAACTTCAAGGTATAACGACAGAGAATAGATTAAATCAACTATATGTGTGTAGATATGGGCTAGATTTCCTGAATATTCTGTAGGCATTAACAGCCATCATGTAGAATTCAGTAACATTAGAAAATACAAAATATTATTTAATGAATAAAAAAAATTACAAATAGCAAGTACAGTTTGGTCTCAACTTTATACTTTTGGTTAATAGATTGTATATATCCATAGGTAGAACATACGGTGGGATACATTGTGTGCTGTCAGCGATAAATGTCTACCCATGCCCAAAGTTTCCACTGTTTAAATCAATATAACTTTTTCAGAACAGATTAGCACTGAATGGTTTCTTTTCCCAACTCTCTATAGAAAGCAGGGATTTTGAAAAAAAAGCTTGGTGCATTTTTCAGGAATGTGGAGAAATGAGGACAAATGTTTATATAATTCCCATCTCTTTGAACACGATCTGCCTCACATTCTGCGGTGCTGTAAGTAGAAAGCAGGTACCGAGTAATGAAAATATATGTAGCCAGAGCAACGAATAGAGAGCTATTTTCTAATCTAGGCCAGGGCATGTCCAGGATGAGACACTGAGGATAAAATTGTCTCACTACAATTTTGCCTAGGATAGTACGAAATCAGAGCCAGCCATCCAACTCCGCCTATGCACATATCCTTCACAGGTAATTCACACTTTAAACGTATCAATGAATCCGGACCCTGAAAGAGACACATCTCCAATTTGTTTAGGTTTGCTCGAATGCCTTATTACCACCATTATCGGTACATCAAAGAAGTAGGTATTGTGTGTGAATGATAATTAAAGGTTTCCGAACTCAGCGGTGCTGACCAAGAATGGGAGATTGTTGTCATGAGAAAGATGGCGGTGAAAAAGATTGAGCTACAACAACTAAAAAGGAAGTCCGCCAGATATAGGGATTTTGTTGATGTCAAGGTTCCCAAATCCCGAGAGACACAAAAGGCAAAAGATTAACGGGTTAGGAATCACCTACTCCTATCGTAACATTTGTATTTTAGTCTAGCTGCCTGTTTATTTATCTGTTTTTTCAGTAGTCCATGGTTTCTCGAGTGCACGGCTGTATCGTTTTCAGCTGTGTAACCCTCTACTGAGCCAAGTGTCTGGCATAGAAAAGAAATGCAATAAATGTAAGTTGAGAATCCAAATTTATGAATGAGAACCAAAGGGGGAGAAATAAAAATATGCCATCCAGAAGTAGAAACCGTCAAGTTATCTTTATGCAAAGACCGGGAACTTGCAAAGTTTCAGGGCTTAGGAGTCTAAGCCATTCCCACTTCTGGGGAAAAATGAACATGAGAGCATTGTCCATATCCGTGTCTTGATCAAAGTATCCTTGAAATTTATAAGAAGCAGTAATTTTTTAATCATTGGAACCAAGTAAGAATCCTTATTCCTACGGCAAAAACAAGTTAGATTAATTTTCTTGAGAAAACAGAAAGAAGAAAAAACAACTGAGTTACTAGTCCAACACTGTCCAGTTTTTAAGATCGCCAAAGTAGATTTAAATTTTCACATTCCTGAGATGATGAAAGAAATTCCTGCATTAATACAGAGGCAAAAATATGGAATTGGCTCTTACATCCATTCAAATTTTAAGCCCTAATATTCTCCAACTGCAATGTAAATGTTTCATTTTAGAGACAGTTGTACAGTATATCATAAATTACAGAAAACTCACAATTACAGAAAGAGATAGTCTGGAGACTCCAGATTAAATTTGATGCTTATATGGAATCATATTCTCTTACCTTAGGAACATAGGTAAAGACGTGACAATTTTACGTGGACGTTAGACACAAAGTATTTGGTGGAAACACAGTTTCAGAAAATTAAGTCTCCAGTAACACCTTGGTTTGAGAGCATTATTCACTACGGAAACAAGCTTGTAATCCAAAGTACTTGTACATCAAAGTGAATTAATTTCCCAGTAAGGAATCATGAAAACTCATGATTCATTCCACAACGCAAAATATTTGCATAAAAATGATTACCGTACTGTAATGTAGTACAAAATAAGAAATAAAATGCAAAACATAAAGAAAAATAAATTAACCTGCACTGACCTTTGAAAACCTTCGTGGCCCGAGTGAGGGTGACGAGAGAGAGGAGGGTCACTAATGGACTCGCTGCTATCTATTGGCTCAATGGAATCTTTCTCTCTTTGTGCAACTGTAACCAGGAACCTATCCAATGACACTTGCTTTTGCCTCCTTTTGAGGACTTCTTGGAAATGTGACATTACATTGATGACCACCCACAATCCCACAATGAGGGAGAGAGAGAGAAACCTCTCTCAGTTGTGCTCATGTGACATTCGGCGTCATACTACTCCCATTGTAAGACACCGCTCATTTATCAAATTAAAATTTATTAGAAATGTTTGCTCGTCTTGGGGAACACTCACAGAACAAGTTGCTCGCAATCCTAGGTTTTACTGTGTACACCCGTGAGCTCGTTAACATCTCCTAAATCATTACCTAGGAATTACACTCAACTTTGAAATTTCTAAAAGTATATTTTAATTTATTTTGGGGGCGCCTGGGTGGCTCCGTCGGTTAAGCGGCCGACTTCGGCTCAGGTCATGATCTCGCGGTCCGTGAGTTCGAGCCCCGCGTCGGGCTCTGTGCTGACAGCTCAGAGCCTGGAGCCTGTTTCCGATTCTGTGTCTCCCTCTCTCTGACCCTCCCCCATTCATGCTCTGTCTCTCTCTGTCGCAAAAATAAATAAACGTTAAAAAAATTTTTTTAAATTTATTTTCATGTTATATTCTTTGTCATTTCGTCTTTAAACATACTGGTGATTCTTCTCTGAGTCCAGCTCTGTCCCACAAATTTTGAATACGAAAATTAGTGACGATATCATGTCCTGCATACATATCGCCGCTTTCTCCTTCCACGTACAACTGGGAGGTCATTACCTACCCTCAGAATCCTTCTCATCTCAGGATTTCAAGCAGCCGCTGTCACTGGAAGAAGGTGCGTTCAAGATGCATCCAATTTGCCATTCCTGAGAAGTGACATCAAAGAACTTATGTGTAGCTGGAGACAGTACACATTCCATGAATGTTGGCGTGTTTTAAGGCAATATTTTGATTAGTAAAATGTGTGCTGTATGAGTTCAGTGGAGGGAGAAATCACTGCAGGTGGGAGCAAGAACAGAGGTAAATTCAGGTAACTTGTCTGCCATGGGGTCTGTAAATATAGCTTAGAATTTAAAGGGGGAGAACATTCCAACCGAACAAAGCAGTAAGAACAAAAATGTGGGTAGACGATGAATGTGCTCTGCATTTACAATGATGCAAAGTAGTATTTTTCTTTTAAAAAAGTGAGCTAACGTAATTTCTTAAATCACAAAGAAAATGCCTGATTCTAGCTTATTTTACCTTGATTGTTAAATACGCCTTCCATGAATTTTAAACTTCAGACATTTTCCCCTTCAGCTTGTGGGTTTCCAGCTAGCTCTACATTTTCCAGTCTATCACCTCTTATCCCCTTGAGAATTTTATTTGTCATGCTCTGTACAAGTTGCAGGCTCATGAACACTTCCTTGAAAGGAGCAAAGGACTGCGGTGACAACAACTTCTCATGTACAGACTTGCATGAGCTTATGACGAAATGCTGGTGTAAACAATCATGTCCCAGGAAATCCTCTTGGACTGGCTACTCTCTGGCTTTGCCTTTCACATATCATCCATTGTTAATCTTGTTTAGCAGAAATTTACAGGGTGCCAACCACCCACAAGATTTTGTCCGAAACATTGAGGTTAAAAGATTAGTAAGATTAATAGGCAATGACTTTTGTCCTGAGAGACCAAATGTTTCCGGAAAACAACAGATGCAGATACAAGATTATTTCTAAGAACGGACAAAGTTCAATGATAGATATAGTCACAGAATGTCTTAAGGGCAATACGTGATCTATAACCTAGCTTGGTGAAGGGATAGATCAAGGAAGACTTCAGTGAATTGATGTTAGCCAGGCAAACAAAGAGGCTTCTGATATATCTTCTTAGCAAAGATGGGAGTTATTGCTTATCCAACTGGACACTGGTTTATGTCATTTGCTATCATTGTGGTTCTGACTATCACACCCAACTGATTAAACTTTGGCTTCTCACAAGAGTCTATGCCCATTTCAACACCGCATTGTCATACCCTAAGTTTATAGTTTCGTGTGTGTGCGTGATTTTTTTTTTATGAAAAAAGTGGGATTCTAATTCATAGTATCTGGCTCCAGAATCCGTCCCCTTAAACGCTATCCCACACCATCTTCAACAAATTCCTTTAGCACTTCCTTTGGGTTTCTTTCTTCTCTCTCTCTCTCTTTCTTTTAATATAATTTATTGTCAAACTGGCTAACATACAGTGTATACAGTGTGCCCTTGGTTTGGGGGGTAGATTCCCGTGATTCATCGCTTCCATACAACACCCAATGCTCGTCCCAACAAGTGCCCTCCTCGGTGCCCATCACCCATTTTCCCCTCTCCCCCGGCAGCCCCACCAACCCTCAGTTTGTTCTCTGTAGTTAAGAGTCTCTTATGGTTTGCCTCCCTCCCTCTCTGTTTGTAACTATTTTTTCCCCCTCCCTTCCCCCATGGTCTTCGGTGAAGTTTCTCAAGTTCCACATATGAGTGGAAACATATGATATCTGCCTTTCTCTGACTGACTTATAGTTTCGTGTTTCTGATTTAGCATGGAGAACATTACAATGACTTAGGCTGTGACGGCTCAGGGATGATCTGGGCTGAGAAAAGAAAGTGATTTACCCCGGATCGATGCTTCTCCGAGAGTTGCCCCTGGGTTGGCAACACCAGAAACACCTGAGGACTTGTGAGAAAGGCAAACTCTCAAGCCCCACCTCAGACATACTGAATCAGGAGCTCTGGGGTGGGGCCTAGCAATCTGCTTCAGCAAGACTCCAGATGTGTCTGGTAGATTTAAAGTTCGAGAACAACTCTACTGGATAGGAAACGGGTTGCATCCTACCAGTGAGCATTGGTTTTTCAAAAGTTGTCCGGAAAATCCTCACCAGAAAGGGAGAGAAATGGATGATGGCCATCTGACAAGATACGTCAAAAGTATCTAGGAGGGCAACAAAGTAAGACATGATGACACCAAACTGGTACTCTTTGTGTTCAAGTTCAGTAGTCAGCTGTTCGATTTCCTCCGTGAATGAAGTATTTAGGAAAACAAAGAAGAGAGTAGATGTGTAGAGACTTTTTTTCTATTTGTGTGATCACTGTAATTAGTGAAATAGTTAAGGCAATTTAAAGCAGAACTTTTAAAAATCACATGGCTCTGCTTTAAATCAAAGTCTTCAACTCAGATCTTTCTACTGTATGACATTTCTACTTGGCATTAAAATTTCCCTGTGCCAAGGAAATATGAAAATCCATATCTTGCCATTGTAGCATTTTAATATTCATTTTAATGACATAATATAAAAATTCCACTTTGCTAAGAACATCCAGAGCATAAATACCCTATAATAAGACATTTTAACTTTAATAGCAAGAATTTTTGCTCTTGTATCACTCTAGCATGATGGATAAGAGCATCCAAATTAGGTTTTTAGCACAACCTTTGGACTACATTAGCAAAAATAAATATTAACATAAGAAATGTATGATGGAAAATCTTTAGCACTATACAAAAAATTAATTCCAAAGGGTATATTGATCTTTAAGCCACCTAAAATAAAATGTATGAAGCAATTCTAAATATTTCTGTAGCAAAAGGGCTCAATATTTCACACATTTTTTAGACAACCTAAGTAGAAAGGACTCATTAAATATTGAGACAAATCCTGAAAGCTTGGGTCAGAGGTAGCGGTGTACCTAGAGAGGATTCCGTGATTTGAGAACACGTTCCTGGCAGTGGTTTTGAAGTCAACCTCTCAAGATAGGTAAAGAAGATGACTGTTGTATTTTGATTACCTGCCGAAAAGAGAGTAAATATTCACACAATTTGCTCCCGTCACTTCATGCTCGTTTGGATAAAACAGCTGAGCGCTAGGGAACCCCAAATGCTGAGCAAAAATATTTAATTTTGACAGAGAAACCAGGAAAAGGCGATCCGTGTTGTAAGAAGAGTGTGAGAAAATAGCCATTAATTTTCTCATCTTGTTATGGCTTCTTCCCATGAGTGTCAGTGCAGGAGCTACAATTCTGAGAGGAACCCTGGCTTTCAAACTAGACAACTGAGCACACAAGACCCTTGGCATTGGAGAGCGTGGGGGAAATATTGAGAAGGAGAGAAGAAATACCCAAAGCACACGTCTCAACTGGCAGAAATTCCCAGCTTACGCTCTAAGTTGCGCAAGCACAGAACACATCCAGGAAGCGGAGCAACCATTTGAGAGCTGAACTACGATACAAGCTGCTGTCCACGTCTTACCTGAAACCTTGGTTCTACACTCAAGGGGAGAGACATCTCGGAACAACTGTCCACAGAAGGCAAAGCGGAAGTTGTCATCTGGACCTGATTGGGCTAATCGAGTGGGAAAGAAAAACTCGAAATTCTCCAGAGAATGTTAATGGCTTCCAAAGTCTTGCAACATAATACTCAGAACTCTTAGGACACAATCAAAGTTCTTAAGCCTACAGAGACTCAGGAAAATTTAGACAACCCTCAAAAGAAAAGGTGATCATCGGATGCCGATCCGCAAATGACATAGGTGTTGGAATTATAGCACAAAGATTCTAAAACAGCAACATAACTATTCTTCATAAGATACAAGCAAACATTCTACAGTAAGGGGAAAGGTAGAAATTCTCCGCAGAGAGGTAAAACCTACCAAAAAAATGACAAAATGGAAATGTTAGAATTGTAAAATACAGTATCTGATTTTTTTTTTAATTTTTTAAAAAGTGTATTTATTTATCTAGGGAGGAGGGGGCAGAGAGAGAGAATCCCAAGCAGGTCCCATACTATCGGTGCAGAGGCCGGTGTGGGGTTGAACTCATGAACTGTCCTGGGCCGAAACCAAGAGTCAGACACTTAACCGACTGAGCCAACCAGGCACCACTGAAATTTTTTTAAATCGAGATATGTTTTTCATAGAAGAATGGAGATGGCAGAATCAGTGAACTTGAAGGTGAATCAATAGAAATGATTTGATCTGAAGACCTGAGAACAAAACACACACACACACACACACACACACACACACACACATATATATATATTTTTTAATTGAAGCTTGGGGTCCTGTTGGATATTATCCAGAAGTATAACATTTATAACATTGGAGCCCTAGAGGAGAGGAGAAAGGGATTGACAAAGATAAAATATTTAACCAAATAATGGCTGAAAATCTCCCCAAATTTGATAGACGGCATGAATTAAACTTTCAAGAAAATTAGAGAACGTTGAATAGAAAAATGTCAATGAAAATTATGCCCATACACATAAGGAAACTTCTGTAAACCAACGATAAGAAAACATTGTGAAAACAGAGAGAAAAAAAATGATACATTACATATTGAGAAGCAATGGTTGTAGACTTCTCATCAGACATCTTGAAGGCCGGAAGACAATGAAATACCTTTAATTTGCCCTCCCAGACCCAGCATAGGAAAAAACTGCCAGTGCAGAATTCTATGTCCAATGCAAATAAGTGGGAAAAAGCAAAACAAACAAACAAATAAACAGGTCTTACATAAAAAAAACTCAGAGAATTAGTGAACTGCTTGAAAGTAAATGCTGAAGTTTGAAGACAGAAGGAGAATAATACCAGAAGGAGACTTATAACTCCAAGAATAAAAGAGGGGCAGAAAAAATGGTAAATATCTGGGTAAATATAAAAAGTTATTTTTATCCTCTTAAGCTCTAAAACATGTCAGACTGATAAAAGCAAACATTGCTGAAGGAGGGGACAATATATGTGGATATAACAAATGGGACAAACTTTTAGATAAACTGTGAAAAGATAGGACCCCAAGGAGAACCACCAAAAATATAGAAAGTGATCAAAAGCCAACAGATACATTAAAATGAAATTCTAAGATATTTAAATTGAGGAGAGCCCGGGTGGCTGAGTTGGTTAAGCGTCCCACTTTGGCTCAGGTCATGGTCTCGGGCGTCATGAGTTCGAGCCTGGTATCGGGCTCCGTGCGGACAGCTCAGAACCTGGAGCCTGCTTTGGATTCTGTCTCCCTCTCTCTCTGCTCCTTTGCCTCGTGTACTACCTCTCTCTCTTTCTCTCTCTCTCTCTCAAAAATAAAAAAAAATTAAAAAATTTAAGAAAAAGATATTCGGATTGTTCAAAATATAGTAGGAAGTGGGAAACGGTAACAAAACGAACAGAGGGGACAAACACCAAAACTATTAAATGGTGGACCTACCTCGAACAATTCCAATAATTACGTTACATGGACGTGAGCTACATAACCAATTAAAAGACAGAAACTGTCATGTTGGATTTAAAAAAGAACAAAAACAAGCTGCTGTTCAAAAGAAATTCATTGTAAATATAGTGAGAGAGATAGCTTAAAAGTAAATAGATAACAATATGTATAACACGCAGACACTAATCTAAAGACAGCTCTACTGGATATATTAATATCTGATTAAGTAGATTTCAAAACATTTTCAGCTGTTTCTTACAAAGTTAAACATAAATTGGGGTGCCTGGGTGGCTCAGTCGTTTGGGCAGCTGACTTCAGCTCAGGTCATGATCTCACAGTCGGAGAGTTCAAGCCCCATGTCGGGCTCTGCACTGACAGCTCAGAGCCTGGAGCCTGCTTCAGATTCTGTCTCCCTCTCTCTCCCTGCCCCTCCCCCGCTCGCACTTTGTCTTTCTCAAAAATAAAATAAAAACATAAAAAAAATGTTTAACTTACACATAAATTTTCTACATTGTACTGCAAGGTATTCGCCCAGGTGAAGTGAAAAACTCTATGTATTTCAACATTTTTATGTGAATGTTTGTGGATTTGTTTGTAATTGCCTTAACCTGGGAGTACCTTGCTTGTTCTTCAGATGGGTAATAGATAAACAAACTCTAGTACATTAGTGAAATATGATACTACTCAGTAATAAAAATGAAGGAACTGTTGAAACCTGCAACAACATGGATTAATCTCAAATGCATAACGTTAGCTAAAGAAGCCAGACTCAAAGGGCACTGGATGTATGAATGCACTTATCTGACCTTCCCCAAAAGGGGGAAAACCCTCTAAAAATGGAGGACACATTTTTAAGGGTTAATTGTGGGGAGAAGAGGGGGGTACATTAACTGTGGAGGAACAAAGAGCCATTTGGAGAGGTTGTGTGTGTGTGTGTGTGTGTGTGTGTGTGTGTGTGTTTAGTTTAGTTATTGATTTTGAGAGAGAGAGAGACAGAGAGAGGAGGGAGGGGCAGAGAGAGAGGCAGAGAGAGAATCCCTCCACAAGACTCGATCTCACAAAGCGTGAGATCATGACCTGAGCCGAAGTCAGGAGTCGAGCACTCAATGTACTCAGCACCCAAGCACCCTTAGAGAGATTGTCATGAACAGTTCTGTATCCTGACTGTGGTGGTAGTTGGAGGTAATTTAGTGTTAGTCAAATCGCAAAATGCAAAAACTAAACTCAGTGGGTGAGTTTTGATTTTAAAGTACTATAAACGTCATGTTGGAGCAAAGTGGAAGAAAATTGCCTCTAGACCGTATATGAAATAATGTCGTTAATATTGTCATTACGGTATCGATGCTAACTTTCTTTGCACTCATAGGCGATTGTGCTTATTTGCGGAGAATTTACATACTTTGGGGAGATGGATCCTGAGGTATTTATAAATGAATGTGTTATGACACCTATGACTTCTATTCAAACACTTCAGCCTGACCCAAGTGTAGGTGAAGAAAACAAATGTGAAAAAATTGGCGGTTAGTGAATCTCTGTGAAGGGAATTGAGGGGTTTGTTATGCAAGTCTTTACAATTTGTGTGGGTTTTTTAATTTGTTTGAAAAACACGTTTGACGAAATGAAGACTTTTTCTAGTGTTTTATTCGTAGACTCATTGCTAGAACCTGTTATAATTAATATAATGACTAACGAACATGATAAAGTCATTTTGTATGTTTTCTAAAATTAGTAAAGCTGAAAGGGAACATATCCAGAAGCTCTATGATTTTGTCCAAAGAAAATGGCCTATAAAGGTATCATGGGAGAAACATGGCTTAAAGAGATTATAGTTGGAAGGACAGGGGTTCAGTAACTTCTTTATGAGTTAACATTTAGAACTTTTTTGTTGAAAAACCCATAAGCAAAAGACAGGAACGAAAAGTATACTGATTGACAGCAGTTTACATTTTTTTTCTTTTTTAAGGATCTCTAACAACTGGGGCAAAACTAGAAATTTCTGTGCCATACGGCTGTCGTAAGCAAGAGACTTTGGTTCAGTCACCGTCTTGCAGTTCATGAGTTTGAATCCCACGTCAGGCTTGCCGATGTCAGCACGGAGCCCACTTTGGGTTCTCTGTCCCTCTCTCTCTCTGCCCTCCCCTGCTCGAGATCCCTCTCTCAAAAATAAATAAACATTAAAAAAATCATGAGTGACTCTACATTACCAGGATAAAATATACGTCTTTGAGTCCACTTAACAATTTCCATAGACTGTTCCCTTCCGGCTTTTTCATCTTCTTTTCCAGCAATTGTCCCATCAAAACGAAGCAAGCCAGACTTCCACCAACTTGTAGAGGACTACAGGGATTTTTCCTTTTCAATGTCATTGACAACTCCGGCTGGCTGGCCAAGTCCTTCTCAGCTGTCTGAGCTGGGCTTGAGGATAATCATTTCATCCATAAATCTTTCTATGACCCTCCCCTAACTAGAATGATCACTTATCCCTCAGAATATTCTACTTATTTCTCTCAACTACCCTGAAATTATTTGGATACATCTCTGCCCGTCAGGGATGATGCCTTATTTGTTTTTGTGTCATTAATATCTAATATAGTGAGGTGTTGATTCTGAAATCAACACAAGTCTACTTGATAAAGCACCTTGTGTTCTCCACATGTAACTGTGGTCGGTGACACGGGAGCTAAAGCAAAGTGAAGAAACAAAGCCAAGAGTGATTTTTGCCAGTATGGAAAAGAATTGTTATTCTCTTGACAAAGACAACACTTCGCTTTTGGACTCAAATCTGAGTCATGACAAAGAGACTCAATCCAATTGACTGCAAAACTAAACAAAAAAAATCCCCTGAGTCATCAGAGCAAACGAAACCATTTTGTTTTTATCTACATAGTATCAAAAGCTACTGAAATATAAATGAGAATACCATTGTGAACTTTGTGTATCTAAATAGCCAAGAAGTGCTATTAAATATAAAGGGAAAATTTATAACGATATGTATGTTGCTAAACTTCTCTTAAGTGTATTGTCTTCTATACCCTTATAATTAAAGCATGGTCCTAAGAAGTGCGGTATTTACGTTGCCTAGAGGCTTGTTAGAAATGCGAATTCTCGGTCCCCACCCCACATCTGATTCAGACCATGCATTTAACAAGATCCCTAGGTGATCATACACATATTAAAGTTTGAAAAACACTGTCCTCAAAGATACCTCGGATATCAAGAAGAAAACCAGAGTTTGACTAAACATCTCTGGGGAACAGAAAAAATTTGTATTTACCCTGGTGTCGTCAACTCAGCAGCAGAAGCACACATTCCTAATGCACAAGATTGCTGATAGCATTCGTATCCGTCTTGTATCCGTGTTATCAGGCACCCACACTTGTCTGCATCTGCCTGTTTCCAGATAAAGTTAGCATTTTTGAAATGAGTAGCTATATCAATGTATTGGTGCGCAAATAATCGCCTAGTGTTTATTTTCTGCCTATGGAAGAAGGTGCACGAGTCCACACACCCCAAAGTATCTTCAGAATGTATTCATTCTTTTGTAAATTCAAGGAAGGAGGAGAGAAATGTGTATTTGGGGGGGCGGAGGACTACATTGACTTTGAGAGATGAAACATTAATCGTACAGAAATGGCTCAGGTAACACTGGTTTCCTCGTTAATTCTTTTTCCTAGCTGCGCTTCCGGAAACTGACTTCATTCAGTTTCTCTCTTCAGCTGTAATTTGAAATGCAAATAATAAAGTTATTTAAATTCCTCCTGATTATGCTGGGACTTAAAAAAAAAGGAGAAGAAAGCATCTTTTGCTAAGAGAAATGCTTGAAATGTAATGACCTATTTAGAAGGGAGAAAGTGTATTGAATGGTGTAATAAAAACAGCACTTCCTTTGCATCTGAAAAACCTGTGATTTGACACTTTTTGTTTATCTTTCAAAATAAATAGCACATTAGCTAAGAAGGACTCTGGTAGCTTAACTGTAGAGAAGTTCTGCCGCAGGTTAACAGGTAACGCCTGTGGCAGAATGACATCTACAGGATTCTTCGTTTGCCATCATTCCTTTCTTAAAATCTTCATGAGTCAGTCTTCATGTGGTCTATATGCCAGCATATATGTCTTTTGAGGGCCAGATCAAGAGCTCTGTGGACTGTGTCTGGAAGGAAGCTTTCAGGGATCATACCACAGCTCACTTACTTAGTTTTCTAGAACAACCAAAACGAATGGAAAAATAATTATGCCCACAACCAACCTCGATGCAATAAGAGAAGCCATTGTTCATATCAATTAAAAGCTAGAAATTAGTACGAGCATGAACGTATTTTTAGATATTTTATTTAGTTATCATTATCGTAAACACATTTCAGACAGCACACGTTGATTAATAAATTTTAAAATCTTTAATGAAGAGAATGTAATAGATTAGGTTTTAATTTTTCTACTGACCTAAGTATTGACCTTACAGAGAAATCATTACTCATAAATGCTTACAAATGTAATGTATCTCGTCACTTAAACCAATTCGATTAAATCCATATGTTTCTATTGATTTGTGGGGAGAGTTTGGGGAGAGTTTGTGAGGGTTTTTTTAATGTTTTGTTTTTTTTTTTTTTTGAGAGAGAGAGAGAGAGAGCGTGTGCTAGGGGGGAAGGGGCAGAGAAAGAGAGAGAGGGAAACACAGAATCTGAAACAGGCTCCAGGCTCTGAGCTGTCAGCACAGCAGGGCTCAGATTCACGAGCCATGAGATCATGACCTGAGCAGAAGTCGGACCGACGTTCAACCCACTGAGCCACCCAGGCGCCCTGTTTTTGTTTTTGTTTTTTAACATCAAAGTATACTCTATTTAAAAAGAGGAGTAGATTAAGTCCAAAAGATGAAATGAGGCTGTGTTCACTTGGGTTCTACTCACAATGTGAAGAGTCTCCCCAAGTTTCTGTTTTAAAAAGTCTTTGTTAGTTCTGACCCGGAGTGTTTGTTTGTAATCATCCCTGGGGTTTTGCAGCTTACTTATGGAATGGAAATGAGGGAGGGCTAAAGGTACGAAGAATTTGAAGTCATAAATTCAAAAAATGTTTTGCTAATACCGTAATTGACACATAAGATTTTAAAAGGATGCCCTCGAGAGTGAAACACATGAAGACTTATTCAAAAGGTCAAGGAATGCTCATCTCCCTGCAAGGATGTAACTTCACTTTAGATACACTGGGGACTTTGAGGTTATACAGGAGAGCTGTAGCTAGTATGTTCATGTAGAACAGTCACTAATAAAAATACGACTGTCGTGGGTGCCTGGGCGGCTCAGTTGGTGAAGTGTCCAACCTTTGATTTCAGCTCAGGTCATGATCTCATGGTTTGTGGGAATGAGCCTCGCATCGGGCTCTGCACTGACAGTGCGGAGCCTGCTTGGGATTCTCTCTCTCCTCTCTCTCTTTCTGCTCCTCCGCTGCTCCTATGCATGCATGCACTCTCTCTCTCTCTCTCTCTCTCTTAAAAAAAACATTTTTTAAACATTAAAAAAATATGGCTTTCAGAGTCAAAAGTTAAATCTCAGCCCGGCCACTTTCTAGCTTTTTGATTTGAGGTTTATTTTTTAACGTAAGTGATGGAGTTTTAAAAAGTAACTTAATTTGCAAATATAACAACTTTTTATTTCGGACCACTAGAAATGATATGGGAGCAGATGTAACCAGCCCGTGGTAGTCCCATAAAACTCCCATTTGGTAAACCAGTCCTACCGAAGACTCTAGTCTCTTACAGTAAAGAGCGGAGTCACGCGGTGATGTGTAGAATCCGCCCACGTAAAGTTGCTCTCCTACAGGACAGCTTGCATTGCTGGGTTTAGTTGTCCTTTAAAACTATTGCGTATTATATATTGCCATTTGTAGACCGAGAAAAATTATTTTTAAATTATTTCATTGCAGAAACATAAATATTTCAACTAATTACTTGTAGTCGTGGAGTTGGATTCTTGGTTTTAACACCCACCCGTTGTCCCTTTACCAGGAGCTGATGTAAATCTCCTCTGCCTTCTTCATCATCTTTTACTCAGGTCTGTTGAGTTTCTTGGTTTAATGGTTTGTATCTGCTTTACATGTTTCTTCTACATTTAGTAAGTTTTCCAGTCACCATGTTCTAGCGTTTATGCTGCCTTAACTGCCAAAGTCTTCCACTCGGAAGGCTACTTTTCTGGTTGTTTTCTGTCTTTGGACAGTATTCATTTGTTTCCATTTTTTGTTTATTTTCCCTCTGAAAGTTGATGCGTTTCTTCTTACTATGTTGCGTCCAAACAAATTTTAGATTACCTTTCAAAGCTTTACTCTCTCTTTGGTGAGCTAGGCCTGAGGACATGTTCTAGGTCACCCAGAAATCTGAGTTATCTCATCGAGTGTCTACTTACAGCATCAATAATCCAGTTGGTCTCATTGGTTTATTCCTAGAGAGACATTCCCTCACGATAGCTTTGTTTTTTCAATCTGATTATTTCAAAAAATATTCCTTGAGCAATTCCTTTGTTTGGAATTTTAGAACTGGAATGTGAGAGTGGACGAACAAATAAATTAGAAATGGAATACGCCTTCAAGGAGCTTACAGACTAAGGTGAGACTAAAACATACCTCCACATACAATCCAGTGTCCTTAGATAGGTAGTCAGTAAATAAATAAAAGAGGTGAAGGAGGATAGGGTAGAATATATGTGGGGAATAGCAAGAGATCTGGTCTGATTAATTTAGCGGTGAGTAAGGAGAGAAAGATCAAACTTGGAAAAAAAATCCAAGTATCATTTCTATTCTTTTAAATTTGTTGTTGAAGTGTGTGTTGTGGTCTTAAATGAGGTCTAACTTTTGGGATGCTCCATGTGAACTTGAAAAGAATGTGTTTTCTGTTGTTGGATGGAGTGTTCTATAAATATCAATGACATCAAGTCAATTGATAGAGCTGTTCAGGTCATCTATATCCACACTGATTTTCTGCCTGCTTGATCTATCAATTACTGACAGCAGACTATTCAAGTCTCCAATTATATTAGGGGATTTGTCTATTTCTCCTTCAGTCCTATTAGTTTTTGTCTCATGTATTTTAACGTCCTGTTGTTAGGTGCATACATGTTCAGAATTGTTATGTCGTTTTGTAGTATTAGTCCCTTTATCACGTAATGACCCTCTTTATCCTTGGTAATTGTCCTTATTGTAAGGTCTGAAATTAATATAACTATTTCCACTTTCTTTCTTACCTTCTTTTTTCATATCAGCATGACATGTTTGTTTATCCTTTTAATTTTAACATTTCTGAGTATAAAGATGTGGTCTAGAAATCTAAATGAGTTTCTTGTAGACAACACATAATTTGATTTTTAAATACAATCTTACAATTAAATAGTGTGTTTAGACCATTCACACTTAAAGCGAGTATTGATATGGCTAGAATAGTATCTAGCATTTTTCTACTTGCTTCTGACTTGTTGAATTTGTTTTTTGTTTCTCCCTCCCACTCTTTTCCACCTTATGCTTTATGTGATTCCATTTTCTCTTCTCTCTTTTCGTATAATTTTATGCTTTCTTCTAAGCTAGTGATTAGCCTAGAGTTTATAATATACATTTTCACAGGATCTACATCCACCTTCAAATAACATACCTCTCCGTGTGTTGCACAGGTAGCTCATAACAAATTATTCCTAATTCCTCTTTCCTAGCCTTTGGGCTATTGATGTCACTCATTTGACTTATATGTATACTAAAATCACGCAATACGTTGTTACTATTATTGACTTAGCATTAATTTAACCTTTAATTGATATTTCTGATTAATTAAAATAATAATAATATACCTTATGATTTCTCCTATCCTCAATTTCTTATGTACATCCAAAGTTTTGACCTATGTCCTTTTTCTTCTACCTAAAAATTTCTTTTAACGGTTTGTATAGAGGAGGTGTGCTCTCAGTGAACTCCTTCAGTTTTTATTTGTCTGAGAAAGACTTTAATTGACCTTCTGTTTTATTGTTATTATTATGATCAATAGGTAATTGACCTATGTTAGTGTCAGGTTTACAACATAGCGATAAGACAATTCTACACATTACTCAGTGCTCACCATGGAACGTTTAGTCATCATCTCTCGCCATATGTTATTACAATATTATTGACCGTATTTTCTAGGATGTCCTTTTCATCTCTGTTACCTATTTTATAACTGTAACTCTCAGTAACCTTCACCTACATCATCCCTCTCCCCCCTCTGGAAACCACCAATTTATTCTTTTTAGTTATGAGTCTGTTTCTGTCTTTCTTTGGTTTGTTTTGTTTTTTTGGATTCTATATGTGAGTGAAATCAGATGGTATTTGTCTTTCTCTATTTGACTCACTTCATTGAGCATAACACCCTGTAGGTCCATCTTTGTTGTTGCAAATGGCAAGATTTCCTTCTTTTTTGTGGCTGGGTAATATTCCATCGTGCATATATATATATACCACATCTTCTTCATCTATTCATCTCTGCATGAACACTTGGGTTGCTTCCAAACTTGACTATTGTAAATCAGGCTGCAGTAAACATAGGGGTGCATATATCTTTTTGAATTAGGGTTTTTGCTTTCTTTGGGTAAATCCAGTAGTGGAATTGCTGGATCGTATGAGAGTTCTATTTTTTATCTGGTGAGGAATATCCATACTGTTTTCCACTGAGGTTGCACCAACTTACATTTCCATCAACAGTGCACCAGGGTTCCTCTTTCTTCCCATTCTCACTGACACTTTTTGTTTCTTGCCTGTTTGATACTAGCCATGCTGATTGGTGTGAAATGAAATCTCCTTGTGGTAATGTTTGTGTTTCCCTGACGATTAGTGATGTTGAGCGTCTTCTCATGTGTCTGTTGGCCATATGTGTTGTGCAGGACTGCAGAATTCTTTTCTCCCAGTGGGAATAAAGTTCAGAACTGCACTCTGGTGAGGTCTTTTTTTTTCCCTAGAGATAAGCCTTTGTTACAGAAAAGGCTCTGGACGTGTCTACGAGAGGAATCCTTCTTGGATCCTCACAGGATTCCTAGCAAGAAAGCTCAAAAAAGTATGGCGACCCCTAAGACTGTCAAACAGCTTTTCCCCTCTTGGATCAATCAATCCATTCTCTGCCTTTAGCAGTTCACCAACATTGCCATTTAAGTGTTCCTACCAGTTTGGGTCCCAGGAGCTTCTGTTCCTGGAAAATAGATTTCCATTTCTGTGTTTGTCTTCAGATTTCAGGGTGATGTTTCGACTTGCCACATCAGTTCTCTGATGGGTCTAAGAAAAGTTATTGATGTTTAGCTTGCCCCACTTTTCCTTTTTTGTTTTTATTTTTTTAATGTTTATTTTGGGGAGAGAGAGGCAGAGTGTGAGCAAGGGAGGGGCAGAGAGAGACAGAGAGAGAGAGAGAGAGGGAGACACAGAATCTCAAGCTTTTCCAGGCTCTGAGCCATCAGCACAGAGCCCGATGTGGGGTTAGAACTCTCGGAGTGTGAGATCATGACCTGAGCAGAAGTCCGACGCTTAACCAGTTGAGCCACCCAGATGGGTGCCCCCCTTTTTTTTAACCTTTTTTTTTCTGCCTAGATTTTTCTTATAGGAAGGATGGGAATGACTCTGAGCTCAATGAATATCAGAGATAAAAGCAAGAAATCTTAGAAAAGAAGTTTGGAGCCAAAATATGGAAGGATTTATTCTAGAAATTTGGATTTGAAAACCACTGAAAGTTTGAACAGAGTTCAAACCTACATTCCAAGTAGATACTAAAGGAATACTAATTTACAGTTATGCTAAAGTTGGTTAAAGTCAGAAGAGACAGTGGGATGGAACACCAACTGGAAGGTTACTGATGTCTCTGCAATGAATATTGACAGCTTAAGCACAGGTAGCAAGAGTGATAACAGCGAAAAAGACGGGCATAAGAACTTCAAAAACAGAATAGATTCATGAGTTTACAACTCATGGCAAGTGGAGGAAGAGAAGGGAAAAGGAGCAACCAATGTCGATTCAACGATTTTAAGACCATGGTGAAGGCAGGGTGGTGACTTTCACAGTAACAAGGCCTAGAAGAGAAAGCAGAAGCTTGAAAGGGACATGAGGATATTATCAGGGTATGGAAGTCACCATTTAGAAAAGACCGTCATGCAGTTAAAGTCAAACAGTGTACTAAAAATAAGGCAGCTGGAGAAGTATATGGGAGTCAGTCACATGGAGACTGTAGTTGAAGTCATGTGGCTGATTGTTTTCATGCATATGACTTTTAAAAATATTTTGTTGAACAAGATTTATTAATCACCAATACTTATTAATCACCCAATTTAATCAAAATTAGTGTTTATGCAGGTATTGTTGGCTCTCTCTCTTTTTTTTTCAATCATAGGCAAAAGGGATTTAAAACAAGATACAATTAGCTGTCAATGAATAAAGTATTACCTAATGGATGCATCAAATGTGGGCCACATTTTTAATGGACCTCCAATGGTGTCACATTTATCAGGCTCAAATATATACCCAGAGGTATTAAGGAAGTGTAAATTTATGGACACAATTCATTGGATGTGAAGTTGACCATAACACATGGTTATTTTCATCCTGACATTACTAACGATGGAACTGAAATGCACTTGAATCTTTCCAGAAACATCAAAGAAATTCCCATATAGTTGATATTCATAAGTACTTTACCCAGGAAAGTAGATTTCTTTTGAATTATGTACATTATGATACATTCCAATTCCATGTGTTTGTAAAGATAAACACCTAGTAACAGTGATTAAGAGGAGAGAGTATAGAGGGGAATGATTTCTAATATTACAGTTATATATTTAGGGAACGCCAACATCCACTGTAAAGAAGCAACTAAAATATTGAGCACATTGATCATATTGTGTTCGAGCCCACAACTGAATTTGGATAATCAAAGAAAAAATTTGGTGGCCCAATGATTACTAACCAACTCTTTTCAAAATCAATTGACTTCTGAACGAATAACATTGTGTTCTCATTGAGAGGGTCAAATTACCCAGAATTTGAGCCTCACGTCAATTTATAAATAGACAGATCACCATAGACACATCACCCAGCATGGCTCTGTTCTATTTCTGCGAGTTCCTGCTTGTCACGTTTATAATTAGACCCTGGATTCTTTCTACAGCCATTTTGCCTTTGCATCTCCAGAATTCCTTGAGGATGTGCTCGTGTTGTCATGTAGAAGATGAACTAGTCCATTGGACGGGGACAACACATTTCCATGGGAATCGATGTGGTCATAAGTCACAGATGCTAACCTGGGTGTTCTTGGAGAAATGCTCTTGAAGAGCATTTGTGGTAGGATGCGAAGCTATACCACCTCCAATATTCTCATGGGAGGTTGTGACTTCTGTGCAATGGCAGCCCGTATGTAAATAGTATAGACTTATATTTTCAATGCATATGGCCTCACTGTAAAAACACATTTACAGTTACCATTTATTTTTAAATAGTTCTTTTTTTTTAATTAAAAAAATTTTTTTTTTTTTACTTTTGAGAAACAGAGTGAGACAAAGCGTGAGCGGGGGAGGGGCAGGGGGAGAGAGGGAGACTCAGAATCTGAGGCAGGCTCCAGGCTGTGAGCTGTCAGCACAGAGCCCAACATGGGGCTCGAACCCAGGAACCATGAGATCATGACCTGAGCCAAAGTCAGACGCTCAACCTACTGAGCCACCCAGGTGCCCCTTAAATAGTTCTTGAATTAACAAGGTACCCTGTCCATTCAAGGATTTCAGTGAGGCTCCCCACCAATCAGGACGCGAACTCTCCGACTGGAAAATGAGGACAATGAAGGAAAATGAACTCACGCCCATCTGGAAAAGGATAGGAGGGATTAGAACTGAGGCAAAAGGACTTTCCATTAAAGAGCAGCCGGTGCTAGGGGCACCTGGGTGGCTCAGTTGGTGAAGCGTCCAACTCTGGGTTTCAGTCCAGGTCATGATCTCCCCGTTCGCGAGTTCGAGCCCCGCATCAGGCTCTATGTTGACAGTGTGGAGCCTGCTTGGGATTCAGTCTCTCTCTCTCTCTCTCTCTCTCTCTCTCTCTCCCTGCTCTCTCTGCTCCTCCCCTACTCACGCACGTGTTCTCTCTCTGTGTCGCTCTCAAAATAATTACAAAAACTTAAAAAAATTAAAAAAGCAGCTGGTGCTACCTGGCAAACTTTCCATCTTGGCATGGGCAGCTGGACGAGAAGACACAATTTTACATGGTTCCTGACTCAGATTAGTTCCCTCTGTTGATCAAAGACACAAAGCGCTTGTTTTCCGCTTCATTTTGTATTCTGAGGACAAGGTCCGAACATATGACGAAAGCTAACTGAGGGGCACCTGGGTGGCTCAGTTGGTGAAGCGTCCAACTCTGGGTTTCAGTCCAGGTCATGATCTCCCCGTTCGCGAGTTCGAGCCCCGCATCAGGCTCTATGTTGACAGTGTGGAGCCTGCTTGGGATTCTCTCTCTCTCTCTCTCTCTCTCTCTCTCTCCCTGCTCTCTCTGCTCCTCCCCTACTCACGCACGTGTTCTCTCTCTGTGTCGCTCTCAAAATAATTACAAAAACTTAAAAAAATAAAAAAAGCAGCTGGTGCTACCTGGCAAACTTTCCATCTTGGCATGGGCAGCTGGACGAGAAGACACAATTTTACATGGTTCCTGACTCTCTCAGATTAGTTCCCTCTGTTGATCAAAGACACAAAGCGCTTGTTTTCCGCTTCATTTTGTATTCTGAGGACAAGGTCCGAACATATGACGAAAGCTAACTGAGGGGCGCCTGGGTGGCTCCGTGGGTTGGGCGTCCGACTTCAGCTCAGGTCGTGATCTCACAGTTTGTGGGTTCGAGTCCTGCACTGCTCTCGCTGCCGTCAGCACGGAGCCCACTTCAGATCCTCTCTCTCTCTCTCTCTCTCTCTCTGCCCCTCCCCTGCTCACGCTCTCTCACTCTCACAAGTAAATAAACATTAAAAAATGTACTTAGGAACAATACAGACCGTACATATAACGAGTCTTAATAGAGCAAATATTCTCTAAGAAGCACTTCTACGTTATTTTCTCTTGGTGATAAAAATACACGCTAACTTCCGAGAATTTCAAAAATCGAGGGAAAGGAAGCACAAAATAAAAATCACTGGAATCCTCGAATCCAGTAACCACCTTTTGCCATCTTGGCTCATGTTCTCCTAATCTCTTCTCGAGCACTTTAAAGAGAACTACCAAAGCCAGAAAGAGTTTAACTTTTCTCCCGGAATATTCATTTTTCATTTCTATAATGACATTTTTATTTTATGAACATAGCTGCACATTCTAAATGACTGCAAAAAGTGAGTTAGAAATTTTGACCGAGGGGCGCCCGGGTGGCTCAGTCAGTTTTAGGTGCAGCTCCAGCTCAGCTCATGATCTTGCAGTTCGTGAGTTCAAGCCCCACACCCAGCTGTCTGTTGTCAGCACAGAGCCTGCTTCAGACCCTCCGTCTCCCTCTCTCTCTGCCCTTCCCACGCTCGCACATGTGTGCTCTCCCTCTCTCTCAAAAATAAACATTTAAATTTTTTTTTAAGAAATATTGACCACAACGTCACTTGTTGGCTTAGTTTTCTGATCTCCTGGGAGCTGTTGGGATTTTCCTGACTTAAATAAACGGACCACTGTCCTCAGCTTCACCATTTGAAAGACATTTTGAACATAACCTTGAATGATCCCACTTCAATACCACGCACAAGGGAGAGAGAAAACATGCCATTTGAATAAAGGACAAATATGCAGCGATTAGTACCGTAAAGAGGAGAGATATTGCTTTTGTGCAGTGTCCAACAGGGTCCCACGTACTCACCTGTCTCAGAGTGCGCCGGGAATTGGAATGTTCCACTTCCACGCGTATTAGACCCATTGTTTACAGCGGTTCTCACCTTTCCTTTTTTCACCTTAAAATACATGTCAACGGATATGAAGGGATCCATACGCGTTAACCCGCTGGTTTTGTTTTGTTTTGTTTTTTATCATCGCAACCTCACGATTTGCTTTAACACCCTCCTCCCCAAGCCAAAGGGGCAGCGAAAACGCCGAGCTTCCATATCTCTTACCCCTCTTCTCGCTAAACTATCACCAGGTTCGAGCTTTAAAATTACATTCGCCGACAGCTCAAGTTGGGGGCATCAACATGTTTAATTCATTTGTCATTAGGCCATGTGACATCTTGTTCCTTCAACTTTGCAGCCCTTACAGCAGCCTAGCCAAAGTCCCTCTTCTCTGCGTGGGCTAGTTAAGATGTATCTGGCTGTTTTGCACTATCTTTAGTATGCAGGGAGCACACAGATGGAGATAAAAGGCGAAATGTCTATCTTTGAGTCCTCGGCAATACCGAATAAGTTATCAACCCACTAACATGCATGTCTGAATAGACTCCTTTGGCAACAGTGAGATGTTATCTTCCGTGACATGTGAATTCCTCCCTCATGTCAATCCATGAAAGTACTAGAAGCTGAACGCACTAGGAAAATGAATGTGGCAACACCACTGGGAATGTGAGAGCATCATATTTCCCCCCCAGCCCCTTAAAAAAAAAAAAAAATTCTCCAGCCGCATCCTCCATATATACATATAAATTAGTCATTCTGAATAACCGCTTGACAATCCGTGGCTTTAATCTCATGGAGTAGGCGTGGGGAATATACTCTGTTTGATGCTCGGGGGCCTGGATTTTCCCCTTCAATTTTGCCATCTTCCTTCACCAAGCAGCCCACACAGATGGAACTGGAGACACGCGGAGGTTGCAAGCTGGGCGGTTGTGCTGCCCAAGTAAGCGTGTGCTTGACTGTGGCGTGACCCGGGGTAGAATGCCCCCCACCTCCGCCACCCCCCCCCCCCCGGGCCAAAGCAGGTGCGAGGTCCACCTGCTTCATTCATAAAAACGATCGTAGAAACGACAGGTGGCGTCGTGGGAGGAAAGGCCACGGCCCGCCAGATGCTACGTAAGCAGGTAACATCCGTGGGCCGCGGGTTGCTCCCAATAACCCTGTAAAGCTGCATTTTATTTTTATTTTACAGAAGGGAAAATGGAGGCATAGCAAGCCTAGACAAGGCCAGGGAGCGGAGAGGTGGCGTCGAAACCAAATCCTGTGGCGCTCGAACCCGTTCTGATCATCTTGCGCTCTGTGGTTGGTCTTCTCCCTGCCTCCGTTTTTCCGCCTGTTGCCTGTTCCTGCCTCATTATAATCCTGTAAAGTAGGTTTTGCTCTCCCTGTGCTTAAATGCAAAAACACTCAGAAGCAGGACTCAAAGAACAGACGCCTTTGTAGAAACTTCCCAACCACCTATTTTATTTAGTTGGGTAGGATTCAATCACTCACCAATCTATTTAATAAGAATGTGGGTTTTTAGCCCCACGTATTTATTTTGACAGAGAGAAGGGTGTGTGAGCAGGGGAGGGGCAGAGAGAGAGGCAGAGAGAGACAATCCAGGCGGGCTCCAGGCTATCAGTGGGCTCGAACTCACGAACTGTGAGAAGGAACCTTAGCCAGACCCAAAAGTCGGATGCTTAAGCGAGTGACCCACCCCGGCGCCCATAAAAATGTGGTTTTAAGCACAGGACTGAAATGATGCAACTTCGTTTTATTTCTCGAACTCGGATTGAGACTTGGATCTAACTTATTGGACTTGGCTTGAACTTGGATCTAACTTATTGGACAAGCAGTTAGAAGCACAGTGAGGTTTGCAAAGCTGGAATTTGAGAATACAAAGGCACGAAACTTGACGTGCTGGCCGTAAATTGCTCACGTTAATTTCCACTAAAAATATGTTATATGCAGTCTAGATGCACCATGGCCATCCTAGGACCAATAAATAAATAAATAAATAAATAAATAACAATTAAAAATGAGCCTTTATTCCAAAAAGCACTACCATGATAAAACGAAAAACACAGAGAGAGGACTATCAACACTGAAATGCAAATCAATGAATCAATCTTTCTATCTGTCTAGAGAATGATATAAATAAAGCAAAATTTATACAAAGAGAATAGTACTAGCTAATGGGGAATCTGTAGCAACATTTAATTAACCATAATTTTATTCAAGAAGCAGTTAGGAAAACTTTAATCCTATATAGGGAACTCTGCTAGGCGATATAATTAATATAAAATTAAAAAAAAAATTAAATGTCATCTCTTGAAAAGTTTCCAAACGCTAAGTAGGAAAGAAATAAAACCCGTAAGAAACACAAAAGAAGCATCAAAACCGGGAATACGTGCGTTCTGCATAAAATTTAAGAGACACAAAACAGAGCAACAATTCAGAGAAGGTGACTTTATTTAGTTCAGGAAGAATTCTTAGATGAAGAAAGATGAACTGAATTTTGAAGACAGTTACGGGCACACGCTGGAGAAAAAGGATCAAGGCCAACGTCACTTACAAAGCTATGGATATCCCAAGCAATGTCAAAGGGCCAACCGTAAGGTTTGAAAGGTGGGATCGTGAAATGATAGTACCAATTAATATCACAAAATAGGATCACTGATGCCAGATAATGGTGAGAGGGTATAAATGCCACGGTGGGGAGTTCATTGGGATCAAACCAATGATAAGAGGCCAATATAGATCCTGGAGTGATCTATAAGACACAGTGCAATGGGTCGATGGAAACATGGTGGAAGCTTTGTAAAGAACCTTCTTTCTTGGAAGGAAAGGAACCACTATTAAAATCCATATGACGTAACTCCAAGCCTCAGGTGGAGTTTCAAAGATTTGTCAGGTTCCTCTGAGTCTGAAACATTCTTGAGCAATGTCCTCAGGTCTTTCTTCCGCCACTGTGGAATGCCTCACACACGTGGACAGGACCGTCATACCGAAAGAAGATCAAAATGCTGTGCAATCTAGTTCCCAGTTATTCCAGTTGGAAAACCATATTATTATGATTTTGAATATGTAGAACATGGTCTCTGAGACGTAAACAAAAGTGAATCCTCCCATAAAGCCAGAAACTAATGCAACCAAGGGGACGCAGGCACATCTAAATCCACACCCATACCCTCAAGATGGTTATATTCCACACAAGAAGACAAGGTTCATGATTCTCTCTCTTTTTCCTTCCCCATATAAATATTGGCTAAGTACTTTTCCATTTAAATATTATGTGCCAGCACTCATAGATTGGTAGATTATAAAATGAATTCTCATCCTCCCCATTTCCCTGTGCCCTCTCTCCCCTTCTCTATTTGCATTGGCATGAGAACCTCTAGTTCCACTAAATGAGTCATTTGGGACAAGAAAATTAATTTATTTGAGCAGATGTATATAAACGTTGCTCAGAATAGAATCACAAAACAGCCCACTATTTACATAAGGTCCCTATAATTGATGACCTTTTATAGTTTTGTGTGAAGAATCCAAGGAGCTGACTAAGAAGCTACATGGGAAATATCAACATGATTAGAAATACAAGCTCATCTCTTGAATTCCAATTCTGTGGTGATACACAGTGAGCCCAGATGAGAAAAATAACCACAGAATTCCTCTGCGCAACTGATACCATAGTTTGAAAGTGTCAAAATTATGGTCTTCGACGTTGTTCGCTACAAATGTTGAGCTCCACTTTTTGGCCAAGAGTAGGAAATATCTAAGTTTTAAAACAAAACCAAGCATTCGTCTTGCATTCTACTTCAACAGCACCATTCTATTTATATTAAAACCAATCATCTCCACTGTGTGACATTTTCAGACTCCTCACTGTAGATCTTTTGCACTAAACGGAGAACACTGTGTGTCCAAAAGCTTGTGGCTAAGCGTAATTCTTATTTTATGGATCAAAGAATTTTCCTCAAGACGAAGACCTTTCATTCTGCAATATTGCAGATTTCTGTACTTCTTTACCAAAGTGGGGAAGAAAAGTCATGGTTTGGACTTAGGCTTCTTGACAGCTGTGGATGGAGTTTTCCAAGGGAAAAAGAAAGGCCAGGTGAAATTACCAGAACACATTTCTCCAAACATCCATGCATCCACGGATGGAATCGCAAAATACTTGAAAAAAGTAAATAAAATAACTTGATAATAAGAACCTACTCTGGACAAGAACCGACTATCTGAAACTTAAGTGCACATCATTATAAATGGCAATTTATTTTGAAGTACTAAATGTAAAAACACAGTCCCTTCCCTCAGAGAGTTTATAAGGTAAAAAGCCCAAGAAAGGCAAATAAAAAGAGGCGGGGAACGAAGAGAAAAAGCTAAAGGAAAAAGAGCACATTTTAGGGAAGAACCAAAAAACAAGTGATTTTCAGTGGAAGGCAATGAGAATCTGGCAAGTTTTTATCAAAATCCCTTCCTGACAAGAATTTCACGAAGTCAGAGGAACAAGTCTGTTTCCTACCAGGAGTGGTAAGAAAACAAAACTCAGTGGCTAATAAATATGTGCCCATCTACGGGTGCAGAAATTAGCACCCCCAAACAATAATGACGATGCTTGTCCAAGGGACATAGAAGCAGATATCTACTCGTATACTCACTTATCCCGCAGTAGGATTTATTTATCCTCCTTTGGGGAGGCAGGGACACATCTCCAGGAGACAATGCAAGTGCATACACCACCCAGAGGCAAAGGCAGGGCCTGGCCCTCAAAGAGCTCACAGTTTAGTGACCAAGACAGAGGAGGTGATCCCAAGTTAACACAGCTTGTCGGTGCTATGCTAGAGAACTGGGTGTTGTGGGAACACAGACAAGGACCTCTGGTCCGCTCTCAACAGCCTCACTCAGGCTCAGAGGCCGATCCATCTTGGTTTTCATAGGAGCAAGACCATTATTAACCATCAATGGAAGGTTAGGTTAAAAAAAAAAAAGATCTTAACAGGCTTTATACACTGGGAGCAAAACTGTAGGACAAAATGAAAGTGGGATATGATTCCAGATAACTGCATATACCCATGTTTTTGAATTTGTCACCTTTACTCATCAACAGGAAGTTACATATATTTATTATAGCAAATGGGTTAAAAATGAAAATAAAGTACCTCGGGACACCTCGGTGGCTCGGTCGGTTGAGTGTTAGACTTTGGCTCAGGTCATGATCTCACACTTCATGAGTTCGAGCCCCGCGTCGGGCTCCGCGCTGACAGCTCAGAGCCTGGAGCCTGCTTCGGATTCCGCGTCTCCCCCTCTCTCTGCCTTTCCCGCATTTGCACTCTGTCTCTCTATCTCTCTCAAAATAAATAAACACAAGAAAAAATTTTTTAAAATTAAAAAAAAAAATAAAGTACTTCTAATTTAGCCACCCCATTTACTGCTGATATCATATATTTTCTCGGGTCGCATTTTCTGAACCACCCCGAATATTGAACTCTGTATTTCTAACCTTGTATTGTTAAATGTCCTTAAAAAGCTTTCTGCATTCTCTAAGCAGCATCCCCTCCCCAATATTTTCCCCACATTTCCACTGGGGAAGAAATACGTGATGTCTCCAGTCTGTGTGTGGGATGCCGATGCTTCCAGAATGAAAGATGTGTTGAGTAATCCTGGAGACAACCCGGTTGATGTATCAGAATACATTTGTTTTTACCGTCCTGTTAACGCACTATCTTATCAATGTGTGCTTTATCTCTCCAAATAGAAGGTAGAATCTGTGTGGGCCGGGACTGTCTCTTAGAGTGTCTGTATCTTCTATGACACCCGTAAGGAGCTGGGCATATAGTCAGTGTCAAAAAAATCCTTGATCAATTGATCTGTCAGGTCTCAGACTTGGGTAAGAATTTAATCACACGCCATTGGCCTCGCATGCTTAGGACTTGGCACTCAGTTTAACTGGCCAGAGATGAATAGAGATTTGAGGCACAGCCACCTGGACCTTCACCCATGAAATCCCGGGACTTGCATGTTGTAAACCTTTTAGACTCTTTCAATGTTAGAACCATAAATTACGTAATTCTTTTTAACACCAATTACCATGATTTGATCCCTTGAAACACTTTCATTAGTTGACCCCGAACTTCAGTGAGCTCATATCTGAACCTGAATTATTATCCTTTTTTTTCTTTCTTTTTAATTTCTTCAATTTTCCAAAGGGAAAGCACCCCGAGGGTGGCCTTCCTCTGAGGTGACAGTGTGATGTAATAACACTCAGGTCACAATGTCATGAGCCATTGTCCAGAAAGTGATAACCCCCTTGTCCACCAATCTATCCTTGAGTGCTGAGGTTGGATTCAATCCGGCCAAATGGGAAGTGGCCGGGCAGGCTCAGATATTTGCCCCCAGACAGCCTGCACGGAGCTATTTTAAGCACCCTGAACAGCATGAAAAATCACAAAGCAGCAGGAACATTCACCGTGACACTCTCCTGTAGAATCCGTTCCCGTGACAGTTAGAATTTGTTTGGTACGTTCCTCAGTTAGCTGCTTCAAAAAAAACAAAAACAAAAACAAAAAGGAAGAAAAGGAAAGAAAGAAAGAAAAAAGAAAAGAAAAGAAAAGAAAGAAAACAGAAAAAAGAAAGAAAAACAACAACAAGGAAAAACATAACGGCCTTTTGCCCCCCTTCTTCCCCCTCCTCCCCTCCCTGAGGGCCTCAGCTTGTGTCTGTGCGCAAGTCAAGTCCTGGGGTCTTGGGTGTCAAATGTCAGGCCTTGTACTGAGCTGTCAAAGAGAAGAATAGCCTGGGATGATTGATGACGGGGAGGCTTGAAACCCACACCTCCACTGAAAATGCTGCTTTTACAAAAAAGCTGGGGCTACCCACAGCGCCTATATTCAAGGTCACTTGGCATACCATTACACCCACCGCTTGGGCTCCCAACAAGCAGGGCCATTCACACAGGGGCTGACTTCTCTCCTCAGCTGTGCTCACTGCCTCCCCCTTCCCCCCCTCCCTAGCTCCCCTCATGAGCCCTGGCCCAAGTGTTGGGATATGGAATCCCAGTCAAATAAAAAGATAAACGAAACGGTATGACCTTTTTGTTTTGTTTTGTTTTGTCTTGTTTTTCTTCAGGCTACATTTGCTCTGAGAAGCCATGGGGCTGGAGCTTTCTGGAGCACAAGTCAGATGACAAGATTATTAATGGGAGCAGGGCAATGTCATATCTGATTTCATGCATATTCATGAAGGGAGCCACACAGCTGGGACCATGCGCTGTGGAGAGGGAAAATAAAGAGGGCCCTACCCCCCACCCCAGGCATGAAGAATGTCATTGTGGAGATGAAGAGCCTGACTGGAAAAGTTTAAGTGACTGTATCCTTCGTTTTGAGAACCAAAAGGAGGTAAGAACTTACAACCACAACTACCACAAACACCAGCTTTGGCTCCTCCCGCCAAACTCCATAACTCAACACTGACATAGAGCCTCATACCTTAAATCACCTACCTAGAAGCTCTCCTCTTTGACATATGCACGGGGACAATCTTTGCAACAGTGTCAACAAAAGGAGTCAACGTGTTGAGACAAGAACGAAAGAAAGAAAGAAAGAAAGAAAGAAAGAAAGAAAGAAAGAAAGAAAGAAAAAGAAAGGAAGGAAGGAAGGAAGGAAGGAAGAAAGAAAGGTAGGTCAGCGAATAGAAAGGAGTTGCTCATGGCAGTTAAAACATTGCCTATTCTCCCAATAAAGGACAAATTATGATTAGTGATAGATTTGGGGGGAAAAAGTAAGGTCCTCAAGAGGAATACCTACACCTGTAGGAACCAAACAGCTGCTGGGAAGCATTTCCCTTGGCCACCCAGCCGGGTCCGACCAGCCACAGGGAACAGTGGGTGGTTAGGAGAGGCCAAAAACCAGATGCCTCCAAAACAATAAAGGTGGCCATGTTGGACTTTTCTTGTTTCTGACGTATTTATTTATATATTTTACTCTGCGTATCAATTCCCTTCAAAGTTCACAGAGGGTGCTGTACGTAGTAAAGATCTTTCGTGCAGTTTTACCCCAAGCTGTCAACGGCATAAAAACATCAGTTAACGGTTGGATTTAATACCGCTGTTCTCTGAAAGAAGACTAACCCGCTATGGAGTAGGGGCAGACATTTTCGAGACTGTTTTCTTTCCCTCCCTCGATTGGAACACTCTTTACCAACCTAAGTCCCTTCTTAAAATCTCTCTCATCTCCCTTAGGAAGCCTGGAGAACGGGGCATACTGGGTAGCCTTATCAGTTAGGCTAAGAAGTTTAATGATATTTAACCAATGTTCATAATTCTGGAAATTGCCACGAAAGGATAAATTCAAAATATGAAACAACATGACCAAAATAAGTCATTGCGATGTTATTTATGTTGATGTAAAAATAAAATCAATAGAAAGAAAAAAATGAGTTAAATGTGAAACCACAAACGATTAGGTAAATTTATGTTTCATCAATTGGAAGCAATAAAGTGTATTGACATATTCTGACCAATTTTTGACAGGAAACAGGGCAAAATACTACTCCAGGATTATTTTTCTTGTAATTTTGAAAATGGCCTGTTATTTTGGAAATGTTGTGTAAATGTCAGTCACTGGCATAATGGGACTTAGGCTATCTATTCATGATATTGAATATTGAAGTAAAATAATAAATATGCTTCTACCTATTTAATATCTCCCATATAATGATAAAATAGAGGACAGTCACCTTATTCGATGAAGCCATTTCCACCCATATCGTCACTTTCTTGTTTCCAGAATTTCCAGAATTATGCCATTCGAGAATATTAAGGAAGCAAGCGATAATCAGTAATTTTTAACTATATACACTAAATTATAATTCAATCCTGGCTTTGCGTCTCAACTATCCCTGCGGAATACGAATGGGAGCAGTGACAAAAGACGAGGTTTTCCATTTTTGTAGGCTCGGAAAGTGACTTCTTCCTCCCTTTCCTTCCCTTACTTACATGATCCACCATATACATAAGTCACTTGCAAATAATAGCGTGAGATGCAGGGACCCCAATTTCAATAAACACAAAGTGAAGGCTCTCTCTTCCTCTCTTTGTCCCTCCCTGTCTCTTCTCTCCCTCCCCCCCCCTTTCAAAATAGATAAATGAACATTACATAAAATTAAAATCAGAAACTCTGGAGGTTGACGACTAGACCAAACTTACATCTTTAAAGGTTTCCGGACATATATTGGGGGTTAGCCTGTGGCTGGGTGACGGTGACCTGGTTGGGATGACTGAAGAGAAGGGTCACATATCTCCAGGGAGTTTGTGGTCAGGCCAAAGGTGGTGGGCAACCAGCCCAAGTTTTTACCTGGTCCCTGGACTGCAACCTCTATCTCCCAGCGTGGAGTGATGGTTACAGTAACAAGTAGGCCAGGCACTCAGTTTAGTATCTTCACTCTCCCCAAATGATCCCATGAGGCAGATAGTTTCTAAAGCTCCCATAGGAACTAAATGTATCCAGGGAGGGTGGGGGACTAGAATTTGAAGGCAACTGGCGTCTGAGTGCTAAGCCCACTGCTGTAGCCAGTGAAATACCCAGCATCCAGGACTGTTGCGTTGCAGAGGGAAGGATTGATTGGCCCAGTACCAACGAGGTGTCATCATGATTGTAAATTTCTTGAAGGCAGATCGACCAGCTATTTCTTCCACTCTTAGACTCCCACAGTGGCAGTATGCTTCAGCAACAGACGTCTGCTTATCGTTACGAGGCAGGTACCTGCTCTACGTCTTGGCTTTGTCACCTGTCAAACAGGGATTACCAAACTAAGCTGTTTTAAAATGGAATACAATTACGGCCGCAAGTTATTTGCAAAACAGGCTGGCAACCATCTCATTTAAATGTGTAATAGCCACGACTTTCTTGGCAACAAATGCGAGAATGACTCAAAAGTCAGACCCCGCCCTGCAGTGTTTTTCTGGAGACTGGTTGGCATGACAGTTTCAGGACTGGCTTTGCGGTGAGTGGCTCAACTTTACACGCCGGTAAGATGTTATCAGTTTCTTATATTTACACACACACACACACACACACACACGCATGTGATTTTTTTTTAATTTCTAGGGCACGCCCAAGTGCCCCAGGCCCTCAAATTCTTCTGCATGTTCTGTATAAAGATTTAATAAGGTGTAGGTGCTGGAAATTAATCGTCCTCAATCGATATACTCTTTGAGGAGCAGAGCAGAAGAGAATCGTGTAATTTGTCTACAATGCTAAATGGATACACTGCACTCTTCCTCTGCAAATACATAGATATGTACACACTACACAAAACACATCTGCCCATTATACAGGTTAGTAAACTAGGATTCGGAGGCTTGTTACCTTTCACATAAACAATGAATGACAGAACCAGATTTCTCTAATCCAGGCCTGTCTGAATCTGACACACAGCATGTGTTACACATGATGTTTGACGTTGCCTCTATATTGTTAGGGGAATCTTAAATTCCTTAATGTAAACAAATGTCTTCTAAGCCTGAACATATTACTTTTATTTAAAAACAAAACCAAAACCAGCTCACACGTTCCATCTGAAACTTTATTTTCCATTTCGATTCCTTCATATCATTCGAGATTTTGTATATAGTATGTTTAGAAGGTGTAGAAGAAAACCTTTTGCCTAATCCCTCCTTCTGAGTGATAGAACACTGACTGTTCTCTGAACACATGGTGATCCTAAATGAAGGCTACATATCTCTGCTTGCCTTGTATCTATCTGAGTGCGGCCCCGTCATTAATTTCCAGACAGAGAAACGTAAACAAAACTGTATATAACTTGCTAGAAATAGCCAAAGGAAAGAATATGCTTCTCATTCCTTTCCATCTTCCTGTTGGTGGAAATCTGTACGTGGTTGCTACTGAAGCAGCTACTCGCTGTGGGCCATAAGGCAGAAGCCACATATCGAGAATGACCAAAAAGCCAGGAGAGAGATGAAACCATCATCTTATTCGCGGATTGTCTATGATCACAAAAACTATTTTGGTTTCAACCAGGTTATCCCTCCAGGGAGAGGCAAACTACAACCGACCCTTTCAAATCCTGCCCACTTTCTATCTCTTGTGAATAGAGTTCCATTGGATTGGTTCATTACAGGAATGTCATCCATTTAGGTATCGTGTATGGCTTATGTTGGGCTACAAAAGCAGCGTTGAGCAGTGGCCGAGTGGCCTGAAACGCCTAAATTATTTGCTAGCTGGCCCTTTGCAGAAGCTTGTTGACCCCTGATTTAAACCGTTGTCTACTTAGATTTTCTATCACTCAAAGCTAAAACTAATTCATATGAATATAGAGGACTTTGATACATGTCATACTGAAAAACAAACAAACAAAAGAAAACAAAAAACAAGGAAAATTTTCCGGATGACTATGGACAACCATAGGGGTTTTCCGTATTCATTTTTGGTAGGTTTTTACCCCCTTTATACTTTAGAGAGAGAGAGAGCACAAGCTGGGGGTCCGGGGGAGAGGCAGAGGGAGGGAGAATCAGCTTGATCCCACAACGCTGGGGTCACGACCTGAGCCGAAATCAAGAGACGCTCCACCAACTGAACCCTCCAGAGGCCGCTGTTTTTGGTAGGTTTTCCTGATGTCTAATTGAAGCACTATAACCCACACGCGTTTAAGGAGTAAAAATGGATCAGTTCTGATACATGTATGTTCCTGCGAAGTCGTCACCACGGATTATGAAGAAACCCACCACCACTAGGTTTCCTCATCATTCTTTGTCCTCCTTGTCACCCCCACTCCCAGAGGGCCAGAAAGCTTCTTCCTAAGTGTGTGTTCTAAACTTTTTTTAATGTTTAGTTTTGAGGGAGAGAGACAGAGAGGGCAAGAGCTTGAGTGGGGGAGGGGGAGGGAGCGAGAGGGAGACTCCAAATCCGAAGCAGGCTCCAGGCTGTGAGCCGCCAGCACAGAGCCCGACGCGGGGCTCGAACGCATGAACCATGAGATCATGATCTGAGCCGAAGTCAGACGCTTAACCGACTGAGCCACCCAGGCGCCCCTCTAGAATTTTTTTCTAAATCATAGGTATTGTGGATTTATGGATTCAAACTGCATATACTCTTTTTTTTGCTTGACTTCTTCACATAGCATAATAATTGGAATTTCTCCTTGTTCTTGCGTGTTTCATACCTCATTCTTTTATGGATGTATTTATTTATTATTTATTGCTTAATAGTATCTTATTGTATCCATATATCACAATGTGATTATCCACTCACAAGCACAAGTTGATGGGTACCGAGGTACGATGTAAAGGGTCAATTTCATTTTTTGATTATTTATTTCTGGTTGATAGGAATACAGTTGAGTTTTGCACATTTATCTCGCATGACCCGCTCGATTTAAGTTAATTAGTCCTAGTTTTATACATAAAGGGCATGTCAGCTGCAGGAAAAGACAGTTTGAACTCTTCTTTGTCAATATTGATATTTTAGTTTTCTTTTTCGTTTTCCTCTCCGCGTCACTGCATGTCTAGAATTTAGGACGGTGTGGAGTGGAAGTTGCAAGAGTGAACATCCTTTCTGGTTTACCGATTTTAAGGAGAACATTTTCAGCCTGTGTTCATAAAGTCTGATGATATCTACAGGTTTTTGGTAGATGACCTTTATGAGGCCTAGGAAGTTCCTCTCTATTTCTGATTTGTGTGGAGCTTTTAATTATGACTACGTGGTGGATTTTGCCATATGCCTTTTCTCTGTTCAGGTGACTTTGTGATCATTGTTCTTTAGTAATATGCTATGTTGCATTAGTTGACAGGTTAATTATATTAATTAAGTGATAAATTGCTATGTTGTATTATATTAAACCAACATTGCATTTCTGGCCTAAATTCCATTTGTCATGGTGTATAATCCTTTTTATATTTTGCTGGCTTCAGTTTGTTAATATTCTGTTAGGGATTGTTGAGTATCTATTCACAAGAAATGTTGGTCTACAGTTTTCTTGTGACATATTTGTTAGACTTTGGTAAACTAATACTGTTCATATAATGAGTTAAGAAGACTTCTCTATTTTCTGGGAGAGTTTGTAAAGGATTGGTATTCATCTTCTTTTAAGTATTTGGTAGAATATTTCAGTGAAGGTAGTTGGTTCTGGGCTTTTCGATGTTAGGAGATTACATATTTCTTCCTGATGCAATTTTGGTAATTTTTGTCTTCCTAGGAATTTTTCCATTCCATTTATTATCTGATTTATTGGCAAAAAGTTGTTCAAAGTATTCCATAGAAATGCTTTAATTTCTTTCCAAACAATTTAGGAAAAAAGCTAAATTTTAGCTAAAAGCTAAAAGCTTTTCAGTTGTGTCAATGTTTTAAAAGAAATAACTTTTAGCTTCATTGTTTTATTTTTCTATTTGTAGGTTTTCTATTTTATTGATTTCTGCGTAATTTTTACTATTGCTTTCTTTTTTATTTTGAGTTTAATTTGCCCTTCTTAGTATTTTAAGTTGGAAATCTAGAATATTGATTTCAAACTTTTTCTCTTTTCAAATATATGTGATTTGAAACCATCAGTATCCCTCTAAACATTGTTTTAGCTTCATTCCATAAATTCTGATATTTTCTTTTCATTCATTTATAAAAATATATATTTTTGAATTTCTGTAGAGATTTTGAGACAAGGGTTTTTTTTTAGTAGAGTATGTTATTTAATCTCCAAATATTTGAGGATTTCCCAAATATCTTTCTGTTGCTATCTAATTTAATTCTTTGGGGATCAAAGAGCATATTTTGTATTACTTTAATCCCTTTAAATTTACTGACACTTATTTTATGGCCTAGCATATAGCCCATCCTAGAGAATGTTTCATGTGACCTTAAAAAGAAAGTACATTGTGGGGGTGCCTGGGTGGCTCAATCGGTGAGGAGTCGGACTTTGGCTCCGGTCATGATCTCATGATCTCGTGGTTGGTGAGTTCCAGTCCCGCAGCCCTCTCTCTCTGCCCTTCCCCAACTCACACTGTCTCTCTCTCTCTCTGTCTCTCTCAAAAATAAATAAACGCTAGGGGTGCCTGGGTGGCTCAGTCGGTTAAGCATCTGACTTCAGCTCAGGTCATGATCTCACAGTCCGTGAGCTCGAGCCCCACGTCGGGCTCTGTGCTGACAGCTCGGATCCTGGAGCCTGCTTTGGGTTCTGTGTCTCCCTCTCTCTGCCCCTCCCCCTTTCATGCTCTGTAAATAAACATTAAAGTAAGTAAAGCAAATAAACATTAAAAAAATTTTTTTTGAAAAATAAACACTAAAAAAAAATTAAAAACAAAGAAAGCACATTGTGCTGTGATCAGATAGAGCACAACATAAATGCCCATGAAGCCAAAATATTGATAATGTTGAAAAGAATTGAACCACCCTACCAATGTCAATTCTTTTCTATCACTAGAGATTTCTTTCTATGTCTGAGAGGAAAGTACTGAAATTTTATTGTTGAACTGTCTGTTTTTCTTTTCAATTCTATCAGAATTTTACTCATGTGTTGTAGGGCTATATCGTTAGACGCCCATACATTTGTATTTATCGTATCTTCCACACATATTGACCTTTAGCAGCATTTCTTGTCATAAAGTGTGTGTTATCCAATACTCCTGTAGCTACTCCGTGTCTCTCATAGTTACTGTTTGCTTGCATGGTTGATCCTTTTCTGTTCTTTTTTTTTTTTTTTTTTAATTTTTTTTTTTCAACGTTTATTTATTTTTGGGACAGAGAGAGACAGAGCATGAACGGGGGAGGGGCAGCGAGAGAGGGAGACACAGAATCGGAAACGGGCTCCAGGCTCCGAGCTGTCAGCCCAGAGCCCGACGCGGGGCTCGAACTCACAGACCGCGAGATCGTGACCTGGCTGAAGTCGGACGCTTAACCGACTGCGCCACCCAGGCGCCCCTCCTTTTCTGTTCCTTTAATTCTACCTGTTTGTGTCTTTAAATCTCGAATTAATTTCTTATAGACAGCAGGTAGATGAACCTTGCTCTTTTTTTTTAAAGTTTGTTTATTTATTTTGAGAGAATGAGGTGGGGGGTTGCGGGGAGCAGAGAAAGGGGCAGAGAGAGAATCCCAAGCAGGCTCCACGCTGCCAGCGCAGAGCCTGACATGGGGCTCAAACTCAGGAACGGTGAGATCATGACCTGAGCCAAAATCATGAGATGGTTGTCAACAGACTGAGTCACCCAGGCACCCCTGAATCTTTTTTTTTTCATCTAGTCTTGCAATCACTGCTTTTTCATTGGAGGAATAGTCCATTTATATGTAGTATAATTACTGTTGTGATTTAATTTACATCACATTTAGTTTTAATATGTCTCATGTCTTTTTGTTATCCTGTTTCTCCTTTCCTGCCATGTTATCATACACGCACACACACACACACACACACACACACATATACATATATGCACACACATACCTACACACATACACATATATTTGATATAATGGTATATATAATTTGCTACATAGTACAATGTACGCAACATTATATACATGTATACTTGGTGTTATTTACAAGTATATTTGGTTTTATACATACATATGTATATATATACACACACATATGGTATTACATATATTTGGTTGTATATGTATCTTTCATATTTATATGAAAGATAAGATCATAGGGAAAGAGAAATAGTAACAAAAGAACGATGAATAGCAATATGTCAAATACCAATACGGCTGATATATATTTCTATCTAGCACCATTTTTTATTTCTCCATTGATTTATGTACATACATTTAGTTATATTCTATGGATCACAAATTCATTATTGCGTTTAGATTAATTGTCGTAAGACATAGAAATTTTGTTACACTATAGCTTTATTTCCGTCTCCCTTATTTTTACTATTGCTGTCCTATGTTTTGTATCAACATCCCTTATAAATCCAACAATGATGGGCTGTGATTATGTTTTATGCAATCTTGTGCCATTTGAAGAACTGAAATAAAAACAGAAAAATATATATGGGCTTCTATTTCTACCCACGTATTTATCATTTCAGGTGCTCTTAATTTCTTGCTGTGGGCTTGAGAATTCACTGATGTCTGATGTCATTACTTTTAACCTGAAGGACTACCTTTTGTGTTTTTTGTAAAATAGGTCTTTGTTTATCTGACTTATTTTACTAAGGCAGATTTTCTTTTCTAGTATAATTAGAAATAACTAATATGGCTTAATTGCAGTACACAAATATTGAGATGCTTTATTTTTATTAAAATAGTTTCTAATTTCCCTTGTGATTTCATCCTTGACCCATAAATTATTTAGAAGTCTGACTTCTAGATTTTTGGCTCTTCTTGCATGTTTTCTTTTGATTGACTTCAAATTTCATCCTTTTGTGAGCTGAGGATGCACTGTATATAATGTTGATCCTTTTAAATTTAATAAGAATTGTCTTATATCCCAATTTGTGATTTATTATAGGGACTCCACCATGTGTTCTTGAAAAGAAGGTTTATAATACACCTGTTGGATATGATGACTGAAATGTCAATTAGAACAAGATATTTGATAGTAGTTTTCAGATATTCTGGTTTCTTACTGATTTTTTTCTGATCTATTAATTCATGAAAAGAGACATTTGTTAAAATCTTCTACAGTGGTTGTAAAATGTTCTGTGTCCCTTTGTCATTTTTTTTTTTTTTTGCTTTTTGTAATTTCAGGCTATATAATTTTAAGACATTTTTAATGTTTCCTTATTTTTGAGAGAGAAAGAGAGAGAGATGGAGCACGAGCAGGGGAGGGGCAGAGAGAGAGGGAGCCACCGATTCTGAAGCAGGCTCCAGGCTCCAAGCTGTCTGCACGGGGCTCGAACTCACCATGAACTGCGAGATCATGACCTGACCTTAACCGACTGAGCCACCCAGGGACCCTGAGGCTATACTATTAAGAACATATACATTGATAGTTTTTGTCTTCCTCATAAATTGTCCATTTTATCACATCAAAATATTTCTTTTTATGCTATTGAAATATTTCTTTTTATCTCTGGTAGTACTCTTTTCACTGGCTTTATTTTATCTGTTGTTAAGATAGCCAGTCTAGCCTTTTAATGCTTACTGTTATCATGACATGTATTTTTTCCAGGCATTTACTCTCACTAGGGCACTGTTGTGTTTAAAATGTGTTTCTTATAGGCAGCACGTAGTGACATCTTTCTTTCTAAGCTATTCTGTCAGTAGTTCCTTTCTGGCTTTTTTTTTTTTTTTTGTAATTAGAGTAGTTAAACCATTAACATTTAATACAGTCATTGATATGGTTGGGTTTCTATCCGTGATTCTATTCTTTTTTTTTTTCATATTCCATCCATTTTTGTATTCCTCCTTTTCTTTCTTCTTTTGAATCATTTGAAGATTTAGAAAATATTTTATTTTATTTTATTTTATTTTATTTTATTGATTGGGCATTTGTACATATCTCTGTATTACTTTTAGTGATTGCTCTAGAGATTTCAATAGGCACACTTAATCTTTATGCTTAATATTGTACCACTTTATGTAAATTGAAATCTTGGCAACTGTATCAATTCCTTTCCTCTCCCCCCCCCACACTGATCTTCATCTTCTATTATCATATGAACTACTTCTGTATACATCAAATGCTTAATCCAACAATATATATATAACAATATATAATATATATCCAACAATATATAATGACTTTTACTTCAACAGCCATATATATGTGTGTGTGTGTGTGTGTGTGTGTGTGTGTGTTATTCAAGAGGATAAAGTTAGTCTTTTATATTTACCCCAATATCAGTCATTTCTGTTGCCTTACTCTTATTCCTAAATGTTCACATTTCTGTATCATTTCTCTTTAGCAGGAAGAAATTCCTTTAGCATTTCTGGTAAAGCAGATCTACTGAGTATAAAACTTCTTACTTTCTTTCATTTTAAACTTTCTTTATTTCACGTTCCATTCTGAAGAATATTTTAACTGGAAATAGAAATCTGAGTTGACAGTTCTTTCTTCCAGTGATTTAAAGATATTTAAAGAGAAATCCATGTGTATTCAATTTGTTCTTCCACTATATGTAATGCCTTCTTTCTAGCTACTTTCAAGACTTTGTCTTCTTTGGTTGCGAGCTGATTATAATGTATCTAAGCATGATTTTCTTTGATTTTGTCCAGGCTGGAATTTGCCAATTTTCAATCTGTAAATATTTGTCCTTCACAGAATTTAAGACGTTACCAACTATTACTGCCTCAAATGTATTTTTTTTTCAGCCTTCATCATCCCGTCTCCTTCTGAGCTCCAATTACAAGTATGATCGACCTCTGATGCTGTTCAACAAACACTTGAGTCTCTGTCCATTTTTTTTTCAATCTTTTCTCCCTCTATATTTAGGCTAATTCCTACCGATACATCTTTACTTATTCTTTCTTCTGTTATCACCATTCTGTTAATGGGTCCACTTAGTCATTTTTAATTTCTTATATTAAATTTTTCAGTTCTAAAATTCACATTTAGTTCTTTGTAGAGTTTCTATTTCTGTTGGCAATTTCTCATTGTTATCACTCAATCAAGTGTGGTTTTCTTCACATATAAACAATAAAAGCTTCTTGAAAGTATTTGATATTTCTAACATTTGCATTAATCTCAAGCTTGGCATACATTTATTTTTGCCTTTGACATTTTATCACATTCTACTGTATCTTTTTTGTTATTATAGTTATTTCTTTTGTTTATGTATCAATTAATATTTGATCGTACTCTGGACGTTTTGTGAAGGTTAAGCTGTTGGATGTTGGATTTTGTTAAAGTCTTCTGAAAAATTTTTCTGCCTTGCTTGTAGCAGGCAATCAGTCTAGTTAGGTTTCAGTTGTGAGTTGTGTCTTCTCTTCTGTGGAAAGTGGTTCACTTGTCAGGTTAATTCTCAAAGTCTTTGCTATGCTGATCTCTGTCTGCCCTATGCACGACAAGCTCAGAAGTTAGACAGGTACTGGTGCTTCAAGTATCCTGGGCTTCAAGGTGGTTCAATTCAGTTCTACAAACCTTCACCATTTTTATTTGGTATTTATCCCACATGTATGCTCCTTAGAACAATCCTGAAAGATGTGTATGTCATTCGAATATCTTTTTGTTCATCTCAGTCTTAGCTAAGCTGGTGTGGGTCTGTCCCGCACAGATGTAGCTCAAAGCTTATACTAAGACTTATCCATTCTTATGCATAGAATTAGAAGATTCTCTTCTCTCTCTCTCTCAGCATCCATCCCCCAATAATCCTCGAAAACCTCCTTTTCCTGGCTCCACTGGCCAGAAACACAGTTTCTCTCAAAGTTTTGGCCGAGACGCCATTGCTGCCGCCGTGCTAGTGGCTTGACTGGAGGCATAAAAAGGGGAACGATGAAAAGAAAAAGAAAGACCATTCCAAAAAACGCATGTCTGTGCAGTCACTTTGTCAAGTTTCAGATCTACTAGACCTCTTTTCGTTTACTTTTCAGAGTCCTCGGGTAGCTACTTATGTATTTTGTGCAGATAATTTAGATGCCATTAGTGGAAGGGATGGGCTAAAATGGACCTTCATCACCATGCTTGTACCTTCTCATCTGCCCCACGACATAACATTTTTAAATAAGAGAAGTTAGTTGGTTGCTATATGGGAAATATATATGACAATAGAGCAGCTCTTGAATGACGTCATTTAGATGAAGGCCAAAGGTGGCTTGAACTAAGATAGAGACACTGGGATAGCAAACAGCGTGGATTAAGAGAAAGAACTGATGGAACACCAGGAATGAGGGGTGCCTGGGTGGCTCAGTTGGCTGAACATCCAGCTCTTGATTTTGGCTCAGGTCATGCTCTCATGGTTCATGGGATAAAGAGCTCTCTCTTTCTCTCTCTTTCTCTCTTTACCCCTCCCCAGCTTACATGTGCTCTCTGTCTGGCTCTCTCCCTCAAAATTAATAAATAAAGTTAAAACAAAACAAAACAAAACAAAACAAGCATGATTTGATATGAAGGGGGGCGGGAGGAAGAGCCAGGGATGAAACCCCTGTTCCGACTTATTTTGCTATATATTTGGCAAGTCCCTTCAATGAAATGGGGAGAAAAGAAATAATTTGGGGATGGGCACAAGGTAAAAGTTTCAACTTGGATGTCTTAAGTTTGGGCGTCCATGGGGCATCATATTGAGAATATTTAGTAAGCAGTTGATAGAAAACACTAGCATAAAACAGGTGCTCCGTACATATGATGAACAAATTAAATTAAAATTTACCTTTAACAGAAAAGTGCTATGAGACTCTCTTGGACTCCGAACATAAGCTATTATATATTTTATTTCCCCTCTGCTTTATCTAGCGATGAAACATTTGATTAACTACTGGAGTTATTAACATTTTACTTCTCACCACCGCCATCAGTCATAACTTAGGATTTAAATATTACAAATCGACTCGACAGACTAGTGGAGACATGGCCACTTTGGTTCCACCCTGGTGCCTCTTTTTCTCAACTTTAAGACTGTGAGGAGTTCCTAGATGAGAAGATACAGAATTACTACCGACTTGTAGTTTTGTCATAAACGCTAATATGATACTTTCTGATTGATTCAAATATTACATTTCCAATGGGCCGATAAAGGGATCTAGTTACTAAAACTGCATCTGCCTACCACAGAAAGTAAGGTAGCATCTAATAATTGTTAATCATATCTGGAGGCAAAAAAAAATGGGTCTGCTAAATGGAAGGGGCAGGAAGAAAGGACTAATATTTAATGAGTCGTTTCAAGTGCTAGCTTATTGATATCTGTTATCACACTCGAGCTTCATATAATCCCTTCAGATAGGTATTAGTAGATCTACTTTGAAAGTCGAGCAATTGAGACTGAGAAAGTGGAAACTAGCCCAAGATGACATAGCTGGTGATCAACAGAGTCTAAGCTCAGGCTTACGCTAGATGACCTTCATAGCAGGTGTTGAAAGATATTTGAAGATCGCCTTCTCTTGTCTATGTTAGCCTAAAACATTGAATAGCTCGATAAATAACTTGGAAATTTGCAAATCATTTAGGTATTCCAATCTTTGGTTCCCATAAAAATCTGAGGGGTAAAGTAGGATTTTAAGATTACAAGATATGGAAGCCATGCCTCCAATCACTTATGATTAATCAGTCTCATAGCTCTTTTGGCTAGAGGAAACATTTTCTCACATTCAAGTTTGTCCAAACATGTCAGCATGTCAGGACTGGTTGTTGTTGTTGTTGTTATTGTCGTTTAGATCTTGCTAAAAATACCAAGCCAGGCAACTGTGTTTAAGGCCTAATAGTAAGGACCAACATTCTGTGCTGCCTTGACATCTGGGGAAACCGGGAGAGCCTTGAATGGCCTAACCACAAGTTTTTCCCCTCAGTCTTCTCCCACAGTTAAGGTCCCCTGGCTAAACAACCTTCCAACCCTGTCAAAAGGACCAGGCACAGTTCCCACTTACCTCCGAGTATCTCTGAGTAGTTCGCTATCTTTGAATAGTTCCATAGGAAATTATTAGAATTATTAGATGATGATGATGATGATTATAATTATTACAATTCCCTGTGGAATTGTACAAACAAGCGATCATATCCTCCTGTGGAAACTGGGGGGTCACCTGACCCTCTTGATACTAAAACGAGTGCCTCCCACAGACCCACTTTATCTTTCTTTTTATCTTTTATTTTTAGAGAGAGAGAGAGTGTGTGAGTGGGGGAGATGGGCAGAGGGAGAGGGAGAGAATCTTAAGCTGGCTCCATGCTCCGTGCTAAGCCTGGCACGGGGCTCAATCCCACCACCCTGGCATCATGACCGGGGCGAAATCAAGAGTCAGACACTCAACCAACTGAGCCACCCAGGGGCCCCAGCCCTGCTTTTTCACTCTGTCTGGAGCACAATCCCCTTGTGGCCCCGTGCGGCAGGCAGCGAGGATATGTGACTAACGAAATACTCTCGGTCTCAGCTGCCTGGTTATCAAGTGTCTTATGTTGGTCATTCTCATAAGCTTAGGGTGGGACTCCCTCCTTCGCCAATGAAGTAAACAGGAAGCGATTGAGACATTATCACCAAAGAATAATCCTTGTGAAGTAAGGATTTTGATTTATAATTCAGTTCAACCCCAAGAGCCGCTCAGGTGGTCAGAGAAGCCCTGAGCCTTGCTAACACCAAAAGCGGTCCCTTATTTCAGTGGTGTCCTGAATAAGAAATCAGAAGACTATGGATAAATGACTTCAGGATGCCCTGCCTTGTTTCACGACACCTACCTTGTGAGTAAAGGAGAGCTAGAAACCTGGAATCTGGAGCATTACCTTGTGGGGTAATATAGCACAGTGGCTAATGGTGCAGACTCAGGAACTGAATTAACCTAGGTTCAAATCCTAGCCCCCTACATGTACAGACTTTGTGGTAACTGGGCAAATTAATTAACCTCTGTGACTAATTTTCATCAATTGTGTTGTCAAGAAATAATCGTATCTATTGATATAATGGTACATATTGCGTAGGTTGTATGAGTCTAAGTAAATAAAGTAACCTGTCACAACACTTGCTTTTTGGTAAATGTCTTATTTTTTTTTTTAATTTTTTTAAAGGTGTATTTATTTTCGAGAGAGAGAGAGAGACAGAGTGCAAGTGGGAGAGGAGCACAGAGAGAGGGAGACACAGAATCGGAAGCAGGCTCCAGGCTCCGAGCTGTCAGCACAGAGCCCGACATGGGGCTCGAACTCACAAACCGTGAGATCATGACCTGAGCCGAAGTCAGATGCTCAACTGACTGAGCCACCCGGGGGACCCAGTAAGCGTGGTCTTATTAGTGACACCAGTATTGCTATCAGGAATAGTATTCGAATTAAATTTATTAGGTTACTATTATGTTGAAGCACATGAAATTAACACTTTTTAGGTAAGAATGAGGTAAAGTACAGGCAATTTCTTTTTTTTTTTTGATGAGATATAATTTATATACAATGTGATGTCAGTTTCAGGCATACAACCTAATGATTCGGTATTTGTGCACGCTGTGAAATGATCACTACAGTAAGTAACCAACAGCCATCACCACCCATGACAAGTATTTTCGTTGTGATGAGAACTTTTAAGATCTACTCTCCTCGCCACTTTCAAATACGCAGCACAGTGTTATCAACTATAGTTTCTATGCTATGAGTTGTATCCCCGTGACTTATTTATTTTCTGACTGGAAGTTTGTATCTTTGGATCTCCCTCACCCATTTCACCCACCACCCCCCCCCCCCCCAGCTTCTGGCAACAACCAATCTCTTTTCAGTATCTATGAATTCAGGTTTTGGAATTTTTTTGTTTGTTAGCTTTTTGATTCCACGTGTAAGTTAGACCATAAAGTATTGATCTTTTTCTGTTCTACGTATTTCATTCAGCATAATGCCCTCAAGGTCAATCCATGTTATTGACATAAGAAGATACCTTTTTTCCCCCCATATCTGAGTATTATTCCACTCTCTATCTGCATACACCACGTTTTCTTTTTCCATTCATCCACTGATGGACATTTAGGTTGTTCCATGCCTTGGCTATTGTAAATGATGGTGCAACGAATATGGGGTTACAAATCTGTTTCTGAGTTCGTATTTTCATTTCCTTCAGATAACTATGCTGACGTAGAGTTGCTGGATCACCTGGTAATTCTATTTTTAAGTTTTTGAGGAGCCTCCATACTGTTTTCCATAGTGGCTGCACCGATTTACATTCCCACCAATAGCGCCCAATAGTTCTCTTTTCTCCATATCGTTGCAAATACTTGTTATTTCTTGTTGTTGTTGTTGTTGTTGTTGTTTTCAATCGTAGCTCTGCTGACAGGTGTGTGATAATATCACGTTGTGGTTTTGATTTACATTTCCCTGATGATGAGTGATGTTGAGCACCTTTTCATGTACATATCGACCATTCCTATGGCTTCTTTGGAAAAGTACCTATTCAGGTCCTCCGCCTATGTTTTAATGGAATTTACAAACAATTTCTTATAGTCAATTTACTTCATTTTCATACTCTTGTTCATAACTGAGAAGGTGACTTCTGAAACGCCAAGATATTACTGATTTCTGACGTTGGAGGACTGCATTATAACAAATATAATGTATTTCTTCCTAACCACTGATATTCCACCTTACATGATTCCATTAATGTTTAGCTCTGCTTAATAGCAGAGAAGCAACAGTTGCGTATTACTTAGGAAGAAAGAAGAGGCATTAATACAGAAGGGAATCCTCTCCATTTTCATAAGAATAAAGTTCCACAGCTGCCTCTATCGTCATGTCCTTACAACTTGTGTTCATCCTCTTTTTGCAGGACTTTTTTACTAAGCAGAATCCTGTATTCTTAGTTCTGTCGCCATCTCTGTGGCCTTGGAATTATCTGCTTAGCGTTTTCACATTTTGATTAACCTAGGAGATCTGGGTGCACGGTTCCTTTCTTGAGCTATTGCTGGCCACAGCAGATTCTCTAGTGAGAGACATTACTGTAAGAAAATCTTCCTGTGGTATGTTTCCAATTAGATAAAAACAATACAGCTATACAGGGCGGTCCTAGTTTAGCCGGGCTTGAATGAGGTGTGGAGAATTGGGGCAGGAGGAATTAAGCATTAGTAAATTCAACTGAGGCACTATTCATCCAAATAATTTGTTAAATAAGACCGAATGTTTTTATTTTATTTAAAAAAAAAATTTTTTTTTCAACGTTTATTTTATTTTTTGGGACAGAGAGACAGAGCATGAACGGGGGAGGGGCAGAGAGAGAGGGAGACACAGAATCGGAAACAGGCTCCAGGCTCCGAGCCATCAGCCCCGAGCCTGATGTGGGGCTCGAACTCACGGACCACGAGATCGTGACCTGGCTGAAGTCGGACGCTTAACCGACTGCGCCACCCAGGCGCCCCAAGACCGAATGTTTTTAAAGTGGCAAAAGCAGATTCAAACTGAGGCAGGAAAAGAATTCATTGGCGCACTAGATGGATGTCCAAGAGAACAGTTAGCTAAATGGTCCGTCAGATGCATGGATTCAACACATATTGTCAAGGATCTTTGTTTGCATCTACTTGTAAGTTCCCCTTTCGCTAGAATTGAAGGTTTCTTTCATAGAGTTAGTAAGATAGTCACTGGCCACCACTGGCCATCTTTGGCTCACTAATTCTTGGCTTTAGAATTCCAGGGGCGCCTGGGTGGCTTGGTCGGTTAAGCGTCCGACTTCGGCTCAGGTCATGATCTCACCGTCCGTGAGTTCGAGCCCCGCGTCAGGCTCTGTGCTGACCGCTCAGAGCCTGGAGCCTGTTTCAGATTCTGTGTCTCCCTCTCTCTCTGCCCCTCCCCTGTTCATACTCTGTCTCTCTCTGTGTCAAAAATAAATAAACGTTAAAAAAAATAGAATTCCAACATAAATAGGTTCTGTCTCCTCCCATTAGCATGAATCAATATCACAGAACATTCTGCTGTCCAGCTTAAGTAATATGCTCATTTCTGAACAAATCTTTGGATCTAAGAAGATAGTTTTATTATTGGACCAGCTTGGGTCACAAGCCAATAACTGTGGTCAGAGAATATGATCAGAGGTTGTGGAACATCATGAGCGAGGGTGTCCCAGGATCATCTTGGGTGGAGAGGAGTGATTCACCTAGAGAAGAGAGGCTGACAGAATAGAAATAACGTGTCCACCAATTATCTTCTGATAAGAGTATCTTTTGCGGAGAGATCATATTGTCCTTCCAGAAAACATTTGTCAAATCATCTTGACAGAGCTACATATAACACATTTCTGACTGGTTCCCTTAAAATCACTGGGTAGAGGCTGTGCTTCTTTCTCTGGAACAGAATCTAATATTGGAAAGTATTTTAAAATCAGAGCCTCTAATAGAATAAGTTTATAGCTTCATTTGCACTGATTTTTTAATGGAAATCCCCCATGTACTTCAACTTGAAAAGCCATGTGTTATTACAGAACCATTTCAAGGGAAGGATCGGTCCAAAGGGCTCTTCAGAATGGCTCAGAACACTACAGTCCTTTCTCAAATTCTGCTGCACCAACTATAATCCTGAATCACATGTAATTGAATCACATGATTCAATCCTGAATCCTGAATCCTGTGCAATGCTATTAATTTATACATGTATAGATATTTCTTTTTGAGAAAAGAATGAGGAAAGAGGGGTGCCTGGGTGGCGCAGGTGGTTGGGCGTCTGACTTCAGCCCAGGTCACAATCTCACGGTCCGTGAGTTCGAGCCCCGCGTCGGGCTCTGTGCTGACCGCTCAGAGTCTGGACCCTGCTTCGGATTCTGTGTCTCCCTCTCTCTGTGCCCCTCCCCCACTCACAATCTGTCTCTCTCTCCCTCTCTCTCTCTCTCTCTCTCTCTCAAATGTGAGGATTAAAAGAAATTAAAAACAAAAAGAATGAGGAAAGAGATTTTTATTCACGTTGTTATCCTGAGCTACTTATCGGACCACGAAAAGGTATTCTGAAGCCTATGGTTGACAGACCCTTACTAATAAACCCTGAAGAGCTGAGACTGAGTTATGTTGACATCTGAAGTCTGGCTTTGAGCTTTTGCACTTGTGGTTATAGGAAAATGTATAAACCAACAAGAGAGTGTTTTAGGCACTGCTCTATTCACACTCACACTTACTCGGTTTTTTTTAACCAGCAAAGTTGAAGCTCTGAATCTCGCTGACCTCAGCCCCTACTGTCATAAGTGGAGAGGACAAACCTGTGATAAGGAGTTCTAGAAGCATGATGCCATCGTATTAATTAATTAGTCCTGGCGGCGCGCCCTTCACAGTGAAATACTCCAACATAACTATAGAAAAGGCTTACTTCTGGTGTCCCTTCATTATGCGAAGGGAGCGAGAACAGAAAACAGCGTGATAAGAGGCCTAAAAGAGGAGTCACAACGTGGCACCTTTATGGGGAAAAGAGATAACTTTGGATGGGAGGAGGTTAGAATGTGAGAGGCAAGGGGTAGGAAATGACCCTAGAGTCCAGCATCAACTAATCTTCTTAAATTTACAAAGTCATCTTGCGCTCTTTTCATCCTTTTTGCATGCTATAGTACAAAATGTATTTCTAAGTAAATACATTGATTTACTTAGATCCAAGCATTTCATTTTGGATGAGGGTATTTTTGAAATTTATGGTAAGTTTTATTTGACACCATCTCTAATGATATTTACAACGTAAGTGTAGTAACTACAAAGCATGATGGGTATCTTAGAGCAGGTTCCTGGAAAGATTTGATACGGAAAGATGATTGAGAAGTGCCCTTAGCATCAACTCTTGTAGAGAAAGCAAGGAAGTAGGATTGCGCGGACGGATAAATGCAATTTGGAAGGCATCAACCCAATTCCAAGATCCCCTGGGGAGTTTTGGAGGTGGATCATCGCTTGGAAATTGCCTGCCTTGAGGCAAAAAGGCTGAACTTTTGGCCTCTGTATTACCAGTCATGGGGCTGTGCTTCCATTAGGGGAAAAATCACAAATCTGGGCTAGGGAGTTCTTTTCAGCTGAGGGCAATTCCTAAAAATGGAATCAGCTGAGAGCTGTTAGCCACAATGTTTCTAATTGGTAGGGGAAGGAGTGACTTAGCTCTGAAGGATGAATGTATGTGGTCCACCATAATATCTACTATAGGGGTTAAGAACATGGTTCTGGAGACAAACGATGTAGTTTTATCTACTGCCTCCATGTTGTATTATGCATGAATTTGGGTAAGTTAATGAAGTAGTCAGAAGCCTCCATTTTGCCATAGGTCCTAGTCAATGAAATAAGATGACTACAGCAGAAGGAGAAGAAGGAGAAGGAGAAGGAGAAGGAGGGAAAAAAGGAGGAAGAGGAGAAGAAGAAGAAGAAAAAGAAGAAGAAGAAGAAGAAGAATTAGAAGAAGAAGAAGAAGAATTAGAAGAAGAAGAAAAAGAAGAAGAAGAAGAAGAAGAAGAAGAAGAAGAATTAGAAGAAGAAGAAGAAGAAGAAGAAGAAGAAGAAGAATTAGGAGAAGAAGAAGAAGAAGAAGAAGAATTAGAAGAAGAAGAAAAAGAAGAAGAAGAAGAAGAAGAAGAAGAAGAAGAAGGAGAAGGGGAACGAGAAGAAGATTATATTTAACGAATAAGTGAACTTTAAAAACTTGTAATATGTAAAGTTAATATTGTAAGTGTTAAAAGATCTGTAGTATTTCTATATACTAACATTAAACAACTAGAAAAAATAAAAAAAAATTCAACTTATAATCACATCAAAAGTACTCATATTAAACACTTTGGAATAACTCTAACAAAAAGTAGACAAAAACCTCTATACTGAAAACTACAGAACAGTATCGAGAGAACTGGGAAAAAGATACAAATAAACGGAGAGATGTATCATGCCAATTCTCCCTAACTTGATCTAAATATTGAATGCAATTCCTACCAAAAAGATATTTTGAAAAAATAAGCAACTGTATTCTCAAATACATGATCAAGAAAAACACATTTTAAAAAGAACAAACTTGGACAACTGACCCAATCTGATTTCAAAGCTTACTCTACAGCTATGATAATAATGGATCCATAATCAATTTTTGGCTATGACAAGTCAAACTAATTGGGAAAGAAAAATCTGGATATCCATATGATTTCTTTTTCAAGCTATGGTGCATGCGGGCACGCACTGGCACACACACACCCACACACACACTCTCTCTCTCTATCTCTCTCTCTCTCTCACACACATACACACACACACACACACACACACACACAAACACACACACACACACACACACACACACACACATTTCACAATGAATCATAGACCTAAACATGAAACTCAGACACAAACAGATTCTAATATAAAACAGTAACATATCGAGGCTCCTGGTGGCTCAGTTGGTTAGGCGGCCGACTTCAGCTCAGGTCATGATCTTGTGGTCTGTGGGTTCGTGCCTCGCACCAGGCTCTGTGCTGGCAGCTCAGAGCCTGGAGCCTGCTTCCAATTCTGTGTCTCCCTCTCTCTCTGACCGTCCCCCACTGGCACTCTCTGTCTGTCTCTTTCTCAAATAATAAACATTAAAAAAATAGTAAAATATCTACATGGTTTTGAGAGAATTTTCTTGGGCATGCTATATAAAGCGCTAACCCATATGAAAAAATAAGTTATAAAATTGGACTTCATCATTTAAAAACACTTAATTTTCAAAAGACCATGAGAAAGCAAACAGAGAGGCCATACACTGGTAAAACATATTCTCATATGTATCTGACAGAGGTCCTGTATCCAGAATATGTAAAGAATTCCTACAAATCTACAATAACACAAAAGCAACCAATTTAAAAATGGGCAAAGTGCATGAACAGATGCTTCACATGTTACCGGGCACTCGGCATCATTAGTCACAAAGGCGAATGAAATTCACAACGATAACACTAAATGATAGCCAAGGATAGGGAACTACATTGCAGGAGGAAATTTAAAATGATAATACCCTCTGGGGAACTGTTTGGTAGCTTCTAATACCCGAAGACCCAGCAGTTCTAGTTCTATACATTTACCTAAGAAAACTTAAAATGTATTTCTAACCTGTCAAAAAGAATTTTCATAGCAAACTTATTCTCGATAGCCCCAAACTGGAAACACCTCACATGTTTCATAATGGGATAATGGTGAAACGACTTGTGGTATATCGATACAAAGAGCGAACACTTGCCAGAGAAAGGAATGAGCTACAGTGCGTGGAATAGCATGGATGAGTCTCCGAAATGTCATGTTCCGTAAAACACATATTATATATTTTCACTTACATGAATTGTAAGAATAGGCAAAACGAATCTATGGTGATTAAAATAAGGAAGTAGTTTCTTGGGGTGGTATGGAGACCTGGTTGGAAAGAGACCCAAGGGAATCTTTTGAAATGATGTGATTTTTTTTTAATTTTTTTAACGTTTATTTATTTTTGAGACAGAGAGAGACAGAGCATGAACGGGGGAGGGGCAGAGAGAGAGGGAGACACAGAGTCGGAAGCAGGCTCCAGGCTCTGAGCCATCAGCCCAGAGCCCGACGCGGGGCTCGAACTCACGGACCGCGAGATTGTGACCTGAGTCGAAGTCGGACGCTTAACCGACTGAGCCACCCAGGCGCCCCTGAAATGATGTGATTTTATTTTGCGGATGACTACACAGATGCCTCCAGTTTGTCAAAACTCATCAAAGTAAACCCATACATCTGTGCATTTTGTTTTCTAATTTATACCTTGGTTATATCTCAAAGGTATCTGGAAACCTCAATGTTTGGTGTGTCTTCTGTTTTGTGTGTAAAGTAAACGCCAGCAGGTCTTACCTGTTGTCACAATTTGGGGGTTGGGAATAACACAGATGACAAGTTTGCCACAAGGTATTGGGCATGCCGTGGATGGACTCCCCCCTGGAAAACTACCACCCCACACACAGGGCTGAGGTACTCATTTCTTAACCTGATGAGAGAGTTGACAGGTGAATTTTATCTCCCAGCAAATACCCTTCCCCGAAGGACACATTCCATTCCCAGGATTATCCTGTATCAATAACTAGTAAATGCAGAGGCATAAAAGCCTGTTGCCCCGGCTCAAGACAACTCCTCGGGGCCATCCCAACTCCAGGGTTTCCTGTTTGGTATTGTCTGAGGCAGTTACAATATTATCACAATTACATCACAGCTCAACTTCCCCCCGCTGCTCCGTCCTGTTTCCATTATTCCACACAGTTGTTGATCTCAAGATGCTTCCAAATAAACTTCCTGCATGCCAGTATCCACCTCTCGATCTGTTTCCCGGTACAGCCAACCTACAACAGTTGGTGCCAAAAGCATCCCAAGAAAACAGACTCTAAAAATGGGATCTGGGAGTGGGGGTGGGGGTGGGGGTGGGGGTGGGGGACAGACCTCCTCTGGCTGGCATTGTAAATCCAATCACTCCTGGGAGGTGAGTCCTTGAGGACCTCGCACTGATGGCTTACCTGCTGAAGGGAACGCTTTCGCTGAAACAATGAAGCAAGTGTTTGAGAAGCGTGAGGTCCATTGTCATCGCAAGAACAATGGAATTCGATGGCCAAGGCTAGAGGCCACCAAGGCTTTGGAGAAAGACAGTGAGATGCTGCAGGTGGTTAACGAATCATTAAAGGTCCAAAGTGAAAGCCAGAGACCTCTGACAAATTACAAAAGATTCTCCTATGTAGTTGCTGGACAAAAGCACGGAGAACCAGACCTGAAACTTAATGTTATGAATAGTGGGGTTCCAGACAGGGTGTAGGGTTGAATTCTCAGCTCTGACAGATCTAGTACCAAAAGAAAAAAAAGTGGGGGAGGTTGCTGCGATTGGGATGGAGTGAGACCCTAAGAATTAGGACAGGGACGTCTGAGGTTTTTCATCAAAAACCTTGAACCTCCAGATCCGCCGAACCCCCTGTAGGCCACTGCAAATAGTCTCCTCCTCCCTGTGAAAAGCTAGACCTCCCTTCTTTCACGGAGACTATACAGAATTTTCTGCCCTGCAGAACAACCATGTGTCCCCTTCGGGATCTGCTTATGATTCATTTTTAGCCATTAGACCACTAACAAGAGATAAAACGCGATGATACCTAGCCAGCAAATTGCCGAGCCTGCCAAGAGAGGAAATGAATTTGCTCTAGGACCATAAGACAGAAGGCGGGAGATTATATATGGAACCAGACTCACAGGAGACTGAAGTAAGCCGAGCAGAATGTAAGTTTGCACACAGAGAGTTTGACAAAATGGGAACGCCACCAGGAATATAACATAGAATACTCTGGCAAAGACCTTGGGTGGGGATTTTAACACAGTGTTAGGACGTCTCTTAGAAGCTTGGGGAAGTCAATGACCCTCCGTAGGTTGAATAGAAGTGTCACAATGGCCATCGTAGACCATGTAAAAAGGAATCCAAAGGCTCAGAGAATGCACATGTTAGAGTTGGTGTCCTAGGTAAGACTGGAAGACCTGCCAACTGACTATATTCTGCGGGTGACACTACAGGTCACCCTGCCCATGTAACTGCCAAGCGATGCACTTGATGAGAGGGGCACCAGAATTGCCGGTGGCTGAGGGCGGGCCAGTATTGACAGGAGAAGATCCTATTTAGAAATAGGTTGGGAAGATAGAATTCAGAAATAGTTGAGAATCAGTGGCGGCACTTATATATTCAAAGCTTTCTCGGGGCACCTGGGTGGCACAGTCAGTTGGTTAGGCATCTGACTTGGGCTCCGGTCATGATCTCACCATTCTGGGTTCGAGCCCCGCGTCGGGCTCTGCACTGACAGCTCAGAGCCGGGAGCCTGCTTCGGATTCTGTGTCTCCCTCTCTCTGTCCCTGCCTCGCTGGCGCTCTGTCTCTCAAAACTAAATAAAAAACGTTAACAATATTTAAAAAAACAGAAAATAGGAGTTTTCCCGCTCCCTTTACAAAGTGAGCCATTTACCTGGGTAGCAAAAGAAAGTATCCAAACATTGATTGTGAGAGCTTTTGGACAAGGTATCTGAACTGATAGTGATATTTAGAAATCCGGAGAATCGTCATCGACACTCTATCAGTGTGGTTGTGTACGGGAACCAGGTAATAAATGAAGTCCGGCATCACCCCCACCCAACGACAAAAACAAACAAACAAACAAACAAACAAAAAGGCTGACAGGTTCACAAAGTGCAGAGAAGGGAAGAACTTTGAAGCAGACACAATCTGTGGTACTTTGAGCACCCTGGGCACTTGAGCCATGACGTCTGGAGCAAACTATGGTATTAGATGTGTCAGTGATGAGAAACTACGCAGAGACAGCACTAAGTAGGGAGAGAAATCGCCACCGTCTTGGCAGGGTAACTGATGTTAGTCCTCAGAACGAGATAGAGGCTGCATTTATATGGGGGGTTGGGGGGGGGAAAGAAGTTCAGTCACCATTTGGGCATCTCTTACTATTCTTGTGCTTAATTTTGAGGGTAAATGGGTACATCCGTACCCTACGTAGCAGACGTAGCCTGAGAAGGACGTGGTGACCAGGGGCTCACCTCCTTTATAAATAAGAATCTTTTCACCCACTCCCTAGGTAAGCTACCTAGTCGAGCAAGGGCGTCATGCTACAAGGAAGGCAACCTAGAATGGATAGTTGAAAAAAGAAGTCATAAGTATTGATCGCAGCCTCAGGAGCAGCTTCAGTAGGGGGCGGGGGGGGGGGGCTCAGTATGTCTTCTCATACATTTCCTCAGGAAAGGAGGCCACCATCATTCTCAAGAAGGTGAGCCCCGAATTTATATGGAGCAAGTAAATCTTAGTAGTGCAAAGGATGGATTGTAATAAACACCGTGAGATGCCAACCACGCCCCCCAGGATTGAAACACTTCTGTTTCTCCAGCTATTGAGAGGGTCGGTGACTTTCATCTTGTGCCGGAAACATGACCACATCTCCACCCAGTGAGTTCCCCGGATGAGAGACGGCTGTTTCATCGACGCTCACGTGTCCTTCCTTGGAGTAACTCACCTACAGTATCTGATCCATATAAAAAATCCCAGCTCTTTGCTTCGGTTTTGGGCAACTCTGCAGGCCGATCCCAGCCCGGGGGAGACCTATGGTACAAACACACGACAGTCTGATTTTTTTCCCCCCTGTCAAATCTTGATTTCTTCACTCCCCCAAAAGTGTGGATCCTGAGAGCATGTCCCCAAATCTCTGCCGCATGATTTCCTGGGAAATCTGACTCGTGACATAAAATTATGCCCCGAATAAGCCCTAAGTTACTAGCTATCATCGCATAATTGATCCACCCGGACTTGACTGGGTACCAGCAGAAAATAATTTTATTCTCTACTCGCCACCTGCTTTGAAGACGAGTTCTCCGCTCCTAGATGACGTATCATCAGCTCTTGAGGATTTCCAGCCCTCTTCAATCACAGAGTAGACTTATTTCGGGAAGTAAAATACTCTTCCTTTCTTGGCTCTCTTCACCTCTCCAAGCGGTTTTCCCAGGTGATGTGTCTTTCAGAAGGTTCTGGCAAACTTCCTCCCAAAGGACTCATATTTGGTACTTGTGAAACCCATGCCATCACAGTCCTCTACACGAGTGGAAGAGGGTCCCTGACGTCGCCTTCAGATTCCAACAGGTGACGAGAGGCACCACGAAATTCTAAGAAGCAGGCCATTTGAAGGTTTTTCTCTCAGTCAAAGGTACAAAAAACCCACCTTTCTCCACTGCCTGAAGGTAAGCTCCTGCTTTGTCTCACCAACGTATACTTTTATGGACCAGAGGCGGGTTATCAGTAATTCTGGCCAAATAAGTTGTGGCACATCCTGTTACAGTAAACCAACTCTTCCCTTTAGACCGGGAGCCTTCTTGGAATATTATATTGTTCTCAACCATGGGGGCCCTGGCCATAAAAAGGAGACCAAAAGATCCCTCTTTAGCATCATATTATAATTATTATTAAAAGTAATTCTATGTAAAGATAAACATCCACGATTTCTCAGAAAGCAAATGCCACTCTCATTATTTACCTGAACGTTAATTATGGGAAAAGTTGTTAACAAATGATTTCTAAGATGACATATACCACGTATGGGTATTTTTTGTACTGAACGTATAATAAAATGTAGATTGGAAGTGAATTATTTCCCAAAACATAAAAAAGAGATAAAGGGGCTCCTGGGTGACTCAGTTGGTTGAGCGTTGGACTCTTGATTTCAGCTCAAGTCATGATCCCAGGGTTGCGGGATCAAGCCCCGCATAGGGCTATATGCTGAGCATGGAACCTGCTTAAGATTCTCTGTTTCTCTCCCTCCACCTCTCATCCCTGCTCTCTCTCTCTCTCTCTCTCTGTCTCTCTGTCTCTATAAAATAAAAAAAAAAGATGACTTTATTCAAAGACTAATTAACATTTTTGGAATTTGAAATATCTCTCTGTCTCTTTCATACACACCTAGAGAGAAAGAGAGAGAGAGAGAGAGAGAGAGAGAGAGAGAGAGAGAGAGAGACAACTGGTTAATTTATTTTATAAATGTTATAATTTGTTTCTAAGCTCTGATTTTCAGGAGGCTACTGGCAGGCACAATTCCACATATAAACTATTACGGGTCCAGGTACATTATTTTATTACCAATAAATTAAAAGAGAACTTTTAATAGGACACATGGCATCTTTTTCGCTGTATTTTTCTTTTCTAATTTTGGCTTTTGATTACTAGGCTACTGGAGACATCTCTTGATTACTGGGGGTATTTTGCTACAGTTTGTACATAGTGTGAGTGGATGAAATTCAGCCTTACAGATCCACGGAAGCCCATTGCCAATTTTCATACTGCTTATGAACTTATAGTTTAACATCAGCCTTTCAGGATTCCTTTCTTGAGTGAACGGCCGACTATAGACATAAGGAAGTATGTTTAAGAATAAAAACCAATGTGGGGCGTCTGGGTGGCTCAGCCGGTTGAGTGTCCGATTCCGACTCAGGTCATGGTCTCACAGCTCGCGAGTTCGAGCCCCGCACGGGGCAGTGTGCTGACAGCTCGAAGCCTGGAGCCTGCTTCAGATTCTGTGTCCCTCTCTCGCTCTGCCCCTCCGCTGCTCATGCTCTCTCTCTCTCAAAAATAAATAAACATTAACAAAAATTTAAAAAAATAGAAAAAGGCACCTATATAGGCAATTGCTTCCTTGTAGAGGATACAGGTGAAGAAGAGGACAAAGACGATATGCAAGTCTGGTTTGGGGCACAGTTTAGGTACTGGTGCCACTCACTGAACTAATGAAGAAAGAAAGAGGAATAGGTTTTTGCGGAGGGTGATTATCTCAGCTCAAGATATTCTCAGCTCTGGCTATTTGTGGACAATTTAAGGAGCTATGCCGCCTAAAATAATTTCATCCAAAACTCTGGAGAGAAGACGGAGAGTAATTGGATTTGGGGATGTTCGGGTAGAACCCTGTGAAGTGTCTCCATAGAAGGGACTCACACATCAACGGCTAGTTACCGCTCCCCTAACGCAATACTCATCCTTTTTTTTTTTTGTAACTTTTTTTTTAATGTATATTTATTATTGAGAGACAGGGAGAGAGACAGAGCATGAGCAGGGGAGGGGCAGAGACAGGAGGAGACCCAGAATCCAAAGCAGGCTCCAGGCTCCGAGTGGTCAGCACAGAGCCCAACGCGGGGCTCGAACTCACAAACCATGAGATCATGACCCGAGCCCAAGTCAGACGCCCAACCGACTGAGCCACCCAGGTGCCCCAATGCTCACCTTTTATATCAGTTTAAGGGCCGTGACTCAGAAATTAAATCCTGATAGCATGTAGTAGATGTGTTCCTTATCTATCCCCAAAATATACAAAAACAGTTGGGATAAAACCAGACTTTAGAATCTCCATGGCTTGTGCCTTACTGCATCGCATGAAATCAAAATCCATGTAACTAACCTCTTTTAAAGCAAAATCCAAATAGTAAATTCTGCCTCATTACTCTGCACGGATCGGGGTCAAGAAAGATACGCAAAAATGAGTTTGGACAACACTTTGTGGTAGGACCGAATAGCCAGGCTCTGTGGCATTTCACATTTCGTGCCGCGTGCTCAAATACAGGCTGGTGATACTGCTAAATATAAAGTCCTATATTAATTTTCTGTATTTAGGCGACCTCATCATTTCTGCAATCAGTTGCATCGTGGATAATTTAAAGCACTACAAAAATGCCATGTTTCCCAGGCCGATAAAGCAAAGAAAAATCCACTGATAGTGATTACAGCAGTGCGAAGAACATGACAGGGGGATCAGAACAGAGGAAGGAGCATGTTAATGACATTCACTATTCTCCCCGTGTCAATTCATCAGCATTTTTATTGCCACTATTTCTGAGCATACACTATTAGAATTTATTGAGTCAATCTGTCTCCATCACCTGTGATATAATATATTTTATTCCATAAGATATGGAATAATATTTATCTTTCAACTCCAATGGCTGGCTTTCAGGACAATAACTGCTTATCAACCAAGCATTGCAAGAGTGGGAGAGGTTGTACATTTTAATATCTGACCCGCGGGTTGGCATTTTAGCATCTCTGCGTTTGGTATTACGAAGTGTGCGGACTTCAGTCCAAGAGATCACTCAGATTCAGTAGGTATGGCGAATGATGGTACCAAATCACGTTTTGAAGTTTTAGCCTAGGGAAGCATATCGCAAGAAGGCGAGGAAGGAAAAGACTCGAGTCTGAAGTCGACCCTCTGAGACGTTTGCCCTGGATTGTCTATACTGGAATAAGAATCAAGTTCATGCCTGAGCTTGCTCGTAAGAAATACGGGAACGGAAAGTGGGCGTTTTGGCTTGAATTGCCTCGAACTGCTTTCATTGCAAACTCGAGGTAAAAGCCAATCTGCAAGTTGTGGCCTCGAGTCGTCGGTGTGATCCGGGGGGTGTTCGGGGCTGAACACGGTGCCTCTGCTTTTCGCCTCGTTGATGTAGCCGGTATTTCACGGCCACCGTCTGGAAGGAGGATTGCTTTGTTGACGGCTGTGTGGTCCTTTGGAGGAGAGAATCCAGGTTTCGTGCAATCGAGTTAACCAAGTCCTCGACCTTCCGCACAGTTGAGATGCCCGTCGTGCACCTCAGCTCATTCCGAAAAAGCAAGACTCGCTACGTTATCCTTCTCTGTGCTTTGATGAACACGTACGCCCACCCTCTTTCTCCCCAGAAATGTTGCATCGACGGGGACACAAAGGGCTGTCACAGCCCTGACATGATTGAATTGGTATTTGGTGGTTTCGCCCCAGCAACGAAGGGGTCCGGAACTCCCGCTGGTAAAAAGCACTAATTTCTCTGCTTTTAGGTTTGCTCACCAGGAAGTCCCCTCTCCCGGGCAGAGAGCACAGAGCTACTTCCTGTCAGGCAGTTTATTGCTTGATTGGGTCAGCAATTGCTGACCTGCCTGAGAGGGTCGGGCAGCAGGTAAAAAGACAAAGATATCTGCCTTCCAACAGGCACATGCCAACTCAGCACGTGTGGTGTTACCACTCTGTGCGCCCAGCGTAGCCATTTTTATTATTCCCTGCCGTTTTCGGTTTGTTTGTGTTTTTAAGCCTTAGTCCGAGCTTTCAATTCCAACGATGATCAATTGCCGTCAGATTTCTCTGTCCCACCCGCACACGCCTCTGGCCTCTTTGTTCATTACTTTCTGCATATTAGCAGAAAGGAAAAAAAAGAAAAAAAAAATGGTGCTGGAGTCATCCGAATTGAATTCACATCCCGGTTGAGCAACTTCCTAGCTGTTTGATTTTAAGTAAACCCCTCTCTCGGAGCTGCAGTTTGCTTGTCATTAACGCCCGCCTGGAAGGGGCCACGAGAAAGAGAAATGAACCGATGTATGTAAAGGGACCGCCCCCAGGTCTGCCTCACAGTAGGTGCATTTGCTTCCCTCAGGGGGGAAAACAAAAAATTAAAACAAACAAACAAACTAAACTTCGAGGCTATATTATCCTCCCAAAAGAAAACAGGGTAGAGCGTTCCTTGTTGGTTCATTTATTTACTTATTACCGCAACAGGAAGGGGAGACGGGAAGGAGGAAGTGTGGTTGGGAGAGATCAGGCATTAACCCCATTGGGAATTGCTCTAAGTGTGTGTTTTGTGTATGCTACTAATATCTTCTTAGAGTCCCCATTTTAAAAGCAAGCCCTTTCTTTACTTTGGCACCACCCAAGACGGTAACAATAGGATTAAAAGGAGTGTATCTGGTTTAAGATTTGTCTTGAAGCTTTACGGAAGCCAAAAGGAGGTGTTATATTCCCAGCTTAGCGGGGGAGCATTTGGCACACGATACCTCAACCTCAAATCCTTGGCTGTTCTCCATACATTTGAGGTCGCTTTGTTGTGTGTGTACCTTTGTGTGTTGGTGTCGGGGGTGGGGTGGGGGGGGGAATAGAGGAGGTTTAGGAAGGGGGTGTGACTTTGGGGAAAGTGAACGGAGCGGGGGACATCTGATCAAGTGATGTCTGGGTTTGGATCCGATCCTGATGCTCTCGTGCTCTGGCTGACTGTCTTGTGCACAAATGTCAGCTCTAACAACCTCAGCAGGTCCCGCTTGGGGCAAGTATTTTAGCCGTGAGGCACTTGATTTATCTGTAGAAGGGGGAAGAAAATATATCTCAGGGAAGCCAAATGAGGAAATATTTATATAAAGCATATAGAACAATGACTGTTGATCATTTAACGTACGCCAATTTCCTCTTATAATGTGCCTTCTTACTTTCCGTCCTGCCCCTAGAGGAATCACAATGGGACCTTGATGCCCCATGCAATGCAAAAGCCACCTTAGACTTTAGGCTTTTCCAGAGAAGCCTTTTCAATCCTTCTTTTCCGTTCAGTGAAATTCCTTAGATCATTTGTCTTGATTGGACATTCAAACTATGATTCTGTGAGTCCCACATGGCTCTCTTTCTTGAGTACATGAAAACAAGCAATCCAGGGGCGCCTGGGTGGCGCAGTCGGTTAAGCGTCCGACTTCAGCCAGGTCACGATCTCTCGGTCCGTGAGTTCGAGCCCCGCGTCGGGCTCTGGGCTGATGGCTCAGAGCCTGGAGCCTGTTTCCGATTCTGTGTCTCCCTCTCTCTCTGCCCCTCCCCCGTTCATGCTCTGTCTCTCTCTGTCCCCAAAAAAATAAATAAACGTTGAAAAAAAAAATTAAAAAAAAAAAAAAAACAAGCAATCCAATTCAGGATCAAGAACAGAAGTTGGGGCGCATGGGTGGTTCAGTCGGTTAAGCATCCTACTCCTGGTTTCGGCTCAGGTCGTGATCTCACGGTTCGTGAGTTCGAGCCCCGCATCAGGCTCGGCACTGACAGTGCGGAGCCTGCTTGGGATTCTCCCTCTGTCCCTGTCTCTCTGCCTCTCCTCTGCTCTCTCTCTCTGCCTCTCTCTTAAAAGGAAGAAAGAAAGAAAGAAACAAAGAAAGAAAGAAAGCCCTCAACTGACCACATGGTTCCAATGGAAAGGTAGTTTATTAAAGTCCTCTCCGAAGAAGTAATGTATCTGAGCAGAGATTTTATTGAAGTGAAGGAGAAATCTAGGCAAAAAAAAAAAAAGACTATTTCAGAAATAATGGGGCTAACCTGATATTTTAAGAGGACAACAAATGCAGGAGAAGGGGATATTGGACAGGTAGGATGTGGGTCACATAGGTAGTCAGGAACCATCAATGATGGGTTTTGTCATCTATTTTCTATTTTACTGAACTTGTTGTCTACTTAACAGAGAACTTACTGTGAATGATCAATGGTGAACAAATACTACTTTAAGTATTATTTAATCAACGCAGTGTGATTCCACGATGAACATGACAGTAACAGATTGGATTACGCAGCCTACTCCTTACTAGTAGACTGACTTTAGGCTAGGTACCAAAGTTGGAGCCTCAGTGTTCCCATCCATTAATTGGGAAGAGGATCACCCACCCACAGGGCTGTTCTAAGAATGTGATAAAGGGTATGTGAGATGTTTAATGATATAGTTGGAGAATAATAAGCACTTAAAAAATGTTACGCCCCTCCTTGTTCCTCACCTCAACCAGTTACTCGGTAACTTAAGCCTAGTTAGCTTTTACCACAGACAAGGTGCTTCAAAGGTGCTTCAGTCATTACTGTGTGCATAATATTGAAAATATACGATAAGTCCAGGCTGTGGAGGCCCTGGGATACTAGGTGAGGAAGGACGTTCTGTCTTTATACTTCATGACCTGTAATTCCCAACAATGGACAAAAACACCTCGTGTCAGGAGCTTCTCCATCCGTATCTTGCCCAGCTGCGAAGGTTCTGCTTGCCCGCAGGTGCCACAACGTGAGAGAATTTTGTCGCTGGTGAGGTCTTCATTTGAAGAACCATGGCTCTCGTTCTGAAGTGTTCTGGTTACAAACGGAGGAGTCACAGACAAAGAGTTGTGTGGCCAGGGAAGGTTACGGACCGAAAGGGTGGAAAAGCACGGAAATGAATGAGGGGCCATAGGTTTTGTCGGGCACAATGTGGAAAGCAGTCCATGAGGATGCTATGAAAGACTTCACCAAAGGAAATGGTTACCATCTGTGAAACTGGGGATGGTGAAGAGAATAGCCAAAAGATTCCGTGTTTCATTTCTCAGCTGCGTGTTGCCCAGCACTAGGTCCAAAATGTCACTGTAGTTTCTCCTAATGCAAACTTCAAGAGGCTAGGTGCTTCTGGACGGACGTCCACCTGCTAATAGGTATCTGGGAAATCCATTTTCGACTCTATTTGTTAATAAATCTTAGTAAAGCATGAATTATAAAGAAATGTGGCGTCTTGGCTAGGAGAAATCAATAATGCTTTTAAACACAAACTCATTAGTATTAAAGATTATTCCCATTTTTCATTATATTGAGAAAGAAAGAAAATGATAATCATATCAATGCGTGCCATCTAGTGAACTGACACGATGTCAAATGCATTGTTTAAAATATTAAAATGTTTCATACATATCGGATATTATTTATTTATTTACTACCCCTTTGCCCCCCACACACAATTCTTTTACTCTCCTATTCTCAATTCTTTCCAAAGAATATTTGAGACACCTTCTACAAAATGCATACAATTTACTAACACATAAGTAGATAAAGAAATCAGAAAGGCCTATGTGACTATTAAAAATAGCAGGCCATATAAATGATAAAAGGAATAATTAATATATCATGTTCTTTAATAGCGGTTCCTTTTCATCCTATAATCTAAAGTACTCTATAGATATCACCCTATTACTAGTCCTGTTAGCTTTGCCCAGGTAATTCATTTTAGGGAAGATTAATATTCAATAAGATACAAGTCATTTGAGATTATCGTAGAAACAATAAATATTCTAGAAAACACTGTTCCATCTCTTAGGCCATTTTCACAAGTCATAAAAGAATTATAATAATAATTCTTAACATAACAAGAAAATCTTGCTCGAGTATTGTCTGTGCATGTCAACTCCGTTTTACTCCCACATATTCACATCCAGTCACGCTTACGCATATGGTCCTGTTACAGTGCATTGTAGGCATATGCATACTTGCTTTGTGCAGAGGGACAAAGATTTTTCCAGAAGGCAACTAAGGAAGGAGGCTATCACATTTCTCATTTTCTTGGGTGTGCAAGCCAGTCCTGCCCCAGACAACTAGGCAAATGGCCTTTTGCCAAGCAGGATTTGATCACCGGGAGGCAACTGCTTGTCCCCGCCTGTGACCAACCCCCCCCCCCCGCAAGGTAATTGTAACAACCACTTGGATTCCTTACAAGTAACGGTGTGAGGGTGGGGTTACCCATGTCAACTGGTAAGAGGAGTGCAGGGATCATGCTAATCCTTGTACAAGGGATGCAAATCCACAAAGCATCTCAATGCCAGCCGGTCAGTGTGTTCGTCCTTTAAGGAATCCAATCAGCAAAAGTCTCTCCCAAGATAGCAAAACGCAATTTTTTTAAAGGGACTCAGAACTTTTAGTGGTGTCTTTGCATTCTACGTAACTCCACGCCCAATATTTATTGCGAAGTATTACTACTTTTTTTTTCTTTTCCTGGTTGTTATTTAAAGGCGAAAATTTCATTAACAAACCATGGATATAAAATATGAAATCTAGATCACCTACTGCCAGGGAGAAGCCAAACTAAAAAGGATTAGTTTCTTTCACTGTCTAGAAATTTTTCATGGAAGACCTTGGCTGGCCTTTTGATATTAAAACTTCCTAACAAGTATTACACAGGAGTTTTAAATTAGAACTTGCTGTCACTGAGACAGTTATAAACTGTTAAATATGTCCTTTCTATGCTAAGCTCCTGTAAAGTATGCACACGGCCATGGCCGCGACGCTCTTCCTGACAAGTAGCCGGGTGAGATCACTGAGATTGTTTGCAAGCTGCCTGCAAGGTTGTGCAGGTGGCCGCGTGAAGTGTGTGTGTGTGTGTGCGCGCGCGTGCACGTGTGCACGCACATGTGTTCAAAATAAGCCACGCTTCTCTGCTTCTCGAATCATGTACTTCTCTCCAACGAAAAGTTCTCGTGGAAATGCACATTATACTCTTCAATGGCATCTAGAAACCAAAGAGTGATTTTCAAACTGGCTTTGCATGCATTTGGACTGATTTAATACTGAGCTTTCTCAAATAGCAAGAACTTAAAAAGTCATTCTATGTCATCATTATCCATAAGGTATCATAATTTCGTTGGCTGTAAAAAACTGAGCCACCGCTGAAAGGATTATTTTCCTATTATCATTATTTTTCGCAAAACAGAAAAGTGGTGTGTGAGGTCAAAGGCCACATCATAGGAAAAGTGGGAGGGGCGGAGAAAAAGGAGACTCAACCTCCCACCTTTTTTTTTTTTTTTTTTTGGCTCCCATGTCTCATTTTGTGTATCTTATATTATTTTCCAGCAGCCAACGTCTCCTTCAAAGGTTGATTCGGGAGGCTGCAAAATGGACTCTGCTGTCTCCTGACTAGTAGAGCCCATAATTAGCGCTTAATTATAGTTTATATGGCCACTTTGGTCAAGAAGAAAAGAGCTGCTTTGTTACAGTCAATGAAGGTATTTAAAGCTATACCCAGGACAGGGATGGGTTTATTAAACACTTGGGTAAGCAATGATAAACTTACATTGATCGAGCAATTCGATAGATCTCTTTCACGTGCTGCCTTAAAAAAAATCCAGGTAGAATTGAAAATAACTGGAAATCATGTTGCATATGCTAGCAGTAGTAATTCCCCACAAAGCCAATGTAACAGGAGAAACATAATCCCTCCTTCCAAGAAAAACTGACTTTCCCCAAACATGAGATATTCCTGCTTTATGCTGACTTTGACAAAAGGGATAGATCTGTCTTATATTACATCATAAGTAATATGCCTCGAGAGCCAGGCATGGGCTCAGCACTTTTCTTGGCGTAGGAAGGTTGAATAAGTTGCCCAAGGTCACAGAGCAAGAATTCGAATCGAGGGGGTTTTGTCTCACAACCGAGACATTAACTTGAAATTGATGTTCACCGTCTTCGCCTTGCATACGGGAGGATGCTGCTTGTGTGAACATTTGCCATTCATAATTTTTAAGTTTTTTCACTTTACTTCTCGCTGGCCATCCTTCCAGAATTAAACCTTGCTGGGAGACAGAAACCCCTTCTTACTTTAGAAGCTAAAGGGACTGGTAGTCATTTTCCTTGCTTCTCCTGCAGCAAGGAAAAGGCCATGCGACCCAAGACGGCCAGTAGCCTGCAGAAACTTGAACTGGGAGCCAGGTTTGCTCAGAAGGGGGAGAAGAGGGTCATTCATTTTGCTGGCAGCAGATAGAGCCAATCTTCCTGGGTGGAGAGGTCTGCGGTGCCAGCACCCGTGTCCACGGGACAGGGGACAGTGCCACCGGCATGTGGCAATGCGTGCCACAGCATCTGGGCTCAGTGGGACCACAGCTGTGATGGTACAGCCCGGGTCTAGGCTGCTGCCTGGCTTCTTTTGGCTTCTAGGTTCGGAGATCGCTTCCGTATTCTCCCCTATTCTCTGGAAGCTTCAAAAGTCGGTGCTCCCTGTTTCAACCCACCAGAGCTGGTCTGCTGCTTACAACTGAGATCTCTGACAAACACTTAATAATAAGTTGATGCTCTCCTTTATTTAAGTGCTCACCAACGTAATTGGGTTTGTCGTACTTTGCAATATCAGGTGAATTTCAAATTTTGACCTTGGAGAGAGACGCTGAAAGCTTTGTCATTGTTGGGCTGTCCCTGACCACCGTTCACCCAGCTTGAAACGTGTGGATAGAGGCAAGTGATCTGAGCCCGCTGCTCCTGAACCTGCACACCTTCTGTTGGGGGTAGTGGGGAGAGGGGAGGGAGGGTTCATGGTCACACTTGTTAGTGCTGTCCTGGGATCACTGCTCAAAGCACAGGGTGAACCAAAAATGAAACTGGATAACCTAACGTACAAACTGACTCCTTCTGCGTCCTCTATCACCTCTCACGTCTTTTAGTAACAAAGACCATCCTCAACAAAATGCTGCAAACGTTGTGATTTAAAACAACACCTACCTCTTACAGTTCTGGAGGTCAGAAGTCTAAAATGAATTTCGCTGGGCTAAAATCAAGATGGCGGCAAGGGCTAGTTTCTTCTTGAGACACGGGGAGAATCCATGTTCTTGCCTTGTTCAGCTTCTAGAGGCCACTCACATTCCTTGGCTCATGGCTCCTTTCTCCACCTTCAAAGTTAGAAGCCTTGCATCTTCTCTCCTCTCTGACCTCTGCCTCCATCCTTCGATCTTCCCTCCTGCAATCCTCCTGCTTCCTTCTCATAAAGACCCTTATGGTTACTTTGGACCTCTCTGAATAATCCAACATAATCTCCTTACTTAGCTCAAAATCCAGGGCGCCTGGGTGGCGCAGTCGGTTGAGCGTCCGACTTCAGCCAGGTCACGATCTCGCAGTCCGTGAGTTCGAGCCCCGCGTCAGGCTCTGGGCTGATGGCTCAGAGCCTGGAGCCTGTTTCCGATTCTGTGTCTCCCTCTCTCTCTGCCCCTCCCCCGTTCATGCTCTGTCTCTCTCTGTCCCAAAAATAAATAAACGTTGGAAAAAAAAAATCCTTAACTTAATCACATCTGCAAAGTGCCTTTTATCACGTAAGGTAACATATGCATAGGGTCCAAAGAGTAGGCAGTGAATGGGGGCATTTTGGGCACATGGAACAGTTGCGCAAAGACGCTGAGACGGTTTGGAACAGGGTACAGTTGAGAAATTGAAGAAAGTCAAATGGAATATTGCAAAGAATGTAGCACGAAGAGGCAACAGGGAAATAAAAAACATCCAATGCACAGAGAAAGCCTTGAAGGCCAGGTCGAGGGCTTTGCTAGATGGCCTTATCCCAGAGAAGCCAAGATCCCATGTATATTTTATATATACATATATTTTTTCTATCATTTGAATGTTTCACATAGTTTACTTAAATCAGAGACCACTATAAACTGCCTTGCTCTGATATGTTTTCTGTATCTGATTTGCATGTGTAGAGATGGCCGTGAGTCCAAAGTGAACTGACTGGCAACACAGCATGAGAACAAGAGACAGAAGGACCCAGGAGGACTGTGCACAGTATATTCCAAGAGAAAGACAGGAAATCAGACTCCAGCATACTTCCAGAAGACCAAAATGTGAGATGGAACATCTCCTTCACACTCCTTCCCGTCTTAACCCTGTTGAGACACAAGCCGTCCCAACTACGGTGAGGAGCCTCTGAGCAGAAACAGGACTTTCAAAATCATGGTTAGCAAGGCAGCGACATCCATAACCTGGGGGACTGAAATAAAGCATCATAAAGTAACATGAACAATACATCTTAAAGCAAAGCCAATTCCTGAAGAAACACTCTAAAATAAACAAGAATCATCCGTGTAAGTCTTCTGTCTTTCTTGAACAAACTTTGCCCTGTTGGGTTCTTTTTCAACTCAGTCACTGCGCCGGTGATTCGCCTGAGAGTTTTAATTATGTACACTCATCTTGTTTGTAAAGTATCTGAACTCCCTTCTACTGACTTGAAAGTTTTAAAGCCTTTTACATTCGCCGCCTCCCTTATTTACACATGTCCTTGAAAAAAGAAAAAATATCCATATTTTTATATCCCATTGTAAGAGTAACTACGCTCGTCCTCAAAATATAGATAAAATTATTTAAATACTCACTACACTTTCCACACAAAGTCCACCATCTTCCACAGGATTCCTACCAATTCTGGCGAGATGACATTTTCCTGGTCACCTCAGCCTTTGACTTCTTTTCTTGGATGAATTAGTTTGGTGTGGAGGTTAATCTCATCTTTCTGTGCATAGTTCACCAGCCCCTTGGTTCTTATGTGTGCAAAACGCTTCATGGAAGTTTTCAACTGTGTGTTAATTTTAAGCAAGAGAAGCTCTGGTTAGCTTATATGAAGTGAAGAACAAAATAAAATAACAAAAACAATGTAACGTTTATTTTTTTTTTAATTTCTTTATTTTGAGAGGAAGAGAGGGAGAGAGAGAGAGGTGGCGAGGGGCTCAGGTAGGTTCTGCACTGTTAGCCCAGGGCTGGGCACAGGGCTCAATCCGATGAACCGTGAGATCATGACCTGAACTGAAACCAAGGGTCGGACGCTTAACTGAGTCACCCAGGTGCCCCAACTATTTAAATATTAAATCGTTGCAACTCTGAGCCGCTTCTCATCAGTGTCAGGATTTCACATCTTCTTCAGAGGTTCTCAAGGACTCTCTCCAGGAGTATTTACTCAGTCTGAAAGAGAAGATGCTAGAGACCTTTGCAGGAATTATAGTCAGTCTTCTGAAAGAATCTCCTCTCCTCTGCTGTGACTGACTCGTGGCGGTGCCACCCAAATCCCCTTGCAACCATTGGTGTCATTTTCCACAGTCGTTTCTGAGGGCGGTGCATCTGGAACATTTACTACAATCACTGTCACAAGTTTCTCGTTTAATGTCCTAATAGCACATCTGAGGATTCCTTCCTCCTTCCAACACCGTCTTCCATTGGTTTCTGTGAAACGATGTTCGGGCTTGCCTTGGCCCTCTCCTATCCTCTTCAACTCAGCTATGACGTGTTGAGAGTCCTTAAGACTCAGTCCCAAGCCTCTTCACTCTGTATAGTTTCCTTGTACAGGCTCTGATCTATGCGGGTTACTCAAATTGTTCTTAAGCTCAAAGATTTAACTAGAAGAGTTAGACTCCAATGCTCATCTTCACTGGGATGTTCACCACGTCTGTGAATAAACTTAGGTTCTTTACAAACCCTCTTTCCAAACTTGGTTCCATTCATGTTCCTATTTCATCAACCATCCACCCCGCCGGGGAAGTCAGAAACTAAATGTCCTTCTTAGTTCTCCGCTCTCACTTGTGGGTGTTTCTGATGCAACCAGGTTCTGTTGATCTTACCTTCCATAACTCTCCTGAGAACTGCAGTCTCGAGAGTCTGTTATTTCACACTAGCATGACTAACTGCCTTTCATTTCTTTATACGTGGTATGCTTTCTACTTTCTTAGGACTTCTGCACCTGACAGAATCACCACTTAGTTAACTCAGATTCCAAATCTCCGCTCCGGATCATAGAAAGATGTGGTGAACTTCCCAATTTATTTTTTTTTATTTTTTTTTAACGTTTATTTATTTTTGAGACAGAGAGAGACAGAGCATGAAGGGGGGGGGGGCGGTTAGAGAGGGGGAGACACAGAATCTGAAACAGGCTCCAGGCTCTGAGCTGTCAGCACAGAGCCCGACGCGGGGCTCGAACTCACGGACCGTGAGATCATGACCTGAGCCGAAGTCGGCCACTTAACCAACTGAGCCACCCAGGCACCCCTGAACTTCCCAATTTAAATTAGTTTCATTTATTTTGCGTGCCTGTGAGCCCTTATTCTTTGCCTCACATGACTTCACGTGATTTTTTTTTATTCATTTAGGTGATTGTTTAATATGTCTTCTCCACTAAATTATAATTTTCAAAAAGACAGGACTCGTATGTATTTTGTTCATTAATATAGCCACCATCTCGCACAAAATTGGGCATATAATGATTATAAATATACATTTATTTAATGAACAAATGAACTTGTGGCTCAAAAAAATCACAGTAACCTTTCAACGAGGTCAGAGATCAATAAGCTTTTAGGTCAAGGCCAGATAATAAATGTTTCAGGCTTTGTAAACCTATAGGCTCTGTGGCAACAATTTGCTATTATAGTATGGAAACAGTAATAGACAATTTGTAAACAAGTGGTAAATAACTCCATATAAAGAGCATTACATCTTTCTTTTTGATCATTTTTCAACCTTTGACAAGGTTCCAAATTCCTCCAGTTCAAATTACTAAATAGGACGGTTAACACATCCATCTTTTCACCGTATTCAAATTTCAGGTCTCACCGTTTTCCTCTAGAACAAAAGCCAGATGCTTGTTTTTATTCTCTTCACTGAAGGGCGGCCATACTTGGTGATTTCCTAACACAAAGGAAATCAACCCCGAGGATACAAAGGATTTCTCTATCTCCCCATGGGAGCTCTTTAATGCTGCTGAACTGGTCAAAAGCACTTTTTCGGTCATATTACTGTTCACAAATGTCAACGTCTCTCACCTCAATGGGTAAAGACTCTACTTCCCCAACCCGTGGCCAAGTGCCTTGCTTTAGCAAATGTATTGTGATTCAAGGTATTGGGTGTCGATTCCAAGCAGAAAACTTAAGACACAGGGTGTGTTTCTTTTCCGTTGCTCTTCATGCTCACTAATATTCTAGAGAGAGGCTAGTCTATGGGCCTGGGCCCAAAGAGAAGATAACCTGGAACACGTTTGCTACCTATGTAATGGATTTATAATGGAAGTGAGAAATACATTTGTGTTGTTGCAAACCACCTCAATCATGGAGTCAATTCTTATTGCATCACATTCCCCCCCCCCCCCCCCCCATCCTGACGAATAAACTGGAAACCTCCCAGGTCAGATGTCCTTCTTGGAAAAGCCACTGTTGATAAGGAATAGCTATATTCTACATTGATGTGAAAAGGATCCCAATTATAGTCAGTAATAGCATGATGAGGTTAAATTGAATGGATGGGCAACTCTTGTAACGAAGGGCACAAACCATGTTTTGTGAAAATGTTTTAAAAAATTGAACTGGTGAAATTTCTTTACAATTTTTAATAAAATATGCCAGCTTTCTATACCCACAGGAGATCTGGTGTGATTGCCTAGCATTCCTACATAGCAAAGATTGGAGCTGATTTTCAACTGCTCCCTGTAAACATGCAGTCTACTCCCTAGTTTGCCACAGTCCTCTCCACTCATATAAAAAATACAGAGGCATCTCACCAACTTTCCCTGAACCTGCCCTTCCCATCTGCCATGGCAGACTTTGTACCTGGCTGGCATCCTGGCTATACCCTCAGTCACTCGGTTCTTGAGGCCAGTGACCGTGCCTTACTCAACTTTGCATCCTCGGCCCTAACACAGTGCTTGGAACACAACATATGTTCAGTATATATGAGCTAAATACATAACTATAGTTGAACTACTGGGCTAGAAACTTCCGTAGAGCTAAAAACTTGATCAACGAAGCCTCAGATTCACTTCGAAGTGAAAAGTCTATCAATCCATCTAAATACTTATTAAATCCAGGGCACCGGGGGGGCTCATTCGGTTGAGTGTCCAACTCTCGATTTCAGCTCAGGTCATGATCTCACAGTCCGTGGGACTGAGCACCGTGTCGGGCTGTGCACCGACAGTATGAAGCCTGCTTGGGATTCTCTCTCTCCCCCTCAACCCCTGCCCCCCTCAAAATAAATAAATAAATAAATAAATAAATAAATAAATAAATAAGTTTTAAAAAGAAATTTTTATTCAATCCAAAGACGTGTTAAAGAGACTATGTAGGCAAGATGGGAGAAAAAGAACAGAGAGTCCGGGCTGGTCAAAGGGGTGTATGATATTGACGAGTTACGAAGCCTGCAGGATCTTTTCTGATACTCAATGGGACCTTTAGGGTTTTAGCAGAAGCAGAAAATGTAAAGACATTTTCATCCTTGATATTTAGCATCACTTAATCTGACACTCTTGTTCCAAGCCAGGTATGGTAAGGTTCATCCAAATCTCCGGAAGAGAGAATAAAATTTGATGTCTGTGAGCCCAGAACTTTAATATTAATCACAAAGGCTATATCCTTTTCCCAAACCTGCTGTATTTCACATCTCTGTCCTTCCCTCTCCCACCCTCTTCCTTGCTCCATTACACTTTATTCTCTTCTTGGGGGTGGGTGGCAGAGGGAGAGGTAATTCATGCCGCATCTTCAGACTGTGCAGAACGTTGTCTCCCTTCAAGGTGAACGACACTAAGTCAAACTCTTCATTCAAGGGGTGAGAATGGGATCAGCAGTCAGGAAAAGAACTACACACACAGATCAGCAGAATCTGGCCCAAAATGGATATGGCACAGAGAGACCTCTTGGATGTAGTATTTATTTACTTCCTGGTATAGTTAAGAACTGCGTTTTAAGACATGCACAGGATTTGGGACTAGAAATGAGAAGGCTGGGGTGATTTCTTTTTTTTTTTTTATTCACAATTTTATTTCTTTACAGCAATAAAGAAGTGATGGGGTTTCACTGATTCACTTTAATAAAAAAGAAATAAATATATAAGCAGTGATTTTTATTATATTTTGGTTTTCAGGATACATTCGATTTAATTAACATAACGCTCTCACCGCTGACAACGTTTTACAAAGAACTGCTCTTAAGTAGAACTCTGCATTTGACTTCAGTCTCTCCAGTGGTCTTATCATCAATCTGCATCACACATGGTTTTGCAACAGGGGAATCACAGTATCTTGTAAAAAAAAAAAAAAAAAAAAAAACCTCAGTAAAAGGAACTTGCTCAGAGTGCCTATACTTTATTCATAGGTGAATTTCTATTGTCCATTATCATTTATATCTAATATGAACCATTCTACACTGCTTGCCTCTAATCCCCATGCTTGTTAAGGAGCTTAAGAGGAGAATCAGTTGATTTCAAGGCCTTTTGGAGTTCAAGGGCAAAGTGATTATTTCCTTAAAGGAAAAAAAAAGATCACGGACTCATCACAATTTCCAAAGTTCAGCTCTTTTTTGCTTCACTAATTAGAAGCCAGACCAAATGCATATCTAGAGGCTTTTATACAAGCTATCAGCCCTTTGCCCTGGGACCAATTACAGAAAAGTATCTTTTACACATTACTCTCTGTGAATATCTAGTGTTCATACGAGCTGTCATGTTTCACCATGAGTCATGCTAAGACCATATAATCACATGGTTGGAGAGCTAATGATATGTTTGCTCTTCTCGCTTTAACTCACAAACACAACTGCACTTAAACGCCCGTGGCTTATTTGTAGCTTAAACAGTAAGGTGTATAAACACACATACATGCGAACGTTTTGTCATTTTTTTTTTGTTTTTTTTTAAAGAGAACACTATTGAATCAGTAAATGTAATCACGCTTTTTCATCTGAAGAGTATATTCCTAGGTTTAATTCTGTCCCTAGGAATGTTTTTTTTTTTTCTTGCAAAATGAAAGCAACAGTTGAACATACATATTGAGAGCCTGATTTGGATATCAGCATGAAATTTGTGTGTGTGTGTGTTTTCCGATGTGTTTTAGAGAACTATGGATGCACTGGTTATGGAGATCTACTGTTTAAAATGGCTTCGTATTTCCAGTTGTACTGCTCTAGGGGTGGGGGAGATGAGAGAGAGAGAAAGAGAGACAGAGATTTGCTTTGACGAATTGGCTCATGTGGTTACGGAAGCTGAGAAGTTCAAGATGCACCCCTGGCAAGCCCCAGACCCAGGAGAGCGAGTGGCGTAGCCAGTCCAAAGGCCAGCAAGCTAGCGACCTAAAGAAGAGCCCAGGTTTCGATTTCCAGTCTGAGGGCAGGAAAAACACCGTGTCTCAGCTTGAAGGCCGTCAGGCCAGAGGAGTGCCCTCTTACCCAGAGGAGGGTCTGATTTGTATTTTCAGGCCTTCCACTGTTTGGATAAGGCCCATTCACGTTAAAGAGGACGATCCGCTTTACTTGGTCTGTTGTGTAAAGGTCAGTTTCACTAAAAAACGTTCTCATGAAAACACTCAAAATAACGTTTGATGCAACGTCCATGGCTCAGCCAAATGGACACATAAAAGGAACCATTTGACCTCGAGGCCCTCATATGTATGCCTCTGGTAGCCCAATGTAATTTGATGTAAGTAAGCCAGGGTCTGAAAGGTCTTAGCTCTTGTCAGAGACCTTTAAAAATTTGAGACATTTCAAGAAAACAAGAAAAACTCACCCTTAAGAAGGTAGCAATGGTATCGTCTTCTCACAGTTGATAGTCTCTAGAAAGAACATGAAGAGGTCTTTCAGAGATGACATTTTGAAATTAGGATTTTTAGTAAATGCCATGTGCATATATCAATAACTCCACTGTTTAGAAAGGGCCAGCAGTTGTGACATTACAAGTAACTGTTGTCATTGAGCGTTATTAATGTTGAATGGTGAGGGACAAGTCTCACAAAATAATTTTCCATGTCTTCCTCTGGAGGCAACATTTGGTTATGGTTTACAGAGGGAAAAAAAATCGCTTTCTCTCTTAATTGCCTTCGCTAGAAAGCTACGTTAAGCTTTATTTTGTCGGATATTGCACTTACGGCCACAAAGCACAGCATATGCCGACTCCCTATTTTTGATATGAGGGGAAGAGATTATTAAAGAGAAGATTTAAGGAAAGAGGAGAGAGTCATCTTGTGAAGAATTACATACCGGTGTTGGGATGGTGAGCTAAGGCTTCAGACAAGATATTCTGAGAACAAGCATTTGGAAATATTTGTAAACTGCTTACTTTGTGTAGATATTATATGAGTGAGGGTCTTTTAGGTTCAGGATAAGACTGACGCCCCAGGGTGAATTTGGTTTATCTGGCTGATCAATAAGGTATTCCTTCCCTTCTTCACGTCCCAACCTACATTTTGTATTTCAGTTCAATGCCCTTTCCAAAGACAGAAGAAAAATTCTTTGGTCAACGGCACACAAATAAAAGCCATCCCTTCCTAAAAGTGCCAAATAAGTATTCCAGGTCCATTATTTACCACCCGCTCCCCGCCTTGTTAATTGTAGTCTCTGTACCTGTCCACATAATTTTGGGCAATTCACTCTAGAAGAATTTGGCCAGAGTTGCTTAGATTTTCTTAACGTCTGCACTATGTGTCCAGTTTCATGAAATTAACTATTCCTTGCAAGAATTCCATCCTGGTTTTGATTTTATAGGGGTGGATCCAAATTCAAGATCTCTTACTTTTAATAATACACTTCCTAGTTTAGTAAGTCATAATGGATGGTACTAATTGTTGGGGAATGAGAGATTAGAGATTAGCCTTTCCAGATTCTTCCCCACCAAGATACTTACTGACTGTCTTCTCTCTCGCTTCCCTTCCAACATAGTTTCCATTCATTGCACCTTAGAGTAGTTCTGCCCCTTCATATAGTGCACTCTAGGCTTCATGTAATCAAGGTATTTTTTTCTCTAGGAGCTGGGAGGGATCAAGAAACACACAAGCAGCGTGTATTTCCATGAAGGAGATAGCTGTATAAACAAACATAATGTAAGACAGAACATAATACCGGTAACTTAAAGACACATGTAGTATGCTATGCAAACACAGAGGACCCAGAAGTAGTGGGGACTGGGAAGGCTTCCATCAGATGGTTGCATTTGATCTGAGACCCTCCAAATGAAAATTCTTCTATGATTGTGGTAAAATACACATAAACATAGAAAACAGTTAAAGGGCATGGATATGATTCTAATAGTCAGATTAAGACACTGAACTCCAGGAATGGACCAGTTGCCCACCACAACAGGAAATTTGAAAGCACATGAATGGTTTCCGTGGATGCCTGGGGTGTGGGAAGTTTAGAGAACATTAGAACATAAAATAGGTAAATTGGGCCAGAAAATGCTTGATTCTCATACGAAATTCTTGGAATTTCTTTTGCAAATTATGGGAAAACAGATGGCATTTGGGGAGGGTTTTAAGGCATGAAACTATCTCTAAGAAGATAGTCATTGTAAATGAGGGTGGAAATGGAGACAAATGGCAAACAAGGAGACAGAGTAATATCGTAAATGTCCAGATTAAAAAAAAAAAAAAGTAAACGTGATGAATAACATAGCAAGATGCACGGCCCATTAAATTTAGAAGGTTGGCAAAGAAGGAAGACCTGATAAATAAGACCTTAAAATGTTGAGAATTTAGGCTGTTGGGAGCTGATTCAAGAACGAAATGTCAAGGAAACCGATGAAAAGGTAATTTCAAGAATAGAAGCGTTTCAAGATGAACGTGGCAGGCAATATTGGCTCACTCTTCAGAGATTTCAAGTGGGCTGAAGGGTCTCACGTACATTAGAAAGCGAAAGCAAACCAAAACAGAAAACCTTGCTTCCTTCGGTATTATGCGTTCAATTGCTCCAGAAGCTTCCCAACTCAAAGTTTTCAAACTCTGAAAACTGGAGAGAAGAAAACCACTTGGAAGTCCAGAGGAATTTCCAGCATAAAGAAGGACAGAGTGAGACAAGCCAGGGTAGTTCCGGAATTCGGCTCAGGAATTACAAGCTTAACCAAGACGGCAAATTTTAGTTTTTTTGCTCCATAACTTCTTTCAAAAGACCCAGTAATTCAGCATTTAAAGAAGCTGTGTATACATATACAGTCCCCAAGTTAACAGATCCGGAAAGAAAAGATAGGTTCAAAAATCAATTAAAGAAAATATTAATACATATTTTAGGGATGTTTGATCAGGGAGAATACCAAAAAATAGTGCAAACAAGCAACCAACACTATATAAAATCTTATTTTATCAAGAGAGACAAGCAACAAAAAAAAGAAATGGAAGATTCTAATAAGATTTCCTAATGTATGCATATTATAATTGAATATAATATTGCTTAAGCCATTCATTTGCTGCCTAAATGTAAATTAAATTATGTATTGATTTGTAAGCCAAAATAAAAGCACAGATTGCTTTAATACATACAAAGCAGATGCTTTAAATATCCCTATATTCCACGTATATGGGGCAGTGCCTGAGTTATGAATACCCACTTAAGAATACCTATTCCTAATTTAAGAATAAATTGCACTTGAGACCCTAACTGCACCCTCTGTGACATATATGGGAAGGTGGTCAATATTGGACACTGTGAGGAAACCGCCAAGATTTAATGAAAGTGTTAACTCACCATGCTGCCATTTTTGCTACGTTCTAGGCAAAGGAATAATCCTGGGAGAGGTTCTGGAGAAGCCATATTTTAAGCTGATAAATTGATGGCTATGTTCTTTTTCCCTTCCATGTGGGCCTCCGTGAAGCATTCGTCACCAGAGTGACCACATCCCCTAACCACCACCACCACTAAAACCTAAAACTCTCTTCTATGGCCACTATGTCTTACCATAGTTGTGCCTTGGCTGGTTGCAATCTCCTTCATAGAGTTTTCTTTAAACTGATTGATGCAGAATGGTGAAAAAGACAAATCCTGGTTTCAAATGGAATCATCAAAATGGTCAAGTTGTTGTGCAGTGTCTAATCTTTTAATCTGTTCCCTGATGTGGCCCATTCATTAAACTACAGAATCCATCATCCGCTGTCCTTGGTGCATGGAGGAACTAACCAGGAGAAAGAGTTAAGTGGGGAAAAATATTGTTTTCTAAGGGTATCTATAAAGATAGAACGAGATATAGTTGGAGCGGCCTTGAAACGTAGCTTAAATGAAGTCCACTAAAAAGACTGGGGATGTTGGTAGCTTGGAGCAAAGGGCCCAGGAGAGGAGGGATTATTTAGAGAAGAGAAGGGTACTCACGTATGAACCAACGACAACAAGAATAAAGAACCTGAGAATAAAAGGATACAAACATCGGGACACAGAAAACTAATGTACAATTTTAGGTCTCACATCTTATTCTCGGAGCTTCTCTTTATACTAACATTCAGATCCCTAGGTAGATTTTCTTGGCACTCTGGCCATAGATCACTGAGCTATGGATGCCCAGCTGATCCGATCTGACCTCATGAGATTATTCTCTTAGAAATATAGAAACAGGGCAGAGAAATGCTAGTAAACCTCTATTAACTGAATGAGCTGGGAAGTGATTAATACAGACATGCAATGGTCTTGACCCCCCCCCCTTTGTTTGCCTACACTGAGGAAGTTATTCTATAAAAGAGAAAGTGGAAATTGGAGCAGTTGTGAAAGAAACAATGGTCACATCTCACGGGTCCCACAGAACCACTCGGTTTGTGTTGGTTCCCAACTTCCCAGTCCTCGTGCCAAGATGGAAATGAAATATGGTTTCATATCTAGCCTTTGATTCTGTGAGCTCTCTTAATAAATTATCTTTTTCCCTTTGTATGTGTTAGTTTGAACGGTTTCTCTTCCTTACAACCAAACTATTCCCAAAATAAAAAAAATGAAAGGACTTTTAAGGTCTCAGTATACATTTATTCAGTATATACTATTTCGGTCTACTATATACAGGTCGTATATAATATTTCAGATTTGTTTTGGAATTAAATAGATTTCTCTGAGATGGGCTCACCCCTAGTTCCGCCATCACTCTATAATAAATCAAGCGGAGCCAAACCATGAGAAAGGTTGGATGACATTTTTTAGAATATTGGGAAGCCATTTCTCAAAGAAGATTTTTAAAAAAATCATATCTCTCTTGAACATAAACGTTTTCCCGACAATTAATTAAGTTTGTATCTTCCAAATAAAAGGAATAATCCCAAATTCACCCAATCTGCAAATGAGGAAAACTTAATTTTTATTTTTTAAATCACTGACTTCCCCAAAGGACGGTTCAGATCCATGAGGAAGGACAAGACTCTTTTAACTGGTAGCCGCAAAGTTGGAAATAATTCGTGTTTGACTGGACAGGGAGAGATATGAGAATGGTTAAAGCAGTTCATTAATGTCTGTCACAATACAGAAGGTTTAAGTTAGTATAAATTTCCAACTGGGGTAATGATGATAAGTTTCCTCTTTTGAAAGGGAAGGACTGAAGGCAGTAGAGCTATCTCTTATTTATTAGGTATTAATGGGGGATAAATATTATTGTCCAGGCTTCTGGTTCAAGTGCACTAGTGAACTTGGTAAAAACTTCCCACTAAGGACAACTAGAACAGCCAAATGAAATCTAAAAATCCATCTACTTGAAGACTCTTTAAATAATCTTAATTCTAGGAATATCGTTAAGATTATACCAGAGTGCAAGAAGGCCCCAGGACCTGTCAAAGGAAAACATATGTTGTTTTGGAAGAAGATAAAATCATGCAAGCTTTAAATTATTTCAACAGATAATTTTCGAATGTAATATCAGACAGAAACATGACCAGGCCCACGAGGAATTCAAAACTATGTGGAACAAACACAGTAGACATAGGTTATTAGGGGTTCCAGAATTTGGAATCATCAGAAACAGGTTTTAAAGCAGCAGCTGTATTTAATTCATTCTACAATTTAAAAAAAGGATGTGAGAATTTTTGAAGGGATCTTAAACTAAAGAAGAAAATGAGAAGGAGGAGACAAAGATGAGAAGATGAAGACATAGAAGAGGAAGGAAGAGAAGGTAGAAAGAAAGAAAGAAAGAAAGAAAGAAAGAAAGGGACGGAGGGAGGAAGGAAGGACAGAAGGAAGGAAGGAAGAAAAAAGGGAGGACGGAGGGAAGGAAGGAGGGAAGAACGGAGGGAAGGAGGGAAGGAAGGATGGAAGGAAGGAAGGATGGAAGGAAGGAAGGATGGAAGGAAGGAAGGATGGAAGGAAGGAAGGATGGAAGGAAGGAAGGAAGAAGAAAAGGAGGGAGGGAGGGAACAAGGAAGAACAGAAGGAAGGAGGGAAGGAAGGAAGGAAGGAAGGAAAGAAGGAAGGAAGGGAAGAAGGAAGGAAATGAAAAGGAAAAAGAAAGACAGACTAAGTTTCAAATGGCTTCATCGTGGAATTCCATCTAACTTTTGGGGAAGAAATTATTCCCATCTCACACTCTTTCACAGAGGAGGAAAAGAGAAACTTATCTGTCTCTTTTTACAGAGGAAAGCATGGCTTTAACATGCACCAAAATCTGATTACAAGAAAGGAAAATCATAGTACTTAAAAGCTAAAATTTTAGAAAACTGAATACGGCCAAATATAAACATGATCATCTCCAATAACCAATTTTGGTTAATTCAAGTATTCAAGGTAGGTTTCATATTTGAAGTAATCGCTGTCTTCACAACACTAATCAAGTGAAAGTGAAAAACTGCATAACCGTACCAATGGATGCATACAAAACATGTGGAAACTGCTTAAATACGCGTCAGTAGTAAATGCATCATGGTGTATTCATACAATGGAATATTAGTTAGCAACAAAAATGAATAAACTGTAGCACAGACACACAGAAAAAGTCCCACAAAGATAGTGTTGGTCAAAAGAAACCAGGCACAAAAGAATAAATGCTGCTGGATTCCATTCACAGAAGACGGAAAAAAAAATGCAACAGCAGCGTGTAGGACGCACGCACAGGCGGTATAAAGAAACAAGAAGGTGATTATATAAATTCCAAGGTAATGATTACCTTCAGAAAGAGCCATAGGAGGTGGTAATCGGGGGGGGGGGGGGTGGGGGCAAAATCGGGGACACTGGTCATGCTCTATTTCTTGACATGGGTGAGAATTACATGGATGTTCATTTTGTGATAAATCGCTGAGCTGCACAACTTTAGTTGGTACAGTCTTCTGCACAGATTTTGGTTATGTTTTATAAAAAGTCTTTGCCAATCATATCCCCCTTACAAAGGAGAGAAGTAGATCGTCGTATCAAAGGCTTATGACATAAATACGAAAAAACTGATAAAGAAGCAGTATTTTAAGGGCGCCTTGGATGGTTCCTTCGAATGAGCATCCAACTCTTGATTTTGCCTCCGGTCACGATCTCACAGTCGTGAGATCAACCCCCCCCCCCCATGGGGCTCTGTGTTAAGCTTGGAGCCTGCTTAAGATTCTCTCTCTCCCTCTCTCTCTCTGTCCCTCCCCCCTTAAAAAAAAAAAAGAAAAAAGAAAAAGAAAGAATCAGTATTCTAATCACTCATACGAACAAATGCAAAACAGCACTTTTGACCTTCCCTCTTAATTTATGTCTACCCAAGTAAAGACTAAATCATCTCCGGGGCATACAAATAATAAAAGCTATAGCCCATATGAAGCGAACTGAACCGTGACCTCAGCCACTGAAAATACACCAAAATATTTTGCTCATGTGTAACTTTGAGAATGTGCTTGAGACATGAAACATAAACATAAACCCCGGCAGATAACCCGTGAAGTGCTATAACGAACAAATGAGTTTATCGATTTACTTTAAAAAAAAAAAACAACTCCGCATCACACAGAACACGTATTTTTACACTCCTTTGATGTGCAAATGGTTTATCGGGCTTCCATTTACTAGTTAGATCGTCGCTTTAGATCCATCAAAACTGCAACGCTTCCGGAGGACAGAAGCTGGGCGCCATTTTATTTCCGCTACTCCGAAACGTGTCCAGGAATAGGTACCGGTTAACAGTGTACGTTTAATTTTCAACAGGCCAAATCTGAGCCACATCTGAGGTAAGAAAGAATACTGAGTCAAGGATGAGAGAAGATAGGAAAGTCGCCGTTGAAAAGGGGACTGGAGAAAGAAGGGCCCATCCTCAGAAAACTTCATAAAGGGAGAAAACGGTTGGCCTGAGGAGGCGCGGAAGAGACTCGGCTGGTAGACGAGACTAACACAGGTTTCCCCTGGAAACCTGACCTTTCAGAAACATGGGAGCCATGCTTTGTTGTGACAAGTTAACTCTAAAAAGGTAGGGAGGGGTGTTTCAAGAGAAGAGAAAACAAAACAGGAAAAGGGTGGAAGGAGAAGGTGGGGAGAATTTCTGGAGGGAGGGAGGGAGTGAGGTTCACCGCAGGGGGAGGGCCCACGGAAATAGAAACTGAGGTAGAAAATGATTTTGCCCAGGGCTATAAACCTAACTCATCTCACACACACACACACACACACACACACACACACAATGATTTTCCTGTTTGGTGTCTTTAAAAAGGGTTGCATTTCAGTCAAAATATTGCGGGATGAAGGTGGCCACATATGACAGTTAAGACGCCAATCAATGGATTTGACCCTCTTTTCTTTTCTTCCCTTTTGTGCCAGGTCAATCAGAATTGTAAAGATGCAGGTCTGACCAACTTTCATCAGCCAGTAGAACTCCCCACTGTCCCAGTTAATGGAAAGACGGTTTAAAATGGCTCCCTGGCAGGGATATGTACAATTATTACAAACAGAGTAGGGGCAAGAACCCTGGAGCAGGGCAGGTCATGGTGTGTAAATGGCCGGCCCTCCAAGCCGTCTGTTCCTTCAGCAGAGAGATTAGGGAAGCTCTTGGTCAAGGGGCAGCAGAGGGCACTCCAGGCCACCTCAGGTTAAGTTGTGGTCACTTTATCTCTTGTTGTTGACGCAAAGTCCTGAGGCCACGGCCCAGGGTTTTCCTGCAGAAATGTGTTTACAAGCAGGTCAAGGACTTGCAGACAGATAACCATTAGCAAAACAACTTTTCTATTGACAACAGAGCAAAGAAAGGTGTGTCTGCAGATGAATTATCACTTGCTTCTTAAAGGAAGAAGAAAGCTCAGTCAAATCACTAAATCCCAGCTTTCTTACCCCTGACCGAATTTTCCGAGGCCCATAGGAAAAATGGTTTCTTGCTTTTCTCACAACTACATTCACATCTCAGCAACCGCGGATAAATCTGTAAGGGCCCTTTTTAGCCTTCAGTACGACCTGCAAATTATCCATTTGGGTCTTATTAAGATGAAGAAACGATTTTGTGCCAGGATTAGAAAAAAAAAAAATTCAAGAGAGCATTTCAATCTCCTGGGCAAGTTTCGGGAATATCTTATGATGGGCAGGGAAAGCCAATTCTTGAACTCTTGGTAAAATCCTACATTTCTGAGGACTGAAGACGGAAGAAGGAGATAACCCAAGCGCCTTGAGGCAAGTGGGGGAAGAAAAAGCAAAACAAAACCAATCAACAAACAAATACACAAAAAGGCTTAAAATAAGGTTATCAGCAACAACGTGAATGAAAAGCTTAGCTAATGAACACGTTCAAAGCTTTGAACACTGTAGCCTATTTCAACTTGGAGTGTGAGGTAACTTTTGCATAGAAGCTGGAGGCCCGGTGGGGTGGGGGTGGGGGGGAGGCTATGCTCTTATGCTAAAGAAGGGAACTCACATTTTCACTAAAGGAGAAAAATCTGAACTTGGGAATCAGCCCATGGGTAAATATGAGCTGTCTCATTAGAAAGATACTTCTCAATTAGTTTTCTTTTTATCCTCCTTTCTTTTGGCTCTCAGCCTTCTGACGCACACCCACACAGACAGAGTCCTACACTTGCGAAGGGTCAGAAAGGTTCCTGCCGATTTCTCTCCATAGAAGGCCTGACAATGTGGCATGTGCAGTCTCGACAATGACATGCCATTCAAAATCCCTCCCTTCAGATTGTCCCTCCCTTTAAAGGAGACAGCCAACGTGAATGAAACACTCTTTTCCCCCTGGGGACGTCTGACTTGCTTTTTATTAACCCAGATACAAAGTGCCACTCAGAGGTCTCAGACAGTAGAATGCTTTATTCTCTTAACTAGCAATTCATTTGACCCTCAAGAATAGTATTAGGGCTCCACAGTTTTCTATATTTCTTATTTATTTTATGTTCCCACTGCTCCACGAAGCATGCTTATAAAAACATTGTCATGTACTGTAAAGTCTTCATATTAAAAGGACGTTTTAAATGGTTTCATCTTAACATGTTTCTGCCACTCAAATTGGAAAACTTTATGCTAGTTCCTTTCCAAGCTGTTAAAGATTAGCTTGATGTAGATAAGGCTATTCCCCAAACTCATTATCTGTCTTCCAAATGCACCTTAAGGACTCCTTAATAAAGTCAAGGTTACGTGAAGAGTATTTTCCTGAAAATCAGTGAATGACTATTAATAAATCTGCATTACAGATGAGTTATTTTGTCTCCGTCTCTCATCTTTACCATGAATGATCCTTCTTTTTTATTAGGTTTTTAAACAATAAGATTATTTCTTCATTCTACATCACCCATGAATCAGTAGTAACTGGCTGGAAGCAGCTAGAAAATATTTCCGCCAACGTATACATAGAGGTAGGCCGTCCATTCTGCCGGATATGTTGCAAGAATATCTTTGACTTCTACATCACCCCCAAATTAAAACTCTATCTCCACAATCCACCTCCTTGCTGCCAGTGGTCGCATATTCAACACGCACACACGCACACACACACACACACACGCACGCATCGAATGAGAATAAGAACATGAAGAAGTCCCATCTGCCTATTAACGGTTTTAGACCTGCTAAAACAAAACTCCGGTCCATTTGATTCTTTTCCAGATGTTTCTCCAGCTCATAGAGATCTAAATGCGCAGCGGAATTAAAAGTCAGTAATTCTATTGCCACCATACCTCTGAGTAACTGGATTTCCACCCAGATACTACTTTCTGGCATTCAGCTTTCTTCGAAATTGGCACCTTCCCTACCGCACGCCACAACTATCACATGCTGTTTGTGCAAGGCTAGCTTCTTTTATTTTAGAGTCCGGATTTCTAATCCCTCCACGTTCTCGTCCTTTCTCCGCCAGACCCAAGATCCCAGGGTTACTCGGAATTTTTATCAAAAATAAAAATAATTCATAGTGATCGCTGATTCATCATAAGCCATCAGTGAGGGTCTCTCCGAAGGTAAGATTGATCGTCGTAGAGTTTTTACATTTTTGCTTTTGCCACATACAACAAAGCCGTGAGCAAATCTCTTCACGCTTGCTGACTAACAAAGAAATGTTTCATTGGTTGCTCCTTTCGGAAAAACCTGAGCCATGCTGAAATCTTCCTGTGGAAAACAAATTTTCTTACTGGGGATCTTCCAAGCACTCGGCTTTTCAGGAGTGATTTTTTCTCACCTTTCTGGTGTAAGTCAGATTAAAATACAGTGTGTGTGAATCATCTATATTTATTGATAATGTTGACTCAAGCCAAAATCACAATCTGCAGACATATAATCATAGTAATAGTGGTGTGGGAAGCAATGAGATAATGGAACATTTAGAGGCTGCACCATCTTGGCTCCTGGGAATTATATCAGGCACAGAATAATGTTGCTAAAACTGCACCTTCACAGGCATGAATATGGGTAAAGGAATCCTTGTTCCGGGGGCCACACCTTCCCAAATAGAGACACTCACCTACTGTTGAGGGCCTTCCCGGTTGCCTAGGCGTTCCAGATTTAGAGCCCGCGATCAACCCGCTTGCCTAATGGGACAAGGCAAATATGACATCATGATACCGGGGAAACTGATGGGGATACAAAGGATTCCTTAAGGGCTCTTCAAGGCCATTCTTCCTCAAACATTCTGGGATGTTTTGGTTCTGCAGTTGTCCTGAAGGAGGCCAGCCTGGCTTTCTGGCTGTCTTCCCTCCTCTTTTTCCTTTGCGGGTGATTCATGGCTCACAGGATGGAGGGGCAGAGGCCAAGGAGGCCTACGGTGTGAGCCGCAGCGCCCTGGGATCTCTGGCTCTCGATGGCAGTCCCCGCAGCAGGGGGTTTCCAGGGGTGCGGATCAGCGAGGGCCCCTCCAGATGGTCACCACACAACTAATCCCGGTGACCATGAGAGGATCCGTTCTGATTGAGAAATTAGTGACTCCTAGGGAAAAAAAAAAAAAAAGAATCGGTTTCAGGGACAGAGGTTGCAAATGAACTTGCAACGGAAAGCCTTTAAAATATTTTTAGGTCCTGTTAGAACCGTAAAAGTGGCCCATGGAATAAGGAAACTATCAATGACATTTTATACATTTGAAATTAGTCACAATGAGTACTGTATATTTTAAGTTCCACTTGCCAGCCTTTACTTGCTATAAATTTTCAGTGTCCTGTTTCACTGAGACACTTGGCGATTGCTGGAAAAAAAACCAAAAAACAAAAAAATTTTTTTTGTTTGTTTACCAAAATGTACTTGAAAACAACACAACTCAAGCATCATATATTTGCTCAATGGTGTTCTGATTTTATGACTCCGATTTATTGGTCTCTAATTTGAGAGTCCCGGTGTGGGTCCTGACACCAACCCCAAACATGAGCTTTTCTTCCAGGCTTCAGGTCTGGCTCTGTGGTCTATTTTTAAACTACCTTCTCAAGAGGCAGGAAAGTAGAGTGGTCAAGGTAATATACTTCAGATTTAGACATGAATTAAAACCGCAGACCCACCGTTCGCCAGTCATTTTTATGTTCTATAAAGGAGAATAATAGTGGTCCAAATAAAGGGGGAAAAAACCACATTTTATATATTTCATACAACTATTTAACCCGTGTGACTCTAGGTTCTGATCGGGACATCACTAATTTCAATGGTCTAGTGGGAAATTAAATTAAATTAAACTAAATTATTTAACAAATATTTGTCCTATACCATCCGTCATTGCGAACAACTAATGACTCACCTTGTCTATACATGCAAATATGCATACATATATAGAATATATGCATATAAATATAAACGGACACAAACACCATTATATATAATAGTTGTGCGTGTATCTAGATCTATCTAGTTACATATATGTGTCACATATAGTTAGACCAAAATTCTTCATGGTGCCTAAAAATATCCCTAATTAATGCCCTACTTACTGAACCTTACACAGGACAGTTGAGGGGCTACTATGGCTTCAAGTACCTCTTAGGTGGCCCAGCGTCTGAAAACCTTGATTTATTCTATTAGTACAAACTGCAGAAGGCATAATTTACAGTCAGATCACCAATAAGCCATTTGGTGTCTCCTTTTATGATTCAGACATGGCCATCATTTTATATATATTATGATCATGTTATTAGGTTCCTACTAATTCAAAATTGTTTCCGCCTGATGAGTTATTTCTTCTTTTCAGAATCTAATAATGATTTTGCTTTAAATTCTATCTCATGGCGGGGGGGGGGGGGGGGGGGTGCAAGGGTGGCTCAGTCGGTTAAACATCCAACTCTTGATTTTGGCTTGGGTCAGGATCTCACAGTTCATGAGATCCAGCCCTTCACTGGGCTCTGTGCGGACAGGGCAGAGCCTGCTTGGGATTCTCTTTCTCTCCCTCTCTCTCTCTCTACACCTCCCTTGCTCTCTCTCTCTCTTTCTTTATCTCAAAATAAATAAATAAACTTAAAAAATAAAGTCTGTCTCATTTGATATTGATGAAGCAAACAGCTCTCTTTTGGTGTTTGCCTGCTACACGCATACACACACACACACACACACACACATTTTAATCCTGCTTTTTACTTTCCTGTGCCCCTGTAAGAAGGTATTCTTCCTATAAAAACACATAAATAGATTTGATTTCTGTTATCCAATTGGGCCATTTCTGTCTTTTGATTTCAAAGTCTAGTTTATTTATATTGTTGCAATTGGTGACGCCTTTGGATCAATTTCAACTACACACTTTTTCTCTCCCTAGTGTTCTCTGACATCACACTTGATTCCTCCAATTTCATCAGTTATGCTCCTTAAGTGTACATTTTTTTTCATGGAAATACACTTACTTTTAGTTGAGATAATATTTACATCCAATAAAACGCACCGTGCTTAAATGTGAGGTTTTCAATTGTGTATACCCCGGTGACCACCACCCAAAATGAAATATAGACTATTTCTATCACCTCAGGAAGTTCCCTTGTGCCATATTCCTGTCGATTTCCAAACTCTGTAGATGAAAAATGTTCAAATGTTTACCAGCCGAGTTTGGTAGAGACTCAACTAAAGCTTCACATAGATGGCATCATAAAACTTCTTTTTCGGTCTGACTTCTTCCAGGCAACATATTGTTTTTGTGTTTTATCCATGTTGTGGTATGTGTCAATACTTCTATCCTTTTTATTCCTTAGTATTCCACTGTGTGTATATATATATATATATGGTCATGAAATCAGCAGTCCATGAAAACCGGAGTAGGTAATTTATATATATATGATATATATTATATATAGGTAATTTATAATTATATAATTATATATAGGTAATTATATATATAATTATATATAAGTAATATATAGGTAATTTATAATTTATATAGGTAATTTATATATGTATACATATGCATATATACACATATATATGCATATACTTATATATACATATAAAACCAGAATAGGTAATTTTTGTGTGTGTATATATATATATATATACACATATATACATACGTATATATATATATACATACACATATGTATATGTATATGTATATACACATACACATATGTGTATGTATATATATATATATATACACACATATATATAAATTATCTATTCCAGTTTTCATGGACTGTTGATTGTTTTCCATTTTGTAGCTATTATAAATAAGATTGGCATGAACACTCTGGGATAAGTCTTGGTGCTGGCATATTTTATTTTCTTTGAGAAATACCTAGAATTGGATTGGAATGGATGAGTGGGTGGGGGTATAAATGAATGTTTTACTTCATAAGAAACTGCCTAATAGGGGCGCCTGGGTGGCGCAGTCGGTTAAGCGTCCGACTTCAGCCAGGTCACGATCTCGCGGTCCGTGGGTTCGGGCCCCGCGTCGGGCTCTGGGCTGATGGCTCGGAGCCTGGAGCCTGTTTCCGGTTCTGTGTCTCCCTCTCTCTCTGCCCCTCCCCCGTTCATGCTCTGTCTCTCTCTGTCCCAAAAATAAATAAAAAACGTTGAAAAAAAAAATTTAAAAAAAAAAAAAAGAAACTGCCTAATAGTTGTTCAAAGTGGCTGTACCATGGGAAAGTCAAACCAGAAACACAGAAGAATTCCAGTTGATCTGTATAGTTGTTCAATATCTCATTCTCTTAGTTTTTACATTAATCATTCGAGTGGATTAAAAAAATTGGTATCTTGCTGTGTTTTTAATTTATATTTGTCTGATGACTAAATCTACTGGACATGTTCTAATGTGTTTATTGTCATTTCATATCTTCTTTGGTGAAGTATCTGTTAAAGACCTTTGCTCACTATTAATTGAGGTTTTTGTCTGTTTATAGTTGACTTGTAGAAGTTCTATAAGAGTTCCGGACACAGATTTTGGTCAGGTATATGGTATAGCATACATTTCCAGCTTATAATGGTACCTTTTAAGGAGGAGGTAATTTTGAAAAAAATTACTGATTTTTATGGTTAGTGTTTTTTGTGTCTGTATAAGAAATCATTTCTTATCCCAAGGTTGTGAATATAACCTCCTGTGTTTTCTTCTGAAAGCTTTATGGTTTGAAGTTCACATTTTGGCCTTAACTCAAGATGATTTTTGTGTATGCAGTTAGATGGGGATTGTCGTCAATTTTTTCCCCTAATGTATTTCCAGTTGCTCTAGGAATATTTGCTTAAGAGATTTTTCCTTCCCTCACTGATATTGATCAAACATGTCAAAGATCAATTTTATGTATATATTTATATGAATATATAATATATTTATACATTATATTCATATATATATGTGTATATATATATATATGATTTTAAAAAAAATTTTTTTTTTTCAACATTTATTTATTTTTGGGACAGAGAGAGACAGAGCATGAACGGGGGAGGGGCAGAGAGAGAGGGAGACACAGAATCGGAAACAGGCTCCAGGCTCTGAGCCATCAGCCCAGAGCCCGACGCGGGGCTCGAACTCCCGGACCGCGAGATCGTGACCTGGCTGAAGTCGGACGCTTAACCGACTGCGCCACCCAGGCGCCCCTATATATATATGATTTTAATGATGGGTATCTCACTGAGTTTCACTCACTTACATGTGCATCCTTAAGGCAAAACCACAGGGGCACCTGGGTGGCTCAGTCAGTTAAGCATCTGACTCTTCATTTCAGCTCAGGTCATGATCTCATAGTTCATGGGATCGAGCCCTGCATCAGGCTCTGTGCTGTCATTATTGGAGTCTGCTTCAGATTCTCTCTCTTCCCCTCTCTCTCTCTGCCCCTCCTCTGCTTGTGTGCTCTCTCTCTCAAAATAAATAAACATTTAAAAATAGACAAAACCATAATACATTGATTACTGTAGCTTTATAAATCTGTAAATTAGGTAGCATAGTTCTCCAACTCTATCTTCGTCTACAAAATTATTTGGCCTACCTAGGTCCTTTAAAGGTACATACACATTTTTGAATACGCTTGTCAATTTCTACAAATCAGTCTTCTAGGACTTTGATTGGGATCATGTTAAATCTACACATCAGCTTAGGGATAATTGGTTGTCAATATTATTAATCTTTTCAGATAACTAGTATTTGACTTTATTAATTTTCTGTGTAATTGCTTTCTATATCATTGATTTTCTGCTCTTATTTTATTTATTTCCCTTTACTTTGGGTTTAATTTGCTTTTCTTTTTTTTTTTTTCATGGCTTCTTAATGAGGAAGCTTACATAACTGACTTTATATCTGTAACTTGTAATATACGCATTTAAAGTCATACAATTTGGGGGCACCTGGCTGGCTCAGTCGGTGGAACATGTGACTCTTGATCTCAGGGTCGTAAGTTTAAGCTCCTCACGTTGGATGTAGAGATTACTTAAAAAAAAGTTTGAAAGAAATAAAGATATATATTTTTCTCCAAGAACTACTGTTACCACACCCAACAAATTTTAATATATTGTGTTTTCACTATCATTCAATCCAAAATGTTTTGTAATTTTTCTTGTGCTTTTTTTTTGGATTCATGGATTACGTAAAAGCATATTGATAAATTTCCAAATACTTACGGATTTTTTTTTCAAATATCCTATCACCATTAATTTCTGTGTCACTACCACTGTGGTCAGACATCATAAACTGAATGATCTCGAGCCTTCACTATGTATTAAACATATTTTAGTACTCAGTCAATGGTTTTAATAAGTGTTCCATGTGTACTTGTAAGGCATAGCATTCAATAAGTGTTAACTAGATTGTATTGGTTGATAATGTCTTTCAGATCATCTGCATGTGTATTGAAATTTCTTTTGGTCTTGTTTTCTCAAATACTGGACCAAGAAGGATTTTAAAGTCTTGAAAGGTGCTCTGCATTTGTTTACCCCCCCCCTTTTATTTTTGCTGAAGTTCCCCCCACCCATATGAACATTTTAAGGTAGATTCAGTCGAGGAATTCTATCTCGAAGTTTGTTTCATGTTTATCCCATTTCTTCCATGCCAAAAAGGTGTATTTTTTTTTAATTCCATTCTTCTTGGGTATTCGCACTTAGCTATATTTTTGTGCTCTCTTGGATGACTGCTCTAGCAATTACATTATTTATCTTCACATAGTCACGGACTACCTTCAAGTAATATTTTACTATTTTAAAAACAATATAAGAATCTTACAACTATATAATTCAATTTATCCTCCTCTCATCCTTCCTTCACTTTTCGTATATTTTATTGTTCTATACGTTACTGATCCCACAGTACATTGTTGTTTTTGCTCTATATTTTTCTTAACATTTATTTATTTTTGAGAGACAGAGAGAGACAGAGCATGAGTGGGGGAGGAGCAGAGAGAGAGCGAGACACAGAATTTGAACAGCTGAAAAATATTACGGTTCCTTTTGGGGAAAACTTTTTGAATGTGGAATTAAAAAATATGGTATGGGTTGCTAATTTTGCCTTTTACCTTCCCATGTGGAAACTCAGAAGGAAATGCTCCATTTCACCATCAGTTAGAACATTGAATATTTGTCAATGATAGTTCAGATACCAGGGTAAATGCTCACCTTCCAGGCTTGTGGGAGTCACTCCGGCTTTGAGACAAGTACCTTACTCCCGGGTGGCAAACACCTAAATTTTCCTGGGGTCTCAGCTATGCAGAACAGATATCAAATGTGTCGCAGTATGTCTGGCTAACTACTGGTTTATGCCCAGCAGAGACATATTTACATAAGAAATTAGAGGTTTCCTGGGAAATAATTTACCTAGAAGGAAGAAGAAACGAGGAGCAAACATCATTAGCCAAGAAGAAAGCTGATTCCCTCAATCTTTCCAGGAGGAGGGATGATGACTGAGTCATTGATTTTCTTTTTTATATAAGTACATATAGGAGAATCTCTAGGGAAGTTTATCAGAAATTTAGCAGTATGTGCTAACTTACTGTTAGCTGATAACAATATTCCTGCGAATGTGATATTTGTATTTATGAGATATTTGGATTATTTAAAGATAAAGACAAAAGCCCTAAAGAAAAGATTGCTGGATTTGGGCTGAATCTAAATGTAAATTTCTGAGTTCTAATTCACACGTCAAAATTAGCTAATAGGCAAATGATCAACTTGCAGATATTCAAAACAAAATAATTAATAACCACCATATGTAAAAAGCTCCAGAAAAGAATGCCTCTATTAAAAAAATATGTGAAAGCATAAAAAAAGGCGCTTCACAAGAGAAAAGCACATGGAAAATGAACACATAAAAGACTATTGAACGCATGGTAGGTGAGGACGTAAAATAATATAACAATAAGATGTACTATCTCATTTGCAACAGTGGCAAATAGATTTAATAATATCCAGTATTAAAAAAAAAATTTTAAACTTGGGGCACCTGGTGACTCAGTTGGTAGAGCATGTTACTCTTGATCTTGGGGTCATGGGTTCGAGCTCCACACTGGGTGTAGAGCTTACTTAAAAAAAGAAAAAGAAAAGAAAAAATATCTAGTACTGTGAAAGTCCATTCATAGACATCTAAGAAGCTTTAAGAAGTTATGTTTTATTCATTGATAGGAATATGTACAGCCATTCAAAGTTATTTAGGAGAAAATATAAGGGCATTGAAAACAAACCTCATATTGCTAAAGAAAAAATATGTTCCAAAATACAATAATCCCATCTTGTAAACAAAATAAAACAAAACAAAAAGTATGAATACATGAATCTCAAAACTGGAAGGATATATGTATGTCATCCTTTTCAATATGGAAATTAAATTTCTGGGACTCTAATGAATGATAAAAACTACAATTTTATCAAGTTAGTGGAACATAAAGGCATTGCTGGGAAAAAATAAAAAGCATTATGTTTAAAGCCTAAAAGGAATTTACTACAAAATGGAAGAGATCTATAGCATTAAATATCTGCTTTGCTAATTGTACTACTGATCGGCCGTCTTCAATCTTCCGGTGAAAATATTATTTTAGCACCCTTTATTGGCTAAAGGCAATGGGTTCCACTAATTGTATGTCACATACATGCCACTCTGGTGTGAATATTTTTAGCCTCGGTTAGCATTTTGCCGCGACCCTGTGTTTCCTTTTGTTTAGTTTCAACAGGTATCAGCAATTTAAATACCCTCTGATCTTTGTACAAAATCACATTTCTTTCATGTATCTTTAACTGTCTTTGTATCAAAGGGGTGGAGTCTAAAAGAGATGTCTGAACTGAATTCTGTAGATGTAAATATGTTGTCGATTTTAAATTTTGGCAGAATAGTATGAAAGAGTGTCATCTCCAAACTTCAGACGGCAAAGGATTATGACATCTCAAAATTTAAATTATGATTATCTGGGCAGAATTATAAGTGATTTTTCCCTACTGCTTTTATGTAATTTCCAAATTTCTACAATAACATATCATACTCAGAAAAAAATAATAAATGCAGTATGAGAGCACATATATAGACTTGTGGTTTTGGGGGGGGGGGTGTCTCTAGATCTAGAAATCATATCGAAGGATGCTCTAGTTAGTTGGCAGTAATTGGGTATGTTTTTTTTCCCGCACGAACCGGAAGACACAGCATCTTCTAATGTGATTTGAGGGCATTAGGAAGAGATAAATTTGGGTCTTCTAGCCCTGAAAATATCATCTTTGTCCGGTCTCAAGAATAAAAGTGTAATGTAATAATTTGAGAAGTCAATAGCAGTAGTCCACATAGGTATGCCCAATTTTACAGTGCGCATAAAGCTTAGAAAAATTATTTAATCTGATGTTGGCACAAATGAAGTTTGATGTATGAGTATGCCAATTCCCATTGAGATTGCCATTTTAAGAAATAGAAATAAAAGCCCAAGAAAGGAAAAAGAAAAAAAAAATAGGAAAAGGAAAAAGAAAGCATGCATCCCTTCCTTCGAAGAAAAATTGGATTTGCAGCATTTTGCAGTTTTGAATTTCACATGAAGATGACCTCGAAAACAGTGACCATTAAAACAGTTGTTAGAAAAGTGTATTATTTACACGGCAGGCACTTTTCAAATAGAGGTTACGGGAATCGTACAGGAAGACATAATCTTACCAGGCCGGGTAACCTACTTTAAAAGGTGGAGGCAGAATAGCAAAAGAAAAAAAAAAAAAAAAAGTCCTGACATCACACTTGTCAAGAAACAGAAGTTTTATTACCAAGGAATTTCACTTTTGCTGCTTATTCTTAACACCAGCCCAGGTACTGAGAGGATTTGTTGATCTAATATAGATAGTGATGTCTTGGGTTTGTTCAGATTTATATGGGCAGCATCTGGGGATCAGGAATTACATTTAAAATGTAATAAAATGTTCCTGTGCACTTTAACTCACAAATACTATACTTAAAAAAGTAAACATCAAATAATCTCGGGTATCTTTCAAGAAAATGTTGACATAGCTCAAGGAGCTCACACAGATATCTTTGAATCATTTCTAAGTAAACTTAATAAACTCATTTTCGTATTCTATTGCAGTACAATAAACTATCACACCTGGGAGAAGAAGAAATACCCAAGCATATGCTCTCATTTGCTCCAAAATGGGTGTTTTCTAGTTTTAAAAAGAAGATTATTTTTTTTTCCCAAACACTATCACAAAGGTCCTTTGAAACTAAAAGTAAGTATATATAAAGGACACTCTATTACCAAGAGACCATAATAACACATATCGGTAATCACAAAAAAAAAAAAAAGAAAACTCGCACATTATCATATTGTTCTCCTGAAGAGTCACTATTACACTGTGACTCCCGAACAAGGACACTTTCAATTTACATTTTTAAAAAACCTTTGGATTGAAATCTTCCTTCCAAAATTTCCTTTTTTAAATTTCTTTTGTATGTTTTATTTATTTTTGACAGCAAGAGAGACAGACCACAAGCAGGGGAGGGGCAGAAAGAGACGGGGGGAGACATAGAATCCGAAGCAGTTTCCAGGCTCTGAGCTGTCAGCACAGAGCCAGACGCGGGGCTGGAACTCACAGACCTGGAGATCATGACCTGAGCCAAAGTCAGATGAGACGCTTAATGGGCTGAGCCACCCAGGCACCCCAGAAATTTCTTTAAAAACAAAATAAGGAATCCACTTAAGTGGGGTTAAAAAATAACTAAAGAAGAAAAACCCCTCCATTTTTAAAATTCATGTTTGACTTCTTTCATATCTGAGAGAGTGTTAGCAAGAACCTACTCCCTCCTACCCAAATCTCTACCCATTCATACTTTTGATGCATTTGGATTCACAGCCAGACCAGTGCGTACCCTATGTAGGAATGTAGTGACATGCGTTGGGAAGAAGGCTGTTGCTTTGCAAGTTCACGAAGTTGAAAATAGTTTTCTAATAGATTCGTTAAATGCCAATAACTTTGGGGCACCTGGGTGGCTCAGTCGGTTAAGCATCCAATTCTTGGTATTGGCTCAGGTCATGTTCTCATAGTTTGTGAGAGCGAGCCCCGCATCAGGCTCTGCACTGACAGCACGGAGCCTGCTTGGGATTCTCTCTTTCCCTCTCTGTCTTTCACTCTCTCTCTCTCTCTCAATCTCTCAATAAATAAATAAACTTCAACAAATATAAATAACTTTAATGAACTATATTTTGAAAGATGGTATTTAGGGCCAAGGTTTTAATCAATGGAACCACATAGCGTAGTGAATAAGCTGAAAGAAAGAAAGAGAGAAAGAAAGAAAGAAAGAAAGAAAGAAAGAAAGAAAGAAGAAAAAACTGCCTTCGTAATATTTTGAAGATTTTACTTCAAATATTCTTTTTCACTTTAAATTACATTAATGGAAGATTGTTCACTCCCAACAAACTGTGGCACAAGAAATTACTTTCTAACACCAAACTATAGACCACATCGTCACATCCTAGCTAATTCCATTGACTGAAATTGAAACCAGCCGAGATACAAAGATTATATATTCTTATTATATTAAATATTTATATAATATATATTTATAAGATTACTGATTTATTCAGACTGTCTTAGGGTCTTCGATGCAAAAATAATAATAATAATAATAATAATAATGAGTATGCCAAAGTTTATAAGTCCCCAGCTTTATATTCTTCTAGTGAGAAGAAAATAATCACAGGTCGTGTTGTGTCAAGTTTTTATTTTTAATAAGTAATTGTTTAAATCCTTATTTATTTTTGAGGGGGGGGGAGGGGCAGAGAAAGAGGGAGACACAGAATCTGAAACAGGCTCCAGGCTCTGAGCTGTCAGCACAGAGCCTGATGCGGGGCTCGAACTCATGGACTGCGAGATCATGACCTGAGCCGGAGTTGGATGTTCAACCGACTGAGCCACCCAGGTGCCTCTTTAGTAATGTAATTTTATTTATTTATTTTTTAATATGAAATTTATTGTCAAATTGGTTTCCATACCACACCCAGTGCTCATCCCAACAGGTCCCCTCCTCAATGCCCATCCCCACCCTCCCCTCCCTCCCACCCTTCATCAACCCTCGGTTTGAAAGTCAGTATCCGTTCTTCTTGAAAAGACATTGAATGGTGTGAACTTCTGTGTATAAGTGTTTGTAGGTGTGTGAGAGAGAGGGAGGGAACGAACACAAGCACAAGATGGAGGGAGAGAAAGACAGAGGAAATTTTCTCAGATTCGCTTTAATACAGAAGCCTGTTTTCTGAAGCATTCCACAAAATTGTTTTTGATTTTTGCCACCCAGGATTGGGAAGCCATGAACATGGCATATGGCTGAACTTTGCACAGCCTGGAACACAAAAACACTAATGTAGCATAGTTTTCAAGGAGGTCCAACCACCTCTGGGCTGAGTCCTGTCTTCCAATATCTTGAACCAAACATGGAGAGTTTGGCAGCTACCCTATTATTCTTCAGAACTGAACAAAATGAAACGGCTGGTATCTCTTAATAGAAGCGACAGGTCTCCATCTGTCACAAGTACTCGGATGATGCTGAAGAACCACTCTTATTTCGGAGCCCCTTATAAGAACATAAAAGGACATAAATAACTTCAAGATGGGTAAATATTGATTTGGAAAATACGTCTTCCAAAAGCTCATTAGGCAAGTTGACACTCTGAAGCGGAAGGAAACAACAATGCCAATGTCACCTTGTATAGGTCATCAATTTCTGCGAGGCGGAAAGGAGTTTAATGCCTTTTGTTTATTTGTCAAATTTTTATTGAGATCCTACTACGGGCCAGGCACAGTGCCGGGCTCTTTTCAATACCTCTGACAAGAGAAATTTGAAGAATGAACTTGAAATGTACATCTACTTAGATAACAACGAAAAGCAGGTCTATGACACTTATCCAGCGGGTATGACAATACGTGATCAGCCAAAAGTGAATTCAAAAGTGAATTCAAAAGTGAATTCTTTGCATCACTGATTTAGTCAAAGAATTTTGGAGATTTTCATGTACCTTGAAATCATTCTACCTTCCTAAGGTGAAGCAAACTTACAACCTTCACCTCCCTTTGCTTCTCTTACTCATGTTGTGGTCATGATTTTTGGTGGTTGTTGCCATCCGCATGGACAAAATGTTAAAAAAATATCAGTTGGCTGATCATGTCTAAATCAGGCCAACATTTCAACTTGTTGTTGGTAACACCAGCAGTTCACCCAATGATTTTAACTTTCAGCTGAAGTAAGATTTGGTTTGTTTGTGTAACTTTTCTTAATGTGCTCACCAATTTTTGTCCATGAAAAATCAGAGGAAACAATATGATTATATTTGAGGTCAGTATTGTTATATTCTGGGTGCATTGTTTATGAACATGTTTTACACGGAGATACATGGCATTTTAAGTTTATTTAGTTATTTTGAAAAAGAGAGAGAGAGAGAGAGAGAGTGTGTGTGTGTGTGTGTGTGTGTGTGTGTGCATGAGCAGGGGAGGGACAAAGAGAGAGGGAGAGAGAGAGAATCCCAAGCAGGCTCCACACTGTCAGCCTGGAGCCTAACTCTGGGCTGGATCTCACAACCATGAGATCATGACCTGAGCCAAAGAGATAGATAACATTTTCTATAGTTAAATACATTTCTGTCACCCAACTAATTTGAAAAATTACTGTTTTATAGATAGGGGTTTTTTTTAAATAAATATGCTTTCAGAAATGTTTGGTAGCTTCCTCTCATCAAAACATAACATTTTCTTATACTATGAGTCCTAAATCACAAGACTTCCACAGTCTGGGTAACTTTTATTTTCACACCAGGGGCCAAATTGAGACTCTGCAATTATGTAGAACCCTATGCAACTTCCAACTTTGTATCACATTGGATATGTGATGGTAAATGCATATCTTAACCTTCTGAGCCTCAGCTTCCTCCTAAGACAGAAATGCCTGTCTCCTAGAGTCCGGGTGAAAATTACATGAGATAATTTGCATAAAGCACTTAGCAAGCAGCCCATCCCATAAATGTTCAGCACGTGTCGGGTGGGTAGGAAGACAGTAGCACCAACAGAATCAATGAGCTTTAGTTCACACAACTGTGACAGTTCAGTTATCCAATGACTCCGGGGCCAAAGTGATACCATTTTCTAATCACCTGAGCGTTTCCATCTACACATGGCAAAATCCACTGCTGTTGGTCACTACTCAGTTCTTCTCCAATGCCAGCACAGGGGGGAATTGTACTGTCCAATCCCTGGAGGTTAGGTTAGGCCATGTGATTACCCTTGGCCAATGAAATAAAAGTGAAAACAACACGAGCCGTTTAGGAGCCAGGACGCATTCTGACTCTTGACCATGCGCCTTTCCTTTCCTGCTTCAGTGCTTGTGAAGCGAGGGATGATATTCAGGGGCCACAGACGGCGCAGCCTGGATTGCGGGGCCAGCCCCACGTGGAGGAAAACTGCCTGGGGATTTGCCTAGACTCCTCACTCAACTTTTGTTATGAATGAACTTTTGTTGGACTCACCGATATCCTGAGATTGTGTGTTACTGGAGCACAAAGTAGCCTGTGATCACGGATAGGTAAACAGACGTAGAGTAAAGCATCTATATAAACACAATTGGAAGTTGCCCTTGATTTTTTAGCATTTGTAGTGATGTTTACATTAAAAAACACAAACGTGTTCCCTTCCTCTTCTCCTTTCTTGTCCTTCTACTCTGATGGGAAGCCACTTGACTTCCTTCCATGGGGCAAATTCTAAAAACAAGCATGTCAGTAGCCAGGAGGAATTTAGAGAGCTGAATGGCTGTGTAGATTCATTATCAGGTCAATTTTAGAGTTGATGTGTGTTGGAGCTTTGGCCTCAATAGACTTATTAACATGGCAAAGGTTAGCAGTAGATATATTTTAAACTTAGAAAAATTAGAAGTGAAGGAAGTGGTAAGAAGAGACACATAGTTGTACACCTGAAACTAAGGTAACAGTGTGTGTCAACTATACTGAGAGAGACAGAAAGGCTTAATATTGAGGTGTCTTTTTAATAGGTGTTGTATTTTCTTCTTAGCTTTGACCAAAAATGTGATGCGTTTATCAAATCCTTGGGACTCCTGGACAGAGCACTGAAGCCCAGTAACTTGACGTGATTATTACATAAAGTATCCAGGGACCTGAAACAAAACCCAAAGCCCATGTTCTTGCCATTACACATCCACATCTTTACCTTAAAAAAAAAAGTCCATTCATGTTCTGGCAACCAGTAAGATTCCCTCCTTTTTATGGCTGAATAATATTCCACTGCATATGTATACACCACACTTCCTTTATCCATTCATTCACTGATGTGACAAGATGGATGGACTTTGAGGGCATTGTGCTAATTGAAATAAATCAGACAGAGGAAAACAAATACTGTATGATCTCACTTATATGCACAATAAAAGAACAAGAAGAAGAGGAAGAGGAAGAAGAAGAAGAAGAAGAAGAAGAAGAAGAAGGAAGAAGAAGAAGAAGAAGAAGAAGAAGAAGAAGAAAAGGAAGAAGAAGAAAAAGAAGGAGAAAAGGAAGAAGAAGAGGAAGAAGAAGAAGAAGAAAAAGAAGAAGAAGAAGAAGAAGAGCAAGAAGGAGAAGAAGGAGGAGAAGAAGAAGAATCTCAGAAAAAAAGAGATCAGACTTGTGGTTACCAGACTCATGGCACTGGTGAAGAAGGAATTGGAAGAAGGTCAAAGGGTACAAACTTCCCATTAGAATATAGATATGTACTAGGGGTGTAAGGTCCAACATGATGACTGCAGGTACTTCATAATACACAGGGAAGTTGTTCAGAGAGTAAATCCTATTAGTCTTATCCCAAGGAAAATTTTTTGTTGTTGTTCTTTCTCTTATTTTTACCGCATGTATATGAGATGTTGGATCTTAGCTGAACCTACTGTGGCAATGATTTCACAATATATGTAAATCAAACCAGCATGCTGTGTGACAGTGCTCTGGTCAATTATTTCTCAGCAAAACCAGGGGTGGGGGAGGGAGAAAAAGACGTATCATACAACAAAAACGTTCTCTCTCCTACAAAGAACTGGGGCGTTATACCGCATGGCTTCTACCTTCCAAAGAGGTGATCATTGGTCTCATTTCCTCTCCTCATATTTAGCCTCTTTCTACAGCATTTCTCAGCTTGGATCCCTAAGTTCCTCCTTGTAGGACCCTTGGAACAGGTATCTCTTTAAACATTTTAGCTTTGTGGCTTAGAATGGCCATTTCTTGCCAGGCTTTTAGATTTTAGAGCTCTGTATACTTGCCCACAGATCTCTTAACTGTAGACTTTCAAACATTGCATATTTCTTCACTTGGGATTTCCTTGGATTACCCCGTGCTGGGTATCAGATGAATTATCACATATTTAACACCACCTTATTCTCTCCAGCTGACAGAGAAACTTCCTGATGTGTTCCAGCCTCTTAGTCTGAAAATATAGGAGTAAAACTGAGCGAGAAAGAGGGAACTATTTTGTGGTATATGCTCGAGCTATATAGAGATGGAAAGATGATCTAACTGAAACTAAGTCCTAAGTTTGTAAAATAATATTTTAAAACGTTCCATCTATGTCTATTTCTGCTAATACAAATTGGGATCAACATTTGTCAACAATTTAACCACATTAACAGAATTGGTTAAAGATTTGAAATGGAAATGCCTTTTTAAAAATAATATAAATGTGATGCCATATGGAGTGCTAACAAAATAAAACTTGAAGCAAGCACTAATTTCAAGAAAATAAATGAAAAAATACAAATGAATGACAGAAAACAAACCTATTACAGAAATTACCTTGGAAAGAATATAATTATTCCAAGGCAATTAAAAAATGCATTGTTGCCCCAGCAATTTGATATGCACACCCATGGAGATAGCCTCAGACACAGTCCCGCCTCCTTGTAGAACCTCTCCAAATTAAAGCAATCCTGCGTGTCCTCAGAAATTAATGACTTGAAGGTTATCTTTATAGTTACTATATAGGAAGCTTCCTAATTTCTAGCATATCTCCCCCAATAGTGTTTTAGCAGATACTGTGGGCTGACCAAACCCGGATTCCAAACCCGCTTCTCCCTGGTCACTTTCAGTTTCAGAGGGCCACAATACACAGTGCTGGCCAATGAAATGCAGCTGAAGTCCTCTCTATGCCCAGAAAACCATTCCTGTATGCATTTAGGGACCCTCGCCCCCCCCCCCACTCCTTACTCTTCCTCCTTCCCTTTGTAATCCAGACAGGAGGGTTGTGGTTCCGGCAACCATCCACCACAGATCGGAGGAATAGCAATGACCTCAGCATTGGAATCATTGAGAGGCTGAGCCTTTTGTATTGCTCAAGAAAACATTCCGTAATGTGTGAGCCATTGCAGACGTATTTTCTGTCACTACAGTCAAGATCCTTCCTATTTGCTTCAAGTGTCTTAACGCGAGTTTACTCGCTCTGACAACATTTTTGCTGAACGCCCAAACAATCTACCATTTTGTCCAATAACTTATTGATAGGTACTTGATTTGGTAGATTGCCTGACTTGTGTGAAAACTTGGCTGATTCTGAGGTATCTGTCATTTCAACAATCCCTATATCTGATCACGCTACTGTAATTATTGCGGAGTATAAATTTCCCCCAATTCCCATGTCAAAGTCTGCTATGTTGACTAGAAAATGTCACTTGCCAACATGCAATCCAATTAACAAGCTACCTGATGATAGTATCAGATAAGTTCAGACTTGCAAAGACTGTGTTCCCTAACTTTAAGATCCTTGAGAATAAGGCTCCAAATCACACACACACACACACGCACGCACACACACACACGCACACACACACACACACACACAAATACTTTCCTGGAATATGATGGAAAGGAAGGAAAATTTAAAACCTTACTCATGGAGTTTCGTTTTGGACTTCCCCATTATTGTTTATTAGATGTATGGAAAATAACTTTCGCCAAATTCGAGACTTCGGGCATTTTTCAAAAATCTTCCACAGGACAGTTATTTTGTTGATGGAAATGGTGGCCTGGTATTATCAATTCAGATCATGCCATAAAAACGGAAAGATGGATATCAGGGGCACCTGGTTGGCTCAGTTGGTTAAGCGTCTGGCTCTTGGTTTCGGCTCAGGTCAAGATCTCACAGTTCTTGAGTTCAGGCCCCACCTCAGACTCTGTGCCGACAGTGTGGAGCCTGCTTGACATTCTCTCTCTCTCCCTCTCCTTCTCTTCCCCACTCATGCTCACTCTTTCTCTCTCTGTCTCTCAAATAAATAAATGAACTTTAAAAAAACTGTAAAAAAAAAAAAGGATATCAAAAGTTGAGGTGAAAAACTATCCTACAAGATCCAAGATGGGAGACAAGACACTAAACACGAAAGTTTCAAGCAGAATTTTGAGCTATGAAGCAAATATTAAATGAAATTAAACTCAGGTGATTAATATTAACCAGGTAAGACTATGTTGGTATATATGTATGTATGCTATATGATGTGTACATAATTTATATGCATGTATATGTATTTATGTATATATATAAAGAATATGTATGTATACATATATATGTGTGTGAAAAACTGTAACAAAATTCCATTTTAGGCACAAAATTCTATAGAAATTCATCGAACATGATTTACGATGGATTTATCCCATTCCATTTTTTTTTTTCTTGTGAGCCAACACAAGGCCAGCACATAATTTCCTTCATTGGCCGCACTTGTGTAAGACATCAACTAATGGGAAACATGGTCTCTACCAACAGAAAAATTACAGTATCCTAACATTCCCACAGAATGGGATTCTATTCCTCTTGGGCCATGTGCAGTATTCAACAGAGAACGACTTGTACATATCTAGAGGTGCCTTGGAACAGAACGTATCTGTATTCTGTGTTTCTTTATTATATATTACAATGAAAACTCCAGTCCTGCTCTTTGGTCATTAGTTTGGCACCTGTAGAGTTAGGGTGTTAGATTAGAAGAGGCATAACGGCGCTTCCAGACCTGAAATTCTGAGCCCTTATTTTTCTTTATCTATTTTTTAATTTGTCCCTCGATATTTTATTGTCATTCCAATTGGAGGGATAGGGCAAGGTTCCAGAGTACAAATTAGATCATTACAAGCATGTATAGCAAAAGGAGATGATGTCTCTAGGATTTAGTAAACGCATGAAAATAGTACAGAGCTGTATGCACTTGAAGTATGCAAAAAGTATGCGCTGTTTGTTGGTTGGGTTTTTGTTTGTTTGTTTTTACTATTCTTCAGTGTTATTACATGGTTAGGTGTCCTTGGCTTCCCTTTCTTATTCTCCAGAGAGTCCTTCTAAAATTATGTTTTAGTTATTGCACACACAGCACTACTAAAGTCAGGAAAATTAAAAAAATGTTTTTAAATGCAGAAAGTTATGCTACCCTAAGAAAAAAAAAAAAAGCTTTCCCTGAGTGTTCTCTTTCTGTGCCTGCCCATTTATATGCAAGCATGCATTTGCCATTGTAATCATTTTATAGATACCATTTTTGTTTTCTCCATTTTTTATTTAACTTCCATAATAGCCATTTTCTCGTATTGTTATGCATTTTCTCATTTCTCTTTAGGGCAAGTTCCCCTACTTGGAACTACTTTCTGGATCTGTAAATATCCTTATATGGTAGCAGTCACAGTTTCTCATTTTTTCTCCCATGGCCTTACCATTATGTTCTGTATATTGCCTTATCTAAATAGAGGTAGTTATTCCAATAATAGATCAATCAATAGCTATTTTAGGCCTATTCTAATTTTGCTAGCGCTGTACCTAATTTGCAGATACACATTTTAAGGGAGACAGGAAAAACTTAAGTACGTGCAGATGGAACCAATAAAAATGATTAAAGTATGGGAAAATGGGACCTCTAAGGAAAGATAAAAGGAGATGAGATTATATGTTCTTCAGAAAGGAAACCCAAAAACTGGGAGTTTTATAATGTTCTTAAAGAACGGGCAGAATTATCAAAGAATGAGTGTTTCTACTCATTTCTTCTATTTTGTAATAGACCACGGACAAGTGGGCTTAAACCGTAATTAGAGTAGGCACGAAGATTTCATGATGGCATAGCTCTGGAATAGAGCCACCAGAAAAATCCAAGAAAGAAACATGTTAAAGCTTTGAAAGACTCAGGTGTTTCCCACTTTACTAAGGAGGGACGCGTCTTGCCATATGTTGCTTGTGAATAGTTCCGTTCTACCTTTCTTCAGGACACTGTTTGTTTTCCAGAGTGCCTCATGTCCATTCTCAGTAATTGTAGCCTCTGATGAATGCCTTAATGTTGACCCCTGATGCTGTTCTGGCATATTCAAGCCAGTGCTCCGAAACAGATCTGGTCTTTGATCCCTCTTCCATTTCCCTTGGATGGCTGGATACCCTTGAATGGCAAGATCCCAAGAAGAAAGAATTCTACCCAATCTTATTCTACTCCATACCTCCGTCTCTCTTCAGCTTTATCCAGGACATGCAGTCAGCTGTTTAAATGTAGGTTTCACTAATAAATTTTTTTTGGACATTTTATGATAGAAAGAAATAGGTCAATTAGGTGATTTACCCTCATGGTATAATTCTTTTCAATGGATTTTTGTGAAAATTATTCTCATAGACTCGTTGCTTGTTTGCCATAGTTTAAGTCCACACCTAAGGTCCCCGATGTCATCCACGGCTCCCTCGCCACAGGGGAAACAAGCTTTTTGATAGAGACCTATGATTTCTTCTCATTAGTGGGGCAGAGGTTGTTCTATTGATGCGCTACAGTTCTCCAAATTCTCAAAAGCAATAAGAATGCCACCATTTTGGAGAGGTTCCATGTTATAAACTGTTTACCTTGAAGACTCTAGAGTCAGACTCCCTGTGCTCACATCCTGGTTGGAACACTGCCTGGGCTTGCTGGCCTTGAGAAAGTTCTTGGCGTGGCTTGGTTTCTTTAACTGCCCAATTGAATTCATAGTAAGAACTCATTTCATATCACCATGGTCTTAGGATGGTAAGCCACCGTCCCAAGTTCCCATAAGCTCTCTCAGCAATGTTCTCTGTTCCTACCACTTGTACCCCGCAAGAAGACTTTCTTTACAGAGTCCGTTACAAAAAAAAAAAAAAAACAAGCAAAAACCATATTCGTGAGTATAGCAGACTATAGAGATTTAGGGTCAGGATATCTATCACGTGGTGAACAGTTTTTCAAGTTTATCTTATTTATTCTGTCTTCTCCCTTCTCCCCCGGGGGTGCTATGAACCACGCCATCTGCCCCTGACCTCAAGAAGTTCAAATTCTTCTCTGATGGGATGCAAACCTCTTTCATCAAATATTTAGCCAGATACCATCCTTCCTACACTTCTCCCCCTTAGAGAAGTTCAATGCCAGATGTTAAAATAATAATGCTGTCCCTACCTCGTGACTCTAAGTTTCAGTCCTGGCTCAGCCACTCTGTGGCTTTGTGGCTTTGCTCACGTCATCTCTCCTCTGTAGACACTCGTCTCTTGGCTGGAAAGGCTAACGCTGTAATGCACGAAGTTTTAAGTAGGGTGAATGCACGTAAAGTTCCCGGCAAAAAAAATATATATATATCTGGCAATGGAACATCCGCAATAAAGTTTTAGCCATCTTATTCCTCAATTCACTGAGTAAATATAACAACAAATTAAATGAAGATTCTAAAAGAATTTGATCAGCTGCAAAACCCTGATTGTTACTGATGTTATGTTAACCATTATTGGAATGGACCCTCTTTCCTGCTTTTATCTCTGGGCTTCTGCACACCTAATGCAAGGATTGTCGTAAACTTTGCGTCAGTTTTCAGGCTCCAAAGGGATTTGCCAAAAAGAGTTTGGGACGCTTCTGTTTTGCAGATTTTGCAGAGTCCCCGGGTAGCTTTTGGAGAAGGGGCTTTGACATCTCTGAGCTCCCGCACAGAGGTAATCAAGCTCCGGATAAAGGATCAGTTAGGAAATTCAAACAAGACTGGAACCACCTCACAAAACAAAGTGCAAATCACTCCTTCTTCTTTTCTTTATCAGTTAATTAATAACTCAGTAACTGGGTGACTAACCTAACTTGGACTTCTACAAGTACTGGATTTCTGTCCCTGAATTGGTATCTTTACGAGCTTTGAGATGATTGCAGATTATCAAGGTGATTTAAATAGGAAACAGGGACCACCAGCGAAGGGGGTTTGCTATGCCATGCTACCTTCCAATATTAAAGATTAAATAGTTAAGAGAGACGTATGTCCACAAGACTTAGAAATGGGTTTTAATGGCGTTAGGCTAAGCCTACAAGACATGTTGCTAACTTCTTTAAGACAAGCGAGAGGAAGAGAAAGTTTGCTGGACATACATTCCTTTTCAAATAGGCTTGGTTTGGCTGTGATTGAGAAGAGAAAAAAAAGTGTCTTAGCAAGTGAAAAATAAAACATGGGAACTGTATTTTGAAAGAAAATGCCCTCTTTAGGGGAACCTGGGTGGTTCAGTCAGTTGGGCGTCTGACTTCGGCTCAGGTCATGATCTCACAGCAACTGAGTTCAAGCCCCGCATCAGGCTCTGTGCTGACAGCTCAGAGCCTGGAGCCTGCTTCGGATTCTGTGTCCCCCTCTGTCTGCCCCTCCCCTGCCCATTCTCTCTCTCTGTCTCTCTCCCCCCCCCCGCCCCCGCCTCTCTCTCAAAAACAAATAAACAACAACAACAAAAATTAAAAAAAAAAATAAAATCTCCTCTTTAAAGGTTTGTCTGTAGGGTCAGGTTAAAATGAACATTTAGTAAGAGCTTATTGGGTGCTAAAAGGTTTTGTTAATGCTTTCTGGTAAGAAAGAAACCTGTGAAATATACATGGTTATTTCCAGGTTATAGATGATCAACTGAATCGACAATAAACCCCCTTTCTATGATGGGTGGTCTCGTACACTATTTAGCCAATTTCACATCTTCAAGCTTAGCTCATGGGGCTCCAGTCACAACTGTGTTCTTAACTGTGACTAACAATCTCGAGAAACGCATGCGAAAGGAAGGCCAAACAGTATGGGGTGAACCATTCTACTCTATATGATCGAGCTCTCTGTAAATGCAAGATACTCTTCCCAGTTCTTTATATGCATCTCATTAAATTGGCTTGTTTCTTGGACTGTTTATGAAGTGGTCCAAATTATACACTAAGGTACAGTGGTATACTAAACCTTATACCACACATATAAGTGTGTACTATATCTATGCTATAGTATTATACCAAATATATTCTATAGTACTATACTATACATATACTATAAGTGGTATACTATATATCTTATACTATAGGGGATTGTAGGTAGAGTAGGTAATTAGCAACTTTTACTGAATCATGATATATAGTCCTTAAAATTTCCTCTATCTTCTTTATATCCGCCTTAGAAAATATTATTAATATGTATATGAATTTTGATAAATTTAAAAAACTTACATCAGAAGGCAAATGTGTAGGTAATCCTGTTCCCAGTAAACACTATTTTAATTTTCTCGTATACACTTGAACTATATTTTCACACATGTGCGATTTTAATCACAAAACCAGTGCATACCACACCTTCTCTTTTATATGTTGCTATTTTCACTTAATCTGTCAAAAACATTTCTCTCTATCATTAAATGACTTTCTAAGGGGTGACCGTTAATATCAGCAGGTTACTCTCTGCTTTCCCCATAAAAGTTAATATTTGAAGCTTACGTTTTAGAGCCGAACGGCTTTCATTTTTTAACTTATTTCTTGACTATCAATACTTCAAACATTCATCAATGGGACCAACTTTATAACAGGGTTAGTGCCCGCATACACACACTGAATTTGGTGTTATCAGGATTCCCTATATTTAGACACAAGGAATTTTTCCACGTTCTTATGTAATTGCTTTACTCTCTTATAGATCATGATTTTTATATTCCTTTTGATAAAGTCGAGAGAAGCTGTCTTTCAACCCGTTTTGGTCAAGTGTGTTTTTTTAGTTATTGGCTCTTACATTGTTCTAAAGCCATTGGTATGTTAACACAATTGCGATTGTGGTCATCTTTAATTTCTTATAAAATTCCTTTATACTGAAGTTTTAAAATGTCTTAATATTAATTAATAAAAATGAAATGTGTATTCTTTACAAAAATTGCCCTAGTATGTGTTTACAGTCCCTTTTCCTTAAATATTTTAGCATATATTTACATTTCATTTTTTAAATTAGAATTTACAGAGAGTGTTTTATAGCAAAACAGTCAGAAGCCATGACGTCTAAAATTTCTCCTTTTTAGAATATTGAGGCATTTTGTCACCAATATAATATATTTTGGCAAATTTTTCAGGGCACTTGAAAAGAACAGGTAGTATCGGGTTTTGGAAAATAACTCTCAATATACATACAAACACTCGGCATTACGTTGTTAAATTAATTGTATTTTTGCTACATGTTTATCACAGATGCTTTTCCTAGATTTTTATACTTTGCCATTTGACTCTGTAGCTTTAGTATTATAATATCACCTGTTTAATTTTATGGTTTGAGTTCACTTTTCCATTCTGCTTGCTTTCTTTTGTGCGTGTTTTATATTGATTTGCATGATATAATTTTGGACTGTCTTTATTTTTTTTTAAGTTTATTTACTTATAATGAGAGAGAGAGAGAGAGAGAGAGCCATGGATGGGAGACAGAGAGACAGAAAAGGAGACAGAATCCCAAGCAGCCTCCACACTGTCAGCGCAGAGCCCAGCGTGGGTCTCAAACTCGCGAAAGGTGAGATCATGACCTGAGTCGAAACCAAGAGTCAGACACGTGACCAACTGAGTCACCCAGGTGCTCCTGGACTGTCTTTACTTTTCGCTCCATTTTTTATTTTAGCAATATGCCTTATAATAGCATAAAATTCAATATTGTTCTTTGACTCAAAATGTAGAGTATTTGTCATTTAATGGGAAAGTTTAAGGCAGTCATATTTGCCAAACTCCATGTATTCTTATCAGAATCTATTACGCTTTCTCTTTTTTTTTAAGTTTATTTGTTTATTTTGAGGTGGGAAGGGGAGGGGCAGAGAGACAAGGAGAGCAAGAATCCCAAGCAGGTTCCATGTTGTCAGTGTGGAGCCTGAGGTAGAGTCAAACTCCCGAACTGTGAAATCATGACCTGAGCTGAAATCTGATGCTCAACTGACTGAGCCACCCAGGCACCCCCTACACTTTCTGATCTTGTTTCTTCTCTCTTTACTTTTTTATGTTCCCACAATGAGTTGTTCAGAGCTGGGTCTTTTTTTTTTTTTTCGTGGTTGCCATTATGATCATCATTTGAATTTATTTTTCTCTAATTATGCATGTCAAGATTGATGGAGTACGTATTTAGAAATTTAACATGCTTTTACAGCTTTTTTCCCATCCCATTCCCCAATTATTTGCATAATTTGGAATCTTACTCAAATTATAGTTAATAAATCATTACCTTCACAGGATTTATACTTATGTTTTTATTTTTCCATGCAGGTATTTGTTCAATCCAAACCATTTAATACCTCAAATATCTCAGGGACTCCTGGGTGGCTCAGTCAGTTACACATCTGACTCTTGAATTGGGGTGAGGTCATGATCTCAAGGTTCATGGGATTGAGCCCCGTGTGGGGCTCTATGCTGACAGCACAGAGACTGCTTGGGATTCTCTCTCTCTCTCTCTCTCCCTCTGCCTCTCCCCTCCCCTGCTCACACGAGCACATCTCTCTCAAAATAAAAAAAACATGAAAAAGATTTTTTAAAACTATCTCATTGTGGTCAGCTTTGTTTTGATTCACTTATGGGTCAGCTGAGCTACGCCTCCAGTCTCCTCCTTCAGGTCGACTGAATTCATCAGGTCATTACCCTTCCTCTACTTGAATTATCTTTTTTATAAATAGAGGATTTTTCTTCAGTTGCTCACTCTTTCTCCACTCTCAGGTGTCTGCCTCACAAATTATACTCACCTGTCTGTGTCCAGAAATCTTGTTTTCTTGTTTTCTCACAGGGGCTCGCCTTCCCACAAGAGAGGCGGTGGGATTCAGCCCTTTGACCCTCCGGAGTGCTCCGTCCTGATCCCGTGTGCCCTTCGCCCACACAACTTCTCCAAATGTCCTGTTTATGGAGCTATCAGATCCCTAACTTTGAGTCCTTGCTATCTGCTTCCTTTATAGTGTATTGATCATTTTCATGTAGGGCTGCCGAATAAAATGCAAGACAGTTCATTTGCATTTCAGATAAAGGAGATGCGCACGTTTTTAGAACAAAACTTGTCTCAACCTCTTTTTGTTTTTTTTTTTCCTTTTTTCCTCTCTCCTTTATTTCTTCCTTATGACTTCATTTAGTGTTTAATATTTAGCTCGTAAGAAATGACAGAAGTCATGTGCTTCACCAGCCTACTTAACTAATGAGTCCATTGCCTCATTCTTAAATAAAGGTCAAACTCCACTTCTTCCGAACTAAGAAAGTACTGTGCAAGGAGCAGGTGCAGAAATCTAGCAACTAGCAAACTAGATTTCTTCCTAATGAGGCCCCGATCGCCCATTGGTCCCAGCGTTCTTTGCTTTCATTTCCAGCAAGCTCTGAGAACATAAGTTTACAAAGTTCTGACATCATCAAAGGAAACATACCACAATCCAAAGTTGAAACTGTGAGCTACGTCAAACGAGGAGAACACACACTACTCCACAGAATTTGCTGCGATTTTCCCCCAATTTTTCAATCTCCTGTGGAGCACATAATCGGGCATTAATTTTGCCAGACCAGGGGGTATAAAATGGCATCACTTTGTTTAAAACCATTAAGGAGATTGAACATCTTTTCAAGTATTTATTGGACAACTTGTAATTTTCTTTGTACATTTTTTGGAAGTTTGTTTTTCTTTTCTTCTTCTTTTTTTTTTTTTAATTTTTTTTTTCAATGTTTATTTATTTTTGGGACAGAGAGAGACAGAGCATGAACGGGGGAGGGGCAGAGAGAGAGGGAGACACAGAATCAGAAACAGGCTCCAGGCTCTGAGCCATCAGCCCAGAGCCTGACGCGGGGCTCGAACTCAGACCGCGAGATCGTGACCTGGCCGAAGTCGGACGCTTAACCGACTGCGCCACCAGGCGCCCCTTTTCTTCTTCTTTTTTAATAGGAGTTCTTTATATACTCTAAAAACTAATCCCTGTACAATATGTATGAACAAATATAGTTTCTCGGTCAAGTCTTTGTCTTTAACGTAGTTTATTCTATCTTTGTTTACCAACACTGTTTAAGTGGAATTTAGACTAACGTTGATTTTAGAACTTGAAACTGCAATGGATTTATCTACTTTAATCTTCTCACTTTAAGGAAGAAAAAACTGAAGGTGATAAAAACATGTATCTAGGATTATCTGATTAGTGGTACAAAGAAAATCAGAAATTGGTTCTCTTGATTTCTGGGCTAACGATGTGGAATTATACCAGCATATTCTCCATTGGGCTCTGGTTAAAGTTTTATTCTTAGAGGGTGGGAGAGGGAAAAAAAAAAATAAGATAAACCCACATACATTCACACCCACCATTCATTGTGTCTTGAATCATTCATGTACTGATTTTTTTTTTCAACAAAGGTTACACTTGGGTGTAAAGGACCTTTTCAGAGTTCTCCTTTTCCTGTCTTTCCTTTCTACTAGGCTTCATTTGATAGCCATGAACTGTGGATAAAGAATAAATATGGCTTTTCTGTACTCTAGGACTATCCTCTGCCTTATTTATGTTCGACCTGGTACAACACTGCTGACCTTGGAAAGTTTAATTGAGGCCGGAATTATATGGCACAGCTTGAGGCCCCCTGAATTTAGAGGGTGTGACATACACAAAGACACACACACACACACACACACACACACACACGGTGACAATGTACCTGCCTGAGGAACGGAGTATGTGTGCTTGTGTGTGTTTAGCTCTGTTGAAATGACTGCCACGAAGTGGCCTATTATAGTTTTTACTAAGCTGAATTCATAGGAAATAAAATACACCTGCACTCTTCTATAATTAAAATATAGAATTTATTCATTAAATAAGTGTGGCATTTCTTAAATATGGAAGTTACTCAGGCTTTAAAAAGCAATAATCAGTCGTAACTAAGTCAAAGCATAACTGTTCTGTGACATATTTCTTAAATATGTTAGGGTAGTTCACGTGTTTGATAAATGTTGACCTTTCCACTGTCGTTAAGATAATTTAATAACATAAAAGCAAGCAGAGATTTTGCTAATTGATTTGTTTTAGATAACCATTTAAATTTTTAAAGCTATCTTAAATGGTCATTGACAGAAAAATATGGTCTACTATATTTAATAAGATTATAACCAAGACTTTAGATATGATTTGTACACGAAACCAAAGACATTCCTCTTGAAGAGGAAAAAAAAAAAAGTTCAATTTTTGTTTATTAATTAGCTCAATTTCAAACCAATTGCACTTCTAACTACATATTCCCCGGTTATCATTTTATTCCATGGTAGATTTGGAACTATTTTAGTATGAGTGTCACTGTAAATGGTAAATCTGAAAATTAGACGTGTTTATTGATGGTAGTTTTATCTAATTAAACAAATAATTATATCATTATTTTCAGAGGTATTACTACATATCTTGGGTAATTAACAGCCTGCAAAGCCCAAATATATTTGAGAGACTAATTCCATTTTGAGGAAGTATAAAATCTATTTTTTTTGTTTTATTCAGCACACTAAAATAAGTCCCAAAAGTTCTTTTTAAGTGACCACGAAATAAGATTAAATGGATCAAGACATGATATTTTCGTGTGTGTGTGTGTGTGTGTGTGTATAAAGGCTCTGGAGAACATACCTTTATTTAATTTTTTTTAAGATTTGGTTTTTAAGTAATCTCTATACCCAACGTGGGGCTTGAACTTACTACCCTGAGGTCAAGAGTCGCTTACTCCACTGACTGAGCCAGCCAGGTGCCCTGAGAACATGCCTTTTAATAACTAAAAATCTAAGAAATCTCTCTCTTTTATTTATTTATTTTGGGGGGCACAGGGAGTCTCATAGATGTGAGCAGCGCTCAGAATTTGAGAAACACAAGAGAAGAACTCAAGCTTGCCCACAGGGCATTCTAGATTCACACACATAGAAGCTGGACAGATAATTGCACCCATATGCACCCACGTAAACTCACCCACAAAGGAGGTTTATAGCTATAAGTGAAACTCAACACGTCACCAAGTCACAGCTTATAGCTTCATTAATCAAAACATTAATTAAAATTATTTTAAAATTAATTCTCCAAGGGACACAGGATTTTCTTTAGTTAAAAACGTATCCCGGGGCGCCTGGGTGGCGCAGTCGGTTAAGCGTCCGACTTCAGCCAGGTCACGATCTCACGGTCCGTGAGTTCGAGCCCCGCGTCGGGCTCTGGGCTGATGGCTCAGAGCCTGGAGCCTGTTCCCAATTCTGTGTCTCCCTCTCTCTCTGCCCCTCCCCCATTCATGCTCTGTCTCTCTGTCCCAAAAATAAATAAATGTTGAAAAAAAAAAAATTAAAAAAAAAAAAACGTATCCCTCATAGAATATAAAGTTATAAATATACAAAACATATCAATAATTGTTATGACTCAAAATCAATGGTTGAAAACATGAAGGAAGGAAAGAATAGGGGCTTCTGTCCGTATTCTGCCGTGAGTCCCAGCTTTTATAGATTTTGTTTTGCTAGCAGGCCTAGCCAAATTATATAGCTCTAATAATTGTGTTCTAATTAAAAGATCTGAATGAAAAAATAAAAATAATTAGTATGATTATCAGCATTTACGTAGCCCTATGTGCCAGGTACGAATCTAAACACCTCACACATAGTAACTCATTTAATTGTAGTTCCTCATTAATCAAATATTCTTGCATGGGGAGGAAGGAAATTTATTTGACTACTCAGAGATAAACTTGAAACAGATTTTTCACATAAATAGTGGGAAACATGAAGAACAAGGTGTTCAGCCTTTATCCGACCTCACATTAATTACTTATTCTGGGTCATAGCACAAAAGCCACAAAGATTTATGTGAATTCTGTTTGAAAATGAATGGAAATGTTCTTTTGATACCAAATCTTAAATTATTTTCAGTAAGAGAACTAGATAGTTTTTAAAGAGGCCAAGGGAAAAAAAAAAAGTGTGGCCAGAGTTAGATCTTCTCAGTGTAAGGATTCTCTGAACATGTTAATAATTAATTTGAAGACATTTGATCTTGATCTCCACACAAGCCCGGATTCCTCAATACCTTCTGAATACCAACAACATCTCGGGCCCAGAAAGTCTGTTATTCGGTAATATAAAATAACAGGAGATTCGGAACTCAAACTATTCTTTAAAAAATAGGTGTTGGATTATCATATTGCTAATGTCACAACTGTCCATACAGTGGATTCCTGATGAATTCTGGTTTTGCTTATTGTCAGTTACACTCATTTATGCTTTGATACCCAGGACTATTAGTAAAATGTGATTGACTTACGGCACGGCATTGACTATGCCTAGGAAGGACGGTTGCCACACTGAACACAGAAATTATTACTGAAAGTTGAGAATATTGGTTTTCCTTCCCACTAAGGTGGCAGGAAGCTTAGCATAAAGAATTATGTTTGGCTTCGTCTGTTCCTTTTCAATCCATTGAGCTACAGAGATCCTCTGCTCTGACATTATCTGTAACTAAATGCTTGGAAACATAAATTCAACCAGATAAAATGAACACACAGGCATATCCCAGAAGAACAAAAGATAGAACCAAATAAAAGGGCTTGAATATCTACTATCCAAATAGGATGATCTTTCCCTTTCACGGACTATCCCAAGACAGATATAAACTGAGCGTGTGGGATGCTAAGGCTGACATATGGGCCGTGTTATTCGGGGGGACGTTTTATGACTGAGAGCTATTGCCTTCAGGGGATGAAACAGACACAATGGACCGCTTCACTTGAGACCACAGGCCACACTCAAGTCGCCGCGCCCAGAGGCCTGTCATCCCAGAGAACCTACCAGAGTCCCTTTTTTGTCCAGGTCATCGTTTTCCTTCTCTGAGGTCAAGAGGGCCAAAGGCACTGAGATGATCTAGATGAATCTATGCCAATACACTCATGGTGGGGGATTCACTTTCATCAGACCTATCTGCTTTAGGTCAATGGAAATGCCACCGTGGAACACGAGATAGCGGTAAATATCCGTAACTCGCAGAACTTTGGGCCCTTCAAGAATTATGCACACTTCAAATAATAAGATACAGACACTGTGATTTCTCCCTAAAGAGCACCTTGAGCGAAGTTCCCACCACTGTTTTTTTGTTTGTCTGATTGTTTTGAATCTGTTTCGATTCCTGGCGATTTTTCCCGTGTCCTTTCTGTTCCCACCAGGCTTCCGCGCAGGCTTATGGGGTTACTTCCTTAAGTGTGTAAATAAAGTCTATTCCTTCAAATGACAAACTTTACTGAAAGACTCACAAGGCATCATTTTGAAGCTGTCATATCTTGAACATGACTCCAGCCAAGTTTATTTTTCACAACTGTGAATAGAATCCCAGCATTGATGAAGATTCTATACATTTATGATGAGTAATATAGGAACAAAAGTACTAGGCCTGGAAAGAAATATTTTTAGATTTCTTATTTATTACATTTTTAATAGAAACTCAGGGAAAGCCTTATCTGCTGTCATTTGGTTTAAATTCCACAGTACTTTTTGTATTTGACCAAATTCCCTTATCTCTTATTTCCTTGTATTCTGCTGTGCCAGCCTCCTAGCAGTTGATATACTTATCTGTGGTTTTTATAATAAAGTTTTAGCTTCTACTGAGGGAAAAGAAAAAAAAAATAGAAAGAAAAGGAAAAGCTGCTCCTTAGATACTAAATATACCAGCTGCCGGCGTCCATTATATGACTTTGAAATGGCTGCCTGTTCTTGGCATATTTGGGAAGCTGGGGGGTGAGTTGCATGCATCCAATTTAGAGGTACACAGGGTGCCTACTGTCACATCCTGTGATTTCTTTATAGCAGGATATGGATATGGTGTACAAGGTATAAAAAAGGAAAGAAAACCGTGTGGACACCAACACACGCACGCACGCATGTGTGCACGCGAACGCACGCGTGCACGCGCGCAAATGCCAAAACAGAAATACAAAGAGGATGGAAGTCCTATATTCCTAAGGGCCCCTCCTTGTTCTTTTATTTCGGTCCAAAGCAAGCCATTCTCGCTGCTTCAAAATTGAAGAAAAAACCTGGATCGTGTTGGGCGGCCCTTCGTCATCTGAAAGTACGTGCTTTGCCTCTTTTGATCCCAAGTCGACAGGGAAGGAAAATCCAAAATCAGGTGACACGAAAATGTCAGCTGGAAACCCGAGCTGTGGAAGGTCAGGATAGAGTGTGGCTCCTGAAAGTTTCACCGTCTTCATGCAGGGAGGTGAGATCCAAACTGACGAACAACTAAATGAAGATGCTATTCGAAGTAGCTGGACAAGGACATTCTTTTTCAGAGGAGAGGCTAGGTTTTATTGTACTAGTTATTGATCTGGTGAGGTCAAGTAGTCGCGAGGCCCCTACTATGTGGCAGAGCCTCCTCGGTGCACTGGCTCCTGCAGAGACCAGTGACATACAATGCTGATCTCTAATGTCGAACCTTGTTATCCCACACTTCGTATCAACTCCCCTGACCTTTGAGCCTCACTTACTTCGTCTGTAGAATGGAGACCCCACTGCCTGTCCTGCTTGAAGGCAGGAAAGACAACTACGTGAGGGTTTGGAGTTCTTGCAAACGAATATAACTTCGCGACTTGCATTATTTTGCTGGCTCTACGGACCCAGATATAGAGATACAGGGACTTAACTTGCGTCTCCATGAAGAAACAGCACCGCTATCCAGGAAGCGAAGGTGGACTTCTCTGACCGCACTGAATTATGGGAATCAAAACACGCTAATTTTAGGTCCCTTCTGAATCATCCTTGGGGTACCCACTTTGCCAGATCGGACGGAAAGGTGCCCTTCCAGGGTGCAGAAAATGCACGCTTTGTTTGCTCTTAGTCGGGACTCGTCTGGTGCCTCCCCAAAGCTGGGATCTTGGAAGCCGACGGGCTGCCACTTTTCCCTGGCAGTAAATCCCCCAGAACTTCTCTGTGAAATGTTCCTAAGGAAGATGGAGAATCTCCCTCGCCTCCCTTGTCTTCGCCAACAGATGTTTTGCCTCTGTGACACAGTACAATAAAGCCAGTGAAATAATGAAGGAGGAATTCACACCGAAGCACCAGCTACTTCTGAAGGGAACAAACTGATTGGATTGTTTCCACGATATTCTGCTGTGACAGAATGTGACAACTCTACCTTTTCATTTCCTATCCAGCCTCCAGGAGACAGAAGATTTAGTATCCTTTCGCACACTTCAAGTCTGAGAAACTTCTCCTTATGGCTTCTTATGAGTCCTGGAGGCTGGCAAAGAAATCAAGTTGCTTTAGATTTGAGGCGAAGCTTCATATTAAGTTGCATCAATTTGCAGTGGGGATGCTGGTGGCACTTTGCAAGTATTGTCGCCACTGACCTGCAGAGGTTGTATATCTCGACCTCTGAGCACGGCTTTCATGTCAGCAAATGAGCTGTTTTCCATCCCTGCTCCACACGTTTTTTATCTTCTTTTGCTGTTTTTCCGGGTTCCAAGCCGAGACTGTCAACATTGCTGTAACTTGTGATCTTGTACAGCCATCAGTTTAAAACAATTTCCATACGCATTTATTCAGGCCGAGACACAGGCAGGCGGTCCCAAGGTGGCGCATTCTTGCATTACTCTAATCCAGTTACCACAGAGTTAAAATGCTTTCATTACAGCTTCAAACCCCTGGGAGAAAGTGGGTATGACAAGCCGGGCTCTGCTTATTATGTTTTAAACCAAGATTGACTCCAGGAAATAGTAGCAAGACTGAACAAGTCCATTTTCACATACTTCCCCCTTCTTCTTTCTTGCCTGGTAGGTGGTTTTCTTTCCTCTTCATCTGAACCCTCTTCAAGGTCCTTCGGCCCACCTTGCGAGCGATCTGCCGAGCTACAAGACAAGCCATGATTACAAATAAATTATTTACGCAAAGCCCTTTGGAAACCTTATGGGTCGCGGGCACGCTTTAACCTGCCCCTTACCACCGCCCGCCCCCGCCGCTCAACTGAGATAACTTTGAAACTGTCTACACCTGTTCACCTTAGCGTTAGTAAATTATTAAAAACTAACTACTTCCTTAACTACTTCCTTAATCATTGCAGATGAATACTCTAAATCAAATATTTAAGGTACAATTTGACATAAAGCAACTTATTTATTCAATTAATATTTATGAAATCGCTACTTAAATACAGGTACTGTGCTAAGCATGGTGTCTCAAAGGAGGAAACGTGGCCTTAATACCAACCTTCCCCGAGCTCACAGATTTAGTGGGGACACTGGACAAATAAGCCCGTAGTTTTAATAATTGAAGCGATGGGTTATATCAGGAGAGGGAAAGAACTGTGGAAGAGAAATCTCGGGGACCCTTGCGGAGAGACTCATCTCCCAGACGAGAGACAAAGAAGGCTGTCGGAGGGAAACGACGCCTGGGTTCGAGCTAAAGGGATACAGTGTGTCTTAGAGGAAGGACAGAGCAGTTTCATGCGGCTTCGTTAGCCATACTTCAGAGAGAAGATCTCAGAAGGATTTGAAAGAAATCCGAGAAGGAAAGATAGGGAAAGAGCGGCTGTGTTCCAATGCCTCTGCCTGCAATTTCATTTCGACAAGGCTGCTGAGTAGGTCAGTTTCCCGAATATCTGAAACTTACACTATTTACGTGCCCAAACTTTACTTTTGTGACAGCCATAGCGACCTCTATCACGAAGGCACCGCCTCGCCGCTTGCCTCCCCCACCAGAATTACTTCCCAGGAATTTTTCCGGACCCGGTGTCCAGTGAAAGAAATGAGAAGCAAGTATGAAGGTGACTTCCCCTTCGATCTAGTCTGTAAGATCTTTCAAATCCTGGAGCTCATTTTTATATAAGCTTTACATACTCTTCGCTCAATGTATGTGCTGAATTTACGTTTACGAAATGAGGAAGGCTTGAATGAATGCACAAATGAGTACAGGAAGTTCAAAATAACAATTCAAAAAAAAACTGATCTGGAAAACAACTTCACTCAGAGAAACATGAAGAGAAGATGTATGTCTTGCATTTCTTTGGCATTTGGCTTAATTATTTTATTAATCATTTTAGTAGATGATTCTCAGCTCTCATTTTATTCTTTTTAAAATGCATACTTCGGGATCTAGGAGATAGCTGCATCTTTGATGAATTTTATGAGAAATTCACAGGAAAGTAACTCTGCCTTGGAATTATTATAATGTAACCCACCGTAAGAATGTAAACCCTTTTTTTTTTTTACTTTCTTTTTGAAAATTTTTGCAGCCTGACATTAGTGGAAATTAATGGAACCCTCGAGTTGATTTTCTCCTTATTGTGCAGTTTATATTTGCAATACTAAAACTGCATTCGCCTAACACTTTGTGTGACTATCTCTGAGAAAGCCATAATTAGAGTCTAAGTCTAGACTAGACTTTAATTCAGCTCAAATCTATAGCTTGGAGGGTTGAATGTAATTGGTGGAGAGTGTGAAATTTCATAAATCTTTGTAAAATGACTGGTGAATTACATGAAACTTTGAGTCACCCAACACCAGCAGATGATAAACCAATCAACCACAGAAAATTGTCCCTGCCATTTTGATTACTTAAAACTGTAATTCACAATCCCAAAATATTCCAAAATTTCTTCTTCATCTATTTTGAAGGATCGGTAGAAAACTATTGGATACGGAGGTGTTTAAGATCTGTGGATCACACAGATGTTTATCGAATGCCTACTACGTGCAAAGCAATAAACCACAGTGATATTAATCTGTGAACGAAACAGATACAGATCCCTGCCCTCAGGGAGCTCACGTTCTACTGGGTGGAAATAGACATCTAACGAATAACTAAAATCTATGCTACGTTGGATGGTGGTGCTATGCAGAAATATCAAGAAGTATATAATCATTTTAAATCTCACAGTCAGAGGAACCTTCACTGAAGAGAGGAGGTTTATTCAAAGAGGGGGAGGAGGTGAGAAAGTAACTGTTCTGGGAAAGGGCATTCCAGTCAGAAGCAATGACAAGTGCAAAGGCCCTGAGGTAGGACCGCATCATGAGTTGGAGAGATGAGAAAGAGATGGCATGGGAGGCAGAGTAAATGTAGGGCAGAATAGTAGGGAATGATGTCAGACAGGTGGGTGTAGACAGGTGTAAATCGTGTAGCCTTTGGGAAGACTTGGTCTTTTTCCGTGAGTGTGATGGGAAGTGGCTGGAATTGGGGGCAGCGAGTGACATGATCTGATTTGCTTTTTCCAAAGAATATTCTGACTGCTCTTTGAGAATTCTCTGTCGGGAGGCAAGAATGGGTGGGGAGGGAGAAGGTAAGAGGCAGCACAGAGAAATCCGTATTGCCACACTCAGGGGAAGGTTGCTGGCGGCTGGTCCCAGGGTGGTGGCAGTCAAAGTGATGAGACGTGGTCAGATTCTAGAAAGATTCTGGAAGTGGGGATGACAGGTTTCGGTGATGGACTAAAATTTGGACATTAACAAAAGGCACAAAGAAAACACTGGGATTTTTATCTCAGCAGCCAGTCAAAAAAACTTCATTCTTCTTGGGAAAAATGAGGCATGAGAGACCAAAGCAAATCACAAAACGAAACTTTTGTCTTTTTTCTTCTTGGGAGAATAAGAAGAGAAAATCGATTTCTTCCTAGCAGTGCGATGAATGGAAATTCTGGATTTCAGAGTCCAGATCTGATTTTGAGTCAGGACGTTCCCACTTACTCCCGGGCTGGTGATTAAGACAGAGTTACTTAACTGTGTTCACTTTCTTGTGTATAAAAAAAAGAAAAAAGTGATGATAATAATAGGACTTCCTTCACAGAGTGTTTGTGAGTACTACTTGAGAAAATCTGTGTAAAGTGACTGTCAGAGCGAGCGACTCACATCATTGCTAAACACGTAGCAGAAAAACAAATTGATTTTTTATGAAAGTAGGGAAAGCTAACCCTTTCAATTGGGACGAAACGTCCCATAAACCACAAAGAAATGGTCTTAATATTAGCATACAGATATGTGTTCAAAAAACGGATTATTTGTAGCACGTGTAGCTTAGTGAGACTGCTTGAGCACCTGCCATACAGTGGTGTTAATAGAATAGAAAAATAAATAGCATGGTCCCTCTTTTCGAAAAAGTTACAGATTGGGGGGGGGCACCTGGGTGGCTCAGTCGGTTAAGCGTCTGATGCTTGATCTCAGCTCAGGTCTTGATCTCAGGGTCATGAGTTCAGGCCTGCCTTGGGGTCCATGCTGGGTTTGAAGCCTAGTTAACAAAATGAAATGAAATGAAATGAAATGAAATGAAATGAAATAAAATAAAATAAAATAAAATATAGTTTGAGGGAGTAGACAGATAACTGCACAATATAACATAAGAATCAATGAAAATTTAAGGAAAATAGTGATTTTTTTCCCACTGAGAATGGAATTAGTTTAGCTAAAGTTTCTAAGTGGGAATGAAAACTTAATAGTATAGTGATGATGTTTTCTCAACCCAAATCAGTGCCTGTGGTCTGAGGAGCACAGTCACGGGGGAAATAGTGTCAATTACTTGAAATCAGGACTATCCTACCAAGTTCAACACTTACAATAATTTTAATGTGCATTACATCGCAGTGATTACATGAGCCGCTGTGAAAATGTCTGCCTTCTAACATCCGTGCAGCTGAAAACCCCGATGGAGGCAGAGTCGGTTTTCCCTAAAAGAAACCCAGAACCCAGAAATACATTTACCACGCCCTGAATTGGGAGTGCTTATCTGAACTGAAATCAAAACCTTGAAGTTTGTCACTTTGCCATTATTAATGGATGGTTAACACCCTGCTAAGCTGGTCTTCCACTCGGCTGTTTTCGTCAAGTCGGTTGAATAGTTGGTATTCTTCCTGCTCACAAAGTCATTGTTAATGTTCATATTGCAAAATCATCCTGAGTAAACAGTCTGTGTCATCTGTATTGAGGGGAAGTAATGTATGGATTAGTGTATAATAGCATGGGTTAGGGAGAAAAATGAGTCACCAAAGTAGCTGGTTCAAAGGAATAAATAGCTAAATCATTATCCTGATGCCTGACTTAGAAAGCTTTAGCTCTCAAAGGCATAATGTCTAAAAATAAAGACCATTGTGTAAACCCCATTAGGGACTGCGGTTTGATAGTTTATGATGGCAAACTATGGGCTCTGCCCACACTGCCCAAAATGCAAGGTTTAGAAGGGAAAAGATGGAAAGAAAACTAAAATAACATTCAGTCAAGTCTCTTGCTCCCTGAAATGGTGAAAATTAGAAGCCATTGCCACGGAAGAGATATGATAGGTAGGAATAAATTGTTTTGCTTATCAAATGTAGATATATCTGGAAGCATCTTCCTGAAAAGGTTTGTATGCATTTATGGTATCCACTTCATGTTCCCGGTGCAGGAGAGGCAGAGATAAATGAGATATATCTCTCATCAAGGGCATCCCAGTTGGGAGCAGATACGGCAGATAGATTTCATGGATGTATCAATGCTAGTTGGTGAGAAGAGTTACCTGTGGCGTTGTTTTGAGAGGCATCCTGACTCAGGAGGAGAGAGTATTGTGATCTCTTAGCCACTCTGGCAGGGATGCTGTATGGAAGTGAAGACTCAAGTATTGAGTGTTGATGAAAGTGATCCGGAGGGAGGGATAGACATGTAAGCAAAGATGGAAGGAAAGAAGGAAGGAAGGAAGGAAGGAAGGAAGGAAGGAAGGAAGCCCGGAAGAGTCTAAGTGCCAAGAAAGAGTAACATAGGGAAAGACCTCCTTGACATTGGACTTGACAATGATTTTTTTGGATGTGATACCTAAAGCACAAGCCACAAAATCACAACTGGACAAGTTGGACTACGTCAGATTAAAAACCTTCTGCACAACAGAAGACTTAAGTAACATGAAAAGGTAACCTACAGAGTATGGGAGAATACATTTAGGAGCCGCAGATCTGAAAACCCAAAATATATAAGGAATTCATTCAATGCAACAGCAAAACAAACAAACAAACCAAAAACCAAATAATCCAATTACAAAACAGACAAAAGGCCTGAATAGAGATTTTTTTTTCAAACAAGATATTAAAATGGCCAATAGGTACACGAAAAATTTCTTAAGGTCACTGATCATTAGGGAAATGCAAATCAAAACCACAATGAGATATTACCTCACACCTGTTAGAATGGCCGTCATCAAAAAGACAAGAGATAACAAGTGTTGTTAAGAATTTGGGGGAAAAAAGGGGCGCCTGGGTGGCGCAGTCGGTTAAGCGTCCGACTTCAGCCAGGTCACGATCTCGCGGTCCGTGAGTTCGAGCCCCGCGTCAGGCTCTGGGCTGATGGCTCAGAGCCTGGAGCCTGTTTCCGATTCTGTGTCTCCCTCTCTCTCTGCCCCTCCCCCGTTCATGCTCTGTCTCTCTCTGTCCCAAAAATAAATAAACGTTGCAAAAAAAAAAAAAATTTAAGAATTTGGGGGAAAAAAGCATTTGGGGAAAAGGGAAAACTCGTACACTATTGGCAGAAAGGTAAATTGGTGTGGCTGCTAAGGAAAATAGTATGAAGGTTTCTCAAGAAATTGAAAACAGAACTCTCCCTTGATCCAGCGACCTCATTTGTGGGTCTATATTCAAAGAAAATGAAAGTATTTTCCCAAAGAGATTCTGCAACCCTATGTCCATTGCAGCATTATTTAGAATAGCCAAGACATGGAAACAACCTAAATGTCAACTAATGGGTGACGGCATTATACTAAATGAAGTAAGTCAGACAGAGAAAGGCAAATCCTGTAGGATCCCACTTACATGCGGAATCTAAAAAACAAAACAAAACAATAATCAAAAAAACAAACAAAAAACCCTCAGACATCAATAATAAAGGATTTTTATTTAAAAAAGAAAAGAAAAGAAAAGAAAAGAAAAGAAAAGAAAAGAAAAAAGAAAAGAAAGGAGAAAAGAAACATACATCAGATTCCTGATTGCCAGAGGTATGGTGTTGGGGGTGGTGGTGAGGAAATTGGGTGAAGGCAGTCAAACCTCCAGTTACTTAAGAAAACAATCCTGAGGGTCGTAATGGACCCCATGGTGACTAGAGGATAACAATAACTTTTTGTGTGTGTGTTTGGAAGTTGCTAAAAGAGTAGATCTTAAAAATTCCCATCACAAGAAAAACAGTTGTGTAATTATGTGAGGTGCTAGATGAACTCAACTTATTGCCCTACTCATTTTGCAATACATGCATCCAATCATTCCGTTGTATACCTTAAGTTTATACAGTGTTATATGTCAATTATATTTCAATAAAGCTGGCGGGGGGGTGGGGGGAAGGAAACAAAGCCAAGAGGGGTGTAAGAAGAACCAGTGAGGAGTAACGTACTAAGAGTCGTTGCAAGAGAGCTCCAGGACAGAGAGAGAGAGAGAGAGAGAGAGAGAGAGATCACCACTGCCATATACAAACATTTGTCTCTCATATAAGGACTCTGAAGATCCATGGTTTTAACTGGAGGAAAACAAAACGTGCATCAAGGGGATTTTATCCATCAAATTGTGGTGTCCGATAGGGCAGAGCGTTTTCTGATGAAATTTTTGTAGTTTGGCAAACGCTTTGTTTTGGGTGCACCTAAGAGTTTGTTTAGGCAATAATTTCGGAGAAAGAAAGCAACTGAAAAGGAGAAAGCTAGACTGCTTAATTCTGCCCAAATTTCTGGCTTTCTTTCTTCCTTCCCAATCTGTTTTGCCATCAAGTCTACCTTATTTTGTCAACCGTGCTGGAGACAGATAAGGATAGCAGGTATGCAGCTTAGCAATCATTAAGTCGCAAGTCGTCTTGACATCTGCCAATAGCTAAAACACTTTATTTTGGGTCTGGATTATCTGCTCCTTCACTTTGCTAGCTATTCAGCTTTAGTGACAGAGCCAACGTAGAGCACCATCGCCAAGAAGCAAACTACATTGTAGGCGATGAAAAATTCATGTATAGAAAGCCAAATTACTTCCTAGTCATATTTATTTTTTCTATTCTATTTACGTTTTCTTTTCTGTTTATTTTTAAGTTACTCTTGCAAACAAAGAAAATTACTTTACGGGGCTAAGTCAAAAGTTGAAAACTTTATACTCAAAAAGAGTGGCAATAAATTCAGAGCGGGACTCCACAGGCATTTCAATACTCAGTTGGGTTTGGTGGGCTTTTATTCAGTAAACCTGGGTACCAATAATGTGTTCATGATGAGAGAAATCATTGTAAAATTTGAAAAAAAAATTAATTGAAAAATGCGATTTTAGGGGCACGTGGGTGGCTCAGTCACTTGAACTTTGGACTCTTGATTTCAGCTCAGGACATCATCCCAGGGGTGTGGGACTGAGCCCTGTGTAAAGCTTCCCGCTGAGTGCGGAGCCTGCTTAAGATTCTCTCTCTCCCTCTGCCCTCTCCCCTTCTTGCTCTGTTTCTCTCTCTAAAATAAATAAATGAATATGCTATTTTAAAATAATTGCAACTGATAATTGTGTAGTTGTACTATAAAGTTCTATAGATAATATCGACTTATTCTCCAGCTTAATAGAATTTTAAGCTAATAACTAAGTACAGTACAAATTAGGTATTATCTCTAAAAATAAATTCATTTTTCAAAACAGTTTTTTTTAATTTGTCTTGCTAATGTCACTCAATTTTGGAATTACACTTCCGAAAGAAAGAGTTTTCAAATGTTCTTTTGGGGCAAAATTCAAAATTATAGGTAGCACACACATATTGGAATAAATGTGTTTGAGTTCAGTTGTCTATGAAATTAAATTTAGATTTAGATTTTTAAGGGTGCCTAAGTGGCTCAGTCAGTTAAGGGTCCAACTCTTGGTTTTGATTCAAGTCGTGATCTCATAGTTTTGTTAGTTACAACCCCCACATCAAGCTCTGCACTGGAGGCTGCTAGGGATCTTCAATCTCTGTCTCTCTCTCTCTCTGTCTGCCCCCACCCCACTCACACTGACTCTGTCTCTCTCAAAATAAATGAATAAACTTTTAAAAATTTTTAAAAAATGAGATTTTTAAATGGAGCTAATAGAAAAATAGACAGAAAGAACGCCCATGCCCATACACCTAGCAAGGATTTCTTTGACCCAGTAAGGATCTGAGAAGTAATACAGGTACAGTTTACAGTAATATATAGTAAAGAATTTTCATGCCAAAGCCAGGCTACTTGAGTATGAGGTAGTTCCTCACTTAAAAGGTAAATAACACTGGGACAGTTCCTGTACTTGTCTGGACTGAATATCCTTCTCTCTAAAATGCAACCAGTAAATATCTCACAGTGTTTTAATGAGGTATAGTTAAATTAAATGTGTAAAGCTCTTGGGAAAGTGTGGGCCTCTATTTAATGTTAATAATTCTTTGCTTTTAATATTATTACCAGAGATAAAATTCCTTAGAATGTTTATGGGGCTCCTGGGTGGCTCGGTCGGTTAAGCGTCCGACTTCAGCTCTGGTCACGATCTCACGGTCTGTGAGTTCGAGCCCCGCGTCGGGCTCTGGGCTGATGGCTCAGAGCCTGGAGCCTGCTTCCGATTCTGTGTCTCCCTCTCTCTCTGCCCCTGCCCCATTCATGCTCTGTCTCTCTCTGTCTCAAAAATAAATAAACGTTAAAAAAAATTTAAAAAAAAAAGAATGTTGGAGGAAGTCTCCCATAGCAAGAAATATAACATTAGAACATTACCTTTCGGAGTCATAGTTTAGAAATTTAAAGAAAAATTGAGTCTGAATCTTACTAAAGCCAAAAAAACATACACTATTGTGTCTTAGTATGTTACATTATTTATTACACCCCATATATTCAAAATTCCAGAGATGAAGGGAATTTTTGTTTAAAATACAAATAAAATTTTATTGTGAAATCCTCAAAGTCTTGTTGGTTAAAAAAAATGATGTTTAAGTGCTGTTGATTAAAAAAATCCAGAGGATACTTGTAGATGAAAGGGAATAGTTTGTAGCAGGCCAATTCTCTTGATGAGAAAAACCCAAAATCTGGAAGATATTATCTACCTATCCATCCATTTATTATTATCAATAGAGATGTAGAGATATGACATATACATAGATGAGATTATACAAATGGCATCATAGATCAATATATATAACATTTATATGTAACATTATACACAAACACACACACACACACACACACACAAATACACATCAATACAATTCAAGCATCCAGGGGCTATTCAGGCAGCAAAGATAAAAAAGCCAAAATTCCAGAAATAAGGAAAGCACAGAGAAATTAAGCCCTCATTTGATATCACTTTTCTCTTTGAGGATAGTTCTGATTCCTGAGGACAACTGCTAAGCAGAACAGAAAGTATCAACTCAGAGGCAGAGAACCTGGAACTGAGCAAAGACGGCAGTAATCTCTTCTGCTGAGGGGACAATAGTGGAGTTCAGAGTCCTTAAAGTGAGGACTCTTCATAAACAGCAAGTTCTCAACTAGGACATTAAAAACTATGAGCCACAGTATTGGAGGTGAACTAGAAATAAATTAGTTCTTACAAAGGCCTAATCCCCCAGCTTTGAAGCATCTGAATTGACGATAGGATTAAATGAAGGTAATATACCACTTCCTAGACTGCTTGCTAAAGCAAAAGTAAATTCTCACTCAAGGATGATAGCATCTTCCAAAGTTTCATATTGTTCCCATTTTTTTTAAATATATACACAATGTCAAGAATTTAATTCAAAAAAACATGTATTAGGTGCACAAAGAGAGAACACCAATGTACCATAAGCAGACAGAAAAAATATGCAATAGAAGCAGACCATTGGAGATGCAGGTTTTGGAGTCATCAGTCATGAATTTTACAATAACTATATTTAACGAATAATATGAAGGTCACTGTTAATACGTTAAAAATTTAGAAATTAAATGAAAATGAGATGAAATCATACATAGAAATTCTGTAAGTGACAAAAAAGATAACCCCACATGGGAGGCAAGAATCCAAAGGATGGGTTTATTGACAAATTAAGTTGAAGAGAAGATAAGTGAACTAGAAAATTACTTAAAGAAAATGTCCAGACTGGAGGGCAAAGAGGGAGAAATATCAAATACGCAAAAACAAAGTAATGAGAGAGAGCGATGCAATATAATACAAATATTTAAGACATTTTGGAATTGGGGTGCCAAAGTGAGGAGCAAGAAAGAATGAAATAGAAACCATAGATGAAAAGAATTTCCAATGTGATTAAATACATTGAATCCCAAACGTGGTAAATACAAAAAAAAAAGTGACACTTGGGTACATCAGATCAAAATTTCCGAAAATCAAAAGCAAATATACGATCTTCGTAGAATCCAGAGAAAGAGCATACATTTTAAAGGAAGCAACAATAACCTTGAGAACTGGCTTCTCAACAGAAACAAGGTTGATCAGAAAACAATGGACAAGGATTTTAAAGTGCTGCCACAAAATTTCTAATACCAACATAGGATTTTATACCCAATGCATCTGTACTTTGAGACTGAAAAAGTAAATAAATCTCAGGTAATAACATGAAACTTACACTGAGCATGTCTATACTAAAGAAGGGAAGTTCTTCCAACAGAAGATACATGAGCCCAGATGGAAGTATGGAGATACATAAAGAAAACAAATGGAAAAGGATAATATGCGGGTAAATATAAATGATTGTACTATATAAATAATGGCAACGTTTTGTTAGATTTAAAATACAGGTCTAATAGAAATACACATCACCTGTAACACAAATTACATACATTAAATGGAAGAATTCTAAGGTTCTTGGGTAGTCCCAAAATTGTTAAGAATACTATTTTTTTAAGTTTATTTATTTATTTTGAGAGAGAGAGGGAGAGAGTTGGGGCGGGGGGAAGGAGGGACAGAGAGAATCCCAAACAGGTTCCGTGCTATCAGGACATTATTATAAATGATGCTGCAATAAACATAAAGGCGCATATATTTTTTGAATTAATGTTTTTGTATTCTTTGGGTGAATACCTAGTGATGTCATTACTGGATCATAGGGTAATTTTATTTTCAATTTCTTGAGGAGCCTCCATACTGTTTTCCACAGTGCCCGTCCCTGTTTGCATTCCCACCAACAGTGCCTAAGTGTTCCTTTTTCTCCACATCCTCACCAATACTTGTGGTTTTCTAATTGCTTTTGATTTTAGCCACTCTTACAGGTGTGAGGTGAGAGTTTTGATTTTCATTTCCCCAGGAATGGCTGATGTTGAGCATCTTTTCGTGTGTCCATTTGCAATCTGGATGTCTTCCCTGGAGAAATGTCTGTTCATGTCTTCTGTCCATTTTTAATTGAATTGTTTGGGGGGGGGGTTGAGTTGTGTCAGTTCTTTGTATATTTTGAATACTAACCTTTTATTGGATATGTCATTTGCAAATATCTTTTGCTATTCCAAAGGTTGTCCTTTAGTTTCGTTGATTATTTCCTTTGCTGTGCAGAAACATTTTATTTTGATGTAGTCCCAATAGTTTATTTTTGCTTTTATTTCCCTTGCTTCAGGAGACCTATCTATAACTTTTTTGTTTTAATCTTCATTTCTTTTTGAGAGAGAGACAGAGTGTGAGCAGGGGAGGAGCAGAGACAGAGGGAGACACAGAACCCAAAGCAGGCTCCAGGCTCCGAGCTGTCAGCACAAAGGACAACACGGGGCTCGAACTCATGAACCGTGAGATCATGACCTGAGCCAAAGTCGGACGCTCAACTGACTGAGTGACCCAGGCACCCCTATAACTTTTTTTCTTAATGTTTATTTATTTTAGAGAGAGAGAGAGAGAGATGTGAGCAGGGGAGGGGCAGAGAGAGAGGGAGACACAGAATCCAAAGCAGGCTCCAGGCTCTGAACTGTCAGCACAGAGCCCAACGCAGGGCTTGAACTCAGGAGCTGTGAGATCATGACCTGAGCTGAAGTCAGACGCTTAACCAACTGAACCACCCAGGCGCCCCAAGGAGACCTATCTATAACTTTTAAATAACCCATAGGCTTAAGTAAATTACAAAGTAATTTTAAAATATTTTGAACTAAATGGCAATGAATTTATGATATTTCCAAATATGTGGAATGAAGCTAATGTCATATCAATAGGGAGATTTCTAGCTCTTATAGGCTAAAGGCTGAAAATGATTTTAAAAAATATTTATATTCATCACAAGAAATTAGAACATTGAACCTAGAGGGTAAGGAATAATAATGATAAGAACATCATTTGGGGCACCCAGGTGGCTCAGTTGGTTAAGCGTCTGACTCTTGATTTCGGCTCAGGTCATGATCTCATGGTTTGTGACTTTGAGCCTCGCATCGGGCTCTGCACTGACAGTGTGGAGCCTGCCTGGGATTCTCTCTCTCCCTCTTTCTCTGCTCCTCCCCAACTCTTAATAAATACATACACACATAAACAAATAAATAAATACTACAATAGGACATTATTAAATGAAATTAAAAAATAGACATACAACAGAGATCATCAAACCAGCCAATTGTTGCATATCTGAAAGGTATTTAAACTGATGAAGTCCTGACAAGATTGATCAAAACTAAAAGGAAGTCACAATAATGAAATATAAGAAGTTAAATGGGAAATGCATACATATATGCACCAAAAGGTATATTTAAGAATGTCATAGAGGCATTTTCCATAAAATGGAAACTAGTTTCCATAGTTTGAAACATAGTTTCAAACTACAAAAATCTCAGCAATAGGAAGGGTAAATAAATTATGGAATATTCCTACCACAGAATACTGTACAAGAATGAGAATAAAAAACTACGGAACACTCTTTTTACATAGATAAATTCAATCTCTTCCTCTTTATTTTTTCTGCTTAAATCGCCCTTGCATGGTTGGATTGTGTGTGTGTGTGTGTGTGTGTGTGTGTGTGAATATATATTTATAACGTTGCATACAAATGGTGTATATGTGTATAAATGATGCCACGTGCATATTTAAATTTATTTATAAATATTTATACATATTCCAGATGTTTGGATTATTCCCATCAAGAGAATTACCCTGAACAAACTATCACTTTATATCCAGAAGCATTCTCTGGACTCCTTTTGTTTCTAATGCTCATTTTTATTGATTTTGGGAGAGAGAGGGAGAATGACCATGAGATGGGGAAGAGCAGAGAGAGGGAGAGAGAGAATCCCAAGCAGGCTCCACACTGTCAGCATGGAACCCCACGCAGAACTCAATCTCACCAACTGAGAGGTCATGATCTGAGCCGAAATCGGGAGTCGGACACTTCACCGACTGAGCCACTCGGGACTCCCTGGTCTCGTTTTAATCAATACCACCCGGACATATATTTTCATTGAGACCTCTAAAATAAAATTCTATTTTTATCTAAAATAAAAATTCTCCTATCTCTGGAATTTTAAATATATGGAATATGATCAATAATTTAGTCCCAAACATACTGCTCAAAACAAAAGAAAATGCAGAAATTGAAGGATACCTACAGTATGGTTCTAGTTACATATATTTTTGCAAAGGGAAAACTGATATGGTTTTAGAAGTTTGGTTACCCCTGGCATAGGGGCAAGAGGAACACTTACTTGATGCTGGAAATGCCTGCTTCTTGATCTAGGTGACGGTTACATGAGTGTATTTTGTGCAAATTTATCAATGTCATCAATTATGACGTGAAGATTTTTGTGAATTTAAACTATACTTTGAAATTTTTATTTAAAAAAGAAGGATCCAGAGTATTAAGTTCCTCTTGACAGTATGAAATGCATCAGTTATGAAAAAATAAGTACATAAAATCTATTTGGTAAAATTCTACTTTTGTTCAAACCCCAAATCAAACAACATTCTAAGGATGATCACGAGGCCAATTAAAGTATCTTTACCATGACTTTATAGAAGACAGTGCTCTCAAAATATGGAAAAACTCACATTTACTATTTGAGCATTATTTTTAAATAAAAGTGATATATAATCACGGCAAACAATTTATGTTATCGAACAATTTGCAAATATATACGTGTTATATGCTTCTATATGTATTTATATATATAGGTGTACATACTCAGGTGACATACATGTATACGTATGCATATGTTTACGTAGACATACATTTATAGAGATATGTTTGGGTGTATATGTTTACACACATACAACACTCACAAATGGATATACTATGGTGTAAGAGCATGCCTTATTCTTTTCTGCAACTTGTTATTCTCACTAAACAAACGCTTAAAATTCTTTATGTTAAGTAAGATCTTTTTTTTTTTTCTTCAACGTTTTTTAATTTATTTTTGGGACAGAGAGAGACAGAGCATGAACGGGGGAGGGGCAGAGAGAGAGGGAGACACAGAATCCGAAACAGGCTCCAGGCTCCGAGCCATCAGCCCAGAGCCCGACGCGGGGCTCGAACTCACAGACCGCGAGATCTTGACCTGGCTGAAGTCGGACGCTTAACCGACTGCGCCACCCAGGCGCCCCTATGTTAAGTAAGATCTTAATTTTCACTTTTACTGATTTAGTTATTTGTCTGTGACAGTGGAACTTTAAACATCTTCCCAGTGCCTAGCATACTATCATCATTGATCCGATACAAGATGGTGGAATTGTCTCACAGCTGTACCCTGGTATAATTGCACTTATTATACGCATCATTCAGCTGCTTACTTTTCCTTCTCAGGACTTGTTACCCATCTATGCTTCTTCATATTGTCTCTTCTGTTTTTGTCTCCCTGCCACATGGCACTCGATAGTGTTCATCCACCACATTTTAGCCATTGATGCTTCCGGTGATGAGTACCCAGGAACCGCCTCCAACTTCTCACACCACAAATTATACTGGAAAAACCAAACAACCAACCAAACAAACAGAAAACCAAAAAGCAACCAGGTTCATGCATGCCCATGTATGGACCTGAATGAGAATTTTCTTCAATATGTATTCCTCATTGCAGAATCACCAGGTTTATTTCATATGCACGTATTTAGTTTACCTAAACACCACCAGATTTCTCTCCACAATGGTTGTATCCATCTATATTCCCTCCCGCGGGGCATGGGGGGGGTTTCCACATTCCCGCTTTGCCATTTGTACTTGGTATCATCCAGCTTTCCAGACTTCTGCGATTGAATAGGTCAAGTGATATTCATTGTTGCCTCCAGTTGAATTTCTTCAACTGGTAAATTTTTGGACTTCACTTCAACATTGCCTATCTACGTCTTCATCCATTTTCATCTTGGAGTTGAGGTAACTTGTTGATTTACAGAAGCTCCTTGTGTATTCAAGATACTAGCTTTTTTATAGTTTTTGATATTACAAATATTGTCTTGCATGCTCTTACCTGTCCCTTAAACATTCGCATGTTATTGTTTACTAATATCCAGTCTTCATTTTTGTTGTAATCAAATCTATTTTCCTTATGGATTCGTCATTTGAATATTTTGGAAAGCTATTCCATGTCCCGAAATCATGAAGATTAACTCATATTTTCTTTAATTATCGTTCGACCTTTGACATGTTTTTCCTTTTCACGTTGACCTACACGGAATCTATGTGGTGAAAACATAATACTTTTCAGTTGGTGATCTCTTATTCTTCCTAATGGTTATATAATATTGCATCCTATGAATACACTTTATTTAACCAGCATATAATTAAGCCTGTTCAGATGACTTCTTAGACTTTGTTATTATACTCAATGACGTAAAGAATATCTTCATGGCATTGCTAGATCAATGTGTATATGTATATAGATATGTCTTCTTTGTTTAGATTGATCTTGTCAAACCGCCCATCAAAGTATTGTTCTATCTGTGATGTCTAGTAAAAGTACCAGTTATCTTTCATGCATATAAATGTATAGGCAATCAAAAGTTATCAACAATTTGATATTATGCTGTGATATTAAAATTTTTTTAATTAAAACATTTTATTCCACCACCCATGCTAAAGATTGGGTTCTGTTTTTATTTGAAATCCTTACCTTTTTCCTGGAATTATTTGTTATGTCATATTATATTTTATACCACTTTCCATTGGAAAATGAAAATGGAAGACAGTGGCAGAATAGTAGCAGATGTGTTAAAAGAAAAAAATCTTTTGAAAGTGTAGGACTTCTTTATTATATTCCTCCTCTGGGAAGGGACAAATAAAAACGGGCATCTGAACACTGCATATTAAAATCGGAAACCTCACTTACAAAGTGATTATCTAAACCTAACCATCACCACAATTAATTTTTGTAAATATTTTCACCAAAGGGCTCTTGTCTTATCAAATGGAATGATGGTAATTATCACCAAATATTTTGAAGGTATTTGACTATGATTTTGGCCCAAAACAAAGTTATTTGCTGCAACTAGAAACCATTTCGCAGTCGGTCCCTTTGTGAAAGACAGATTTTAAATTATTTGTGGGGAAAAATACACTTGGCACATAAATATATCACTAGCTCATTTTTAAGCAAAACTAAGCATTTTATTTCAGGGCAGGAAAACTCTCCTGCATGAATGAAATATTTAGTGGCCGAGCTAAAAGGAGACAGTACTGATATATTTTTTATTTTAATAGTTTGTGGGCTAGGGTGTGAAATGATAGATACTTCCATTCATTGCTGGTGGGGCTGCAAAATGATCTACAATTTCTAGAATACAATTTGACAACACGTCCAATACATTAAACATAGGATGTTAGTTAAAAATTGCAGGGGTGGTATTATCAAAGAGAATATTTATACACACGGAAAAATTATTTGAAATTTATTAATGACAAAAGCACCTAAAAAATGAACACTGTACACATTTTGCTTTTTTTTTACTCTCCAGCGATAAGAAAGTTATATATTCTAATTACTACTACTCTATTAATATCAATCATGAAACAATATTTATTTATATCCCCAAAGAATGCTATTTTCTTCCTTCCTTTATACTTGCCAACAATTTCAGCTTTGAAATTTAGATTTGTATTGATAAATTATTTGCACCTTATTTATCTCCCTTTCAAGAATCATTTGTAGCAGGTTCATTATATTCCTTAACGATATCCTGCAGTGCATGTTTGGAAAGAAAAAATCCTAAGTTCTATGGGTTTCATTTCTTACCGCGCTTTCCTTTTCTAGAACAGTCTCTCGATTCCTATGTCTGTTGCGTTGATTCATTTCTCATTTGGTTAGAATATGTCCTTAAGTAATTTTTTTTCACCAAAGTTTCAGCGTCGTCTATTTTCTGGAACCCTCTGGGTCTGAGAACATCCTTTATATCTCATGTTTGAATGAGTCATGGCTTCTCCTTACTTGAAATCTTGGATCACAATTTTTTACCATCAAAGCATCGCAGATATTGTCTCCTTGGAGTGAAGCACTTTACGAAGACCAGAAGTTTATGCCAAATTGCTCTCCTCCCTTCTCTGTAACCCTGACTTTTCCTGTGCTAAGGTCCATAACATTTTTTTGGTTTTTCTTCACATGCTGACTTTTTATTCAAATAAAATTGGATGAAATTCTCTTCTTTTGATATTTTTCACCCAGGCACTTGGTGAGTCTTTTAATCTGAAGATTCACTGTTTTCCTCACATCAAAGAAATTTTCTTCTATTGTTTCTCATTATTGCTTCTTTATCTGCTCTGTTCTTTTTCTGTCTGTAATTCCTCTCCATTTTCAGCTTGTACCTACATCCTGAGATGACCTATTTGTGGACCAATTTGAGGCTTTTTTTTCCTCCTTCATCTGGAAGCAAACACAGGGAGGGTATATGGGAGTGGTATTTGTAGTCAATGATCTCTTAGGTCGAGCATGAAAGGTAATTTGGAAATTTCAAAAATTTTAAATTGCACATGTCCAGCTTTTGAAGATGTCTGCAAAGAACATATATTACCTTTTTAGTAGGAAAAAAAATTATTTGCAAACGTAAAGGAACACTTGAGCAGGAAGTCCTGTAAAATCTACAGGGATCGTCTTTCATTTCAATAATTAGTGACCAACCCCAGCCACGCTAATATGGGCACTTGTTACGTGCCACAACCTAAGAGAGCTATGGGATCCTGTAAATGACTTAGTGATGCTCATAATCATGGTTATAATATCGGAAAACAAACCCGTAGGTAAAGGTACAGAAGAGAGATTATATTACCTGAAGACAGAACATTAAGGTGAGTTCAAAAAGACGTTTTTCGGTGTAAAGGAGGCTTTCATATTGAGATCGTATGTTTCCAACCTATCATTTCCACTTCTAATAGAAAGTTCATGGTCTGATATCTTTCCCCCAACAATGAGGATTAGATTCCAGAAACCTCCCACAGCGAAAACCTTGGCAATGAAAGAAATTCACAATTGGATGTGAAAAATAAAACTGGAATTAAGTCTCTGAAAGCACCCCCCCACCAAATGTATTTAAGTACAATAAAGTAATAATGATAACACAGTAAATAACGTCTGTTGATGATATTGAAATGTTACATTTACACTGATTGATAATGTGCTTTTCATTTCCATTTATTCTTCCTGACACTTCTAGAATTTCTTTTTAAAATGTCCCTCTAATAATGAAAATATATGAAAGTAGTTTTACTTTGTGGCACTCCTCGACATGTTTACAGGGACAGGTTTTTCTGTGGAGGCTTGTTCTCTATGCCCCAGTGATCGATGCATTTTGTGACCCCTCACCTCCCAGCCCATACCACAAAGGGTCTTATCCCCGTCAGCATTTCTTGGGTTAGTTTCACCCTCTTCCATGTTTTTAAAATATTTTTTAATGTTTCTTTATTTTTGAAAGAGACAGACAGACAGACAGTGTGAGCAGGAGAGGGGCAGAGAGGGAGGCAACAGAATCTGAAGCAGGGTCCAGGCTCTGAACTGTCAGCACACAGCCCGACTCAGAGCTCAAACTCACGAACCGTGAGATCATGGACCTGAACCAAAGTCGAACGCTTAACGTACTGAGCCACCCAGGCGCCCCCACCCTCTTCCTTCTTATAGATGATTCCACGTGTGGACCTAAGGGTTTCCCTTGGCTTTTCTTCATTTTGCTTGTCTCTTAGTCTCCGATCTTCCAGTAGTTCAGGTCCTGAACTGCTGGGGCAGGCTTTTGGGCACCGTCCACAAATCTATACATGGTCCCAGCTCAGGCCACTTTTCCCGCCATACCCAGTGCCTGATCAGGTGAACCACTCAAAGCCCTGCCCACGGGAAGACCTTGCCTTACCACTGAGTTTCAAGCAACCTTTGACTGTGTCTTTTATGCAGCCAGTCTTCCATTTTTGGCTCGCACACATGGACTGAGATGACCTATCTTTTAATAATCTTTGGGGCTCATTTCCTCCTTCAACTTGTCTTCCAGGATCCCCCGTATGGCCATCACTAAGAGTTGAGATAGAGGCACTGGGCTCTCCTGTGGCACACTTATACCCTCTGGTTCTACCCTGGCTTCATCTTAGATGTTCCGTTTCCTTGATGACAGAACCCTGGGCCGTCTGTCCGTTGGATGTGTGACTCTGACAGAACTCAGCTCATGATGGAAGTTCTGGAGACGTGGTTACTTGTTCTCAAGCATTCTGCCTCTTCCAGGACACGGTAGGATACCGATGTACGATTCTCTGTTGCAAATGACATGTCCTTGCTGCAGAACCCCAAAGGCCTCTGCACTGTGATTCTCCCCCTGGGATTTGTCATGAATTTTCCTCTGCATGGCTCTTTACCCCAGACACCTGACTGGGTGGCCCGAGCGGTAGGGAATGCCTGCACGCAGCCCGCGCCTGGGGCTGATCCTTTCCCTACTGCGGGAACCACTCAAAGATGACAGAATATGTGTCAAGGTGATGTTCCCAGTTGTGTGGAATTTGTTATTTTGATTATACGTAGGAAGCAGTACCTTCATTGGTTGCCCATTTGTTTCGGCCCTGGGAAAACTGTCCCCCTGTCTTCCAAGGAGCAATCTCCATGATTCTGTGTGAGGCAAAGCCCTTTGGTTGCCACTGTGGTCTTTGTCCTCACACGACTGTCCCTACATTCTAGTGATTCTGGGCATCACCGGGTATCTAGTGTTTGAGACCCCACCATCCCCACCGCTCTCAGTGAACAAGCGGCATGTCAGCCCCCAGAGGAGGGTCCTCACTGAAGTTAGTGATGCCAGTGCCTTTCTCACTGGCACCTTCCAGCAGCCTTGCGAATCAAGGTCCTCTGGACCTTGCTGTGGGACATGGTCTTACGTCCTCTCCGGCATGGCCACTTGGCCAAGCCTATCTCCACCACCTGCCATAGCTGTACAGCTTCGCAACTTTGCTCGGTGTGGACCATCTCCTCTTCCAGGCTTCTAGAAGTCAACCGCCCAACAAGTTTGCCTCATCTCCTGGTGTTAAATCCCACATCCCGACATAGGGATCCACTCTCTCCAATGATTCCTTTGTTCCAAAACCTTGATCAAGCACCCTGAACGTCTAGCCCAAAGATGCTCCTGCGGTTTCTACCTGTTTCTACTCGTTTTCATATGGCCCCTTTGGCACAAAGTCCTCATCTGGCTTAGCACAACCTCAGTATGCCATGACTTCACCTCAGTGTTCAGCTTGCGGTCGGCAAAGAAAGAGGCAAGTCCTTGAAGGGATAAGAACTCAGGAGTATCTTCCCCCACAAGGGAATTCAGGCTCTTCCTAGGGAGAGGCAGGCAGTCTCTTTAGGCTCTGAGGACTTGGGGGGAGGGGAAACCAAAGTTTACCGGGGGGAATGAAGTTTATTGGGGTTAATGCTCAGAAGAGATAAAGAGAGAAAAGGCAAGGGGGGGGCGCCTGGGTGGCTCCGAGGGTTGAGCGTCCAACTCTTGATTTTGGTTCAGGTTGTGATCTTACACTTTGGGGGATCGAGCCCCACATCAGGCCCTGTGCTGTGGCATGGAGCCTGCTTGAGATGCCCTCTCTCTCTCTCTCTCCCTCTCTCTCTGCCCTGCCCCCATGCTTGTGCACACGCACGCATGCTCACACTTTCTCTCTCTCTCTCTCCCAAAATAAACAAACCTCTTTAAAAATGTTTATTATTGAGACAAAGAGTGCCAGCAGGGGAGGGGCTGAGAGAGAGAGAGTGGGACGAGGGGGAGACAGAGGATCTGAAGAGGGCTCTGGGCTGACAGCAGCAGGCCTGATGTGAGGCTCGAACCCATGAACCACGAGATCACGACTTGAGCTGAAGTTGGACGCTCAACTGACTGAACCACCCAAGTGTCCCTTAAATAAACTTTTTTCTAAAAATAGAGGGAAAGGCGGAATTTGGCAGGAGAGTCTCCAGTTGTGATACAGATCTGACAAAGCCCAGCTATGCCACCAAGAGCTCCGGCGTGAAGCACGCCCAGGTTTTTGGGCTAAACGTACCGGGCACTGGTACCTTCTGCCATGTTCGGGCATTGAACAGGGCTGCATGGAAGAGTGTGATGTCAGCTGGAAAAGCTTCCGCGGAACCTGAGGAGCTATAACTGAAGGCTGTCAGCTAACTGTGCTCCTTGTCCCTGAATGGTAGGATCTTTCTTGAAGGAAGATCTCAGAGGCACAACCTACGGCTGCGGGAGCCCACAAAGATCTTCTACGAGAGTGTATTAAGAAAATATTAGCTGTTTTCTCCAGGGCGCATGCTCGTCGAGATACACAGTGAGCGAAATAGCCCAACACCATGCATTGTTGTCTCTTTCTCTTAGCAATACATTATCTGATTGGTCACAGGTTAAATATATGGTCATGTGACTTCACTGCAGCGTAAATACTAAAACCGAAATAATTTTCAACGTGATTCACCCACTACCTAGTGTTCTTTACTGCTCTATATTTCACATCTCTCTATCTCAAAAGAGAGAAAATTAAGTGCTTGGATGGGACCTGAATGCTTACCAAATTAACTTTCACATTTTATAAATTGGAGAAATAAAATGTCAACTCCATCAGCGGGCCCTAAGTGGAAAACACAGTTCTTAAGATTGAGGGTTGTTGTCTTGAGCAAATAAAAATACAGGCTGGCTAGTTAAGTTTTCATTCGAGATAAGTAACAAATCATTTTTTTTGACATAGCCATATCCATGCACTATTTGGGCCAAACTTGTACTAAAAAGGTGTGCATTATTTATCACAAATGCAAATTTAGCCAGGGCCTCGTCTTGTATGTTACCTCGTATGTATGTATCTTGTCTCGTACGTTCTATGGCAACTCTGTCCGTGCTTTGGGTATCGCCTCCTCACGTACACCCTCCACTCCAAAATTCTCGGAGGATGTTATAAATTTCTGTTGTGGGCTAACACTAGAAGATGCTCTGTGCTGGGCTACGGAGAAGAGATCACTAAAGAAGATACAACCGAGACAGGCTACGCGTGGCCATTGGGAAAAAGATAAAAATACTTTGTAAAAATGGTGTTATTCAAAACATACACACTGCTCCACTACTCTGTGCCTTGCTGGGTGCTGAGGCTGATGCTTTTCACACCGCTGGTCATGATTTAGAGGGGTGTGAGCAGCATTTTTTTGTGCGGTGAAAGGGGATAGACTGGAATAGAAAAAGCCATCATGTAATTTCATGTAGTAAAAGTCAATATTTTGTGAAAATCTTGTTGCCGTTATGGATTTGTGTGTGTGTGTGCTAGATCACACTACGTGAGGACCCCCGCGACAGCGGATGAAGCCTGAAATCAGTCAGGAGAACTGGTTGCTGCACTTTTCTTATAGTCTATTTCCCTGGAGTCTGAAGGCCTAAGTCATGCTAATGGACGTAGCAACTGAGGCCATCACCCGCATCATCCCCATTGGAGAAGCAAAAAAGGGGCTCTATCCTAAGGCACAAAGGCATTTATGACAACTGAGGATTAACATGAGCTTTCAAAACATTCTTAAACAGCTAGCAATGCATCTCCAACCTTAACGGTTAAGATCCGTTGGACTATGAAGGTCAGGGAAAGTCAGGGCAGAGCTTCGTGACTATTCTAATGAAGTCACATGTGAACCAAATTTCCAAGTTAACCACAAGTACTTCTCCTAGTGCGAACACATTATCAATTCCTCTGGGCTACAATTCTTAGACATGTAGTGTTGGAGGAGATTCCTTTGGAATTCTGTGCTTTCAAATAGCTAAAACGCTTTAAAGGTGTATCTTAAATTTTATTTTCCTCCCATTAGATCGCAAAACATGACATTTTGGTAATAACATGTTAAGAGAGTATGCTGATTATAAACATTGGTTTTGTTTTCCTACTCGAGTAACATTTTAAAGAGGAGCATGGTTATGTAAAAAAGGAGGGCACAATTCAAAGCATGAAAAATAGTTTGTGATATGACTCGCTCAGGGTCGGCACTACCCTCAGAAGCTCTACCCAGTACCCTTGACCGATGGGTTAGACTGCCTTTTTCAGCTTGCACACTTACCCATCAGGATGCGAAAGAAGCTGATACTCATTTTTCTGTATTTTTTTTCCTTTCCAATATGTTGGAGTTTTTAAGTTCTAAAAAGGGATCATGCGGCACATTGTATTTATTCTCTTCAAATCCACCGCATCTGACTTAGTGAAACAACAAAAGAGCACCCAATAGCATCTTTTTGTTTGGTGTTTTATTGTTGATGTTATTCGCTTGCTTGGTTTTTCTTTTTTTATATAATCCTAAAGCGGAAGTGACATCAGAGAAAAAACTCGTTCATTCCCTGTAGGTATCCTATCTAAAATAAAATAAAATAAAATAAAATAAAATAAATGAAGAGATGAATCTCTGAATTACACAAACTAGCAACTAAATGGAATCATGCATGTTGTTTTAATTTAAAACCCTGAGACGTGGAAATAGCATAAAGGAATGAAATGATCTATAGCAAAGGAAAGTGGAAAAGTTGGACTTGGTTTTTCTGTGTTTGTACAGATTTTATAAAATGGAATAAAGGGTCCACAGGGTGATGCATGGGAATAACCCTGTGGCCGTGTCTTTGGGTTATACCTTGTCCTTTCAGAATAGCTTGTGTTTTTAAGGGGGCAGAGATACCACGGACATTTATAGCAGGAAAAGAAATCACTCCACTCCCCGGTGCTTCAGCATACCTTTAGAACTGAGCATTTTTGCAGAGGGCAGCTTCACATTTGCTGAGGAAATATTCTAGCAAATGAATAAGAAATAAATATCCTCAGATTAATGCTATATAAATACATTTGCTATAGGTTTCATTAAATATTCATGGTACACACATGTACAGGTCAAATTACCTTTAAATATTAAATTTCTTTCCAGTGGTAGGGAATTTCAGATTTATTCAGTGTTTATAAGGAGCAGGGATGAAACCCATGTGTTATTATCTGCCAGCAAACTCAGCTGCTGGTTTAACTGGGTCCCTAAGGTTAGCAGGCCCTTAACTCACAAAAGAAATGTGAAATAGCCTCGAGTGTCTTGTCTCTGTCCTAAAAATCGCAAATGAAATTTAAAGATGCACTAAAAACGTAAGTATTTTACGCATACTTGAAGGAAGAAATGGATTGTTTGGTGCCTCCTGTATAATATGCCTGAGGCACGTGACACTAATCTCATTTAATATGACCAGACCACTGGAGGAAGAAGTATTATCCTTCTATACGATGCAGGTGAAGAAAGACTGGGTTCAGAGAGACATCCTAGGTTGCCTGTGGTCTTAAAAAGTGGGAAAATCTGGATGGAAACCTGAGTCCCTGGGGTCCAAGGTTCAAGTGTGTTTCCGGTCACAGCAAGTGGCACATGGGGCATTAGAGATCACCATGTTCTCCAAGCATTGGGTAACTTTTCCTGTATGCACTGCAGAGGAGAATTGCTCTCAATTTGAGTTGGAAAGATTTTTGGTCCAGAATCTGTTGGATATTTCCTATTGCTCTGATGTTTTGGGTTTTTTTTTTTTCATCAAGGATAAAATGGAAATTATATTATAGGTGCTGTCTACCTTGCAGTGATATCAAAGGACCGGTTGAGATGATATATGGGGCCACGCTACGGAAAATACCAAGTATAAAACAAATGCAGGTCTTGTAGGGGGGTCCCATCACCCATGCCCCTGGGAACAGGCTGGTCCAGCTCCTCACGCCCAGTCACCATGACTTCCGGTGTCTTCTCCATGGAGATGGCGTTCATGTTCATTCTCAAAGCCCATTTCTTTTTTTTTTTTTTAATTTTTTTTTTCAACGTTTATTTATTTTTGGGACAGAGAAAGACAGAGCATGAACGGGGGAGGGGCAGAGAGAGAGGGAGACACAGAATCGGAAACAGGCTCCAGGCTCTGAGCCATCAGCCCAGAGCCTGACGCGGGGCTCGAACTCACGGACCGCGAGATCGTGACCTGGCTAAAGTCGGACGCTTAACCGACTGCGCCACCCAGGCGCCCCTCTCAAAGCCCATTTCTACCGAAATTTTTGATGTTTCTGGGAATAAGCTTTCCATAGAGTTACTGAGCCACTTGCAGAATATGGAAAAAAAATGCATGTAGACACAGGTTTTAACACATTCCCAAGCTGGCCATACCATTTATCGTCCAAACTGGTACTTTTTTTGAGTGTCTTTCATAATGATGCTGGGACGATGGGGGTAAACCGGGACTGTCCCACGTAAGAGGAATGATTACTCCACACATACCCCATTATAAAACTATCCTATTTCACTCTCCATGCATCAGTATATTTTAGGATCTCTATTCTGATTTAAAGAAAAAACAGACACAGTTGGATTGTTTGTGTGTACTGTAAGTGTTTTTTTGATACATGTAAAAATGTTAAATATGCCACAAAATGTCTAAGCCTGTTTTATTTTTTGCATGCCAATTAAAATTGTGTGTTTTTTTTAATATAACAATTCTGGGAAGAGTCTAGAATTCTCTGATCCTCGAACGAGCTCTAGCCACACCCCTAGACGTGATCTTGTCCCGGGTTCCATCAGGGAAGCTGGAACTCTCCGGACATTCTCAAGTCAATATAGGTAAAACCACACTTCCTTGAGACCGGTTCACCTCCCCTTGACTGGACGAGGGAAATTAACAGGTTCCACCATCTTTTGGTGGAGATACCACAGTGCAACACTGTGCAACTCTTGAGCTGCATGGGAAGCAGAGGGAGAAGAAATGTAAATGAGGGTCAGGGCCAGAACCCCTGTTTCGTGGCACTTCCAGCAGCTTCTGTTGCCTGTGATTTCTCACACTCCACGGGGCAGGATAGACAAGCTGCAATGTCAAAGAGAACTCCAGGAGCAGGGCAGAGAGCCAGGCACCTGAGCCCGGGCTGGCAGCGTGAAAGTAGCTTCTGGGGAAGGGAAGGTGACAAGGACACACGCTGGTTCCCCATCTGACACTTACCTGCGGCGCCATCTGTAACACCTACCCCGAGCCGGGAAGTCCCAAGGCCTGTGGGAGAAATGAGAGCCCTCGGCTGCAACCCCGTAGACCCTGAGAAGACTCTGAAGGAAGAGTTGCAACTCCTGGTCCATCAAACCCTACTGGGCTAAAGACGCCTTGTGGGAATCTTCCAGGAGGCTTTGATCCTGACGCCCGTGGAATAAGCCTTCCAAACAATGGCGTCTTTCGCCTGGTTGAATGAATCACTGCACACGCACACAGACACGCACACACACACACACATACCTACGCACCCCACATATAACGTCTCCACACCTTTAAGCCTGAGTTTCACCCCCTTCGGCGTACGGGTACGCCTTCATGGAAGGAAGATCACGAACAGTCATCCAAATTAATGGCTGGTGTTCTCAGGAAAATGCTGGAGGTAGCCCAAGAGACGTGATGGGGGCGGCCCCACAGAGTCCCACGAGGTCGTGAGATGTTGCCTAAGATTGTAATGATCGTTCCGCTGAAGATCCCTGTGGCAGTGGGGCCCGCAGAGGTTCTCGGATGCCCTGATGCCCTTAACCAGCCCCTCAAGTCACTAAGTGGCATCCTACTGACCTCCATGGTGCAACTGGGGCTGTTGGAACCCACAGCGGAGCTTGACTGGGCCCTTGAACCACTGAGCAGCCAAGACTACCACTCAAGTGACCACATGAGGAAGGGAGAAACTTCTGTTCCAGCTACTGCCTTTCGGGTCTCTTTGTTACCAGAACTTAGGCCTGCATCTAATTCACACAGGTGTTCCACACATATTTTCAGCTTTCATCTTTCACGTACGCATTATTATTGCGTTTATGCGTCCGAACACTGGATGTCGAAAGGTGAAGTTACTCTCTTAAATCCTAATGCTATTACGTGGAATCGTCAGTGTTTAAATACCCTTTTTTTTTTGGTCAAGGCTGCACGTGGAAATTCTGCTTACACAACTGGATATTCGTTGTTAAAAATAAAAAATAAATGTTTCTAATTATTATTGAAAATTATTTTGGTTTCTCAACAGTACAGAAAAAAAAAGGAGCCTGATTCAGTGTTCTTCATTCAGTTTCCGAACTGGCATGGAATTAGGAAATAAAAATGAGTAATTTATTACGATTAGAGGAGCATATTGTAAAATAACTTGTATTATCTCTAAGTGTGAATTCTTGCAAAATCACGATAAGGGCCACAGAGAATCACACGGTTGATGGTCTTGCCTGGCAAATAAATCACCTTACAGAAAATTTGAAGAAAACTTTACGATCAAATATGTGTTCTCTTCATAACTAAAAATATTTTTTTCTCATAGACTTTAAACTTCTTGAATACAGAATCTGTCAGATTCGTCTTTTTATCTATAAAACTTCTCGCACATTTCTGATCATAGAGTAGATGCTTAAAATACGCTTATTCACTTAGCTTATACAATATTCCGCTTACAGTTACGGCCTCTGAGAATAAAAAAGTATTTCCATGGCAGTTTGCAATTTATAAATCACTTTTATAAAGATATTTTCATGAACAATTACTGCGATTATCTCCATTACAAACTATAGAAGCCAGAGCAAAAACAAAAACATCAAGTTTCCCAAGTAGACAGGGATTTTAAAAATTGTCTTGATAGGTCAACATGGATCATCTGACTTCAGGTCTTACGATGTTGCCTATATGCACTTGTAGACTTTTTTGAATGAATGGGTACATCAATCAAACAATCAATCAATGAAACCATTGGAAAATGAGCAGTACAACCATGTTGTGAAGCACCCAGCTAATTGGCCAGTCCCAAGGTTACTGTTTATGTGTTCTTAATTATTATTTTTTCCAAACAAGAATGAGGCAGATGAAATGCAAACACAAAACAAACAAAAAAGTACTCCGCCCAAACCGTGGTGACATCGTCTTCAAGGGGTTTGTGTATACCTTGGCCTCCAGAGAGGTGCAGAAGTGCTCGTTGATGGGAAGGACTCACAAAGAGCTACACGGTTCGGCATCATAGCCCAAGTGGTTCCTTGCTGGCGATGGCCATTGTCATAAGGCTGAATTTCACTTCAGAAGTATTGCATGCCATCTGGCTCCAAAGAGCAAATCTATTTTTATAATATCAAATTTGCAATAAGGGAAAACAACACACATGCTCGGAGTTGGAAGAGCTTCCATTTTTAACACGGCTGACTTTCATTCATCTTCCTGGGGGCCACGAACTGGGTGGGCTCTTTTTCTCTGCTCCCGGGCCTTATCTCTGTTGAAGTTGTACGATTAGGATCCCCGAGTCACTGAACAAACAGGGTAGGAGTCTCCATAACAGACCTTTTGTTCGTGTACATTTCACTGGCTTTCGTTCGAGAAGTCGAGAAGTTCGAGAGAGTGGCTATCATCTCCACACTAATAATATCCTTCAGTAAATGATAAAGTCAAGTCCAAAGTAAGCCGAGAAGCTTTATCAGCATGTCAAAGCTATCCCTTTACAGCTCTGTAGTTGCCAACTACGCATCCTTTTCCTAGACACAGACTTGATGCACATTAAAAGGCACTTACCAGAGTGGGTGTTTGTTTGCCCAAGGGAGAGCAGGCTGCCCTCTGATTCCAGCCACCCTGGTTGTCACTCTCATCAGAGGAAGAGAAGTATACTTTACAGCTAGACTCCTTCCTTGATGATCTCTTGACTCGAGTCTGGGGGAAATTCAGAGCTTCCTGCCAAGTTATTCTTTCTCTTTCTCCTTGTTAATATTAACTGATGGACTTCTCAGAGGGAAAGTATATTTCTTACGGCGGAGCGAGAGAACACTGTGGTTGACCAGTTACTTTTCCACCCTGTTGTCAGAGAAGATGAGTCAAAAGGGATTTACACACCCGGTTAATCCTGACAGATGGCCCTTCCCCTGTATTCGGAGAGAAGTTGAAAATCAATCCACATCCTCTCCAATTCCATACTAGGCAAATTAGCACACTGGCCTCGATTGTCGGTAAGCAGATTTAGCAAAATGGAGACACAGTGGAAAAGAGGAAAGATTTTTTTTTTAATTTACAAAAGCCCTCAACTCACCTCATTCCCAATGCTACCGCCACACCCCAAATCCGGACGTACAATTAATGCTTCTCTGCAAAGGAGTGAAAACGGTCATATTTTTCCCTTTTCTTTCCTTTCCTTCCCACGGGTGTGTGTGTATGTGTGTGTGACCTACCACTGTATATCCGGGAAAGGTTGCTGCATGCGTACATATGCTGGTATAATTTGTGTGAGTGAAAAATCTAAGTATATCAGACGTATGTGTTACAAATACATCATACACCCAAAAGGCCTGTGAGTCTGTGCAGTCAATAGAGGGAACATCGGAGGCTGCTTGCGTTGAGAATGGCAATGTGCTGTATGTTTTCTTGCCTTTTTTAAATTTTTTTCTTGCAATTGTAGACAAATATTCCTCTGGGAGCGGCTGGCTGAGGGAAGGTGTGATGGGCTCTGAAGGCTTTCGTCATAAAATCCCCATATAAAAATCTTGTCAAGATTGATAGGGACTGAAGAATATAGAACACTGTTGGCCGTGTTGGTTTCATTCCAAACGCAGCATGCTTCTGAATGATCTGTCATTACCATCAGACCTGAAGAAAAGAAAAGCTTGAGAGAGAAACGTCTCATTGCCACCTATAGGCTGCAAGGGGAAGGTCCGGGGGACAGCCACAAAGCTCGGGGAAGCCGCAGGAAGGAAAGGTCGTTCCGGAGGTCTCGAGGGTGCATTCACGTTTACTCTGCCTTACCCCTTCTTTCAAACAACATTTCTTGTGCCAACAGTTGGTGTGGGTCCAGTGGAAGATACAAAGGTGGAAGAGAAATGTATTCCTCCTGTGTGACAGCATTGTCAGCTCTCTGGCCCAAGTTGGCCAGTTGGCTTCTCCCTTACGTGAGCTTCTTCACTTTAACAGAGAATGACTGAGAGCCCAGGTTAGGTAATTCTGGGACTCCAGAGGAAAGGTCCCAAAGCAACAGCTACTTGGGATCTCAAGACCTCAACACGGCTGTGTTTCCAAGCATTCTGAGGCCACCGGATTCAATGTCTTCATGATGATTTCAGTGTCCTCCCAATGAGTATCTTTTTCTTCCCCCAATAAGGTAGCTCAAGTTATTTTCTGCTGATTACAAACCAAAGAAACCATTAATACAGTTCCATTTTTAGTATCATAGTATTCTTAATTGGTATAAAACTCATTGGTGATTTTTCTCCTTAACAGAAAATGAGCTATTCCTGCGGAAAAAAAAAAAAAAAAGTGTTCCATTTATGTTCAGAGCAATAGCATGAGAGATCAGCAAACATCCAGCTGAAAGTTCCCTGAGGAAAGTGATTGTGTCTTACATATTTTTGGTATTGGACTCATCAAATTCCCCAGGGTAGTAACTCACTAGTTATTCCCATCAGTTAACAACCCACCAAATAAAAGTCTCAATGTTTCCATTAAGATCATATCACTCAGAAACCTACTGGCAAGAAGATCCAAATACCAAAATCCTACTTAAGAATTAGAGAAATGTAGCCCTTTTTGTGTTCAGTTCCACTTATAGGGAGCTAACTGCGTGTGTTTCATTAATGTGCTTAAGAACGATCGGTTGCATCTTGCATCGACTGACCAGCCGAAAGGGATTGCTGAGTAGCTGATACTGACCATGGCCAAGATCTCCACAAATTAGCCCTGTCATTAGAGATAACCTATACTGGAGAAAGACATTCCGCAGCCTCTCACTGTGACTCAGTATTGCAAATGAAAAGGTTTGCCCATCAGTATGATTCCTTCTGCCCTCCCACCTTGCCTCTTCCTGAGCGACCATCTGGGTAGAGATGCATGAAGCCATTGCCAAAAATTGCCTCATCAAACAATAGGTGTCACTGTCCGACAGCATCCCAAGATGAAGCTGTTACCTCAGAGTAGCGACAAGATCGGTATAAAAGGGTCTTCTAGACTTTGGATTTAGTATAGAGACCTGTTGGCTGGGTTGGTTGTGGTTTTCAGTCCGGCCACACCTATTCATGTATAGCTTAATCTCTGCTGTCCAATGCGCCTCTGTGACCAGGAAGAGTGAACAACGAATGACTTGTACTGTCCAAGAGCCTCAGATAAAGCACTTGGAAAACCTTTGCCTAATAGGCAACTGTAAAACAGTTCACGACAAAATGCAAGCTGCAATTCAATGACCTCACCAAGGAACAAAATATGTATGACTAGCTATCATCCATTATAACTATTAATTCTATCATCTCGGTTTTGATACCCTTCCCTACCAAATAGATTAGGAGATATGTGGAGATGGGGTTGTTAAGAGCCCAGAGCAGAATTCTGTCTGGCCATCTGAGTTACTCTGAAAGCCCCAAACACCCTCCTTTTCCATGTATTATGATAAAACAAATTATTCTGGTGTCACAGACCTTGAATGCTTACTAACCTTGATAAGCACTTACATCTAAACAAAAAAGAGAATCAATTTGCATTTTCCTTTCTGCTGGCTAACATAATGCTTCATTTTACAGTTGCCATTAAGGGTTATTGCTATCTTGACATACAACATTAGGCAGTTTGTGTCCATTGTTCATGCATAGTTCCATTAGAATGTTTCAGGTTGAAGGCATTTTCACAATGACGTTGCTTTTGTCCTGCTCCAACTCTATTATCTTGAATGTGTTTATCCCAACAGGTCTCTTCAAGACCCGAACACTGTCCTCTGTGAGAACACATCAGTCAACACCTTCATTCACAATCAGAAGGAACAATGCTCAAGGTCTCAGGGAGCGCACACGCACGCGCGCACACACACACACACACGCGCACAACTTACCTGGGTTGGCAGATAGGTAAAGCCACAAAGCTTCTTGAATTGACCTTAATGAACCAAAACCTGCGTAGGCTCAAGAAATCCCTTGAACAAATCATAGCAACCTAAACCATTTCACCAGGCTGACAAATGCAACCAACCAAACCATGCCTAGCCTTTGAATTAGCATTTTCTCCTCTGATCTATGGCCTCTTAATTTTCTGGGGCAGAGGAAGCAAACCACAGGCATTCATTAAGCAAACATCTGTGTATGGGAAGAAATGAGAAGCATACTCAGTCTGGAAACCACAAATACTTGAGTTAGAATAATTGAGAAATGGCCACTGTCAGGTAGGGTAACACAATTATTATAGATGTAACCTTTGGGGAAGTAAAACCCGAAAGTCTTAACCTAGAAAGATAGATGCACTCAGTGAAAAAGAATGATCACCAAAGACCCATTTTACAATGAAAAAGCATATAAGTAGTGGCTGCAGAACACCATTCCAACAATGACAAATAGCTTGGTCAGAGATCAAAAATTAAAGCATAAAATATTGATATTTTAAAATCGAGTTTTCACAATAAAAGAAAAAAAAAACGCACAAAAGAGCCATTTTCTCCTGGTATGTTTGGCAACCAGATTTTAATATAGAGTCATCTATCCTTCATTCCGTATTCATTCTGTACTCCTTGTATGTCCTGATTCCATTTTAAATCAATAAAGAATACGTCTGGAATATTTTTACATTTGTGAAAAGTCTGGATCTTGAATGCCAAATACTTAATCTCTTCATTACTGATGGATCACGTTTCTTTGTCATGAAGAAACTAGGTTCGAAGATCCTAACGGACAGGGAAAGTATCTTTAAATTTTGCCCCCGGGCCTTGCGTGAAGTAGTTAATGACGTTGGTAGAGATGTTGATAAATGAAATAATAGAAGCACTGGCAGGATTGTTGTTCGTTGATCCTTGGAATACATCGGCATCCTCCAAAGAGTCTAAAATATAGCCACACTTCACTCAGAAACTTCTACTTTGGTGGAGTCCAATGAAAGAGAAGAAACTACCTATTTATAGACAAGGAAGTGTGGACTCCATTCCACTGTCCGGAGTAAGCCCTCGGGGGAAAAAAATGGAGGCGGAGGACTCACACATGCTCTGGGGAAGTTTCCAACCCGGAATGGAGTTTGACAAGAAAGCAGTCAAAACATAGAATGTGTTAAGCGCTTGATTCCCCCCGGGCGGGGTTGAAAATCATTTCCATGTTACCATTTCCGGAACCCTCCTGATTGTCCTAGGAACCCGGTGTTAATTATCCTCAGTCCACACTAGGACATTTTGGGACGCTGGAAGGTTCCAGGAGAGTCAGGTAGGAAGTCCGGGCATGGAACCTCAGTGTCTCTCCTCTGAGCATCCAACATCAGGGAGAGTTGTAACTTTCCACATCATTTCCATAGAAGTGTCGAGCCCACAGACGTTTCTAGGCTCCTCCTGAAAGAAGGCAGAGCTGCTTACTTCAACTTGCGCTTCCTCTCTCACCTGTCAGCCCAACCCCAGGCTGACCACGCTCGCGAACAATCTGGAAGAATAGTTAGGGGATTCCAGAAAACCCAGTTCAGAAAACCCGAAGACCGCTGCCATTCAAATTTCCTCACACCCTTCCAGTACAACGCCAGATTAAAAGTTTAGTGAAGAAGGTGGGGGAGACATTTACTCTGCTAAAATGGGAGTGATTTTTTTTTTTTTTCAGAAATAAAAATACTCTTAGCGATGACTGGAAGCTCCACGGAAAGGATGTTTAACTAACTGTTGAAACCGATCAAACATTGTGCAGGGGGTGAATATCTGTGTTATCCCAAGGAATTCGGCTCCCTACCGGATTCTTCGCAATGGTGAACTCCCCTGGTGCATTTAAATGGCGTTTACAGATTATTAACTACTCACACAAAGGCTGGTGCAGAAAAACTGCTGAAGTATGAGAATCTGTCATTGATGAACCAAACTGTCAGCGATGGAATTCAGTTTGCCGGAAGTGAATATTCATAATGGATTTTGGAATGTGTCTATGCATGTAAGTCATTCTGACATAAGATTTCGTCCTTGCTTGCAAACAGAACCCCAAGTTTAAGAACGTGTTATTTACTCAGTTTTGAATTTAATATAACATTTTTATTGAAGTATGGTTGACCCCCAACCTTGCGCTAGTTTTGGGGGGGGCGCCTGGGTGGCCCAGTCGGGTAAGCATCCGACTCTTGATTTTGGCTCAGGTCATGATCTCAGAGTTCAGTTTGTGAGACCAATCCCCGTGTTGGGCTCTGCACTGGCAGTGTGGAGCCTGCTGGGATTCTCTCTCTCCCTCCTTCTCTCTCTCTCTCTCTCTCTCTGCCCCTCCCCCGCTTGCACACGCACGCTCTCTCTCTTCCTCAAAATAAATAAATAAACTTTTAAAAAGTAACGGAGCCAATTGCTATTATTTCAAAAAAGTGTCACACTAATTTTCAGGCGTGCAACATAATGATTCGACAAGTCTATACGTCAACCTGTGCTCGCAGGTGTAGCCACCACCTGTCACTGTGAAAGCTATTACATCGTAGAAGTAGAATTAATGGCCAAAACACACACGATTTTTAGTGTTCCTGATATAACCGGTTCAAATAATTTTCAGAAAGGTAATTCTGACATATGTCCCCTCCACCCCAATGACCTGACTACTGAATTTTCACCAGGAACGAGTGAACATTTTAAGAATGGCTTCCCGTGTTTTAGGTGAAAATATTACTTTTGGTTATTTATTTTAAAATCGTCTGACTACAAATAAAGTGGAATCATTTATTATTTTCATTAGCGATTTGCATTTCCTCCTGTAAATTGCTTTGTCTGGGCAGTATTTTCCTGCTGGAAATCTCAGCACTTTTCTTATTGATTTGGATGAGCTCTTCACATATTAAGGATAACACAATTCCTCTCATATAAGTTACTAATGTTTTTTTTTTCTAATTAGGCATTTGCATTTTAATTTTGTTGGTAATATATTTAACGTGGGATTTTGATTTTTTCCCCCAAATCTTGACTTAGAAAATTCTCTCCCCCAAACTGCATTTAAAAAGTTACATGAAGGGGGCGCCTGGGTGGCGCAGTCGGTTAAGCGTCCGACTTCAGCCAGGTCACGATCTCGCGGTCCGTGAGTTCAAGCCCCGCGTCAGGCTCTGGGCTGATGGCTCAGAGCCTGGAGCCTGTTTCCGATTCTGTGTCTCCCTCTCTCTCTGCCCCTCCCCCGTTCATGCTCTGTCTCTCTCTGTCCCAAAAATAAATAAACGTTGAAAAAAAAAAAGTTACATGAAGACACTCATTTATAAATGTTTTCTTCCATTGCTTTCAATCCTTTTTTTTTAAATGCCATTACCAGCTGGATGAGTAGGATCACTTTCCTAATCTCTCAAACTGTTTTCTCTTTAATAATGTGAAAATGGTACCTACTTTATAGAGTTCTAGGCATTTGATGAGATGACACTTGAAAGTTCTTTGTCCTCAGAAGTTGATAAAAAGAAAAGTTCAATAATATTTTGTATTAGCGCTGATGAAGCTGGTATGCCAAAATTTCCAACATATCTTGGCCAACAAGGCAAGATAAAATGCATCTTGAAGAGTTTTCAACAACGCAGGAGTCAGTATTTGGCTTTGGCCAAATGTAATATCGCTAAATTTTACATGAGCATCGTTGAACCAAATTTCATGATGACCTTTTACCCTTACGGGTTTGTTTGTTGTTGTTTTTTTTCCTCTTCCAAAACCTTCTCCACGTAATGTGTAATAAGGGGCTCACGAGTCTGTGAGATGAACAGAACCTTTGAAACTCTTTGCACTCTGATCTCCGGAAAAGATTTTCTCCCTCGAAGCCACTGCTCCCGCCCCCCCCCCCCCCACCTCACTGCCCAGTTTAATATGGCTTGGACTGTCTTCTCCTATCCCCAGCTCCTATATGAATCATTTTCAGCACTGAGTTCTGATCATTATATACAAGGTCACTTTTTAATTAGAACAATATAGTAAAACATATGCTCGGAAGATAAATGAGGTACAAAGCTAGCTGTGCTACAGTGAACCCTTTTATTGGAAAGCCCTTAAAAATAATAAGCGTCATGTATAGTCCAGGGGCCTTTGCAACATATTTCAGTACAGCAAAGTGCCTGCCATAGTGAATGAATACCCTGTTATAGTGAACAATCATTCGGCGGCATAGGTTATTTTAATGGACACATCACTTTAAACGAAGCTTTCGCCATCTGTTCTGCCCTCTAATTACAGATGCAAAAAGAACATAATTCACAATTGCATCATAAAAAAGTAAGATATAAGTGATTTAAATGCATGTGTATCTTCCTTATTCAATGCAGCATGCAGCTGTTACGTTGTTTTCATGTTTCAAACACAAATGAGGCTGGAAATCGCTCTTCTCTGATGGAGTGAATTCCCTGATACAGGACATTTTGGGGTGCGAATAAATGCAAAAAAAATTGTGTGCTTCTGAAGCAGCTTCGCATCAAATGGGAGGCGAGGCTATTCTGTGAGGTACTCTGATCTGTTAACCATGTGTGATGGAGTGCATGTTTGCGGTAAAATCTAATTTTCAGTTGATCCTTTATTAGGCTTTTCACATCTCAGCGGCTGGTCGGGTAAGTGTACTTTTGTAATCACCAACCAGCGTAGGTAGATGTGTTAAAACAAAGAAAGCCTCCTTCCCAATCGGGTGGGCACAACGGTTACCCTGATATCGAAGAGGCGACTCTTGGCATATGCCCGTATATACCTATCTTACAGGAATCCTTTCTGATTTCCCAAGACTAACTCTGTGGAAAGATGAAGGTCCTTCCCTTTCCCCTAACGTCTCAAAAATACTTCAAGACCCAATCATGGATTTACAAGTTAATGATTACCCATTTGGGGGAAGGATATCTTAACATGTGAGCTTGAAGGTGAACTTAATTCCTCAGGGAGGCTCTGAAAATGTCCACTGTTGGTACCCACACAATCACGGTTTATCCAGAACACAATTTTGCTTCTTAAAGGAACTTTGTTAAATTCATTCTAGATATGCTCCATTTGTTTTCAAATGATGAAGTTGGATAGTCAACTGAAATTTTAATCGAGTAAAATATTTACCTCTTGGGGCTAAGGGCTGGGGCAGGGGTGCTAAAAAAAAAATAAACTAATCGGTGAAAAGAGTGTCAACAAATAGCTTAAAAAGCCATGCAGATCATTTCAAATTCCATGCTGTAGCCCGGTAGTGGTAGGAAAATATTGTCCCTGCCAAAGTTCTTCCTTCGGTTTCTCTACGATCTTGCAAAGAATGATTTACACTTTACATAGTCATCGCTAATAGACAGGTGTTTTGAAAGTGTTTGTTAAATAGTTTGAAAATCCATCCTTCCCCGGAGAAATTTACATTTCTAATATGCCTGGCAACCATTCTATTTTTTCCACAGATTAGTCAGAGGTAAACAATGGTTAGGATAATCTAAACATCGACGTTCCAATTACTATATTCAAAACGTATAATTTGTAAGATTGGATATTGTATACGTACACGCAACTAACATACAAACTCTTAAATGTGTACGTTATGTATAGGCATATATTTATGCACATGTAACAGACATGCTACTCAGCAAAACATAATTCACCCAGATTGATTGTTTATATACAGCAATGTTTCCTGTTGGGCAATGCCTGCGCAGAACTGCATGTTACATATTTGCACATCACCTCTGCGCACCATCTACAAGAAATTAAAGTATAATGCTAACCAAGGTTGTCCTTGAATGGCTATATTTTAAGGAAGTAATCCTCTTTATCTGGTTTTTCCAAATTTTAAACTTCCATTTTGAGGACTCATAATTTTAAGTACTCAGAAAATGTCTATTTTAAAACTCCAAACAGGAACAAATTGGAGTGTTAAAGCGCTCCAATCCATTTCAAACCTACTACTGAATTCATGTTTTTACGAGACTTGGTTGTGGTTGGTGTAGACCTTTTTGATGATTTCTCTGTGTGTCATAGAAAACTTGACCACACTTTGATTCAAACTAGAAATAACCAATCCATTCATTATATGGATTCATTCATAAAACAGCTTGATAATGAGCATGATTTATATTATTAAAAAATCACTGTTTTTAAGGAAAAACAAGCACACCATCAGGAAATTCCCATCAAAATTGCCTAAATAGTCATTGGTGTTTCATGATATTCTTTTTTTTTTTAATTTATTTTTATTTATTTTGAGGAAGTCACTGACACTAGAAAAGACATACTACCAAAATGATATGTGCCATGGGGCGCCTGGGTGACTCAGTCTGTTAAGCGACGGCCTTTGGCTCAGGTCATGATCCCACGCTTCGTGCGTTCGAAACCCACAGAGGGCTCTCTGCTGTCCACACTGAGCCTGCTTCAGATCCTCTGTCCCTCTCTCTCTCCGCCCCTCCTCCTGGCTTGTCCTCTCTTTCTCTGATAGAAAGAAAGAAGGAAAGAGAAAGAAGAAAGAAAGAAAGAAAGAAAGAAAGAAAGAAAGAAAGAAAGAAGAAAGAAAGAAAGAAAGAAAGAAAGAAAGAAAGAAAGAAAAGAACATACTACTAGAATGAGAACCCTAGGGAACAAACTGGTTCTATGAAGATCTTTAGCAACAAACATCAGCTCACCTAGACCAGGCTTAATCCCTTCTGTCATGAATCTATTCTTGCTTACCTTAGGACAAATGGGGGAAAATAGGTCCAGATATCTTTTCTAATGAATTAATATTAAAAAAAAACATTATTTTAATCGTATTGCCACATACACAGTATATACACTCAGTAGCCTACTTCCCAACAAGCAAAACAGAAGACTAAGAACCAGAAACTGTGTAAACAAAACTGAAATGTGCTATCGCTGTGCTCAAGAAAACAAAAGGTAGTTCAATCCACATACACCTGCTATGTGAAAAGCACTGGGAGAGGGGGCACCTGGGTGGCTCAGTTGGTTAAATCTCCAAGTCACGATCTCGCAGTTTGCGAGTTCAGGCTCTGCATCTGGCTCTATGTTGACAGCTCAGAGCCTGGAATCTGCTTTGGATTCTGGGTATCCCTCTCTCTCTGCCCCTCCCCTGCTTGCGCACACACGCGCTGCCTCTCTCTCTCTCTATCTCTGTCTCTCAAAAATAAATAAACATTAAAAAAAAGGACTGGGCTACACACTGCAAAGGAGACAAAGGGAATGGGTATTCCTCTTCGAGGAGCTTACCATCCAGTTAGGAATTATCCAGTTAAACATGTAATTCAGAATTACAACTACATAAGGCTAACAGATGCAACACTTCTTTTTTCTTTTAATGATTTTTAAATTTTTTTTAATGTTTACTTATTATTGAGAGACACAGAAACAGAGCATGAGCAGGGGAGGGACGGAGAGAGGGGGAGACACAGAATCCGAAGCAGGCTCCAGGCTCCGAGCTGTCAGCACAGAGCCGGACGCGGGGCTCGAAACTCACAGACCGCGAGATCAGGACCTGAGCCGAAGTCAGACGTTTAACCGACCCAGGCGCCCCAGATGCAGCATTTCTAATCAATTAAATGGAAAATAACAAATTGTTTTCCTTTTCCTTTTAAAGCCGTTTCACAAAACTTTTCCCAAACAGATGGGAGTCATCTCTTCCGCTGGGCTTTCACAATTCTTTGGAACTCCTTTAAAACGTGTTCTTCGTTGCACTGAGCCTTTCTGGGCCTCAGTTTTCACATCCGAGAAATGGGATACTGAATAACTCCATAGGATTATTGGCAGCATTAAAGAGTCAATGGCAACAAGATGTTCAGAATATGAGGTGCCTGGGTGGCTCAGCCGGTCAAGCTTCTGACTCTCAATTTTGCCCCAAGTCGTGGTTTGTGAATTTGAGCCCCGCTGATGGTATGAAGCTTGCTTGCGATTCTCTCTCCCTCTTTCTCTGCCCCTTCAGCGTGCTTGCGCTCTCTCTCTCTCTCTCTCTCTCTCTCTCAAAATAAATACATAAACTTTAAAACGTTCAGAATATTTCCAGGCACAAAAGAACCACTCAGTCAATAAAAACCGGTGTCAAGGGGCGCCTGGGTGGCGCAGTCGGTTGAGCGTCCGACTTCAGCCAGGTCACGATCTCGCGGTCCGTGAGTTCGAGCCCCGCGTCGGGCTCTGTGCTGACAGCTCAGAGCCTGGAGCCTGTTTCCGATTCTGTGTCTCCCTCTCTCTCTGCCCCTCCCCCGTTCATGCTCTGTCTCTCTCTGTCCCAAAAATAAATAAACGGAAAAAAAAAATTAAAAAAAAAAAACCGGTGTCAATAGAATTATTAGTAATTATTATTGTGGTTGTTATTACTATACCTACCTCTCTACCTAACTTCCTGTCCAGATTTATAAGGTTTTACAATCTTGTCCATAATCCTAAGAGCTTCTAGAAGGCGGCAGTAGGTATTTTATGGGTTTTTTCAACTGAGAATAACGAAGGGTATGGTAAATGCTAATTAACATCCGAGGGAAGGCATGCACGGGGCTCTAGAGAGGTCAAGGCAGGCTTGCTAAAGAATGTGAGTTGGAATGTATGAGAAAAATAAAAAGACAGCTTGTTCTGGGTGGACACACAAGGTTGAGGAGAACACACAAGGAGAAGAGAGGTGGCCGGAGCAGAGAATCATACTGGGTAGTGACGAAGAAAGCACTCAGTTAGAGGGTCCTGGCAGTAATTCAGACGTGAATTACTGAGGGCCTCGATAAAAGGGGCGACAGAAATAGAGACGATAGAATCAGGACATAGAAGCGGAAAAGGTTCAGTGGCACTGGATGGCTGCTAACACACAGGGACCGAGAGAGAAAGAGAAGACAAAATTCGGAGGTGTGACTGAATTTCTGAGTTTGGACAGCAAAGACCATGATAATCCTGCAAACGGGCAAACGAACGAGAAATAAGAAGCCAGTTTCCCAAAGGGAGACAGGAACTGGGTTTGAGCCGTGTCCGGTTTCGGGTTCACAGGTCATGAAATTGAACATATTTACTAAGTTGGCTATCACGTGAGGTGGAGTCACCGAGGGCAGAACAAAGCCAGAGGGTCAGACACGATGGTTAACTCTTTCATTCAACGGACCTGCGTCCTCGTGAATTTGGGAACCGAGGTGCCCAAGTAATCAGACGCCCTCAGCAGAAGCCTTTGGTGCCAACATCAAGGAGAAAAAAAGGACAAAACAAACACGGCCCCTCTTTTTTCTGAGTTTGTTCCTGGGGCCTTGGTTCTGCAAGGAGCCGGGGCACCAGGGAAAGCCACTGCAATTTGCACAGAGGGAGTTCTTCGGTCTTTGGGTGGAAAGACAACATCTCTCCCTTGCCTCTGCAGTGATGGAGACAGAGTGAATGAGGGGCAAAGACGGGCCTTGCTGGCTCAGTCCAGCTTGCAATACGCCTGCCATTTTCACACTGTGACCTCAATCCAAATGTACGTGTTTGCATAAATACAAATGGAGTGCTATACGCATTTTACCGCAAAGAAAGGTTTTATAGCCTACAAAGGAAAAGAGGGTTCCGTCAGATAGTAAGACCTTCGATAAGCCAGACCACAAATGTTTATTTAAAAGAATTCTTAAACTCTGAATCAGACTGGGAGATCCAGGCCAGGGGCTGAATCCCATGGGGGCATCCACAGGCAGAGGTCTCTGCCTGGAAAGTCAGTTTTTAATGGGATGTGTACACAACTTTGTGTCCTCAAGTAGGACTAAGACAGCTGCAAAGATATATCGATTCCAGTTCTGGGACCCAGGCCTAAATATGGAGAAGAAATGCTTGGTCGTATATGTCCATCAAATTCACTGATTTTTTTTTTTAGATGCGATATCGACAGTGCCTTTAACTGAGATTACGTTCTTCAATGTCCAGTTGTGTTCTTAAACACTGTCTTTTCCCCCCCAGGATTACTTATAACTCAGCTCGCTATTAGAACGTAGGGAGGAAGAGGAGAAGGACGGAAAAAAAATCATCCAGAGATGGGTAGTTTGCCCCTTTTACAGATAAGAAAACTGAGGGCGGAGAAAAAGGTTGTCCATGTGCAGTTAGGACAGCACAGACTGGCACCGAGGTCTTACCAGGACCCAACACGTGAGTTTTTCCAGTTGCCTTCTTGACCCCGCTCACGTGGAATTCCGAGCATCGGGAGAAAACACCGGGAGACATTCTCAACCCTGCGGTCTGCCAGAAAATTCCTGGTGGAAAGTTCTTCCTGCGTTTGGAGCCAGGAGATAAAAGTGAAATAGAGTAGGGAGAGAAGTGAAACACGTCCAGTCACTTCCCGGTTGCGAGAAGATCTGCTCCGAATGCCCGCTCTGTCTCAGGCATCTCTCGGCATGAAAAACCTGTGGGACCACATGGGCTCTCGAAAAGAAGAGACTAGGAGAGGCATCCACGGACCCAGAAAAGCAGAGCACATTTTCCACTTGCTCAGAGCTCATCAACCCATGGAAGCACTCTAGATATAGCCTGAACGTTTCTCTTTCCTACAGCTACAGACTGGGTTTCTGTTTGCTCATGTTCAGCTTCTTCCTTTGCTACAGAAAGTTCAGCACTTCGTGTCTGAAAGCTGTCAAATGACATTTTCCATTTGAGGACCCAGAGGAAGAAGGGTGAAGAAAGCCCAGAGAAATGCCCAGGAGTCCAGACGAATGAAGGACCCAAAGGCTCAAGAAAGAGGCAGGGCACAATTGATTAAGCAGGGGACATAATTAGGTTCCCGCTAAAACCAGATATGGGAGGTGACAATGGAAGTTGCATTCTGGCATAACTTATGATTTCTGGAAACCATCAAGGCTCTACCGGAGGGGGAATGATCATAAGTACAAACTGGGAAGAGTGAATTCAGGAACTCCAAAAGTCAAAAGAAAAGGCCACTGGGAGAAATCCACTTTCTTCGAAACATGGCGTATTCGCCAACAAGTCAAAATTATTGACACATAACCGTTCAAAGGCAACCCATGGTAAGTTCAAGACAGGTTCTGTTAAGTTCACGGGGAAATACATAAGCTACAGCCTTCACCCAAAGAAGAGGTTAAATCAGTAGCAAGGGGAAGCCCGTCAATACACATGCTATTTTCAAGACACTTGTTTTCCAACTTGCAGCCAACAGTTTTAGAGTAAATTTGTACACTTCAAAAATTCACAGAAAGGATCTAATCTCAAATATTTTCCCATCAAGGAAGACATCTTTCAATATTAGCCTCGAGCAATGTTCTCTAAAATGCAATGTTCTCTAAAAAGCAGAGTCATAGAGAATAAAGCTTTTGAAATAACTTGGATGAATAATTTCCAAAATATACGCTCAACTGATGCAAACAAATGCCCCAAGTAGAAGAGGGCTCTACACTCAGAAACATGAGAGGGACTTGGGAAGGAAAACTCAGCCAGATGTCAAAATTCCACTAATGTACGATTGATCTGAGTTCCCCTGTTGGTGTTTAAATAGAGCTTTCCTCTGGCACTCACGTCTCTAACTCTTCTTCAACTTGAACACAAGGGACCAGTAGGTATTTCAGCCACCACACCTTTCTTTTTCTGCACATAAAATACTCTTAGATAACTCTTTAGAACCTGGGTGCTCTAAGGCTCCAGAGTCCACTGGGAAGACAAGGAGGTCCGACGAGAGACAGGTGCTTAAAACTAGGGGTGACTCAGATATTATCCTCCAATGAACCTCTTTAGACAGATGGAAAGTGGCACTCTACAGCCAGCAGTTTCAGGATGAGATTCAGGAAAGGTGATCCTCTCCAGCCGACTGAGCTTAGGCATAAGCCATCAAATCCAAATGGGTCCTGTGTTCCATATTTCAAATTCTTTCTTCCCTAACACACACAAAAAGCAACGATGCAAAAGGTTTACCTATGCTGATGTCCAGTCACATAAAAAACTAATGATGACGACACCCCAGTGCAACAGACCACACCCCTGATGCATTCCTTCCGTCAGCACGTAGAATTCTAGAAGCCTTGCGTCCCCGAGAGTTTGTCTTAGTCTTATAACAAAACGTTCCCAGGAAAGCATTTTACTGCCTGGCCTTGTGACAATCAGAAAGATGCCAGAGTGGTTTTTAAAAGTCTTTTAAATCATGTAATTGTACATGATTTCCAGCCTTGCTTCCTGCCTCCATTCCCCCCCCCCCCCCACTCTAGGACCATTTCCAGGATCTCAAGAAAATGAAAGAAACCACTGTGACCAAGGCTGGAATGCATGAAAACCATGCCACTCCTTACAGAGGACAAGGGACAGATCCCACGGCTCCGTATTTATGCCTGTCTGCTCCTCTCCCCTCTGGCCACACGGCCGCTCTGCACCCTCACCGCTCTCCCAGGTTGTCTCTCCCCCTGCTCCCTGGCGAAAGGGGACACAGTTATATCTCCTGGGGCCATGATGTGAGGCCTGGGAGGAAATGTTGTCTTTTGGGAAATAGCAAAATTGTGTGACTACATTAAAGTCAACACTATTTATCTTCACCTCTTGTCCTATGGGCTGACAAAGGGACACCACTGTCAGGCCCAACCCCCCTGCACAGCTGCAATAGAAAGAAGGCAGAGACTTGTACTTTCAAGTGTCAGACCTTTTGTGCCTGACTACTAGTTTATGAGGCTGATGTCAAGCATTGGAGTCAATGAAGTCTTTGTCCTAGGTGTACAGGGCAAGACAGTGGAAAAACTGCCCCCTCTTATATCCCAGGCCCGTCCGTATCCCCCCCTCACCCTGCTTCTCAACTTCTCTGTCTCTTGAGCCGACGGGGAGAGGATCCCTCCTGGGTTAATGTACTGGAAAATTGCTCTGCATGTTTATGAGGGGGTCCCTTCCAAATGAAAGAAAAAAGGAAAGGGGAGAAAAGTGGGAAGAAGAGTCGTTTTTCCCACTGAACTCATTGGCCTTGTGCTTGTGGGTCTGACCCTGATTAAGAAAATCTCAATGCCCTGCTAGGAGGTTTATTGTCAGAACGGACTTCCGACTGAATTGTTTTTATTATTATTTATAATCACAAAGTGGTTTTGAACAGCTCCTATCAGCCATCCCACCACCAACTACACACACACACACACACACACACGCACACACGGACACACACACATACACCAGCCCTTACCTTTGAGGATGTCCCATGCAGGCACATCCAGTTTGCTTCAGAACAATCTATTCCTCTCTGCAGAATTGGTTTCCCCAAGCCAACCCTCCATAAGGAGCTAACGTGTTGTCTTCATACAGTCACACGGAAGGTTGGACCGTGTGAACTTCGCTGTGGACGTGAAGCCGAAAGGAGCTGCCTTCCCTGATATCGCACATTTGCTTATTTTAACTCTTGTTTTTCTAGCTAAAATCAGTGTCCTCCATCTCTAATCTCTTCCCTCAACTATTGAGTTTTTATTGCATTCACTAAAGGCTTCGGGCTAAAACCAAACGCCGTGTAAGTGGCTAAGGCATCGTGACGTACTAATCGTGCACGCTCCTGGCTGCAGTGGCACCAAGAGATCTTTCGCAAAACCAAACTGAGTCCTTCCAGAAACATCTGAGGAAAAAGCATGGGAAACGCAAACACAAAATTCTGGATAATTGCAACTAATGCACAGTGTCCCCTTTAGAGGCCAACAGACGCGCGGTAAGCGTTCGTTCAGAAAACACCGGAAGGAAGATTCAGCACCTTGGTGCATTGTTTTCTTCCTTCAACCCCTTTTCCAGAAATTGCTTTGTGCCTCCACCGATGATGAATTTGGCAGGAAAAATTAAAGCGGGGAAGAGTCACGCATAAAAGCTCCGATTCTTTGGTGTTGGGAGGAGAAAGACGAGGACTTTTTTTTTAAGGGAAAATTGTGGAAAGGACATAAAAGTGACTCAAATTAAAAAGGTTAACGAAAGAGTGGAATCAATGTTGAATCCTCAGTCTCCCCTCAGTTGGGAGTGTTCTGTCCTTACTCTGAACGTAAGACACCAATCTCTGCAGCAAAGACTATATGAAGTTCCAATTTCCGGGGAGCCCAATGGCCAAATCACCTCTCCTGTGAAGGAGGCTGGTTGCCGGGGTGGCAGACCGCAATCACAGCTGAGTTTGTGTTCCTCCTATGATGTCAAAAGTTGAGATGTTCCTGCGAGAGGATTCGGTTCCAGGGCGCAAAGAGTTCCCTGGGTGGTTGGGTTTGATCTCTCACTCTCGCTTCATCTTTCGCATTCCATGTCTTTCACCAAGATTTCCCCTGATTGAAATCTTTCTTCTCTGCAATTTCCAACTGTCCCACCGACGATCACGGGGCTCATTTACATAGGTAGCAAGGTGAGAAAAGAGAAATGGGGCGACACTGACAGACCAGGTCCGGAAGATGGAGGGCGGGGGGGGGGGTCAGCAAGTCTGAAACAAATGTTAACAGGCACCCCTAATCTCTTAGCCTGTCCCTTTTTTTTGTGGAAGGAGGTCACAAGTGGTTGGTCCCCATGCCTACTCCCCAAAGACTCTTAACAAGCAGATGTTACTGTAACATGCACAGGGAATCAAGCATCAATATGACCCCTGCCCTCAGCTGTCAGCTGATCTGCTGAGTCTCTTAGAAATATACTCTTAACTTTCCTAAATTCCCACTCTTTCCCACCATCCCCCCTCCACCCGGCTGGGCGCCCCTGCCTCGGCTTCTATGCCTGTGGCTCCTGGCCTGGAGCTTGCACAGTTGTGCTCAGTGTGACCTTTCTCTTCACGGAGGTCAAAGGCCTGAGACCTCAGGCCGGCCTCTTTTCTTGCTAAAGGCCAGCTGATGAATCATTCCCAACTTGAAGGGAACAGAGGAGCGGGGAGGGCTCCGCGGGCCTTTTGAGAGAAACAACTGTGGCCTATACATCAGCATTTACACCGTTCTGACACTTTCAAAACGCACGCTCCTCTCTGGGAACCACAGAAAGAGGGGACAAGAGGAGGGGACAGAGAGGTCTCAGTGACCCGGATGGAATAAACAAGAAGGAAAGAGCGAGAACTTGCGGCCAGGCTTGAGGATTGTGTAACGGGAGATAGAATCAGGGGGCAGGGAGGGGGTTGGAAGCTGGGCCGGCTGGCGAAAATACCTAAAATCGATTTCATTTCTTACTGCCCTATTCTTCCTGTAAAGCTCTTGTGTTCACTTTTCCTGTGCAAGCAGGGCAGGTCTTACCTGAGGTCGTTCAGGAAGGCTTAGGTAGCCTCACAGGAAGGCGAGGGTTTGGAAACATCCCTGAAGACCATTGAAATGCTGGAAGCAGGGCTGACCCAGCTGACTCATAGGGCCCCCCCAAATGAAAGGAACCCAAAGGAGGTTTCTAAACGGAGCTCTACGAGATCAGTGCTGGAGTGCCTCAAATACCCAGGTCTTCAAACAATTAGCCAGTACGATTCTCTTTCACCATGTCAAGAAATGCAAAAAGCAGCCACGGAACAAGCTAGTGGCACCCGGCATAATGTGCATTCAGAAAAATATTTGCTTCCGCTCGTCTTTATCAGAGCTTTTCCATATCGGCCTCCTGTAAGCCTTTGTTAACGCCAAATTGTTCAAATTAATGAGTTTTCACTAAAATGCAAAATAAAAAAAACCAGGAATTGTATTTCCACCTTTGCTTAGAAGTATGTTAACGTGCACAAATATGCTCCTGTTTTCTTGCCTTCTCCTTTCTTCCCTTTTGTTTTGTTTGTCTTGTATTTCTTTCGTCTCTTTGGGCGGTGAAATACGGGGATTGACAAAAGGCTGGGGATATTATTTTTCAGATCTTAACACCTAAAAATATAAACTGAGAAAGTGAGGGAACCAGGTAGAGTGTCTGTTACTGGATAAAGCAACCCAAGATGGCACCTCGTCTCCATTCTTACTGTGACTTTTTCCGGTCTCCGTCCGAGCTCTTAGGAGTTCACCTCCAAACATCAAACCACTAACGATGAGGTTCCCTTGCTTCTTTGATGGTTCTTGACACAAGAGTGTTGACTAACTCAAGACTTCTCAATTTAGGTCATCATCAGGAGAACTTGAACACCCTTGAAAGATGCAAATTGTTGGCCAGATCCCATTTTTGCGGAATAAGAGTGTCTGTGGATATTTTTTTTAGGGCATAAGTGTATTCAGTATGTTATCCAGGTGATTCCTATCATCCGCTATATTTGAAATTCCCCTCTCTAAAGAACAACACACTGTTAAATTGCAGCGCCATGACTGAATGATGTGTTCTTTCTCAGGGTAGAATCTACCTGTATAATTATCCCCTGTACCGGGGTGAGCTTCCTGGAACCACAAGGTAAGGACTGAGTTATCAGTTAGGGCTTCCGCACTTAGCTCAAATCGTCACACAAGATTTCTCTTCCTCTAACTCTGAGAGGCTTCCTTGTTGGAATACAGAAAAGTAAAGATCCGATCATATCTCCCCTCTTCTCAATTCTAAAGAGCTAACTGGGAACAAATTCCTGTTTGTCTTCACAGCTCATGCTTCTGGAAAAAAAGAGAAACCCCAGGGAATAATGTCTCCTCAGACTGATAAGCCAGCTGTTGCCAGCAGGATAGTCCCACTGACAGGGATCACCAACAAGGCCACTGTTTTAGACCAGTCCACTAAAAATCCATTCCCTAAGGACCCATGACCCTGATCTTCCTAAATTGATGGATTGAACACACACTTTGTAAAGGCTCTTACTTACCATGAACCATATTCTCCACTGCGTTCTGCTGAGAGAACATCACTGTTTTACTGCTCCTTCTCTTAAGCAAATGGGCTCCTATTCTGGTGTCCTGACATAAAGTTCCATTCTCCATTGGCACAAGCCATTGCTAGGCCCCTTTTTTCTCTGGCTTTTTCTTCTCTTGTCCCTTCTGCACCCGTAGTTTCTATCAAATCTAATTTGGACACAACTCTTACCCTACTATTATGATTGACACCCCCTCTGGAAGAGAGAGGACTATCATATCTTAAACTCTATATTTAACTACATCATATAGTTGGTCATCTTCATACTGATTCAACAAACAGACACACACACACACACACACACACAATCACACAGTGCGTATTAGATATTGTAAGAGACACAAAGATAGGTATAACATAAGCTTACCTCAAAAGGGTTCTCACCTTTCTAGAATAGATCAGGCAGAAAACAGATAAATATAAATCAAGACAATAAACATTAGTGTAGTGAGTTCTAGCAAATATTTAAAACGACAAAGATGCCCATTCTCCACAATCCTTTCCAGAAAGTCTAAGCAGAGGGAACAAATCCCACATCATTCTAGGGTGTCGGATTGATCCTAATTAGGTATTTGCCCTAATACCAAAACCAGATATTACAATCTAGGAAAACTACAGACTGATATCTCTTATGAACACATGCACAAAAATCTCAGCAATATAGTAGCAAATCAAATCCAATAATGTATAAAACTAATTATATACTAGGGGCACCCATGTGGCTCAGTTGGTTAAGTGTCCAACTCTCGATTTTGGCTCAGGTCATGATCAAACATTCATGATATAGAGCTCTGCATTAGGCTGTGCTGGGCATGGGGCCTGCTTAAGATTCTCTCTCTCTCTCTCTCTCTCTGCCCCTTTCCTCTCTCTCTCTCTTTAAAAAAAAAAAGTAATTATACACTACAACCAAGTGAGATTTATTCTAGGTGTACAAGTCTGGTTCAGCATTTTAAAATCAGCCAATGTAATTTATGACATCAACAGGCTAAAGAAGGAAAATCACGATCATATCAACTGATTCAGAAAAAGCATGTAACAAAATCTAGCATCATTCATGATACAAACTCTCGGTAAACTAGGATCAGAAGGAAACTTCTTAGCTTAATAAAAATGAATCTACAAAAATTTCCAATGAACATCACTCTTCCTGGTGTGAGACGAAATATCGTCCCTTTGAGATCAAATAAAAGAGGGATATTCTCCCTGACTACTCCTATTTAACATCATACTAGAAGCCCTAGCTAGTGCAATTAGATGAGGAACAGAACTAAACAGTCCAAATAGGAAAGGAAAAAATAAAACTTTTTATTTGTAGATGACCAGATTATCTATGTATAAAATTACAAAGACTAAAACAAAAACAAAAATACAAGAAACTCCTAGTGCTGCTAAGTGAGGATAGCAAGATTGCAAGGTCATAGAATATCAAGGTCAATATACAAAAGTCAGTTTCTTTCCTATATATTAAAAATGAATCATCAAATTTGAAATTATATATATATCTGTATATATATACATATTATACATATGTATACATATTATACATATTATACACTACCTGTATATATATATATATATACACACACATATTATATATATATATATATATATCTGTGTATATATATATGTATGTGTGTGTGTGTGTATATATATATATATATATATACCATTTATGATAGCACTATAACAACAACAAAAAGTACTTAAGCTAACAAAATAGTCATAGGATCTATATATGAATGACAAAACATGTTATAAGAAGTCAAAGAAGATCTCAATTCGTGTAACAATATTACACGTTCATGGGTGAAAGATTCAATAATGGCAGGATCCACACATCCCAGTCAACAATCAGAATCCCATCAAACTATTGTATAGATATTGGCAAACTGCCTCTAAAGTTTATATGCAAAGGCAAAGAACCAACACAGTGATCATAACACAATAACCAACACAATCCCGAAGAAAGACAAAGTTAGAGGACTCGTACGATCTAATTTCAAAACTTAATATAATGCTACAGTATTCAAGAAAGCATGGTACTGGTGTAAGGAATAGATACATAAGCTGACATAACAATAGAAAGATGAGAAATAGAAGCAAACAGATACAGTCAACTGAGTTTTTGACAAAGGTGCAAAGGAAATCCAAAGGAGAAAGAATGGGTTTGTTCAACAAATGGCATGGGAACACTTGAAGGTCCATACATCAAAACAAGACAAAACAAAAACAAAACAAAACAAAACAAAACAAGACAAAACAAAACCCACCACAAATAGGGGAGAATAGACAAATCTCCCACGAAGAATTCCAAAAATTTGATACTCCACTCCCAATGAGGATTATAACTTTCCACTGCTTTAGTGTCTGCTGTGCATCGCATGATGATTTCCTTTCAAAGAGGAAAGTATGGAAAGAAGGAAAAAACAATAACTTTACATCAGAGAAACCTCATGAATCATGTCCACAGTAGATTCCCTTAAGATGTGATGAGAAGGTCACTTCTCCTTTGTTGTCTTCTTCCCTAAACCCTGGAACACCAGTTTAATCATGAGAAAAAAAAAATCAAACAAATCTCAACTGAAAGCCATTCTATGAAATATCTGGGTGGTACTCCTCAAACGTACAAGGTCTTTAAATGGAAGAAAATCTGAGAAAAAGACCATAGCTTGTATGAACAGGATATTAGCGAAAATATTCTGAAAAGCTAACAAAACATAATTTTAGCTAATAATAATGTATCAATATTGGTTCATTAAGTGTGACAAATTTACCATAGGAAGGTAAGATGTGAGTCATTGGGGGAACCGGATGGGACCTCTCTACAGTATCCTTTCAATTTTTCCATAAATTTCTATTCTAAACATTACAAGAAATTTGATGAGGACTCACTCTCTCCAAGCAAAAGATGAAATTAATTGGTTTTTTCCCTTGGCTAACCTTGTGAAACACTCTATTTTTTTCTCTACTGAATAAATAAAAAAATAACTTAAAAAAAAATTTTAATGGTTACCCAATCAATCCATTGTTCGTGAGAGGACCTTCCGGACCAGTCAGCTACTTCTCTAAATGAGATGTTTAGCACATACAAAGCAAGCTGTACTTCCTTTTGATCCACAAAACCTTGCATGAAATTCTTCTCTGCAATAGATTCTGTTTTTATTATAACCAAAGGAGGGAAGTTGGGATACAAACACACTACCTGTTATTTTTTTTTTAATTTATTTTGAGAGAGAGAGTCAGCGACTGGGGGAGGGGAGGAAGGGCAGAGAGAGAGGGAGAGAGAATCCCAAGCAAGCTCCACCCTGTCAGTGCAGAGCTTAACACGGGGCTCAGACTCATGAACCATGAGATCATAACCTGAGCTGAAACCAAGAGTTGGATACTTAACCAACCGAGCCACCCAGGAACCCCAAACCTACTACCTTTATTAATTAAAAACTCAATTACCGAGGGTACGTGGCTGTCTCAGTCGACAGAGCTTGAGACTCTTGATCTGTGGATTATGAGGTCGAGCACCATTTGGGGGTGGAGTTTACTTTTTAGAAAGTTAAGAAAACTCAATTGCCGTATTAAAAAAATGAAAAGAAAGAAAAGAGAAATGCTATAGACAAATAAGAAAGCATGCTTATACTGTATCTAGTCTTTTTTGTACCCACTGTGCCTTTTCAGAAATGACACAGAGTATTACCGGGGACTATACTGGAGGTGAGAAATTTTCATCACCTCACTCTAGTCATCAGAAATTTTTCCCACTCACTAAGAACTCAGAAAATACATTTATTCATTTAAAGCAGCTTCCTGGGGGGCACCTGGGGGGCTCAGTCGGTTGAGCATCAACTCTTGATTTCGGCTCAGGTCCTGATCCCGGGGTCGTGGGATCAAGCCCCGTGTGGGACTCTGTGCCGTGTGGAGCCTGCTAGATCTAGATATCCATCTAGATCTAGATATCTGTCTATCTATAGAGAGAAAGAGGTGGGGGGGGGGGAACAGCTTCCTGAACACTCATTATAATCAGGGTACTGTAGTTTGACCTTGGCAAATTGAATCTGACAAATGTCTTGATCTCAAAGAGTTCCTGAGCATAATATACCCACATAGGCAGAGAAAAGAAGACCGAACCCAGGTCTGAAGGAGGTGACGAGTTTGGAGGATGAAAGGCCCTTTGGTCATGGGGAATCTGAGGAAGGTCGAGGAGAAAAGAAGAGGGCCCTCCAATTGTATCATGTCACCCGTACTTCCCCCAGTGCTCAACTCCCCCTCAGCAGTGACCATATACTTTGTGCCCATCAATCCTCCTGGAAACGTGTCTGGCTTTTCTTCTCCCGGTCTGGGCTGTAATGATGGCGAGGCACAGCTCTCAAGGAGCTCTTGGTCCTCGGACAGTAGCGATGATCAAAGACACCCACTTATTGTCTCAGTTCCGTTTTCTTCTTTTTCCACAGGTACACCTTCTGCGTGAAAAATATAAACACACTCGCCATTCAAGATGCTGATGAGATTCCTTACATTGTTCATTTAGTAAGTAAAAATCTTCTCAGACGTGGCCTATACATTTTTTTTTAAGTTTACACCTGCTGATACAAGTAAGAGATCTACAAAAAAAACCCAAAATATCCTCTGGAGTTAGAAGTAAATATTTAATACAACCAGAAGACTTGATAAGCGTAAAAAAATATATTTTAAGATCTAAACTTTCAACATGAAGAAGTTAATTATATGATTGCTGTGCTGTAACCAGAAGTCCATAAAAATCTTGTTTTCAAGGAATATTTAAGAGATGATATTCCAAAACATGATGTTAAAAGGAAACAAGAACCATGTACACTTTGATTTCCAAAACACATACACATACACAAAATATAGCAGAAGAAAACGTACAGATAACCGAGCAATGGTTCTAGGGGTAATGAGCAAATTCTTTAGCTTGCGTTTTCATAGGTAACACATTTTCTAAACCTTTTCTCTTGAACAAGAACACCCTGAAAATTTCCCCATAATAAAAGTTTTATGGACTTCTGAAAAACATATTTGTCATGCTTCTAAAAATCACATTTACTCAAAAGAAAGTAATTATCAAAATGAGAACTTTCCCATGTAGTTGCTAATATCACAAATCAACCTGTCAAAACCACAAATGGAGAGACTGATGTTTGGAGAAAATACCTTTTTGTTTTTTTCAATATGTGGTCCCTGCCCCACTTCATGGGTAGCACTGATCATGAGGACCAAACGTGGTGAGCATGTCAGTTGTTTCGAAAAGCAAAACACTGCGTATTATTATTATTATACAGTCACTGTAGGCGGAACCACTAATGTACTTCTGCACGCATTCTTAACCAATCAGATTTACATATTTATTACGCATCCTGATTAAATTACCCACCTCGCTGATTAATTTCAATAGGTTTTCCGACACTCATAGGAAGCATTAAAATAAAATGTTACCCTGTTTCGATTTTTGATTAGTTTCTTTTCAGATTGCAGCAGACTTTAATGAGTGGGGGAAAAGAAATAAAATCAAAAGATGGGCAGGATTGTTTTTTTTTTGCAGATCTTCAGCCCTGACAAAATCGCTTTGGAAACAAAGTTTCACATTGTCACTGCTCTTCCTTCTGTAGCCTTATTCCCTGGCCAAAGTTCTCACATTTTCTTTGATCTGCTCTTTTGAGCAAATCTGAAGTGAGATATTACTTAGAAGAGGAAACTAAGGAGAAGACACTAGCCAGGGAAAATCATTTGCAGGGTGTGGAAACCCCGCCCTCAAGCAAAACTCTTGCTCAACAGGAACCTTTTGGGGAGAGGAGACCAGGGCTTTGAGCTTCTCTACAGAGGGGGCTTAAAGGCTACCACACCCAGCCCATTGAACACAGTTGGTTGGACCATCACATCAGAGTCAATATCAGAACCGGGAACCTTTTTTTTTTTTTTCCAGCTGAGTATTATACGCATAATACTCACTAATAAATACTTCCATCCTTCCAGAATGTACTTTCGCACAGACATTTATTTCATCTGTCAAAGGCTGGATTATCTCCATTTTCTAGGTGAAGTATTTGAACTGGCACAAGCTGAAAATGGCGAGATGTGGGGTTTCACACCCAGGTCTGTTTGACCCCAAAGCCTTTCATCTTTCCTATGTCGTTGAGATTCCCATTGAAGCAGTCTTCGTGGGAGGGGTGGGTGCTGGGCGAGGGGCAGGGAGAGGGGTGCAGTGCAGCTGAAGGCGGGCATATGAGTTAAATTTCACTGAGAGATCAAGAACAAAGAGTGCGGCTTTTAGCACATATATTGTGGATCCAAAAGATTTCTCGAATTGTGCCTGGGAAAATGAGACTTGCCGAGCTGTGTTTTAGGTAGCTGTGTATAGAATTGCTTAGAGAACCGAGGCTTTGCAGATTCAATTAAGAGATTAGTCTGAACAGTAGAGCAATCATGTAGATCCAAACCCGAGTCCTCTTGATGGGAAGAAAAATTTTATGACAAATGAAAACAAGTTACCAAGGTGTTACTGATAGGAATCAGTGACGAAGGAAACACTGGGGCTAAGAGATATGTAGGGAACAAAGAGGACCTCTGAGACTACATACCGATGAAACGGAGGTGAAAATATTATGAGATAAGGAAACCAAAAGTTTCCAGTGGAGAGGTCTTAACTCTGTTTGGGACCAGGACTGAACGCTTTAAAAAATTACAACTAAGAACCAACCTAGAGACAATGAACTGTAGGACGCTTTGAAATGATCTTGGTTGTTTTCTATAATGATGCTGACTTAGGGGGGCGGGGGAAATATAACCTCAGTCATTAGAATAAAATCCAACTATGGCTAAGAATAGTTCTAGGCTTGCGGTGGGATTGAGCAAGAAAGGGACGGTACGTACATAACAGTTGGATATAGTCATGGGAAATGGCCGATACATGGGAAAGAACATAGAGAAGCAAATCCTTGGGGATGTAAAATAGGATCAATGAAATTCCTTGGTACCACATTTTTAAAACCCCGAGAGGCAAATGGGACAGACAGATGGCTCTTTAAAGCTTAGGATAAACTTTCTTTTTTTCATCTAAGAAAGAAAAACTACACTTGCCCTTAATTTACCCTCAACGAATCCATAAATAGATGCACGCCTCTTACTATAGTAACACAGTAATGCCTAAATTTTCATTTCTCAATTTATCATCCCCATACAACAAGCGCATCCATTCCTCTGACATTGTTTCCTAACTGGTTTGAACAAAAAGTAGAAGAAAAGAGCTTGGTTGGTAAAGTTTTTCCTGATAAGAATGAGCAGTGGTTAGTTTAGATAACTCTATGTGCTTGGATATGTATGTCTCTTAAGCGGGAATATAGAAATGCATGAAAACTTTGCCATCAGTACATACGACGTATGGAGACCTTCTGTGTACAGACTGTGGTGACTGACGTCATCAGAATCAAAAGCATTACCTCCTAAAGCTGATGTGGAGTTAAAAAAAATTCTCTCTCTGTTTTATCAAGGCTACAGAATCCAACTCAATAAGAAGGTCGTAACGCTAATGAAAACTTGAAAAGAAGGACTATATTCTCCTAGAGGGCAAAGGGCTGATTGAATACTGAATATCCTCTTCAGACGTGTTGGTCGATTCTATTTCTGTACATGTGCATTCATGGATTACTAAATAAACACTGCATTTGTTCAACACATCACCATTGGCCCCCTATGTATTTGTAGGTGGTGTTCTTTGAAGAGTATCTATGTAGCCAGTTGACAATGCAGTCACTCCTTCCACACAATTTGTGATGTTCAGACCCTGACTAGTTTATTCAAATTCATTCACTCTATAAAAACGCTCTCTCCACGAATATTTATTGGGCACACGTTACATAAAGCACATCAGGTAAATTAATCTCGTAGATGACTTACATGGTTGTTTGACCAAACTCACTGGAGGGATTTGTAAAAATGGTTAAGCTAATTATGTGTGTAGAAACAGCAACGCAATCAATATCTGAAAAGACCTGGATGTTTAATGTCAGCGGACATAATGATCTGCGAATTTTATCCAGGTGATCAAACGAGTTCCAGATTATTTGTTGTTCTGAAGGCAACTGATGTAATAATGCGTCAATAAATCAACTATGGAGTAGGGACCTGGAGAGATGTTTGTTCTTAAATATATGCCACTGGTGGCTGGGCAGGCATACATTAGTCCTTTCTGGATTTTGGGTTTTTTTTTTTTAAGTTTTATTTATTTATTTTGAGAGAGAGAGAGAGAGAGAGAGCATGAGCAGGGGAGGGGCAAAAAGAGGGAGAGAGAGAGAAGCCCAAGCAGGCTCTGCACTGTCAGCATGGAGCCTGGCGTGGGGCTCGAACCCATGAACTGTGAGATCACGACGTGAGCTGAACGTAAGAGTCAGACGCTTAACCGACCGAGCCCCCCAGGCACCCCAGTTCTTCTCTGTTTTGATGTGCCCTCCAACCATTGGTACAACACACTTTAAGAGGCATACACTGCCATACGGCAGGTGAAAGCCGCCTTCTGTACTAAATACCCCCTGCACTGACGATTTCTGTTATATAATAAAATATGCAAGTTACATAATGCATATTCTTTAGGTGAGATTATAATCACTGCCAGGTTCATACTGCTTCTCTGTCTCCACAGTTCCTTTTTACTATAGCTAATTTCATCCACTTATTGAAATATTTATTCGCACACGCTACATCCCAAGCCGAGGATAGGGACACAGGAAGAACAGGAGGGCAAACGATACCGACACAAGTATCTGACCAAAATGGCTCACACCGAGGGCCAGCTCGAAATGGGAGGGAGAGAATGATTGAGTGCCAGGGAGTGCCGGGATGCCGTTGTGTTCCCAGGGGTCCTTGCAGAACCTTGAAGACGGTATGAACGCCGTGTTCAAGACTGGAGTGGATGGTGGAACGGAAGGTCGTGACGAGACCCACCCTACCTATTTCACAGGAGAGTGAGTGACAAAAACGGAACTGGATCCCAGGTCCAAGAGCCAGGTATCTTAACATCAGGTGTCGCGTTACTGCCACACGGGTCCAAAAGGACTGAGAGTCTTTTTCCACCATCTCTGTCTGATTTTGTGTTTAACCAGAGTCTACAGAGCCTTAACCCAAGTTCCTTGAGATTTGTCCTTCCATCTTTATCCCCAATGCTTGGCATAGCACGAGTCATAAAATATATGCTCAGTAAATGTGTGTTGAATGAATAAGATGAAGGGTTGGGCATGTGGGCACAAAGCAAGGCTATGAGAAAGTAGGTAGGTAGATCGATAAACATAGATATGGATATATAGGTAGAGATCGGAAATACTTTTTTTAAACTTTTTTTTATGTTTATTTATTTATTTTAAGAGAGAGAGAGAGAGAACGGGGAAGGGGCAAAGAGAGGGGGAGAGAAAGAATCCCAAGGAGGCTCCGCACTCAGCGTGCAGCCCGACATGGGGCTTGATCTCACGCACTGTAAGATCATGACATGAGCCAAGTCAAGAGCCAGATGCTCAATCGACTGAGCCACCCAGGTATCCCAGAAATATTTTTTACTATCTCTCAGATTATTCCAGAAAAACAGTTCTAAAGTTTGTGCAACTAGAGGTATGATGATATTTTCTTTTGTTACCTTCACTCAAGACAGTAGATTGTCATCTACTGGTCAGTTTTAACCTTGTTAAATCTACTGATTGTCATCTACTGGTCAGTTTTAACCTTGTTGCCAACGCCATTGCCCAACTAAAAAATTAGGAGGGCCTGTCCTGTCACCTAGAAATTAAACTTCAGGAGGGTCATCTGGGTGGCCCAGTCGGTTAAGCGTCAGACTTCAACTCGGGTCGGGATCTTGCAGTTCGTGAGGTCGAGCCCTGCGTCGGGCTAAGTGCCGACGCATGGAGCCTGGAGCCTGCTTTGGATTCTGTGTCTCCCCCTCTCTCTGCTCATGCTCTGTCTCTCTGTCTCACAATAATAAATAAACGTTACAATTATTTTTTAATTAAAAAAGAAAGAAAGAAATTAAACTTCAGGAACACCTGGGTGTCTCAATCGGTTAAGTGTCAGACTTTGGCTGAGGTCATGATCTCACGGTTCGTGAGTTCAAGCCTTGCGTCGGGCTTTCTGCCATCAGCACAGAGCCCATTTTGGGCCCTCTGTTCCCCTCTCTCTGCCCCTCTCCCGCTGGTTCCTCTCTCTCTCTCTCTCTCTCTCTCAAAATAAATTAATAAACTTAAAAAAAAGAAATTAAACTCAGATTATCAAGAAAATCCAGAAAAGTCTCAGCACTGAAATTCTTTGGCAGAAAAAGGCTAATCTAATGCATAAAGCTAAAGATGTGGAGGAAAGGGCAACATTCTGCGTCATTATAATTATACTAAACAAGCTACTGAGATCGACTCGAGTTTGGCACTTTTTAATCACGATGTTTGAGGGTAGCCAACACATACTTTTAATATTATTCAATTAAAATATTATTAAATTAGGGGCACCTGGGGGCACCTGGGTGGCGCAGTCGGTTAAGCGTCCGACTTCGGCCAGGTCACGATCTCGCGGTCCGTGAGTTCGAGCCCCGCGTAGGGCTCTGGGCTGATGGCTCAGAGCCTGGAGCCTGTTTCCAATTCTGTGTCTCCCTCTCTCTCTGCCCCTCCCCCGTTCATGCTCTGTCTCTCTCTGTCCCAAAAATAAATAAACGTTGAAAAAAAAATTAAAAAAAAAATTTTTTTTAATAAAAAAATAAGGCACCTGGGTAGCTCAGTTGGTTAAGCGTCCCCCTTTGGCTCAGGTCATGATCTCACGGTTCGTGAGTTCGAGCCCTGCCTCGGTCCCAGTGCTAACAACTCAGAGCCAAGCGTCTGCTTCAGATTCTGTGTCTCCCTCCCATCCCGCCCCACCCCAGCTTGTACTCTGTCTCTCTCTCTCTCTCTCTCTCAAAAATAAATAAACGTTAAAAAATAATTAAGAAAAGAAAAAAATAAAAAATTAAATATTATTAAATTAAACACCCATACAAGTCTCCCATACTGTTAATATTATTTCAGAGGGCTCACAATATCACGTCTTCATTTGTTTCTAATTAATACGTTTGAAGGAGTACAGAAACTAATTCATTAAGCTAAGCTCCGCAAAGAAAAATAAACTCTTGTGGGAATCTCGTGCTTTCGTCATTCAGCAACCTTGCAGATCAGAGAGGACATTCGCACGAATAAATACGTCACATTTTTCAGCTTTTGTGCCACTGGCCATGCATGCAACTCCAATCAAAAGTCTAGTGGATCTGTTAAATGTTTCCTTTTGTAATAATCATAAAACTAATTTGCGGCGGAAGAGAAAACGACTTTTCTTTACTCTTCATGCATACACGCCACTGATAACGTTCTTTCTTTTCCTTTACTTAGGAAAAAAAAAAAAAAAAAACCTGAACACTTCGATTATTCCAAAGACTCCCAATATTTTTCCCCATCCCTTACTCCAATGTGGGGGGAAAAAAAAAAAAGTTTAAATCTTCCAGATAGAATTTCTTCAGCTCACTCGAAGAATTCCACCTTCTCAACACCCTTGCATTTAACTTAATGTTTTTCAGATTTCCAAACTCTATTACCACAATGCTAAACAAATAACTATAGTTCAAGGGTCAGGGAGAGGGGCCTACTGGGTGAAAGGTGAACGAGTTGAAAGGACAGGGTTACAGCTTTAAGAAAGAGGCTTAACGGGTTTGAGACCTTTTGCCGCTGGCAACACTCCATTCTTTCTGATTCGGTCTCTTCACCACGAAGGTGTTAACTTTTTAGCTGCTGGGGATTTGAGCTTTATTACGTTTTCTCCTTCCATTTACTTATTAGGTTAGAGGGACCATCACTTCATGGGCAAAACAATATTTTCAGATTTTATGAATTAGCTTGCCTGAGGGGAAAACCCAGTTACGTTTGTAGCCTAAATTTGTTCTCGTATTTATAACCGAATTAATTCTGTAAACACAATTCTTAAGACACGCATTGAACCATTCAGGTTAAACGGGGGTTACTCGTCCCTGCAAAAGACTCCAAACGTGATTCGTTATGCGTCTAGGTACTCGGAAGGAGAGAAAAAGTAAGCCACGCAGATGCTAGGCGGCTCGACGGCGCGTGTGGAGAGACTGGCCGTCATACTGACGTTCTTCTTGTCCTCTTAGTGGCCTCCTCGAGATTTTTGGCGAAGAGGAGAGAAAAGATTTGGCTGAATCTGTTTTCAGGGACTGGACGGCCCGCCTGTGACTGAATGGGATGCGACCAGCTAGTCAACTACAAGGAGGCCGCAGGCTAACCAGGGAAATGGGGAGATGCAGAGATGAGAACTGGGGGTTGCTGAAGCCGGTCATGTGCTCGCTCCCCTATCCATTCACTCCCCAACCGCTGGAGGGACGCCTCCGAACGTGTAAGACACGGTGCCGAGTGCAAAATGTGGCATCCACAAGCGAGAGGGCCCTGGGAGCCAGCCGGAATGCACCTAGGAGGCGGATTTATTTCAGACGGTTGAGTAGAAATGGACTCCAGAGTTCAAAAGGAAGGATCCCTTTTCAAGTTTTGTAAAACAGGGCTGCGCAAGGTATTATTACATGGGCAGTCTCTAGGTTAGGAAGGACGCAGAAAGGAACTGTGTGGGTTCAACTGCGGTGTAGGTGTGGACATCCATGGGTCTGGACACGAGAGGCTTATTAGCTGTTGCTAACCTCTACTTGTGGTTAGACTAAAGGCAGCCGGTGGCCGCTCCCCAGCCTAGATATTCGCGGAGCCACGGCTCAGTTAGACCTCTTAGTCATTCCCACCCACTGGATGCATTTTCCTAATCCGGTGTAATAATGGCAAAGCTTTCTCTCCACCCTCGTGTTCAAATTTTCCTGTGAGTAACCCTAGAAAGACCGAATGATGAGGGTGGGGTCCGTTTTGTCCAGCCAGGTGTTATCTCTCGTGTACTCAGATTTTTAGAGAATATTCTGAGTTATACTTGACATAGCCTGTCTTACTCCCTTTTCTCACTTTACGTGTATATGTTTGCCTGCGTGGTTTTCTCTTTTAAACCATTCCCATTTAGGTATATGAGCTGGTTCAGAGCAGAAACAGTCCTTTGTTGTTGTTATTGTTGTTATTATTTTAGAGAAGGAGTCCTCGAGCCGGGGAGAGGGGCAGGGGGAGAAGGGGAAAGAGAGAGAGAGAGAAGAAGAGAGAGAGAATCTTAAGCAGGGTCCGAGATCACGGTGCAACCTGACACAGGGCTTGATCCCACAACTCTGGGATCATGACTTGAGCCGAAATCAAAAGTTGGACGCTCAACCGACTGAGCCACCCAGGCACCCCCAGGGCAGAAACTGTCTTATTGACCTTTAGATCCTTGAATCTTCGCATATATTAACGAGAAGAGTTCAGTAATTTTAACTGAATGTGCTTCAGACGAAGTCGACCACAACTTTGTAACGGGCTGGATCGCCCGTGATAATTTCCGACTGGCACCGGTCTTATGAGTATTTGCAGAACAAGAATGGAGCGCGGGCCAGGTCTTTCAAATTGAATCAAGCCAAAAAGACAGGTCCACATTCACAAAGTTATTCCAGAACTTTTCCATTCCCAAAAGGTTCACCACGCTCAGCTCGCGCTTAGCTGACATTTGCAGGCTATTATTACTAAAGCCAGAACATGCGTCAATAATGTTGCTGAAGCACTTATCAGAGAGGCCAATCTGGGATCAGACCACAAATCAACAGGGCAAGGAAGGATGCCGTTTTTTTCCCAGCAGTATCTCTTCAAAGTGGCCTGGGACTTGCCTGACAGAGGAACTCCCGACGGTCCTGCATCGGCAGGAACATGTCCAGCGCTTTAAACTTCACGGCTGCAGGGGAAGAAAGAGCTCACTAAGTTTACAAGCAGTCCCTGTATTTGCTCCGAATAATGCTCCTGGAAAAGGCATTGCAGTTCAAAATGATGTCAGGGGAATCTGATTTTCCCATTGCAGCAATGTTTTCATGGACTCTGTGCCTGTCCCAAAGTCTGTTGCTTGATGACTTACAGAAATGACAGCAAACACCACATTTAATTAAATGTGTAACATATTTCAGTGCTTTAAGGTGTAAAACTTTCCAAGGTGTGTGTGCAGGGCCCGTAAACTGGAAGCTGGATGGCAAGTTCTTTGATTTTGATCATGTTGCGTTTCTTTAGGAAAATTCCAGACGAGGAGAAGGGAAACAAGTGGAATTTAAATAAAACATCCAAGCTGCCCTTGGGAGAGATGATGTGCGGGACAAGCAGAAATGAAAGCACAAAGCCACGCCGAAAAAAAATGACCAAGACGCTGGGTACTATGGCTGCTGAGGACAAGACACGTGTGCACCGGCGTGGTGAGGTTGGGCACAGAGTGTTGCCTATGTGAGTCACAGTCTTGAGCTTAAGGGAGCCATAAATGGAAATATAAAACATGAGCCATGAGAAATCTAGCTTCTCAAAGTCTGAACAGCAAGAGCAAGTGAGGGAAGGAAGGAAGGAAGGAAGGAAGGAAGGAAGGAAGGGAAGGAGGAAGGAAGGAAGGAAGGGAGGGAGGGAGGAAGGGAAGAAGGAAGAAAGGGAGGGAGGGAGGAAGGGAGGAAGGATGGGAGGGAGGGAGGGAGGGAGGAAGGAAGGGAGGGAGGGAGGAAGGAAGGGAGGGAGGGACAGAGGAAGGAAGGGAGAGATGGAGGAAGGGAGGAAGGAAGGAAGGAAGGAAGGAAGGAAGGAAGGAAGGAAAGAAGGAAGGAAGGAAGGAAGGAAGGGAGAGAGGGAAGAAGGGAGGAAGGAAAGGAGGGAGGGAGGAAGGAAAGGGGGAGAGAGAGAGAGAGATTGATTAAAAGGCCCTCTAGATTAATATACCAGATTTACTGCCTCCTCAAGGATCGTTTTGCTAGTATTTCAAAGGCAAGAGGTAAATGACATGTGGACAGAGCAGAGAGGTGTCAGTTACGTTTCTGTCAAGCCGTGTGTATTTTCAGAGTGTTCCTTACACGTGGCGAGTACAATGAGGCAGAAAGGACTTTTAAGTTTTATATCTATTAGTAAACAAAACTAAATAGGCGGTAAAAGAAATTCTTTGCAAATACAAAGGCAGTTGAGCAGTAACTTACCTCCCCCTTCCTCCCCCATGTAGTTTTAAAAGAGTGAAGATTCAGAAGAGGAAGAATCCAATGAACGTTTCCCATAGACTTCGATTGGATCAGGATGTGAAGAAAGAGGAGGAGGAAGAGGAGGGAGAGGAGAAGTGGAAGAAGAAGGCAGTCAAAAGCATCCTTTTTTTAGGCGAGGTTGAAAAATCAGTACTCGTCAAAATTCTTTGCAATACGTCTTCCCATTAAAGAAGCAGAATCCCCAATTCTAAACCCTATAAGGAGCAAACACTCAGACACAGACACAAATCCTATGACTTGAAATTATTTCATTGAGAATACATCCCACCTTCCGGTTTAACCCAGGCGTGCACGCGTCGGCACACATACGTGTACCTGTGCATGTGCGATCTCTCCTCTTCTCACTAGTTTCTTTCTAGTCATTCGAGAAGGAGCAAAGATTCCTGTGTGAACGTGGTTCAATTTCTAAATCCAGAAGACCCAATCTGGGGATGACAATCCAGGGTCTTCTACCAGCATAAAGAAGATGAAATCCAGGTGGTTCTGACAAAAGCATAGACGAGAGCACTTTCTTCTTCCTCCTGGACACACAGCTCATCCACATTTCTCTACCCCCGTCAACGACAGGGGCGGACATCAGACCGCAAGGCCACTGAAGGAGCTTCCGCACGGTGATGCGAACCTCCTCCAGGCTCTCCGGAACAATCTTCACGCCCGTGTCTCCTCCTGCAGCCACCATGGTAGCCACAGGCTGAAGAAGTTGGAGCCACAAGACGGAAGGAACCTGGGCCTCTGGCTTACTTCTCGGATGACACCATCTTGGAGAAACACCCACTTGGAATATATGTGCTTGGGAAATAACATCGATTGTCTGAAGCCATCGACACGTGGGAGAGAGATTTACAGCCGTCATCGTCACCTTAAGCAAGAGAGCTCTCCCACTCTCCTCCTCACCTGTTCCCACTTTGGTACCACCCAAGGGCTTGAGTCCCAGGGACATCTGAATCTGAACGACTCTAGACGCCGCAGTCTCCCGGTGTTATAAGAATCGCCAGGTACTCACCTTGGTGACCGGTATCTGTCACATTGCACAAAGGGAAATAACTTTCTTAAATCTCTGCTCTGGGAGTGCGTGGGTGACCGAGTGGGTTAAGCCTCTGACCCTTGACTTCGGCTCAAGCCATGATCTCGAAGTTCGTGAGTTCGAGCCCTGAGTCAGGCTCCACACCGATGGCGCACAGCCTGCCTGGGGTTCTTTCTGTCCCCCTCTCTGCCCCTCCCTCCACCGCTCATGCTGTCTCTCTCAAAATAAATAAATACAACAAACATTCAAAATAATAATAAAAATTTTAAAAATAACACAAATAAAAATAAAGTCCCTGCTCCGTTCCAGTCACTTTCAGAGTCTTCCCAAGATCCTCTTGATTCTCATGTTAAGATCAGTGCGGCGAGGTGAAGAAAGGCAAAGGCTCGCGTCCTGGCAAATCTCTAGGACACACGATTCACACAGATTCACATATGAACGAGCCTCTCTCAATTTGCTCAGGGCGCGACTTACACAAACCCAACGTAAATCGATAGGCAGCATCCAGAGAAAATCAATTTCTTCCTCATGATATCTTTCCAGGCTTTGGTTCCTGACACAACTTTCTCTGCCTTTTATTTCATGGAATTTCTCACTCCTTGGAAGTTGCAATCGCTTTAATGAGCTTTGGGGCACAATCTTCTTCCCATATAGAGACTGTTTACCACTGATGCCACTTTAAAAGCCTATAATTCACTGGGAAATGGGATTTCCCAGTATTCCAGCCATAAAAAGAATTTTCTCTTTCTCCAAAGCAAAGATTTAATTAGGGGGGTTATTAATAACTCTGATATAATCTAATAATGATCTGTTAAAGGCAGCAAAGCTTGTAGGAGAAAACCACAATGATTTTTTTTTTTTTTAGAGAGAGAGAGAGAGAGCACACAGGTGCGGTGGAGGGTCAGAGAGAGACGGGGGGGGGGGCGGAGAGAGAGAGAGAGAGAGAGAGAGAGAGAGAGAGAGAGAGAATCTTAAGCAGACTCCACCTCAGCTCTGAGCCGGATGTGCTGCTCAATCTCACGAGCCATGAGATCATGACCCAGGCTGAAATCAAGAATCGGACAGTCGACTGACTGAGCCACCCAGGCACCCCAGCACAGCGAAATTTTTAAAAGCAAACTTGTCCCCATTCAATTATCAAAAACATGAACGACACACACCAAGGCACGACAGATCCGTGTTACGTCACCTCATGTTCTGAGACAACCGACTTTCCGACGGTCCTGTGCAGACTTGGCCCACTACTAAATTTCTGGAAACGTTCCCATTGGTCATAATTACCCTCAGGGCATTCTGGCCATGCCCCCATTTGCAACGAATTGGGAGTTTATGGGGAGAGGGGCGTGGGAATCTATCCACATCAAAAAAATAAATAAAGGGGCGCCTGGGTGGCTCAGTCGGTTGGGCGGCCGACTTCGGCTCAGGTCTTGATCTCGCGGTCCATGAGTTCGAGTCCCTTGTCGGGCTCTGTGCTGACAGCTCGGAGTCAGGAGCCTGTTTCAGATTCTGTGTCTCTCTCTCTCTGACCCTCCCCCGTTCATGCTCTGTCTCTCTCTGTCTCAAAAATAAATAAACATTAAAAAAATGTTTTTTAATAAATAAATAAATAAATAAATAAAACCTGTCAGGTTAGCGTTTTGTTCTAGGCACTCCACAAACATTTTCTATATCCCAACATCAGTCGAAAGGTTCTAATGATTTTTTTTTTCATTGCCATGATTAGGAAGGTACAGTTAAACAGAACCCCACTAAGTGAGGCTGTGAGCCATAAAAGTCTCCAAAAGTGTCGTCGGACTGGGCCTCCTACAGATGGGAAGCATCAGGCACCAGCGGCTCCCAGTGAGACCCTTCAGCACCACGCACAGCTGTGGGAGATTGAAAAAGTGACAGGTTTCTCGACAGCAATCTGGAAAATGTATAATCTGTCCTCGGAGATCACTAGAAAGAACTGGAAGGATCACCAAGGCTTCCGCTAGGTAAAGAAGTCCTCAGTGTTGAATGATAGAGGAAAAAAACTAAATGCACGGGGAAGATTAAGTGATCATTCTATTTGCGGAGGACAAAGCAGGCTTTACATCAAATTCTCATTTATGTGGGTCATAAAGCAAGTACGATACGGCAATGTTTCTTTGGCCTCTGCTTTGTTAACTACCTGGCGAAATTGGGAACATTTACTGAACACTTACTCAGCATCCAACACTACCGTGGGCACTGGGCAATCGTTATTTGAATTCATATCAGTCAAACAAATGATATTTATTGAGAAGCTACTATGAGGGAGGTAGATAAAAGCTTGTCGGCATAACGGGGGGAATCAGATACGCAAGGGCACACACAGGGAAAAAATACAAATTGATAGGTTATCGAGTGATAATGACAGTGGACACAGAGAGTGGGATCTGGAAGGATGGGCTGGCCAGTCTAGGGAACCTTCTACACTGGAGAACCCTAGGAGGAAAATTAAGTAAGCTGCAGTGAGCATGCAATTGGGCAAGTACCTCTGGAAGGCTAAAATAATTATGGAAGGTCAGGACAGAGAGCAAAGGCCAGTGCTGCTTACTATGAGTCCCGCTTTCACATCTATTTATCTATACAAGCAAAGCCCGACCTCAAATTTCCACTCTAAAAAAAAAAAATTTAATGTTTATTTTAGTTTTGAGAAAGAGAGAGAGAGGGAGAGAGAGAGAGCCTGTGAGTGGGGGAGGGGCAGAGAGAGAGGGAGACACAGAATCGGAAGCAGGCTCCTGGCTCAGAGCTGTCAGCACAGAGCCCGATTCGGGGCTCGAACCCATGACCCACGAGATCATGACCTGAGCCGAAGTTGGACGCTTGACAGAATGAGCCACCCAGTTGCCCCTCGACTTTTCATGCTGTTCCCATTTTCACACACACATACGATATTGACCATATAAAAAATATTACTTTTTGGAGATATGTTAATTTTAACCCTCCTCCTCCAAAGAAAACCAGAATTCGTTTTGTTTTCCACATTTGGCTATGTACCAAAATAAAACTAATCATATCATTGTCCATTTCCCTCCTTATTGTTTGCCTCCATAAACTCAAGTACGTATCCGGAAATCTTCAATTAAAAAAAATATATCCAGGGACCCCAGAGTGGCTCAGTCGATTAAGCTTCCAACTTCGGCTCAGGTCATGATCTCATGGCTGGTGAGTTCAATCAAGCATCGTATCGGGCTCTGTGCTGACAGCTTAGAGGCTGGACCTGCTTCACATTCTGTCTCTGTCTCTGTCTGTCTGTCTCTCTCTGCCCCTCCCCTGCTCATTCACTGTCTCTCTCTCTCTCTCAAATATAAACAAACATTGAAAAAAATTTTAATATATCTAGGGGCGCCTGGGTGGCTCAGTCAGTTAAACATTTGACTCTTGACTTCGGCTCAGGTCGTAATCTCATAGTTCATGAGTTCAAGCCCCAAGTCTAGCTCTGCACAGAGCATAAAGGTTGCTTGGGAGTCTCTCTCTCTCTCTCTCAAAATAAATAAACATTAAATAAATAAATATATATATACACACACATTTATATATATAACATAATGTACATGTATATATTTATATATACACAGTGTTTTCTGAAATGACCAGGTATCCGGTGCCCTAATAACACTTTTACTTTGTGAGCTAGCTTGTCATATCAGGATTCTTTTTGTTTGTTTTTGTTTTGTGGTTTGTTGTTCCTGTTTTTTTATTTCACTTAGATGTCTTTGTAAGCTGGCATGGGAATGACATCTCAGACATGATTTTATATATATATATATATATATATAGACACACACACATACACACACATATATATGTATATATATAATTATATATATATGCACTAATTATATATATATGCACTAATTATATATAGATAGACACACACACATATACACACATATATGTATATATATAATTATATATATATGCACTAATTATATATATATGCACTAATTATATATATATATGCACTAATTATATATAGATAGACACACACACATATACACACACATATGTATATATATAATTATATATATATGCACTAATTATATATATATATAGACACACACATATACACACATATATATGTATATATGTGTGTGTCTATATATATATATATATATATATATATATATAAAATTCGTGCATAGGGGTGTCCTCCATAAATACACTGCCTATATGTGACTGAATTTCTAATTTGTTGAAAGTGAAAACTCTTACCCTGAAGGATCATTATTACAATTTCCCTGGAAGAATAAAATACCGCCAAGCAGCATACCTCAGGGAATAAATATACATCATACTTTCATGAAATTTGCACACAATCCGGGTCAGGTGGTTAATGAAGCCATAAACTATACTATGTCTGAAGTACTAAACATTACCTTATTCAGTTGGCCTCGGCGGTGTTAAGAGAGCGGAAGATGTTTATTGCCAGAAGCTACCCTTCTCGCCTGGCGAGGCCCGTTGATAGCCAGCTCTTTGTAAATAAACATATAACCTTTGCAAAGGTAATTTAAGGCCGTGCCTTAAAGAAGATGGTAAGGTGCACGGGGAGGGAGAGCGAAAATAAAAAATCGCATGAATAAAGTCGAAGGCTGCAGGCTAGGGTGGTTATTAAGTCCCAAGCTGTTTTTCCTTCACTTTTCCTCACCACCGAAATAAAAACAATTATTGCTATGATGCTCTAAAATTAGAACACATTTGTCGTTTTTAAAGGCAGCCACAACTGAACTTGAGCTCAGCAGTAAAAGCGGAGGCAAAGCAAACAGTTGTGCCCGGGGCCTGCCCTCTCGGAGCTTGGCACCAGCCGGGGAGGAGAGCATCACCCCCGGGGTGTGGGTTTAAGCGCAGGGGCCCTGGCGGAAGAGGCATCGTAAAAGGGATTTAAGAAATCCCCATCGGCCGGGGCTACAGAGCGCATCACCACCCCACAGAGAGCGCCCCTAAACCGCCCTGTGCGGGGATTGGCTGCAGCCCCACCAGAAAGGTAAGCTTTATTATTCCATATGGCCAAGCTTCATGGAATGTGCTGGTGTGTTCCAGAAAGCCGGGGGTCGTTAAACAGGATTCCTCCCCGCCCTCTTCTACTCTACTACTTCTCTGCTGCGCAGAGAGAGATTTGCCTAAGTGATCAATTATTAATGACCCAAAGCCTCCGCCTTCCTTTGGCTAAGAGGAAAAAGTTCAAATTTGTGACTCCGGGTTCGATTATCAGAGCGTGTTGGCCAAAGGAGGCTTTTATTCAGAAAATGCGAGTGTTTCCACCTCCCCCAGCCCACATTTTCCTCAACTTATTTAGACATCACTGCCAAAAAAGGTTTGGCCGGTCCCCTTAATTACTGAGATAATTGCCTTAATTCTCTCTTCACTTTGCTAATGTAGCTCTGGTTTTGAATCTTATGTTTTATCCATTAGATCATTGTAATTGGAAAAAAAAAAAAAAAAAAACCTAGGTTATGACCCAGTGAATCCTAGCCTAGGCTTTTTAAACAATGTGGCGAAGGGTAGAGATTTAGATACACGGAGGATATAGATAGATAGAGATATAGATATACATAGATATAAAGTTATGTAAGATTTATATAAAATATAGAAGCGTATATATTTTCCATGTATATTCACTCATATACATGAAGTGAAAACAGATTTCCAAGGGAGAAATATTCTCACACATATGCAAGCTCAAATTTTGAAACGGCTTTAAATAAGGAAATTAGTTCTCTGTTATGTAAATATTTGATTGCACTTACAAATAATCTAGTGTTCCACCGCGAATCTGGTTTTTTTCAAAAAAAAACAAAAAACAGCTAAGACTGAGGGATGTGGGATATGGGAAACCGAGAGCTCTGATTCAGCCCGAGCTGTTCTGCACAGATCCTTGGGTTCCAAGCCTTCCACGCCAGCGAACACTCATTCCCTCTCCTGCCTCCTGCCATCACGAGGTGAAGGGCGAGTTCCAGCCAGAAAAGCGAGACAAGGATTGTCCTCTCTTCCATCGGCCCACAGGCCGCCTCTGGTTTTCAGGACAAAGACACAAACTGCTGGCTTTTAGTGCGGACCCCGTGGCAATTCCGAGAGAAGACCTGGCTCTCGTTTTAATGCTATTGTAAAATGTCTAGAGATGCTTAGCTATAAGGCACCATAAAAGTTTAAGATATTATTGTTAAAAGGACAGAGCAAAGCTATTCATGGCAAAAGGTTCAGCCGAGTGCGGAGACACAGGGGCTGGAAAAAAGTGTGAGGAGAATCCAGGAGGGCTATTTGTGGCTGGTCGTGTTGTTTTGATTTTCATTTTCAAGTCTTTATGTCAACAGTTTTACGGGGCACAGTTGTTTGAGGTGCTACAGATGGGGACTTCACGTCAGCTTTGCTTTGTTCGAGAGAGGTTGGAGTTCGGCTGAACTGAAGAGTGTAAAAATATACATTCAGAGCAATCAAAGAAAGCCAGATGAATTCATTAACCCACGGAGAAAACCTCTTGTTCCTAATTCTGGCCCTGAATCCTTTTCTAACTTTGCTTCAGTCGGGGGAAGTGCTGTTTTGGTGGCTAGAGATGCTTCTGTTTTTATCACAGTTTTGTCCAATACCTCTGGAACGCGTCCACGTCCGTTTTCTGGACGATGGACTCGCATCCCGAAGCCACCGGAAACGAGGAGCTGTATTGTAATTTTCAGTATCATTCCCTCAACAGACACTCGCTGAATATGTTCTACCTGTAGGCACTGGACCGTCTTCTGAGGACAAAGCCCTGAGTAAAAGTGAACGTGGCGTCTGCCCTCATGCAGTTGAAATCAAGCCAGCGAAACACACATCCATCGCATCAGCACGCAGCAAAACAGAAAATTCTGACTGACGCAGGTGCTGTGGAGAAATACAAGGAGCTGTGAGCGTTTAAAGTAGGGGATAGGATCAAGCCAAAGAAAGATGTCCCAAGAAATAGTAAAAGCAATACGTATTGAAAACTCACTACGAACTATGGTTCAGAGCACTTAGACGTATTTTTTTTCTCTTCAGCCACATGAGACAGGGATCGTCTATCATTATTCCCACTCTAGAGATGAGAAGGCTGAGGCAGAGACTCTCGAGTCGAGAGCTGAACTTGGGATGCGCTCAGCCAAGATAGGCAAGGTTATGCTCTGCTACCAAGAATCCCCCAAATATGAAAGTGTACTGCTTGCCTCGATATTTCAGGAGGGGAGAATAATCCAGACGTAGGTGTCATCGTATGCGAAGACCTTGCTCGTGCATGGAGCCTGGACAGGATTGCAAAGCAGGGTGGACGACAGGTCTGGAGCAGACCAGGAGCAGACCTGGAGACCGGCAGGTAGGAGCTAGACCACTCAGAGTGCATCCTGTAGAGCGGACTTAGCAAGTATCCACTAAATAGTCAAGAATGCCAGATCTCATTCCAGACACTTCATTCAACACAGCCTTCCATCCTCCCGAGCCCTCTCTTTTCCTTCTTTTGTTTGCTTTTTAATCTCTTTTACTTGCTTCTTTATTTTTGAGAGAGAGGCAGAGCGCAAGCGGAGGAGGAGCAGAGAGAGAGGGAGACACAGAATCCGAAGCAGGATCCAGGCTCCGAGCTGTCAGCACAGCTCGAACTCCTGAACCGTGAGATCATGACCTGAGCTCAAGTCGGACGCTCAACCGACTGGGCCACCCAGGCGCCCCGCCCTCTCTTTTCACTTGAGATGTTTATTTTGTACTTATTGAGCAGGCACTTTTAGACCTAAGTATACCAGTTTTGATCATCTGTCGTGCTTGGGCGTGTATGCGTGGATATATACTCAAAATCAACGAGTTCCGGAATGCTAACACTTCTTACGTTCTGAGCCAGGCTCTGCTGAATCAGTGTTTTACTCCAAATTGTGGATGTCAATGTCTGAGGTTTTTTGTTTGTCTGTTTGTTTGTTTTTAAATTATTTATTTATTTCGAGAGAGACAGAGACAGCATGAGTGGGGGAGAGGCAGAGAGGGAGAGGGAGAGGGAGAGAGAATCCCAAGCAGGCTCCATGCTGCCAGTGCAGAGCCTGATGCAGGGCTTCAGCTCATGAAACCAGGAGATCATGACTTGAGCCAAAACCAAGAGTCAGGCGCTTAACCAGCTGAGCCACCCAGGCATCTCAAGATGCCATCTGTTGTAAAACACAGTCTGATTTCAAGACTATTGAAACGTGGGGAGATATTGGAATTGAATAATATGCTAGTAGTATTTACTGAGTCCTTACTTGGGCCAGATATCGAATTAATCGTCGCATACTAACTCATTTCAACTTTGTAACAAGCCCAGTTAGGTGTTATTTCTGTCCCCACCGGGCAGAGGAGGAAACAGAAGTTAACGCCTTATCAGAATCGTGGATCTGGGTGTAAACCCATGATCTGCACCTGACACCTCTAGTTCTGAAACATTACAGTAATTGTAAGCCATTTACTGGTGGCAAAGTGAAACTCGAGGCTACTGAGGGCGTTTGTCTACTCTAATTGGAGAAGACCGGGGATATTGCTCAATGTTTTTTTTGTTTGTTTGTTTGTTTGTTTGTTTGTTTGACTTGATCAACATAGATGCAATCCAAATCTATGTTTATATATAATGTCACCTACATTTCAGATCTGGATTCTAAACGCTCCCCAGAAGGAGCATTTGAGCCGGTAAAATATGGTTGACTTTTCTCGGTGGGAGTTGTTGCAATGGTGATACCGAATTAGAGAAGGACAAATACCCTTCTCATTGCTGTCAGGGAGCCCACCTTGGTCTGAACCCCAAGAGCACACTCCCCAGCCGTTCATTTTCAGAAGGGGAAGAACGTAGCTTGCCCAGATGTGGCTCTTCTGTGAATTCCTCCTGTCTCAGAATCACCTATGTTCGATCCACCTGTGTCCAGTCTCCAGCAAGCTGTCCTTTCCGGGCACGTCTGTTCTTCCGTCTGGGTCAAGTGTAAAAGACAGTGAGGAGGTTCAGGCAATCCAGGATACGCTCGTAAGAGTCTTGGACAGTTCGTGTTACTGCACAAATCCAGATGATCGCTCACGTTCCTATGAAATGAGTACTTACACCCTTCGGTTAATCCGTATTTCTCTGATTCGATCCTGATGACAAGGGGAAATTACCCGGTGAGAAAAGCCTAGTGAAAAAGTGAAAAAACACAGTTTTTCTACTTCCCTGTCAGACCCCGCAGGAACCTGATGAGTTCAATCTCAAACCAAAGGTGAGACTTTTAAGCTCAGATTCCATTTCCTTTTCAGCCCAAATCTGACATTCTTCTGCAGATAAAAATAAGGTTTTAAAGAACAGCATTGGGTTTTTTTTGGACACCGAAAATGTTTTATTAAAAAAAAAAAAAGTTCAATGAGTTCAGTTTAAATGAATCAGAAACATATGGGTCAAATTTTCCTTAATATACACTTGGGCTTAAAAATTAAGGGAAAAGTACTAGGGGAAAAAAAAAAAACTCTCTCTCGTTGTGCTGAAATGAGAACATTTGGAAAGAAATTGCCAACATTTGACAAGTTTAAAGTATAGCCAATTTCACCCATCTCTTGGTGACAAAAGCCTGGGGACCATACTGTCATCATTAGGGCAAGGGTAGGGCGTCATGATGGAGGATGTTGGAGAAATACTTTTTTTTTTTTTTTCCTTCCAGAACTTGAACTCCTGTATGTACACGCAATTATTTCATTCTGGAGCAAAAGGATAGAGACATACTCTAAAAACATTCTGACTTGGCTTCTCATGGTATATTAAAAGCATACCATAGAGGCACAGACTCAAAGTTTGGAGGTTTAACCCCAGGGAGAGAAAATTATGGTTCTCTCCATTTATCCCTGAACCCTGCAGCTGGTAACAGTGTCCTCTGTTAGTAATTACACTGAACAGATGAGGGACTTTTTAATTTTTTTTTTTTTTTATTTTGACCTGCAGTTAAACAAAATTTGCTTGTTTTATTTTTGGTTAAAAAATGATGAGGCAGCACCAACCCCAATTTCACCCCAGAGCTGTTGATTTTCCCCCTCCTTCCTAATTTGTTTCAGACTATGAGTGCAGAGTCCCTTTTTTAGTGGGAAACATTTGCTGCCAAGACCTTCAGGGGATTTATCTGCAGTTTATTTTGTTAACTACGAGTTTCAGATTGTTGCGAGTTTTTTTGTTTTTGTTTTGTTTTGTTTTGTTTTGTTTCTTTTGCTCGTTTCGAACGTGGCAACGGGAAAGTTCACCTTCTGCTTTGGGGAACCAAATGCACAGCGAGAGAAAAAGAAGCGTGGGTCTAAAGTCATCCCAAAGTGTCACCCACGGCCTCCAGCCAATGGTAGCTATAAAGAGCGATAACGAAATAATACAAATGAATTCACTGTCTTAAAAGGTCTCGAGTATAGTGTGGGCTCCACTCTCTCACCCTTCCCCTTGTAATTCAAATTTAACACTAATAAACGAGAGGAACTAAAGATAATTGGCTAGAATCAAGCATTACATCTGGGGCATTTCACAAGCTGGCCCCAGCCAGGCAACGGCAACCCAGTGCAGTTTAAACTTCTGCGTTCAGAACAAAAAACAATGGTTCATGAGGTGGAAAGAATGTTGTACAAACACCCCATCGCCCTGGCTGGTATTTATAAAGTTTTGGCAAAATTTCATAACAAATTTTAAAATAATGTGAAAGTGCCCTGTTTCCGGTTTCTACCCCGCACCATGCCTGTCTTGAGGATGTTGTGGTTCAGGGCAAGGGGCCAAGGATTTTGCCTGGCAACCAGAATGGAACAGACAGGCGCTAATAATCTGCACGTTTGAACAGGGCTTTCTTATTTTACGTTTCGAGCAGCGTTCGTATATATCCTTCCACAGGCTGAGGTCCTCCTCCCCAGCCTGGTGGACCAGGCTGCTTTTATTTTCTTGATGGGGAAACCAAATTAAGAGAGATGAGGGGCACACTTAACGAGGATTACTGGTGGAATGTAAACCCACTTTTCCAACCCTTCAGCCAAAGAAGTGTTCATTGAGATTCAAATGTGGGATAACTACCCCCGGTCCTCTTTTTCACCCTCTTTCCTCTCTCCTCTGTAGGGCTTCCCTCCCCACAATCACAGGGGAGTCCGTGCGTGGTCCCAAGAGCACCACTAGAATCAGGCAGAACCTACCAGCTATGCCGCAGCGAGCAATTCATCTGAGGCCGACCCACTGTTCGGTAGGCACTGGAAGCACTAAATTCACCGATCGGTATTTTTTGCAAAAACAGAACAGCAATTTAATTTGCAAAAACAGAAAAGCAGTTTAATTTGAAGGCCAGTGTGGGGGCGCCTGGGTGGCTCAGTTGGGGAAGCGTGGGATTACTTGATGTCAGCTCAGGTCATGATCTCACAGTTCGTGAGTTCGAGCCCTGCACCTGGCTCTGCCCCGACAGCGTGCTCAGAGCCTGCCTGGGATTCTCTGTCTCTCTCTGCCCATTCCTCCCTCCCTCTCTCTCTCTCAAAATAAATACATAAACACCTTTTAAAGGCCAATGTGAAAAATTCAGGCTATTGGCATTTTTTGCCGCTGTCCCTAAAATTCGAAGGATGCGAGCCACCCTATAAAATGTAGCCAAACATATATCTTCTTTTCCGACACATATTTTATCCATGAAAATGTGCGCTCTGCCCATTTGGTGAACAGCAATGCATCCGAAGGAAGCACAGCGTACTGGAAAGAAAAAAGGGCTTTGAGGCAAGGAAAGCCTGGGGTAGTATCTATTTCTATCATTTCAGAGTTATGTGACTTTGAGCGTGTTATTTTACCTCACTGAAACTTAGTGTCTTCTATAAAACCGTCCCTTTCATCTGGGAGGATTTTTAGGAGGATGACACTCGACCACGTATGTGACACATCCGCAAAACGGTAGCCTCTTTGTCAAATACGGTACAGGACGTTTTTAACTCACTGATGTTCCAGCAGCTTATTCTCCAGCTTTGGTTTTCCAGATGGAGTTCTGGCCTGTAACTGTATCTGTGGGACCGGCTTGTGACCACAGTAACGATGGTGTAATGTGCACGGGATGAAATGGCACGGTGTTAGATGATGCTGTGACACAGGTGGTTTTTTTGTTTGTTTTTGCTTTGTTTGCTTTTGTGTTTCCTACTGGAGACCTGCCCACCCACTGGTGGGTTATGGTGAGGATGGAGTGGAGGGGGGGGGGGGGGGGGGGGAAGGGAAGCGTGTGAAAAAAGGACTACTTAATTCTTTAAATATATTATTTCATTTAATTCTTTCAACAACCTGAAGTGCAGAATTAAGCAATTATATAATTAGCCAGCGAATAGATCAGCTATTTGTATACCCAAACTCAGTAATTAGGACTGAAAACATTATTAACTGAGTTTGTAAATGAACCCTTCAGGTATTTACCTTAACTCTGCTTCTTTTTCTTCACCGTAAATTATCAGGCTAGGATAATTTATTCGGTTAACTTAATTGGCATTAGAGCTCAACCAGATAATTCAGATCTAAATTATTCACATTATCTTTCAAATTATCCCGACATTCAAAGAATATTCCCACTTCTGTTCGCCTTTATGTGTGGGGTTTTGCCTACAATGAGACAACCTACGTACCATAAAACCCTGAGTATACGCTCTGCCTGGTTGATCTCATCTTGGGATCAAAAGGAGGCAAAGCGAAGTTTTCTAAAGTTTTAAAAACTAGAGCAGTGGCCTTTTTGAGTGATATGCAATGTCAGACATTTCAGGGCTTTGAGCCGAAGGACTTTCTGTAGGTTCAGATGTAGGATTATTCCAGGATCCTAAAAAACTGAGAACTTTAGTAAAAAGTATTTTGCAGTTATATTGAAAATTAGGGTAGGTGTGTGTATATTTAAGAATGAAGGGGCATCCACCTAAAATATAAAAAGAGTCTTTTGTTTTTAGATGACATTGCAAATTTAAGGTTTCATTTAAAGCTAAGTATCATAGGGGCGCCTGGGTGGCTCAGTCAGTTAACCGTCCGACTTCAGCTCAGGTCATGATCTCACGGTTCGCGAGTTCGAGTCCCGCGTCGGGCTCTGTGCTGACAGCTCAGAGCCTGGAGTCTGCTTCAGATTCTGTGTCTCCATCTTTCCCAGCCCCTTCCCTGCTCACTCGCTCTCTTTCTCTCTCTCTTTCAAAAATAAATAACCATGAAAAAAATTTAAAGCTAAGTGTAGTAATACAATTATAGAAGAGAAAAAAGAAAGTAGATATAAAGCAATAAAAATTTAAGTAATTCCCTATAGACTCATCGTCATTATGTTCTATTCCCCCACCAAATCCTTGAATTATATGTTTAGATATTTTGTTCATTCTTGACATATACTGCATTTAATAGAAAAGTAATAGGTACATGGATATTAATACTCCCCTGGACTGGAAAACATGTCATAGAAAATCAAAATACATTCATAAATACAATGGGGATGTTGTATATATGGTATCCTTCAACCACTGGGTATAACCGTAATCAAAGCCGGGAAGACCCAACAAACATGTCTTATGCAAAATAAAAGTGCGATTTCCTGCTATCTTAATAGCGTTACTCAGTTTCAGAATCATAGAAATTTGGGACTTAGGACAACCCTTTGCCATTTTGAAGTTGTGGTTATGAGTATTTCCAAGTCAGACCTACTTTCTAGATTCAAATTTAAGCATCTGTGGACCACCTGGCTTCAGTACCCACTTAACTTGAGATAGGAGGTGATTTCTTCTAGAAGCATGCAATCACAGTGGTTCCCCCAGAACATAGCAAGTACAAGCCACAAAGTGGTAGAAACTGGGCCAAGAATTTAACACAGAGTTGCTATGTTTTCTCCTCTTCCCCTCGCTGTATTATTCTTACAACGTTGAACCACTGAAGGTTGAGGATAAAGGAATTCCAGACCTACCCGTTTTAACTTGTTGTAAATTGGATCAGTTCAGCCAAATTTTCTTACATGCAAGAACAGATGGTATGATATTTTATCATAAAATGACTTTTCCTTTGCTTTACGGTAAAAAAAAATAAAATAAAAATCCAACCCCAAATGACAGTATATTTTTCACAGACCTGTGGCCTGTTATAATCTGAGTTTATTTCAGCTCCCTGACCTAATGTGTGGTTGAGTATGGCTTCTTTCGTGCCTGCAGATGTACAAAATGAAAAAAGTTCTTTTGCGAATGGAAATCTCTTTTTTCTGCTTATGCAATAGATGGGTGTTTAAGAAGAGGGAAAAATGACACGTTTGTCATCCAGGTTCCATTTGTTCAGATAATGGACTCACTACTTTACTCATCGGGACATTGCTGTCTCGTTTCAAAATTAATTATAGAACATACTCAAATGTGTACCTCTGCCTGTGTGTACACAAAGTGGACATTTGAAGAAATCACTTGAATATTTCAGGCAAAAAAAAAATACTTTATTTAAAACATGTAATTGATTAAGGGAAAGGTAGAGAATTTTGTTTGAATTATTAAGAGAAATGCGTGCTGTTAATTTCGTTTTTGTGTGAGTAGAGTCATCTTTTAAATAATTCATGCTTCCTTATGACCAGGTTTTCTTCCTTTGCTCGTATGTACTTTGCAGATGATTATAGATTCTGAAACTACAACACGTGACCAGGAAGAATGAAGGCTCATTCAATGAATTTCATGATATCCCAGTATTTTTTTTTTTCTTCCCTCACAAGATATGTTCTCTCTCTCAGCCTGGATCCCATGCTGTGCCCCCAAATTGGTAGAATTTAAAGAAATTCGGGATTTGGGGGTTGGCTGGATGTGTGTGTGTTTCTTGTCTTCCCTCTGAGAAATGGAGAAGTTAGTTTCCCTTTCTTTTTCACATCTAGTTTCCTTAGAAGGGACTAGAAGCTATTGCCGTGTGAAAGTTTGGACTTAGGGATGAGAAAGTGAAGCCAAATACAGATACCCATCTAGCATGCATTCCTTTACAACTCGTGCTAATTGGCAATTTTGGGTGGTCTTGGTAGAGAGACTAATAATTGAACGGGAAAGAAGTCACAATTCCCGAAATGGACCTACTAGTCCCTGAGCAGCGTCATCGTAACAAGAATGTACTGGAATGTTCAGCTAATTTCCTCTATAGACCTACTGCTGGGGTAAAGAGGGGATTCGAGCTTTGCTCTTGGGGTGCCGCCTGTCACCAGCACCAAATTTAGTCCCAAGACACCGGAGGAAACTATGTCAGGCCTATCTTGCAGCATCTTTCTGATTCACAGCCGAATCACAATGTCCCATGAAGGGTTTGCAATAAAGAGTGATATGTTAGGGAAATTAAATCATGAATTAGAGCTGTTAATTACACACACGTTGGTTTAAAGCTGAAACAAATGCTTCTATCTGCCCTTTGTTGCACATTTTACATGCCTGCCTGTTCCTCCGCCGCTGGTGCTCGGTCTGTTTCTCTCTGATCTCCCGCCCCTAACACCTTCGCTACCCAATTCCAAGCGCTAACACAAATGTAAAATGTAAATTGCGGCCTAGATTGTTGCTACCGGAGTGTGGAGAGAGACTCCGGGTTCCGTAACAGCCTAGACGTACGGAGGATCGACTTCTGCATCCTTGTGTGTTGACAAACTCTTCTCTTCTCCATCACTTTCCCCTTCGGTTCCTCATCCAGTTTTGTTCTTGGCCAATCGCATACATTTCCCCTACTAATTCACATGCGTTTTTTTTCTTGGCAGGGAAGAGACCGCCTCTGCGCTTGAGACCTCCAAGCCAACTTACTTCGCACTGAAATTTCCTTCTTCTTTTGCTTCTCATTATAAAGGCTGACGCATAATTTAACCAACGTTTTCCTCCAGCGGCGATCAGTTCTGTCTTGCTGGGTCATCCCCAAATTGCAAAGGCACGACTGACGGCCATAATGCGCTTTCACGAACTTCCATCCCCCCCGCCCCCGAGAACTTTCTATCAAAGAAGTGGTTGAGTTATTCTGAAGTTGAAAACTACTGAGAGAAGAAGACAGGCAAGACACAGCCGGGCGGACCCAGTGTGCGTGGAGGATGAGGAGTAAGTTACTGTGGTTTACGATCGTGCAGGATAAGAAGCGACAGGAGATGGGCTACGAAAGGAATATTATGTTCCAATTATGATAGCTCTTAGGCAGCAAGGATTTGGATTTCATCCAGCAAGCAGCAGGAAGGAATCAATGGACATTTTTGTCAAGAGATAGTATCCACTTTGTTGTTTAGAAGAAAAAAGACACACACACACACACACACATACAAGGTCCGTTGATGTTACAGAAAAAAATTAACCGAGGAAAAGAGGAAAACCGTTGCGCTCATCAGAACAAGAGGTGATGTGACCTAGTGTAAGGCAGTGGGAGCATGTGAATGGCAAGGAGGAGACTTAGTTTGGTCCCATTTCTGAGACCAAGGGATGGCGGTACTTAGCATTCTATTGATGTGATAGACGGTAGAGAAGGGTTTAAAGTGGATGGATAATAGCTTCTGTCACCCAAAGAGGTCAGAGAAAAGAACAGATGTTGCCAAACAGTCCCTACATTTTATTTTAGCTATAACGCATCTGAAATTCTTAAGGATCCTCCAAGAGGAGATGCCTGTAGACAGTTGAAAACGCAGCCTGGTTTTACCTAGCGGAGTCAGGGCTGAAGAAAGACGTTAGGTGACCATCAGAAGTTACTGGAATTGCCTGCAAAGAGAAAGAGAGTGTACGATGAACGGAACTGGGAACAGAGCCATCAAGACCACCAGCATTTAAGGAGCTGGGGGTAGGGCTGGGGGAAGGGGCACCAATGACTGAATCAGAGAAGAAACTAATTGAAGAGAAAATCGGGGCAAGATTCTTGCTATAACATCCCAAGAGTGAACCTGCCAGCTGAGGGATAGGAGTGCAGGCTGCCAAAAAAACAAACAAACAAACAAACAAAAACCCCATGCAGATTCCACTGCTAAATGGCAAGGAGCACATAACCCCTTCTAACCTTCCAACGTTTTTTGTTTTTGTTTTCTTTCTCTCCAAAAGCTACTACAACCCCAGACGTGCTTTGGGAGTCAGTATTTAAAAGTTCCTGTTTTAATTTGGATGGTTGTTGCTTTTTAAACAAGCAAAATAAAATGGGGATTTTTCCAGTCCTTGAGATGTGGTTAAGTCCTTGAGAAGGTGCTCAGCAGTGAATTGAAGCAAAAGTGTTCCCAGCTTAAATAATCATATTACTGGTTTTGTGTTTCATGTTAACAAACAGCAACTTGACCTGAGTTGTTGGGATTTTTTTTTTTTCTGATGTGTATTTCTTCTTTTATTTATTTGTGATTGGCTTGGGAATTCCGGTGACTGTTTACTGTGACTGATGAAAATTAAATCAGAAAATCATTACTTAGGCCTGTACTGAGAAATAGGATGTTATATCTACAGCGGATACTTCTGTTCTGAAACTAATGCTTTATTTATTTAGCTGTTCATTTTAGGAACATGAAAAGCATGTTTTAAAAACCCCCCAAATTAGCCTTGGGAACAGATGAATAAATATGAAAACAATTTATCCCTTTAACAGCCTAATAAAATATGTTTTCATTATGCTAACTGACCCTGATAAATTCAAGAGCCATCAGTTAAATATATCCATCATCCTTGAGAAGTATATCCAAATGTTTGCTCATTTTCTGATCCTCAACGAGCCTTGGTCACATGATGATCATTAATTGTGACATCTCTAATGTAATCCGTTTCGGCTCTCATTTTTTAAAAAGAGGGGCGCCTGGGTGGCGCAGTCGGTTAGGCGTCCGACTTCAGCCAGGTCACGATCTCGCGGTCTGTGAGTTCGAGCCCCGCGTCAGGCTCTGGGCTGATGGCTCGGAGCCTGGAGCCTGTTTCCGATTCTGTGTCTCCCTCTCTCTCTGCCCCTCTCCCGTTCATGCTCTGTCTCTCTCTGTCCCAAAAAATAAATTAAAAAAACGTTGAAAAAATAAATAAATAAAATAAAATAAAATAAAATAAAATAAAATAAAATAAATAAAAATAAAAAGAATGGTAAGGTAGATCTTCTCCCTTCACCAAAGGAAAGCTTTCTGAAATCTTACTTCGAGCCATTTCCCAAAATGTGACTTCAGTTCATTTGGTTTGTCTTGTCCGGTTTCTTTAGGCTCCTTCCAACTCTATAACGACTTTTTGCTGTTACGGAGTTAACGGCATTGCTTTGCCATCAGGTATTGACTCGCCTCTCGCGGAGCAGGGGGCGACGGCTGTGATCTGGGGTTGTCACTGCCAATGGTGGCAGCCGCATCTTCCTGAGGGTGCCCCGTGGGTAGCACGGGTCCTGCGAGGTCGTCTTTTTTTTACCCTTCACTCTGCATTTCAGAAGGACTAATACTTAGGGTACATGAGGGGAAAGAGGAACCTTTCTGGTTGCTTGACAACCCTCAGATTGCGTCTGAAAGTGAGTGCATCGGTCAGGACCCTGAGAAGTGGATAACCTTAGGGCCAGAGGAAGGCAGTCACCCTCAGTCAGTCAAAGCTGGCAGGCCTGGGGGGACGTCCTGGGCCAAGTTCCCCAGTTAGCAGATATTCACGAGTGCCTAAACATGACCGATAGGCAGGCATCCCAAGAGAGCCTTTCCAGCCATTTCTTGTTCTTCATTTGATAGGCTGTCACGTGGTTTTCTCTTCCTCCCCTCCCCCACGGGGCCTTGCTGCTCTAATCCCTAAAACCAGGAACACGTGCTCTTGTTTGCACATCTGGCCTGGGTGAGCCTGGCTCCAATTTAAAAACCTACATGTTGGTCCAATTCCATTATTGGACAAGGAAATTCTGTTAACTGGCGGGCTCATTTGCATGTCATTACCCAGAATGCCTACCCAGCCCACAGATGTTTCCCAGACGCGGGGTGGGAAGAGAGCGGGGGTAAAGGTGATGGTGTGGAAACAGAGCGATTTGTGTATATGTTACTCAACATTCTTCTCCCTCTGTTTCGTATCAAGAGACATAATGTAATACAAAGTTAGGCATTTTCACCTCGCTTCGAGAAAATGTTCACTCTGATTTCAGGACATCTAAACAAGTGGAAACCAGAAAAACTAACCACCAGGTAATGTTCTCTTAAGGCCTACAGTTAAAAGAGAGGAGAACCGATTTCCATACCGTATTCTCAATGTTTGCCGTGGAATTCTCTTTTCCTTGGGGATCGAAACAATTTTTTTTTTTTTTTTTTTTAGTGATGTTAAACGGATAAAAGTGTGGAGGGTCTCAGTGGGACTCGATTTTTATAAGGCTTTTAATTGGATAACTGGCAGTCACACCATTCTTGTCTTCAAAATGGAACACATTTGGTCACAATGTAAACTTCTCTGTTGTTTTGTGAAAAATGTCTAAAGGCGTCTTGGCAACAGCTGTGAAACTGGGCGCTTTCCACACACAAAAAGTGACGACTTAGAATGCCCACAGTGAAAGGTTTGGGGGGGGGGGTGTTTCTGCTTATATCGTGCAAAGGAAGGAATGCTTCGTTCACAACAGAGACCAAAAAAAAAAAAAAGAGAGAGAGAGAGAGACAGAGAGAGGGGAAAAGAAATGAAATCAAATATAAAATAAAATAAGATAAAATAAAATAAAGTCAAAACTATAATTGCTTTGGGGACTGAAGTTAAAACGCAGGTGTTTTGAGGGGAACATAAACATTTTTTTCCTAAATGAGGCGTTGAGGGCTGGGAGAAGGGCAGTAAAATTAGTGGAATTACTGCCTGATTTTAACCAGATGATTGTTGCAGTTCGACACCAGCGAGTTTTCATTAGGGACTCTAATTTACAAGCCATTCAACACATTCCAGTGGAACACAAGTGCTCCCCCAGGTCCTAAAGAATGCCAGCTCTCCCACTTTATGGCAGAGAGGCCGGACTGAGAGGTTTTTAAAGGCCAACAGGACTTCGGAAGGGAGCCCAAGATCTGCGAACTGGTGATGATCGCCCTGGCTCCCTGAAGGAGAGGGTCCCAGGGAACCAACTTCTGTGCGACTCGGCCGCCGATCGCAGCCACGTGGTCGCTAGGCGTGGGCCCCGGGAATGGTGTTTCAGATGTGCCCGGGACACTCAAGTGTTATCCGTTCGCATGTACGTACCAGCATTAGATTATCTTCTGATTCGTGCCTCAGAGGGGATGTCTGGCCTGATGTCCCTCAACACTTAGGATTGGCGGTCACGCAATTGCATTCGGTAAAGAATCTTGCAATGTTCCACGGCGCGTGTATTCCTGTTAAGTGTCAGGATTTCTGTGGTCTGCACCTCATGTAGTGCACCTAGACAGCTCACGTGTTTTTATTGTGATACGTTGGCGCGTGATGTTGAAAAGCCATGTGTCGAGGTCAGGAGTTCAAACCCTGCTTGTAGTCGCAAACCTGCTCTAACCCCACCAAGGTCAACAAGGGGAACAACATACGAGAGCATCCCAAACCAAACTCGTCTCCTAAGGACGAGGCCACTGGGTGCCTCGGTAGAGCATCCAGGGCCTTATTCTGTAACCCAGAAACAGACCAGGCAGGCCGAGAGCATTTGAGATCTTGAATACTCTGGAACAGAGGCTGGGCGTCATTAGAGCATCAGAAGTAAAATCAGCACAAGTGAAGGTAACGTTCACTGGAAGACATGGCCGAGATCGGGCACCTGAACCCTTCTAGGTTCACAAAATCTCTCCGGTTGTAGGAAGTGGCCTCAACGTTGCGAGTGGTAACCCACTTGCCCAGCACTGGTGAGACTTGTCCATAACATCAGGAAAAGCTGACACAGTCCATTTACCAAGCCATATTGTCCCTGTTGTCCGTGAAAAACACCAGCCCTTTGCTCCCCCGCAGGTATCCAAGTGTTTCGTGCTCATCTGGGCTTTACCATTCCTTTTTATCTTTTCGCCCCGGCTGGTGGAAGGTGGCACAGGCTATGATCTACAGAACCTCAGCAGTTGTGTTTGTTCATATTTTATCCGCGTGGATTCTATACAGGGGTTGAAACTTAATTAAATGTTATTCTGCACATCCAGCAAGTACTCCTCTGCTGATTGGCCAAAAAAAAAAAAAAAAAAAAAACCCATAATAAACAACGAAGCCAAAAACCGTAATAAACAACCAATTGAGAGCCAATTGAGGTGACAAAACCTTAGAGCCTCGTTTTTAAAAACCTGCATCTAGAGAACCAATTCTAGAAGAAATAAAGATTTAATCCATAGGTAGATAGGCCACTGAAGGCACAGAATTACTTTCGGTAATTCATGACTGAGAATGATTTGTTTCAACTCGTTTTATGGTGGGGTGCACAACAAGATTAAAAGATTTTCATTTTTTGGTTTCTCCAATTATATTAAAACCAAATAATTTATCTTCTGGTCATATAAAGGCAATGAATCATTACCTTTCTTAAAATCATGAAAATCTAATTTCTAACTCACAGCTAAAGAATCAGATTATTGTGACTTTCATATTTGCCCATAAAATTGTTTGTGACTTTTATTTTTATTTATTTATTTTTTTAGTGTTTATTTATTTTTGACAGAGAGAGAGCGCACGAGCGGGGTAGGGGCAGAGAGAGAAGACACAGAATCCGAAGCAGGCTCCAGGCTCTGAGCGGTCAGCACAGAAAACCCGACGCGGGGCTCGAGCACACAAACTGTGAGATCATGACCTGAGCCGAAGCCGGACGCTTAACCGACTGAGCCACCCAGGCGCCCCTGTTTGTGACTTTTAGTGAAAAAAATTCTAGCAGGTGATCTTGGGCATTATCATATTTGCCACAGGTAACATGAAGAATGCCATTACCTGCATGAGAAAATTATTAGATGTCCACTTTACTTAATGCTAATTAAATGGTCCAACCACTGGAAGTTCCTTTCAAGCACCAAGAAAAGTCCCAGAATATCCTGTGGAATGTTTCTTGATGAGTCATATTTTTGGAAGCATTTTTAAAATGCGTGCCAAGACTTTATCTGTGTTGAACTTGGTGCCTCTATGAGATTTCATTTAGTTGAAATATAAATCCAATTCTTCATTACGGTAACAAAAAACAAGATGACAAGCTTTGTAATAATTATTATTTTCTCTGCCATCTCAACAACCGTACTGTGAATTAGGTAACGTAGCTGTTAAGAATTCTGTATTTTTACAGCGCTTGGGGGACTCCCGTCGGTTGAGCATCCGACTCAGGGTCGTTATCTCGCGGTTCGTGAGTTCGAGCCCCGCACCGGGCTCTGTGCTGACAGCTCGGAGCCTGGAGCCTGCTTCCGATTCTGTGTCTCCCTCTCTCTGTGCTCCTCCCCCACTCACACTCTGTCTCTTTCTCTCTCTCAGAAATAAAAATTAAAAAAAAGTTGAAGGAGAGGATTCTGTATTTTTACATTTTAACATAGCTATATCAAAAAAATGTCCAAGTAGTAACAATTTTCTGTGAGCAGGGGTGTGTGGGGATGTAGAAGGTAGGATTTAGAAGGTGACTGAACCTGAGAAATTTATAAATAGAATTTTTTATGTTCCATTTGAAAGGGTCTCTGTATAGAATTTGTTAACTTTTTTATAAGACAAACTAAGAAGATAAAAATAGCTTGTAATCCCATCACCCAGAGAACTGTACATCAGTATATATGTATCTGGATTCTAGAACCATTGCTCTCATAGAGCTTCCTGGTAGCAGTTTTTGCTTCTTTTAATTTAATGGTGTATCAAAAGTACTTTACCTTATCATGAAAGATTCTTCTGAACTAGGGTTTCTAATAACTATAACCCTATTCCATTTAGGTATGAAATCCGTCATTCTGTGTTGGGCTTTGTGTGAGGGGCTTTCGCTGTTCTAAATAACACCATGTAGTGGGAAAATACATGGTAACAGAAATTTTACATTTAATCTTTATTTATACTTGTAATTATCTCCTCGGGATAAGTATAAAAATTTGAATTTTTAGGTAAAGCATGCGCACCTGCTGAAGGCTTTTGATTCCGTTTGACAAACGGTCCTTCGGAAATGTGGTCCTGCCCCAGTTTTCACGCCCAACAGCAAGGTGTGGGAAAGCATTTTGGTCCACACAGGGCTTTTTCAAAACCTGTACATTTCATAAGAAACCTGCGAAAGCTTTAGAAATACCTTCTCAACAGAATAGGCTGTCAGTTACGTTTGATCCATGGTTATTAATTGTGTGCTTACTCCTTGGTAGAGTTGTCTGTCCATTTATTTCACATACATCACCTAATGTGATACAGACAAGAACCCCATGACAAACATCCTGTCCTCATTCCCAGGCTGTGAGATGTGAGAAGGTAAACTGCCTGCTCCACATTACACATATACCATGTATCAAAGCCTGGCCTTGAACCGTGATCTGTTTTACTTCAAACTCCAAGCTCTTAACTAATGCTAACCTGCCTGCTTCTGTCTTGTACGGATAACTCCCGATGAACCAAATACTGACCATTTTGCTCTACCGTACTGCTTGGCTTGTCCACAAACTGGCTCATAACCAGGATAAAGCTGCTTTTTTCTAGGATGAATGTTGAAAGGCTAATCTACTCAATCTGTAGATTCATGTTTTTCACACCTTTTACATTTTTGCTTCAGCCAGGGCACGGGCTACGTCTGGGTTCTGTTCGCGCTTACAAGGGCCTGCTGAGCACAGATGACCATGGAAGAAACAAACACACTGAAGAGGCTTCTGCCAACAACATTCTCCGGGCTGCTGGAAGAAAAACATACCACCAAAGGCAAAGCGATGTTTAGCCTGCACTTAAAAATGCAACTCTCCTTTCCTCTCCTGTTTCGAAACTCATTCGCCCCGTGGCACAGTTGGTGTTCAAACTTCACCCAAATGTATGAGCAGCTAGATAGAGTATGTGACGATTGGGATTCGATTTTCAGATAAACCACGAAGCTGGATGAGCTCATGTGGTCCCGGATGCATTATCTCCTCATCTTCAGGAAGAGGCTCATTCCCTGAGCATGGAAGGACCTTCCTTGAAAAAGCGGGAGCAACCATATCTAATCCCTGCTCTGCCTGGCAAGGAGAAAGCTCACCTACCTTCCATGTCAGGGCAAGAACCAGAATTCCTCTGAAATTCTTAAAACACTGCAGAGTAACGCCAGTAATATGATTCATCTCTGAGTGATTAAAAATGGAATTTATGGTACCAGAAGGAAAATGATAAACAATTTTAAATTCCAAAGGTGCGGGAATGCTCTCAGTCTAATAACCAAAAAAAGAGCATGGCTTGGGGAATGTGCATATAATCAGTAAATCTAATTCACTTAATCATCTGGGTAACCGGGTATTTAGGAAAATAGACTAATCAATGGCAAAAGCCATTTGCCATTTAGAAGAGGTTGTAATATGTGGGCAAAGAGTTTTCAAACAGCAAAGATTCCACGGGCTACTTTATGAATAATTCTTAGCATTGTGTCACTGGAGTCTTGCCATCTATAAAGTAAAAAGAACATCCATTCATTCAACAAGATCTTCTCGAAAGCCAGCCTTTGGCAGCCATGGTTCCTGTACTCAAGGTTCCTACAATCATGCGGGCTGTAACTTTACCGAAGACGTTTTAGGGAAAATAAGTAAATTTGATAAATGTCCTAAGTTACTCAAGTGTAAGACAAATAGCCGACGCGTGTCTTCCGGGAGAGCATCATCTAGTGGACAGACTTTCACACCCACTACATCAGTGAGTCTCACGGTTTCCTCAGTTTTGGCTTCTTCACCTTCAGAATAACAGGAATAGAGAAGGGGGGACAGGCTGATCTCCAAGCTCCCTTTGAGTTCTTATCCAATTTGATTTTCAGGATTTACTGAGCAATCACATTGTGCAAGATGCTGACCTGGGTACAGCTCCGATCTCTCCTGATTCGAAAAGCGAAGCAAGATGGAATCATGAAGTGCTAAGGTTCCATGGAAATTGTTTAAAGATTACCCAAGCAGATGGCACCGGACATTCTTAGAGCAGCAAAGCCTCCCTTAGCCTCGTAGAAGCAAGCTGACTTCTTCCAAATTTTCCCAATTTTGATGATTTGCATAACCTGATAAAATCTTTCTGCCTTTATTCCTGTGTTCCGCTTGCGGACCATTTCTCGGTGGGTATACTCGTTTGATTTTGCTAACTCACTCTTCAGTACTTTGTTTTTAAAGTGTCATGTTAACTACCTTTTGGATGTGCGAGGATGTGTATTCAGCACATTGCTGAGCTCAGACTGATCGGATTTGATCATGGCCTGAAGGGCCCACTCATTTATTCCAGAAGCGTTTATTGAACTTTACCAACACATCACTGCAGTCCACACATTAGACAGCCAATTAGAGTTATTACCTTTCTCAGGGCAGAAAATAGATACGTATTAGTTAAGTTAGTGACTTCCAGTCTAAACTAACTTGATGTAGTTCAAGTCTCCTACCAGATTTTTAGAGTCCTGACCAATTCCTTTTCCTAGTCCCATCCTTTATCCACTTTCCATTGTTCTGTTCCCCTCGATTGCTTTTGCATCCATTATCTCTTGTTCTTGTTTTCAATTTCTCTTTTAATTTTTTTTTTTTTTTTACTTACAATGGATTTTTTTTACCCAGTCATCATGCATGGGTAGCAATACATTACATGTATAGTTATTCTGTGCCCCAGAATCCTTGACTTTAAATCAAGATGCAAACATCTGGGGTTCAAGGCTCCTTTCAAACTAAGACAACTTCAAGTTTCCAACTGTATTTCGAGGTAATTTTCTTCCAATTTAGCCTTAGAGGCTCCTTATTTTCTCCCAACTATTTTGTCTTAAGCCCCCCGGAACTTCTTTCATGATAGTACCGTCATCCACCTATCATCATTTCTCTCTCTGCCATTCCTTTATCTTTGCCAAGCTTCTAAACTGAAATTGCAAAGCTAATTTCCAGGAAGGAATAACCTGTCCTCTGTGTTCTTATGGATTTTTGTTTTGCTTTGTTTATGAGATACTAAGTAATCGGGTTTTTTTTCCATTTTCACCTTGTTATATGATCTCTTATTCCAACCAACAGAGTCTATCTTTCCCCAAATCATTCATTGGCAAAACCAGTACTCAACTATTCATCAGGCTGGTCGCAACACCCATGCTCTTTCTAGTTATCATTAAGAGAAAATACAAAAGAAAAATCATGAGACTTTAAATACTATTTTTCTAAGTAGGCTCCATGCCTAATATGGGGCTTGAACTCATGACCGTGAGATCAAGAGTTGCATGCTCTACCCACTGAGCCAGCCAAGTGCCCCTAAAGACTAATTTTAAGTGGGTAGAAAGAGAGAAAGGAACATCACTAACAGAAATAAAGGAGACTTTTTATTAGTCTTTGTGTTAGGCTTGTCGTTAGAACTGATGTGTATAACAGCAGAACCTTCAAGCAGACGTGTGTACTGGGAATTTGGAAATTTATGATCAGAATTCGGTAATAGCAGGTCCAGATACATAAAGTATGAAATCATAATAATAAAAATCATGGAATCTTAATGTTTGTCAGTAGCCCTAGAAAGTGACCTTCCAACTCCTGTATTTCCTAGATGGCATGTCTGTGTAGAAGCCAAGTGTGAGAGAAAGATAGAGTCATTGAGAAAAAAAAAAAAAGAAGAACAAAGGATTATGCTTTTTAAGAAAAGCCATAATTTGGGAGCATAAGGAAGAAAAAGAATCAGGGGAAGGAAAAAAGAAATAGAAAACCAAGATAGCTTGGGATCATGGCAACTCTAACCTTTGTTGCTATTAATATGGATTCTGTCACCTGACCCTATTTCCAAATCCCAAGGATGTTGTGTCTACAGATCAAGATAATTACCACTAGATGGCGCTATACCTTTCAGAGCCCTCATGCAGGGGGTCTTGTTGACAATGACTGTTGAGGATTCTTCTAGAGATCTTTTAAAAGCCAAGAGTGCTTTTGTAAATAAAATTATTTATTGAGCTATTTCCCCAAGTATTGACAACCTTTATAGACTATAAAGCTCCTAAGGATTTCAGAGTATTAATTTAATATGACAATAAATAAAATGGAAACCTATTCCAAGTTGAGCCATTTTGTGTTATTTTCGGGATTTCACTGCCTCTTCAGAAACCTCCTTACGTACTTTCAGCCATGACAGTCTTCTTGCTTCTTCACCCCGATTCGAAAGCATCTGGGAATACACACATTTTTGTCCCGCCCCTAATAGCTTTCCCAACAGTTGACCCTGAAGCTTTTTTGCTGTTTGAAAATCTGGAAATATATTTTTGTGATCCTTGACAATCTCTACTGAAAATCACCAGTTCCGGGTCCTTCCTCCAGACACTAGGTTGTTAATTGGATGGTCATTCAAGGACCTTTATCCACAGGGCCCGTGGCAAAGAACATAATACAGCAACAGCTCAGTTGTCTACTTTGTGTTCATTCCCCTCTCCCTTCTTGCCGAAAGAAACTTGGATTTGTTTCTGATAGTCAGGTTCCCAGTTGAAGAAACTACATTTCTCAGTCTTCCTTACAAATAGAGACATCCAGAAGACAAAGTTCTGGCCCATAAAATACCAAAATCAGTTGTTGAGTAGGGCTTGGTGGTAGGATCCAACCCAACAGACGTGTATCTTTGAAAGATTTCTTCCTTTCCACTCTTCCTGCCTAAAATGGAGGTATAATGGCCGTAGTTGCCGTAAATCATTTTGCAACCATAAGATAACCTTGTGCTAAGGATCTGGAGCGGAAAGCCAGAGCCAGGCCCTCTAGATTTTATGGAAGCACCATGTTGTGAGGCAAAAAAAATATCAGATTGGCTAAACCGCTAAAATTGCAAGGTCTGTGTTATTGAAGTGAAGTACCCATCTTTTTTTTTTTAATTTTTTTTCAACGTTTTTTATTTATTTTTGGGACAGAGAGAGACAGAGCATGAACGGGGGAGGGGCAGAGAGAGAGGGAGACACAGAATCGGAAACAGGCTCCAGGCTCTGAGCCATCAACCCAGAGCCCCACGCGGGGCTCGAACCCACGGACCACGAGATCGTGACCTGGCTGAAGTCGGACGCTTAACCGACTGCGCCACCCAGGCGCCCTGAAGTCAAAGTACCCATCTTAACGCATCTTGACAAACTCTAGATTGTGTGTGTATCTGTGTGTGGGACGTCGCATGTGAATGTCGATCTTAGCACGCATTTATCAATAGATAAATGATAGAGTCTTATGGTATTCAGAGTCTATTCGGACCCTCTAATCATCTTTTACATTTATATAAAAGTGGTAGAGGCCATTGTGAGATCTCCAAAAATCTTCATTGTTCCACTCCGTGTTTATTTATCTAATTAGTTAATCAATTAATAGAAACGCTATAACCCAAAAGGACCTTAGCAGTTTTATCCTCTTGATACTTTTAGCCAGCACACAACAAAATATGATCCACTGGTTACCAGTCTTGTTGAACGTTCCCCAAAACCTAAATGGGTTTCCTAGGATTTGAGCTTCGTGGTATATATTAAAATTTTTGAGGAAATCTATGCTAGAGAAACTTGGTTAACTTTGCCTTTTCCTGACCTATCTAAGGAAACCCCGAATGTCCCTTAGAGCATATTGGCAGGAAACTATCTAGGGGAAGCGCTTAGACTTCTTTGAATGTCTTATGGGAGAGCACAGACTGAGCGGTCATTAAGTCACCGAATTCTGGAAGTTTTCCGACAGAGGCCAAAGGACAAGGGACGTTCAGGGAAGAAGAACGTTCAAGGTGATCACACTGTCAAAATCCATTCGAGAAGCTCAAGAACAAAGGCGGGGAAAAGGCCATCAGCGATGCCAATTCTTTATTTGATGTCCCGATGTCCTTTAGCCAAAGCCTACGTTCTTTTGAGTACCAGACGTCTAGCCCATCCCTCCCCAAATAATGTCTAGTGTCTCCTTTGGGCAAAGGTAAGGAAACCTTAATAATTTGCATTTTCGATAGTCTTATTTGCAAGCTCCCCGTAAAAATGCGTGGCTGATAGGAGCTGAGCTCTTTCTCCGTCTTTCAGATGCCCCACTTTGTACTTGGAGTGCCAGTTAACCTTAGCAAAAAATTATTGTCAGCAATAAATATTTACTTTTCAAAAATATCCTGAGGAGACTTGAAACAATATGGGCAAATCTCTCTGGTACTGTTTTTTCATTTAGAGATGACAAAAAGTCTGGGGAAAAAGTGACAGTTTTAAGGGCTTTAAAAATATCTAATGCTTTAGGTTGGAAATTGGCGGTGAGCCAGGTCCTGTCTTAAAGGGACAGACACTTTATTATACTTTCTAATTCTTCCAAAGTCTGTCTTTAGGATATATGAGCTGCCTCTAATATGACTACTGTATTCTCATCCTCTGGTGGTATACTCAGGTCTCAGCTCATAAATTGAAAATTGAGGATCTGTAAATCAGGCCAGACTATTTCAGAGAGCCATTGTGAATTTCCAGTCAAATCTTCCAGTTTATCTTAAATATTTCATCTTAATGTCACCTTAAGAAAAGTCTTTCATTCAAGTCAGTTACAACATCAAGTTCTAAACTGATTACACTTCTCTACTGACCTTCTGCTAGGAGACTGCTTTTTGGCATTCATGTCACTTCTGCTCACCCATTTTTGAACTAAAGAGGGACTTGGGAAAAAAAAAAAGAACTCAGGGGCGCCTGGGTGGCTCAGTCAGTTGTGCCTCCGACTTCGGCTCAGGTCATGATCTCGCGGTTCGTGAGTTCGAGCCCCGCATCAGGCTCTGTGCTGACGGCTCGGAGCCTGGAGCCTGATTCGGATTCTGGGTCTCCCTCTCTCTCTGCCCCTCCCCTGCTTGTGCCCTGTCTCTCAAAAATAAATAAATGTAGGGGCGCCTGGGAGGCTCAGTCGGTTAAGCGTCCGACTTCAGCTCAGGTCACGATCTCGCCATCCGTGAGTTCGAGCCCCACTTCGGGCTCTGGGCTGATGGCTCAAAGCCTGGAGCCTGCTTCTGATTCTGTGTCTCCCCCTCTCTCTGCCCCTCACCCGTTCATGCTCTGTCTCTCTCTGTCTCAAAAATAAATAAACATTAAAAAATGAATAAATGTAATTTTTTTTTAAAAAACCCAGATGATTGGACTATAAACAAATAGAGAACAGTACCCCCAATGTGGACACTGCTAGCTGCTCTGTAGGAAGAAGCAGTTGAAAGGATTGCTTTCTGTTCCTTATTTGCTATTGATCTTTTTGTTGCCATTTTGTTCTAAATGTCCACGCTGAACTTCAGACTACCCTGAGGTCTGAGGTGAGTGACTCGGGTTACACACTAAAGCAACCACCCTAAAGTAGTGGCTAAACATCTGTTATAAAAATTATTCTTTTTCACCGTCTCGGTATATTCGTAAGCATGTGAACTTCTGCCAGCACTGATTGCCCTTGGATGGCTGAAAAAAAAAAAATCGTGTCCCTCCTTTTTTCTTCATTGGAATCACTGTTCATCAGGTTAAATGGAGTTGAGGATATTTCCATGTCTGTTTGTTTGTACAGGAATCAACATATCCCACACTTACTCACCCAATAACAAGTTTTATGTTGAACTTTCTTGTCATTTGATCTGGCATTTAATAACCTGTCAGTTGAAAGAACTTTAAATAAACATTTGTGTATAATATTTAATACAATTCAAGGGTACGTGCCCTGGGGCCAAAGATGAGTCGACAAAAGTAACAAATATATATATATATATATATATATATATATATATATAGTACCTACACATCTTAATCCTTTAGTCCTTGAGATTTATAGCCAACAGCCTTAGATCCACAAGAATCCAAAAATAAATAAAGTAGTAATACGCGTATGATTCAACTTCCTGTGCAAGACCCTGTTAATTGCTTCCCTCCATTCTTTCTAATCAGCTCCCACCCACAGAATCAGCAAAGAGACACGGAGCAAGGTTATTCCATTTGTGCCAAAACAACTTGTGATTAACTTGACGTACGAAAGGAAAAACGTGTCAGGTGTCCAGTCTTCCCAGAAGCAAGAATCCCAGCTGGGTCAAGGTTGGATTGGTGGATTAAATCCTCCACACCAGACCTGAGGATGGGAGGCCAGCTCGATGGCGTGCACCAAGTCAGAAAATCTCAACCGGCTGAGGTTGGGGTGGTAACATCCGTTGTGTGGCCTGGGCCAGGGAGAAGATAATGGAGAAGGGGAGAAGCTAATAGCAAACTGGAAGGTTTACACTCTCACCACTGCAATGCATTAAAAAAAATTTTTTTGAAAACCCACAGATGTTAAAATAACTGCGTCAACCAATCAGAGAAGAACAGAGGCAGAATTTGGTCTGCCAGTAAGAGACCTTGGTCTTCGTGAGGAATGTAAACTAGATGGCTGATCGTAAAATGCAACTCACTTGGCTCGATCAAGAGCATAAAAGATATTAAAAATGAGCCGGACAGAGAATTGGATGGGCCAGAGTTTCATACAATTGATTCATTATTTTTCTGTGCTACCAAGGAGTGACTTGTATAAAATTCAAAAAAAATGGAACAGAGACCAGATTTACACTTTTGTCTACGTCAGAGGTGGAGCAGCTTCGTAGGTGCTTTCATGTACATCAACATATATGTGTGTGTGTGTGCTTTTTTAAAATAAAAGGGAGATATGGGAACCAGAAAAGATGACAGTGGAATATCATTTGTTGTCATCCACTTGTCTGAAGTTCTCGACAGGCTTCACCCCATACTGTTTGCTCATTATTGGTATTTCGATGTTATAGTATTACAAAACGGTGTTCACCCCCCTCAAGCTCCTGTGCCAAACGTCCTGTCCTTAAATTGGGCCAATTGCGAAAAAAAAAACACACAAAAAAACCCACACTTGCTTTTTCTCTCTCCTAAAGCTAAAAGAGTATACCACCTCATTACAACTGAGTTGGCACAGCAGAGAAAATTCTCAATCCATCTATCACCCGAGTTTCCACAATGAGGTCTGCAGTCCTCGGTGTTTTAGGAAAAATCTGTTTCCGAATTTACCTCAGGTATTGGATGAGATTTCATTTAGGTCGTCATGGTGCTGTGTAAATTTGCACTCCAAATGGTAAAGTGAGGGGCGCCTGGGTGGTTGAGCGATCAATCGACTCTTGATTTCGGCTCAGATCACGATCTCACAATTTGTGGGATCGAGCCCCACATCAGGTTCCTCAATGAACATGGAGCCTGCTTGGGACTGTCTCCCTCTCTGCCTCTCCCCCACTTGCTCTCTCTCTCTCTCTCTCTCTCTTTCTCTCTCTCTCTCAAAACAAACGAATAAACGTTTTAAAAAGGGCGAAGAGATTTTTACCCCTATTCAACAAACTAGAAATTGGTTAAAATATATCAAATCGAAATTGTAAAGATATTCAAGCTTAAGAATGTCATCAGTGACCTACAAACCCACTTCCTGTTCCACAGGTAATTCTCAAATTTCAAAATTCAAAAATGTGATAGGATATCGACACGCAAACTGAACCCAACATACAGTCAAATGGTTTCCCTGCCAAGAAAGAGTTCCATGTCAACCATCTATGGCTCCCTACTGGCAAAGACACAAGAGAATCACTATCACGGGCCATTTCTAATATGGCTACCAAAGAACATTTTTCTCTGTCGACAGTATTACTCCAAAGGGCTCTTTCACACTGACAGGCCCTGGTATATCACCAACCGTGGTTGTAGGGAGTACAGAGTCACACCCTATGGCAAAAACAAACAAAAAAACTCAAAGAAAATTTAAAAGCCCTGAATTCCAACTCATTGAGCTTGACAGGCTGTGTTTGCTTCATTAAATACATTATAGATTAGCTCTGTCAAAACCTACGTTCCTTAAGAAGATCGGTGGAAGGATAACTTAACGTTGGGCATCATGTTGATCTTAGAAATGGCTACGTTGCTCAGTAAGCAAAAAGTATGTGTTCAATGAACAAAAATGTGTCTGTCACACCAGTGACTGCCACACCATTGATACTTTCTGCTGTAAATTATAAACAGTATTCGAGATTTCCTCCTTCCTTCTTCCAGTTCCCTAGCTTCTGAATGCCTTTAATAAACTTTATCGTAGAGAATAGGCAAAGATGTCTTCGCCTCGACACAAAATATATGGTTGGGGTTTTTTTGTTGTTGTTGTTATTTGTTTTTTTGGTTTTTGTTTTGTTTTGTTTTGCTTTTTTGTTTTCTTTTTCACAGCTGCTTATTCCTGTTTCTAGACCGGGTTAAATCAAAGAGCATCCCTTCAACCATGGTGCTGATTCTGGAGTTACCACAGCGCTCACTTTCTTCCTGGAGAACATCCCCGACGCCATCATGTAGAAATGATTTGAAAATTCCGAAGCGCCATGTCAATCCCACCCAAGACCCTCTGTTCCTTCATAAAAACATGCTACGTTGTTCGTCCAATGTACCATACCAACAAGCCATGAGCTGGAACATGGAGCTGCTGGCAGAAAACATAGCAGAATCATTTTTATTAGGTTTTACCTCAGCAGGAAGGAGCAGAGTGACCCCCAGATGCAAAACTAATGGGCAGCGAACAAAGAGGGTAAGACCGGGTTTTCCTTACAAATCAACAGGCTCTTGTTCCTGGGAATTGGTATCTGCCTCACATCCAACTGGCCAAAGTGTTATACCTGGCTGGGTTTAATTTGTTATTTATGTCAGCTTTGCATATTTGTAAGGTTCAAGGGTTTATTGCCCTGGCCTGACCTTGCCAAGTCAGAGTTAACATGTGGTTCTCTAGTAGCTGTTTCTTTCTAATAAACTTTACTTGAAAGAACATGTGTGATAGATTTTGCTCATGATGAAAAAGAACAGTTCTGTGGTCATTGTTCTCCCATTTGGTTTTGAAGTTCTGTTGAAAGTCACCTCTGAACTTAAAAAAAAAGATCCAAAATATTGGATATTGAAAAGTCTCTTTTAAATTTCATTGCAGACCTATATCGTACTTTACGTTTTAAAAGGTTGCCTTGTTTGTGACTGTTCCGAGAGATGAAAACCATCTGAGAAGCCAAGCTAAAGAATAGGTTTGCAAATGGTTCATAACATGGGATACATCGTTTAATTTTGGTTGTGAGAATTATTACAGTTTATTGAGCCATCTCGGGTTTAAAAAATTAAATAAAATAGTTCAACTAATAGGTAAGTAATTTGTTTTTGTTTGCCCAACCATAGGATATAAGACAGCAGAGTAAATGAACATTATCTATGACGTGCCTGGTTCCATATCACCTTTAATATTTGGAAGCTACTTTGAAGGTAGAATATATCTAATCTATGGCAATCATTTCAGGCCTTTCAACGTAAGGACCCAACTTCCATAGCATTAGGAACTGGCACCTGCAGGAACCCTCCTACACTGTTGGTGGGGATGCAAACTGGTGCAGCCATTCTGGAGAACAGAGGAAGTTCCTGGAAAAGTAAAAATAGAACTACCCTATGACCCAATCATTGTACTACTAGGTATTTACCCAAAGGATACACAAATATAGATTCAAAGGGGTACATGCACCCCAATGTTTATAGCAGCATTATCAACAGTGTGTATGTATATATATGTATATGTATATATATATGTATATGTATATATGTATATATATGTATATATATGTATATGTATATATGTATATATATGTATATATATGTATATATACACACACACACAGTGTATACACACATGCACACACACACACAATGGAATATTACTCAGCTGTCAAAAAGAATGAAATCTTGCCATTTGCAATGATGTGGATGGGGCTAGAATGTATTGTGCAGAGTGAAATAAGTCAGAGAAAAACAAATACCATATGATTTCACTCATCTGTGGAAGTTAAGAAACAAAACACATGAAAATAAGAGAAGGGAAAAAAAAGAGAGGGGAAACAAAGCATAAGAGACTGTTATCGATAGAGAACAAACTGAGGGTTGATAGTGGGAGGTGGGTGGGGGCATGGGCACAATGGGTGGCCGGTATTAAGGAGGGCACTTGTGATGAACACTGGGTGTTTGTTATATGTAAAGGATGAATCGCTAACTTCTACTCCTGCTACCAATACACCAATATTACACTATATGTTAACCGACTAGAATTTAAATAAAATTTGGGGGGGTGGGGGAAGGAATTGGTTCCTGAAAAGGCACTCCCCTATCCATTGAGGGTGACTTGATGTGATCCGGTTTGCCTGGGTCTTAACCGGTTTTAAAACAGAAAGCCCCCTCTTCCAAGAACCCCCTCAGACCCAGGCCGACTGAGATGATGAGTTACACTATGTAGCTCCCGTATCTAACTGGATCCTTTTTCTTTGGGTTACTCGAGGGTACCTGTATAACATAAATCTCGCCTTGAGGGCTAATGGATGGAGACATTAACCAAAATCTAAACAATAAATTCCTCAGCTTGTTCATCGGAGGGAACATGAATCGACTCCAGCTCACGCTGTTGAAGCGGACATCAACGTTAAATTGTTCGCTTTAGGGGCGCCTGGGTGGCTCAGTCGGTTGGGTGTCCGACTTCAGCTCAGGTCATGATCTCACAGCTTGTGAGTCCGAGCCCCGCGTTGGGCTCTGTGCCGACAGCTCAGAGCCTGGAGCCTGCTTTGGATTCTGTGTCCTTCTCTCTGCCCCTAACCCACTCGCATTCTATCTCTGTCTCTCTCAAAAATAAATAAACATAAATACATACATACATACATACATAAATTGTTCCCTTTTGTGAATTTCACAATGACGAAATCAGTTAACCTGGCTAAAAACGCATTTTAAATCTTTTATGCTCATTATTAGTTCTCTTTCCTTTCTAATGTTTTTTTCTTCCTGTTCCACTTTCGATTTTCACTGTGAAACCCTGGATCCTGCATGAGGACCTCAGACCATCGGGGAAACAACATTATGTTAAAATCTAGCTGTAACAGGACTGATCTGGGGAAAGGAAAGGCTATGAGTAGGCAGGCTCCTGACGGTCTGCACTTGGGGCTCAACACTTATCTTCTCCAGAAAACCAGAATGAAAATGGGCACAAAGTTTTACAGACACTTGGTCTTACAGAGTCCTTACCTTAGACAGCACTATCTTTTTGATCATGTGTGAATAAACTAGTTCGTGCTAAGTTTCATTACTTAAAATTGATATAGGATTAAAACCATTATAGCTTCTACAGTACAATCAAAGTCAACTTAGTTCAAAGTCATGTGATCTGGGACTCAAGAAGAAAACCATTTGGAGATTTAGAAACACAGGAGATAGATTTATATATCATATATACATTTAGGATATTTACGAGATGCATATATCTACATATATCTATACTTATGTATATATCGAGTGTGAAGATATTTGGAGATACAGATATATATCATATAATATATGTGATCAATATTTCCAACTCTGTGTACAACAACGAGAAAGGGAATGTGAGAGATTAAAAGATAGTTATTTAAATAGATTTGTGTTTCAAAGCCCCCCCCCCCAAAATACTACAAGGTGTATCCAAGGAATATTTTTTCCCTAGATCTCTAAATGTTATGAGGGCATCTCTGTGTCAGTGGGCAAACTGGGTGAGGTACCCTTTCTACATCCCTCCAGCCCTACACCCCTTGCTCCTATGGCCTCTTCCCTCTGTCCCTGTGCTGCTGTCCATTTCCTTCCCTGGAACACAAGTACGCACTCACCCTTCCTCACTAGAGCCCCGTGCTCAGAATGGTGCAAATGTGCCTGTGTCAGGGAGGTGAGGAAACAGAGTGGGGAGATGAATAGCTAGATGTGAACAGGCCCATACGTGCATTATTGGGGGTTTATATCTTCCTTTGAAGTATACAGCATTAGCCACTGTCAGGGAGAAGATACCAAGCCAGACAGTAATTGCAATAATGGAAGAGACAAATGGTCTATGTCCCCATTAAAGTCATCAACACCTCTAATTTTTGAAAGGGCCTTGTTTGAAATACAGTAATTGTGATTATGTTGTCCATAAAGACTACGGGTGATCAGCAATTGTAAGCATTTCCAGGGCCTTTCCAAGATCCTTCTGAACAGAGCTAACTAAATCTGAACGCTAAAGCAACATTTATTGCTGAATAACCTTACAGAAAGGGTGTTTCATAATGTTCAAAAGTTTAATCCAGTATCTAAGTAACACCTTCCATTTGTAACAATTTCTCTTTTTTTTTTTCCCGATCTTTTTTTTTTTCCTTTACATCTCTGTTGTTAAGTCCTTTAATACACAGCGTTTGCTCCAAAACCAAAGAGCCTGGTCCTCCTTCCTCATCCCGATGCTGTGCCCAACCCTTGTTTGTAATTACGCTTCCCACATTGTCTTGATAATATCCCCCTGGGCACCCCTGCTTCTCCTCTAAAGGTCTCCTCTTTCTCCTTGGCCTGCCTTTTTTTTTTCCCCCTCTGAGCCTAATAATTATGTTTCCACAAGGTCGCGGTTGGAAAACAATTGACAACATAACATCCATAGCATGTTGTAGACAGAACCCTCAAAGTTGAATGCCAAGTAGACGAATGGAGAGTTCTCATCTTTCTCAAAATCCCAAGGACCTGATTCTCCTGGTAAATATGCTTCCTTTCAGGGAGACAAAATGCCAGGAAAAGAAAGAAAGAAAGAAAGAAAGAAGGAAAGAAAGAAAGAAAGAAAGAAAGAAAGAAAGAAAGAAAGAAAGAAAGAAAGAAAGAAAACAACTAGTCTCATCTCAGAGGTCACTGGCCATTTTGAACTGATCGTTTGGAGTTGAACATGAGCCATGAGGTTCTCAGTTCACATCAAAGAATGTAATCATTCCAATTAGGAGAAGCTGCATCACATAAGTGATGGAGACCAAACGGTATAAAATTAATTTGATGTGAGGTATCATCGGCTGATTCTCCATTACGTTTCTTTGAAGTATCTAGCATTCAGTCTGAGAATAACTGTTTCAACCACACACCGGCTACCAGAAAACCTCACTGTTAACAACGTTCCTTCATTCTGACTCTCTTGACCTATCAAAAGCCGAAAGTCAACACTTTGCCAGTTTTAATCTTCAGCGAGGTCCTGGGCCGTTGGAACTGGTACGAAGTGAAATTTACGGGCTAACATTTAGCTGTTAAATGATTCTCCAAATCAGTCGAGGTTACTCTCCACTCTGGCGAGCCATGTTTTATTAGCAAGAGTAAATACATAAAAGCTTACTGTTAAAACACTGAGCAGCTCTCCTCTGTCAAGGCCTTGAACTGCAGTGTCCACTCCATTTGGAAGCCTCTGTTTCTCTTTTTCTCCCTTTGTTTAAAATATGCTGACCACACAGTGACCCCCTCCTAACCCATCGGTCGAAAATTACAACCAGCCACACAAACGAGCAGCCCGGGGTCAGAAGGAGCAGGGTCTGCTAAAAGTTAGTAATCATACATTAATTCCCTGACATAATTAATCAAAATGAACCCCCGTTATCTAGCAAGAAACCTTTAACCTATTACAAAGGGGTCAATTTGCGAACCACTTGAGCCTGTGAGTTCGGTACAAACAGCATACTTCCTTCATCCGGGATGCCCTAAGTAGGGAAAAATGCCTTTGAAGTCCCAAATCTACTAGATTTAGATATAATTTCATCAATCAAGTTAAAAGCCTGCCTCCCTCCAGAAGGATTTCGTGGAGCCCTGTCAACCAGCTTCGTGGAGTGGTGACTGAAAATCCATTTGTAAGGCTTTTTCAGTCAGGAGGCGGCTAGAGATGGTCTGACCTGACAAAAGAGCCAAGGGTTTATCAAATAGAAGAGGGAGAAGAATGACTTGTGGAGGAACCTGCTTCCCCCTTGGTAAGAGGAGTAGCGACTTAGGTGTTTCTTATGCGCACAGACGGGTGTGTGCCTCCATTTACCTATCTTCTAAATGCCCAGTATTTGGAAGCCGAACCCGCCGTGTGTTTGGGATCCATATGTACTTGGGCAGTCAGAGGGAAAGAAAAAGCAGAGTTCGAACTGTACAGCTGTAATTCAGAGAATTTTTTCCTAGTTTCACATGTGTATAAGGGAAGTTTGCCCCCATCGTAAGGCAAGCATCGTAATGAGATACACGTAGGTGTCCCATCTACAGAGAACATGGTCCAGAAGCATGAACCACGATCCTTCTGACTATATTCCTCTTTCCAACTACTTCCTCCATCTCCTGAGACTGATGGTGCTTCCAAGAGCTCAACATACCTTCCGCTGAAACTGTGGCATCATCACGTGCTTAGGAACTTCTTTCTATCACATCGCCATTTCGATGCGAAGACGAAACTCAAGAGAAGGCACGTTGAAGCATTAGCTATGTTTTGAAACAAGTTCGCGGGTCAGTACCGGTGGTGACGTACCTCAGAGGAAAATTATGGTAATCCGGTGTGAAATTCAATGTCTGTCATGGCACAGACACAACTCTTATCATGGTCCCCACGTGAGAAGTTGATCCTGGCAGTAAGGCCATATCCTTTCAGGGAAGGTTCCGTCCACTTCAGACGGTTTTTCAGTCAATGCCTCTGTTTTGTTTAACTTTTACTTTTCCTCTTCTTGGAACAAGTGCTTCCCTCCCAATCTCATTAGACACGCTTTTCACTGAATGTGATCGCTGCAGTGGGCGGCCGACATTGGCCGGGAGGGTCTTCGATATGGTGGTATGGTCACATGGACTTGCACAGTGTGCTTAGTCCTTCCAAATCGGTAGATCCTTGAAGGCACCGCAATCTTCACCTTGGTATTTAAGTCTTGAGTCTGTTTTCAAGAAGAAATGGAGGCCCGGAGAGGTGTCATACCTTAACTGAGAACACACATCTAGCAAGTGGCTAAGTCGGTGTTCAGATCCGGGCCAGCTTGCCTTCGGACTAACCCATTCTCACCGATTCAAACTCTTTTTATAATAGGCAGCATCTGTGGTGACTCTCTTTATAACAAATTCATTTTTTAAAAATTGTAGGGGTGCCGGGGTGGCTCAGTCAGTTAAGCTTCTGATTTTGGCTTAGGTCACTATCTCACGGCTCATGGGTTCGAGCCCCGCGTCGGGCTCCGTGCTGACAGCTCAGATAGAGCCTGGAGCCTGCTTCGGATTCTGTGTCTCCCTCTCCTTCTCTCCCCCCTCCCCCTGTTCACTCGCTCTCTCTCTCTGAAAAATAAATAAACGTTAATTTTTTTTAATTTTAAAAAAAATTGTAAAAAAGGAAACTTTCAAAAAAAAAAAAAAAAGCTTGTGTGGAGATGAAACATAAAGCAAGGAGCCAGAACATGCCCTTATTTTTCTAAGTCTAACTCACCACCCAGAACAAGGAAGGGGAAATACGTCCTCCGTCTAGTTTATTTGCTCAGCTGGAACAGCAACCCACAAAACCAACCCGGCTCTCAATTCAAGCCCCGCTGTTCCTCTCTTTCGGTCCCAAGAAGAAGCTAGCTCGTCTCCTCCTCAGGGTCTTTACCGGTGCTGTTCCCGCCGTCTGGAATGCTCTTTCCCCTCACACAGATCTGCGGGGACCTTGACACCCTCCAGCTGGCAACTTCAGTGTCCCCTCTACAGCAAAGCCGAATTTGGCCTCCTCATCTGAAGCCAGTTTTTTCCCTTCTCTCATCCAGCCATCGCATTATCCTCTACTAGGTTTTGTTCTCAGCCGCCAACAGAATCCAAGTACATTGTTTATTTTATTTGTTTTACATCTCATTCCTTCCCATCTCTCCCACCCAGTGCAGGCATCCTGTCTGTCTGGCCGGCCGTCACGTTCCCACGGCCCGGCGCAGTGCCCGAATGAATGAGTGAATGCATGCATGGCTTCTGGCAAAGTCATGCCTCGAGATGGAGTTTCTGGAGACTAATGCTTTATTCAGCTGTCTATGGGGGTGTTGCAGAGGGAAGAACCACAGCTACGGGGGGTTCTGTGACTTGGGATGGCAGCAAGGAGGCCGAACTCCTCCTTTGACAAAGCCCTAAGGGCAAATCCAAGGACTTTCTGTTCTGCACAAAGGTTAAGGAACTGTATTCTCTCTTCTCTAAAGGGATCTCTAAGGACAAGCATTTTGATGCTTTCTTTGGCTTTACCGCCCTGCTAGGTGCCTTCTACGGACAGTCCTGTTTCAAAAGCATGTATGACAAGAAACTCAGAGGCTCACTCTTGCTGGAGGGCCCCACGTGCCTGGATTATGACATACACTTTTCAGGTTCTCCTAAAAAACCCTCACCCCCATTCTGTTGAGGAGAACAGAGAGGCTCACTGAGGACAAAACTTGGGAAGACGTCCAACTCGAAATCCCGTGCCCTGCCCCCATCGTGCGCCATAGTCGGCATTCCGAACAGAAGGCCCCCAACACTAACGAGCACGTGAATGCGAGACATACACAACAGACGTTGTGGAACAAGTTCGTGAGACTCATCATTTGAAAATAACCCAGTAAAAATCACTAACGCTTCATTTGAGATAATATGCTACCATCATTCACCCAATTACGGGAAGACAAGAGTAGATGGTCCCTTTCAAAATGGCTGGCGAATAGCCCAGAGCTGTGTCAAGGCCGCCCCAACGTGGCGGGTCTTAGGATGCTGATAGGTCAGTAGGCAGACATCCCATGGGCTCCTTCACCTGTGTTTGTGAGTGTGCAAACGGGGAGTGTGAACAGTGCCCTGCAGTCACCTACCAGGATGTAGAGCGCGAACACATGAGAACCTTGATCCATAGAAGCCTCTGGAAGCGCTTCCTCTAAAATCTCCCGGAACTCTGAGATGATAGAAACCCAACGCTGTCCTCCTTGCCGAGACTGGATGGTCACACGTGCCCCAGCTGCTCCCACCCCTGCAAGCCCTTCCTCTGAGCCACTTCTCATTGGAGCCAGGTCGTAGCCAGCTCTGGGTCTCCATCCTTACCAGAGAGCAGTGATGGCCCCCAAACCCCACCCTCCCTGGGCCTGTGCAGCCCAAAGTGTGCTGCTGGCCCCACACATTTCCAAGCCCGAAGCTCCTGGGAGAGAGGTGGAGCCCTGCTGGGGAAATGTGAGACCCGGGCCACCCTGCTTGCCTTTCAAATGAGAGAGCAACCTTGCTGGGAAAATGTGTGGATGAAATACAATGCTCAGCAGCCCGCACCTCCACAGGGCTGTCCAAACAACGGAGTCATGCCAAAATGGCCCGAGCTCACACGGCCGAGTGACAAGAGAGGCAACTGTAATCTCGTGAGCTGTCCGTACGTTCGTTCTTGTTCACGTCAGGTACGTTCCGACGATACGAGGCAGGCGGCAGGATTTTATAACTTTGCGAGGGCTTCACAAGCAAAGACAAGCTCCCAATTGTACAGTGGATGTGCAAAGAAGGAAAAAAAGTCGGGGAAGAATCTCTAAAATTGCTCCTATTCTCAGGAAAGATGCAAATCTAGGCCCCAAAGGCTACTCATGACAACCCACCGATCCGCTCATCGGAGCCCTTCCAAAAATTTCTAATCACGTTTCCCCCTTAACAAGGAGGGAGGGAATCATATTCCATTAAATGTATATCTCCCATATTCTCCCAGTGAAACAATTTATTTTATTTTATTTTTTAGGAACAACCGGAGGTATTTATTTGACAAAGTCATTAGAACCCAGTGAAGGAGGCTCGCTGTTGAATTATGGGAACTTGACGTACAGCCTGGAAGAGAAGTCTTAGCCAGGAGAGGAAATGTTTAGCACCTCACAACAGACGGTGGTCTTAAACATTACTAACAAAACTCTGCCGACTGAGTGTGTCCTCCACGAATAGATGCTTTCTGGAGACAGAACTCGGGGCCTCCAAAGCAATTTCCACCCTGGTTCTTGGGAAGGCCTCTAGCAAGGTGGTGGTTCTTTCCAGGACAGAAGATAAGACATCAGTATGAGCTTGTGCTAGAATCAGAAGAATTTGAGTTCAAATCCCATCTCTTCCCCTACTAGCCTGTTGACCTTGAGACGGTTATGTGGGTCTCTAAGCCTTGGTTTTGCCATCTGTAAGACGGGGACATCAACTTTGACTTTATGTTGTGATTATGAAGATGGGGGGGGGGCTGCACCTAAAAAATGAAGACGATTGTTTTATTCCTGGGATATTTACCTAGTACAAATGTGGGATAGTTTTCACTACTCTAAACGGTACATTTCTTTGAAATGAATTCAAGTTCTAAGTCTCCTGGGATGAATCATATTGTTCTAACTGTTCACAGATGAGGAATTTGGATTTGAAGCTAAACTATAGAACCCAAAGGGAATTCTTCCCAGGAAGCATTGGCTCCAGTTATTAAAAATCCTTTTGTTTTTGTTTTTTATTTTTTTTCCTAGGACAGCTGTACTCAGGAGACATTGCAGGGCACCCCGGTGTATCTCAAATGATCTCTAGGGATATTGAGAAATCTTCAAGTTATTCTCAAATAATTTTTTTTAAAGAGTAAACTCCCCTGGGTTTTGGGATTAGCGTTTACCCTATATGGACCTATTTGGTTGGGCGACGATGTAATGGAATGTAGAAAGAAATGGGGTCCCAAAGGCCCAAAAGATTGGGTCTCTCCCTCTTTCTGTCCTTCCCTGCTTACACTCACTTGTGCACACTCTCTCTCTCAAAATACATCAACAAACTTTTTTAAAAAGTTAAAAAATAAAAGAATCATGCAAATGCCGTTCAGAAATGAGAATGGGTTCTCCCCCCTTCTCTAAATATGTTACTCTGAAGAAATGGTAACCTACCTAAAATTAAAGTCAATACACAGCATAGAGGTGTTGAGGACAACTTTTTCAGAACTTGTAGTTGTTGTAAAGAAAAGAGAAAAGAAAAGAGAAAAAAGAGGAGAGGAGAGGAGAGGAGAGGAGAGGAGAGGAGAGGAGAGACGGGGTGCCCGGGTGGCTCAGTCGGTTGAGCGTCTGACATTGGCTCGGGTCATGATGTCGCGGTCCATGAGTTCGAGCCCCATGTCAGGCTCTGTGCTGACAGCTCAGAGCCTGGAGCCTGCTTCAATTCTGTGTCTCCCTCTCTCTCTGACCCTTGCCTGCTCACACACTCTCTCTCAAAAATAAATAAACATTAAAAACAATTTTTTTCTTAAAGAAAAGAAAAGGAGAGAAACACCAAGCTACTTGGCTCCAAAGGTCTCCTTGAATAGCATAAGCAAATAATAATAATAATAATAATAATAATAAATAAATAAACACCTCTCCGTCATTTTAAATGATTTCCAAAATGAAAACATCACTAACTTGGTTGGATTGAAAAATCCACCAAGGATCATCCCTTACTCTGACTGGTTCTCAGAGTTCCCATCTGAAAATGTGGTGAGGACATTTCTCTGTCAGTGATAAAAACTCTTTTTTGATATGCTCAGACCCTCAATTTTAAGGAGAATGGGCAGTGACTGGGGATCTTAGAATTATGACTGTCGAAAGGACATGCAAATGGGAGCATTGGCTTTGGGGGGCCATGTGGAAGTTTGGGGGGAAGTCCGTTTCTGAGAGAGGACAGAGGGGCATGGATGGCGAGACGTAATAAATATCATTTTTCTATTTTCAGAGAACACTTTAGGTAAAAACAAGAGTCTCCTATCAAGTGCTGGTGATGCTCAATCAGCGTGGTTTGCCCCTGAGCTTCGAACCGTTCTCACTTTCCCCCTCAAACAACCCTAGACTTTTTCCTCCACAATCCAGTCTTCCGCTCTCCCTGGTGTGTGTCACGAGTTCAATTAGGTTATTTAGACACTTCGGACATTTAAATTCTTTGTTTGTGTATGTTTAGAATCAAGGGAAAATGTCATGGAAGGTTACCAAATCCATGTAATTTACCCAAGAAATGAGCCTACTGGGTAAATACATATTGAGGCAATTTTTAAAGTCATATTTATTTACTCTACACACCTCGGTCTGTGGAATAAATAAACATTTGAGCTGTGCATTCTGTGCGTTAAAGCACCTCATGAAAATGTATGGGGACCCTGGATGTGCAAGAAGGAACTCTTCTAAGTTTTATATCTAAGCCGTTTGACTTTGGGGGGTAGAAAAGGAGCAAGTGGAACCATTTTTATGGGTGTCATTATCTGCTCACATTCTTCACGGCCCCCCCACCCCCCCCCCAGCAACGCCCCCACCAAAACGTATTCAAGATCAGCGCCTGAAACTTTCCACAATTTTTCCCTTTTCTTTTCAAAGCATCTTGCACCCAAAAAAAAAAAAAAAAAAAAGGTCGCTTTATAATTAATTCCTTTCCATCCCCGCCCCCCCCCCCTTACCTCTTCCTCCAGGAGGCGTCAGATCATTTCCGGAGGGGCCCATCTTCCAGGGAGATATGTTGAAATGGATGGAATCTTAAAATCTGTGGGTTTTCTTTTCTTTGTTCTCTTCCGCAGACCTGGGAGCAGTACCCTTCAGACATTTTATTGATCTTTCTCCCCCTTTCTCTCATACATGCTAATTGTACCTCTGTAGCAAAACAATCTTATTATCATGTTAATTAGTGGGAGGGCTGTTGAGGTTTTCCACTTCATTACCTACTAATTTCAAGATAAATGAATCCACAGGTTACTAAGTAAATAAGGTCACCTATCAAGCGCTTGTAAACGTGTTGGTAAACAGGGAGGGGGGGGGAGGGGGCAGCAGAAGGAAACACATTGGCTTTTCAAATGACTGGGCTAGTTGGGTTTGACTCTTGGTGGAGCTGGGGAGTCCCACCGGGGGTGGCCCCGTCCCCGAACTCATTTGTAATGGAAAGGGAACGTTGGCCGTCCACCTGGCTTCCCAGTGGGGCATTTCCTTTCTGGCTCTCAAAGGGCTCTTTGTGGCCTAATTCATTCTGTGGGTTGGGCGCTCTTACGTGGTCGCTTTTGTAGAGAGAGCCAGGAGTGAGGTTTACGCTGGGCACGAGAACTTTGTAAATTTTTTTTTAACATTTATTTATTTTTGAGACAGACAGAGAGAGAGAGAGAGAGAGAGAGCATGAACAGGGGAGGGTCAGAGAGAGAGGGAGACACAGAAGCCGAAACAGGCTCCAGGCTCCGAGCGGTCAGCACAGAGCCCAACGCGGGGGCTCGAACCCACGGACCGCGAGATCGTGAACCGAGCCGAAGTCGGCCGCTTCACCGACTGAGCCCCCCAGGCGCCCCTGGGCAGGAGAACTTTGGAAGGGCCAGGCCCGTGGGGGGTGTGGTCGCAGATCACACTGTTCCCGCTGCCCACTCTGCCTCCCCGTCTGGGGCCGGCCTGTCCCTGTGGTTCCTGCGGCTGATGCACAGGTGGAAGGATGCCCTGCGAGTTCGTTAAGGAAGAAAGGGGAGAAAAATAGAGTGGGAGACGTTCACCTTAAACCCCAGGGAGTTGAAACAAAAAGGTGGCTGGGGAGTGCCTTTCTAACCCCTCTCCTCATTTGTCTTTAAAAAAAGGTCAATCCCCAACGTTATCGTGTTGCCTTTTAGTCTGCCAGTGACGCCAGATCTCAAAAAAAAAAAAAAGTAAAGACTATCAAGTAAAGAAAAAGGAAAAGTGTCGTGTTCTGTTTGTTTTTTTGTGTTTTTGTTTTGTTTTGTTTTTTTGTTTTTTTTTTAAGTCACCCCCGGAAATTCCAACCTGGAATCTTGGCGAGGGTTGGATTTTCTATGTGGTATCTCCTGGGGCGTCCTAGTCCAATGATCTGACTGGCATCTGAAACGTTGAATTCTCTCTTCTCTCTTTTTTTTTTTTTAATTAAGATAATAAATTGGTCTTAAATTATCCCTGAAATCAGACCAGTGTTGATTACAATGGGGCTCATGCTGTGACAGCTCAAGATGATGTTATTTTTATTCCTTTTCAACGAGATCTTAATCTCTCCCTGCGTGTAAACAAATTGTCACTGTAACCTTGTTCTAATCTCCCAGCTGAAGACCTTTAAAGCATTGAGAGATAACGGATCAGGCCGATTTCATCAGCTCTTTAGCGGATGGGCCGCGTTTCACTCCCACTGGCTGGGTCTTTAAACATCGAAGGGGAGTTAATAACTACATCTTACATGAAAAGCTCCACGGAGATCTTTGAAAGCGGTGTGGCTCGTGAAGTTACAGTTCCAAAACTGCAAGCCACCGGACTGGGTGAGAAATGCCATCGCTTCCAGGAGGCCAGCCCTCCTCATCCTCCGCGCCAGGTCACCCACAGCGTGGGGAGTGGGACCCCAGAACAGAGACAGTCGGAGACAGAGACACACACAGAGAGAGAGAGAGAGAGAGAGGCAGAGAAAGGGCAAGAAGGTGACAAGAGAGAAGCAGACAGAGACCGAGTGGGAGTGAAAAAGAGCGAGGGTGCTGGAGGAAATGTTTGACCCAGCAACTGGTAAACACAACGTGACACACCACTTTGCTCTCCTCTCCACTTTGCTTGTGTGCAAAAACATTCCAGAAGAAGTGGCTCGGATTACTTTCCCAGCCACTGCAAAGTGGCCCATGTGTGACTTGCCATCTGAGAACGGTCTTACAATGCCATGAAAGGGAAGTTCTGGAAACCAGTCGCCAAACACAGAGGAGCAAGAAGCGATTGAGATGAGGTATCTGGGGAACCCCAGTGTGGAGCCCCCAGAGGAACCATTGGCTTTGCTGGTGTTGAAATGACTTAAGGGCCAGTGCCCAGGGTGTTGCAGACCCACCAGGGAGCGAGTCCGAGAGCACGAGCAGCTAGAGTCAGGTTTGTGGGGAGCAGGAGAATTCTCTCATCCCGGACGCCAGCACAACCCACCATGACATGGTGACACGGGCTTCCCTAGGTCTTCCCAGTCTGCCTTCCCCTGTCCCGTGTCTCCCAACCCTGCCTGGCTAACTTGGTTAAAACATAGGACAGTGACTGGGGCGCCTGGGTGGCGCAGTCGGTTAAGCGTCCGACTTCAGCCAGGTCACGATCTCGCGCTCCGTGAGTTCGAGCCCCGCGTCAGGCTCTGGGCTGATGGCTCGGAGCCTGGAGCCTGTTTCCGATTCTGTGTCTCCCTCTCTCTCTGCCCCTCCCCCGTTCATGCTCTGTCTCTCTCTGTCCGAAAAATAAATTTAAAAAAAAGTTAAAAAAAAAAAACAAAAACATAGGACAGTGAGGTTTAAGGGGTGGTTTTCTCTATAATTAATAGGACACCTCGATCACCCAGAAAGGGTGATCGAATTGGCCCGAATTGGCCCGGCCTCTACACCTTTTCTTTGTAAATGACACGGATTTCCTTCCGCCAGCATCGTCTGAGTAGAAAAGTCACGGTCTCTGGTTCAGCTGTATCACCAACCTCTACGGATCTGTGAAATGGGAGAAATGCTAACGTTTTCCCCTCTGGGTTACTGCAAAAATTAGGTGAGTGGACGCAGATAAGATACGAAAGACAGTGGCTTCCCCCGTGAAAAAAAAGAAATGCAGTTTTTCTTCAATGAATGCTAGTTGTCAGTGCCCTACAGAGCCAATCAGGACCTGAATTTAAGTACCGACAGTCACTGGACAAAAGCATTTGTTTTGAGGTCTGAGTAAAGCTTTGCCTCAGCAGACAGGAGGAACCACTTGGTAATTTGCAGGCAGGCTGTGGAAAAAAAAAAGAAAAAAGAAAAAAAAAAAGTCCTACGCATAGGAAATTTCTTCCTGGGTCAAGGACTTCTTTTGCCAGTTTCTCCAGGGACGTTTTTCGTCTTTAAGAAACACTGGCTTTCACAATATTAGGTGATGTTTAAGTACCTGCTGGGTATTAGTCCGCTTAATTTTATTTTTCATTAAGTCAAAGGATTTGCACATAATTGGTTTCCCTCCGGCTTCCATACCCACCTGTGGTTAGCGGCCACAATTGGGATACGGCATCCAGACAAAGGTGGCTTTACTTCTTTTCTTTTTTTTTTTTTTTTTTTTTTTTGCTTTTTCTGTTTTTAACAGCTTCTGGAGACTGACATCAGGTCATGGGTTTACTTCATTTTTGACGATAATATTTATTGCACTTTTTCTGAGTAGAAGAGTCACGCGTTCATTAAAGAACTTTTGGCAAAAAACGTACACATCTATTTCCTACCATTTATTGAGCACTTATTACTTGCAAGATCCTTGTAAAGCCTCGTGCCTTGCAGGCATATGCAGTTTAATCTGCATAACGATTTTGTGAAATAAGTAACTTACCTAAGACCACAGACTGATGAAGTGAGAAAGTGAACACTTGAACATAGATCTGTCTTTCTCTTAAGGGGATTTTTTTTTTTATCCCTACCTGCCATAGGTAGACAGACAAGAGGCACGCAGTTAATTTATAAAAAGGAAAATTAAAACCAACACGGCCACTGTTATCAACTGGGTTGAGGGGATCTTTCCTTCTAAAGTGCAGTTGATCGGGGCGGAGATTTGAGCCATGCTGGTTTAGTAACGTGAGTTTTCTGTCAAACAGGTAAATGGTAAAATCCTGGTCTCGCCATTCATTCATTAAGAGATAGGACTTTTGAGTATCATAATCCGGTCGGGCGGCTATAACAAAAAGCACAGAATGGGTGGCTCGGAAACGCCAGAACGTTATTGTTTCCGGTTCTGGAGGCTGGAAAATCACGGCGCCAGACTGGGGATGTGAGGACCTTCCGGACGGCTGACTTCTTTCTGTGTCTTCATATGGTAGAAAGGGTGAGGTTAGCTCTGTGCGATCTCTTTTATTTAATTTTTGTTAATGCTCATCTTTTTTTGTTTTTGAGACAGAGAGAGCCAGAGCATGAAGGGGGGAGAGGCAGAGAGAGAGGGAGACACAGAATCCGAAGCAGGCTCCGGGCTCCGAGCTGTCAGCACAGAGCCCGACGTGGGGCTCGAGCTCACGGATCGCGAGATCGTGACCCGAGCCGATGTCGGACGCGCAACCGACTGAGCCACCCAGGCGCCCCTATGTGACCTCTTTTAGAAGAGAACTAATCCCATTCATGAGGGCTCCACACTCATCACCTAAATACCTCCCAGAGTTTCCACCTCCTAATAGCAATCGCCTTTGGGGGTTAGGATTTGGACACATAAATTTGGGGGGGGACGCAGACATTCAGACCATAGCATTGAGTACTTTACTTTCCTTGTCTTCTGCCTTCATCTGCAATGAGGCATTCAACGCACAGTGGACGGGACGATTCAGTGGAAGACAAAATTGTATAGAAACCACTGAGGCCAACAGCATAATAACTAAGACAGGTGAGGACTCATTACACACACGTGCACACATACTAGTTACAAACGTGTTACAAAATTAGAGCGCCACTCTCTATAACGTTCATTCTCTAGACTACTTTTAAAATTTAACATTGCATCCTGGGTATTTCCCCTGTCAGCTAATATCCTTTAAATAACAATATACGTTTTGTTTCTGACAGTTTCACTCTAATTAATTTAATGATTCTCTTATCGTGGCACATTTAATTCATTTTAAAGTGTTGTCATTTTGAATAATGCTGCCGTGTAACCCTGATGCACGAATCACTGAGTGCCTTTTGTGTTTTGTCTCTCAGAATTGCCCTAAAAATCACTGAGTAAAGGCATATGCACATTTTCATGGCTTTCTGTAAATACTGCCAAATGCTCTTCTGAAAGGAGGGCAAATTTACACTCTGATAAGAATATGACTACCGTTTTGTGTGTGTGTTGGCCAATAAAAAATGACCAATTTCGTACGTCAAGAAAGTCTCTGCGGGGGCGCCTGGGTGGCTCGGTCGGTTGAGCCTCCGATTTCGGCTCGACTCATGATCTCCTGGTTTGTGAGTTCTAGCCCTACATCAGGCTCTGTGCTGACAGCTCAGAGCCTGGAGCCTGCTTCCCATTCTGTGTCTCCTCCTGTCTCTGCCTCTCCCCTGCTCATGCTCTGTCTCTTCTGTCTCTCAATAAGAAATAAATGTTAAAAAAATTTTTTTTAAAAAAAGAAAGTCTCTGTGAAACTTTAATTTTCTTCTCCAAATAAAAATAATTTTTCTTTGCCAGGGTCAGTGAAAACATTTCATGTTTGCATTGACTACTTGCATTAATTTTCAGAGTTATCAGTATTTATCTTTTTCCATCTACTTGGTTTTTAAGGACTCATTACAGATTCCAACTTTTTTCAATTTAATTTCCTTGATCTTGCAGAAATTTTTAGGTTACTTAGTTAAATGTCTGTTTTCAGAATTCCTTGCTTTGTATTTACACTTAGGAAAAGATAGAGTATATTCGTTTATATTTTCTCCTAATTATTTATGATTTTAATTCAACAGTACTTGGGTTTAGTTTTCCTTTTAAGGAGAATATTGACTTAGAACCTAATACTATGTCCTGAATGGGGATGCGTATATATTATCTCATTTAATGCTCCCTGCTCCCCCACCCCCCAAAATAAGGCAGCTATTAACACATCCTTTTCACAGATGAAAAAGTGGACTTACTCAAGTCCAAGAAACATCAGGTGACTGGATTGTGATTCAGATTCAAATGTGGGGCCTGGAATCAAAATTGTCTAGTGTCTTTATCACGCAGAAAGGGTAGGTAAAAATAAGAGAAGGTGTATAACTCAAGGAAAGTTAGAAGAATGGATGAATGGATTGATGGACGAATGGAGAGATGAATTAGTAGTCTAAAATACTGATTTACCAGCCTGACAAAACGCCTGTCTCTGTTCAGTAGACCGTAAGTCTGGTCAAGCCTGTAGTCATTTCACTACTGTCCAGCCTCCAGATGAGGCTCCCAGATTATCATGGGGAGACAGGAGAGATTCACGGGGCCAAAGTAACTGGCGGGCGTGAGAGAGTCTGTACTCCCTGAAACCACCAATTTGTCCGTGTACCCCAAAGCCATAATATGTCAAAGTCGGACCACAGGTGAGCACTTTAACTGGGTGCTTTGTAGAAGGCAAGAGCAAGGGCTTAGGAGGCTGATGGTTCCAGTCTGAATCTCAGCTTCCCAGCTCTGTGACATCAGCCAAATAAGTTACTGAACTTCTCTGTGCCTCGGTTTTATCATTTGCAAAAGAGGAGTCACAGTTACTATCCCAGAGGACTTCTGTTGGTTTGTTGCAGATCCACGAATTAATAAATCCGAACGCTTCTAGATCGTACGTGGCACACAATAGGTGTTCAATGAATGTTCTTAATTATCATCGCTGTTATTTTTTTCCCTTATGAGTTATATGTGCATGTGTATGTGTGCTATTTCATAAATGTAGAGAAGTTCCATAGGGATTCTCCGGGTTGAGTAGCGTGGTCCCACATATGTCCCCCAAAATGTAAGAACAGAGAACTACCCAAATGGACTATGATTCACCTTAAAAATTCAAGCTTTGGGGGGGAGGCGCCTGGGTGGCTCAGCCCGTTGAGTGTCGGACTCTGGCTCCGGTCATGATCTCGCGGTCAGTGAGTTCCAGCCCCGCGTCGGGCTCTGTGCTGACAGGTCAGAGCCTGGAGCCTGCTTCAGATTCTGTCTCTCTCTCTCTCTCTGCCCCTCCTCTGCTCACGCTCTGTTCTCTCTGTCTCTCAAAAATGAATAAACGTTAAGAAAAAAAAAATTTTTTTTAATTCAAGCTTTGGCGACACACATGATTATTCTGAGGTTATGTCAGTTACACCTAGATTTCCAAACATCGCTAGCCACAGTATAGTTTGCATGTAAAAATCATGATTTCTGTATTTGTCAAGATTGCATCGTAAAGATGATCGCATGTTGAATCGGGAACGATTTTGCCATGACTACATCTCATAGGCTTTGGCAGTATCTACATCTTGTTGGAAAGTAAAACTCAAGAAACCGCTTATTCAACATCATCATGAGCCCCTAAATCTGAGTATCCAACAGGGATCAGTGCATGTGTGTGTGTGTGTGTGTGTGTGTGTGTGCAGTGTAGACAATCTTGAATTGCCTGATATTGAAAAAACAGACAGTAATAGTCACATATGGAAGCACCAGGAGATTTTATGGAGAGCAGTCTTGGAGATCATACGTGTAGAAATGCTCTCCCCTATCTTATCCCCCAGCATGTGGACTCCCCACCACGCACAGAGTGCAGCCCGCACAGTCAGAGAGCAAAAGAGACACCCACACAAACAAAAACGGCCCGAGATAACCACAGTGCAAAGTTTACAATAGAGAAGCATCCTACTATCTCTGGATAAGCAGGGTCTCTGGGGGTACTCCTATTTTTCTTCTCAGATTTCTGAAATCTCTCCCCCTCACGTGGAATCTGCACTTTGCTCCTTCCCCCCACCACCAACACCATTACCCCTGTTCCAAACAAACTCCCGGGAACTTTGATAGTACAAGAATGTTTGCATTGGTGAGAAGCTGGGTGATAAGTTCCTTCAGGCTAAGCTGAATAAAACCGAGCAAGTTACAAGGCCCCGGGTTAGCGATGTAATTTATAAAAGTAAAAAAAAAAAAAAAAAAAAAAAAAGCTTCATCATTTCACAGCTTCATTGTAACAACAACCAGAAGATGTTCTAGAAACGATTATCCATGTCTTACAAGAAATTGGTGCTTTCTCAGGGGCGCCTGGGTGGCTCAGGTGGTTAATGTCTGACTTCAGCTCGGGTCATGATCTCATGGTTCGTGGGTTCGTGCCCCGCGTCGGGCTCTGTGCTGACAGCTCGGAGCCTGGAGCCTGCTTCAGATTCTGTCTCCTCCTCTCTCTGCCCCTCCCCTGCTCACGCTCTGTCTCCCTCTGTCTCTCAATAATAAATAAACGTTAAAAAAATTTTTTTTTTAGAAATTGGTGCTTTCTGGTACTTCATACATGCCAAATCAGAACTTTGTGCTAAAAACCTTATACCTGCTCAGACGGCAGCAAAAGGGAGAAGGGGTGATAATAAGCAATCGTATCTGTATGTTAGCTGCAAATACACCTATGTTTATTGGGACGTGAAAAGCTATCAAAAGTGAAAGACAATTTTAATAAAAGTATCTTGTATTTGCCCTTTCGAAGAAAAGTATAATACCATGGCAATCAAGTAATAAATGTTGTAACTGTATCATTTAAACAAACACAGATGTTTAGAACGTGATGTGATGTCTACCAGTAGGGTAAGAAATAAAAACATTCTAGACAAGTGCACACAGTTGAGTAATACGAGGGGACTTCATTTTTTAGGCAAAACCTCAGAAGGCTGGATAGACCAGCGGGTTGCTTTGGGATAATGGAAAATATGATCTCATTAGCACCCAGTTTGTTATTTGTTCTATAACAAAAAAGTAAATTACAATGTATTAATGCAGTTAGTGTTGTTTTTAATGTGCGTGGGGATACAATAAAACTTTTATTAGGGAAGTGTGATGGCATGTTTGTGCCACAATATCAGCATCCCGCTCTGTTTCAATAGCCAATCATGTGGCCCAGTGGAACATTCTCATAATGATGTAATAAAATTTGACTCTGATATTGTAAAATATGTTTATGGTAAGGCTGTTGGGATATTTTTATGCAATCTTATTAGAGCAGGTGCCTAAACCTATTATATTTTGTAGTCCAATTTCGGTGGAATTTTTAAAATGTCAAATTCCTAATCTGGAGTTTGAATACTGAAATGATCACATTATAATGCATAATATAACATGCACCCCCGCCCCCGCCCCAAGCCTCACTCATATGAGTTCTCACACAATTGCCATCTGAAAGCAGAGATCTAAACGGGCATTTTGTCAGTTAATACAAATATATTGGCCATGTCAGGAAATTTTTCTCATGGGCCATTGGGCATTTTCTTTCTTTTTTTTTTTTTATGTTTATTTATTTTTGAGAGAGACAGAGCACGAGCAGGGGAGGGGCAGAGAGAGAGGGAGACACAGAATCCGAAGCAGGCTCCAGGCTCCGAGCTGTCAGCACAGAGCCCGATGCAGGGCTCAAACTCACAGACTGTGGGATCATGACCTGAGCCCAAGTCGGACGTTTAACCGACTGAGCCACCCGGGGGGCCCCTGGGCATTTTCTAAAGTAAAAATTACAGGTATATGTAACTCCACAGGTTTCTCTGAGGCTTCTCTGTTGAATACAGCGTATTCTTCGTTATTTTCCTTCTCCTATTGTTGGCCACTTTCCCCTTTTACCAGAGGGCGGTTGAGCAGAAAATCTAATGGCAATGTTCGGAAAGGAAGGGCATCACATTTCCCTATGCTTTAGACTCAGCCCTGGGTTTGCAGAACTCTTATTAGAGTAGCGTGAGTCACTCAAAAGTAAATTAATTCATGGGTTTTGTTTGTTTGTTTGTTTGTTTGCTTGTTTTGGGTGGGGAGAGGACCCGTAGTGCAAATAATTGCTTTACTGTATAACGCACAACAAATACGTAGAAGGTACAAGGCTAATAGGTGGCAAGATGGTGGGAAGGGTTCAAAACTACTAACTTTTAGAGCGGTTTTCTAAAATACACTTCTTAGAACACCAGCCTTGAGAGATGTGCTTCAAATATATGTATATATACATATTAAAACCAAATACGTTTAGAAAACTTTGCATGTAGCACCAAGTATCGCAAAACTGCTGTGCACATTCACACTGGGAAGTTCTGAATGGGAAGCCCAACCTGGATGCGTTAATCGAGTTTATTTCAAAATTATTAGATCGCGCAATCTACTCTATGGCAGTGGTTGTTATGTTTCTGTATAGCACACTAGAAAATGCCGTAACCGGAAAAAGAGTATAGCCAACATAAACAATTAGAATAACTGTCTAGGAAAAAATATTTAAAAATCGTTTGTTTGCTTAATTAATCAACTGGTGAATTAGCACTATGGAATCTTAAAGGGACAAACGCTTACTTCCTTGACCTACATGTAAATTTGCCACTTCGGGGCAGTTTGTTTTTAAAACCACATTCTGTAACTTCGTTCGTGGAATAACTTGCGTTAAGCAAATTTTTGTTTCCAGAAGGTAAAATCCTTCCAAAATGTCTACAATCAAACTCAAATGAATTGCTCTCCTCAGGGATTGAAATGCCGGTCAGTTTAATTTTTTAATTACACGGGAAAGCCTTTTTGTTTCAACTTATTATCGAAAACTTTTCTTAAATGTATAGGCATGTTTTTGTAGATTATTATGGATTGCTCCTGATCATAACTGAGTTTTCTTCTATCATTTCAACTTTTCCAGGTGGCTCAGTCAGTTGAGCGTCCCACTTTGGCTCAGGTCATGATCTCACGGTCCGTGAGTTCAAGCCCCACTTCGGGCTCTGTGCTGACAGCTCAGAGCCTGGAGCCTGCTTCAGATTCTGTGTCTCCCTCTCTCTCTGACCCTCCCCTGCTCATGCTCTGTCTCTCTGTCTCTCAATAATAAATAAATGTTAAAAAATATATATATATATAAACTTTTCCACGATGCCTCTGAATTACCATTCTAAAGATCATTGTTGTAAATAAAGATTTAAAGGACCATAGTAAGAGACACTCAACGTGTAGGAGAGATTGAATTGAACTGAATTGATGAGGGCCTTGTGTCTCATTGGCCTGATTTGGGTTATAGCCCGGAATTGTAGTGTATGCATATTGAATGAGGTAGGAGAGGGGCTGTCCTACCATAACCACATAGCCTGAGAGTGGAGAGAGTTGATTTCCCAAAGGGAAAGAGAGGGTTCTCTGAAGAAGACAAAATAGATCCTATGCACACGTGTATGTACCCCCCCGACAGTTGAATAATATAATAATTAATATTGAATGTTATTTGTTTATATTTTTCATAACATTTAGATTCACAACTTCTTGATATATCAGGTGATAAATTACATTACTTTTTTTTAGAAGAAGGGGATTGAATTTTGCCCACAAAATGGTCACCCATATTTCAAAATGGTGGCATTTGAATATTCTTCAAGCTTGATCTCTCTTTATAGCAGGTCGCTTCCCCGTGTTTGTTCTTGGGCCACAGGACATGGGGAAAGACAATCGCAAGATGTCCTGTACCCCATTACAACCATGTAATGGAGTCACTTCTGGCAGAGGGTGCAGAAATAGATAAATTGAGACAGAAGGATTTTCCTTCACGGACACACCAACATACTCTGTGGCCCACTCAGAGAACCCGTATCAGTAGCTTGTTCTCCATAGAATGAAGGTGGTTAGATGCTCCGGTACTGACGCAGGAGAACACTCCCTGACCAGGGACCAGAAGGTATGAACTCTAGAATTCTCTTCTGCATTCCCTTTTCAGCTCCCTGTTTTCTCATCTGCAAAATGAGGTCTTTACCAGCAGAGCTCTGAGTTCCTTCAAATGTACAATCCTCAGGGGCCTCCGGGTGGCTCAGTCAATTGAGTGTCTGACTCTTGATTTAGGCTCAGGTCATAATCCCAGGGTTGTGGGATCAAGCCCTGCATAAGGGTCTATACTGAGCGTAGAACCTACTTGGGATTCTCTCTCTCTCTCTCTCTCTCTCTCTCTCTCTCCCCCACACCTGTGCCACTCTCCCCACTCATGCTCTCCCTCTCTAAAATATAAACAAAAAGCCAAACAAATAGATAAATAAATATACACGTCTCTACAATGACACATACATTCCATCACATTCCCCTTCATGCATCAGCTTCTGGGAAAACCCAAACTGAATTTAATGTTGATTCAACAAATAAATATATGGGGGCACATACTGACGTCTAAACACTTAACTCCACATTTGGTGGTGACCAAAGTCCCTGCTCTTGTGGAGTTTGTGTTCTAGATGATTTATAGAATTACAGCTACCTACATTTTAGGAATAATGTTAGTGAGCTTTGGGTCTCGCTTTCTGTGTAATTCCATCTAATTCATCATTTAATTGTCTTTGGTATAAACAACCTCAAATTCTTTTCTAGGGAAGCAGGAAGGCTCTGAAATAAAAATAAATCATGATTTTTGGACACTATGGAGAGCAGCACACAGTGTCTAAAACCTCCAAACGTCAATTACAAAGAGAATCCTGGTGAAGGATTGTATTGTTGGTAACAGCATCTCCAAAAAAAAAAAAATATTTAATTGATTCAAGTTTTTAATGGAAGACAACAGGAAAGTCAAGGTGGAGTAGTTACGCCTTCTCACAACACCAAAGAAGGTCATTTAGGAAGAAGTATCGATAAGGTTTTTAAAATCCTTCCTTCTTATAATGCATAGAGCAAAGCTTACAAGAAAATCAGCACTACAAAAATTACAAATGGTGGGGCGCCTGGGTGGCGCAGTTGGTTAAGCGTCCGACTTCAGCCAGGTCACGATCTCGCGCTCCGTGAGTTCGAGCCCCGCATCAGGCTCTGGGCTGATGGCTCGGAGCCTGGAGCCTGTTTCCGATTCTGTGTCTCCCTCTCTCTCTGCCCCTCCCCCGTTCATGCTCTGTCTCTCTCTGTCCCAAAAATAAATAAACGTTGAAAAAAAAAAAATTAAAAAAAAAATTACAAATGGTAATGCTATTATGTGACACATAGTTGCCAAAGGCATTCGATATAAAGATTTTACAAAGGTGTCAGCTGATATATAGCAAACACACAAACAGTCTCAAACTGTAAAATATGCAAGGGGAACTGGGGCGAAATATTAGGCATATGAATTATATATTTTTGCAAGGTAGGCTAAGAAAGTGCTTGCTCGGCACCGTCGTTAAAATAAGCAATAAATACCAGGGTTAATGCTCCCAATGTTTCGTTGAGCAAGGAGGAGCTTGTTTCCACCCACCATTATTCTGGTTTCCCAGTCCATGTTTCCAATCCGGATTTTGGATAACAAAGTGATCAGGCTATTTAAAACAGGTTTCAGCTTCTCTCCGTCTCTCTGTCTCTGTCTCTCCTCTGCTAACTGTGCCATGACGGCCTGTCCCTCTGCCAAGCACATCGTGTTTGGCTATTGGTGCATTGGGAAGAATCGATGCAGGAAAAGGGTAAATGTTGTGTAACAAGAAATAGGGTTTGGAATCATTTCCTTACCTACACGGAAGCTAATGGATCGCCTATGAAGAAAAGGTTATGGCTCAGATACCCACTTGTCTATGACTGTTTTGATCAAACAGTAACAGTAACAACACGTGACTACACTACACTGGGGAACAGTCAGAAGATTGGCTCTGAACTCTTTCGATGAGTCCAGCAACAAACAGGTTGTTTTGGCTTTGTTCTTAACGCAATTATGTCGCTGTTTCCTTTTGGTCGCACTGACTAGAGAAAATCAGGGTTGTGTTTTGTTTTGTTTTGATTATACTAAGAATACATAACTTGAGATCTGCCCTCGGAACAGAGTTTTAAGTATATGGTACAGAATCGTTCACTATAAGCACCATGCTCTATGGCACATCTCTAGAGAGACACAGACTGGTTTAGTTTTCCCTGTATTAGGCTTAGCCTATCCGATAAAGGACATTTCTGCTTGTTTATGCCACTTCTCCTTTCATAGCCTCCAACTTCGTGAGTCCTTCAGATTCCATCTTACACTCATTTCTACTCTGAGCGTATTTGAAGCCAGAAAGGACATTTACCATCACACCTTGCGTCATCTGGACAGGAGAACTGCTCTGCCTCAAAGGTGAGATGTGAGGGGAGAAATTAGGCAGCGGGGGTGGCCAGAGACCCTCGTAGGTAAGAATGTCCAACATTAAGCTTCCAGTGGTCTGTTTTGCTGTAAAGTAACCCTTTTCTTCCAACTTATTAAAGTTTGTTGTGCACACAGCTGCTTACCACCCTGTATTTTGTTTTGTTGTGTTTTGTTTCTTTGGAGAAGTCATTGCAAAGAGATGGTTCTTGCCTGTGTCCCTGGGGTGCAGAGGGAGGAGCCAGAGGAGGTGAGATGCTATCGGGTGAACACTCAAGAGAAGTCAAAAACAAACCAGGGCAGAAATGACTAGAAATACTCAGAGGAGGCGTGCCTGGGTGGCTCCGTCGGTTAGACGTCTGACTCTTGGTTTCGGCTCAGCTCATGATCTCGCAGTTTGTGAGTTCGAGTCCCGCGTCATGCTCTTTGCTGACAGCTCGGAGCTTGCTTGGGATTCTTTCTCTCTCTCTCTCTCTCTTTCTCTGCCCCTCCCCAGCTTGGCCTCTCTCTCTTTCTCTCTCTCAAAAATAAATTTAAAAAATAAAAAAGAACATAATCAGAGGAGTCTCTGAAGTATTGGGGGCGAGACACCAGACTTTCCACCGTAAGTAAAATGGACGTTTGGGTCCAATTTAATGTAAGTTTTTCTTTTTTTTTTCAACGTTTATTTATTTTTGGGACAGAGAGAGACAGAGCATGAACGGGGGAGGGGCAGAGAGAGAGGGAGACACAGAATCGGAAACAGGCTCCAGGCTCCGAGCCATCAGCCCAGAGCCCGACGCGGGGCTCGAACTCACGGACCTCGAGACCGTGACCTGGTTGAAGTCGGACGCTTAACCGACTGAGCCACCCAGGCGCCCCTAACTTAAGTTTTTCAAGAAGATGAGTCTTAATTACCACGTAAATGAACATATGTAATATATGCAAAGCAATTCATGTGGTGCCTAGCCTGTGGTGACCCCATAATAAATGGTTAATATTATTGTCATCGTCACTTACTATACGATGCTTTTGCATTCAAAGTGACAAAAGGTTGGGGCGCCTGGGTGGCTCAGTTGGTTAAGTACCTGAATCTTGATTTCTGCTTCGTCATGATCTCACGGGGTTCTTGAGTTCAGGCTCCCCGTCAGGCTCTGCCCTCGGCTGATCTCCCTCTCTCCCTGCCTCTGTCTCCCTCCCTCTCAAAAGTAAATAAATAAACGAACTTAAGGAAAAAAGGGCCAAACGGTTTTCCAGCGTCTGTCTTTATCAGGAGGAAGTTCTGGCAGTTACACACAATTACCATCGAAAAATAGTCTTGTTGAAGCCAATTACCTTTTCCCATCCCTGTGAGCCCTATTACAAGCTCCCAGAGTTTTCCTAAGTGGGCTTACCTCTTGTCACCCCTGAGCACCCAGGAGGAACTGGTTCTCAAACTCCAAAGAAAAGCAACTGGGACCATGGGTGGGAGCCATTGACGAAGCCCAGGTGTTCTTTGGTGAGCGGTGAGTGTTCGAAGTGAGTGGAGGGCATCATGATTAATGATGAAGCGTTCTTTTGGCCACCTAGTGTTAGCATTCCCACAATCTCTGTGCCCAGGCCAAGCATTTTCTCTCCAGCAGGTTCCACATTCGTGCATCTAAGATATCACAATGAATTATTGAAAATCCCAGGAAAGCCTTGGTGTGTGTGTGTGTGTGTGTGTGTGAGAAAGAGAGAGAGAGAGAGATGACTGGGGACCCTGGACTTGAAGACACAACTTCAAATCACCTTTAATACATGGCACCCTATGAGCACCATAAAAAGTCACGAACTGTGAATAAATGATAAGATTCAAAACTAGGCAGGAGCATAAGAATTAGAAACAAAAATTTAGATCCCCTGTGTCTAAATCGATAGTCCCCTAAAAATATGAGCAGCCCAAGATGACAGAGGAAAACTTTTAAGATAGAATGATGCCAGATTATTGAAACGTATTTAAGTTCCCGAAAAATGTAAACATTAAGATTCAGAAGGCTGTGATTTATTGCTCCCGCTAAAAATCCAATAATGCATCACTGCAGACGTGAACACGGTCATCAACTCTTGAAGGGTAAAAATTGGATATATGTCCAGGATGTCTAGTGGGTCCCTCGCCTGGGCTCCCCGGTCGGTAGGCGAATAGAAATTTCCTCAACATTCTTTTCCTCTGGGAGAGGCAAAGTAGTTCCCCTCAACAGAGCCCCGTCATGGCTTCCGAGAACCACCCAGGGGTACTTCAAGTACATCTGCTTTGGCGCTCATATAGCCCAGTGAGGTAGACGTGAGCGGCCCCATCTGACAGGGGAGGAAACTGAGGATCAGAGATGTGAAATACCGTGTCTGAAGTCACACAGCTAGGGGAGGAAAACTGGAACTCGGAGCCACTGAGTCCAAACTCCTGCCGTTATGAAGATCATTCCGATCCCTTCCCAAACGTACAGGACTCACCACTACGTTGATTATCGTCTAATCTCGGCCTCGGTCAAATTTTAACCGCGTACATTCTCAGACAAGATGACGTATAATTGGGTTTTAGCTCCCCAAATAGCTTGTTGAATTGGTTACGTTCGAAAGAAAAGATCGAGACCTCACAATGTGTCCCTGTCCTTCAAACGGACCCCTCGGCTCTCGAAGGGAAATAGGACTCAGCTAAAGTTAAGTAAGACTTTCGGTTAAGGAGGGCCTGCCTGTTTCACATGTTTCGATCCAACCTTCCTGTTCCGATCTCGCAGGGAAAAACTCCACCTGATTTTTCAAGTACCTTCGGAATTAAGCAAGCCACGTAGCTCTAAACAGAGATCCCGGTTTAATGCCCCAGCTCGTGGAGGGGAGCAGACGGTTAGCTCTGCAACTGTGTGCAATTCTTATCAGGCAAAGTTCAGCTGCTCTTGGCTAACTAGCTTGCCCAAGCGACTCCCCCGGGCCCCAGCTAGGAGCAACTAAACTAAAATGCAAACTGCACAACCCCTTCCCCCTCACAGATAAAAGGCTGGCGAATATATAGGCCTCGTTTTAATAGGGCCTCGGCTAGGTCTCTGTTTTTTGCACCCACAGCTAATTGAAGGGGCAGCGAGAGCAGACACAATTGAACACGTAGTAAAGGAGGCATTTCACCACCTGGCTTGCACATACAATTAAATATTTGCACCTGCAATGCTAGTATGTGTGAACGTTATCCCTGTAATTAGTTGCCGGGGTAGAAATAGATGGAGTTTTAAAACCCCTTTCTAATTCCAATAGTTGTTTTTTTTTTTTAAATAGATATTTTTTTGTTGGAATACAAGAACTCCAGACCAGTTAGTGTTTTGAAAAGAAACTATTTCATATTGAGTTCTTTGCAGGTAATCTGCTGGAAATATGGCTTTCGGCGATTTCTCTGTGAAACCCACGGGAGTGTTCATTACTCGTATGTATTTTCTTTTTCTTTTTTTTTTTTTTTAATATGAAATTCATTGTCCAATTGGTTTCCATGCAGCACCCAGTGCTCATCCCAACAGGTGCCCTCCTCGATGCCCATCACCCACTTTCCCCTCCCTCCCACCCCCCACCCCCCACCCCCCATCAACGCTCAGTTGATTCTCAGTTTTTAAGAGCCTCGTATGGTTTGGCTCTCTCCCTCTCTCTTTTTTTCGTATGTATTTTCAAAGGGTTTGGCATGCAGTTAAGTACTCATTGCCTTCGTTCATGTCTTCCTTTCATTTATTTGATCGATAAACACACTGAGCACATACTATATCCTGGCTCCAGACGTACCGAGGCCCGTAAGAGAGCACAGCACATCTTTCCAGAGGCTCCTGGGCACGGACCGGCGCTAGGGTTGATGTTTTCATCAAATCATTAGAATTCGGTAGGACGAGTGCGTATCACTTATCAGAGGTGAGGGTCCACACAAAATACCAAGCAGTGCTTAAGTTTTCCCGGGAAGGTCTTCCGAGGGAAAATCTTGAATTTCCTTTCTTTTCTTTTCTTTTGTTTTTTCTTTAACATGAACATTTGTGTTGCTCTTCATCAGCGGAGGGACGGCACGTATAACAGTTTGGGCAATCACCCAGGCTCCTCCTTCGAGAAGTTTCTACCGTTTAATTCGCTTCCGAGGCTGGTTAGCAACGTGAAAGGATTGTCCGTTTTCTCTATGTGCCGTGTCAAGTAGGACAATGAAGGGTTTTAGCGAGTAAGCGTAGGGTTGCGCGGGGGGACTTGAAGGGTCTTAGCGATGACGAGACAAGAAGCCCCCTTGCTTCCCCCCGCAAGACACACACAACACGCCAATGTGCTAGGGACCTCAGTCCCCTTGCGTATTATCTGTTTATCCATAACGGGCCTTTGTACTCCAATCGTTACTCCCGCATTCCTTATATTTATTTAAACAACGCGAGGGAATGTCGACAGCTCTCCGAGGAACCCCACAACGTTCAGATTTCACGTGGATTGCCCCTCTTGTCTTCACTGTGTACTTGATTTCTTACCTCCACGAACACACCGCTTTGGCCAGAGCATATCTTGTCTCCCGATCGGCTGGCCTGTTTAGGGTTGACCTGTAGAGGTTTTTCAGTCTCGAATCCTGTGATTATCACACCCTATGGAATTCCGCCCCAAACATTCAGAGTGTTGAGAAAACTGTAAAGGCACCGGGAAGGGCCAGCCTTCCCAGTGAGGGGACCTGTAAGGGGGGCCGGCCAGGAACGCTGAGCGGTCGCTCTCGGAGAATAAGCAAGGGGGTGTGGGGGAGGCGGGGGGCAGCCTCTGGACCTTGAAATGTAACAGCTGTGCACTGTCGAGGCTGAGGATCAAGCAGAGAATATGAGATAGGCAAACGTTGGCTTAAACTTTCTTCTCCCTTTGATTGTCCTTGGACATCTGCCTCATCTCCTGTCAAGAATGTTTGGCAGCTGTTAGCTCAGAATAACACGGTCCTGCCGCGCCAGCCGCTACACTGGTCTCCTAATACTTTAAGCCAACTAGTCTCTGTCATACGCCGGCCCGATACACAGCTATGCTAATGCCTTGAGCTAACTAGCTTTCTATCCGCCATGGAAAACACAAGGGGGAGAGCCTTCGGTTTATTTTCCTCACGTGCTAATTGGCTTTAATTGTTGGCCAATTGGATTTCAAGTTCAGAGAGGAGTGGGCTGCACAAAGGCAAGCGTTCACTTCAGACCGTGGGAGAGGCTGGCCAGTCCTTTTGGTCTCTAATGTGGTAGACTTTATGCAGATGAGCCTGTCCCTGAACACAGGGGTCCAAAGGAGGATTCTCCGGGCCATGATGGCGGTTTCTTAAAATTCATACTTGTCCCCATTGGCCAACAACAACAACAACAACAACAAACAAGCACTAACACTGAATTGGGAGAGGGGGGCAGGGGTTGTCCTCTATATTCATCCGTCTTCAGAGAAAATGTATGCAATTGGACAAACTTAAACATATTTAGCTCCTTTTGAGTCCCACGCGTTTACTCTCAGAGCCTCCTTCCTGTCGCTAAGAAATCACCCTTGTGAGAAAAACTGCTGAGTTATAGATATTGGAAGTGGACATTTTTCCACTCACTCCATGAGACTGATAGGCCATGATAACAAAAATGTAGATTTATTCCACTTGTACTCCTCCGTAGCACCCTCATAAGAATTCCTTCTCAGGAAAATAAGAGCATTGAAACGGGCGCCCTGAATAGCCAGGCTTTCAAAGGAAAGTGCAGATGAAATCATAGTGGCCGACTGTGCAAGAAGATCAGGGCAGGTACCGTCAACAACGCTGACTTATTTCCAGCAAAGGTTATGGGCTGCTCTTCAGGTAATGCGGAAGCTTAAATTCCCCGCTGGCGTCGAATGATTTTGCAAGATGCTGACTTAACTACCCATCCTCTGAGTCAAAATGGCCCTCAAGGAGATTACTCACTAAGTCCCCAAATTCTCTTTTTCTATATTGGGTCTGAAATGTATCTACGAGCACAAATGGTTCCACTGCTTTGATGGAATCGACCGGTCGGTCAGCTTCACACCTGTCAATGCAGTCACAGAATTTTTGACATTTTTGACTGCATCGAACAGGTGTTAGACCGAACCCGCTGGTCGATTTCATAAAAATTGCCAAACCAGCTTTCGTGATTGGAGAAAGTCAGGATCTACACCCTTATTAGTATTCCTCTCTACACCTTGTTAACACACTTAGTGTCTCGTTTTCCTGAATCTAGAAGCAGAGGCGTCGTGATTATACATACGTTCATGTATGCATATATCTGTGAGGATCTCGGCCAATTAATGGTTTCTGCATTCGCAATGCACAAATGGTACAGCCTTACCATCCATCCATATAGCCATAACTTCAAATAACATCCTTTAATCACCTATCAGTTTATTCCATGAATAGTTTTCATTTCTGGCCCTAATATAGCAAAGAGTGTGGCAAGGGCAGAATAATCCTTGCTTGGCAGGCAGGCATATGATTCCAGGCCATGTGGAGTTACTTTGGGAGGGAGCTTTTCTTTTCTTTTCTTTTCTTTCCTTTCCTCTCCTTTCCTTTTCTTTTCTTTTTTCTTTCTTTTCTTTTCTTCCCGGCAAGACTTAAGCAAGTTGAGAAATAATTTACTACGAGGGTTGGTCATTGTCTGTCCCCACCCCACCCCCACCTCCCACAGGAATTTAAGCACCAGGAGAGCAGAAAATCTTTGCCTATTTTGTTTCCTGATGATTCCCAAATGCCGAGAGCTGTGTCTAGTGCGTGGTGCCTGAAGGTTTCGGGACCAGCAAGGTTCACTGTAACGGGTTGGGTCAGGGAAGCCTATTCAGGGACTTCTTTTTTCCTCTCCACTCCCTCAGCACTTTGCACTTACCTTTCTTGAATTCTTTAGCCCGTTCTGCATCGCATTGAAAACAATGCAGTGCATTGCTTCACCCTCCTTTTCCTAGACTGTGGCTTCCCAGAATATGGACAGCACCCCTGGCGTAGTCCATTTTATGCCCATCACAGGACCCTACAAGTAGTAGACAAAGAGAACCCCGTATGGAATTAAGAACGTAGTCACTTATGAATAACATAGCAGTAGTCACTACCCCCGGTCAATGCTCACTAGAAACACTTCTCGAACTTTACTACCTAACCCACACCATCCTGAGGCAGTTCAGTTTGGATAGGCGTGGGGGGAAGGGAAAGTTGCCATCCAAGTAATTAGAAGAAACAAGACACGTTGTCATTCGTTGACGGTCTGGATCGGAACCCAGAATTAGCATCTTTCACTGACCTTGAAGAAGATGTTCTTAAAAACGTGGATCAGCGTAGCCCCCTGCTCCCCGAATTAAAGCCAGGTTGGTTGAAAACGTCCCAGTGTCTCTCACGAAGGACACTGCTGAGGAACTGTTGACAGCCAGCTGATTCCCACAAAGGGCACTTGTTGAACAAGATGCCACCATCTTTTTTAGAGGATGACCTTTCTTCCCCCCCCTTTCTTTCTCTCTGTAACCGTCCGGTGGCATCATTCCGTAAGTCACCTGGCCAGGGGACCGAGAGCTGGGCACACTCTGCGGTCATTTTGACACTTGGTGTGAGCTGGAGACCCATCATTTCTAGAGCCTTCACAAGACCAGCTACCTCTGCTTGTCACCCTCATTTTCCTCCAAGAGTAAACTCCTCCTGAAGAGCTAAATGACACGCCGAGTGACACTTGGACTGGATGTCAATCTACAGCCGGAGACACCGTCCTCCTCAAGGTGAACTGTGATTATCACCTCAAGCCTTGAGAAGGTCTCCGGCTGCTTATATTTTCTCTTTCCCAATGTCTGCCCTCACCCAGCATCATTACCTTTCACGGTTTGTCTTGAGCAGCCTTCTTTCCCCCAGTCGCTTAAAATAATTACACGCAGAAGAATGTCTTGATTCTTAAATATCTAGAGCTCCAGACCTGTGTTCATAAATAATAATAGGTACCGATTGTGGAATATACTACCTGTCCGACATCGTGCTGAGCATTTTACCTCAATTCAACCCCGCCAATAATTTTATTGGAAGTCTTTTTTTTTTTCCAACTTATCCGTCACGTTCACCGACATGCCCTACATCACCAGCACCAACGTGGCCTCCCACCACGACAACCAGGGTCTCGTGGGCATAAAAGTCTCAGGATATGAGTGACGGTCGACGTTCGAAGCCAGCAGCCAAGAAAATCTCAGGGCCGTTTCCTCCAAGATTGAGTCGCAGAGGCAGGTAAAGACTAGCACTGAGTCCGAGAAGTCTAGACATGGGGCACGAGATTGAAGTTGGAGTTAATGATTTGAATGTTCTCTCTGCCCAAGGACGGGACCTTAAGCCAGTCACCAACCCACTCTCCTTCAGGCTTCTTTTAAATTGAAGGGATTTGGGGAGCCCTGGGTGGCTCAGTCCATTAAGCATGTCACTCTTGGATTCAGCTCAGGTCGTGATTGCTTGGTTTTGTGAATTTGAGCCGCGTGTCCAGCTCTGTGTGCAAAGCGTGGAGCCTGCTTGGGATTCTCTCTCTCTCTCTCTCTCTCTCTCTCTCTCTCTCTCTCCCCCTTTCTCTCTGCCCTTCCCCAACTCGTCCTCTCTCTACCTCTCTCAAAGTAAATACATAAACTTAAAACAAATAAACAAAGCGAATTTTATATTGACCTGTATGTTGGGAATATCCGTAAATGAGAACAAAAGCTATTAAAGAATCCTGTTCTATTGTCAATGTAATCGTTACCCTCTCTTCCTATCCCCACGTGTCTCCGCAGGAGAGGTTGTGAAAGGAGTTGGGAAAGTCGGTCCGCGGTAGTTACCAGCTATGCGGCGTGGTGCCCGACATAACCAGTGTTCCATGACTGGTGAGTAGAACTCATGACTGGTGAGTGAGACTGTCGCCCTACACCAGCACTAACACATTGACTCCTTCCATATTAATGGTCCTGAACCCTAGGAAGAGGCTATGAATACTCTATATTTCGAAAGTGAATGTAGGAACTCCTCAAGGTAGAGGGACTGACAGACCATTTGATGCAGTACAAAGATGATCACAATTGTCTTATTGGGGGTGGTTTGTGGCTCCATATTCGAAAAGCCCAAAGAGATTTTGAAAGCTTTCTCCGGATCAAACAGTTCACAAAGTTAGCATCTCTCATCTGATATCAGACCAACAATACTTTTGAAAATGAAAACAGGGGCGCCTGGGTGGCGCAGTCGGTTAAGCGTCCGACTTCAGCCAGGTCACGATCTCGCGGTCCGGGAGTTCGAGCCCCGCGTCAGGCTCTGGGCTGATGGCTCAGAGCCTGGAGCCTGTTTCCGATTCTGTGTCTCCCTCTCTCTCTGCCCCTCCCCCGTTCATGCTCTGTCTCTCTCTGTCCCAAAAAATAAATAAACGTTGAAAAAAAAATTAAAAAAAAAAAAAAGAAAATGAAAACAAGTTTTGGGGCACCTGGGTGGCTCAGTCGGTTAAGCGACCGACCTCGGCTCAGGTCATGATCTCGCGGTTTGTGAGTTCGAGCCCCGCGTCGGACTCTGTGTCGACAGCTCAGAGCCTGGAGCCTGCTTTGGATTCTGTGTCTCCCCCTCTCTCTACCCCTCCCCTGCTCACGCTCTGTATCTCTCTGTCTCTCAATAATAAATAAATGTTAAAGAAAAAAATTTAAAAACAAGAAAATGAAAACAAGTTTTAAAAGCTAACAATCGTACGTGATTCAGGGCTTCAAACTGCAAGAGGTTCGCGTTTTAGACACAATGATTTTTTTTTCCTCTTGTTGCGTTGATAGGTTGCATGTGGAAGAAATACAAAAGAATTAACATACAAAAAAAAATATCTTTCTGGCCCAAAGTGGAAGCCGGCTCAGCAGCACAGCTGTTATGAGGCAAGTCTGCCTCCATTCTGGGCTCGCCTGACCTCAGGCTTCTGTCTCTCCTCTGTCTGTTGGAAACATCTTGTTCTCCCAGGTGGATCATTTTCCTTTGAAGACCGATGCTCGGAAGAGGAATCTGGAAAGCCTCCTGCTATCTGCTTTTCTCTCTGCTCAGGACAAGACCACCCAGAGCTTTGCCTGGGGAAATGCTTCCCATTACTCTAATTCCTACGAAAAAACCCGTGATGTCAACTACAGCATAGTAAGTTTCTGGCAGCCTTTCATTATGTAACGAACACCCATTGTCTCAGCGGCCCCCAAAGAGACTCTTTTAAGACAGACAATGTTTGGGGCACCTGGGTGTCTCAGTTGGTTAAGCGTTGCACTCTTGACTTGGGCTCAGGTCATGATCTCACAGTTTGTGAGTTGGAGCCCCACATAGGGCTCTGCACCGGTGGCGTGGAATCTGCTTGAGATTCTTTGTCTCCTTCTCTCTGCCCCTTCGGCATTTTCTCTCTCTCTCTCTCTCTCTCTCTCTCTGTCTCTCTCAAAAATAAATAAACTTAAAACTAAAAGTAAAAAAAAAAAACAAACCAAAAACAGACAATGCTTACCTCTCCATCCAGAAACTTCTCTGGGAGCGAACTGCTCACAGTGGGCTTTTCTCAGTGTTCTACCCCTCTTATGTCGCCCTGCCTCTGATGCCCATGAGCTCTCCCCTTTTCCATCACCTAACTCTTTAGCTGATCAAGCAGGACAATTCCAAACCAACTGAGAATCCAGATGCTTCTTGGCTCAGCAGGATTGTGTCTCTCTGTAGCTTGCGTGCTGATGACTGTTCCCCTCCCCAACCTGGGGTCCATGTTGGATCGGAAGGAAAGACTTCCACAATTTTCTCTTGGGGCTGTTTCAGTGAATTTCCACGTTACGGGAGGACAAAGTCACAGTCTTTGCAAACCTGTATCCTAGGAGACGGCCATAACCCAGCCAACGGGGAGCTCACTCCCTCTGAAGCCCCTCCCCAGATGCACGTGTCCACACTGGAGTTTCCTCAGTGACTTTCAGGGCCACTTCTTGACCCTGTAGCTACCAGACTACCATGTCTCCCCGCATTATTTTTTACCCAAACAAAGCTTTGAACAGAATCTGGTAGAGGCCACCAGAGATTTGTGTCTTTCCAAGACTACCCAAAGCATGCTATCATTATTGTGAGTGAGAACATCAAGGGGGAGAGAGGAGACTCTCTAGCTGTAAAAGAAAGAAAGAAAGAAAGAAAGAAAGAAAGAAAGAAAGAAAGAAAGAAAGAAAGAAAGAAAATGCTACTCCAGAGACTCAACATACTTGAGAGTAGCATCTCTGCTCTTCAAATGTATGGCTGGAGTTAAAACATCTTAAACAAAAATTCAAATATACAGTCACTGCTCATCCAGGACCTCTAGAAGGCTAATGATGAGTCATATATGAAGGTTTTCCACCCTCAGAGGACACACTGACACAGAAACAGTTGCTCTATCGCTCCTGGTCTATGAGCCCTCAGTGCATGTTCTATTCAAGGTCTCAGGGACAGTCCTCTGAACTGAGGACTCAGAGGGATGGCCCCTAGTCCCCTGTTAAACAACTACATAGGACAAGATAGAACCAAAATTCAGAGCGTGAATTCCTATAGATCAGGGTTGCTCAACCTTGACACTATTGACATTTTAGACTGGATAATTTTTTTGTGGTGGGGACTGTCCAATGCACCCTGGGATGTTTAGCAGCATTCCTGGGCTCTGTCCCCCGGATGCCAGTATACCCCCTTCCAACTGCAACAACCAAAAATGTCTCTTGGCCTTATTCAATGTCTGCTATAGATCAAGGAAGATAAGGGTGAATTTTAAAGGGAGGGAAGGTTTCGGGCACCAGGGTGGCTCAGCTGCTTATGCATCTGACCCTGGATTTCAGCTCAAGTCATAATCTCGTGAGGTCAAGCCCCACGTGGGGCTCTGTGCTGACAGCGTGGAGCCTGCTTGGGGTTCTCCCTCTCCCTCTCTCTCTCTCTGCCGCTCCCCTGTTCATTCTCTCTCTCTCTCTCTCTCTCTCTCTCTCTCTCTTTCTCAAAATAATTAACCTTAAAAAGTAGAGCAAAGACTCAATCTGTGGCAGAGAAGAAAAAGCCAAAGAAGGCAAGTTAGTCAGCAGGAACAAGGGTCCAAGCCTTCCCAGCGCCCGTGACATAACGCATGCCTCCTTAGTCTAGCATTCAAGGTGTTTCATGATTGACCCCAGCCTATCTGTTCACATACTTCAACTTCTACTTCTGCCTGTCCCCACGGCGCATATTCCAACCACACCCGATAAATCACTATCGCAATATCACATCTCCCTTTTCCATGCAGCATGTGATTAGTCATTCAGAGGCTTCCTTTCCTTCAAAAATGTCTTCTCTTGCCATTAGCTACTATCATCCTTTAAGACCAAGGCTGGGGCACCTGGGTGGCTCAGTCGGTTAAGCATCGCCTTCGGCTCAGGTCATGATCTCATGGTTCGTGAGTCCCAGACCTGCGTCGGGCTCTGTGCTATCAGCTTGGAGCCCGCAGCCTGCTTCAGATTGTGTCTCCCTCTCTCTCTTTGCCCTTCTCCCGCTCACACTCTGTCTCTCTCAAAAATAAATACAACATTAAAAAAAAAATCGAGGCTGAACTCAGAGAGTGATTCTTGCATGAAGCTTTGCACAATCCCCAAGCCCTTGTTTTCTTCCCCGCTTGCTATGTTGGTCCCGACCACCTGTCTGTCTTCCCAAATGAGCTCCTGAGCTGGAACGATGTCTCCTGTTCATCCTGGAAACCCGGGACATGACATTCTGCTCTGCCAAGAACATGGTCAGCACAGAGCCCGACGTGGGGCTCAAACTCACAAACTGCGAGATCATGACCTGAGCCACAGTCGGATGCTTAACCGCCTGAGCCACCCAGGCACCCCAGATAATAAATACTTTTAGTATAATTTTTATGTCATGATAAGCGCAGTAATAACATGGTAGCCATTGTGATCAATAAAGGGTGACAGGAGTGGAGCTAGGCTAAGCATGATGGTCCAGAGAAGTCTCTTTGAGAAGGTTAACTTTTGAGTTGAGTCCGAAGAGGTAAAAAGAGTTTAGCTATGTTAAGCATTGGGCTAATAACATTGCAGAGAAGGGGAAAGTAAGTGAGAAGTCCACGTGGTGGCAAATGGCTCACCTTAATTAAAAAAGAGAAAAGAGGTCACTGTCCTAGAGTATGTGAATGATGGGAATTAAGGTAGGAAATGAGATTGGATATAAATAATTTTAAATGGTAGCAGAAGGGGAACGAGCTAGCAGCCCCAACCACATACACACACAAGTGCACGTGCACGTGCACACACACACACACACACACACACACAAATATACATATAACCGATATATATATATGAGAGATATATATGTAGCTGATATATATATATATGTGATATATAGAGATCTATAGATATTTTATACAATAAAAATCAGAATCATTAGAACTCTGGAAATAATAATATTACAAGTTTTAGCATTCAGGCTTGTAACATATATCAGATAAATATATCTGATATATATATATATAAGATATATATCTGGGGCGCCTGGGTGGCGCAGTCGGTTAAGCGTCTGACTTCAGCCAGGTCACGATCTCGCGGTCTGTGAGTTCGAGCCCCGCGTCGGGCTCTGGGCTGACGGCTCAGAGCCTGGAGCCTGTTTCCGATTCTGTGTCTCCCTCTCTCTCTGCCCCTCCCCCGTTCATGCTCTGTCTCTCTCTGTCCCAAAAATAAATAAAACGTTAAAAAAAAAAAAAAGATATATATCTATAGATATCTATATTATATAAAGAGTCTATTACTATTTAACTCTATATATTATATAACTCTATATTATGTTATATAGCTCTGTAGATATACATAGATATATGCAATAAAAATACATATATAGAGATATAACATATATCTCTATATATTAATATATAACGCAAATCATAATCTTTAGACTTCTGAAAAGAATAATTACAGGTTGCAGCATTCCGGCTTGCAACTTACCTTATTGAATTTCAAGATCCCCCTAAAAGATGGAGAGTATGATTTCCCTTTTCTTTCAATGAGGAGACCGACCTGAACGTGAAAGTGAAGTAATTTCCCCAAGATCGCACAATTAATGAGCGACAGAGCCAATGTCAAATCCACATTTGCTCCCACCCACTATGTTCTCAAGAGTCACTTCAAAAAAAATAACAAGTGGGTTCTTTTCCTTCCCGGACATTGTCGTTTCCTTGTGGTTTTAGCAGAGCTGAGGGCTACGTGAAAAATAAATAAAGAAAGGAGCACAGCTGACCGTGAATTGCCAAGTCGATTCATAGGTGAATTACAGATTCATGCGTTTGCAGTAATTTCAACTTTAGGCTCTTGATCACAAACATCGTAATATAGAAGAGTGCTATTACCTGCAGTATCAACTTCCTTTTCCACGGTCGTGGAAGACAGACGCTTTGGTACAAGTGGCGTGGAATGTGGGAATATTTATACGCCCATGCTAGAAATTAGGGACTCACTAACACCTTCAATGGTGACCCTTTGGAAATGTCTGGAACCGTGACAGGACCAGTGGCAAAAAGGAAAGTCCCGCCCCGATCATGGAAGCAGGAAATGAACAAAGACTGGTCACATGCCATGCCCCGTAAATGCTTAGCATAAATCCTGTTACATTGCTAAGGAGTGACTGCTAAAGAGACCCTTCTCACGGCGCTCAAAGATCGGAGCTCGAGTTTCCACAAATGAGAGATGGCGTGGTGTGGTTTAGAGGTATTTGTATTCCCGAAGTCGTCTCAAAATATAGTCTGCCTCGCGTTAGCAGCCCTAAGCCCTGGCTGGAATCTCACACCAAGGGTTGGCAACCTATTGATTGCTTGCTGGGATGGCCTCCCCAGATTTTTCTTCTAGAACGAATTTAGAGGGCCGCGCCAAATGTCAGCTGCGTCCTCACGAACCGTACTGCTGAATCGGAGCGAGCTGATGGGGGGCTGCTGGTTCTCCTCTATGTGGTGGTCTCTTCAGTGGGGCGTTGGATTACATCACCCAGCGGCCACCAGCTCTTCCTTTGGCCTCAGCAAACGTCGCAGTGGTGCCGTTTTTTTTCCTACCCAGCAGGCCCCACTAGCGTCTCTTTGGCTGCTGGGGCGGAATCCCAGGAGTCAGGGGGTGTGGGGCCCAAATTGATAACTGTGTCCATTGACTTTCCGTTCCGAATTGCACCTCTTTCATTATGTTGGGCAGCTTTGTCCCAGAGAAGGAGATTATGCGGTGGACAGCAGAGGAGAAGGAACTTCAGAAAGATAGAGCGCACAAAAAAGTGTGACAAATTGCCATGACAGGGCTGGGATGGTCGCTTGTGATGGAGTGAAATTAAATCCCCCACCAAACAATACCGCTTTATTCTGTGTCTATGGGGACCCTTGTTGAGCCTAGATTGAGAGAGAAAGTCAGAAGAGGATAAGAAAGATGCACTCACACCGTCAAAAAGGATATTTTTTCCACAGCCCTCGGACTTACTTTCTTCCACAAAACGGCCATATAACACACATCTGGAGAGGTGGTAAATGTATTAATATGTAGGAGAGTTGGGCCACTCTGTCGCTCACTAATCCTTAGACTAATAACCCAAGGTTTAAGATGCAAAACCGAGTCCCTTCTCACACTTAGTCTCTCGGTTCACACCATTTCTAAGGATCTGTCTTAGAACCCTTGTTCAGAACAAAAATCCGCCTCCGTGACTGAGGCCTTTGTTTCTCGACGCATGTCACGGGTTCCGTTCACCCACCACCCACTCTCTTAGGGTTTATTCCTGGACCCTAAGGAGAATCGTTCGTTTGTGTTTCTATCAGCCACCGATGTCTGGTAATGTAGATCGGAGACAAATTCCTGGGTACGTGGTCACGAATCCCACCTTTGGTAACCGCCTTGGCTCGCTTCACAAAAGCAACCGAGCTCTCCATCCAATGATGGGCAGGGAGGTACGTGGCAAGTTCACCGCGGGGACCCTCTTGACCCTTTAATGTCAGGAAGGGGTGAGTTAAGGTGATTGAGTGTTGGACATGTCTCATCTTTATAGTGCAGTCTTTCTTCTGGTAAAATCCACACCATCTAAAAATCTCCCCCTTTAATCCTTTTAAAGTCCAGTGGCTTTTAGTTCACAGTGCTGTGCAACCTCCACCACTATATAATTCCAGAACATTCTTATCACCCCGAAAAGAAACCCATCGGGCACTCCCCATTTTCTTCTCCCTGCCCCCCCCCACCCCAACCAGGGGCCCTGATGACGGCTAATCTGCTTTCTGTCTCTATGGTGATGCCTACTCTAGACATTTCTAGAAAAAGAATCACACAATAGGTTTTCCTTCATGTCCAGTTTCTCTCATTTAGAATAATGTTCTCAAGGTTGACCTACATTGTAGCATGTATCACAGTCCCATTCCTTTTTTCAGGCTGAATAATATTCCATTGTATGTGTATGCCGTATTCTGTCTTCTCTGTCCATCAGTTCTTGGACGTGTGGTTGTTTCCATTTTTTTGGCTACTATGAATTATCTGCTTGAACATTCGTGTCCCAATTTTTGTTTAACATATATTTTCACTTTTTGGACATAAACACCAAGGAGTGGAATTGCTGGGTCATGCATGTGGTGATTCTATGTTTAAATTTTCGAGGGGCACCTGGGTGGCGCAGTCGGTTGAGCGTCCGACTTCAGCCAGGTCACGATCTCGCGGTCCGGGAGTTCGAGCCCCGCGTCGGGCTCTGGGCTGATGGCTCAGAGCCTGGAGCCTGTTTCCGATTCTGTGTCTCCCTCTCTCTCTGCCCCTCCCCCGTTCATGCTCTGTCTCTCTCTGTCCCAAAAAATAAATAAACGTTGAAAAAAAAAATTTAAGTTTTCGAGAAACTGCCAAATTGCTTCCACGGTGGCTGCAACATTTTACATTTCCACCAGCGTTCTAGTTCCTCTAGACCCTTGCCTGCTCTAGTTATTTTCTCATTTTTTGTTTTTTTTTTTTAACAGCCATCCCTAGGGGCACCTGGGTGGCTCAGTTGGTTAAGTGTCTGACTTCAGCTCAGGCCATGGTCTCACAGTTCACGAGTTCAAGCCCCACATAGCCCACTTTGTCAGCAGTTAGCCCACTTTGAAAACTGTGTTCCCCTCTCTCTCTCTCTCTGCACCTACTCCCCACACAAAAAAAGAAATAAGCATTTAAAAAAAATACCCATCCTAGTCGGTACAAGGCAGTATCTTCTTACAGTTACAATTTATACTGCCCTAATGACTAGTCACATTGAGTGTCCTTTTCTATGCTTGCGGGGCGTTTGTTTACCTTTTTGGAGAAATGTCTTTTCGAGTCATCCGCTCATTTTAAAGATTGAGTTGTCTTTTTATTGCTGAGTTAATGCATTTTGACGGAACAGTGATAAACACTCCAGAAGACCAACACTGTAGGACAGAAGTAGCCAGGAGCACGAATGAGACTGTTTTCATTGTGAGTCATGACACACTAACCTGGATGGAGTCCTTGCTCTGTCCTTCAGAGGCTAGATGAGCCTTAGTTCATTTCTTCTCATCCCTAAGTCTTACAATACGACCAATATGCGCATTAAGCGAGATAATGTTCATACAGCTAATGGTACCGTGGCTGGTATAGAACAGTCAAGTGCACGTTGACGTCTGGCTTGCATATTCAACCTGTCATTACAGCTGGCATCATGGAAAGAAAAGGAACTGGAGAATTCGGGGCTAAGCGCACGGCAACCCCGAGACTAAGACCAACGCATTCTGGATAGAATGACTGCTTGTGCCCAGCTACCCAGTGGAGGATTCACCCCACCGCCCTATGTTACCAGGAAGCAGCAGCAAGCATGAACTCACTCAAAAACAAACAAACAAACAAACACTAAACTTGGTGTGGGATTTTTGGCGGGGGGGGGGGGGAGCGTTTTAACCCGAAGTTGTTGGCTGTTGCTATTCCGTAATTCAAGCGGGTCACGTGATAAATAGGTCCTGAGCATCCACACTACGCTAGTGGCATAGAGATAAAGAAAATATACCCTGGAGGAGAAATGGAGACGAGGTAAAAAATGCAAAGATGAGCGTGTGTATCGCTGCCTGTGAGGCGTAGGTCCAGCAATAGGCTGACTTTTAATGGTCATTCATGAAGAAATCTTTCAGTAAAGAAATGCTAGATTGGTGATGTCAACCCATATCTACATATGTGAAACAAACAGCTGCAGAAAACAATCTTTTGATCATCGTCTTCATGAGCAATTGCCAGTTTTGCTTTGGATCTGTGGCTTAGAAAACATACGGTGTTTTAACTCTGTGTATCGTAAAAGAAGTATCAAGGCATTATTCCTGGGGACGCCCGGGTGGCTCAGTGGGTTAAGCGTCCGACTTGGGCTCAGGTCACGATCGCTCGGTTCGTGGGTTCGATCCTTGCGTCAGGCTCTGTACTGACAGCTCCGAGTCTGGAGCCTGCTTCACGATTCTGTGTCTCCCTCTCTCTCTGCCCCTCCCCTGCTCATGCTCTTTCTGTCTCTCTCTATATAAAGTAAATAAACATTAAAAAAAAATTTTTAAAGGTACTATGATTGCTCTTTGGTTTTTGGATTTGATCCTTCTATTTTCTTGACTTAAAGACTATAAAATAAATGATAAAGAAAAACATGTAACCTCCCAATTTGGAAATAACATCAACCACCATTTAATTTATTTGGAGGGATAGGTTGGTCCAAGGACTATAAGAAAATGCCAAGGTAAAAAGAGTCGATCTATGAGCATATGAGCTGTGTTCAATAAAAGTTTAGAGTATCTCTGATCTGGTTTTGGTCTTTTCTTTTAGATCTCCAAGTTAAATTCTGGGAAAACGTGGCATGCAAATTGTTGTCAGCAATTGCTCTGGGGACTTAAATACTGGAACAAGGGTGCTGTGTTTTTAGTATTTTTAGTGTGTTCCACATTTATCATTAGGATATCTGTATCTACAAAATACTGTGGACCCTGTTCCCACCATCCATTCCCCAACATGCACACATAGGGAAAGTGGAAAGTGAGTTCAACTTGTTTGGATAAACAGCTAGCCAGCCAGCCACGGGACCACGCCACCGCATCCTAACGTAGACTACTTCTGTTTCCCGAGATTCACCCTCCCCAGTTCTTATGGATATTGTCACTATTATTATCATATGTTTGGCGCATTTGAATGAGACAGTGGTTCAAGCCGAGAAAATTTTTATGGACCAATTCCCCCGCTGTTTTCCCCTCCTCGATTTCCTCTTCCCCTCCCCGTGCACAGCCCGGCTTCAGTTGCCTTGGCCAGACTTTAAAAACATTTCAGACTTAAAAGGTTAAGATCTAAGGGCTGCTGATTTTATCTGGGCTTTTAACTAACACAGGCAGGTGGATTAGAGATATGTGTACAATCCCTACTCTAGACACTTGGGTAAATATGCTTAAGTGCAGGGGCCGCCGAAGGAGAAATCCGATGTTATTGTCCTATTAATTCCAAAGTGGAGATTAAAGAAATCAGTAGTGTAAATATCAAAAAGGATTTCCACTTACATATAAGAACGTACTCAGGCAGACTGGTTGTTCCAAATTACATGAAGGCTTTTGGCTTTAAGAAAAGTGCGCATTTGTTTTGCTTGAAATTTGCATACTTTTTGGTCTCTCTTTGTCCGCACAAAGGGTGCTAACCCACCAAGAATTCCGTTCACATGGTAGTCATTTGGGCTGCTTATGGTTTCCATGCAGTTTTACCACAATAAAAGATATATGTGCCCGAGTTGTGATGTCGAGTCTAACTTTTTTTTTTTTTGGGTCCCTCTTTATGTAACATTTCCTAGAAATGCCAAAATACAGGGTGAGGGAGGCTGCGTATCGAGTTCAGAGCATTTCTAACTTTAGACAGTATAAAATCCCCACCTAGTTTGGCAGATTTCTTTTCCCTCGGAGTTTCACAAGCCACCCTTGTGCCACCGCAAATGAATGCTATCCGACGGCTGGGGAAGTTAAATACGAATCCAGCGAGTTTTCCAGCCCGTGCAGGCAAGCTGGGATAGGTGCTCCAAAGCTGCGCTTTGGGGAGGGAAATGCCAATTAAATTGCAGGTGCCCCAGTTTCAACAAAAGTCATCAAGGATCGCCATTAGCTTTTATTATACTATATGTGCATTAAAAAAAAAAAATGCACAGGCTTACGCGGTTTTTTAATCCGCCCAGCAGCACGGCCAGGGATGTAGCGAAAGGGTCACAGAATTTTCAGAAATTGGATGAAGAGGTGACTTTTCCACCCTGCTTTTTGAGACCCTCGTTGCAGATCTCAGGTCATCTTGAGCTGACGCACCCTTGCACGCGGCAGAGTCCTATGGAACCCACGACCACGGCATAACTCTCTTTGGAGTGATTATGCCAAACAGAAGACAGAGAAACACAACACACCGTCAAAAAGGCTACGCACGATGCTCTTGGACATCGCTATGAAATACCCAGAGAACCAGCCAGTTCTAACAAGACACCTGGTCGATCCAGTGAAACAGATGCGTTAAACCTATTTTGGCGTGAGTGAGAGCAAAGATCAGAGACCGTGCAAAAGAGGAAGGCCAAGCATCTGACCCACATTCATCTAAAGCGCGGGAATTGGGAGGAAGGAAAAGAGGGAGTGACTGCCCTTCAGGAAGAAGCTTGTAGACGTCTTCCCCCTGTCGAAACTGTTACTTCTAGTTAGAGTTCAAGGTGGATGGCCATGGTCACTGGTGCTCCTTTTAACCCAAAAGGCTGCCCTTTATTGTATTAAATGTCTTTAAGTTTATTTATTTTGAGAGACTCAGAGAGCACAAATTGGGGAGGGGCAGAGAGACAGAGAGAGGGAGGGAGAGAATCCCAAGCAGGCTCAGCACCGTCAGGGCAGAGCCCGATGCGGGGCTCGAACTCACGGACCGTGAGATCACGACACGGGCGGAAATCAAAGAGTCGGATGCCTATCCCACTGGGGCACCCAGGCGCTCCAAAAGGCTGCCCGTTTTGCTCTGATGTGATCATTGCTTCACATTTTGGCATGAGTAACTTCCAGACAATTAGCTTGCAGAACAACCCATTGGGATGGACAGCATTGGAGACAAGGAAGTTTAGCTCAGGGGTCAGAGGTGGGGGGATGTTAACTTGAGGGAACACTGCTTCAGGAAACAGGAGGCGTGGGGGCTGAGCAACGACACAGGGTTTGCATGCCTTAAGTGTCTCAAGGGGACAACGGTGGGCAGCCGGGGAGGTAGGAAAAATGCCTCGGGCTACCTCTCTCTACACTGAAATTCTGCCCAGGATTTGGTTCCATCGAAACTCATCTACCGTTCTGCTGATTAAGGCATCCGTTCTTGTAATTAAGGAGTTTGCAACAAATATTAAAAACGTGATCAACATGTTAACAGTTTTGTAAGTTTATTTATTTATGTCGAGAGAGAGAGAGAGAGTGAGGGAGCACAACGGGAGAGGGGCGGGGGAGGGGGGAGGAGCAAGTTTCCCAAGCAGGCTCCGAGTCGTCAGCACAGAGCTTGAGGCGGGGCTCCAACTCACGAACGGTGAGCCCATGACCTGAGCCAAAATCAAGAGTCAGACCCCAACCAACTGAGGCACCCAGGCGTCCCGGCATATTAACATTTTAATTTTCAAATGTTCGCATGTAATTTAGCACATAGAGTCATAAGTTCAACCCCACTCCGGGCCACTAACCTGTCACGGCGCTTGACAAATGTCCGACCCTGGCACGTGAAGATGTTTGTCTCTGATTCTTCTAGTATTGGGCATGGGGTAGGCTGCACGTAACTCGGCTGGGAGTTACATGCATGTAACTCCTCTGAAAAGGAGGAAAGGTGGGGCGCCTGGGTGGCTCAGTTGGTTGAGTGACCGACTTCAGCTCAGGTCATGATCTCACAGTTCGTGAGTTCAAGCCCTGCATCGGGCTCTGTGCTGATGCCTCAGGGCCTGGAGCCTGCTTCGCATTCTGTGTCTCCCTCCCTCTCTACCCCTCCCCTGCTCACGCTCTGTGTCTGTCTCTCAGTAATAAATAAACGTTAAAAAAGAAATTAAATAAAATGGAGAAAAGGTAGGTACACCCCCAAAAGATTCCCCTGAAACACTCAGGTCACGTGTAGCCTTTAGCACTCTTGTCACCGATGTGGCAAATTTGTTGTTTCTTTTTTTTTATAAATTCAGGGTAATCGATTTCAACGTTTATTTATTTTGGGGACAGAGAGAGACAGGGCATGAACGGGGGAGGGGCAGAGAGAGAGGGAGACACAGAATCGGAAACAGGCTCCAGGCTCTGAGCCATCAGCCCAGAGCCTGACGCGGGGCTCGAACTCCCGGACCGCGAGATCGTGACCTGGCTGAAGTCGGACGCTTAACGGACTGCGCCACCCAGGCGCCCCGACCGATGTGGCAAATTTGTGTTGAATCTGGGGAAACTCTGAGGAAGTCAAGTGCCCGGCTCTTACCCTCTGCATCTGGAAAGATGAGACCCATTCTCACCTTTACAAGAGTAACAGAAAAAAAAAAAAGTATCAATGAAAAAAATAGAGCTGAAAATGTTCTTGGTTTAATATCAGACCCTAAAAAGCACGATGTTATTTATATTTTCTTCAGAGGCATGTTTTCGTTTTTTAAAACTTAAAACAATGTAGTAGGCTTGTTTTCATATTAAAGCAGAAAATAAACGTAGGTATGTCTTTCGGAGCCCAAAACTTAGAAATTAATTAAAAACACGAAACGCATTATGTGACTCTCTTATTCTTGTGCAGATATCTGAGTCCTTTTATGGAAAGCTGTGTTCAGAAGCCTAATTGAGATCTACTCATGAACATTCGTTCACAAAATCTGGGATAAAAATCAATAAATCATGTGATTTCAATGATGGTGACTTTTCTTTGGTACCTCTCTGATCCTCGGATACAGGAAGAAAAATCAAATAATGAAAACAGAAGTGTAGAACTCTTAGGCTGTTTTGGGGTGAGTGTCTGGAATGGGGAAGGTTAGGGGAAGAATGGTAAAATCAGTCTTTGTGACAAATGATTAATAGTTCAAAGTCCTGATGGCTTTTCTATGAAGAACAGACCCAGGAGGTACAGTATGAAACAAAACAGATCTCCTCAATTAGCTTGTCCACACTCTCTTTGGGGTTCTGAAGGAGTACGCTCTCAAGGTCAAAGGCTGTTTCAAGCCCCAAGCTCTCAGCGCACCCCCACACATTTGGGTGTCTCTGGTTTCCAGAATCCCGACGCCTGGATTCTGTTGGGCAATTGCAACTCTCTAACCAGCAAGCAAAGGCTTTGTTACAAAAAGAAGGACGTGTGTGGGCAATGCCACCTCGCTGAAAGTCATGTGACCCTTGGGCGACTCTTCTGGCCTTTCCCAGCCTCCGTTTTGACATCTGTAACATGGAAACAATATCTCGTTCGAGGCTGAGGTTTGCTTATGAAACGTAGTGAAACCTGTGAGGGTCTGTCTGTATGGACCGAAGTGTTACTATTCTAGGTTTCTCTCTCTGCTCTGTTTAGTTCACATGTGTCCACACCTCGACAAAAAACTCAGGACATATGTTTTGTCCATCACAAAGGCACACTTGTGGATTCAGTTCCACAGTCGTCCATGTTGAATTCTTCCCCTTGTCTGCTTTTCCGTCGTACCGGAAGCTTCGACGGCCGAACCAGTTCCAAAGAATTCAGTGAACAAAGAGAAGACAACTTTACAAAAATGAAAGAAGTACACGGGTCAGCACAAATCTCAAAACCAAACCTAAGCTCGCCAGCTTCTCTGAAATCCAGCCCAAACTCGGTGAAAACACGGAGCATTCCTGGAAAACAGGGATCAGCCCCAAAGGTGCACGCCCTTTGTGCAGAAACCAAGCAAACTTCAGCGTCCAAGGTAGCTCGAAATCAAAATCAATTGACAGATAAGGAAGCTAGTCCAAAAATAAGGGACCGCAGAAAAGCAAACAAAGAATCTTCCCCGTGCACCTGCTGGAGACGCTGTGTTGCAGCCTCCCCACTTCGACCCTAACCTATATTTGATATGGTGTTGTTGCAGCTGTGGGACCGGAGTGGTTTATTTAAGTGGCTCCAAATGCCTGTCAGTGTGGCAACCAGCTGAACACATAAAACAGGCTCTCCAAACCCTTTATGGCCCAGGGTCAGAGTAAATGGAATAATAAAATCCAAATGCTTTTGTCTCATTTTCCATCACCCAACCCTTGTGCATAAATCTGCAGTTTCGCTGTGACCTTCGTGTTCCGTGCGGGATGAGGCCGCGGGTTGGAGATACATTTGGTCTGCATCTTGGGTCTTTAAAAGCTTTTTCCAATTAATTTTAACTGGCTTCCATAAGGATCAAGCACAGCTTCCTCCCTCCTGCCACCCTTCTCTCCTACCTTTTTAACCAGCCGAGTGACAGAATGTTCTAGAGTAATACAACAGGTATCAACCCGATGATGTTTGGAATCACCAGAGAGAAGGCATGATTCCAGGTCCCAGAACATCGGAAAGAAACAAACTGTCCTTGCTTCCAAAGCACGGAGACAGACTTGCCCTCGATTTGGCCGCCTTCCCTCCAGTCACCGAGCCTCTCGACCCAAAGTGGGAACAATGGTGCAAAATCCTGAGACCACGCTGACTTGAATTCTGGCAGTCAGAGCCTTTGTCCTTGGAGTCCACTGAGGGAGCCTCCCGTCTGATTCTCTGTGTGGCGGGGAGATCTGGAAGCATGGCGTTAGAAAAGCCACTCGGCCTGATAGGCTTGTCCCCGGAGTGCTCCCCTGAGTGCTCCAGAACTCGTGCACCTGCACGAGTCGCAGGTGACCTGTTGCCAAGCACAGAGCGATGGAAGAAAAAACTGTGACCCGTGGGACCTCTTCCTGCCATCCACTTCCCTGGCTTCTGGAGTGGAGGAAAAAGCAAACCGCCCCAGAAGGAAACAACAGGAGACTCGTTTATTTTCATTCTCCAGAGAAGTTCGGTTTCATGCTGCACGCTGATTTCATGTGTCATTTCTTTGCGCTCCCCGCGACAAGGGGGGCAGACCTGAACAAGACCCAGTTCCAGTTTTCCAAGTGTTCCGTCTTCGGGGGAAAGGTGGCGAGCCCACACACAAGAGTCACCTTGAGAAGTGTCCCAGTATCAAAGGAGGGAAGGATTTACATAAGAACTTTGAATCCTTTGCTCTTGTTGGAATATAATGGCGTCCCCACCCCCGGGACAGTGACCCCTCATCCCAGCATATTGAACGCTTTCCACCCCCGTGCTGCCTGTCTTCTGCCCCTTTTGTTCCCTCTTTTCAAATTGGTATTCCCCTTTCTTTGGTTTGTCCCTGCCTTTTTCTCTATTATTTTGTCTCTAGAAAATCCAAGGAATTTACAAAGAGGGGAAACCTTAATACGAAATCTGAAGATACATTTATCTAAACATTCTATCGTGTTTCGTAAACCTCCAGGAAGGAGACGGGATGTTCCCTGGTCTTGACATCTGTCATTTTGTAGGACTAAACGAAAACTGTGGAAGCCGGTCCTGAGTGAGGGACGCATTGTCCAAAGCCATAAAATCAGGTTAGTGGAAGGGCTGAGTGACCACGGATCCAACTTTCTCTCTGAACTGCCACTGTGTTAAGTGCTTTTATTTTTTTTTATTATTTTTTTTTATTTTTTTTTCAACGTTTATTTATTTTTGGGACAGAGAGAGACAGAGCATGAACGGGGGAGGGGCAGAGAGAGAGGGAGACACAGAATCGGAAACAGGCTCCAGGCTCCGAGCCATCAGCCCAGAGCCTGACGCGGGGCTCGAACTCCCGGACCGCGAGATCGTGACCTGGCTGAAGTCGGACGCTTAACCGACTGCGCCACCCAGGCGCCCCTGTGTTAAGTGCTTTTAAATGGGACTCTGTTAACTGCCAACCTTTCTGTGCAAGAACTTTCCTGCCAGTGAGCGGTGCGTGGGTCATCACGTTTGATCACTTCCCATTCCACACTTAACTAACCTGGAATCAGCTAAATTTCAGGCAGAAAGAATATACTTGAAGTTGATATTTCCATTGTTACAAGGTTTGACTAACTAAAGAAAAAAGAAAATTGGACTCACGCCTGGGAAAACGGGTCCCCTGAATCGAGTCAACATTCCCTAAGTGTGAATTAAGGATCTAGACTGCTGGGATTTCAGGTATAAACCATGAATGCCAGAAAAAAAGATTCCAGCATCATTTTTTTCATTGACTAAAGGTCTTCGCCTTATGTAAATCAGCCCTGAGATTACTTAGGAAGGTCGTCTTTCAAAGGAACACTGTGGTCTCACTGAAATTAAAGGGCCATGTATGATAATGGAAAGTCATGGATCAAAAGGGGCATCCTATGTGGGAGTACACCCACAAAAGAATGGAAGAGTGGAATTCGGTAGTCCTTAAATATCATCCATATTTACCCACTGAATCTTCTCCATTCAAGCTTATCATGGACAATTCCACTGGAAAGGCACTTAAGGTGTTCTTCTAGGAAACCACTAAATTTTGTTCACTGTTTTTACCCTGAAAGACATATTTTTGCTTCCTTCTTTTTTCGTTTTCCTAGCTCGCGTTTTCAAAAAATCTGTATTATACTGTCCAAACACATCTCTGTGGGACTTCAAACTGGCCATGTGGTATTATAAAAAGAGCATGAAATTTCAATGAAAATATTTCCAGGTATAAAACTTACCTGCGCAAAGCTGAACAGATGACTTAAGCTCTCTGGCCATCAGTTTCTTCATCTATAAAATGTGGACAGTAGAACATACCTTGCAAGGTTGTCGATAAGGATTAAGTGGAATAGCATAAGTTATGGATGGTGACATACATAATGGGCATATGGCAGCATATATCCCCCTGATCGATCTCTCTCTCTCTCTCTTACACACACACACACACTATACTAATGTGTGATTCTACTCTTCTCTTTTTCAAGTGACACCCAACAAACTATTGGTAGGCATGGGCTATTTTACCAGGTTAACACCCCCGGTGGCTTTGACTATATCTAGTAGTCCTTCAAAACTCCACTTCTCCTCTGGGTGGTTCTCCCAATTTTCTAATATCCTTCTCAAGGAGGTAGACGTAATTTTTTTCAGATGGGGGTTAACTACCACAGAGAAAAAGGATATTTAAGAGGATTTTTGCATTCATGCAGCCTAAAAATACATTAAGGTCTGGTAGCTTATTCTGTCCAGGAGGACCATGGCCCAGCTGCAACTTAAGGCAGTCAAAAGGACAGGCAATCCAATGCTCTCCCTTGGTCATCAGTTGGCTTGGCCAGAGTCAACTGGCCACTGGCCACATTACACAGTGATAAGCCCGTGTCCTTATCATTTCCGAATCTGAACCAACCATACACTGTGGCCCCTACTTACATACTCTGGCACATACATCTGCTGGCTTAAAACGACTGTCTGACCTCCAATTTTTTTACACATAAAGTAGGAATTTTTAGATAAGCTTTTGAAAAGTGAAAGACGTCCATAACAAATGACCCCAGTTTCTCCAAAGTCAAACACAGACTTTGGAAACAGGAAACAAAAGTTTTGCTGAAACCTTGCCTAAACGTTTGACTTGTTTTTCAGCCTAGAAATCATGATGTGCTCTTCATGTATGGAGATAATTGTACGTTGTGTTGACTGATCCAGGCAGAGAGTCTGTGAAAGTATAGATCCCTTTTGGGCTATAACTCTACACTTGTTAACTGACTGCTTATATTCCAATTCATTGGCAAGAGTATTCCGAAGGATGAAGCTATTTAAGGAAAGAGCTCACTTCCCTGGAGAGGCTGGATAACCCAGTGTGAAGTCAAAATAGTAACACAATCTAAATCAAGCCAAATAGGAGTCAAAGCAGCCATGTCAATCCTACCAGGGCTTCGGATTTGGGGCCACCACAGATAATGCAAAGAGCTTGGCGACTCTACACCGGAATCGTAATGCAGGTTTTCCAGCGGGAAGAACTTTCTGGATCAGAGCTCATGAATGACTCTCACTGCTAACTCACAGCAGTGAGATTGACCGTCATCATCTCCAGTCTTTCCTCTACGATTTCCCAATCTCGTCAATGTGCACCTCCTCTCAGCCACCTGTGCACCTGCCACTATGATCACGCAGGAAATCTCATTGCCTGCTTACTTCTCTTCTGCACCAGACTCAGAGCTCTGAAAAGAACTGAGCCCACAGCTACAGCTGATTTGTTACTGCCTCCCACAGGGTCTGAACCTTAGCAGGCATCAAGTAAATGTCGAATATATATATATTTTTAGGTGAATGAATATTCCTGAACTCAGAGGTAGGAAAAAAAAAAAAAAACAGAGGGCTTACCCATTTCTCATCCTTGGGATGTGAGCTTCCAAAGTTGAATGCTTGGGTTGTGCACGTAGCTCAACGCGGATCACAGGAGCGCAACAAACACCCCGTTAGGCTCCTGGGATGATAAAAAGGACAGACAGAATGAAATGCACTGAGGCGGGGTCAGTGGAATGCTGTGTAACACCTTTTGAGGAATGGTTGGCAGCTGGGATATATGGCAGGGAGAAGATGTCTGCAATAAACTGGTTACCCCACCATCGGTGACTCAGTGGACTAAAGGCATTTATATCCAGAGCCCAAGGATGCAGACCTCAAAAGAGTGGGAGGAGCACTGGGTGTTGTATGGAAACCAATTTGACAATAAATTTCAGATTTAAAAAAAAAAGATGGGAGAAGCAAAAGAAAACAAAAACAGACCTGTGAGGCAAAGCAAGTGAGAATTTTGGGTGCAGACAGACATGATTCCAATCCAACCTCATTACTCTAGCACATTACATGTATCTGTGCGTTTAACCTCCCTCATACTCCAGGGATGGGGGAGGTCTCCGTAAACTCGTAACAGTAAGATGTATTTTCCAAGGCTTTGGAAAGATGTATCTTTCCAAGGAAAGAATGAGATAAGGTAGGTAAGTAATGAGCTTGACAGGAAGAAGGGCTTTCATATTATTACTGTTTTTAAGGGAAGCTTGGATAATTTATGCAGGCAAGTACGACACAGCCAATCGAAATCTGCGTAACAGAGACAGACAAAATGCCACCTGCAGTCATGAAGGACAATTGAATAGGTGCTTGATAAATCAAAGTCTTTCATAAATCCCTCCTAGGAAGTCATAAAGATTTTTTATCTGGTGAAATCATAATGTTTTCTAAAGAAACCAACTACAGTGTTAAACCCTGAAGTCCTGGGTCCCCCGTTGAGACACCGGATCTTGAGAAACGTCGAGAAGAAACAACATGGGATCATTTTCGTTAGTGTCTGAATCACCGATATCCAAATAATAAAATATCTGAATTATTATATTTGTTACATCTAAGATAGTTTCAATGTTGAGATACACTATGATTGAAGAGGCTAAAAATATTATAAAATTTAAGAATGCGGAGTTAAGAGAAGAAATGTCAAACATTTCATAACTAGAGTAGTTGAAAACCAACCCTGACTTTGGGCGCACGTGTGTGTGTGCACATGAGCACCCGTACGTGTGTTGCTGAGGTGGGGTTCAGACATAGTTAGCAACTTTTCAGCAATCCTGACCTGTGTGGTAATCATCACTTTTCTCCAGAGTGAGCATGACGCCTTTTTCAAGCTTCCTGCCTTGCCTTCCAAAAGCCACATCTCTCGTGAGGCCCTGAGAGCAAGAGCCTTTGTAGCCTTCTAGAGGGGCAGCTGGAATGCAATCCTGATACTCTAATTCTGGGACTACATCTGGAGTTGCGACATTTATGTGGATGCTAACAGATTTAGAGAGAGAAGACAAAAACGCTTCTACGTGGGTTACTCTGGGAAGGGATGATGATATGGGACAATGACATCGTATGGAGCGTTTGCGCTAAAACTAAAATATTGTGGTTCCAACGCCTAGTTTTGTGTGAAGCACAAAAATTTTTCGGGAACGGAAACCTCAAGGTGACCGTTCACTCTCAGGTCTGGGTGTGAGTGTGTGTGCGCACGCGTGCGTGTGTGGGTACATTCTCCTTTGCCCATTTATTGACATTCATGGGTTTCAGATTGCAACGATGCAGATCCAGCAGTCCCTTCAGACTGTGACATTTTTACCTCCTTTTGCCTCTCGTCTTATTTTACACATTTAGGATAAAGAAAAAAAAATCTGTCATCCAATGTTTGGTTATGGATGGCAGTTCCATTTTACTGATCATTTACTAATTATACTTAATTTAGGAAAAATTAGGATAAAAATAGAATGTTTAAACCCAAAACCGAAGAGGCGATCAAAAGTCAGAACCTAAAATATGCTATTGTATGCCTGCTTTATCTTAGAATGGCCTGTTTCCTTCACGAAGCTCTCGGTGAATTTCAAAGCCTCATCCAAGTTCACGAACACCAAACACTTATTATGGGTCAAGCATTCTACATTAATGATCTCAGATAAGTTCCCCCAATAAACCTGTAGCATAGGTATTATCAAACCCATTTGCCGAAGGGAAATCTTAAACACTAAGAAGTTATTCAACTCTAAGAAATAATTTTTCCAAGGTTGCACATTGGACCGCAGCAAAGCTGAAATTCAAACTCTGTATCCCACTGGTTTTAAGACCTGCGATCTTTCCATCCTGAAATCTCGCTGCTCCCAACCATCTACTGAGCTAGGAGTAGATATGTCCCTGTCTGCCGATCATCGCCCCTCTTGAGGAAGAAAGCGAGAAAAGTTCAACCGTATCAATAGTGTATCCCCAAGAGAAATTGTTGGTTTGCCTCAGTCTTTGATTCCAGCAATAGACACACTTTTGAAATGATGCATCAATATGCTGTGTAGGTGGTGAGCTCACCTGCCCCCTTTAGTAGGAGGGACTTTCACTGACATAATTCCTGACTCAGGGAAAAGCAGCCTGAACTATACAAAAGGCCTACTGGAGACCACGTATCACATCCATTTCACAAGAATGCTAAAAAGAATTTATTTGAGTTAAAATATTCATAATGGCCTCATTTTTCTCATTTGGCATACCTATCACTTAAGAAAATAATAAAAGACTGCCATATTTTTTGCTGGAAAGAGGTAGCTTTTAATTCAGAAATGCTTCATTAATATGGCCCAACAATATTGTTTTTTGTTAAGTTTATTCATGTCAAGAGAGAGAGATAGAAATTGGGGTAGAGCCCGAGAGGGGGTGAGGGGAGAGAGAATCCCAAGCAGGCTCCGCACTGTCAGCGTAGAGTCCGATGCGGGGCTTGAACTCATGAACCGTGAGATCACGACCTGAGCTGAAACCAAGAGTCTGACGCTTAGCCGGCTGTGCCCCTGGCCCAACAATATTGTGAAAAATCAACCAGACTATAAAAGCGTGACATGAAGAGGCCACAGGATGGTTGAGAATATGAACCATACGAACCGGCAATAACAATCCTCGGTATCCACCCAAACGAGTCGAAAACTTCTATCGACCCAAAAGTCTGCAAACAACATTTATAGCAACTTAGCTCATAAGGGCCCAAATTTGGAAGCAACCAAGATGTCCTTCAGTAAATGGGGGGATAAATAAACTGTGGCCCATCCAGACAATGGAATATTATTCAGCGCTGAAAAGAAATGAGCCGCTGAGTCATAAGAAGACATGGAGGAAATTTAAATGCATATTATGAAGGGAAAGAACCAGTCTGTAAAGGATATGTCCCATATGATTCCAGAGATATGACATTCTGGGAAAGCAAAACTACGGAGAGAGTAAAAAGATCAACGATCACCGAGGGATGAGGAGGGGAGGGATGAATGGGCAGAGGCACAGGGGAATTTTAAGGCTGTGAAATTATTCTGTATGATATTTTAATGATGGATGTATGTCATTGTACATTTTTCCAAATCCATAAAATGTATACTAAGAGCACCATAATGTAAACTTTGGACATGGTAATAATGACGGGTCAGTGTGGGTTCATCGGTTCATTATCAACCCCCCAGAGTGGGGGATGTTGGTAATGGGGAAGGTTGCACCTGTCCGAGCCCAAGTGGGGAATCTCTGTGCTTTCCTCCCAATTTTGCTGTGAAGCTAAAACTACCCTAAAAATAAAGATTATTGGGGCGCATGGGCGGCTCGGTCGGTTAAGTGTCTGGCTCTTGATTTCGGCTCAGGTCATGGTCTCATGGTTTCTGGGATCCAACCCCCTGCACGGACAGTGTGGAGCCTCCTTGGGATTCTCTGCCTCCCTCTCTCTGCCCCTCTCCCTGCTCGTGCTCTCGTTTTCTCAAAAATAAATCCCTCGACGTTAAAAAATAACGTTCATTAATTAAACGAATGCAAGTTTTCATTTCCTCATTTCAATAACGAGCCAACGATATTAAAAACGAAAGTGAAGAAACTGGTTTTAAAGCTCAGGGACAATTTGGGGGATGGGGAAAATCTGTTGCCTAATGCCCACTCTCCTTCGTAGCCTCATTCCTGGAGAGGAAATGTCTCCTAAGTTCCGAAACGTAGTCCCCGAAGCTGGTATATGTGCTGTCGGTCTGTCAGGCGGGCAAGCTGTTATGCTTTCTGGCATTTCCATGCCTCTTCAGCTGGTCTAGGTCAAAGGCGTAGTGACGGGGAGCATCTGGCTGCCCAGATCAAGGGCGTTGGCCACTTAGCATCACACCAAGGGGCCAAACATCTGGCCAGAGCCCAATAGAGGATGGTAAGGGAAAGGAAAGGGAGCTGGAAAGTGAACAGGGAAGGGTCCAGGAGGAGGGGAGACCCTGGGAAAGAGGGGAAGGTTTTGCTGAGATTTGGGGTTGTATTTACTGTCAGTAGTCAAAAGAACTGTGTCCCAAACTTGAGCCCCCCGGAAGGAGATCCGCTCACCACCCTCATCAAACAGACAGGGGTCTGGAGACCCTGGGACCACGGCAAACGGCAGTGAGCAGCTCTAAAGGGCCTACGTCAGCAGGGCTTGATTGAGAGCATTTTTCCTCCATTGAATTGAAATTTTATTAGCTAGCCTCCAGATGCTTCTCCTTAAGACAGATTAATATCGGGTTCGTTGTTCCACTTGAGATTAGGGAGTGGGAACAGCAGTGCTACAGCCAAACACGTGTGAAGTGTTCAAGAGCCCCGGTAGGAAATCTCCTTCGCAAATAATTTATGAGTGAGCCCTGTGGTACTTCGTGTGGATCACCTTCAACACGCCAGAGCAGACAGGAGGGGCTGGGAGGCTCTGCTTCCCCAACGTAGTAAACATGCATTTATTGTCTACAGGCAACTTTGTATTGACTACAAAAGGTGGCCCTATGCTACTTGGGTTGTGCTATATATAATTTATCGTCAAGTGAGCTAACATACAGTGTATACCGTGAGCTCTTGGCTTCGGGAGTGGATTCCCATGATTCATGGCTTACATACAACACCCAGTGTCCATCCCAACAAGTGTCCTCCTCAACGGCCATCGCGGATACACCCCTCCCCCTCCCCCCATCAACCCTCAGTTGTTATTTGTATTTAAGAGTCTCTTATGGTTTGCCTCCCTCTCTGTTTCTATTTTTTTTTTCCTTCCTTTCCCCCATGGTCTTCCGTTAAGTTTCTTAAATTCCACATATAATTGAAAACCTATGGTATCTATCTTTCTCTGCCTGACTTATTTCACTTAGCGTAATACCCTCGGGTCCCATCCATGTTGTTACAAACGGCAAGAGTTCATTCTTTTTCATCGCCGAGTAGTATTCCATTGTGTATATATATGCCACGTCTTCTTTATCCATTCATCAATCAATGGACATTTGGGCTCTTTCCATAATTGGGCTGTTGTTGATAGTGCTGCTATAAACATTGGTGAGGTTCACATGCCCCTGTGAGTCGGCACTCCTGTCTCCTTTGGGTAAATTCCAAAGGGTTGCTGGGTTGTGGGGTGGTTCTATTTTTAATTTTTTGAGGAACCTCCACACTGTTTTCCAGAGCGGCTGCACCAGTTTGCATTCCCACCAGCAGTGCAAGAGGGTTCCCCTTTCTCCGCATCCTTGCCCACATCCATTGTTTCCTGAGTTGTTCATTTTAGGCACTCTGACCGCCGTGAGGTGGTATCTCAGTGTGGTTTTGATTTGTATTTCCCTGATGAGGAGTGATGTTGAGCATCTTTCACGCATCTGTTGGCCATCTGGACGTCTTCTTCGGGAAAGTATGTATTCATGTCTTCTGCCCGTCTCTTCCCTGGATTATTTGTTTCTCAGGTGTTGAGTTTGGTAAGTTCTGTGTAGATTTTGGATACTAACCCTTCATCCGATACATCATTTGCAAATATCTTCCCCCATTCTGCTGGTTGCCTTTTAGTTTTGTTGATTGTTTCCTTTGCTGCGCAAAGGCTTTTTATCGTTCTCCGAGGAGAATATCAGAGTGCTGGGCCGAGGCAGAGAAACAGCAAAAGGGGAGAGATTTCTATGAGACAGTTCTTAGTAGAGAGTTAATAGCTTCCAAATGACATGGGCCAGGAGATGAGCATGAGATGGACACTGGCCTCATTTGACAAGAGACGGTAGGTATCCAGGAAAACCCCAAGAGGCCACTCCTGTTCTCACTTTCCAGGAGAAGGGGATTCTGGGACTATTTATCACTGAGGCAAATAAAATGGCTACAAATGACCACCACGTCTGCATCGGTTGTCTCTCAAAGAGACAGAATCTCTGCAACTAGGCCAAATGTTAAGAAGTGAAGGCCCCGTTCCTGAACCAAGCTCTCCGGGGACCGGTTCACACTCCCTGTATTTAAGGGCATCAGAATGACAGATTCACCCTAAGCTTTTCCTCCAAGACAGCACAGGGGGCTCGAAGCCTCTCGCAGTGTCATATGGTTTATGTAGAATGAATCACCCTGGCAAAAGTTCATAGAAACTATCGTTTGAGGCCAAACGCCCAGATAGAAATGAGAGGCACTAATATGACAATGAGTACAGCGTGTAACTGACTTTGCAGGGCTCCCAGATCTCCGTTCTGCACGGGAACTTGGAGCGTTCCCAGGAACGGTGGGTGATGGAGTAGGGCATTTTCCATTTGGAGAGGTGATTTTTATTATTATTACAGGCTTTTGTCAGTATTGCAGAAATTGGGGGGAGAAAAAGAAAAGGAGCTAATCACAAATGCTATTTACCAAACCACATTAGTCAAAATACTGCATTTTAAAACCCCTTAAGTTGTTATACATCATCATATAAGTCATCGCCGAGTAGTAATACAAATTCTTGAGAGTTATGTTGACATGGAATTTGTCAGCCGAAGTGCTGGAAAATTTACCTCTGCTCATATATCTGTAGTCATATCCTCCAAAGAAATTAACATATCATAACGCTAATATTTCAAGGTAATGTTTTCTCATGAGGATGCCATATTTTATCAGTTAATATCATCTGTGTAAAAACTATTCAATTACAGTATCAAGCTGTATATGATTAATATTGATTTCGGCTCGGTGACGGTGACTTTGTAAGGCACAAAAGTCTAACATTCAACTCCACAGTGAACCTGGGGAAAGAAATGACTTCTATTTCCGCTAAGTCACTAAAAGGTGAGCGAGCGGGCGACTCACGAAAAAAAATGGTGGGGGGAGGAATCAATGGACCTACTGAGAGCCAGCCACCTTTTCTAATAGTCATAAGGCTTTGGGATTCTTCTGAATTAGGAGAGGATTCGCCTGAATTAGGCGGCATTAGGGGAGGAGGCTTTTTGGAGGACCCTTGGGTGCAGAAGCGTGGGGACCCTAAGAAGGAAGGAGTCCCGATAAAAGTGCCTGGAGACTAGTAGGCTGCAAACATTCATCATAAAGAATTCAGGACAATTTTTAAAAACTAGCATTTTTTTTTCTTAATGCCTATGCCATTCACTTCTAAAAAAATATATATGGATTCATTTTTGAGACAGAGGGTGAGCAGGGAGGGACAGAGAGAGAAGGAGAGAGAGAAAATCCCGAGCAGGCCCCGCACTGTCAGCGCAGGGCCTGGTGCGGGGCTCGAACCCACAAACTGTGAGATCATGACCGGAGCCAAAATCAGGAGTCAGACGCTTAATCGACTGAGCCACCTGGGTGCCCCTCCATTTACTTTTGTTATGACTCTTCTCTCAGTAACTTTTTGGGTCTCTCGCTTACTTACCGCCCTTAAGCCTTCTTTTTCATCTGCCACTTATGTGCCTCTTTGCCCTCCACTCCTTGATTCTTCCAAGCTTTCCTTCCTAACTCTAAAAATGATTCTTGAAATCTCATCTCTTTAGAAGGGCTTCCTGACTGCTGGTCAGAGATAGTGCTTCCTACCTAAACTCCTGGCTCCTTCTCCAACCCATGGTATTCATCTATAAAGTTGCTTGATTGTAACTTAAAGCCACCCAAATATATGTACATAACCATGTCAGAGCCCAGAGATTAAAAAAAAATGAGGGGTCCATCGCCGAGAGAGCCAGAAAGCTCTACCTAGTTTTACTGATGACACCCTTAACAGTGACCAGCCATCTGGCACACTCCTGCCATCGGTCTGGATGAAAATCAAGCTTGAGAATGTGGCCCTATGGTTCTGGTTTTGAACAAGAAGCTACGAGCTAGGATCCTGCGACTGGTGAGCCTGAGGCATGACCACAGATAACAGCATAGGAGCAAATAGGCTTCATTAATCTGAATACTTCATGGAGAGCTGATGCTAAACACTCAAATGATTTCTGGGTCGGAAGGGAGGAACCGTGTGTGTTTCATTGTTTAACCAGTAACTTATTTTTGCTGTGTAGGAACGGTATAGTACTGTAAGATTTTTTTTTTCTGAAAGGAAAAATCTGAATCTGGATTTCTATGCATCATCTCCCGACTAAATATCGGAGATTTGGTACAGCTTACACAACGCATATCCTCAGACTGGCTCTAGTCTACAGTTTGCCATCTGATTTAGAGCTCTGTGTTCCCTGTCCCTCCCCATCGCTCAAAGCGTTTTGACCGGCATGGATTCACGTGTGAATGGTGGACTCTATGAAAAGTAATTTCGACTGAAATAATCTTTGCCCATTTCATCTACGTCAGTGTTTCCCAAAGTGTCTGGAGGAACGACCACGTTCGCCAATGGCTAACAGGTGTGGCTTAAAAAAAATTTCTAATGTCAAATAAGTCTTGGAAACATTGCTGAAAATGGCAATAAGGACATAGGAGTTTGGAGGGACAGCATGAGAAGCCCGGCAAACCCTCCTGCGAAAAATTGTGAAACTGGACAAAATTGTCGAGCGCAACTTATTTCGGAAAATCAACCCAAGGCACCTAACACGCCAAGGAGGATTTATTAAAGCAAAATGGCGGGAACTCAAGTGAAGAGCTGTGTTCCCAGCTGAGGCTGCTTGGACCCCCTCCACATCAAGTCTGAGGGCTCCGTAGCCCTATCGGTGTGGGGTAGGCCACGCAAACCAACAGCTTCACCGACACAGAGGGCTGACTTGGAGTGAAACATGAAAAAAATCTCACGCGTAGAGATTCGACTGATGAACAAAGACATTTCACTGACCGGTGTTGCACATAGATTGAGATCGAATTCTGGTTGGGGAAAGCCAAAAGCTAGGAACCAGGGATTTACCCATCAGACTTGGAAAATAAGACAGGCACAGCGAGCCTTGAGAAGTTCTCATGTAACCCTGGCAGTCTGGAAACCTATACACCTGTTCAAGGCCACACACACTCTCAAGGAAAACCAGAGGGGGCCCCAACTGCCACTGTATCTTTGGCTGAATGTTAAGTCTTGTACACACATAACAAAAACAGGGAAAATAAAAGCCGAAGAAGGCTTTGAAATGAACTGACCTTTGAATGAAACTTCTAACTTCACATTCAGGTCCATTGGCAAAGGACGGAAGCCTTACCGGCTTGTGAAATGCTTGAGAGCAACCCGTGACCAATCGTCAGCCGGGCTGGTAATCACAAACTCAAGAAAGATTTATGGATTCAGGACAACCTCTAGAAATCCTGGATTAAAAATAAAAACAAAATTTAAACAGGAAAGAAGGAAATTTATTTATCTATTTATTTATTTATTTAAGTTTATTCTGAGAGAGAGAGAGAGAGAGAGAGACAGTGCGGGGAGGGACAAAGAGAAAGGGAGAGAGAGAGAGAATCCTAAGCAGGCTCCACACCGCCAGCATGGGGGCAGACGCGGGGCTTGAACTCACGAGCCCGTGAGATCATGACCTAAGCTGAAATCAAGAGGCCGATGCTGAACCAAGTGACCCAGGCGCCCCGAAAGCAGGAAATTTAGAGTCCCCGGCTGCCACGCACTGTTTGACTGTTTGGAAAACGGAATCCCCGTAATCCTGCCTCACAAAACACTAAACAAACAAACAGCAGAAGAGCGGGTAGGGGGAGGTTTCAGAATCCAGAATTGCTAAAATACATTATCCAGCAAGTCCGGTTTTCTACAAAAATTTATAAGACAGGCGAGAAAACGTTAAACCGTGACTCAATTCGACAGGAAAGCAGTCACTAAAGATTCTCTGAGGAGACCCAGACGTTAACCTTCACACACAAAGACTTCAAAGTGATTACTTAAAATATGTTCAAAAAAATTAAGGCCGATCACGCTTAAAGAATTAAAAGAAAGCATGGCAACAAGGACTTACCAAAGAGAAAGTATCGATAAACAGAAAAAATTACTCCTAAAAGATACATCTATATATTATACGTAGTAAACACATACATTAATACATGCATAATATCTATTTGGAGGCGTATGAATATATATTGGGTGGAGGGACAACAGAAATGCAAATTCCGTAGCTAAAACGTTGCAATAACCGAAATGAGAAATTTTTTTTTTTTAATTTTTTTTCAACGTTTATTTATTTTTGGGACAGAGAGAGACAGAGCATGAACGGGGTTGGGGCAGAGAGAGAGGGAGACACAGAATCGGAAACAGGCTCCAGGCTCCGAGCCATCAGCCCAGAGCCCGACGCGGGGCTCGAACTCACGGACCGCGAGATCGTGACCTGGCTGAAGTCAGACGCTTAACCGACTGCGCCACCCAGGCGCCCCCGAAATGAGAAATTTACCAGAGGAGTTCAAGAGCAGCTTTGTCTGGAAAATAAAAGAATCGGTGAAATGAAAGATAGATCAATAGAAATTATTTCATCCAAAGAACACGGAATGAAGATAAATGAACAAAGCCTCAGAGAAGTATGGGCCATCACGAACCACATCAACATACATTTAATGGAAAGCTCAGAATGAGAAATTAGTGAGAACCAGCAGAAAAAAACAGGTCAAGAAATTATGGGTAACAACCTCCCAAATTTGGTGAAAAGAGGATTTTTAAGGCAGAGAAACTATCCTATATGATACTGTAAGAGTGAATACTTGCCATTAGATACTTGTCAAAAGCCTTAAAATGTGTGAGATCACGAATTGAAGTCCAACGCGCTATCCTTTGTGCGACAGAGCCACTTAGATCACCAGTAAACTCTAACGTCAACTATGGCCTTTAGGTGATAACAATGTGGCAACATAGGTCCATCAATTGCAGCAAATGTAGCACTATGGGGTGGGATGTTGACAGGGTATAAGGGGAGAGGGTACATGGGAAGGGACGCCATACTTTCTGTTCAATTTTTCTGTGAACCTAAAACTGTCCTAAAAATCAACTCCATTAAAAAGAAAAGCTTCCCCAACTTAATGAATAACATTGAGGTACCTACCGGAGAAGCTCAACAAACTATAAGCATAGGATAAGCATACAGATCCATATACAGACATACCATAGTCAATTTATATTTTTTATTATATGAAATTTATTGTCAAATTCGTTTCCACACAACACCCGGTGCTCATCCCAAAAGATGCCCTCTTCAATGCCCATCACCTACCCTCCCCTCCCTCCTACCCCCCATCAACGCTCAGTTTGTTCTCAGTTTTTAAGAGTCTCTTATGCTTTGGCTCTCTCCCACTCTAACCTCTCTTTCTTCTTTTTTTTCCTTCCCCTCCCCCATGGGTTTCTGTTAAGTTTCTCAGGATCCACATAAGAGTGAAAACATACCATAGTCAATTTAAAGGCAAAGAGAATCTTAAAAGTCGCAAGAGGAAAAAAAAAATGACTTGTCACATATAAGACACAGAAAACAAATTTGTCATTTATTTTTTTTTTATTTTTTTTAACGTTTATTTATTTTTGGGACAGAGAGAGACAGAGCATGAATGGGGGAGGGGCAGAGATAGAGGGAGACACAGAATCGGAAGCAGGCTCCAGGCTCTGAGCCATCAGCCCAGAGCCTGACGCGGGGCTCGAACTCACGGACTGCGAGATCGTGACCTGAGCTGAAGTCAGACGCTTAACCGACTGAGCCACCCAGGTGCCCCATATTTATTTTAATTGATGTGGTTGAATTTCAAGTAAATTCAACCACATAAATGATTATATTAACTGAAAAAAAGTTACTTAAAACAGTGTGACTTAAAAAAAAAGTGACTTCAACAGTCCATTAAAAAGTCAGAGATTGCCACACTGGATTAGCAGCAAGTTCAAACTCCATGTCTTAAAGACACACACTTGAAGTTCAAAGACACAAACAGATTGAAAGTAAGAGTTTGGAAAAAATATGCAAATTTTACCCATAAGAGAGTTACACAAAATACACAAAAGTGTCAGACCAAACACACTTTAAAAAAAAAATTAGTATGAAAGAGGGACATTTCCTAATGATCAGTATGGCCAATTCATCAAGAAAATATAAAAATTATAAACACTTATACATCCAACTAAAGAGTCCCAAGATATATGAAGCGAAACCAAACATAACTGAAAGGAGATAGGCAATGTCAATAATAAGAGTTGGAGATTTCATTGCTATGCTCCCAGTAACCGTATACTCTGAGTTGGTCTGGAACACTTAGACCAAAAATCATTAAGGACATACAAGAATTGAGCAACACTCTCAACTAACTTGAACTAATTGATACCTATTGAACACCATACCCACTTATAGTAGAATGTACACTGTCTTTAAGTTCTACCTTGGAATATTCACCAAAGTAGACTACACGCTAAGCACGGAACGAGTCTCAAGAAATGTAAACGAACTGAAATCACACAAAACATATTCTCCGACCACAATGGAATTCAAATAAAAGTTAACAATAGAAAGAAATTTGAGGAATCCCCAAATATTTGGAAATTAAACATACACTTTCTAAAAAAAAAAAAAAGTATGTCTTAAAGAATAAACACAGAGAAAATTAGAAAATATTTTGAGTGAATTAAAATGAAAACACACTATATCAAAAAATTATGTATACATATATGTCTACATTAGAAAAGAAGAAAGATTACCAATCAAAACCAAAGCTTACTTTATAAAAAACTGGAAAAATACTATCATCCTGAAGTCAAATCGAAAGAAGGAAGGAGATAATAAAGTTTAAATTATAGAAAACAAAAACAAAATTAGGGGAAAAAAAAGAAAGTTCTTATTTGAAAAGATCAACAAAACTGACAAATTTTTATTTAGACTAAACAAGGAAAACAAAAATACAAATGATCAAAAATCAGGAATGAAAGAGGAGATATCACTAACAACCCTATCAAAGTTAAAAAGATTAAAGGGTATGCCCATAAAACTTCTGCTAAAAAATTAGACAACTTAAGTGAAATGGATATGAAATAAATTCCTAGACAGACACAAATTAAGCAATTAAAATTTTTTACACAAAGACATTTCAGGTACAGAGAGCTTGGCTAACAAATTCTATTAAATATTTAAGGAAATACAGGGCGCCAGGGTGGCTCAGTTGGTTAAGTGTCTGACTTCGGCTCAGGTCACCATCTCGCGGTTCATGGGTTCGAGCCCCGTGTCGGACTCTGTGCTGACAGCTCAGAGCCTGGAGCCTGCTTCGGATTCTGTGTCTCTCTCTCTTTGCTCCTCCCCTGCTCACACTCTGTCTATAAGCATTAAAAAAATGAAAGAAATAATACCAATCCTTATAAACAACATTTCACTAAAGAACTCTCTGAATTGCTAACAGGCGTATGAAAATTGATCGACATTATTAGTTGTCTGGAAAAAGTAAATTAAAATTACAATGAGATGCTACCTCACACCCATCAGGATGGTGATAATTGAAAGACAGACAATGTCGATTTGGGGTGAGGATTTAGAGAAACTAGAAACCTCACCAGTTGATGCATGGATGCAGAAAATATTTATACAACTGAATACGATGCAGAAATAAAAGGAAGGAACCACTGATACCTGCAGCAATGTTTCTGATTCTCATTTTGCAGGGTAAAAAGAAACCAAACATACACAAAAAGACTTTGTACGGTAAGATTTATGTTAAATGACAAGGAAAGGCACATCGATGGAGACGAGACAGAGAGCAGATTATTGGCTGTCTGCTCTATGAATTGGAACAGGGATTGACTAATTGCATATGGGGCATTTTGGGGTGATGGAAACATTCTAATAGTAGGTTGTGGTGGTCACCGCACAACTTTGTGAATCTACTAAAAATCGCTGAATTTTTTTTGTTTAAAATTAGGGAATGTTATATTACGTAAACCACGCCTTAATAAAGCTGCCAGAAAAAAACGGTATTATATTGGGGTGGCTCAGTCGGTTAAGCGCCCAACTTCGGCTCAGGTCATGATCTTCCGGTCCGTGAGTTCGAGCCCTGCGTCAGAATCTGTGCTGACAGCTCGGAGCCTGGAGCCTGCTTCGGATTCTGTGTCTCCCTCTCTCTCTCTGCCCCTCACCAGTTCAAACTCTGTCTGTCTCTCTCTCAAAAATAAATAAACATTAAAAAATTTTTAAAAATCGCATTATAGAGGTTAAATTTGTTTGCTGCCTTATTTTTCAGAGCAAATAAGCACTGTGCGCTATAAATCTTTAAGTGATAGATTACAGACCATTTCCTAAGCTAACTTAATCATGCAACACTATGTATAAAAATATATCAGATTTAACATATATACGTATTTATATAGGACATATATATTCTATTTACATATATTATATGTAATAATATATAATATTTTCCTATATGAAATATAAATTATATATACATATAAGCTTTTATATATGTATAGTTTTTATATAGTACATGTATATATATAGTTTTTTATATATACACACATATATACATATAAGCTTTTATATATGTATATGTATATATATAGTTTTTGAAGAGTTTTCTCTTTGCTTCTTATTTTATCTCCATCCATGATATGTACACTCTTTCCGTTATTGAGATCCCCGTGATACTTTCTATAGAAAGTACTAGAACTCACCAAGGTTTCTGGCTCTCCTCTTCTTCTGGATGGCACATGCCCCATGCGATTGCTTTGGTCAACAAAAGGGGAGCTGAAGTGTGTCACTTCCAAGTGGGAAGGCTTTTAAAGGCAGTGTTTGATGCTCCAAATGTTCTTCCCCTGCCGCCATGACCCCTGAAGCCTAGAATTAAGATGATACCGTCCTCAGGTGAAGGAGGCTCAATGTACCGGGCCCCCAAGGGTATAAGAAAAGCAACCTCCCCTCCCTAACAATGTTCCTTGAGCAGGAAGCTTGAGAGAGAAATAATGCTCATTGTTTTTAAGTCGCTGGGACTGTTGCATAGTGTGACTTACTTAGCTTATCCTTACCGGCACAACCTCCAAGTTCATCGAAAGTGAGAAGGATACTACAATGAAGGATTAAGAGACACGGGGAGGTACTTGTTCTTCAACCAAGTGCCTTAAACTCTGTGCCCATTGTGAATAACTCATGCTTACTGCTTGTGAGCAGATAATCTAGCAACAAACACCACTCTCCCCACCCAGGCACTTGTCGACAACTTCCCTCATTAGAGGTGTCTAATACATACCAAAGCATAAGTCCAATCGGACATTTGAAGATTTTAAAATAAAGAATATACACGAATTGCCCAAGCTCGCTGGCAGCATTTGGCACAGATTATACACTTTGGCTCTAAAATTGCCCCCAATTCCCAGAGCCTGGTTATTCCAAGACAATGTGGGTCAGAAATTCCCTCTGGGTCTGGGTGATAGGCAACAATCCTATGTTTCTCGGTCTTACTTGTGGAAAATAGAGCAGAGTGGATGTGGCTAATGATAGAAGCTATGCCACACTTGAGTCAACAAATTATAAGCCCAGGGAATATTGAGTTAAGCTGGAATACCCGGGGAGCACAGACAGTTCCCCTCTGGAGGAAAGCAAAAATAGATGTAATACTTAGAGATTTAACAAGTGACCCAAGGGATCCACTAGTGAAATAGGCCTGCACATCCATTTTAAGTGAATACACCTATGAATTCAGCAGTTTTGACATAGTCTAGTCACGTACACTTCTGTCCAATTCAATCAAAATGGTTAAATTAGTGATGCCTGCACGGAGTCAAATGTACCTTTCAACAAAGTCTAAGAAGTATGGGGTGTTTGTCTAAATGAGCATCGGGAGATTCTGTTGCGAAGGAAGGAAGCCATACTTACGTACAGTCAATAAACTACTACGGAAACGGTAGTTTCTTGCTGTTTTGTTTGGTTTGATTTGGTTTGGTTTTTTGTAATTATAAGCCATCAGCTTCTCCTCTCTGAGAAGGGCTCAGCCTGGCGCAAGGTGTCAGTGGCTCGTCAGCAATGAGCAGGGAAGAAGGTGCCGGAGAAAAAAGAAAAATATCCAACATCCTTGTCCTATTAGGGCGCAACTATTAGATATCTATCTGATCCAAAGCAGAATGCTAAGCTAGTCACACACGCTTTGTCTTAGGTAATTCTCAAAATAATCCTCTGAGGTTTAAATCATTTCCATTTTACCCTCGGAGAAACTGAGGCTCAGAGACAAGCACTCAAAGGGCTTTGAGAAATTCCACAGTTAGCCAGTGACCTCGAGTCTTAACCGAGCTTAACCTTAACCTTAACCTTAGCTTTAACCTTAACCTTACAATGCTCTCGCAGTAATATCGCCCCCAGCAATCCTCACAAACATTGCGGGCCTCTGGATTTGGCTTTTGAAATTTCAAATGAGGAGCCTCCATTTCAAAACCCAAATGGCTGCTTTCTAAGGACAAATCTGATGACCACCCAAAGTTGGCCTCTGTGTTCACAAGGCAAACTCCCACGTGCTGTTTCTTTTGGACAGGTATGCACTCCCTAGGACTCCACAGTCTCGCCTGGTCTGCTGTCCTCTTCTTCATCATTACTTGGATGCCCTAGAAATAGTTGCATTCGTGATAACCAAAAACATCTCTGGCCATTGCCCAAATGTCCCCTGGGTGACCAAAGCAGCCCCCGTCGAGCAGCTAGTCCTTGAAACACTCTTTTGTTGAGGTCCACAGCACTTCAAATGTGTCACGCAAAACAGTGCCTGTAAACAGTTTTGTACCGACATCAACTTCCTGGTTTTGAACACCTGTCATGACTACGCACGATGTTTTGTGGGGGGAAGTGGGTACCTGGGAACTACCGATGCTGTTTTGTGGAATTTCCCATGTGTCTTTAATGCCTTATTCTTTAAACACGATTAAAAATTAAAGAAACAGTTGAGCGAGTATTGAATGAATGAATCCGTACTGAAATGCGGACCTATTAAAATTTGTAGCACCGTGGGGGCGCCTGGGTGGTTCAGTTGGTTAAGCGTCCAACTCTTGGTTTCGGCTCAGGTCATGATCTCAAGGTTCAGGAGTTGGAGCCCCGCATCAGGCTGACAGCACAGAGGGATTCTCTCGCTCCCTCTCTCTGCCCCTCCTCCACTCATGCTCTCTCTCTCTCTTTCTCCAAATAAATAAATAAGCTTAACATTTTTAGCACTGCGTATTTTATTTCCTTGTGAGTAGCGACCCTCACAAGTTGTATTTCTCCATGCCACGTGCCTAGGAAGGCGCCCGGTATAGAAAAGCCTCAGGAAATAGTTTGGGGCTGGGTAACGTAAGGCGAAGTCCATAAAACTTGAACTCGTGTATGTCAACCGCTTGGAAAACTCTTGAAGAAAAAGACGTTGCTTTCTTTGATAAAGGATGGGCAAAGGAAAGAGATTAAGGAGATGAGAAAAGGAACAGGGAAGAAGTTTGGACTGCTCAACTCATTTGATATGTTTAACAGAGGGAAGCACGTTTCAAAGGAGGGACAGAGAAAAAGAAGGGGGCGGGGGGAAGGCACGCTGAAGAGGAAAAGAAATTATTCCTATAATGATTCTCTGTAATAAACACATTTTGAGCAGATTGTCAAAAGTAATTCAACTGAAATTAGATTACAAAGAGCACACGATATACCGAGTATAGCTGTATTAGGGAAACGGGAAATTCATTAGTCTGGAATATGGTATTCCCACTAGTTTGTAAGAGTCTGGGTCTTGTTGGTGACAATCTGGGGTCTTTTCTGGTAAAGTCCTGTGAGTCACCGTAGCCTGACATGTCCAGGCTTTCACTGGCTCACCAGGACCCACCGTAATTAGTCACTTGATCCTTAATTTCAGTCTGGGGAGTGACACCTGGACTCATGGGAGACTTTCTACATTATTAGAAGAAAGCTGGTTATTTCCAGCTCGGCATTCACTGAAGCAGCTAACACAGGCCGTGACATTGGAGATAGGCCAGTGCAAAATGGTAAGTGGCAGCTCTTGTAAGATTCTCCCTCCAGGGTGAGGAAAATTGTTTCCAATTAGAAACTAATGCATTCATTCATTCATTAATAATTCTGAGAGTCAACAACTAATAGATCCGTGGAGAATTACCATCATTTTTCTTTAGAGGGAGAGAGAGAGAGAACGAGAGAGGGGCAGAGGGACAGCGAAAGAGAGAGAAAGAATCTTCAGCCGGCTCCACACTCAGCATGGAGCCCAATGCAGGGCTCGATCCCACGACCCCGGGATCGTGACCTGAGCTGAAATCCGGAGTCAGGCGTTCAACAGGATGCGTCGCCCAGGCGCCCCACTTCCCATATTCTGATCGTTCATTGGGCCACACCACACGCTTGGCATTTTATTTCAGTATGGGGCATTGGATTGGATTGCCTTGGGCTGAGATGAAAAGGCTTGATAGGATTTTCGTGGCGGTAAATCATCGGCACAGCACGTGACAGCAATTTTGTAAATGTGTCTACATCTCACATGAAAAGAAGGCCGGAAAGACGGTTAAGAATCTTCAAGCCCCCTGCATACAGATATCAGGTGAGGACGTTCAGATTGGACGAACAACCTTGACCCAGACTAGGTGCACTCACAGTATATTTCTCCATCCTTCCCGTGGTCCGATGAGCTCAGTATGATTTTCCCCCCATTGAACACATTAGGTCATTAAGGTTCCAGGAAGTCAAGTGATGTCCTGACTGTGGCACAGAGGGGACAGACCTGGATTTTAACTTCAGGTTTGAATCCGAACTTTGGGTGCCTGGGTGGCTCAGCCGGTTCAGCTTCCAACTCGCAATTTTGGCTCAGGTCGTGACCTCAGGGGGCGCGCGAGTTCGAGCCCCGCCTCAGGCCGGCTCTGCCCTGACGGTTCGGGAGCCTACGTGGGATTCTATCTCCCCCTCTCTCTGCCCCTCCCCTGCTCTCTCTCTCTCTCTCTCTCTCTCAAAATAAATAAAGAAGCATTAAACATTTTTTGGATTCAAACTTGAAGTCCTTGTTCTGGCCACTTTCCCCCACTGCCCATATCATGAATCACATCGCCCGCAACCATGAATAACACTGACCTCCAGGAATAGAAAGGCGAAAAGAAGGTGAAGTGCGCAGGCAAAGAGGCACTCGTCCCCCAGGGCCAAGGCTGCCGGCTCTCCGGCTCAAAGCCCCCCCCTCCACCCCCCACCCCTGCAGATCCATCACCACCAGGAGTGAGAGAGGCGCTTAGCATTAGGACTCTGATAGCAATCTGAGTTCCGTGACAAGTACCAACCGGGAAATGCCAGAGCCAGCCTTGCAAGGCCCTCCAACCTCACGCCTGATTTCCTGATACAACTCCCCCCCCACCCTGCCCCACGCCTGCCTGCCTGCTGTTCTCTTACCCCCAGGCAGCTGTGCCACACTCCCCAGTGGGGGTTATTTTAATTTCTGCTTTGCATCACGCTCCAGCACGAGGGAGGCGCGGGCCCGGCCTTTCTCCCAGCATCTCTCCATTATCAAACACGCTCCTTGTTCCGACTACTGGCTGCTTAGGGAGATGTTAACCGATTCCCTGTTTTCAATCTGCAGCACTTCCAAAGGCTGTTCTGTCTCCACGAGCCGCGGAGACCTGGCGCGGGGCCACGGCCGGGGGTGGCGGGGGGGTGGGGGGGGGAGCTGAGGTTTGCTCCTGCGTCCCAGTGCAATCACGCACTGTCTGCTTGTCTGCTTCTCGCTGCTCCCAAGTTCTGGAAGTGTTTCCAAATATCCTCCAGTGTTGCCAGAAAGACAATTGACTCATGATAGCCGGAGTCACCCAGGTGCTGAGAAGCGCCTGAGTCAGAGCGATTAGAGGAACATTTTCTTGCAGGCCGGGTGGGTCTTGGGGAACCAGCTGAGGCCCTTCGGCAAGGGAGGCCCGGGAGGCCCGGGAGGCCAGGGAGGCCAGGGCACGTCTCGAGAAGCTCTCACTCTGCATGACACCGAGGCTCCGGCGGTGCAGGGGTCCCACAAAGAAACGCACACGCTCCCCAACATCTGGGGTGTTTACAAACCAACCATCCGACCAAAATAACCCCGGGCAAGGGGCTGGAGACACTTGAAGAGAAAGGACATGATGCCTGTCCTCAAGAAGCTTCCTTTCGCAAAGAAAGAGAAGACAGGAGAATACATCCTTACCGCCGTTGAGTGATTAGTGAGAAGACAGAGCTCCCCACGAGGAAGCCCAGAGAAGCCCGCTTGGGATAGCGCGCGTGCCTGTGTGTGCGTGTGCGTGCGTGTGTGTGTGTGTGTGTGTGTGGTGAGGGAGGGCAGGGCCGGGCTTTCGGAAAGAAGCATCAGCCAGACAGAAAATACCGCAGACGGTAGGAGTGTCCCTTCTGGCCGTTGTGCTCCCGTCGGACACCGAGGCAGGTAGGGCTGGAAGCTGAGCCTGAAAGGAAAACGTAAGCTTGACGTGAGACAGGCCTCCAGTGCTGTGCGACTGGGCTCAGGCAGGTTCTCCACAGGGCTCCCTAATTTTCCATCTGGGCGACGGTGTCGTTAGTTCCGCATCGTGGGTCCTTCTGACTGTCGCCCTGAAGCAGATGTGGCACCCATGAGATCCATGGCGGAAAGGTCAGTGGAAGAGGCTAAAACTTTGCTCCAACAAGCGGCAGCCGGAGCCCGAACCCTGGAGACACCGATACCTCGTTTTGCCCCCAAGATATACTTCCAAGACACCCTCATGGACTTGGGGTGAGACTCCCAGGGAGAGGTGAACTGACGGGGCTCCTGGTGCCTATCTCGGCTGTTCCAGGAAACCACGTCAACCTGCCACAGGGGAGTAGGTGAGGTGATTTTACAAGGCCCCGGATATTTCCGTCACGAGCAGAGGGGAGACGTGGGGGTCATCGGTCCAGCTTTGGAAGCCACAAGAGTGAATAAGGTTGCCCAAAACTTTGGAAGGCAGAGAAATTCCAGGATGCATGTGTTCAGATGTAGAAGAAATGCACCAAAAAAAAAAAAAAAGAATCTAATTTTCCAAGAGAGCAGAGGGGTGAGTGGGGACCCTCAAGGCTGCCCTTCTTCAGCTGGGACTCTTTGAGTGTTCCCCAAAGCTCAATGATCAATCGAGCACCGTAAGCATAATAATTAACGCCTGGTGGACAGGGCTGTGGAGAGAGTTGCAGGTAGCGTGAGTCGTGTCTGGAACACAATGGGTGTTCAAAACTGGCATTACCATTATTATTTTCACTGTATGTAAGGGGGGGTGGCTAGTGGTAAGAATGGAGAAGGCCCCGTCTTCCCCTTCTCTCTGATTCATGGGGACTTGACATTTATTCTGACGGGCAGTACGAAAGGCCAGGACGAGAGGAGAACAACAGGGCAGACAGTCCCAGCGCAACCCCACTGGGGTTCATAGAGGAAACAACCAGCAGGTGGGAGAGACCCCTAAAAACTGCACCGCGGGCCCAGCCACCACCTCGGTTCACAGCCCTGGGGCTCAGCATCACAGGGGCTACAGGCTTAAGTCCTCAGCGGGATTTGTTTTTCCCTCCCAGGCTCACCACACGTGAGCTCCTTCTCAGAGATCTACCAACAACACTGAAAATAGCATGTGTAGATCTCACTCTTGCAGAGGGGTACTTAGAGCATTTTAAAACTTTTTCTAAGAAAATCTAGCCATCAAACTGAGGAAAAGCCAAAAAAATGAAGCGTGCGTCATGGATTTGCTAACAAAACAGAATCAAACAGAATCTGTCTGTCCTCTTCAAACGTTGAGGCTGTTGGTATATGGTGCATATATATATGATATATATACATTATACATAAATAATATGGTATATCATCTATAATATATATTATATAGACATATCATACATATTATAAGTAATACATATAATACGTATGCATATTATGATATAATTATATATCGTGTATATTATGCCATATTATACATACGGTATATAGCATATTATATATCTATATAATATATATGCCATATATCAACAGCCTCAAATACATGACATATCCCATATTATGTATATAATATTATACCATATGCTAACAGCTTCATATATTATATATGGTATCTAATACCATATTATATATATACACACTCACTGTCATATGTATGCTGATATACACACACACACATATAATATGGTATATATATACATATACATATACACACACATACATAATATGGTGTGTATATATATATGTATATATACACATACACACACACATAAATATAATATGGTATATATATACATATACCCACACATACATATAATATGATATATACACACACATATACACACACATATATAATATGGTATATATATACATATACATACACACATACACATATATAATATGGTGTGTATATATACATATATACATACATATACATGTATATACATACATATATATACACACATACATGTATACATATATACATACGTATATATGTATATACATATATGTATACATATATACATACATGTACATATATGTGTACATATATGTATACATATATGTATACATATGTGTACGTGTATACATATATGTACATGCATGTATATGTGCATGTATGTATATACATACATATACCTGTATATACATACATATATAGGTATGTACACACATATATACATATATATGTGTGTATATATATATACACATTGATATATATATGTGTGTAATACCTACACACACACATATGTATATCTCTCTCTCTCTCTCTCTATATATATATATATACTTACACACACACACACACATATATATATACCTACACACACACACATATATATATCAGCATACGTATGACAGCGAGTTCTTATCTAGGAGTGTGAAAGGGGAAATAATGTTGATTCAGGTGCCACCCGGGGATCTTTAAAACTCAGCTGTTTCGGGGCGCCTGGGTGGCGCAGTCGGTTAAGCGTCCGACTTCAGCCAGGTCACGATCTCGCGGTCCGGGAGTTCGAGCCCCGCGTCGGGCTCTGGGCTGATGGCTCAGAGCCTGGAGCCTGTTTCCGATTCTGGGTCTCCCTCTCTCTCTGCCCCTCCCCCGTTCATGCTCTGTCTCTCTCTGTCCCAAAAATAAATAAACGTTGAAAAAAAAATTTAAAAAAAAAAAAGAAAGAAAAGAAAACTCAGCTGTTTCAAAGAGGCAGGCACTGTGTCTCTTTTTTAAAAGTTTTTTTTTTTCAACGTTTATTTATTTTTGGGACAGAGAGACAGAGCATGAACGGGGGAGAGGCAGAGAGAGAGGGAGACACAGAATCGGAAACAGGCTCCAGGCTCTGAGCCATCAGCCCAGAGCCCGACGCGGGGCTCGAACTCCTGGACCGCGAGATCGTGACCTGGCTGAAGTCGGATGCTTAACCGACTGCGCCACCCAGGCGCCCCAGGCACTGTGTCTCTTAAACCAGCATCACTGCTCACAGCATCCTTATGAGGATGCTCTAATATTATAGAACTAACAGCCATGGCATTAAGTAAGACGTACAAAAGAACAACTCCTAGGAGGAAGTAGCTGTACAAAAGAATTTTCACAAATACTTCCAGAAAAAAATTACTTTCTTCGCTTGCTGAGGCTGATCGAGATAAAAGATCCCCTAAATTAGTACAGTTCCTGGAAAATGCCATAAGAGAAACAATAGACAAGGGGAAAAAAAAAAGAAAAAGAAAGAAATTTAAATCAGGCCTGGGTTATGCCAAATAGAGACTGTCTAATTAAACAAAGAAATAAGACAAAATTAACGTACAGGAACTTGTTCCTCATACAGAAAGAAAATAAAGCCTGACAGTTTAAGTAGGAAAGTTTACGGTAATTTTCAAAGGAAAGAAAGAAAAAGTGAAAACAGACGATTGGTTGGTATCAGACAGTTGATACATTTGCAGGTAGACTGGTATTTCTCAACGCATCGCATGAGATCTCGTGGCCATGATGCCTGAGGGGATCTGGTGAGGGAGGGCAATGATATGGCTCCAAAGAAAGTTAGAAAGGCAAGTGGGTGGAGATGGCTAGTTGCCCACCAAAATTGGTCCTCCTCTATCGCTCGGACATTTGGATACACGGCATTTCCTCACCATCTTTGCATTGCAATATAGTCATGTGACCGACTCAGAGCAAAATGAATCCGAGAAGCAGTAATGGGGGCCATTTCCTCACCATGGCCTTGAGTCATTGCCTCCCTCGTGCTTTCATTCTCTTCCTGCCAGCTGGAACGCAGAAGGGTTGTGACCCAAGTTTCAACCTGACAACGCCCCACGGGAGGAGCCTGAGTCTCCGAATGACTCTCTAAAGGAGACGACTTCTGCCCACACGGACCACTTGTCTTCAAGCTGAATGCCTTCTGAGGTCTCTACACCACTATCTTTTCGTTTCCATATCTTTGTTTTTCCCTGAACTGAGGTACCAAAAACCGAAAGATTCATTCGAAATTATTTGTTGAGAAGTTGCTAGGTCTTCAGTCTGGTGGTAGGCACTGGACGTCCAGTGCTAAATCAGACTCACACATAAATGACTCACCCCAGTGTAACCATCACCTTATTCTGGAGCCGTACACACAGGGCAATGGGCAAACCAAAGCAGGGACATCTCATTCTGCTTGGAAGAAGAGAGGGAGGAATCGGAGCGCCAGTGGCATGTGAAATGAGCCCATAAGCAGACTTCCTCTGGGCAGAGAAGGGAAAGAGGGAGTGGGGAAAGAAACAGGGGGGAGGAGAGGGGGTGGGCAGGGTGGACCCGAGCAAGAGGCCAAGACAGGGACCCCGGTGTGGAAATGTCAGGCGAGCCTAGCACGGCGATGGTGGGGGAGTGACTGGGAACGTAGCAGCGAGACTAGAGAGGAAAAGTCCACTTTGACAGACCTTTCAGAGTGGAGGTGGACGGAGCATGGCCACAACTGGACAGAGTCTGTGTGGGAAAGACTAAGTCACCTGCTCGCCTGTGGTTCTCACTCTGGATTCCTGACTGTTGATCGCAGGTCATTTCTGGAGGAATCAATTCACTTTCCCTCTCCCTCTCTCCAGAGCACAAAGCGGTCCACCTTTACAGATCCTCATGCCCCTTCCTGTCACCTCCTACCCATGCCCACCCCTCACCTACCCAAGAACCTTCAGGAGCTGCCCCAGATTCAAATCAACACCACGAGCGTGTCTAGCCCTACCTTCTAGAACCTACCCCTTCCTCCTTTATCTGAGGACCCCCCCCATGTCTTACAGCGGAGGACTGACCATGTTTGGTCTGAAGGACGAGGCTAATAAGGCTGAAGACAATGAGTGAGGTTTGCCAAAGCAGAGTAGCATTTTTAAGTCAAGAGAAAAGCAGAAAAGTAAAAGAAGACGGACATTGGGCTAGGTGATGAGCCTGGGCTGGTCACAAAACCTCCTCGGGTCTCATATTTGTAAAGTGAAAGTATCATGCAAGGTATTTCCTAAGAATCTTGATAAGCTGGGCTGGCTGGGTGGCTCCATGGGTTAAGCATCCAACTTGATTTCGGCTCAGGTCAGGATCTCGAGGTTCGTGAGATCAGCCCCACATCCGGCTCTGCACTGACAGAGAAGAGCCTGCTGGAGAATTCTCCCTCTCTCTCTGTCCCTCCCCTGCTTGTATTGGTGCTTTCTCTCTTCTTCTCTCCAAGTAAATAAACAAACCTGAAAAAAAAAAAAAAGTAAAAATAAATAAGAAGAAAAATCCCGATAACCCTCACAAAAGTAACAGACAAACGATTCTAGAACAATGAAAAAATAATTGTTGTTCATGAGTTGTATATTACAGAGCAAATAACAACAGTGTCTAGATTTCAGAGATGACCAAATTAACTTTGTAAAACTACCTAACTAAATCACAAATTAAATGAGCTAAGAAATGGAAAAGTTATATGAGTGCATGTTTTTAGGGCCTAAACAAACACAATAGTTTTAAGATTCAGAATCATTTACCGGGAGTCAATGTAGAATATGGAATTACATTAACAATAATTGCCACTCTTACAGAAGGAATAATAATTCTGGTAACCAGAAAGGATATATAAAATTAATACTAATAATTACAGAGGAATTACTTAATTATCTGACTTATCAAGAGAATACAATCAGATGCTATTAAATAGAAATGAACCTTATATTACTTTACTCTTATGTGTCAGTCAAGCTGGATTTTGTTTGCAACAAAGCAGTGTTGAATTGATGCATTATGCAAGATGAGGGTTCGCTAGAATAAATTATCAGCCCTAATTAATTTAATTTATTTTATTGTGCCCTAGGTTCAGAGAGGTACAAAAATTACAAAATATTTGGGGACATCACACAATCAGGCAAATGTTAAGGCAGTGGAAACCCTTTCATGACATTTAAGGCAAACATGCCCATCAGATTTGCAATAAAGATATTATTATACAAAATCCCACATGATGGTCAACGTTTCTCAAGTCTTTTGGAAAGAGTTTTCATCTAAAGACTGAAAATCCTCTCGAGAGCATTAAGAAACACACGTAGGCATGTAGTAAGATATCTTAGAATTATTGAGCCCTAGGAGATTGGGACTATAATTACCCCCATTTTCAGGTGAGGAAACTGAGGCAACGGTGCGGTACCGAGAGGCTAAGGACAATACAGACAAGGAATTTCTGAGCCAGGATGTAAAGCCCAGCAGAGAGTCAATGTTCTAACCACTGCCCTTGGCCTCAGTCGCCATAATTCCTAACCCCCTGGACAATAGGAGTTTACGCCCGCCTCTCCACATGGGCTGTGGGAAAATTAGGGTAGGAAGGACTTCCTCTAGAGCATGGCCAGCTTGTCCTCGGGAAAGAAAGGTAACATTTTTCCTTACGTTTCCAGTGACAAGATAATTCATTGTCCAAATCAGCCCTTCTGAGAAGAAAAAGAGACGCTACTAATAATGACTCCGTGGAAAAAAATAAATAAATAAAATAAATGGCAAAAACAATGCTTGCCCCATGCAAATTGGGAGATGTCATCGTCACGCTATTCACGGGTTATTAGTTTTTCATCTGGATTGTGATGCATTACGTCTTTTTCCAGCTTTGCGTTCCTTGAATTCGGTTTTAAGCTTTCCCAGGGAGAGAGAAACGTGATTATGGCCACGAGTCAACAAAATCATTTCTCAGCAGCAGATAAGGAGAGACCTACAAAGCAAGGAGGGAAGGTCTTCAAATGTCATACTGAGCGCTACCTAAGGAGACAGCCTGAAAATGTGTCCGGTTACCAAACCCACAAGTGCTTAAGGAGGCTTATCCAGACCATGGGAAATAAACTAGTTTTCTTGTTTTCTGCTAGTTATCCTTAGATTGATTAATTTGGAGAAATGTTTAGAAATGTTTCATTACAGCCACGGAGAACCAGTAGACTCATTTCATTCATTCACGCATTCACGTTAATATGGATGTAGTTTCTTAAACGAGCATTTATCAGAATTGGAGGTCAGCGCTTCCTTTTGTCCATGGAAATAATCTACATTGATGCATTCATTTAGTCATCCCGCTTATTTGAAGGTTTATGTGCCAAGCACTATATATACTAGGGACTGACAGATATATCGTTGAATTAAATAAAACGCACCTAGTTTATGTGCTCGGAGCTTGCGAAAACAGATAAATTAAGCAATCGAAAATTAGGAACAGTGCCGTGAAGGAAATTGTAAGTACGTAAGATGCGGGGTTGAGATACAACAAGAGAGATCCATTTCATCGTTTGTCTATTTACAAATATGTATTTAGCGTCTACCTTGTCCGCAACCCTTCTAGGCACTGAGATCACGGTGATAAAGGCACATGATTCCTTCCTCATCCAATATACAGTCAGCTGCAGAGGACAAACAACAAACAGGTTAATGAGCACAGGGTTATTTTTAAACTGGAATGAATGACATCAACAACCCTCAAGAGGTACGGGGATCAGCAAACTATGGCCCTCAGGGCCACGTCTGGCACTCTCAATGCCTGTTTTTGTAAATAAAGTTTTATTGGAACACACCCCCTCCCAATCATTTATGTTTTGTCTACGGCTGCTGTAACCATAAAAAAGCAGTTAAATGGTTGCACCAGCTACCTTATGGCCCACAGAATTTGCAATGTTCACTATCTGCTTCGTTATTTTTTTTAATGTTTATTTATTTCTTTTGAGAGAGAGAGAGAGAGAGAGAGCACGCGCAGCCCGCACACTCACGCAGGTGAGCCGGAGAGGGGCAGAGAGAGAGAGAATCCCACACACGTTTCGCACTGCCTCCAAAAGCCCCCACACGGGGCTCGATCTCATGAGCTGTGAGATCACGATCTGAACCGAAATCAAGAGTGGGATGCTTAATGGCCTGAGCCACCCAGGCGTCCCCCGCTTCACTATTTTTTAGTGAAACATTTGCTGACCCCCGCAATAGGGTGTGAGGAGCGATGGCAGTTGGAAAGAGGGGGAAATCCTCCGTAAAAAGAACAGTCAGGGAATATTTCCTTGCAGACGTGACATTTGACGAGGGGCCAGAAAGAAAAGGAACGAGTCACAGGAATCAATGGAAGAAAAGGGCCCCGTCAGAGGAAATTACGGGAGCAAAGGGCCTGAGGCAGCAAAGAGGACAAGTTGCTGAAGGGAGGCTTGCGCAGCTTCAGTGGGGGGGAGGGCGGAAAGGGGGGGTTGCTGGGGATCGTGAAAGGGGCCAGGCTGACGAGGTAGGCAGGTGGCAGATTCCAAGGGAATTGGCATTTGTGACAAGAAGATTGGATTGCATTCTGAAAGCAACGAACAGCCGGAAGGACATTATATAAGGGAGTAACGTGATTCACTTGGAATTTTTAAGGACTGTTCTATCTGCTGGCCAGTAATTATAGCTGGAGAGATGGAAGATAAATGCTAGCAACAGGTTAGGAGACTCTGCCTCTTGTCCAGGTGACAGTTGATGGCCGCTTGGCCAGTGGATTTGGAAAAAATCAGTTCTATGGAAGCGTGTTAGAGCTAAGGGCTTCTAGACAGTGTCTCCATCACAAGAGTGTGAGTCCAAGATGGGTAAGAATTTTCCTTGCTGCTTGAGAACAACAGCCGGACCCCCCAGAATTTCCGAGGCGGATTCTAAATCTCACTTGAACTTTATGGTCCACAGATGAGCTACATGGTTTTACGATCATTCTTGATCTGGATAATATCGTTGGCGATGAGCTCAGAGCCTAAAATCTAGAAGGCTGGAGAGGTGTGGCTCACTTTGGAGCCCTCCAGAAAGCAGAGCCAGAGGCAGGGCTTACAGACGCCTCAGAGAGCAGCCAGGGGAGAAGAGCACACAAGGGAACGTGCTTGGGTCAGTCACTGCTGTGGGCACCAGGGTCCGATCTATTTCGGGCCCTCCAAGGGGCACTCGGAACGGGTCTCCGAAGTTTTCACCCAAGTACAGCGCACAGCGTCATTTTCTTCTGGCTCTTGTACTCCATCGTTCAGTTTCTTCATGGGTCCTTCTGAGTAATTCAGGCATGGCCCTCACATAGCATCGGGGAAGCTCTGACCCAGAAGGCTAGAGGGACAGAGACCTGGAGAAGCTCAGGGACGGGCTGACAAGCCACAGCAAACAAGTGGTCAAGCTGTCGGGCTGCTTTGTTCCAACAACAACTCGGGTAAAAAAGTGGGTCTAAATCATGTGGCGAGGGGCACATTTACAGACCACGAAGCACATTTATACGCCTTCTCCCATCTGGCCTTCATCAAGACCTCTGAGATCTTTATGCAATTTTTTTTTTTTTAGTAAGGCTTAGCATTCCCATTTTGTAGATGAGCAAACTGAGGTACAATGGAAGAAACAATGGAAACAATGGCAGAGCCAGGGCTAGAATCCACACCGTCTTATCCCGCCCTAGTGCCCCTTGCCCCACACCTGCTACTTCTCCCAAATAACTGAATAAGACACCAAGTGCAACAGAGAAACAGATTCTTGGGCATATGAATGCAAAGGAAGGGGGAGGAAAGCTGATTTTGCTTGGAAGGGAGCACTATAGGAAGGTCTCTTGATGAAGCCTTCTTGTTCGAATGATCCAGTGTTTGGTTAACAAGTCCTTCATCACCCCCTTCAGTATTTGATACACTTACAATAATGCCCTCTCTCAGCTTCCGCCTTTCCACGCTGAGTAATCTCGGGGCTCTGTGGTCTCTATGCCCATGACAACTTCCGTTGCTCGTTGCGTGTCAGTTCCCCTTTCGGGAGGGAGAATGCGGACATTCCACAATGTGCTGAAAAATGCTAATTACTATTTATCCTCGAAGAGAAACGGAATCAGTCCAAGTGTGTAATTGAGCTCCCGAAGGCAGAGAATGCCGTGGTCCCTGGTCCCTGTCCCTGATCGGGCAGGGGACTCTCTTGTGCGCTTAAATGTACAAGCAGAGTTAAAGTCAACACCTCAGTGACCGCAGAATCATCACCCATGTTCCCACACTTGATGGGGAATCACCTTTGGGTTTTCTTACCTTCCACGTGAATCACCTGGGAAGGTGACCATGTGGAGGCAGGATGGGGCGGGGGGGGGGGGGCGGTGGTGGTGACACGTGAAGCCTGCAATGATGTGGCCACTCGGTCCTCCCAGGCAGGATATAAACTTGGCCCCAAGGAGTAAAAAATAGCTTTATGTAAAAAGACAGTCTAGATTCCATGGTCACTTACATAAAATAAAATAAATCCCTGGCAATCTTCATCCCTTGAATGATGACGGATAATGAGTCATGGGAGACCTCGCTCTGAGTGCCAGCCTCTGTCTGTGAAGCCAACGGCCTCCACGGTTATGGCAAATTTAAACTAGGCGCTTAAAACACGGTGATCGGCAATATTAACCCTGCCCCCACAAGAAGACGGCCCGGGATAGTGTGAATAACACGGTGTCTGCATGATTGCAAACGCCACTCCGTGCTTGTGTCTCACATTAAAGAAAGCTACTACCCTTTTAAGCCTTGATTTCCTTCTCTAAAGAATGGAGACACAGGGGCGCCTGGGTGGCTCGGTAGGTTAAGCGGCCGACTTCGGCTCAGGTCATGATCTCGCAGTCTGTGAGTTCGAGCCCCGCGTCGGGCTCTGTGCCGACAGCTCAGAGCCTGAAGCCTGCTTTGGATTCTGTGTCTCCCTCTCTCTGACCCTCCCCTGTTCATGCTCTGTCTCTCACTGTCTCAAAAATAAATAAAACGTTAAAAAAAAATAAAAAAAAAAAAGGAATGGAGATACACAAGAACTGGCTGAGCAGGGCCAAGCACATAGTAGGTGTTCAATAATAGCGTTATTATCGACTTAATTATATCAAGTTAATGTACTGTATATATAACCCTTATTATTGACTTAATATTCTAAGTAATAGCGGTAGCATTATAATCAACAAAGAAAACTAGCCTGTCCAGTGACTCACAGAATTTTCCCCCAAATAAACCTGCTGGGACCCAGACTGCGGTGTCACCCGCTAGTTTCCTAACAAACACTTTCCCCTGCGACCGAATATAAACCAGCTTCACGATCCTGCCAGCAGACCTTCTAATTATCTCCACTGTTTACAGCATCCAGCCCCTCCACTACCAAATTCTCCATTATTCTGACAGCCGACAAACTAGGCCTATTAGAACTCAGCACAACTTCTGCCTAAGGCAGGAACTTTGTGAGACCACAAATCGTCGCGGTATTAAAAGTCGGTGCATAAGAACTGCCCTCAGCTTTTGCGCTAAATTGCTAGTTTGAAGACATTCATTGCAGTATATTGTATTTCCACTATATTTTGCTTTAATAGACTTCGCGGTGAAGTGTATAAGAAGAGTTTTAAAGCCCGAGGTAGCACGCAGCCAACTTTTTTTTCCCCCTTTTATATATTTCTCCGTCTTTTGTTTGTCACCTTATATTGTTTTGTTGCTTCACATACATAAAACAACCTGGCAATCACACAGCAATCCCCAGCAGTTAGTTGGAGGCACATATTGACTTCACTGTTAAAAGTTGAAACAATCAAGCTAAAGAATCTGTAGTGTATTTTTCTGCCGCTTGCATGAGACTTTAATTTGAAAACGGATGGAAAGTATCCCCTCTGAATGTAATAGCGTTTTCATCGACCTTGGTTTATTTCTATCCTTTTGCATTGCTTGCCTAGGACAATCCTGCCGTTAGAGAGAGAGGTGGAATTTTCACTGGGCGTGTCGGGGTGCCTTATGGCCGTGATCCTTTGACTCCCAGTTAATTGATGGGCGGAGTGATGCCCGCTCACCTTGCCTGCCCCGGGTTTAGGCAGAACTGCCCACTCCTCATGTTAACCTTCGAGATGCCACGCCAGCGGTCTAGGTGTCCTGAATGAACACCCTACATCACTGGGGATAGAGGAGAGGGAAGCCTACATATGCCCTGTCTTCAGGTGACGTAGAGCCTTGCGGGAGAGAAGAGAATTAAATAAACAGCCGTGCAAACACACCTAATGACTATGGATGCCTCCGGCTTCTTTTCCATCAGAGTTACAAAGGACATGGCTTATCCGGGGATCCACTTCAGATGTGGGGGTCAGAGGAGGTTTTGTGGAAAATAACTAAGATTAGGAGACGAAGGGATTGACTGAGAGCCCTCTGGAGGGAAAAAACACCCAAAGAGAAATCACACATGAAAAGGCCTCAGGACAAGAAAGATCTAGGACTTTTGAGAAACCGAGACGAGGAAGACACCACGGAGCAGAGGCCACGGTCAAGAGAAGTGGAAGGGAGAGCCAGAATGGCGGATAGGCTTCGAGCAGGGAGACCCTGGAGGTGATGATGGAGCGGAGATGTCACTCCAAGGTCATCAGGAGGCCACGGAAAGGATTTGAGCAGAGAGGTTGCATGGTCCAGTTTATACAGTCTACTTTTGGAAGAATCTCCCTCCCTCTGGCTTTGTCTGGAGAATGAATTGAAGGAAGGCTGGAATAGAAATGGAGAAAGAAGGCCATCTTGAGACAGTTGAGTTCGCGTGACAGACAGTCACTAAAATGAAGGGCTTGGAGGGGGGGAAAGATATTTGGAAAACAGTGACGTCTAAGGGATTTCCGAACAGACTAGAATGGCGTTGAAGGAGGAGACGGTTTTTCAAAAGGTGCCAAGGGGTCCAACTCCTAGTCAATCCCCTCATCAGGATCCAACTCCAGCTGAAGAAGAGATCTACCAGGAGAAGATCTCACCTAAGTCAAGGGAGAAGTGATATCCAGAAAGAGAAAAACCCGGGAGCCCACCTCTCCAGGGAGCAGGAATTCCTTGACCTTCCAGGCTCTGGGGTGGCTATAACTCAGTTCACCGACTCCCAGTCTCTGTGTATCTCAACCACAAGCACCAAACATGAGAAGCGACAATCTGATCGACGTGGTTTAGGTTTCTGATCCACATGGTTTAGGCACACTCCCCCAGTCAACAGGGGGCAGGGAGACAGGACCTTATGCCACACATACAGCCTCTCCAGGCTCATCCGTGTCGTTTAGCAGCACTGTTCAGAGAAGACTGTGACTTGTGAAATGGGAAGATGCCCCAAATATCTCCAAATCTATATTTGCCATCTATCTCATTTCGCCTTTGCAACAACTCTCTGAGATTTGATCCTGCAATAATCATGCTATGGAGAAAGACATTAAACCCAGAGAAGTTAATCAGCCTCCACGGCTACCCAGTTAGTAGGTGACGGAACTTACAGTTAACCCCACGCCGGTCTACAATGCCTTCAAAATCCACTCACAGCTACTCACAATGCACTCTCCCAGCCCTGGCCTTACGATGCAGCATGCTGAACATTCCAGAGGAGAGAAAAGAGATTTGGTTAAGTTTAATTATGTTCTGGTCGATTCATCAGACTTCTGGAATCTGACATATATGCCTTTCCGCAGATGGTTAACATGACGATTGGAAGGATAAAAAGTGCATTTGCCCGGAGATAAATGTAAGTTTGGTTAAAGCAGCATGATTGCTTCTATTTCCAAGCCTGGCCCAATGCTGTGACTTTAGGAGACCAAGAAAGCAAGAGTGGATATCTCCTTCTGAAGCTGTCACACAAATTGTTCACAGGTCTTTCTGTAAATCCTGTGATAAATAGATGAGATTCATCTTGACTGAAGTGGAAAGAATGGAAATCCCTCCATCAACATCCGAGGGAAAAGACTGATTACACGTAATAAAATACCCTCCATCGTGCATCAGACTCTCTTTTGTATTAAATGGATTTGTGAATGACAGCAGGAAATATATTAGTGATATTGCAGAGAACTTCTAAACATGTGTACCGGGCTGACCAAAGTCTCCTCGACACGAATGTTAAGTCTGTAAGTATGGGGGCTGTGCTGTTCATTGCAGGATCCAGGGTCAAACCCCTTGTCTGGCATGTGATACCCAAATGCCTACCACCTGCCGAAAGAAAGAAGGAATGACTATAATCGCCCAGAGAGCCGTCAATTTATATTCTGTGAAATTCTTTTTTCAAACTTTTCTATGTTTATGACACCACAAGAAAGTCAAGTTTCATCCGTATAGGAAAGAGTAGAGAGTCAATAAGGTTGAAAACAGGAATAGGCAAATCATCCAAAGAACGTAGTACAGGTGTTTGCTTCCACGATGTTCTTGGTTTCCTTTATCAACCTTCTCATCTGCCCATCTACTCTCCTAATAGCCCTTACATATGGATGGGAGGGGGGGGAAGGTAGATAAAGGCAAGCTAACGAAAATAAACAGAAGTTAGAGGAACTCATTCACACTTGGAGCATCAACCATTATTTTTTTTTAAGTTTATTTACTTATTTTGAGACAGGCAGAGACAGCACAAGGGAGGGACAGGGAGAGAGGAGAGAGGATCCCAAGCAGAGCCCAACGTGGGGCTCGCACCCACAAAACCATGAGATCGTGACCTGAGCCAAACCACGAGGTGGACGCTTATCCCACTGATCCACCCAGGTGCCCCAGAGCAGCAACGCTGAAATGCTAATGGTCTCGCGGCTACCATTTTCTTGAGCTGCTAACCTATGTTTCCAATGGACCCAGATGCTCCATGGTCACTTCAGTTGAAAACAAAAGTCATTGGCTTTCACCACACTATTCGTGCTTCAGTTTCTAATCAACCACAAATCCCACCCCTCCCCAATGTGAACTGTAAGCTCAAGTTGCCATTAACTGCCCCTTTCGGCCCCACCTCTGAATAGAGGCTGAGTCTTGCCGTGTCAACTTCGGCCATCTTCCCCGGGCCACTCTGTTGTCATGAAGAAGCCCTCATTCTCGTCTAGATCATCTCTTTTCAAGGACCATTGCATTGGCCTCCTATGGGATCCTCTGGCTTTGACCTCTACTCAGTCTACCTGCTCTGTCTTCAGCAAAGTGGACTTTACAACACAAATTGTGTGAGAGCATTTCCTCCATTCAACTCATTTTTTAAGAGTCACAACACTTTTAGGTAGAAACTATTTATCGTGGCATTCGAAGTCTTCTAGAATCTTCTAGAATGTGGCACCAAACTAAGTCCTTCCATCTTACCTGTCCCCTTGCCCCCTGACCCACTGCTTATTCACTCATGAGCCTGTAAGAGAGCACCACATACTGAGGTAGGAGGCTGAGACTTACTCCCCGCCCTCGAAAAGAAACTCAAAACCATGTGGGGAAACTGCTGAGCAGATAATCATGACACCAGATAGTAAGGATGGAGAGAGAACATCTAGAGCCTTTTCAAACCGATTCTTGTTTCTGAAGCTTGCAGCCCTCAGGCCTGATTTTCACACCTCTCTTCTCTGACTGCATGACCTCCTTACCCACCTGCCACACCCAGAAAACTTCTGCCTGTCCTTCAAACCCCCAGTAGCTAAACTGATTCAGGCAACATGTCTTTCTTTCTTGGCCTTAAATCGGATATTTAGGCCTATGGAGATCGGCCGCTGGTCACCTACCTTAGCAAGCAACCTGCAAATACGTACCAAATTGATGATAGGCAAAGAAAACCGCGCACAAATCAAGTTTCATCTGGAATGCTCCTGAAAACGTTTTTTAACATGTTTATTTATTTATTTTGAGAGAGAGAAAGAGCATGCATGCGAGCAAGGGAGGGGAAGAGAGAGAGAGAATCCCAAGCAGGTTCCGCTTGTCAGCAACGAACCCGACTCGGGGCTCAAACCTACGAACTGTGAGATCGTGACCCGAGCCGAAATCCAGAGGCGGATGCTTAAACAACTGAGCCACCCAGGTGCCCCAAAAGAATTTTTTAAATGAAACAAGAATGCTGATTCTCAGGATTTTTTTTTTCTGATTTCCAGGTTTTATTCCAGTTTTCTGAATTGAAATTTTATGGGGAAAGCCCTGATAACTGGCCTACGTAGCAAGTTCACTGGGGAAAGTTTGAGGAAGGTTACTCTGAGTCGGTGGTGCTCGAAGCCAGGCTCCCCGACCGACTGACGATGCCGGATCGGGTTGAGGCCACTTGGGCAGAGAACACGCTTAGAGAACCACTCCTTCAGGCCATCATTCTCTAACCCCGGAAGCCTCGCATAATGTCACAACAATCTCATGGAAAAGGCAGTGCACGGAATATAGCGTCAGATGGTAACACCAAGGCTGAGCAAGGCTACTTGAGTCACAGGACAGTGACACAAACCGCGTCATCATTGTGGAGACAGACATACTGACGTCAGTCTGCTACGCTTCCCGTACGTCCGTGAGACAGCGTGCCGGCCGTGCCCCTCACGGGGCTGAAAACGCAAGAGACCCTGAACGAACGCCCTGTGAGGGCAGATCAAGAAGACTGCTGTCTGTCTGCAAACCAGGAAGAGAGCTCTCACCAGAACCCTACCGGGTCCAACCCCTACCATCAATGGGATGAGTGTTGAAAATGCACATTCTTAGGCTTTCCTGGGTCTGCTGAGTCAGACCCAATTCCGTTCCCAATTCCTGGGAACGAGGGGCTTGAAGACCAGCAGGCCATGTTCATCAGCCCTCCAGGAGATCCTGCTCCATACTTGGGTGTGAAATCCAGGGCTCCACGCCAATCCTTGGGAGTAGAAAATTACATTTTGGCCCGATAAAGATCTCGGTTGCCCCAAAACACGAACGCATCCCCATAAGGACCCTTCTCTTGGGCCCCGGTGCGGTTGGTGCTAACCTGAACAGCACAAACAGAAATTTCGGAAAGGCCATAGGGTCATGTGGGCCCCAAATCAGAATTTTCTGTTACCACACGTCTGGAACCATTGAAGCTCTGTAGACATTTCCATCTTGCGACCAAATACACATAATGAAAGGCGGCAGGGTCAACGAAACGGAGAGGAGAGGCAAAACAACAACAACAACAACAAACAACAAACTCTTCAATTATCTGGATATTTCAGGGCACAGCAGCAAAGATTTCCTCTATCGATCATTTTCAAAATTTGGTTTTAGCCAGAGCCCTTTCTTCAAACACACAATAAGTTTAACCCCAATTTATGGCACAGAAAAGAGACTCTGCTGGAGTCCGGCCCCATGGCCTTCTTCAGCGACCCCGAGGCCCCTATGGCATCGCGGTGAAACCCCACGACTACGGCAAAGGGCAGCTGGAACATTCCTCTTCTCGAGAGGATTTCCTTCTTAATTCGCATCATCACAGACAACCGAAGCGACAACAGAAACTGAAGCATTCAAGGCAGCAAAACAGAAGATTGTTGTAGTGTGGAGTCAGTCGAGGTCCCTAGACTATGTTTGAAGAGATCAGCATATTTAATGGATTCATAATGATTTGGAATTTAACCCAAAAGCCAGGGGTGGGGTGGGGGGGAGGGGAGGGGAGGGGGGAGAGTAAGAAAGCCAAGCGGAAGAAGAAAGCAAGCGGCTCTGAACGACGCCACAGTCTCAATGGTTTTTCCTTTTCGTCTTGCGATGCTTCCCTGGAAGGACTAACTTTTGTTGTCGCTCTGGGCCCACGGCGCCCCTTCTTTCCCACGCTGACCTCTGCCATTTCTGTAGGTGGGTTTACATAGCAGAGTGCAGGGTTACAGCTCTTGGGCAAACTTCTTCAGAGCAGAAAGGGCAAACAAGGTTTCACATAACTTCCTGTTTCTCAACAGAGCCTTGGGTCTGCCCCCTCCCCCCTGTTTTTGTTTTTCTGCTCATTCTCATGGAGAAAAAAAAAAAAAGCCTGGCGATGGTTGGAAAAGGAAAATAACTTAATTAAAAGCAGGGGAAGAATCAGAAACTTACATGGGGCTAAATGTGCATTTCATCTTTTCTTCTCCAGCCCTGTTATTAGAGCAGTTTGTATATATTCTGTCAATTTTGTAAGTAGCCAGTGAAAGATGTAACATAGGTATAGCCTTTTCTTCATGTGTTTTATGGTCATTTCTTTCTTTCTTTTTTTTTTTTTTTTTTTCCTTAGAAGTCAGATGCCCTGGAGAGGTTTAACTCTAGGGCTATTGTGTGAAGAAGAGTATTTGGGATTAAGATTTTCAGATGAGGCTAAGGCTTTTTGGTTGACCCTTGACATGACCTTTAGCAGGAAGCACCCCCAGAGAAGGAACTTGGGCTTATTCATCTTTATGACCCCTGTACCCTCATCACAGTGCCGGGTACAAAGTGGACACTCAGAAAGTTTACTAAGTCACTGTGGGTTGAATGTCATAACCCCAAACTTTCCTTTACCATCTGTAAAGATAGTAACAATAATACGGAGCCAAGAAAATTGTGTCATTTGCAGCTTCTGGAAGCCCCTGAAAATTAGTTCCAGAAAGCTCGTCCACGTCAACCACCGCTTGAAAGAATAAGATGCGGTATGCACCGTTTTAAACCGACTTGTTCGATGCAAACGTTCTCCTTCCCTAGGTATGAATAGATTTCCGACAAATGTAAAATGTTATGTTTCACATGAGGAGGCCGATGCCAAAAGGAGTGGCCAACTACGTGAGATGAAAACAGTCTCCTGGAAACAGCCAGGTGGTTGACTGTGTTATTTTCATTTGCCAAGCGGTGATGGGAAATTCTATGAAAGTCTGAAAGATGCCGTCGCCCGCAGACAATAACCCGGAAATCAAAATGTGTCCTAACGTCCGTCTCTGTAACCTTTAATACGGGCACGGATGCCTTCTTTAGTATGGAACCATTCAGATCCCCAAAGCTGGGAAATTTTCGTAGGAGGAGCGCTTTGCCCTTAGGAACAAACACGGGAGCTCGAGTCCCCTTACCATCTCCGTCTTGAGGAGCCTAGACATTCAAGGCAACTATGAATTCCTTTCCATAGCCCAACACCACATTTGTTGAACATTTCTTTCATTCCAGTCCAGACCAGAGTGTTCAAAATTCCACCCAGATTGTTTGCCAACACCCACACTTGGTGAGGAAGTTTGCCCCTGATGCGAAGCTCCCCCCCCCCCCATGTAATTAACAAGACTGCAACTGTTACTCTCTCCAACTGAGAGGACAGAAAAACCCCTGAGAAACGTCACTGACAAGACACGACCTTAATTCCCTTACCCGTTAGTTGGAATGAATGATGGGGTCCCCCAGCAGATCTTTGCCTCTCACTTACCTGGATACTCACTGGAAATCCATCGAAACTTCTTTAGAAAGTGAAATTGGACCAGAATTACATTGCGATGACCGTTCTCACATCAATTCCCTGCATTTTGCTCCTGTCGACCAAGGAATATAAAAAGAGATTTTCTTAGAGGATTCCAACAGCAAGGAGACTCTGGAAGGCAAGGGTGCGGGAGGAAAGATTGAGGGGAGATGAGATTCAAAGGTGGGTTTAGGAGAACGTGGGAGAAACAATATCCGCTTTTATTTTTGTGAATCGGGGACTTCGGCAGAGCAGATCGGACATCCTATTACTGGCTGTGTTAAACAGTCTGCAGAAGACAGAAGCGGAAACCTGAGGCAGGGCCTCCGAAGGGACATGGAGGAATAAGAGTCAGAGAAAAAGAGAAGGCGAGAAGGAGAGGGTCAGAGAGGCAGAAAGGAGGGCAGCACTGGGAGAAGACATGAAAAATTAGAACAGGAGCTCAGAGCACTCGGGAGAGCGGGGAAAATGACAGTTGAAATTAGAACAGGAGCTAAGAGGAGCAAGCAGAAGGGGACGGCAGGAACCAAGAAATTTAAGGAGGGGAGAGGCAACTGAGAGAAGTGGCCAGAAAAAAAGCCAGCCGAGCTTCCGCGAAGAGGGCCGGGGACTCCTGTGTGTCCGCCAGCCGTGCCCCGCGCGGATCAAAACAAATTATTTGTCATTCTGAAATGACTCTGGAAGGGGGAAGGCAACGTGCCCCAACAATCAATATTAAATTTTATGCCTGCTGCACCTTTCAAAAGCCTCGAGAAGACATTGATTCAAGTAAGTGTCACCTTTTTTGTTTTTGGGGTTTTTTCTGAATGACCTTTGATTATTCACTTTAACAGTTTTAGAGCCAAAGTTGGCAACCCCCTGACTCGGGGGCCAGTGCAAACCGAGGGCTGGTTTTTCCAGGCGGTAGGGCCGCTGCTGGGAGGTGCTGTCGCCGTCGCAAGGGGGAGGGGAGCTAAGGCAGGAGGAAGCGCGTTCCCGTCCAACTGGAGCACGCGTGCGTGGGGAAGCTGGGCGTTTGTGGTTTTCATGATACGGCAGGCAGGCGTTCTTAGAAAGCCGAGAGGGGTTGTGCTTGCTGGCTGGTCTGGCCGAGTGGTTTGGGGCACTTTTCTAAGTTGTGTTTTGTGGCCGGATTTACAAGAGGAAAATCCCTGATTCCGATGGAAGGGCTTGGGAAACCGAACGATGGGTTTCCCAGATGCGGCCTTTGTAGAACCGGCCCATCGGGACTGTGGCTTTGCAGTTTGTACCCAGTGCCTTATCGCTTGCACTCAGACACCCATTCTGGGTCAGAATTCATTTTCCCAGCTACAGGCTTGTGTTTGGAGCTGAAGGAATAGGATTTCAAGCTGGGACACATGATCCACTCAATGCTCTGTGTTTCTCTGTACCTTAGTGCGAAACTACAGCCTGGGTTTCAGGCCTAGAACACTATCTTCGTTATGTCAGAAGTTTCTAGGTATTGTTGATCTGTCTCTTTGGAGGTAATCCACCTTCGTGTCTGTTCCGTGCTCGATTTAAATGCGACCCTCCCGAGAATCTGACACCGGCCATGGTTCTTCCTTGATCTGAGTCTGAATCTTTGGTTCTGGTGACCCATTCTGTGTTCTAACTGTGATTGATTTTCTGGAGTCGGATTCTTGATAAACTCCCTTTCATCAGCTGGTCCTGGGAAACCCAGTCCCACCCTGGGAGGGTCACCCAGCCAACATCCCGTCATGTTGCAGATGGTGTGGAATAGTGGTGTCTATTTCCAGCGCTTGCTTGGTAGTTACGTATTTACGTTATCCGATTAACTACTCCGTAATGACTGTCTTTCCCCAACTGGTTCTTGGCCTCAGCCTACAAGTGGGCACCTGCCTCCCCAGTCCTGGAAACGGATTCATTTATCCATTCCTTCAATAGATGTTTAGGAAACCGGTATGATGTTCCAGGTACTGGGCTACCTGGCCTGGGTTAACTTGTATTCTGTTGACTTTTAGTCGTTCAAGTATTTGTTACATATGAACCATGCGTGGGGGGGGGGGGGGGGGGGGGCTAAGTGGTGGCAACAGAAGACAGGGATAAAGTTGATGATGGAGATGAACTTCCAGTTTTCCTAGTTCTCACATTCAACGGAGTGAAAGCAGTAAATATACGAACAAAGAGGGTAGGTCAGATGCTAATATGGAAGGAAATAAAGGAAATATTTTGTATAGGAAAGGCTTCACCTCAAGGTGACATTTGCGCAGAAGTACAATGAAGTAAAGGAGAAAATTATACAGATTGTGGAGGAAGAACGTACCCGTATGGGGAGACAGCACATGCAAAGGTCCTGAGATGTTTTCTTTGTGAAAGGAACAGGTAAGAGACCTATGTCGCTGGAGTAGAGTGAACTGAAGAGAGTGAAGGAAAAGATGAAGTCAGAGAATAACAGGGCCCAGATCAGGTAGGGTCTTGAAGCCATTAAAAGGATTTTGTGGGTTTTTTTAAAAATTATAATTTCTTGTCAAATTGGTTTCCACACAATACCCAGTGCTCATCCCAAACAGGTGCCCTCCTCAGTGCCCATCCCCCACTTTCCCCTCTCCCCCCCACCCCACCATCAGCCCTCAGTTGGATCTCAGGAGTCTCTTATGATTTGCCTCCCTCCCTCTCTGTAACTTTTTTTCCCCGTCCCCTCCCCCATGGTCGTCTGTTAAGTTTCTCCAGATCCACATAAGAGTGAAAACATATGGTATCTGTCTTTCTCTGTGTAACTTATTTCACTTAGCATAACATTCTCGAGTTCCATCCACATTGCTACAAACAGGCCAGATTTCATTCTTTCTCATTGCCAAGTAGTATTCCATTGTGTATATAAACCACACCTTCTTTATCCATTCATCGGTGGATGGACGTTTAGGCTCTTGCCATAATTTGGCTATTGTTGAAAGTGCTGCTATAAACCTTGGGGTACAAGTGCCCCCTGTGCATCAGCACCCCTGTATCCCTTGGGTCAACTCCCAGGAGTGCTATTGCTGGGTCATAGGGTAGATCTATTTTTAATTTTTTGAGGAACCTCCACACTGTTTTCCAGAGCGGCTGCACCAGTTTGCATTCCCACCAGCAGTGCAAGAGGGTTCCCGTTTCTCCACATCCTCTCCAGCATCTATAGTCTCCTGATTTGTTCATTTTGGCCACTCTGACTGGCGTGAGGTGGTATCTCAGTGTTTTTGATTTGTAGTTCCCTGATGAGGAGTGACGTTGAGCACCGTTTCATGTGTTTCGTGTTTCATCGTTTCATGTCTGTTGGCCATCTGGGTGTCTTCTTTGGAAAAGTATCTATTCGTGTCTTCTGCCCATTTCTTCACTGGATTATTTGTTTTTCCAGTGTGGAGTTTGGTGAGCTCTTTATAGATTTTGAATACTAGCCCTTGTCCAATATGTCATTTGCAAATATTTTTTCCTGTTCCATCAGTCACCTTTGAGTTTTGTTGATTGTTTCCTTTGCAGTGCAGAAGCTTTTTTATCTTGATGAAGTCCCAACAGTTCATTTTTGCTTTTAATTCCCTTGCCTTTGGAAGTGTGTAGAGTAAGAAATTGCTGTGGCTGAGATCAAAGAGGTTTTTTCCTGCTTTCTCCTCTAGGGCTTTGATGGTTTCCTGTCTCACATTCAGGTCCTTTATCCATTTTGAGTTTATTTTTGTGGATGGTGTAAGAAAGTGGTCTAGTTTCATTCTTCTGCATGTTGCTGAAAAGGACTTTGGCTTCTAATTTTGGTGAGGTCTGGAAAATCACGAGAGGTCTCTGAGCAGAAGGCGGGCACAAATAATATTTTCAAAGACTCACTCTGGCTGTTCCATTGAGAAGAGACTCTGGATGGACAGGTATCGAAGCAAAGAGACTGGGCAGAAGCCTACTGTAATAGTCTAGGCAAGAAATGATAAGGACTCGGACCAAGATGGCAGCAGCGATGTGGCAAGAGGTGATGAGATGCTAGACATATTTCTGACAGAGAGTTGACAGCATTTGCTGATGGATTGCTTTGGAGATGTGAAGACAAGAAAGGGGACAAGAATATCTGCATTGTTTTTGCCCGGGAAAGTGGAAGGCTGAAGTTGTTATTTACTAAGAAAAGACTAGAGAAGAAACAGGCTTGGAAGACGGGTCATTAGTGGGGGGAGTTCTGAGTTTGGTTTTAGGAGTGTTGAGTTTGAGATACCATTTAAATATCCCAGTGGATGTAACAAGTAGATACATAGTATCTGGAGTTGAGCCATCCAGGCTGGAGACATGAGTTGAGAGTCCCCAGGATTAGGTGATACTTAAAGCCAAGGGCAAAATGGGATCACATAGGAAGTCAATGTAGAGAGAGACAGAGAAGAAGACAAAGGAACAGTCCCCGGGGTGTTCTAAAGTTTCCAAATCAGGAGAATGAGGCAACAGAGTGGAAGGAGGGTCCAGTGATATGGGAAGAGAACTAAAAGAGAGGGTGTTCTGGAAGCCAAAAGAAGCACAAAAGAAGTAGAAGTGTTCTGGAAGCCAACAGAAGTAGATTGACTATGCGGATACAGACACGGGGTAAACGTGTATGGACATTGTCTTCGAATTGCTTCTGTTCTCTTCCCATTGAGTCTTCGGTCACTTTTCCATCCCAGATTCGGTGTGCTTTACCCATTGTCCTCAGCATTTCTGCAACAAGCCATGCTACACCCCACACATCTTGAAATGCTCCCTCATTTCCATAACCAGGTTACAACCGGGACCTCTTGCCATCGTCGTTTAAGGTTCTCATTATGTTTCTATCTTCCTACTGGTCACAGAAAGCACCCTCCTGCCAAGAGTCTGCCCTTTCCTTCCCCAGAGTCAGTCACACCACTATAACCAGTGTTCCCATGCCCGTGTCTCCAGCCAGACGGTCCCTGATTTCCCACTCTCCATTCCAAACTATCTGCCAAACATTTTGGTAAACTATTCTGCCAAAATATGCAATCACTGGGTCAAAACAGGATATTTTGAGCCATATTTCTCACTTTTCTCCCCAGTACAGTTCCTCATCTTGACTTGTCCACGGTGAGTAACAGCACACTGAGTCTGTTAGATCTCTAGATTTCTAGAAGAGACATTGATTTGAACTTTCCTCTTCCTCCAGTCCCCATATCCGATCGGATCCTCCATGGGCAGAACCATTGTCTTCACAGTCTATATGTCTCGAGGAGTCTATACATCTAGAGGGTCTAAATATATAACAGTTACTTGGTTGATATGCTAAGTGATCCTCATGCACTATTTATAAAACCTGCCTATTGCCTGTGCCATGCTGTCATACTGTCTGTTCATTCACCGCTACCAGAGCCTTACCCCCAGCCCACTTTGCTTTGGACCTCCCAGCATTAGCACAGCACATCGGTTGACCCACAAAAGAGGCCATCCCAATCTGCAATAGATCTGAAGGGGTGTAGGGAATAGAATGACTAAATGTTATAGAACTTAGTGTCTATTCAGAAAACATCCTTCATGGCTTTGCAAATAGGCAAAAATGTCAAGTCAGCTCTACTCTGAAGCCATTTGGAGACATTTGCAACAATGAATGCATGATTAAGTTTATTGTTTAGTAAACAGTTTGCAGACATTAGCCAAGGAAGAGTTATGGCGGCAGTTTACAAATAATTGCAATTGAATTAGGCAGACTGCAATGCAAAAGCAGTGCAAATAACTTGCCAATTCCATAAAATGTTTTGCAAACAGATTCTGGGAGAAAATAGAATGAGAAAAGCAGAAAATCCAGAAAGGGATGTTTTCAGAGTCTGCTCTGCAGATACCGAGAGAGGATGCCGTCATATTTTACCACGAGAGTGAAGTGCTAGTGAAAGGTGTTTATTTCTGCTTTGCCTCAGAAACAGAACTTGGCACAGACTTCAGAGGAGGGAAAGGGGGCATGACTCAGTGATTTGGCAGTTAACAAACTCCATCTAACAAAAGTGGCAGAATAATGTTAAAATAGAGTATATGTGTTTGGACTGAGGGGCATTGGTCGGGGTGGGGCAGGATCTTGGCTTATGGAAACGTACCTCTCAGAGCACTGAGCAATCCATCGCCGAAATGAACCTTCACCCGTTGTATATCTGGAGTACGCCTAACTAAAGATACTTATTTTATGAAATCTATACTGTATAACGTGGGTATTTACATTTTATTAAGCAAATGTTAAAGATTTTGTTAAACATTTACTATTAACATATACTTTAAAAAGCGGAATGTAGCATATGAAATGAACATATATAATTATGTATTTATAGTATACATATATGGTATAGTATAGTAGTTATAGTATACATTATAGTATACACATATAGTATACTAAAGTATACATATATAGTATAGGCATATGGTATACATATGTAGTATAGTATACATTATAGTATACATATATAGTGTATGTGTACTAAAGTATACATATATAGTATAGGCATATAGTATACATTTATAGTATAGTATAGGTATACGTATATGGTATACATATATAGTACATATATAGTATAGTATAGTATAGTATACATAAGGTAATATACATATATAGTACAGTATACATATATAGTATAGTACATATACCATGTACTATGTACGTATATAGTATAGAGCATGTATATACATTATATATAATGTGCATACACAATGAATAGATCGTATTTAACAATACACAATAATAAATATAATACATACCATGTCAATATCAAGGTTTCTCTCCTATGCTAAATGGGGCAAAAACATTACATTCCTTAGCCATGTGTTTGCTTCCACTGAGCGGTTTTATTCATTTCTTACCACTGATTCTATGGATTAAAGATAGAAATGCGGGTCCACACACATTGGAACGAACGTGGAAACAAACGCATAGACCATATACTATGGTGCTTCGGTTGTACAGTTACTCCCTGGAACTGCCGAGGGAAGGGTTCTTCAGCCACTTGAACTTAGCTTTTATGTTTAAGGAAGAAAAAAGCACAGAGCATTCATCAAAAGTGCAAACGTGATTTAGTGAGTGATCTTCTGGGTTAGAAGTACCCATAGGGTTTTCCTGATTAGAGGTTGGCCCTTTGTCTCAGAATGCCTCCTGGATATGTGGTTTTCTTATTCTAACCACCCCCTTTATTATATGCTATTGATTTGGTAACTATCCAACAAGATTCCAAGCTTCAAAGCTGCATTTTGGATAGAAGATCTAAAACAAACTCATGAGCTTGATCCCACATATCAAGGATTGGGGCCATTGGTTTATGTAAAAAGGTGACTCCTGTCTCCTCGGAAAAAAATCCAGGATTGATCACAATGAATAGCAATTTGACGGAGACGGAAGTATGGATTGAGAACGTGCATTTTCATCCCTTCTCCAAACCATTTTGAAATCTACCACAGATACATAATTTGGGGATTTACCACAAACTCGTGTTAAGTCTGCAGATCTGCCTAGTAACTGAGACTGGGATAATGGGTCCAGTATATCATGCTTGGAGACTTCTTTGCACCGAAACGAGATGCAAACATCTTCCCATCATTTCCCAAGACAAATTATATTTACGCAGTGGTAGCTTCATTTTGCACATTCGCAAGTTTCACCGTCTACCATAGTGATGTGGGATGAGATCGATCATGCCCACAAACGGAGCCTTTGGATTTGAGTCATTTACAGCATTTTTAGTTGCAAAGCAATTTCGTATCATCTAGGTTGGCATAATAGGAAGCTTCTGCATTGGAAAATAAATAAAAGAGAACACGAGATGGCAAGGTGTCCAGGAGCGATCTGTCCCTTTTACTCTTTGCTCTTGTGTCCCTGAAAAGAACCAGCATTTTCTCTTTGCAACATACAGAAGAGAAAGATGTCTGGTTTCAGGACTTGTTGATCCCATTAACAGGGAAGATTGACAAGGAGTAGACAATTGTATCTGGCATGAATGTGGGTATGGAAGGGATTGTTGAAATGGAGACCCTTGCTAATGGAGGAAAGATGACCCCAGCCTTTTGACGGATGTCAAGTAGACTGGAGTCCAGTGAAGCCACAACCATTTAATCTGCATTGCAAGATGTGTGACTGTTAACTTCTTTATTTTTTTATTCTATAATTTTGTACTCTACAGTGTAGCATGAGATAGAGTTCTCCACTTGTTAATGTGGGTCAGTATTATTCGTCCGCAATTTCAATGGCATCGGGGCTTTTGTTAGTTGGCGGCCTCTTCTCTGGGTCAAGGAAGAAAAGAAAGAAATGAAAAAGAAGTGAATAAAGAAATGATATAAATCAATCCCCAAATCATGACTCTTCAATGAGATTTTGACCTCAGTTACAGGAATGCAATTTCTGACTCTGTCTGAGAGGCATTAAGCGAAGTATTTAATGCATTATATGAAGGTAGGGTAAGTATGAAAAATGTACTTGAACTTTATTTGGTTCTAAAATACAATGGAGACAGAATTTTTTTTTTATTCCAAAATAATCTTTTATCCTTTTGAACTGTGTGTGTGTGTGTGTGTGTGTGTGTGTTTCTGAGTGAAAATTGTTTTTAAAAAGAGTCGCTTTGTTTCTCTAGTACCTAACACAAGCAGGGGTGGGGGAAAGAGTTCACGTGTGGACCTTGCATCCATATGCATTGTGACTTTTATTATTTTCCCTGCCTGGAGAAGAAGGTTCCCAGAAACTCACCCCCCCACCCTGCTCTTCTGGTTAGAGCTTTTGAGTCCTAGTCAAGACCAATTCAATCTGGGAAAACTTAGAATGTTCCTCCAATGGGAGAAATTTCCTGACACTGAAATTTGATGACACCCCAAGGTGAAAAATACATAATAAATCCCATCCACTGAGGATAAACGGTTTTCTCTCAAAGTTTCAAAGGCGTTCACAGTGTGATTCAGAGATGCCCTCTCACTCCCAAGTGAATAAGGCTGGCCTGGTGAAACACCTAACTGCTGGAAATCTCACACAGTTCGCCAGGTTATACGGCCTCGTATTCCACCATTTCCTTAGGATAGCCAGGTTGCTTGTGACGTTCTGGAGATCGCTGCGCAGTTTTTGAGTGTCTGTCGTGGTAGACCGTTCGGTAGGGCCTATCGCCGCAAAGACAGGGGATTTGACCTCAAGTAACTTACGGTCAAGGCAGAATTTCCCAGGCCTGTCCTTTTGGTGCAAGGTGACAACATAGGGAGGTCAGTAAAGGAGGAACAGGTGGCATGTAATCCCTCTCAACAACGTCTAAGTGTTTTCTGCTCAACAGAAACATCCCCAGAAAGCTCAACAGTGAGTCAGATGAAGGAATACCGTAGGTTTCCAGGCCAGAAGAAGAAGTGGGAGGACAGTCACTCAGAAGTGACCCGGAATGACGAGTGACGAGTACTCCTCCGGAAACTGTACCGTCCCAGTCCAGACCTTACACCGTTCGGTCAAACTTCAGTTGATCCCTCCAGTAACAGCCCCAGTACCACTTTGGCCATGTGATTCCCATAAGCACCCACCCGTAGGAAGGGCTCCTTGCCTCTAGGAACTTTGAAAAGTCTCGCCTCCTTCCTTTCCTTCCTTCTGTTTTTTTTCCCCATTTTTTTTAATTTGTTTTAATTTTTCTTGAATCCTTCTTACTCCCCTCAGCGCTCATTTAATATGTTTTGAGTGCTCTTGCTGAACCAGGATGCTCTAAGACGGGACATGTCCCTGCCTCATTTAATCCTTACAATAATCCCTTCCCATAAGTAGTATCACTCACCCCATTTTACCGATGTGAACGCCGAGGCCCGGTTGCATTAAGAAACTGGCCCAGAGATGTAGCTGATGAACGGTGGAGCCCGGATTCCACCCCAGGCGGTCTGATTCCAGGACCACTACACGAAAGTTGTTTTCATGTGTCTTATCTCCTGAACTAGATTTCAAGCCTCATGAGGGTAGAAGCCATAAACGTGTTATTTGCAGTTTAGATCGCTCCTACTCCCTTGACACTGTAGTTGATGATGACGGACTATTTGTTGAACGAGAGGGCGAACGAACAAACGGATACACGAACTCTACTTAAAATGTTGGTGAATGGGGCGCCTGGGTGGCTCAGTCGACTCTTTGTTTCAGTCCAGGTCATGATATCACAGTTGCGTAAGCGTTCGAGCCCCATGTCGGGCTCTGTGCTGACAGCATGGAATTCACTTAGGATTCTCTCTCTCCCTCTCTCTCGCGCTCTCTGCCCCTCCCCCGCTCACACTGTCTGTCTCTCTCAAAACAAATAAATAAACTTTAAAAATTTTTTAAAAATGTTTTTAAAATGTCTTTAAGGATCACAGGAAAAGCAGTGGAATACAGATTATGCACCCGACACCTGCAGTAGTCAAAATATTGGTCACCACATCTGGGTCAGCATAGATGCAGTGGGAGGGAAACATGAGGGCTAGATGCCTGAGTCACCGTAGAGGGAAAACTTGGTGAATGTATGTGGAGACAAGTGGAAGGATATTATCGCAGTAGAAGAAAACGTAATTGTCTTAATGGGAAAATACAGAAGGACTTAAAAGATAAAAGGAAAATCACTCATGACCTTACCATCTAGTGGCAAACAGAATGGACATTTTTTAAACGTCATCCACACCGGTCATCGCACGAAAAGCGATTGAAAACATTAGACAAAGCAAGAGGATAAAGTCATGTCAATTTCTCCTCAACATTCCAGTCCTCAACTATTACACTGTATTAAGGTCCACTCTGTGTGGCCAAATGACTGGTGCATTTGATGGTGTGGAAACTGAGCACAGATGTAAATCACTGAACGGACTCAGTTAAACACTAAACTGACTCAGCTTGAGTCCAACTTCATCATCATAGGCATCATTCAAGGACTCGAACGTTGGTCCTGATCTTCTGAACAGCGAAGCATTCCAGTGAGACGCCTTCTGGTTTGACTATCTATTGATCAACAGCTCTGACCCAGCTCATTCATTCTAGATAAGCATTATCAAGTAGATAACGCTTATGGGGCTCTTTATATGTCCCTTCTGCCTAGTTTCTTAAACACACACACACACACACACACACACACACACACACATTCATTAACGTTGTAAACATCACCTGTATTGTATACATGGAGCCTCCGTCTCTGTAAAAAAACACAAATTAATTGAAAAGGTACATTGCAGATGCCAATTACGTAGAACATTTATTTCTCAGCATAGTAACTTCAGATGCGGCTCACTATGAATGCATATGTAAGCCTCGGGAATCACAAAACAAATATGTTGAGAAGAGAGCAGGAGTTATTGTTTTCTACATTTCCTCTGGTATTCCTTTTCAGGAGGTGAGCCTCCCTATTTCCAGTAAAATGAAACGTATTGTTGTTGATTAATAAACTTAATACCCTGCCTTTGCTCTGTGCCAGGAACTGTGCTAGGGGGTAACTTAACCATAATCACATTTTTTCCCCCAGAAATGCATCTGGCCGTACATATGACCAATGCACATATGTGCTGTCCTTACATTAGGAGAATTTATGAGGCAATTGCTATCGTCCGAGTCAATCAGCTTGAAGAAGACTGTTGTCAGAGGAAGTATTTATTCAGTAGATATTTGCTACCGCTTTGGTATGTTTTCCCACCTGTCTCCACCAGCAGATTTTAGCTTGTAGAATTTCAGGAGACGTTTCTAGAACTTAAATTCGACTGTTACTATAGTGGGAAAAGACAGTGTGGTTGGTATTTTCGGTGCCAAGCTATTCCCAAGATTTATTAAGTACCTATTGTATGCTCCAAGCGACCATTAGATATTAAGGGGTCTTCAGTTAGAAAACATTTTCCTGCAAACCTAGACTTTGAATTTGGAACTTATATTTATTGGTCGTTCTAGTGCGTATACATGGAAGGCAAAGTCTTTCAGAAGTTATTTGATTACATTTTGATTACCGATGTGAGTTGTTGATGATTCCGTGAATCAAAAGGGACCTGAAAAAAATCTGCAAGTTACACGTGTGACCAGTTGACTCAGAACATCTAGCTCTGAACCCTGGTCTTTGGAGATATGTGACTGAGTTGATCATACAACCTCTCTAAATGCCTGATTCCTTCACTTTCATTTTTGTGATGACAATGATACTACTCTAATAATGAGATAATGGATGTGATGTGCTTTGCAAATTCTGTAAGTGAAAAAATTATGCTATAAACAATATACTATCTTCATAATACTTCACTATAAAGCAGTAAGCTGTATCTAATCTTAAATTGCCATCTTCTTTCCCAAATTCGTGGCCCACAACATGTATGCGTGATAAGAACAATTGCAAAAATTCTTATAAGTGGGGTTAACTAGAATTTAACTGGTCGCTGATTATCTTGGAGCCTACTGTGTTTAAAGTAGAATCCTGTCTTTATTCTTAATATGCCGACATGTCGCCGATTGATTACTGGGGAAACGTGCTGACGGCCAGACAGGTTCCGGTTTTGCCCTCTCGTTCAAGGTCTGGGGTCAAGAGAGCAGTTGATGATGAAGGGGCGGAGTAAACCCCCCCCCCCCCAGCCCACCAGAAGGTAAACCAGGCCTTCTTCTCTAACATGGTGCTTCCCGCTGGACATTCTGTTTCTGTGGGACTTCCAATGTATAGCAATGTGAAGGAACTTCCAAAAGGTCACCACCTGTGGTTCTTACCTGCAGGGAGGTAGACTCAGCTCCAAGGGCCCCTTGGGGTTAGCTGCTCCAGAGAGCCCAGAAATGTCTGCATTTTCGATGCAGCAAGACACTTCCCTAAGAAAGCAAAACTCACCCTGGAGCCCCCCACGTACAAATTATAGTCACCATTTAAACCATCATCACAGTATTTGAGGTTAGTAAAACATATTGCTTGGGCTATAAAACATTCTAAACTAGCATTCCAAATGTCTAGCCTCAAGCAAGCACTTAAATTAAAGTTTCAGACAGCTGGCACTGGAGTCATAATAACAGTTTTTTACACAAAGGGATTGGCTAAACATGATTATTGATTTGATAATTTATCGTCAACAGGCATTATTGTGCCTTGATCCCAACGCTTGGCTTTCTTTCTTCTCTATTGTCAACAGGTGATGACGAGGTCTGGCTAGGGTTATGTAGGGAAGGAACATTCAGTGCCCTGGTCCTAGGTAGATTTCTTTCTCTGTCGCTCTCTCTCTCCCTCTTTCTCTCTTCCACACGCTCATTCACTCACTCACACACACACACACACACACACACACACCCAGCACATTAATTTCCATAATCCCATCATTTTTACTGTCTCCTTCCTATAAACTGCTTTGTTTATAAAGGGGAAGAATCTGGAAATACTATTCTTAGCACCCTTATTACAAAAGGGGAAAAAAAAGGTTGACTTTCTAAACACAATCTATATTCCCTTGGAATAGCCATCGAATATCTGATTTCCCATACCTCCCTTTGTGAAATAGTTGAAAGCAGAAAATGCCACAGTCTTTCTTTTGCATTTGGAAGCAGGTACATGATGCTGTAGCCTTGTGTCCTTTTAGGCCTTTGGGTTCTGGTCCACCCAAGACACAGACAACGCTGACGAGAGCTATTCGCCCTTTAGCCAGTTCTAAAACACAATATTTGTAAGCCTTATTAACATATTTTCAAGCATAACAGATTCTCTGTTCACTCCAACTTGGAACACTTTGAAAGATTTTCTTTCCGCCACAGGGAAATACACATGATTGACACCGTTCTGTTTTCCTCAAACTGGACCCATTCACAGGTTTTCTAACAGAATTAGAAACACAAAATTGTATTTGCGTTATTAAAATTGAGCCCAGCACACAGTACTGGCAAATTTTGCTCTCAGCCTCTGTGAACTGTCAGAAACAGGGTAGTAACTTCTTTTGCCATTGTTTTATGAGGAAGTAGACGCTGCCTGTCTTTGGGTGGTTTGCTGTATAAACACAACAGGTTTTTCTGGTTTGCATCTTTCTGTGGACAAAACACACACTAAAACAAAAAATTGGATGAGTCAGAAACAGTATTCTTGGATCAGTCAAGAGGGAAATAAAAGGACACTTTTGAGTACCTTTATTTATTATTATTTTTTTTTCTGAACATGACTTTTCCATTGACTTTAATTAAGGTTTCATTAAACCCTGAGTTTGGAAAGCTTTTAATTGAGAGAGAATTTGCTTATTGGGCATTTTTTTTTTTTCCCAGAGAACGGCTATAATAAATGGGTCTTCCCACTTTAGAGTAAAATTCAACTCTGCTCTACCTTGGCAGAAATTGCGTATAGATCCACTCTTAAGAAACGAGCCATGCCACAATAATGATTTTTTTCGCATGATCACTGGCTCCACTATACTTTATAAATGTATTGCCTGCTGACAAATTAATCCAATTAGCAAAGGTGAAGGTTTATAATTGGGGTTAACTAGAATTTAACTGGTCACTGATAATCAAACCCTCCCTTACCTCCTCTAGAGCGCAGTCCCCTAAGTTATTTGAGTGGTTGTATCTCGTCCCCTGGCCAAACCAAGAGTGTGACTTCGGAAAGCCCTTTTCGGGAAGATCCGATAGAGCCATTTGTGCCAAAGCCATGACAACAATGGAACTTGGCGGCATGGTATTTTCCTGCTGTTTGGGGGAGTGAATCTCCGCCCCACCCCCTTTCCACTCCCCTCCTACTGAGAGTATTTTTATATAGTTCAAGTCCCTATTGGTCTGCAGTTTGCAGTGCGGTTTAAAAAGTAATACATCTTTTCTTAGATGTACCCCAGTTTCTGCTTTTTAATAGACATGATAATGAGCTTCTGGGTCTCCATTTCCCAGTGTGCAGAGAGCTCGAATAAATCTTCGATTGTTCACAACCCAGGAGAAGGTTCCGGAGCACTGGGATCCATTGAGGTCTCTCTAAACAACTATTGTTTTAAGCATTTTTTTTTTTTATGTTGGCCTTTTCTGATGCCACTGATTTTTTTTTTCCAATATATTCAGTAGCATCTGCTTATAATGAGCTGAGACAGAGTGAAATTCCTTTTGTAGTGAATCAGAATGAATGAAAGTTCCCAACTGTTTTGGAATGGCATAATATGCTAACTGTAATATTGGCTGTAGGAAAGATTCCCTGGTAGGTAAAAAGAAAAGAAAGCTTTATTCTAGATTTCCACAAAAACACGTCTGCCCGGGGAAGTCTGGGTTTTGCTTCCTAGATCTTATAAATTCTGGAAGCTGTTCCACTTTTGTGCAGACCAAAGCCAACATGAAAACACGTTTGACCAACTTGAGGCTTATTTCCTGTTTTTGAAGACTTACTGATGTTCATCTAGCATAGCGTAACCATGTTACCATTGTTAACAAAACGCTTTCCCCCTCCGAAAAACAAAAGGCACATTCAGAGGTCCAAGAAACTTAGAAATATATAACGACATAGTTCTCTCAATTTTTTAAGAAATCAAAATATCCTCCGAACAATTTCTGTCTTCAGATTTTTGGACAACTTGGAAAATAGAAATCCAGATACCGCAAAAGCTTAGCGTTACCGGGTTGTTCCTAGATTTAAAGGAAAAAAATCTGCGCCTTCTCTCCCTTCTTTTATTGGCAGGGGGAGACAACGGCATCCGGTATATAGTTTGCTATGACCTCAGGTTATGCTTAAGAAAACTTCGATTACATTGAGTAGAATTTTTGTTTATTATGGCTGAGGTGATTGATGATGCTTCCACTAATTCTAAAATTATCCATTGGAAATTATCTTCCTATTACTACAGATAGAACTCCATCTATTTCCCTAGCCAGCTGGATCTGGTGGGAGGTTGAGATGTATTTTCGTTTATTTTTTATTTTTTTATTCGCGTCCTTATGAAAAAAGAAGGTGGTGGCTCGAGCCCATCCCCAAAGCTTTCACCAATTGACTATGATTGAATACTTTTTCTTATTACTGTTCACTGGGATCTTCTTATGAAATGCACATTTCATTTTTATCCAGGACCTGGGGATATGGGGCGACAGAGGAATATTACTTGAAATTCGGCACACCACGGTCTATGGAAAGCTCCACGCCAAGACTGTGGGAAGAGTTATAATTTTCATTCTTTTTACAGTGACAAGGTTATTTCAAAGTTAAAGCATCATTATCTGTTAAACCAAACAGCACTGGGGCAGTGTTAGTGGGGCAGGGTGGCTGATTCTAATTGGCAGAATCTGTACATCCCTATGCTGAATTTTAGATCTAAAGCATTTCCAAATTAATAGGGTGACTGAAGCGGAGGGATATATTTGCGATCTGTTTGGGCGGAACTGGGTACTTGGGGCTGCATAGCATTTGCTCTTTCTGACTCTTCTAGTTGCCCCCTGGCAATCAATGAATTCCTGAAAAACAGTAACAACCGGAAAAGATGAGAGCTCTTGTAATACCAAAAGCGGATGGCTTTGACATTGGTCAGTGCAAAGGCCGTGCTCGCCCAGTCCCAGAGGTTTAAGAGCACGGACGCTTAGCTGAAATAAAACCAGATAGAATTCCGCAATATCCTGTTACTCCACGGAATGGGCCGTAACTCTGGGTTTTGGTATGAGCTTCAACTGTGATATTCTCTGTTTATAGAGTCTGTGTCAACAGTAGGGTTTGGTTATATGACTCATATCAAGATTCTGGGCTTGTCATTTTGTTAGCAACATTTTTCTGGTTTTGCGTAAAAGGGGAAAATAAAACAGGAATTTGTTTTATCACAGATGATATAATAGGGATAAATATATATATATATTTATGTGTATATATGTTAGTTGTATACATAGAGGTATATGTGTACGTATAATATATTGCATCAAGCATTACACATATTCAGGACTGAAAAATTCAGAATTACGGTAGAAACCAAAACGACAAATTTATTCTGTGTATACTATTTAGCAGTTTATATTTCCAATGTATAATATGTCTTTCTCCTAAAGGTAATTAGTGGTGAAATAGACCAAGTAACTTGGAAACATTTTCAAAGTGGAAAAGTAAGAATTTTGTTCATGTTTCCCACAATGGCAACAGAGGTTTTTCACAATCATTTTATGGTGCGAGATCAAAAACTAAATAAATAGATAAATAAGTTGTGGGGCGCCTGGGTGGCTGAGTCGGTTGGACATTCGACTTTAGCTCAGGTCATGATCTTACCATTCGTGGGTTCGAGCCCCGCATCAGGCTCTGTGCTAACAGCTGGGAGCTTAGAGAGTGCTTCGGATTCTGTGTCTCCCTCTGTCTCTGCCCCTCCCTACTCATGCCCTGTCTCTCTCTCTCTCTCTCAAAAACAAACATTAAAATACATTTTTTAGGGGCGCCTGGGTGGCGCAGTCGGTTAAGCGTCCGACTTCAGTCAGGTCACGATCTCGCGGTCCGTGAGTTCGAGCCCCGCGTCAGGCTCTGGGCTGATGGCTCGGAGCCTGGAGCCTGTTTCCGATTCTGTGTCTCCCTCTCTCTCTGCCCCTCCCCCGTTCATGCTCTGTCTCTCTCTGTCCCCCCCCCAAAAAAAAAGTTGAAAAAAAAACTAAAAAAAAAAAAAGAAAATACATTTTTTAATAATAAAATAAAATAAGTAAATAAGCTTAGATAAAGCCCAATTAAATGAGAGCTCTCTAATGTCACCGAGAGGGATTGGCATGGACTCTTCTTCTTCTTTTCTCTGATACATCTGTAGGAAAGGATCTGATATTTGAATTCGTGGCCGACATTTAGGAATTGAGAGTCCGAGTAAAAATACAGATTGTTAAGTGTTTCTTGAAAATTCAGATATGGCAACACTGGACCTTTACTTCTACTTGTAAACGAAGGGCTTGGGTTGAGCGACTGCCCGAGTAGACCAAGCCCGCTCTCTCCACCCACTTTCCACAACGCACGTGGGACATGAGTCCCCATAGGGATCATCATGACCTCTCGGTTGCCAGCCAATCTTTGGCTCGAAATGGGAACAGCCACACCCTCTGACTCCACACACCTCTCTGTTCTTCGTCAGGAGCCATCTTCTTCAGCCATGTCAACCGGTCTCCCATCTTCTATCCTTCATTTGCTGGCTTCTATACCTATAGCTTTCCCCTACTCAGGAAAACTCACCTTGCTCCAGTCCATGCTTCTCCTTTGCCAGAGACAAAACCTCCCATCCATGGAGCCCTTTCAGTCACACGTGCCCCGGTCCGGATTCTACTCGGCATCCCGTCCATACTTTGCTACATGATCCATCCAACAAAAGCCTATGGTATCAAAGAAAAATTGATATTGGCTGAAATAAATGTATCTTCAGTGACATCATTCTCCACATCAACTTCTTACAGTGACACAACAGGAGAAAGGCTGCAGGCACTCATAACTAACTTCCCTGTGAGCTAGGCTTTGGTCCCTGTCATCAGATATTAATAATAATTTCTTATGTTCCCCTATAAATATTTCTACATCTCAATCTTACCTCTATACTCAGTCTCCTCAAATATGAGAAAATTCTTAAAGCCAAGGACAAATTCTTCCTGTTCTTGGTACCCTTTAAGGACAAGGGATATGATCCTATGACACAAATGCTGAACCTCATCTCTCTTGCATCAGAATTCACATCACATTTGGGGCACCTGGGGGACTCGATAGGTTAAGCACCCGACTCTTGATTTTGGCTCAGGTCATGATCTCGTGGTCGTGAGATTGAGCTCTATGTGGAGCCTGCTTGAGATTCTCTCTCTCTCCTCCTCTCTCTGCCCCTCTCCCACTTATGCTCTCTCTCTCAATCTCTCTCTCAAAATAAATAAACAGTTTTTCAGAAAGAACTACATCACATTTTATACCACTCACAATGAACTTAACACATTTTATTTCATATTACATAGCAATAGACTATACTCTCTTTAAAGGAAGAGATTGTACCTTATTCAACTTTGGATTCTCCTTTTTTTTTTAATTTTTTTTTTCAACGTTTTATTTTATTTTGGGGGGGACAGAGAGAGACAGAGCATGAACGGGGGAGGGGCAGAGAGAGAGGGAGACACAGAATCGGAAACAGGCTCCAGGCTCTGAGCCATCAGCCTAGAGCCTGACGCGGGGCTCGAACTCCCGGACCGCGAGATCGTGACCTGGCTGAAGTCGGACGCTTAACCGACTGCGCCACCCAGGCGCCCCATGGATTCTCCTTAAAGATAATTACCCTTTGCTTCAATAAAAGGTAAGCAATCATCAAAGAATATTGACTAATTCTATGGACATGCATACATAAATTCCCAGTGCCTGAGATTAACATTTAAAGTCACCAAAAACTCACCTAAGATTCACACTCACAGCTTAGAATGTCTGCAGGTTCTCCAGGACCAGGAATCACAGAAAGGAGGAACTCTCAGGCAGGGAGCAAATGTGCTTTCAACTTACTCACAAAACAGTGCTTCTATTTCCCGCAAGATCCTACCTCCTGTCTCCATGTCCCTTTATTGCTGGAAATATTACATTGTAATTTGAAGGGGCGCCTGGGTGGCTCAGTTGGTTAAGCTTCTGACTTCGGCTCAGGTCATGTTCTCATGGTTCGTGGTTCGAGCCCCGCGTCGGGCTCTGTGTTGACAGCTCAGAGCCTGGAGCCTGCTTCCGATTCTGTGTCTCCCTCTCTCTGGGCCTTCCCCTCTCGAGCTCTGTCTCTCTCTCTCAAAAGTAAATAAACATTAAAAAAAATTTTTTAATTGTAATTTGAAGGAAATTAAATGTAGACTAGGTGCTTTCCACCATTGGCCCTTCCTTGGATTTAAGGGCTTACATTTTCCTGATCAAATAGACATACATGCAAAAGGGTTATTTTTTTATAGCTCTGGAGTAGGAATCAGTTTATCACTCTATCTAGCCTAGAATAGTCCCTCAAGGAAAGGGGACATAAGATGGATAGGTTTTGATCTATGAACTGGGAATGAGCATAACAAGAAAAATCTGGAATGGAGAATCTTGGTGGGATATCTGTGTTGAGGACCTTTATTTTAGGGCATCATAGGTACAGAGAGGTAATGTCTATGTTTGTAAAGGGCTGTCATATGATCTTGAAAATAACCTTGTGCGATGTCTTTCAAACCCTGCTCTAAGGGTAATTGATTCAGGGTGCATCGGGGTAACTCAGATGCCTCCCATAATTTTTTTTGTATTTTTTCCAAGATTAAAAGAACATTATCATAACATTTTTTTTTTCGAGTTGTATGTTTCATGTATGACTTCAAAATAGGAATGCAAATTGGTAGAACCTTGCAACTCACATATGCAAAATTCTTGGGGGGAAATGGCAAGTCTTCAAGGATGAGTCAATTTCTCCATAAGAGAAACAAGAAACACCGGAGGAAGAGTAATTAGAAAGGGGGGAAGGGAAGACAGAGGGAGACAAGTTTAACATATTGCCTTTAGCTTTCCTTGTTTCTAATTGTTATGCCAAATTCCACCAGTTTCAAAACATGTCCTTTTCTCTCAGCTTCCCTTTTCACTATACCAGTCTGTTTCTCAGTCTCTCTATATCAGTAAATGTGTACACACACACACACACACACACACACAGAGTTTAGTTTCCTTATTCTATGTCTTTCCAACCACAGAAATGTGAAGCAGTGACGGGATGATGAGAGCTTCCTACCAGACTGCAAACTCTTGCATGCTATGGCTTCAAAATCACATGGACCCAGTTATTTACTGGAAGGTACTGGTGTCTGCATCTATGCCCTTAGGATGTGCCTTAAGGATTTTGCATTTTGTATTTCTGAACAGGTACCATTAACAATCTTGAAGGAAATAAATAAAAAAAAAAAAACACTCCCACTTATCATTTTGGGGACCTTAAACACATTTTTTGACACGATTTTCCACATGTTGTTAACAGAGAAAAATGACATGACCTTGTGAGATTATTGCAAGGGTGGGTAAAATGAGAAATCACCCAATGGGGGTGGCGGGCGTGGAGTGAAGATTCAGGGCGTGTGGCTGTTTTCTGCCATTTCCTCAGCGTTCCTTTGCTTGGCCCTAAAGGAGTTCAAGGAGTCATTTGCAGAAGTGTTCATCAAGTTTGTATCTTTGGGCCCCCCCCCCCCCCACCGGGTGGCTCAGTTGGTTGAGCATCTGACTTCGGCTCAGGTCATGATCCTTCGGTTTGTGAGCCGGAACCCTGCACCGGGCTCTGTGATAGCAGCCCGATCCTATGTCCTGCTCTTTCTCTGCCCCTCCCCTCCTCATGCTCTTTTTCTGTCTCTGAAAAATAAATAAAAAAATTTTAAATGAAAATTAAAAAGATAAAATGCGTACCCTTAACCAAGTCAATGGCAGTTTTCACTTGTGTTACAACTGGATGGTGAAAGGCTTGTGAAAGCAGAAGCACAATGAGACTGCATGGATTCCACCAGCTACCTTCTTGGAGACGACTTGTGGGCAACAGAACTAGCAGGTTCCATGGTTGGGAAACTACACTGTTCGGAAGAAAACGGACCCAAGAAATCTCCAGAATTCTATCCCAGGCAGAGTTTCCTCATAGTGTTGATATGTCATGGATTCTTCCACCTAGATTATTAAAAGACCATAGAAGAAAGGAAAAGCCACGTGAGTATTCTTTTCCAAATATATTTCAATGTCCCTGTCAATATTCACTTGGGATACACCACTGATTCTGAGATTGTCAAAGGACATTTGGTCTAGATTAATAGCCTAAATTAATTAATTAGCCTCCTTGTCTCTTTGCCTTTACTTCTCGTCCTCTGTCTTTCCTTCCCCCCTCTCCCAATTGCTTTCCCTTTGTGTCTTTTCTTTCCCTTCTGGAGGAATCATTTACTCATCCTTGAAGATTTACCATTCCCTCAAGAATTTTGCACATATGAGCTGGGAAGTTCTACTAATTTACATTCCTATTTTGAAGTCATATATGAAACATACAGCTAGAAAAAAAATTGATATGGGATTTTACAATTATGTTCCTTTTATTCTGGGCAAAATGCAAAAAAAAAATATATGGGGAACATTTGAGATAACGGTGAGAAATCCCAGTGTACTCTGAATCAATTAGCCTTGGTGCAAATTTTTGGGGAGCGATCACTTGAGGTAGGTCGAGGAATTTTCCATTACAGGTTGAATGAAGAATCACCACGCATTGAGATGGGAGGCAAACAGAGTGAGCGAGGCAACATTTATGATTTCTTCAAGATCGCCATTTTGAGTTTTCCCCAAATTCAATCCTACTGTGGTCAGATCCAGACAGGAAAGAATTACCAGCTACCCCCGCCAATTCATTATAGAAACGGGGGGTCCTCTGAAGTTCCAGAGAGGCATTCGCTTTGTTTGTGTTTCTAGCAAGCCCTCCTATACAGGTAAAGATCTCCCTTGCCAGGCTTTAAGATTTAATAAGAAATGATTACATCAGTTGTGGAGCGTTAAAATGGGGCCTCAAATGACGAGGGTAGAGGGGGGATTTAATCAGTGGAAACTGAAGGCTCTGGTGAGAAACCTTCCTTTCCTCCTTTTTGCCTGCACTCTTTCTCTGTCAACGTGTCTCCTCCTACTCCTGATGGGAAGTCCACTGAGCAGAAGACGGTCACCATGAAAGCAAGCAAAACATGGGGGGTTTGCCAGTTAATCAGTATCTCTGTGGCTGGCCATTGTTTACAGAGGGAAGGGGCCCCAAGATTCTTGATCTCCCATACGGGAGGGCTCCCAGCTCAGCTCTTCAGCAAGCCGCCACAGCCTCAACTTAATTAACTGCCTATCCCTGCCCTGGTGTGACTTGTATGGCCGGGAAGGTGTTTCCCAAGGAAATCAGAATGGGGGGCAGAGCGGGAAAGAAGGGGAAAAAAAAAAAAGGTGAGTTCAGGAGGGCAATGAGGCGGGGGTTAACAACGCTGCTTAAGATCAAGGGCTGGGGTGTTGAGATGCTGCCAGACTTGAAAACTTTAATTTACTGTCACTGTTAGCCCCCTTTGAGGTTTATAGTGGTATTTATACACACAGCATCAATCACATGAAACAAGGAGGGGATTTATAGTTTGTTTTAAAGACTGCAAATGCAATGTAATGCAAATAGCTTGCCTCATGGGCATTTACGTTTAATGGGAAAATTACAGATGCAAAAGATTGGTAGAACAAATTTTAAATTGACTTTATTACATCTAGTGCTTTTCAGAGAATACTATTAAAAAAAAAAAAAGAAAGATATGGTAATGGAGCTCTACACTGTAGCCTGACAACTTAAATTCCACTTAACCGACTCCCCCTTTTTTTCCTTCCCCCTTCTCTTTCTTTCTTGTGTGTGTGTGTTTTTTTTTGTTTTTTTTTTTTTGTTATGGTCGTTCGCCTCTTCCTGCTTCCATTACTCTTACAATAAGTTTGGCTGAAAATCCCGCGTGCTCGTAAATGGATTAGATATTTGGTTTTTCGTGATTTTTGCTTCGTGTTGCTTTTTTCTTAGGCCCAGCCAAATAACGTCCACATGAAACGTATTCACAAAATGGGATCACGGTTGCGTAGGCTCTTTTCGCTTACGCCTTAAAAATGACTGCTTTGTATATTAACGTGTGAACGTCTTTAATCAAAGATTTAAAGTTTCGGGATACCTCGGTTCTCTTGCCCTCAAGGCTTTAAAGCATACATGTGTGTGCCTGTGCACGGGCACGCGTGTGTGCACGTGGATGTCCCGGCTCGTCCCAGGCAGACATGGGTCTTTGGCTTTGACCATTTTTGGTAAAGATGTCTTCCTGAGCTGTGAACGCCAAAGGTTATCAAGCGTTAGCTGTCGAATTGTTTGCATGGGATGAACTGGTGGTCTCAGCTTGTACTCTGGCCAGTGCCTGGTGCCCCCCCCCCACCTCCCTGCACAAAGCTGACACTTAAATTGGTACCACCTGATCAAAGGAAAGACAAGAGCTAAAGAGGCAGGCGGGGGGGAGGAAGCTTCACCCCTACTAGGGGCTGCAAAAACTCTATCCACACATGGGCAAAAGCACACCTTTCATATCAGTTCGTGAAGAACATTTCCATGGATAATCTGGCCACTATCGATTAGAAGCCGCATCTATAGTATGTTCTAGAAGGGTTTTGTTATGTTGATTTGTTCTTTATTCCGTACCTCCATCACAAGGGACTTCGAGTGGCTTCCAGAGATGCATATGATTGTAAACACAAGCATTTTAGGATTCTATTCTACTTTTATCAACTTTATAATTTTATTTCGTAAACTGTTAAATTTTTATGTATTGCTCATAAATATTCTAGTATTTACATAAATCTCCTCCAATACAAATTAAGGTGCACATGATGTAGAATTGCCTTGTCTTCGTAACTGTTTGTCTGTATTCTAAACAACGAGCAACTAAAGTTAGAAAGAAATACACCTTTTCAAGACACTCATGGTTTCCTAAGAGTGATTAAGGAAATCCCTGCAATGCTGTCCTGATTTGACTTCCAAACACTTCCGCAGTAAGACTGATATATGACGGTTGGGTTTCATTGTACATAACAGTGAAGTTCCAAATAACGGTGGTGAAACTAAGAAATCGATCCCTCCTGTTTTAGGCAAATCGAAGCAGCTGTGGGGGACCTTTTCCACAAAGTTCACAGGAACTCATACGTTCCATCATCTTCCCTTTTCATACATGACTTCTATCCTAGAAGTCACCCACTCCATTTTTCTCCACGATGTCTCCCTTTTAGCCAGAAAGATGGAGAAGGGGACAAGGAAGGACACAAAGCCCGCAGTCCCCGGTTTACCTACACTTCTCAGGAATCGTATGTATCACTTCCCCTTTCATCTCATTGGAAGTCTGTCACATGACCACACCTTGCTTCAGACGTTTGTCACATGACCACACTTTGCTTCATGGGAGGCTGAAAACGTAATCTTAATTTTCTCCACAACTAGAAATCCAGGTAAAATCTAGGGGTCTGGACTAAAATAAAAAGTGGAAGATACACACCAAGGAAAATAGCAGTATATTACTATACTATAGTATATTACTATACTATATTACTATGCTATATTACTATATTACTATACTGCTATTGCGGTGTATGGCAGAGTTAACAAGATTATTTTTACCCATAGTTTGATTGATACTAATCCTTACACTCAGAACAGTCTGATAATAATCTCTGGGTATAGATAAGACGACCAGAAAGAACAGTTTAGTTACGTGATTCTTGGATCATCCACTCTATAGACCTGCCTCCATTCATGAGACTAGTATTTTAGTGTTCAGCATTCATGATATGCTATGGTTTGATTTTGTAAAAAACTGACAAGCATAAGCATGACTTCAAGATTTGCATTAGCAGCTCCTTGGTAGTTTGTATCTGGGTGCGTTCGCTCAGGTGTTTAAAGCAAAACCACATGCATTCATTTGTCTTGATTCCGCAAATAACGGGGGACATATTTGGCCTCATATTTCAAAATCAAAGTTGGCTCGATAGCTTCCAGTCCTCTATTCCTTTATGCAGAGTCAACTAGTATTTATTGGAGATGCCAGCATTTGTCAGACACTGGGCTTCATGTACTTGTTTCATTTCATCCCAGATTGGGGGTAAATAGTGGGAGGAAAGGACTATTCTCTGCCTCTCTCTTCACACATGATACTCTGCAGTTTAGAGCGCTTAACAATAGGCTAATTACCAAGGACCGATGCCATTCATCGGAAGACCAAGCAGCCTGAGAGCAAGTGGGGATACCTGAAAGACGCACGTGAACAGAAATCAAAGAAAAAAGCCATGAAATTTATATTAACAGCAGGAATGTAACTACCTTTAAATGATTAAGCAGCCTTTCAAATGCAAAGGCAAGTGACCAATTAAGGCTTAACCCTTTGATCTGTGAATTTGCTAGTAGCCTTGAATTATTAAATTAAAAGCCAAGAGACACAAATAACTTCATTAAGTTGATCTCTCAGTAGATACCAATAGATCTATTAAGGAAAAATTATGAGAGAGTAAAATGCCTTCCCACCAAAGTGGGAAGTTTCAAAGTGTTTTTGTTTCATTTTGCTCTCCTTGATAAAAATCAAAAGGGCTTTAAAAAAAAAAGTGTGCAATTTATAGGGAAAGATGCTGCAGTTTTTTTTTTTCCCTGTCAAACTTATTTTATCTATTGGAGGGACCAGAAATTTTATCTAGATGGGACCTGAAGTTTCTACACTTTAGGATAAGGAGGAGGAGACTTAGGAAAATATTACAAAAATTGGGGCACCTTGGGTGGCTCATTTGGTTAAGCGTCCGGCTTCAGCTCAGGTCATGATCTCTCCGTCCGTGAGTTCAAGCCCCGCGTCGGGCTCTGTGCTGACAGCTCGGAGCCTGGAGCCTGCCTCGGGATTCTGTGTCTCCCTCTCTCTCTCTCTGCCCCCTCTCCCACTCATGCTCTCTCTCTCTCTCTAAAAAAAATAAACATTAAAATTTTTTTCAATACAAAATATATTAGAGTTTTGCAAACTTTACACAAATTGATGACCATGTGAACATTGTTTGAGCATCTTCCGGGTCCTAGAAGGTGTCATGCAGCGGAGGGCCCCGGATCATTCATTTGCCGGTGAATGTGCCCCTCATCCTGTCTGCAGGTAAGGAGGTCGTGGCCACGAGGGCATCACGACAGCCTCAATACCCTTGCCCCTGCCAATATCTAGGTTTGTCATGAAAACAAGCTGAGTTCACTGGAGTCAGATTTCATTTCCTACAGTTTGGGAGGCACCCCTAAATGTGAAAATCTTTCAGGAGAAACAAGAACACAGCAGCCTGGATGGATAATGCTCAAACGTGAATTTACATCAAAAGAGGGGCTGGGAGAAAAAATTCATCTATTATCCCAGATACTTCTCATTTTCTCAATAAGCATATGTTATTTGTTCTAATTTAAAAATGGCGGGGCGCCTGGGTGGTGCAGTCGGTTAAGCGTCCGACTTCAGCCAGGTCACGATCTCGCGGTCCGGGAGTTCGAGCCCCGCAGTCGGGCTTTGGGCTGATGGCTCAGAGCCTGGAGCCTGTTTCCGATTCTGTGTCTCCCTCTCTCTCTGCCCCTCCCCCGTTCATGCCCTGTCTCTCTCTGTCCCCCCAAAAATAAATAAACATTGATAAAAATGGTTATACAGGAAGTATTCATCCTAAGAGAATTGAGTGATGATGCCTTATTTGTTTATTGACTAAGAATCTATCTAGTTGCACACTTTTCCCCCCAAGGTTAGTAGCTGTGGGAACAGCGTGGCCTAAAATAGGACTTCTTTCTAGAAAGCAGGCGCTCTCAAAATATTGGCAGGGTAGGTGAAGCATAGTGTAATTGCTACCTGCCCTCAACCTAATCTTTGTGCTCGTGATCACCTCGGCCTTTGGGAAAATTTGTTCATAAAAGTCAACGGCCAGCACTCTGAGGCCATCATGATCTTAAGGTTTCGCTCTTAGAGTAACGTCCCCAAGGGTCCCTGTGCGGTTCAGTCAGTTAAGCATCCCACTTCGGCTCAGGTCATGATCTCATGGTTTGTGGGTTTGAGCCCCACATTGGGATCGGCGCTGACGGCTCGGAGCCTGGAGCCTGCTTCACATTCTGTGTCGCCCTCTCTCTCTGCCCCTCCCCTGCTCGTGCTCTCTCTTTGTCTCTAAAATAAATAAACATTTAAGATTTTTTTTTTTTTTTTTTTTTTTTTAGAAAAAAGAGTGTTTCCAGACAATTGTAAGCATCTCCCGGGAAGTTGTTAGGAATGCAAGTTCTCAGGCCTCTCCCTATACCTGCTGAATCAGAAACACTAGTTAGTGTTGAACACAACTTCTATGCTGCACGCTCAAGTTTGAGAACCACATCCTAAGAGAAACTCTCCCAGGTTGAAAGTAGGCACTTAAAAAATGTCCAGTTTGCCCCTATTATCCGGGTAGGTCTCTAATTCCTGTATCGTTTTCTACGATTAGGTTCTCCATAAAGGTAGTCAAAGGGCCGTCTTTCCACTCTGAAACCTGTATGTAAAATCTGGGAGAACTACAGATTTACAAAATACATGTCTGTGCGTGTTTGGTTTCCTTCGCCTTTTTTTTTTTTTTTTAAGTGTGAAAAGGGAAATGAAATTAATTCCCACATGCCAAAACTCATTACCAAGAGAAGCCAGGGAAGAATATACTGAAAGTCATTTAACTGCTGACAGAAAGGAGGCCCAGGGTACCCAGATGTTGGGGTTTCGGGAGAAACAACATTTTAGAAGGAATGCTAAGGCCTTTCTTTTTCTTTCCTTTCCCAAAACATTTTTCAAAAGTCCGGCTAACACTACCATCAAGTTCTTTCTATTTTCGTACTAGAAAACAAACGAACAAACAAACAAAGCGATATACTTCCAGTCAACTACAATAGAAATAGACTTTCCCAAGGAAAAGTTTTCGGCAAACCTACACCACCATTTTGACCACAGAGGGTAAAACTTTACTTAGGGATAGTCCAGGTTGCTGGCTTTGAAAGAGGTTTTCGACAATTACGAGGAACATGTCCCGAGACTTCAACAAATACCTGCCTTTGCTAACATCCCTCGTTGGAACATCTGGCTCTCCACTGAGACACAGATCCACCTAGAGCCATTCGTTCAACAAAGATTTGAGTGCCCGCTGGGAGTCAGGCAACGGTCTCCATGCTATCATAGAGCGAAGGGAGGCCTGCCCTCAGGGATCTTGCACTCCAGCGGAGGAAAGAGACCGTTAAGCCAGTGCGTGGGTGCTTTCAGGTGGTGGTAAATGTGTGAGGAAGAATAAAGCAGAGATGGGGAGTGTTACAGATTGCATCACGTCCCTCCCCAACTGCGACGTTGAGGTCCTAACCCCAGGGTGGCTCGGAACAGGACTCTATTTGGTGACAGGGGCATTGAAGTTAGAGTAAGTTCATCAGGGCGGACCCTAATCCAGTATGACTTGTGCCTTTATAAAAAGGGGAAATCAAGATACGGACACACAGAGGAAAGACTAGTGAAAACACAGCGAGAATCCGGCCACTTACAGGCCAAGGGGAGAGAACTCAGAAAAAAAAAATAATCTCGCAGCCTTCCCGCTCTTGCATTTCTAAGCTTCCGGGACTATGAGAACATAAATTTCCGTGAAGTCCCCCACTCTGGGGTACAGGGTTACAGTAGCCGTAGCAAACTAGTACAGAAAGCTTTAAAGATGGCGAAAGATGGTCTCCCACAGGGGCCTTTGTGCAGACATTTAAGTTTGGTGCGGGAGTGCAGCATGCCTAAATTTGGGGGTTGCCTACTGCCCGCCGAAGGACCAGCACCTACCTCTTAGATACGTAGCCTTATATGGCAGTCTCACCACTCATCTGCTATTCCTACAATTTCTCTATCCTTCGATGGCCATTTTTCACAGAGGCGTAGATCTGAGAGCCGGCGTGCCAGCTACACAACTCAACGACACAAATGACTCGACCCCATACATACTCTTAGTGGTTTGGGATCGAAATTTGTGCCTCCGTAAAAATGCTACTTTCTGCCTGCAGACATCCTTCTGATCTGCTCAGAAATCACGGTGAACTTCAGAGTGACATCCTACTGTGCCAGGATCAACCTTGGTACGCATTGTGGGTACGCTTCTCAGCCGTCTCTCTTATCGGATTGCAGTCAGACTGTTACGTCTTTAAATTTCGTATGGGCAAGCCATACGTAATCGTAAGTTACAAAGCAACGGCTTACTTTGGTTATTCTTTTTCATTTCGTTGCTCCTTGGCTCGATAAAAATTCTGATGTCTCCCTGTTGGGTTAGTCATCTGATGCCAGTTTATTCTGGTTTCTTTCTTTCTTTCTTTCTTTCTTTCTTTTAGTTTATAATTTATATCAATAACTATATCCTTCAGTGGTACCATGGGTTCTTGAACAGACTGCTATTATGCGTGCTTCTTGCAATTTGGCATCAGAAGTTGTCAGTCTACATTGCAGCATTATTTTGAAACTGATTCAAAGAGGCATTATTCCGTGCTTCTTCACCACAGGCTAAAGGCCCGCTCTCATCTGGGAATTGCCCAGCGAGAGCGGCAGGCCAAATCTGGCTTGAATTTATCCAAAGCGCGGCCTCAGTGTTCGCATTTCAACGCTGAAGAGGCTATTGAGTTCCACTACCGCCCCCCGACCACTTTCCCTCTTGAAGATTGACCGTCTCTCATACAGGAATCTGTAGATTTTTCATTAACTTGCTCAAGTCTTTGCAATGGATTACAATGAGGTGTTTGCTCTGATGCATTTCGTGATCGGGCATTGAACAGGGCTAAAGATAGAAGAAACCGGTGTATACGGGAAGCAAGAATAAGATAAACCATGTTTGTGTGATTTTTGGATGGCCCATCTGGCTTTGAGACCTAAATATGGTCCAACGCGTTCATTCGCAAGTGGACCCAATTTGAAGTTCAATTTGGGATAGACCAGAAAGCTTTTGACGTTGCTCAAAGCACCAGGACCTGTTTCTGCTGCAGAATTTCCTTGAGACATTTCAATCTGCAGGAGCTTTTCCCTGTCAATATGGCCACTGAAATCATAGTTGTAACTGAGCATTTAGGAGTTAAATGTTCTCTGAGTATGTTTCCTGCTCATGCATTCTGCCCTTCCTGGTTGGCAGAGAAATGTTTGAGGTCAGGGAAATGTGTGTTAGGCACCTCCTGGACCATCCTGGCTTCTAGGCGGTTCCTGCTCAGTAGTAAGGAAGTGGCTAGAAACTCTTGGTTGGTAAATAAATGAATCATTTTCTTCCCCCAGAGCCTTTGCAAACATTCCTCGCTATTGTTTTTCTGCCCTGATTTCGGGTTTCACCACTATCACGTCCCACGGAGATTGGTATATTCACTTTTCTTTTTTTTTTAAATATGAAATTTATTGTCAGATTGGTTTCCATACAACACCCAGTGCTCATCCCAAAAGGTGGCCTCCGCAATGCCCATCACCCACTTTCCCCTCTCCCCTACCCCCCATCAACCCTCAGTTTGTTCTCAGTTTTTAAGAGTCTCTTATGCTTTGGCTCCCTCCCTCTCTAACCTCTTCTGCACTTTTCTTTTTTTAAAAAGAACATATAAAAACTCTGAGGAAGGATTCCCATGGTGACTTTACAACATGAGGTAGTAACAACAGATGAACTTCAAAAGGACAGGAGGGCACTCACTTTCGAGTGCCCAGGGCTGACCACAGTGCCTAGAAGATAGAAGCTACGTAAAAATATTTGCTGGGGCGCCTGGGTGTCTCAGTTGGCTAAGGGTCCAACTCTTGGTTTCTGCTCAGGTCATGATCTCATGGTTTCATGGGCACCACCCCCACACTGGGCTCCGTGCTGACAATGCAGAGCCTGCTTGGGATTCTCTCTCTCCTTCTGTCCCTGCCCCTCCCCCACACCCTCTCCCTCTCTCAAAATAAATAAACTTAAGAAAATATTCGCTGAATAAATGCACGTACGTGTAGAAGATTTTTATACAAATTGACTATAGCTATGCCCTATCTCTGTAGAATGACACCACACACTTCTTTCTAGAATGACGTGTCTCATTTTCTTAGATTTATTTATTTTTTTAAATGTTTGTTTATTTTTGAGATGGAGAGGGACAGAGTGTGAGTGGCAGAGGGGCAGAGAGAGAGGGACAGAACCCGAAGCAGACTCCAGGCTCTGAGCTGTCAGCACAGAGCCCGACGCGGGACTCGAACTCACGAGCCACGAGATCATGACCTGAGCCGAAGTCGGGCGCTTAACCGACTGAGCCACCCAGGCGCCCCTAACTTTCTTATATTTAAAGCAAAGTATCTGGTTGAAATGCTTTGGGCTACAAGCATGAGTTCCGCTATGGGCATATTAGGAAGGAAGCAGAAATCAGAGAATCCGCAAACCTGATTAGTGAGGAAAAAAATTAAGAATTTTTAGCGTTGGGAGCAGCATGTAGGGGCCCAAGATGTAAAAGAGTCTGGAGAGGAGGGACAATTCAAACAATGCAGCTTCAGGGTGACATCTGCTACAGAATAAGGCTGGGGCTGGGGCAGAGCAGGTCAGAAGGAACGTCAGTGACGAGTTCATCTCATAGTTTTGGTCGTTTGCTCTGTGAGGCCGTGAAGCTATTTCTCACATCGCCCCGATCACCCCCAAACCTTCGATAAAGTCTGTGCGTTCCTGAAAGCCTTCTACAAATACTGCTCACGAAAAAAGCAAGGAAAAGAGAGCCGGGTCCCCATGGCGGTGGCAGAAATGCAGTAGTAGCCATCGTGGCTGAGATCTAGTGTGTTCTGTGGGCGTTGAAAGGAGGGGCAGACGAACCGCATCTCCTGGGAATTCACAGAACTCTCAAGAAAGGTCAGTTGATACATATTTCATGCATAATTTTAGGACAAGCGTGTTCACGTTCGTTTTGCTAGCCTCTCAAACTACAGAGTCCCCTCAGTTGCTCTTCAGGCTACAAGGGAACTGATGTTTTCTTTTATACTAGCAAGTACATTTCCAAAAGGATGAATGTATTTTAAAGTATACTTTTTCTGATTATAATAGTCAAGTTCAAGGTACAAAATGTATAAAACATTAGCAAAAAGGAAAACAATTCAAAAATACCCATAATCCTTTCCCCTAAATACAACTGCCATTTGTATTTTGTTCGCTAATCTTTTTTTTTTTTCTTTCTTTCTTTCTTTTTTTTTAAGAGAGTGAGAGAACACAGAAGTGGGGGAGAGGGGCAGAGGGGGAGAGAGAAGGAATCTTAAGCAGGCTGCCTGCTCAGCACAGAGCCCAACATGGGGCTTAAGCCAAAACTCGGGGCGCCTGGGTGGCTCAGTCGGTTGAGTATCCAACTCTTGATTTTTGGTTCAAGTCATGATCTCATGGTTCATGGGTCCAAGACCCACATCGTGTTCCATGCTGACCTGCTTGGGATTCTCTCTCTCCCTCTCTCTGCCCCCCCCCCACTTGCACTCTCTCTCACTCTCACTCTCTCTCTCACAATAAATAAATACACTTAAAAAAGAGTTAGATGCTTAACCAACTGAGCCACCCAGGCAGCCCTTGTTAGCTATTCTTCAGGACATTTTGCTCAAATCCTTGAATCGTGTCTAGCCTTGTGACTTAAATACCCTGAAAATGGCAGAGTTGCAGTCCAAACCTACTCTTAAAGAAGCTTTGCACATTTCCACTCTTGTCCTTAAAATTTTTCTCTGCCAAGAAAACAAGCTCGAGGCTTCCTACCATAGAGAGGAGATGCCAATTGCCCTAACCAAAGCCATTCTAGATGAGACTGCAGCTAGTCCATTTACACATGTGTGAGAGAGCCTAGCCAAAATCAACAGAGCCACCCCCCCAGACAACGACGGACCACAGAGACATGAGGACCCCCAGTCTTATCCCGTAAGAATCACCTGTTGACCTTCAGACCCACAGGAAATAATAAATCAGTGCTTATAGTTTCAGGCCAATAAATTTTGGGAGAATTTTGTTATACAGCAATAGCTAACTGATACATCTTATTTTGGAGAGAACAAAACCAGGTTCTGTTTATTAAAGATTAAATGACTTGCTCAAGCAACATACCATATAAAAACAGAACCAGAGCTTTAATTCACGTCTTGTGTGTCCCAACCCAGTGATTTTTTTTCCTGATATACGTCTTTCTAAAACAGTTTTCATATACTCCTGTTTTCTTAAACTCCAGATACTATGTTCAAATTCTCCTCTATATTTAGTCTGATAACTTCTATAGAGGAGATGAATTTTCCTGTATATTAAATGTATAAACTACTTCTGTCTCCAACTTTCATAGTTTGTTTTCAGGGAGGCTCAGATATTCCGTTAGATCCTAGATATTCTCCAGAGAGGTCCACATTACTTTGAACTCAAAATGTATACGCTAATGTTTATTACCTGCTTCAACTTATATTCCTTTACATACACACACGCAGCACGGCTCCTTGGCTTCCGTATCTTGTTCAATGACAGCCCCAACCTTGTGGTCATGCATGGCAAAAATCTTGAGGTCACCTCTGACTTATCCCTCTCTAACAGAAACCAGATATAGCATATCCCATGGCACGGATTTCTCCTTCCGGATGTGTCCTATGGCCATCCCGTCCACTTCAGGAGCCCTGCCACGCCCCTAATACACACCGTTTCTATTTGTACATTGATGTTTTCCAATTCTGCCTCATCGTGCTTCTAGTGGGAGAGACTGGAAAGCTAAAAGCTATAACCTCCAGGCTCCTTTTCAGTTCTAGATGTGGATTAGTCCTGTCACTTAGATGCACTTAAACAGGATTTGGAAAGCGGAAGGAAGACATTACACTTGTCAGATCGCTGACTCCTTTGTAGCTCTCCCTATCTGTAAACTAGACCACAGAAGCTGAGGTGTGACAGTGGCAGTGTCCTAGTTTCCATTGTCTCCAGCTTCCTGAGTGTCAAGAGGCAGCTGAGAGCTGAAGCAGTGGCCTCAGAAATAGTAGCTTCCTGCTGGGTCCATTCTTCGGTATTCTGGAAGCTTCCCTGGAAAGTCCACCTATGTCCTATTCCTTTAGCACTTTCAATGATCTTGTCGACACTTAACTTTTGTATTAAGTCCCATTCTCCTTATAATGTCTGAAATCATTTCTAAGAATTTGAAAAATATAATTAAAATCCATTATGGAATATGGAACTCTGTGCCTTCCCCCCCCCCCCAAATGGCTAATACAGGTTTTTATTGAAATGTCACTCCATCATTTATAGCTGCATTTCTCTGAGTATAACTACACCAGGAGCAATTATTGGTGAAAAATGAAAACCCTCAGCCCTAATGAATCAAATCTCCAGAGAGGACCTAGATACATGCCATTCAATAAGCACCTCAAGGATTCTTATGTACCCTAAACCATGGGGATCGCTGACTTACAATAATCGTGCAAGTGTTGGACTTCATAGAAGATCTCAATAAATAGAAACGATGCGTGTGTTTCATTTTCAGACCCACACAGTGAAGCTAAATGTTAATAACAAAGTATTGTTTCATAATAAACAAATAATTGAAAAGCATACATATCCTACTCACTAAAGAATCCCAAAGAGGGAAGGAAAATAAAATTATAAGCTTGTTTGACAATTGTATACATATACATATACATATATATATGTATATAAAATTATTACATAACATGAAGTTATAAATGCAGTCTAAGGTGCATTTAGAAGCGAATTTATGGATGCAAACACTTGTTACTGAACAGGAAAAAAATGAAGTCAACTTAAGAAGTTAGAAAGAGAACAAGACGATGAAAACCCAAGGAATTAGGAGAAAAAGAATAATAAAACTAAGGTAATATACCAATAAATTAGAATAAAGAAACTAAATGGAACTAACAAATAAATATAAGAATTGATATTTGAAGGGAATATATTAACAATTGTTAAGTCTAATCACAAAGAAGAGGAACTAAATACCAAAGTTTTTGAATGAAAGCATTAAATAATACAGAAAAATATTAATACTTTGAAAATATAAAAAGATTAGAGGGGTGCCTGGATGGCTCGGTCAGTTGAGTGTCTGTCTTTGGCTCAGGTCATGATCTCCCAGACCGTGGGTTTGAGCCCCGTGTCAGACTCTGTGCTGACAGCTCAGAGCCTGGAGCCTGTTTCAGATTCTGTGTCTCCCTCTCTCTCTCTCTGCCCCTTCCCTGCTCATGCTCTGTCTCTCAAAAATAAATGAACATTAAAAATTTTTTTTAATAAATAAATAAAGATAATGCAAAGAATTACCAGGAACCTGCCAAAAGTTCAGTAAAATTTTCTTAACTCCTAACAGAAGAATCTGTTTTTTGTGTGAATTTCCTGTGAATTTGTGTCAACAAAACAAATATGGAGGACATACCAATGTTCACGAATATCCCATTCTCGACTTATGAGTGCCGGCTTCCTAACTACCATAAAGGTAGTCATGGCCATGTGACTAATGCTAGCCAATGAAATGTGAGCAGAAGTGACCCATGTCCATTTTCCGGCCAAAGCATTTTCTTGCCATACTCAATTCTGCAATCCGCCTTTCCCCGGGGAAGGCAATTGTGAAAGCATTTTTTATATAAAGGTGTCCCAAGGTAAATTCAATCTGAGTCACTCAGTTAACATGTGGAGGTGACTCTCCTGATGGATTGCCCAGACCTATAGGGGGCTTTGCCTGATGAAGCAATAAATGTTTACTGTGTAGAACTAAGATTTGTGGGTGGCTACTGAAGGAAGGTCTGTCCAAGGCAATGAAATGACTACTCAAAGGTGACCGACATTCCCACAATACAGTTAGGCTATAAAAACAGTTAGATAATATGGTGGGAAATTCTGTTACATTATCATGAATATTAAAGTAAATATATCATGACTATACCAAGAACATAAAACTTTATTTAAATATGAGTGTAATAAATGGGAAGTCATACAGGATTCCAGTCATGGGACTGGAAGAGACGACAGTGTAAGTTTTTCCACCTTCTCTCAACTTCATTTAATAATTTAAATGCAACTGAATAGGGGCGCCTGGGTGGCGCAGTCGGTTAAGCGTCCGACTTCAGCTCAGGTCACGATCTCGCGGTCCGTGAGTTCGAGCCCCGCGTCAGGCTCTGGGCTGATGGCTCAGAGCCTGGAGCCTGTTTCCGATTCTGTGTCTCCTTCTCTCTCTGCCCCTCCTCCCTTCATGCTCTGTCTCTCTCTGTCTCAAAAATAAATAAACGTTAAAAAAAATTAAAAAAAAATAATAAATGCAACTGAATAATTTTTAATTGAAATGTTAACGTAATATTTTTGTAAACTTAACAAAACCATTATGGAATGCATCTGAAAGAATAGACAGTTGAAAAGAACAGTTTTGGAAAGTAATGATGGGGATCTATGCTATTAGATACTTGGAGACAGATTCGCCAAGTATCCAAAAGAACATGTATGCAACATTCGTTTGGAAAACAAAACAAAAACAAAACAACAGCAAAAAAAAAAAAAACCTCTTATAACTTCATAATGAAAAAACAACCCAACTTGCAAATAGACGATGATTTGAACAAATACCTTTCAAAAGCACATGAGCAGTAAGCACGTGAAAAGATGTTTAACAACAGCTGTCATCCAGGAAATGCAAATTAAAACCCCAATGGGATATCACTACTCGCATACTAGAAGAGTTAAAATTTTAAACGACTGATAACAGGAAGTCTTTGCAAAGATACAGACCGACAGAATACGGTGTGTGAAAGACGAAAAGCACTTTGGAAAAGAAATGGCAGTTGCCTATGAAGTTGAAATGGATTCTTAGCATATGGCCCTGTAATTCCAATGCTAGATGTTTACCCAAAAGAAATGAAAAGATATTGCCCACAAAGTCTCGTATAGCGATGTCCATGGCAGTTCTATTTGTGACAGCTGAAAACAATGCAAATGTCCATCAGTAGGTACATGGATAAGTAGATCGTACTCTCTCCATGTCGTGAAATATTGCTCAGCAGTAAGAAAGAATGAGCTACTGGGGCACCTGGGGGGGGGGGCACTCCATCAGTTGAGCGTCCAACTTCGGCTCAGGTCATGATCTCACCTTTCATGAATTCGAGCCCCGTGTCCAGCTCTGTGCTGACAGCTCGGAGCCTGGAGCCTGCTTCGGATTCTGTGTCTCCCTCTCTCTCTGCCCCTCCCCCGCTCACGCCGTGCCTCTCAAAAATAAATAAACATTAAAAAAATTTGTAAAAAGTTATTACAGTTTTGTATGTAAAGTTATACCTATATAAAGTTGATTTTTAAAAAAATGAAAAAGACTACTAAGATAATGTCATCTTTCTTGACCCTAACATTCTGTGGTGTATGTTTAATAACTTGTGATAAGGTAAGTTTTAAAAATATTACCTCTCCCTGAAGAATTCCCTGTAATGCCTCCAATTTTGGAAGAAGCAAAGTCTTAGGAACAAATCTCCAATGGTGGAACTTGAGAAAATAGAATAGAAATACTATCTTTCCTGTCTCTCCTGTGTTTCATTTACTCTAGGATTTCTTTCTTTTTTTAATGTTTATTTATTTTTGAGAGACAGAGAGAGACAGGACATGAGTGGGGGGAGGGGCAGAGAGAGAGGGAGACACAGAATGGGAAGCAGGCTCCAGGCTCTGAGCTGTCAGCACAGAGCCTGACGCGAGGCTTGAACTCACGAACCACGGGATCACGACCTGAGCTGATGTTGGACACTCAACCGACTGAGCCACCCAGGCGCCCCTAGGATTTCTATTTAGACTGAACTTCCTACTGATGAATGGAAGGGATAAGCTAATCATGCTTACTCTGTAGTATTGACAGAGAAATCAGTTGTGCTTTGTGTTCAATGTAGCTGTTTTTTTTTTTAATTTTTTTTTCAACGTTTTTATTTATTTTTGGGACAGAGAGAGACAGAGCATGAACGGGGGAGGGGCAGAGAGAGAGGGAGACACAGAATCGGAAACAGGCTCCAGGCTCCGAGCCATCAGCCCAGAGCCCGACGCGGGGCTCGAACTCCCGGACCGCGAGATCGTGACCTGGCTGAAGTCGGACGCTTAACCGACTGCGCCACCCAGGCGCCCCCAATGTAGCTGTTTTTAGACTTCAACTGATGCTTAAAAACTTCTCATTGAAACAGAAGGCAGTGCGTATGACAATGAAAGATCAATCGGAATCAGGTATCAAAAAGAAGAAACGGGAAGGGAGGGAGGAGGGAAGGGAAGGAGGGAGGAAGAAGTGAGGGAGGGGGGAGGGGAGGAAGGGAGGAAGGACTAGGACAGCATTTGATAAGTCAGAAACAGATAAGGCAGATAAAACAGGACAGCCTTTGTCTAGAACATTTCTGTTCGGCTAGCTTAAGGCTATGCTTTGCTATCATTGTTTATCTGGGAACTTTTACGATGTATGATGACATCAGTCAGAGGCCACTGAGAGAAACCAATTCTTCTTTGAAGATGCAAACTAGCCAACTATTCTCTTCAAAGGTTAATTTAAAAAAATAGTATTGGAATAAGCAGGAAGCCCAAAATCTAAAGCCAGATCATTTTGAGGTTCTCTTAACCCTTTCTTCTTTGTTCTGTCTTCTCTCTTCTTGTATCTTTGTTCTATCTTCACCAAATTTGATAGGGCGCCATTTATAGGAAAGTCTTTTTTAATTAAAAAAAAAAAAATCAAATATTTTACATATTGTTTACGAGCTATAGTCAAAGGCAAAGTCATGCAAAGGTCACTCCTTACTTGCTCTTTGTGGAAACTAGAAACGAATGAGCAGTGTTCTCCCAAACTTGGATGGCTTTTCTACTAACATCACTAAAAAGTCCACAGAGGCCATAAGGAACAAGTTAAGAGTGGGAACAATTGCTCCTCTCTCTCTCACCCACACACTCTGAAAAATAAATAAACATTAAAAAAGGGGGGGGGAGGGGTCGCCTGGGTGGCTCAGTCGGTTGAGCGTCCGACTTCGGCTTCAGGGCATGATCTCACAGCTCCTGAGTTCGAGCCCCGCGTCGGGCTCTGGGCTGACCGCTCGGAGCCGGGAGCCTGTTTCAGATTCGTGGCCCCCTCCCTCTCTGCCCCTCGCCTGCACGCCCTCTCTCTCTATCTCTCTGAAAAATAAATCAACATTAAAAAAACAACAACAACAACAGTGAGAGCAATTGGGGTGAATGCGCTTGATGGAGAGGTCAGAATCCAGTTTCCTGTGATAGGCGAGTACAATTTCTAATGGCAGGGCTGGGTCCCTGTGTCCATCATCCCTCGGCTCAGGCTGAGGCCTGCAGCATCATAAAGCAACCCTGTGGACGTGTCTTGAGGCCATTAAGAGATCAAACACCCGTGGAGAAGTGCGGGGCTCTGGCTGGTCTGCAGTTGAAACCTAGGCCATAAAGTTCTGGAAATGGGGGGGGGGGGGGAGGGTTTGGCTATCAAGCCAATGATTGCCACATGCCAAAACATAAACCAGATTGCATAATGAGTAGGTTTTTCATAATTTCCTCAAATTAGGTTTTTATTAATGCCTGTCAACAGCAAATCACGGGCCTACATTGCATCAGCAGCTGTTGAGGACCAGGCCAGCCCTTGATATCCCAGGTCCTCTAAAAGCCTCTGGGAAGCCAAGGAACCCTCGGCTCTGTTTGAAGGCCACCTCGAAGGGTCTTCCTAAAGAAAACAGAGCTGAGTTGGGGTTTCACCGTGAACGGTGGAGAATTGTTGCTGCATGCCGTTTGAAAGATGAAATGGCTCTCCATCCCCAGATGAATGCCCTCACTTCTCTCCGTTGTTTGCAGACAACTTGATTTAGTGCAGGGCCTCTGGCATCGTTCTGGAATATTTCGAGGGTTCTGGTCTATTTAAGGTCCACCCTCCTTTACCTTCTCACACGTAATCAGGGAAGACTGGTTGCTTCCGAAGGGGGATACTGATGATGTGGTTGATTTCAGAGGCAATCTCATGTTGGGCTTCTCGAAAAAGGAGCTAGGGAGCAACCTTTTTTTTTTTTTTTCTTTCTTAATGTTTATTTATATTTGAAAGAGAGAGAGACAGACAGAGCATGAGCAGGGTAGGGGCAAGAGAGAGGGAGACACAGAATCCGAAGCAGACTCCGGGCTCCGAGCGGTCCGCCCAGAGCCCAACGTGGGGCTCGAACCCACGAACCGCGAGATCAGGACCTGAGCCGAAGTCGGCCGCTTAATGGACTGAGCCGCCCAGGCGCCCCGAGAGTAACCATTTTTATTTATTTATTTATTTATTTACTTATTTATTTATTTTAATTTTTTTTTAACGTTTATTTATTTTTGAGACAGAGACAGAGCATGAATGGGGGAGGGTCAGAGAGAGAGAGACACAGAATCCGAAGCAGGCTCCAGGCTCTGAGCTGTCAGCACAGAGCCCGACGCGGGGCTCGAACTCACGGACGGAGAGATCATGACCTGAGCCAAAGCGGGCCGCTTAACCAACTGAGCCACCCAGGCGCCCCAAGAGTAACCATTTTTAAGCAAGGTTTTGGACAGAAAGTGAACTTCGCTGATTACTTTCGCTTTCATGGAAAACACAGTAAAATCGAGACAAAGAGACTATTTTCCCCAAAACAAAAACACTCTTTTTATTAATCCCATAAACGTGAAGCCCCTAATAACTGGGAACCTTTTCATGAGCGAGAATAGTTCCATGCCAAGGATTCAACTTGGCAAAACCTAGACACCTGTGGGGACACTGGGGGCTATGAGGAGGCCCAGCCTCTAAGGGAAGGAGCCTTTCTTACGGGGACGAGGTCAGAAGGCGAGATAAATGGGAGAACTGGCCCGGATCTCAGAGCGAGGGAGGTAGATTTAACGTCACATGCCACCAGAGTCGATGCCCAAATATCTCCTACCGTGGTGGCGACAGAAGTGTTAGCCAATTATTTGGAAGAATAACGTCTTCTTCAGCGTCGTATATGTATTATATATAACTTATTATTGAGTTATTATAACACAGTATGGAAAATTGAGGGGGAGGCTTACCCACCAGACATTTATTTCTGACAGTTCTGGCCGCTGTGAAGGTCAAGATCAGGGTGTCGGCCCATTTGGCTCCTGGTGAGAGCGTCATTGCTGGCTTACAGATGGCCTCTTTCTCATGACACAGAGAGGGAGAGTGGCCTCTGGTGTCTTGTCCTCTTCTTATGAGGGTACTAATCCTATCATGAGGGCTCTACCCTCAGGGTTTCATCTAAACCTAATCACCTCCCAGAGGCCTCCCCTCTTAATGCCACCACACTGGGAATTCTGGAGGGACTCCAGCAGTGAGTCTGTAACAAATGACTTCAGTGGTGGAGAAGATGGAACGAGGAAAAGGTAGCTGGGAAATAAATGTGATAACGCAGAGAAGTGGAAAAAAAACCCTGAATTAGAGTGGTGGTGTGGAAATGGCGGTGGGGGAGATAAATCTATGTGACATTTTACAACAATTAAAGGGTGGCATGACCAAATGACAAATAACGGGGGCACCTGTGTGGCTCAGGGGACTAAGCATCCGAGTCTTGATTTCACCTCGGGTCAGGATCTCACCGTTGATGAGATCGATCCCTGCATCAGGCTCTGCACTGAGAGCACAGAATCATGTTTGAGAGTCTCTCTCTCCCCCCTCTCTGCCCCTCCCCCGCTTGCTCTTTCAAAATAAACAAACAAACAAACGAGCTGGTCCCGAGGGAGAAGGGTACCCGGAGAGGTGAAAAGGAGGCCGTCCTCAGGGTGCACAATTACATGAGCCACTGAGAGAGAGACACTGAGGGAGAGGCCATCTTGGATCCTATCTTCTTTTTCAGCCTCTTCCCAAGATCTACTATCCTTCTTCACCTTCTCCCCTTCTCTTCTTCTCTGTGTTTTCTGAGGTAGCTTCAGCTCATTTGTATTCCTGGGAAGAAGAGAACCTTGACTGAAACAAGGCTGGAGACGGGCCATGGTTTAGAGATGTCACCAGCGTATGGTTAGTAGGTAAGGAAGTGAGCAGTTCTAGAAAGAGAACACAAGGGCACGCATGAGAACAAACAAGTATTGAAGGGTAGCAAAGTCTGTAGGAAAAAAAAAAAATGAGGTAAACCAAGAAGCAAGAGACCCGGCAGAAGTTGTGTTTTAGGAAGCCAAGAAAGCAGTAGTTGTAATAAAAAGGCTAAGGTGAATTCCAACGGGGAAAGTTTGTAATTACAGTAAACGTGACTGTTATCAAATATCCTTTTTTCTTGTTGGTGCTGAGAGAATACATATATAGCACTTGGAAGGGTGGATTTATTCCCCAAGTAGTGCCGAATTCCAAATGCTGACGTAAGTCCTCACCTCCCCATCAAAACAGAATCCTCGAAAGGCTTTGTTGGCTCACCAGCCAGTTTCCATTATTTTTCTCAGTCAGTGTGTATGTCCCATCATTATCCAGGGAATCATTTCCAGGAGGATCATTTCCTTATTTCCCCATATCCCCCATTGCTGATCACAGTGACAACTTTATCAGCAGCTCCCCAGGTAGGCAAAGGTGGAAACCAGAAATCTGTCGGACTCTTCAAAACTGTTGGCGGGAAAGTACGGGGAAGTGATTGGCTAACAAAGTTCGTTTCTTCAACTGCCAATTATTCACGTAAGCACATTGTTACCTCACTGGAAAGCGGGGCGGGGGTGGGGGGGGGTGCGGAATGTAGAACTCTCTGAGGGCAGGATTGGGCCGTCTTGGTAGATCCAACAGCCTGTTGATCATTTGAGCGCTCAATAAGTCGTGGCCACATTGAAAGGGAAGTGCATTCCTCACTGCACAAAATTGCCACCATTCTCCGCTTTCCTGCGGAATTTCAACCATTGTAAATGGTTAACGTTTCCAAAGGTGGCCCACCCAAGGCAAGAGTTCAAGTGCTGTTAGCACGCATCGTCAGCACGTATCGTCCAAACTAATTCCTCCCAATTTTTAAACTCTGTTGCAGGACACCTTGTACGTTTTGCAATGTTAAAAGCAAGTATTTATAACAATCGTTAGCTTTGTGCCCCCGACTCCAGCTCCTTTAATTGATGAAACTAATCCAATTTGCTGACAAGTAAGTAAACCCGGGGAGAAGAAAGGGGAGAGATAGCTAGTAAGTTTTTAAGTGCCTGGAAGAAACTAGAAGTCTCTTCTTCAATAGGGCTTCTTTTTAAATGAACAAAAGCACGTGTGGCATTTGGATGTAATAACAAATTAGAAGCGAAACGCAGGCAATTCAGAATGTTTGGGGGGAATACGTGAGTTTACAGAGTCCAGACCCCTTTTTTTTTTTTTTTTTACTCTCTACATTAGAAAGGAAAAAGTCGAAAAGCTTTTCAAAGGGCTGAAATAATCAGCCCAGCTTCGTGTAGTGGCGGGAAAATAAGTTTCCAGGAATCCTCAAACCTTTCAAAACTCCCTCGCATTTTTTTTCCCCAAAGGGAAGTTTTAAAGGGAGGTCTTGATCTTGACTTCATCGTTCTTCTACAGTAAGTCACTTCTCAGCCTCCAGGCCAGGACGGACGGGGCCACAAGAAATTTCAGTAGGTCACTAAAACAGTGATTTTACTCACCGGCGTGGAGTGGACTCGGGGCGATGTGTTAGTAATAATAAGTGCCAAGCTTTTGAGTGATCACGGGCACGCGCACACACACACACACACACACACGGACAGAAGCAGATTTCTTCCTAGATCACTAACATTCTGTCCCATGCATGGGGACAAGCGCTCGTGTCTAGGAGAGATGCGTTAAGGCACCACAGCCAGCTGCCAGAAACTACCTCTCCTGAGAACCCCTTGGAAAACATAACTCACTTGTGTGCTACCGCCAAAAACAAAGTGTCATCGCTTTTTTCTCCGGGCAAAGCCTGTGCGGTAACTTGACCCCACGGAGCACGATGCATAGCACAGAATAGCATGAAAGGAAGGGCAGCTGGGCCTTAAAATAATCGTTACTGTTACCTACAAATAATCATCTATTAGGTGGATTTTTTTTATACACCGGGCCTTTAGTCTGAAATAATATATGGGGTTTGCTTTGACGCAGGACAATACGGACGACATCTCATCATCACAAAACTTGGATCAGAAGAAGTCTAGCCCTTCCTTGCGTCTGGTACGAAGCTAGAAATGGTGCCTCTTGTATCTCTAAGGCTCATTTCAGCCTCGAAAGGGCACTGCAATGCCCTAACTGGTAACAGGAAACTGAAGTTGAGACAAATTAATGTTACTCGACCAGCAGACAGCCGAATTGAGTTTGGGGCTTTGGTGTCAGAAAAGCCACCTTCCAGATGAGCCCCGAGCTGTACTCTTCTGTAACAGATCCATCACAAAGCATCTTAGAATTCTACAGGTAACAGAGATTTTAGGGATCATCTCATCTTCCTCTTTGAGGAGTCAACCCCCCCCTTTAAACTCTCCTGTCCTGAACCAAGTCATGATCCTTCATTCCCTACAAACCTTGTCTTTGACCAGTGTTCCCAGTCAACCTACCACTGATCTCACCATCCAGTGGATCATTCCATCCGAAAGCCCATTCTTGAGGACATGTTCTCATTAGATTTTCAACCTAACTCATTACCAAGTGCTGCCCACAGCCTCTCTTAAATATCTCTTCATTCTGTCCATCTAGCGTGAGCCCCTCAAGTCTTGACTGGTCAACTGTAATAACGACCTACTCGCTTGACCTGTTTCCGCTCTTGGTCTCCTCCAAGTTTCCCCAATTTTGTCCAATTTGGATCTGACCATACCTTGTCCTCTTGCCACACACCTGCCTCTGCAACCACTGTGTCTACCATACTGCCCTTGCCCCCTCGCTGTCCGTCCTCCGACCCTGCGCACCTGCCTCACTTCTCCCCCGCACATTCTGTTCGCTCTACCTGTGCAATACTTCATCACATCTCACCTCAAGACCGGCTCCCTCCCTGAAGGCTCAGATTCCCCCCTATGCACTCGGATTGCCATTTCTTTCTCGCTGTTGCAATTCTGCTGCCTCCGTATTGGCGTTTGATGAATGTCGTTCTCTCCCAGTCGACTCCAAGCCCTGTGAAGGGCATGTGCCACCTCCCTGAGCTCACTTTTGAGCCCTCAGAATCTAGCAGGGTTCATGCTATATGGTAGATGTTCAATAAATATTAATTGAATAAATCCTCCCTCTCCATTTTATAGATCATAAAATTGGGTTCCTTTGAGGGTAAGTAAATCTCTCAAGGTGCACAGCTGGTTAGGGGCAGAATTGGACTTTAAACCCATATGCCCTCACTCCAGGGTCACTGCTGCTTCCCCTGCGGGCCCCTCCCAGCAACCCGCACCCACTTCCGATCTGCCCCAGTTCTTCTGGTGCCTTGTCACCCCCTGACACACGCATACACGAGCTGTATGTAGAAGGCACAGTTCTTTGCAGAGCCAAGATGGCAGGGACTGAAGGACTCCATCCTCAAAGTCACGAGTGCGGTAAACCACGCCAGCTTCAAAACTGAGTCCTCAATAAGCCCCTCGATCCAGGCGTTCCTTCATCGTGACAGGAGGACGGTTTTCTCAACTGTCACCATCCCATCAATGATTGGCTTCAGTAGGGAGGGAGGCGGTCCTTCTAACACACAATGGAAATTGAAATTAAGCTAATTCGTTTGAAGGAGCACTTCAGTGCCATGGTGGTAGGCGCAGAGATGAAAGACGGAAAGACCGTTGGAAATTGATGGTTATGTTCGGTGTAGTTTTAGATTGGAGGTAATTTCCAGAGATTTGTTTTATCATTAAAATTCCATACGCTGACGAGACCCAACTGCTTAACTCTTTAAATACCCCCAGACAGACAGACACACACACACACACACGCGCACGCACGCACGCACAACTTCAGGTAAAAGGCTACAAAGGTTAGAGACAAATCAGTTCTGACTTCTGTATTTCTTCTTTGGTTTGGGTGGCTGTGTAAGGTGTCTTTTTTTCTCTCTCTCTCTCTAGTGTAAAATACATAAATAGGGTGCCCAAGATTAATTCCTGTGGTGGCTTGTGATGAATACTTGGCGTGATACCAATACTATTTCTGTCAAAAGCCTCACCTTCTGGGGCTCCTGGGTGGCTCAGCCGGTTGACTCTTGATTCCGGCTCAGGTCACGATCTCACAGTTGGTGGAACCAAGCCCCACATCAGGCTCCGTGCTGACAACATGGAGCCTGCTTGGGATTCTCTCTCTCTCCCTCTCTCTCTGCCCTTCCCCTGGCCATGCTCTCTTTCTCTCTCTCTCTCTCTCTCTCTCTCTCTCTCTCTCTCTCTCTCTCAAAATAAATAAATAAACATTTAAAAAAGTGTAAGCTTCTCAATGAATTATCCAGTGCTCCCACACCTAGATCTGCCTGTCGATGTATGAAAAAATCATGGGCACTCGGCCTCCGCTTCTCATTAATAATATGGCACTTGCCCATATTTCAGAAGGAAACTGATGGGGCATTATTGAGAAATAGTGACCGCATTCCAAACAACTGAAGTGCAGCTCAAGAGAGAACAGGTCAGCAGCTGCTTAATAATGCTTTGTATAATAAAATATTCATATCATCATATATTTCCCATCATAGAGGATGGATCTTAATGCCATTTTAATATTTTTTTCCGACTAAAATAAAATTTTAATTAAGGCTAAAGATATATTGCCTAAGGAAAGCTAAACTGTTTAAAATTATTAACTGCTTGAATACTTGTTGCTATCCTACAAACTGCCGTAAAAGAAAAGAAATTAAGTACTCGAGAGATTAACGCAATTTTGAAAGCTGTACCACCGCCCCCCCCCACCTTCCCCTTTTAGATACGCCTAGCTGAGCCATAACTATTTTTCTCCACTCAGCCAGACTCCAGCTTTGTGGCTTTTTTTTTTTTTTTAATAACCTGGCTTTTCAAGGCCCTGCTCCTGAGAGCCTTTCATTTCTGCCGCACTACCTACAAGCAAATTTCTTCCAGTTGCCCCACACAGTCCAATGGCCTCCCTTTCTTCGTTGCTGAAGCATTTCATTGCCGTTTCATTGACGGGGTGGTGTTCTGTTACCGTGCAATCAATAGTTCAGCGCTTCCCAGCACACCGATTAGCTTGTCACTCAGGACCTGGGGGAGGTCGTGTAAATCCCAGAATACCAGGGGCCAGGAGTTTGGAAACGGAAGAATGCAAGCAGCGCTCCCCCCCCTCGCCACCCCCCCGTGGTTGTTCCCCACCTGTTGCTCTCCAGCATGTGCAAAGTGAATTAACTTGTGTGTGTGTGTGTGTGTGTGTGTGTGTGTGTGTGTGTTGCAATATGTCTTAAAGGTCAACGGCGATGGAAGGCTTCAGCTTTGGGAATATTTTCCCTCATTACAAAAAACCCACCGCTCCCGATCAGTTACTGGGGCCGTGACCAAAAGGGAATTTATTCTCCGATAGCTAAATTTGACCAACAGGGTGGTGGGTGGGAGGAGGTGGGGGGGGGGGGAGCGGGGGAGGGAGGGGGAGGAGTCAGAAAGAGCATCTAGGGAGGGAAAAGTTGGCAATGCAAGAGAATGAAAAGATAAGCCCGAAAGGATGATGCATGATTTCTTGGCCCGCCGACCAAAAAGCAGGGCAAGTATTCGAACTAATAGGGGATTAGATAATTACCGTCTGTGAGGACATGATTACGAAGGGATGTTACTTTAATATATATATGTGTGTTTAAAAAGGCTTCAAATTCCATCGTGGAAAGCCGTGCAATCAAGTACTTAAAGTGTCAATGATGCCTTCCAGTCAACCTCAGGAAATCTTTGTACAGATATTTATTATCCAAAGCCACGTCACCTCAGACCACAAAAGGAAATTCTGCGCTTAGTACCTAAAGGCACTACGGTCTGAGAAGGGTTTCCTTTCAGCACTCCGGAGTTTTCTTGCAAAACCTCCATAAACTCACCACAAACCACAATGTAAACCAGCGCACTTCAGCTATAACTCGTTAACCTAATTCTCCCAAATTAATTCACCCATTTTAAAAGGGATTTCTGACTAATGATGCAAACAGGAGCGCTCCAGAGCCACGAGAACACCCATTGGAATTCAAAGGTTGGCAGGGAAAATATTAATCTTGGGGGCGGGGGCGGGGGGGACGCATAAGGAAAACGCTGAATCCTACAGGGCCAGATGTAATATTTTTAAAAGTTTAACTTAATTCCATCTAAGAAATAAATATGTCCATTTCAGGACAGAGAATGTATGTGGCCTCCCAAGTCCATTTCCCTCAAGGGATAAAAGAATGTGTATTCTGTTTTCAGTGGCGGGGTCCCTTATCTTTCTGCTATTCCATATGTAAGGTTGCTAGAGAAATGTTACAAAGGGTTGAATTCTAATTGGGTTTTTATTTTTTATTTAGATTTTAATGTTTTATTTACTTTTGAGAGAGAGACAGAGAGATAGGGGCACCTGGGTGGCTCCGTTGGTTAGGCGACCAACTTCGGCTCAGGTCACGATCTCGCAGTCTGAGTTGGAGCCCCCGCATCGGGCTCCGTGCTGACAGCTTTGAGCCTGGAGCCTGCTTCGGATTCTGTGTCTCCCCCTGTCTCTACCCCTCCCCTGCTCACGCTCTGTGTCTCTTTGTCTCTCGATAATAAATAAACGTTTTAAAAAATCAAAAGAAAAAAGAGAGAGAGAGAGAGACAGAGAGAGACATAGTACGAGCGGGGGAGGGGCAGAAAGAGAGGGAGACAGAATCCACGAAACAGGCTCCAGGCTCTGAACTGCCAACACAGAGCCCGATGTGGGGCTCGAACTCACAAACCACGAGATCCTGACCTGAGCCGAAGTCAGAGGCTACACTGACCCAGCCACCCAGGCACCCCATCTAATTGACTTTTTCAAAATGTGAGTATTTTATTTTGTTCCCTCCCTCCTTCGTTTTGCTCACGTATTTAATTGCACGGGCATTTACGGCACCCACGCCACTGTAACTGGCAATGAGGGATGCCGGGATATGGACATGACCCGACGAAATTAACCCGCTCTCTGGACTCCAATCTTCTCAACTCTGCAACATACCAAGTCCTGCGGGGTTCGGAAACAGAAACTCATTCCCCATAGGTGGTAAACACAGCAATTCCACTAGGCTGACTCAGCGTTGGATTCTTTTCCAAACTCTCTTGCTTCCTCTTTCTCTGCAAGCAGTACATCCTAACTTTGCACATGTTCTCGGAAGATTTGGTGACCTAAAATCAAACAGGGCTTTCACACCTTGAGAAAATGACATCCCCGCTGGGGTAATAGGCATTGTTTCTCCTGCGAGCGTTCAATTGTTGCTAACAGGTGCTTTTTCTTGAAACACGCCGCTACCTGTAGCAGGTGAATTCAGGAGCTGCTACAGGAACGACTTAAAACTTGTGTCACTACGAAAAAAAAAAAAGGGGGGGAGAGAGAGACAGATACAAAGAAGAGCGATCTGGTGTTGCCTTGTGATACTCTGAGAATTTTCCCCAGCGCTTGCCAGATCCACCCACATCACTCTGGTCCCAAAGTAGATAAGTGATGTACGTTGGGTAGACAGATATTTGCATAGACTTGAGAGCGTAATGCTATGTTTACAAGAAATGGGGAACGATATTGGAAATTTCTTTTATCAACCTTCTGTTTAAATTTCCATCTGTAATCAAAATTATCTTAGCTGTGGGGTTCCCGGGTGGCTCAGTTGGTTTCAGCACAGAGCCCCACGCGGGGCTTGAACTCACTAACTGTGAGGTCATGACCTGAGCCAAAGTTGGACACTTTCACCGACTGAGCCATCCAGGTGCCCCTGGTGTATCAAATTTTTAATTATTTTGTTTAGTTCAAAAATATTGTATTAGTTTGTGTAGTTCAAAGAACATTGTGTTTCTGTTACCTTTCGCCGTATGTTAACATTGCATAAATTTCAAAATCATCTCAATTGTTTCTCTAAACTTGGGCCCAGTCGGCGATCTTAAATAGCAGTAGCCACCAAGAGATGCTGCTGGAACATACACAATTCTCCGATATCTGCTCATTTCCGGGAGTATACCGTTGCCTAAGGAATTCAAGAAATGAGGTGACTCAACTCCATTGGTCTTTCTGGATAGGATTAAAATCTAGGTTTTTTTAACTACCATGGGAAACCTGACACCCCAGGGACACCCAGAGCTCCAGTACCCTGTCCAAATTTTATCGCAGTGGCTAATTGTATTTTGGATTTTACTCGATTGAAGGTTCAAGAAGAGTTCACGGGAATTATAGCTACCATACATCTAGATAACATAACAATGGTAGTAAATAGGCGGAGGAACAAAGAGAGAAGTCAAAAGGAAGCCAGTAAGGCAGATGCATTCTGCCACCGAGTGGGGGAGGGTTCAGCTCGGAGTTCAGGCTCAGGTGACTGCCACTGTTGTCTCAACTGCCACCCACAAAGGTGCGAGGGTGACACTGCTTGTAGTTATTCACCAAGTTGTAGCAGACACCGGAGATGAAATTTTATTTGGCCACCCCAGAGCCATAATGGAGAGAAAGTGAACGGTAAAGGTCTTTATTTTTATAGAAACTGTTATATAAAAACATGCCAAGTTGACCTGTTGAGCTATAAATTCTGTTTATCTAATTATCTGAATGACTTAAGGCTGAATTTATCTGAATTTCATATTATGATTGGCTTTACATTAAGCACTGCAAATGTGAATTCCGCATCCCATGCAACAGTTTCTTCTTTACATTAACCAATTGTCAGGACCTTTGCCTGATATTATAGCTTTTCAAGAACTGGCTATAAATGTACACAAAATCCCAATTCTACAAGTTCTGTTCATTCGGATCAAGGCTCTTCATTCTTGGGAAAATCGCTTCCAAATCCTTTCCGCTTATGACACACGCCCAATCTCTACCTCCGCGTGTGCAGCAGAACTTGCTTCTTATTTTCATTATTTTGCTTCATCATCTACCCTCTGGTAGGAAGAAGAGGAGGCAAGGAAGGTTGGAAAGGAGAATGGGAAGGATGGGAAGGGGAATGAAGTTGCTCCAAACAGTAAAGGGTGACATATCGTCAGTGTTCGTTGGTCCCCAGCACCTGCAACCACATTGTCCGTGTTTGTTGGTCGGGGCGCTCTCAGAGCTTTCTGCTTAAACATCAGGCCTTCCAGGTAGCGGCCTAAATTAGCAATCCACTCTAATGTCAGCAGTTGTGATGAGGAAGGAGCAAAAACGTTGGGGTCAGGTGGACCTGGTGTTAAATTCTACCCTTGCTGCTTAGGAACCTGTCTTGAGACGTTCGTTGGGTCTGTTACTTAACCTTTCTGAACCTTAGTTTAGCCTCAGTTGTAAACATGAGATGACAGGGTGGTCATTCCTTATCGGCAGTGTCACTTGCCCACGGTCACCAGCCATCCAGAAGCAGATGATCCTCCCTCTGACGTATGATCAGAAGGTCAGGAGGAGCCTAACGCTATGTCATAATGCCTCTGTCATTCCTTCCCACAGTGTGTCAGCATATGGGAATTTTATCGTCTCACATCATCACAAGAAGAATGAATACAGTACAATAGGATATTTTGAGAGAGAGAGAGAGAGACCGCATCACATAACTCTTACTGCAGTATTTTCCTAATGGATCTATTTTACTATTCGTTGTTGTTAATCTCTTGTTTTAATTATTTTTTAATGTTTATTTATTCTTGAGAGAGAGAAAGACAGAGACAGAGCGCAAGCGGGGGAGGGGCAGAGAGAGAGGGAAACACGGCATCTGAAGCAGGCTCCAGGCTCTGAGCTCTCAGCACAGAGCCAGGCGCGGGGCCCGAACTCCCAAGCTACGAGATCACGACCGGAGCCGAAGTCACACGCTTAACCGACTCAGCCACCCAGGCGCCCCCCGTTCTTAATCTCCCACTGTGCCTAATTTAGAAATCAAACTTTCTCATGGGTATGTATGTATAGGAAAAAAAATATAGCGCCTAGAGGGTTCAGTACTATTCACCTTTGCAGGTATCACCTGGAATCAAGCATCAGTCTTGGAATGTGGCCCCCGTGGATAAGGCAGAACAAATGCAACATCGGTTTTCAGGACCGTTATTAGGATTCGCAATATACGCGAGCACCTGGTAGCACGTGGTCCGGGACAGGCTGGACACTCCATAAAAACGTAGATGATGTTATTAAGTATCCTGCTGAGAAATAAATCTATTATATCCCCAGGAATGAGCTGCAGCATAACAGATTCTTGTTTCGTTTTCATGCTTCTTTATTTCTTTTGAGAGCGAGCGCGTGTGTGCGCGCACACAGGGGAGGGGCAGAAAGAGAGGGGGAGAGAGAACCTCCAGCAGGCTCTGCCCCGTCAGCACAGAGTCAGACAAGGGACTCGATCCCACGAACTGCAGGATCACGACCTGAGCTGGAATCGAGCGTCGGATGCTCCACCCACCGAGCCGGCCAGGCACCCTGCGCAGCATAACACATTCTAAGCCAAGTGGCCAAGTCACATGATCTTCCGGATCGTGCGTTGAGTCCCAGTGCTTTTGATGATGGTCCTAACCCTAGTGTCTTGAAGACACTAGAAAGTCATATTATCCAGGCCTCATCAGGGGACCTAGGAGGGATCACCAGGTTGTCCGTCCAAGGAGACGCGAATGCAAAGAGAGAGGTGCGATGTTTTTAAACTTCTAGTTGTTTAAATTGATGTTTTTAGTACTTCTTAGTGAGCCATTAAACCCTAGGCAAAGTAGTTTCTAGACATCACTTCTTTGAGACAACAAATCTATAAGGCAGGTACTATGTACACAGATGCTCTAAAGTAGAGAAAACAGACACAGGGAAGACATTCCCTCCCGGTCCCCTGGCCTGTAAGTGGAGTTGATGAGATTTTAACTCACACAGTTGGACTCTAGAGCATGTCCTGTTAACTTCTATGTCAAGATAAATACAAGGAGCCAAGCAACAGATCAAGGTTGTGATGGAAGAGGTGCTAAAGGATTGGACAGAAGGAAGAGGAGGGAACACAAATTTTAGGTACAGACGTCAAGAGATTCGGCAAGGCACCAACAGGTACCTTTGGTTGGTTGACTTTGGCTCAACAGGTACAACTATTTGTTTCAGGGCCAAGGACAGCCTCTCAAAGGGACCAGGCTGAGCTAGAAAACTCAGCACATTTCCGTGCAACTTACGACGTCTCCTTCTGAAACCGCAAGGCACGTTCTCAAAAAGAAGGCTTTTAGACAGACATACGGATGGCCAAGAAGCATATGAAAAGATGCTCAATATCATTAACCATTAGAGGCATGTAATTCAGAACCACAATGAGATACTGTTTCACACAAACTAGGATGGCCATCAAGAAGACAGACAATAACAAGTGTTGACAGGATGTGAAGAAATTGGAACCTTCGTACGTCGCTGGCAGGAACGTGACAGGGGAGCAGCCGCCACAAAAAACAGTTTGGTGATTCTTCAGTTAGTTAAACAGAGAATTGCCATATGACCTAGCAACTCCACCCCTAGATATATATCTGAAGGAATTGAAAACAGATGTTCAAACAAAACCGTGTATACAAATGTTCAGAGCAGCACAGTTCATAGTAGCCCAAAGGCGGAAATATCCCAAATGTCCATCAACGGATGAACAGATAAACAAAATGAGGCATATCCCTATAATGGGATACTATTCGGCCATAGAAAAGAATGGAGTTTGGGTACATGCTTCAACCCGAATGAGCATTAAAAACATCACGTTATGTGAAACATGCCAGGCACAAAAGGTTACATACGGTATAATTTCATTTATATGAAATACAAAACTCAAGTCGACGGGGCACCTCCGTGGCTTACTCGGTTAAGCGTCTGATTCTTGGTTACGGCTCCGGTCATGATCTCATGGTTCGTGGGTTCAAGCCCCGCCTCAGGCTCCACACTGTCGGTGCGCAGCCTGCTTGGGATTCTCTGTCTCCGTCTCTGTCTCTGCCCCTACCCCAATCAGTCTCTCTGTCTCTCTCTCTCTCAAAAATAAACTTAAAAAAATTTTTCTTGTAAACGAGTCAAAAACAAAAACAAAAACAAACCTGGAGATAGAAAACAGATGAGTGGTTGGCAGGGCTTGGGGGCTGACAGGAGACAGGAAGTAACTGCTTCATGGGAAAGGGGGTTCCTTTTGGGCTGATTAAAATGTCCTCCTTAGTGATGATTAGCTACACTGTCACCAATGGCAGTAAATGTCACTAATGGTAAAGTTCGTGTTCTACGTGTATTACCACAATTTGAAGAAAGAAAAAGAAAACCTTTATGGAAGCCCAATATGTCAAATAGATCAAAATATGGCCTCTGGCATAGATATGGACCCTGGAGTCATTGACTTCCAGCCTCACTGGAAACACTGTCACTAAAGCAGAGAAGGCCAAGTTTACTCATATCACCCGGACCCTGCAGCTCTGAGGAAAAGCAGAACTGAAATGTCTCTGTTGCCCACACGGAAATGCCAACAAAGCTTTGAGCCAAATGCCGAAGAAGAGTTTTTGCTGGCTAGAATTTACAGAATCCACTCGAAGAATGTTAATTTGCATGGAAAACTAAAAGCTAGCGCCTCAAACAAACAAAAGTGCAGGGGATTTTTAGGGTTATTTGTAAGTTTTTACAGAGAGAAAGCATTAGTCAAAGTACCAGAACTAGTCTCCGTTGGCTGTCCTGGGAAAAGGAAGTGTAAGGAGTCGTCTCACTTTATAGCACAAATTGCCATGTCTCCGTTATTGCCACAAAGCCGGGCTCTACCTTTTCATTTAGGTTTGGGGACACGTCTCCCAACATGAACCCAGCATTTTAGGGAACACGCCATTCGTGGCTTTGAAAGGTGGAGTGGAGGAGGTGGAGTTCTCTGTGTCCACTGGTCCGCTAAGAAGCATTCCACTTGGGGGGCGGAGTCAGGATTCAGGATTCAGCCTTTCTCCGGGTGCTGCAAAGGAATTATTGGGTGACCGTGCTCCCGCGCTAGAACCACACTTGAACTTGCAGGCTCTTATCTCTTCTGTCCTTTCTCCCTCTGGACAGTCTCCGACAGCTGATTACGAGGCTCCAAGTGTTTGCATCTCCGCCTGGCAAGGGGGGTGGGGAGCGTGTGGGATAAGATCCTTTCTTCATCGTAAGGAGTAGATTTTCCTCAAGGGCGACGTGGACAAGTGCTAGAGTTAATGCTGGAACCGGGCTTTCTGGCCACTGAGTGTGTGTGTGGCCCAAGAAACAGCTCTCGACTTGTTGGTAAGAAGCCTTAAACCCAGATTATAGCACCTCTCTCTCCAGAGTGCTCTTTTTGGGTAGGAGGTGAAAGGTCATCCTCTCAGACTGGATAGTTGTACTCAAGCAATTACAAGACCCCAGCGTTTCTACAAAAGAGATCTTTGAAATTCCATCAAGAGATTTTTTTTTTTTTTTTGGCAACTGATTTACAGAAAAGTACAATTAAGCAAAGGGCAGCATCGTTCAAGACCGTTTGGTGGACGAGGCCGCAGGTTTTAAGTTCTAGTATAATTATTAACAGCAAAAAAATAAAGATGTCTTAAAAACTTGTGAATAAGCGACTGTGCATTATCGGTCCTATTTGAATCGCCTAAAAAGTATCTCCATTTATTTCGTCAAGGTCCAAATATCAAAAGAGGTGAACATTGAACAATGGAGATGCCAGAATACAAGAAATCTGAGCAGATGTAGATAATACTCAGTAGAACATTGTGGGTGGCCTTGGACTCCCAATTACACATCTTTATTTTCTCTGTTCAACTTGGGGAATTAAAACTGCTGAAATGAAAACCAGATTCGATGTTTTTTTTTTTTTTTTCTTTTCTCTGGGCACCATTCAACCAAGGACGGCGACTTGCTCGAATTTTCTCCGTTCTTGAAGGGCAATTGTCAAATGTGAATTCTCCAACATAAGGTGTTGAGTCGGTGTATTTCTGTGTCAGAGTGCAAAGCCTGTTGTGGGTCCGAGATGCCCTCCTTTGGCCTTAATATAATCAGAGAGAATTTAGGTCAACACTTGGGGTGTAGTGAGTAAGTTTATCCATAGCTAATACTTGGCTTTCCTTGAATTCCTTTAGGGCACTGCATACATTTTTTTTTTTTTTTGACCAGATCCTTGCTCTTGTCTTTTCCACACTTGTTGAGCAGAAAACCATTTTGACAAAGAGACTTTCAAAGCGGAAAATAAATGATCCGTTTTAGGAAATACCTTCGCCCTAAGACCGTCTTATCTTGTCCCGCACAAAACAACCACGCTCTTCAACAACATGTCCCAGCGACTTGTAAGGAAGTCTGAAGAATAATTAAGTGGTGCATTGCTATCGCTAAGTCGAGGGCTGGCAGTTGGCACGTTCTATAAAATGGAGGCCCAAACAATCATTCACTCGGTTTGCAAATACTGACCAGGAACGTTGAGGTTTCGATGACTTCGCCGCAAAGCAGAGCGACGAGAAATCAGCCTGGAAGTGACCTCAGGGTACGGTCATGAAGTACAAAGTGCAGAAGGTTCCAACGGAGCGTGACCAATAAAGGATGACGACTAAAAAAGGCATTTAAGTTTGTCACGTATTTAAAATTGCATATCAGAGAAAGATCAGTTTACATTTACAGGGTTAAAAAAATAACACTTTAATGAGAACTTTTCAGGGTAGAGGCCATGTGTCTGATGCCATCTTGGGCCTGGAAGGGCACATGAATGGAGGTAGGGTAGGGACAGTAATGTTCTTATGCTTCCTTGTATGCTCAGCTCTTAAAAAGGTACGACAACAGAGATGCAGTGTATCTATAATTCAATTTTTTGAGATATAATTGATATATAACATTGTATTAGTTTCAGGAGTACGACATAATGATTTTTCTTTCAAAATGATTACCACAATATGTCCAGTTAACATCCATCACTACACAAAATTACAACTGTTTTTTCCTCGTGATGAGAACTTTTTTTAAACCTTTTTTTAATGTTCACTTACTGTTGAGAGAGAGGGAGAGAGACAGACAGACAGAGAGAATGTGAGCAGGGGAGGAGCAGAGAGAGAGGGAGACACAGAATCCGAAGCAGGTTCCAGGCTCTGAGCTGTCAACACAGAGCCCGAGGCGGGGCTCGAACCCACGAACCGTGAGATCATGACCTGAGCCGAAGTCAGACGCTCAACCGACAGGACCACCCAGGCGTCCCTCGTGATGACGACTTCTAAAAGATCGACTGTCTTCGCATCTTTCAAATATGTAATACAGCAATATTAACTATAGTCACCGTGTTGTACATTGCATCCCCATGATCTGTTCTCCATTTTTCTTTTTCATGAGGTGGTTCTTCTTTCCAAGGAAACCACAAAGAGGCCAAGTCCTTAATGCCCTCCTAACCATTGAATGTTTGCTCTGAAAACCTTGGGAAATAGCCTCCTTGTTCCATTCCTCACCTAATTCTTCAGGAAAATCGCCTCTGTGAGTGAAAGAGTTCAGTAGCCCCTGATGTCCGTAGAGTCTGAGCAAATCTTTCATGAACTGCACGAAACCATAAGCCTGGCCCACCTTGTGTGAGGTACTGTTCTGGGCCATAGACGGACAACAAGAAACAGAACAGACACAAGTCTTGCCCTCACGGAGTTTAGGTTCTAGTAGGGAAGGACAGACAGGATCGATGAAGCACATGATTATTTGTTATGTCAGCCGGTAATATGAAATGATGAGGAGGAGAAAAGTAAATCAGGATCTGGCGGAGGGCACTGATATCTCACCTCGCGTGGAAATGGAAGGTTTCTCCTAGAAGGTAACCCTCGGGCAGAGACCCGAATGAAACACGTCAGCGCCATGGGGACATCCGGGGAAGAACATTTTAGACAAGCGGAACAATAGAGGCAAAGACCCATCCCCCCCGTCTGCTCATCCGAGCAGGAGTGTGCAAAGAATAACTGAGCAAGGGAACAGCGTGGCTGGAACAGAGTGAACAAGGCGGGAGGGTGGGGGAGAGGCAGGAAGCTGAAATAAAACTGAATCACAGATGAGCAGAAGGAAAGCTTGGGAAGCTACTGAAAAGACTTGCTTGGGAAAGAGTTGTGGTTCCAGAGGGATGACAAGTGGGAGGGTTTCTAGTACAAGGGCGCCGTGCGTCCAGAGCAGGTCTTTGGAGGGCCAGGGCGGGGTGGAAATCGGTGGTGGTGACTTGGCCCGAGGTTTCTTCCTTGCCAACTAAACGATCCTTCAAAGAACAGAAGGAGTTGCCTAGGGCTAATCCAAACCTGCGGTAGAAATTGCGGAATCCTCTTCACCAAACCCCAGCCCCATGCCCCCGCCACGGCCCCCACTCCAGTTACACGACCCCACACATGAGCGGGAAAGCGAGCAAGCAGCTCGGCTCCAAATTCCGGGTGTGGGAAGATTCATATTACATGAGTCAACGCATCTTCACTCCTCGAATCCGCCACAAATGAAAGCACTTCCTCTGCCCCCTCACAACATCTGGATGCTGCCTGCCGGGCCTCAGAGGCAAGTGGAAACATCTGGGTATCAGCAAAGAGGGGGAGCCGGGTGGCATCTGAATACGGTTTTGCAAAGTTGCACGAGTGAAAGCGGTGAAAAAAAAAAAGAAAACGAAAGTTTGGCCTTTGATGATGTAAACGGACAGGAGATTTCAATACACTTGTCTATTTTCCGTCCAGCCTCCTTCCCCACCCCCCGCCAGGAGCGCCGTCCCCCCCCACCCCCACCATGGGAAAGAGACATGGCTTGATGACCAAGAAATGTGGCTCTGTGGCCAAGCGGGCCTTCCCCAGCCGATCTGACTATTGACTCCTGAACGTGGAGCCTTTTTTTTTTTTTTGCCCTTTCTGCTCCAGCTAGCTAAGTTCCCCTCGGCGACTCTGCAAATCTGGAAATCCTGGGTAATTCTGGCACCGGCCGATCTCAACTCCCACTCTGCGTGCTTTTTGTATGACCGGCTTTCACTCAGGAGGCTGGAGGGAAAAATGGAAGCGGTGTGCCCGCGAGGGAGACATGTGGCCCTCAGTCGTTTGATTCAGCGCCTACATACGACACGGCCATCGCTGTCGAACACAAAACCAGTGCAGCTAAAACGCTTAGCCATGTGCTGGTCTGTTCCCACAGCTCCTGCAGAAAACCCTGAGTAACCGAGCCTCCAACGTATCCCCTCCTCCCCCTCTCCAGCCCGAGCTTTAATGCAGAGGGGGGCAAGCTTCCTGGGGCTGTTTATTTTGGAAACAGTTGGAGCATCTGACCTCAAATTTTCCCATTGTTCAGCTATGGCCGTACAATCCCTTATATGAACTGAAATATCTTACAAGAAATGGTAAGGCCAACTTCGGTGGCTTGGGTAGAGGCTGGTTTGTTACAAGCAGGATTATATTATTATTATAAATATTAATATGATTTTTGGTAATAAGTGGGTTTTTTTTCCTTTTTTTTTAAAGTTTATTCATTTCCAGAGAGACAGAGAGGGCAAGTCGGGGAGGGGTCCAAAGAGAGGGAGACAGAGAATCTCAAGCAGGCTCTGCACGGTCAGCGCGGGGCCCGACGCGGGACCGAACTCACGGAACGCGAGATCCTGACCTGAGCCGCAACCAAGAGTCGGACGCCCAACTGACTGGGCCACCCATTTAAACCATTATACTTGCAGCCTTCTTGCGAGTAACTGGGTTCTCATAACCACCAGATATTGAATGTTCACTCCATTATATCAAACTATACTGAGGGTTTTACGTGTACGTTCGTTTAAGTTCTTGTCACGTACCTCGGAGATCCATGGTGTTAAGTGTATTTTACATATAAGATAGCCAAGGCACAGAGGAAAAGGAAAGCGAGGGAAGTGACTTCTTGCAGTCACTCGGACAGCAATAGGCACGGCCGGGATTTGAATCCACATCTGACTGATTCTGAAGCCCATGTATTAAAACCACTTGGCTAGATTGCAAGTTCACGTCTAGAAGTGGGAAGACATCTTCCCGCTAAATAAATGTGCATGCTGGAAAGCAAAGCCAGGGAATCAGTACTATGACTCCCCCAACCCCAGTGTAGAAATCAGCCCTCGAATTCCCAGACTCCCTTGCATCTCCCAAGGTGCCCCGGGCGTGTGACATACTCCTATGAGCATTTGGTTCAGACTCCTGGTGGAGCTTCCATTTTCTTGGTATGTGTGGCAATGTAAGCCTCCAGCTTTGGGTTGCGATGTGGCATTCCCAGGTTTGACCTCCAGCCGTGCTGACCACAGCAGTGTTGCAGAAGTTCCGAGAGTCTTCTAGAAGCTCAGGAAGGAGCAGTAACAATTGTCTGCCCATGCCGCAGTTTTGTGGCTTGATGTGGGATACGTTTCTGGACACGGCCTCAAATCTATTTCTGCAGCACCCCCCTGACAATGATTCTGTGAGCTAATTTCCTTTATTAAGTCTCTTTTCTCTCTCAACTAGCTACGGTCGATTCTATTGTTTGCAGCTACGAGCTGAACAATACGTTCCGAGGAAAGACACATGGATGGAATGCATGTGCTTCCCCTTTCCCTGCAATTGTGTCTGCTGACCTGTCATCTAATGCCACCAATCCCCATAGAAACTGTCTGATCCCCCACGGAAAGTGCTGAGGTTATCCTGTGGGAAATAACACCTAACATCTCCCGTCATGGCATGGGAGTCAGAAAACAGAAGCTTGGGTCGGCCAAGAGCTTCTCTATCTGACCAAAACAAGGAAAAAAAAAAAAAAAAGAAGAAGAAGAAGAAGAAGAAGGAAAGGGAGCTTCAATTTTCCCACTGGAAGCCTCACCCACAGCGAATACAGATCCATTTTGTTAGGGGCAGGTCTGAAAACATGGTTCTTTCCAATCGTGCCCACAGGCCCCCTGGGAGTTGAAAAACACGAAACTGTACACAGCCGTGTTCTCCTTCCCTAGAGTTGTGTTTACCACTCTCTGCTGATTCCACACGTTTCCAGACGAAGTCAGGCTCCATTTCGTTTCATTGAAGCAAAAGCCGTTCAGCTGTGCCCACAGTGGAGTCGAAAAGCATTCCACTCAAATGTTACTTACATCCAGGAGCAAGGGATGAGGGCCAGAAATGAAGAAGTGAAGCGTATGGTGGCCTTGACCGGGGCCAAGCAGAAAGCCGAGAGAACCCAACCACGGCTGATGCAAAGGAGCACAAGCAGGTAGTGTGGGAGCACAGCCAGGCTCGATGGGAGCACCCAGGAGACTGTGGTCCGGGCAGGCAGGTGGCACAACAGGTGGGCATGTCACAGGAAGAGCTTGAGTCTAGGACAGGTAAACGGGTAGCAGCGGGTGATCCAGGAGCTTTGACGGCAGATGACGGCTCCTTTTTCTCCCCCCCCCGAAAGAAGGTCTATTGAACACTGCCAAAACATAACTTCGATTTGAAGTGGCAATGCAGGGGCGCCTGGGTGGCGCAGTCGGTTAAGCTTCCGCCTTCAGCTCAGGTCACGATCTCGCGGTCCGTGAGTTCGAGCCCCGCGTCGGGCTCTGGGCTGATGGCTCAGAGCCTGGAGCCTGCTTCCGATTCTGTGTCTCCCTCTCTCTCTGCCCCTCCCCCGTTCATGCTCTGTCTCTCTCTGTCCCAAAAATAAATAAACGTTGAAAAAAAAAATTTAAAAAAAATAAATTAAAAAATAAATAAATAAAATAAATAAAGTGGCAATGCAAATTCATTTAGCCGTGAAGCGAGACAAAGTTAAATGCCTTAGAAATTCATGATGTCTCTTTTGGGCAATAAAGGTACCACTTAATAGCTTATTACTCCAGAGTTTATAAATTCTGGTGATAGGTTTTTTTTTTTTTTTTAATAGCAAACTTTTGCTGTTCCCACCCTGTGTTCTGGAAAAATACGAATGAGACTAGATACTTGGCGAAGTAGAATATCCCTTTTTTTTATTAAAAAAAAAAACACTTTTTTTTAATGTTTATTCTTTTTTTTTTTTTTTTTTTTTGAGAGAGAGAGAGAGGGAGATACAGAATCTGAAGCAGGCTCCAGGCTCTGTGCTGTTAGCACAGAGCCCGATGCGGGGCTCGAACTCGAGAAGCGGGAGATTGTGACCTAAGCCAAAGTCATCGCTTAACTTCCTGAGCCACCCAGGTGCCCCAACAAATTAGAATTTCTAAACTCCCTTAGAGAAGTTCCAAACCACACTGGGTTACATTAAGTTCCAGCATCTCCACTGTGTTTTTTTTTTTTTCCCGTTAACATCCAAAAGGCAGAAATCCAACCTTAAAGGCAGCAACATATGATACAAAGGAAGTCTCAGAGTGGAATATAGAAGACAGTCCAGCATAATTTTCAGTTTGGGGAAAAAAAAGTATACACACACACACACACACACACGCATATATGGGCTTAAAAATTTTTTTACAGAAGTTAACAAGTGTAGCATCACAATTTGTGTGTACCTCAACTTTCCAATCTTATCCTATCTTCTCCAAACTCACTCACGCTATGTATGTTCATAATCCTGATGAGACAGCATGATTTTTGATCTAATAGCTTCACTTGTAAGCAATCCATGTGAGCAAGGAAAAATCATATAGGCGGCCAAAATGTAGGTGCGAGATTATTTATAATAGTAACAATTTACCCAAGTATCCGGAAATGGGGGAATTTTTAATCCGTATTATGTAAAACGATAAAAAAAAATACTTACTAGGAATATTACAGAATCATTAAAAATATAAATTGTAAACAATATTCGTTAGTGAAACGTGTTTCTGAAGTGAACGTGTAGCCTCCAAAACCACGGGTCAGTGATCCTAACCCAATTTTTCTTCTCAAAATTCCTGTGAGAAAAGACTGGAAGAAGAAAACAAAACAAAACAAAACAAAACAAAACGCCGAAGGATTTTCAGCCATGGGATTTCCAGCGCGTTTCTGTTTCCTTCTTCATAGCTTTCCCAATTGTCTTGATGATTATGTAATATTCTTTTTATGTAATTGGAGAGATCGGTAGGTCTGACTTACAAGCCCCGAAAGAAAACCAAACGCTGACCAGGCAATACTTTTTCAGTTTTTAACCTGGCTTGAAGTGGCCTGCTCCTCTGACCTAGGGGTTAGAAGCGGTTGGGGGTAAGGGAAGGAAGAGGGTCATGTCTGCATCAGAAGGACAAAGGATGGAGGCCGAGGTGGTGAATAATCTCAGAAACAACATTTATTGTGAAGTGACTTGCTTCCGATTCAGAGAACAGCTTCCACAAGGTGACAGAAACCTAGCTCCCCTAAGGGAGGGCTACTTTGGGATCAGCTAGAAATTACCCAGACAACCCCGGTTCTCAGCTGTCATTCTTTCTTGCAATGTGTCTTCTAATACCTCTGCAAAACCCCCTTCTCTGTAAAGACGATCATGTCTTTAGGGGCCGGTCTGTCTTGTTTGCTGGGTGTTTACCATGGCAGTCTCTGTGCTTTATATTTCTTTGTGGTTTTTTAATGTTTGTTTCTGTCTGAGAGAGAGAGAGCACAAGCGCTAATGGAGGAGGGGCAGAGAGAGGGGGAGAGAGAGGATCCAAAGGGGGGCTCCGCGATGACAGCAGTGAGCCCCGTGCGGGGCTCGAACTCAAGAGCCCTCAGAGCCGAAGTTGGACGTTTAACCGACTGAGCCACCCAGGCGCCCCAGAGTGCTTTAAATTTCTAACTGGAAAGTCTGGGAATTTGGTCTTAGAGTGGAAAAGAATATTGGAACCCTTTCCTGTCCCAGAAAATCTGATACTTCTAAGTACTCTTTGCATTTAGTTTAAGTAAGTGTATTTAATGCAATGAAGAAATCGATGATGTTGCTGGAGATAATGATGATGAGTGGCCCAGTTTCTTTAGCCGCGAAATGAGGAAACATCTATTTTACAGGGTTTTGGGGGAGAAGATAATGAGATGATTCCCTATGAAGCCCACGGCAGCGTCTGGCAATGACTTATTTATTTATGTATTTATTTACTTACTTCCTTATTTTAGAGCAAGCCCACAGGCACGAGAGTGGGGGGGCAGAGGAAGGACAGGGGGACAGAGAGAGAGAGAATCTTAAGCAGGCTCCGTGCCAAGCACAGAGACTAAGGCAGGGCCCAATCCCAAGACCCTGGGTTCATGACCTGAGCGGAAATCAAGAGTCGGAGGCATAACGGACCGAGCCACCCGGGCAACGAGTAATTTTTTAAGGGCGTTTTCCGTTGCAGTAGCTGGTCCCTGGAAAATAGATGGTTTGAAAGGAAGAAAGCACTAGAAGGCACTGTCACCACAATGCCCCTGGAATCACAGAGGGGGCAGCATAATAAAGACCGCGTGGCTTTGCCTTTCTTCAGTGGGCCGTATTACTTAATTTCTCCGCCCCTCAATTTCCCCCCCCCCCCCATGTAAAGTGGAGTTGATAACAGGGCCTGCTTCACAGGGTTATCATGAGGTTGAGGCCAAGTTTTGAGGGGAATGCCTGGCGAACGGTCATCACTGGAGGTAACCGCTAAGGCAAGTCTCTTCCTATTGTGACTTGTTGCACAACGGCACACATGAAATTGCTTAGGGGGAGGCGGTCCCCGTTCTGTGAGGTTTGCTTGGATGCCCAGGGTCACGAGCCCCTCTGCTCTGCACCCCCTTCACCCACAGAGGTTTCTTAGGTATGTGTTCCTTTCCTCCGTCCTTCCATAACTAATCAAGTTCCTGACTGGGCCTTATTCATTCCCGCGGCCCCGAACTAGCACCCTATTTGTCTACACTGAATGTTGAATGCCAGTAGGAATAGACTAGAACACCTACTGAGTCTGGACAATGGATTTTGCTAATGTTAGGCTGTCTTATCTCCCTCTGTCCCCCCGCCCCACCCCCACACACATATACTTTATTCTTTAGGGGAATTTTGGAAGAGAAGACACATTTCACCTCACGCATTGAAAGGTATTAATAAATCTGTATTCAGACTCCTTTTTAATAAAATTCACATAAAATTGTTAGAGTCCTGGCAATTAAAACGATATCACTGACTCGAATTACTTCACTCTGCCTAATTAGAGAGATAGCTGCATTATTCCAACTTGAACTGCTAAGAGAAACCTCAAGCAGAAGACACTTAACCAGTTACTTGTGTGCTGCTAAGAACAAAAACAAATTTCCAACGACAGGCTCACACAAAACTTCCTGGGTAGACAGAGCAGGGCTCCCGTGTGAACACGGCAAAAAGTAGGTTGGACTTCAGGCCTGGGGACTTGGATTCTGGCTCAGGTGACCCTGGGGAAGTCACCGCACCTCCCCGGATCTGATTTCCTTCTTTGCAGAGCAAGAGGGCTGACAAACCGGTCTGGAATTCAGGCTCAGGTGGAAAGGCAAATACTGGGGAATAACTTCGCCCCGCTTGGACGATTGGGGGCGGGGCGGGGGGTGGGGGGGAGCGATGGGAGCAAATAGCAAGGAGGGCATGAGGAGCCGCCTTTCATTAAGGGAGTAACGAAAGTATCTTTCGCTTGAAATTTCTGGACGAAGTTTCTAGATGCTTCCCAACCCGTGCTTTCTATCTGGATTTTCCCCGCACGGCTCCGGGGCATCCTTAAACTGTGCAGCGGACGTTCCCAGGCAAAGCCTTTCAAGCCCTTGGGCTCGCCTACCGCTGCCCTTCTCATATCAAAGGGGGCTTCCTGCTGAGTTTGTTTACACCATTAAATTTCCTCACATGTAAAGCCGGGAGAATTTTTCCAGGTGTTCAAATTCCTGGAGGGTGGGGAAAGTGCCGAGGCCTATATTAGATCAATACCACGCTAGAGTGGAACACAAAGAACCTTTTTCACGGTGTGGCCCCCTCTGGAGATCTCTATTTTGGAGGCTGCCTTGGCAGGGCCCGAGGCCGTCTGTCACTCTCCTGTGACACCGACGGCCCGACCAGGGCGGTCGCGGGGCTCTAGTGCGGGGGGGGGGGGGGGGGGGGGCGGGGGCGGGGAGGCGCAGAGTCCTGGCACCGCCTCGATCCGACCTGCGCCACGTGCAAGGTGGCCCCACAAGACTCACCTGTGGGGCGCGCCTGGTACCTCTGGATCGATCGCTGCCGGTCGCCCCAGGCGGCGACGGAGCGCGAGGGACCAAGGGATCGGACCGCACCCCCGCGGTTGAAATCGGGAGGGGAGGCGGTTGCGTCCGCCCCGAGCCACAGGTAGAAATCAGAGCACGATCCCGGGCTTCCCCAACCAGGTGAAGAGAGCCGGGAAGGTCACCCACTCAGTCACCAGGTGGTGCATTTAATTTAAAAGGACTGTTAACCTTGTTTATACAAAATAACACCAATATGCAGAGAAGCAGTAAATCCATTGTCGTTAAACAGCGGGGAGCCGCTGGCGCTGGCAGCCTGCCCACCGGCGACGTGAACTCGGCTGGCACCGGGCGGGGGGAGCGGCGCGGGCCGGGCGCGCACGAGAAGGCCCGAGCCGTGCCCTCGGCGCCCTCCAGATGACTCTCCGCATTCTTGTCACATATATTTAGAACAAGAGGTGTCCGCTTAAAGAGAAACATTTGCGAATCACTTAAACGCAGGCGCGTTGGGAGCCTGCCAGTTTGCACCTTGGAAAGTATGTGGGCTCGGTTTCCAGCCAAGCCGGGAACTCGTGTGCACCTTCTCTTTTCCCTCCGTGTCCCCTCGAGTTGACCCGAGGTGAATGTCCCTAGCACCTTATTAATTTTCTACGCCGGCGGGCTTTCCGGAGTCCAGGCCAGGCTCGCCTGCGAACGCTGACGGAGATAAATGAATGATGCACGGCTACAGAGAGAGAAAGAGAGTGGTGTTTCTTTAAGCAAGGGACAGATTAAAGTTGAATTCCTGTTGACGGAGGCGCTGGTGTCCACATCCTCCTTGTTTACCAGCAGCTGTCCCCGTTAATGACACTCTGATAAGTTGCGGAGGCTGCCCAGCGGTAGGGGGTGACGCAGATAAAGGGGCCTCTGTTTAAATAGCCCAGTCCTCGACCCCGCTCCTTGTAACTTGCCTTCATTTAACAATCGCCGGGACTGTTCGGAAAAGGCAAACCCCGGGTGCAGAGGCTTTTACGCTCTGACTCGCGAGTTCACGGCGTTAAAACCCGCGGCCGCGGCGGGCAGCCCTCTCCCCCACCTCCCCCTCCCGGGGGGTGGGGGAGGGGCGATGAGGAGTGGGGTCCCCGGCAGGGGCGCGGGGAGGGGGAGAGGCGGCAGGTGGGCGAGGTGAGGGGGTCAGCGCTAGGTGTCTGGAAGAACTCTTCATTTTGTCCGAAAACCGCGGACACTTCCCCACCCCCAACAAGTCTTGGAAACTGACCCGTCAGGGACAGGGTTAGCCAGTTACTGTTCTTTTTTTTGAGGGCCCATTCAGCATGAGGGTTAGCCCCCCGGGGGGGAAATGGCTTTTCGTACTTGGAACAATCTCCCTCTTCAGATTGTAATGTTCAAGGGGTCCTTGCCCGGCACCCAAGCTGACAGCTGAGAAAGCAGGTGCCCAGGATACTAAGGGGCTTGGCGGAAGTCCGCTGGTGAGGTGAGCCCGCGATGGGGGCTGGAACCCAGTTCCCCATCAGACAGAGGTATACAAAATAATACACATATTTTATGACATATATCTGTACAACATAGTCCTATAATATATCCTATCTACATCAGCATAGGAAGAGGAAATTTAAATACTATATATATTTAATGCATATATGCATTATATATATATATATATGTATATATATATATTTATATAAAATAGGCACGGATCTTTAAATTTCCTCTTCCTCTTCTGCCCAGGCAGACAGCAGCTCGACAGTGCGCTCTGCACTGAGAGGCAGCCAAAACCCTCACCTGGCTCCGATCCCATCCTGGTAGATCCCTGGGCTTCCCTCGAGACCCCCCCCCCCCACCCTGATTATTTCATGAATACAATCCATCCAAAGATCAACAGTCCTGGAATCCCCTCATCTTTTTCGTGTCCTAACTAGTCAAGCAGACGTACCTCCAATAAAGCGAATGCAGAGAACAAATTTATTTCTGCTTTTAGGAAATGAAGATGATGTGAACCAAACGGTCACGTGATGGCTCAGACGATTGAACCAATTTCTGTTCACCTCCGTGTTGTCATCTACGGGATGTTCCCGAGCCAACCCAAGAGATTTTGAGGCGGGGGGGGGGGGGGGGTAATTAAAAGCCAGACAAAGTATTTTGAGATGCTCAGAAGGAAGATGTTAACGTTTTAGGTATGTGATTGCTTCAGGAAAGTTCTTTTCTATATCTTTAAGGACAAACCACTCTAATGTATTCTCCAGGGGCAACAATAATGAGATTTCTCACTTGTATTTCCAAACTGTAGACTCCACAATTTTCTCTTTATAATAAGGTATTATAAAATTATTCTTTCTTTTTTAAGAATGTTTATTTATTTTAAGAGAGAGAGGGATAGAGAATGAGCAGGGGAGGGGACGAGAGAGGGAGAGAAATAATCCCAAGCAGGCCCCACGGTGTCAGCATGGAGCCCGACATGGGGCTCAAGCTTACCAACCATGAGATGACCTGAGTGGAAACCAAGAGTCGGACACTTAACCGACTGAGCCACCCAGGCGCCCAATGAAATTATTGTTTGTACAGAATCTAAATGTAGCTTATAATCTCTTTATGGCATTTTTTAAATTATCGGCTGTGATGTGTAGAACCGTGTGCCCCCTAGATGAACATGTTGAAGCCCTAATGGCAGGTACCTCAAAATGGGACTTTATTTGGGGAGGGTCTTTACGGAGGTAAATCAAGTTAAAATGAGTTCGTCAGGGTGGACCCTAATCCAAGATGACCGGGGTCCTTATACAAAAGGGAAATTTAGACACAGAGATGCATACAGGACAGAAGATGCCTCCCGATGCCCTAGGAGAAGGGCGTGGAACAGATCCTTCCTCTCAGCCCTCAAAAGGAACCAGAGCTGCCTACACCTTGATCTTGGACTTCCAGCCTCCAGAGCGATGAGACAATAAACGTCTGTCGTTTAAGCCACCCAGTCCGTGGTGCTCTGTTACAGAGCCTTGCAAAACTAATACACCAACCAATTTTAGCCATCTCAGTAACTTGAAAAGTCCCCTATCATCAATAGTTTAATTTTTTTTTAATTATAAAACAATTCAAATGGCTTAAAATTATTTTTACAGTGTTGCATGTAAGGAAGTCAAACAGAAGTGAGAGTTATTATACTCAACTGTATCTTCAGCAGGATTTGGGGAACTTTATATATTTTTGTTCCCTTTAATTGTTTAACCGTGGTTTCCATGATAAAACTATAATTCAATTGAAGCACAATTTTTATAGTAACCACATTTACAGTAAACATGAGTAATTTAAATGAATACCAATTATAGGGATTGTCCCTCGCTTAGCATATTTCATCAAATTACATATCATAGAAGGTAGAATCTTCTCTACCTTATGAGCAGTGCTATTTGTTGAATTCTTCTCCATCATTTCACCCACATTTTTGATGTATAATATAATTGATGGTTGAGCGGTTTATAGTGGGTTTTATCAAGGACCCAATTGTGAACAGAGATTATAGAAAAGCACAGTCAGTCAAGAAGGTTTGTCAAGTAGGTATTCTGTATAAAGTCCTAGAAGGAGAGAAAGATGCAGAGTGGGGGGTGCCCGGGTGGCTCAGTCGGTTAAGTGTCTGACTTCGGCTCAGGTCATGATCTCGCAATCTGTGAGTTCGAGCCCCGCGTCGGGCTCCGTGCTGACAGCTGAGGGCCTGGAGCCTGCTGCGGATTCTGTGTCTCCTTCTCTCTCTGTCCTTCTCCCTGATCATGCTCATGCTCTCTCTCTTGAAAATAAATAAACAATTTTTTTTTTAAAGCCGCAGAGGGGGTACTTCCTATCTTTGGGTAGCGAAGACCCTAATTGGTGAAAAAGGCCTAAAAGCAAGTCAAGAAAGCAAATTAAAATTACACTTACCAACAATACCTCATCAATCCAAAAGAAAACAAATTCAAGATAGGGGACCGCAGGTCTCATATACCTTCAATACTAAGTCCCAGATTATACCTGCTACCTAAACGTCATTGTGAAGAGTGCCACCTTTCACTCCCGGAAGTGTCCGGCTTTGATTGAAAAAAGTCTGCAGTCACCCTACCTCAGAGTTTCTCAACCTCAGGGTCTTTAACAGTTTAAGCTAGCTAATTTTTGTCACGGGGAGCAGCCCCGTGCACCTACTGTTCTCTCCCCACTAGATGCCGTTAGCAATGCCCTCACCCAGTTGTGACAACCAGAACGGTCTCCAGATATTTGCGAACGTCCCCTGGGTGGGAAGCAAAATACCCCCCCAGCTGAGAATCACTGGCCTAGCCCAAGATTATATGAAGGTTAGAAAAGGGCATGTGTAGGAATGATGATTAAAGCATGGAAAACTATCTTGAGAAAGTTCAGTTCCAACATCTGTAGATAAGGAACGTGAATGGGCTGAAGGCTGAGGAGGACATTCTGCATACAAAGGGATGAAAATAGAAAAGAACAAGTTGAAAGTCAAAAGTACAGGAGAAGGCAGTAACCAGGAATATAGATTGGGGCATTAAACCAATTAACCAACCAATTTACCAAGCTACAGCTATATCCAGGTACCTGTCAAGAATATTTAAAAGATAACATGTTGCTAAAACCTCTCAGTTCGTGGGCATTCGCAATTCTTGGTACAGTGACCAGAATTAGGCTGGTTACATCACTGGGCATCTTCCATACAAATAGAGGGGAAGGGTTTGTGCCCGGGTGGCTCAGTCGGTCAGGCATCCAACTCTTGATTTTGTCTGAGCTCGTGATCTCATGGTTCCTGGGATCGAGCCCGACATTGGGCGATGCACTGTCAGCACGGAGCCTGCTTGGGTTTCTCTCTCTCCCTCACTCTGCCCCGTTCCCCACACTCACAAATAAATACATTTAAAAACAAAGAAACAGGCTTCCTCAAGCTCTTCCTGAGAGGAGAAGAGCAGTGTAGAGCACGATAACAGAACATGGAGAAAACCTTATTTATTTCGTGTCTCCTGTATCCCAGATGCTTTTCAGAAATGATCTGGTTTAACCCCTCACCATGTTGGCAGGGACAGCATTAGCTTCCCTGGGGCTCAGTTTCCTAAACGGCGGAGTGAAGGAAGGCAGTGTTACACATTTCTCAAGTGGCAAGGCAACGACTCGCATCTGGTCCCGCTACACCAAGCCCTGATACAGGACTACCTGAAGCCCCACGTCACTGGCAAGACAGCAAGCAGAGGAACTTCTGAGTGCAAAGAGAACCCAGCCAACTTAAGACTACACGAAAAGAGGTACCTGGGTGGCTCAGTTGGTTGAGCCCCTGACATCGACTCAGGTCATGATCTTGTGATTCGTGAGTTCCAGCCCCGCGTAGGGCTCACTGGTTGCCAGTGAAGAGCCCGCTTCAGATCCGCTGTCCCCCTCTCTGCCCCTCACCCACTCCTGATTTCTCAAAAATGAAAGAAAAAAATGAAAAAAGAATTAAAAAAAAGAATATAGGAAAAATGACCTTTTTTTTTTTCATACTGAGAATCTGAAAAATGGGGAATGGGGTTGAGACTTGCTTCTCTGTACTTGAAATTAATCTTTAAGTATCGTGGCTCTCTTCGTCAACATGGAGAGAATTTCATCTGGTTTCTTTCATTTGGATTAGGGGTTTCTAGACTGGTTGATGTTTAATAGAGGCATACCAGCATGATTCTCAATATTGGCTATGGTGAAATCCCTCAAAAGGAAGACTTACGCTTTAATTTTTTTTAATCTTTTATTTTTTTTTAATTTTTTTTCAACGTTTATTTATTTTTGGGACAGAGCGAGACAGAGCATGAACGGGGGAGGGGCACAGAGAGAGGGAGACACAGAATCCGAAACAGGCTCCAGGCTCTGAGCCATCAGCCCAGAGCCCGACGCGGGGCTCGAACTCACGGACCGCGAGATCGTGACCTGGCTGAAGTCGGACGCTTAACCGACTGCGCCACCCAGGCGCCCCTAAATTTTTTAATGTTTATTTATTTTTGAGAGAAAGAGACAGAGCATGAGTGGGAGAGGGGCAGAGAGAGAGGGAGCCACAGAATCAGAAGCAGACTACAGGCTCCGAGCTGTGAGCACAGAGCCCGATGCAAGGCTTGAACCCACTAGGGGTGGGATCATGACCTGGGCCGAAGTCGGACGCCCAACCAATGGAACCACCCAGACGCCCCAACCTTTTCTTATTTCTGAGAGACAGAGAGAGAGACAGAATGTGCGCGAGGGAGGCACAGAGCGAGAGAGGGAGACACAGAATCGGAAGCAGGCTCCAGGTTCTGAGCTGTCAGCACAGAGCCCGACGCGGGGCTCGAACTCATGGACTGTGAGATCATGACCTGAGCTAAAGTTGAAAGCTTAACCGACTGAGCCGCCCAGTCACCCCTGAAGACTTACACCTTAGATTTCTGTGTAAGACTCTCCCAGGCAAGGATATTCAATATCAAGAGGCAGGCTCTCTTCCCATCTCATTTCATCCTTCCTTCTTCGCTGACTAGGTCACACATGTGGCTAGAGGGAAGTTATCTGGTTACAAGGAGATCGCCACGAAGACACGAGTGGTATCAGTTATTACTATCGCTTGCTTTTCTTGGCCCTCGACCTCCCTCGGCCAGCTGGGGGAAAACAAAATCCTCACAGCTCTGGGCTTGTGGGACAGAACTTTCATTTTAACGTACCCATGTGTTATTTGTACTAAGGAGAATTAATACGTCCGCAGACATAGGATACAAGCTGGGCCAGAAACTGTGCTTTCTGCCTGTCCGGGGTGGACCAGCATGGCGCCTTGCATCTACCATTTCGCTGCATCAACCCCCAAAGCCCAGAGGGAGGAGACGTTTTGTAACCCCGTTACTTAGGTGAAAAAAGGGAAAGAAGATCGCAGAGAAAATAAACAATGGGCTCAAGGTCACATGACTAGGAAGTAATATGGCTACCACCCATCCCCGGCCGGGTCCACCTGACTTCGGGGTATGTATTCTTTCCACTAACACAAGCGATTCAAAGAGAATTTAGCTATTTAGCTTAAGAAAATGAAGAGACCACACTCCCAGCTTACCCCAGCGAAGAGAGAAGGTGAACCCCAGGTCAAAGAAGAGGTACCAAGGCTTTCTGGTTCCCAGGCTGTGGCTCGCGTCCACACCCTGCGGTGCACTAAATGACATCCCTCCTGGAGGAGCAGTGGTTGAACATTACCTCGTCGTCTGAAAGACTTAATGACTCTGATTCCAGCCCTCAGGATGTCAACATGATGCTAGACTGTGGCTTTAAAGGATCATTTCCAGCATAGGTGATATTGCAGAAAGTTCAAGGAGAAGCAGACGACTTCGCCGGGATCTGAGCACAGTTTTTTTCTTTTTTTCTCTCGCTCATCCCTTCCATTCATGTCATCTACAGAGCCCCTCGGAGAGGGAGACAGCCAGCTCTCCCCAGCCGGACACACTGTTATTCCTGGATGGGACACCCGTCCACAGCCTCGGGGAAGGTCCCAGGAGAGCCGTGTGCAAGGGAAGGAGGAGGTTGGAGGGTGTCACATGCTTCCCCCCCTGCCCCCTGCTCATCCAGTGCTCTGGGAGAGGGCTTGCGGTAGGAAGGAAGGTGTGCCCCGTCTGTTTCCACCAAAAAACGCGAATGTGAGGGAGTACTTAAATCACGTGAAGGGGGCCCATAAACACGTGAATGGATGCAGGTATCTGCGTATTGCTTCCACAAATACGTATCTACTGTCACCCGAGTGACAGATGGCCTTCTAGGAACAGGGGTTATGGTTGTGAACATAGCACAGTGCCCCCTGCACCTTCTATTTTGTAGGGCAACGAGAAGATCCATATAAGGTCTTTCCAAGGAGGCGACATGAGAGCAGAAAACCAGATAAAGCACAGGAACCACCAGCCATAAGGGCATCTGGGGGAAAGAATGTTCCAGAGAGGGGGGAACCGCCATTACAAATCCCCGTGGAAGGAGGCCATTGGTAGAAAAATGGAGGATGGAGCAGATGAATGAACTACTGGGATAGCTACAGCATTCATTTTTAACTGCTGTATAGTATTCCTGGTAGGAATAAACCGTGCTCATGAATTTCTCTGCTGACGTACGTTCAGCTCTTTCCAGTTATTCAGTGTCATCAGCTAAGATGCGCAGGGTGAAGCTTTCTTTAACGTCATACATCAGGACGTCCAATTGCTGGCCACCGTGAATGAGATTTTTCTGCTTCGTTACCTATTAGGAAACTCTTCTCCACAGTGATTTGCTCTAATTTACCTCCCCTGCCGCAGTACATGAAAACCCCCTTTGCCTTTTCCTCACATTTTCTCCACTATTCGGTGCTATCAGATTCCTTCTTTTTCGTTGTTGTTGTTGCCCGTCTATTGAGTTTGAAACAATCTGTCTTTGTCATTTTAATCTACATGCCCCTCATCACAAAACAGGAGGAAGGGGTGCGATTTTTTCAAATGTTTCTTGTCGATTCAGGCTTCCTCTTCCGCGGTTGCCTTTCATATCCTTTTCCCCATTTTTCTATGGACCACTTCTCTTTGATTAACTTGGAAAACTTTTTTCATGTATCCTTGATAGGAATTGTGAGTATTCAAACCTATACTCTCAGAACGTAGGATTTTCAAAATATTTGCGGATGCCTGTAAACAAAGAGAAGAGTTTTCATAGAAGAGTTTTCGCTCCAACCAAAGTCAATGATCTTGTTAAGATGTGCTCTTTTCGTGGTTTGAAAACTGATTTCCTCTCCTGAGGCCTTAAATATAATCCCTTTCCTTTTTTGTCTAAGGATTCTAAAGCTTTGCTTCCTGCTTTTAGCGTCTGACGTTTATTTTTGTGTAGGTATATCTATATCTGTTTCCTTTCACAGGAGAACCCATTCTTTGCCGATTGGTGTGTAAAACCATCTCTTAATACTCCCCATATCTGTGTGGGTTTGTTTCAGGGATCTTTACCACCTGCCTGTACCACCAGAACACTGTTTTGAAAACGACAGCTTTAAACTAATTCCATCTCTAACTTGCTGTGTGCTGCTTGTTTTTCTCTCTGTTCAAAATCCGAGCTCTTTGGGGGCCATGACTCTTTCGAATGAGAGAACTAGTTCCATTTGTACTGACTGTTTCTTGGGTTAAAAAAATACACATATTGAGATTTTTAATGGACATTTTAGATTCGTTTGGGGATAATTGATCTCTTTAAGAAAATAAATTTTCGGGGCGCCTGGGTGGCGCAGTCGGTGAAGCGTCCGACTTCAGCCAGGTCGCGATCTCACGGTCCGGGAGTTCGAGCCCCGCGTCGGGCTCTGGGCTGATGGCTCGGAGCCTGGAGCCTGTTTCGGATTCTGTGTCTCCCTCTCTCTCTGCCCCTCCCCCGTTCATGCTCTGTCTCTCTCTGTCCCAAAAATAAATAAAAAAACGTTGAAGAAAATAAATTTTCTCATCTATGTCACGGATCTCCATTTATTTAAGTCTTTTTTGTGTCTTTTCTACAGTACCGTACAATAATGTTCACAAGTATCGTCCATTTCTTAGAATTATTCTCAGCCCCCTGGTGGGTATTGAACACGGAATCCTGGAAAGATTACATTTCCTGGTTGGCCATTGCTGACACTTAACCACACAATTAATGACACGTATTGATATTTAAATATTGCCCTTGTATCTGTCAAATTCCCACAATTATTTACGTGGCCTATCAAAAAAACTGTACTGTCTGGGGCGCCTGGGTGGCTCAGTCGGTTGAGCGACTGACCTTGTCTCGGGACATGATCTCACGGTTTGTGAGTTCGAGCCCCACATCGGGCTCTGTGCTGATGGCTCAGAGCCTGGAGCCTGCTTCGGATTCTGTGTCTCCCTCTCTCTCTGCCCCTCCTCCACTCATGCTCTGTCCCTCTCTGTCTCAGAAATAAATAAACATTAAAAAAATTTTAAAAAGCAACTATACTGTCTGTAATCATGACAACGATTTCATTCCAATAATATGGTTCATATTTCACTTACTTGTATGACGTGCTGTCGAAGACCTAGTGGCAGTAATAAGTGAACTCATCGTCTTATTCCACACTGTGAAGGGGAACATTACTGATATTTTAGCACAACACATGATTTTTTTTAATTTAAGTGTTTATAGATAAATTTATCAAATTGAGGAAGTTCCTTTTGTTTCCAAAAAACTCAAGGAATTCCGATAATACTTCTGGAACTTCAAGTGCCATTGCCGAACTGGTATCAGGCATATAATGAGTGTGGCCCATTCTCCACGACAGGACGGTAAATAGCTAACAACATAAAATGTCTAAATGTTCATAGTGTTTATAGATGATACACTTGCTCATTGCCCTCCTGTGGGCTAATATTTGGGATTTAATGGTGGAAGAATGTAACATTTTCCAGAAAAAGAGTCTCTTTGGGTTTAGAACGGTCTCTTTTGAGCATCATCCCTAGAGAGATGGAATTTTATCTCTTGCCTCACAAAAGCAACGTTGAGAGCTCAAAATGTAGAAAAATTATATATTAGAAAATTCTCACGAGAAGTATGAAACGAGCAGACTATACTAAGTTTAGTTTCAAATCTCTTACTCTGACAGCCGCTCAGAAATAACTTGGGGGTTCCAGGGGCCCATCAAAGTAACATCCACATTTCTAGATGAATTTACTTTAAATGAGGATATTTTTCAATACATTTGTTGATAAGGCCGAAAATATTTACAAGGCTTTCTTTTACTCAGGTTTTCTTGCTAATCACACCCACTACTCTAAGGGTGAAAAATGACATGTTTTTAAGTAAATATAATTGAAATTGGAAAATGATATAGTAATTTTAAAGCGTTCAAGAAGGCGATATACACCATTTGAAGAAAAGTAAGAAAGAGGGAAAGACCAAATTCCTGGAAATATACTGGGGGAATCCATTGATTCAAAGAAATAACTAACTACATAATGTGGCTTCAATTGAAGTCAGGACCTGGACCCGTTACCAGAAAAATCTTCTGTTTGTCAATGAAAGTGACAACAACAATGACTACAACAACAACCTTAGATATTAAAAAAGGCAGATTAAGGCAATAAAGTATCGTCTTGCCCTTCTTACTTTAGATTACCTTTTGTTTGCTCGATCCAGATATCCATAGGTCAAAGGCAAGTAGGTATTTTGTTAAGTTAGCTAATGGTCCGTATGACATCGGAAACATGCAGTCAATTCTTTCATACTTGGGTTCCCAGTGGGAGAAAATACGCCAAAACAGCTGCATGATGGGGATTTTTATTTTTTTCATGATTTTCGCCACTCAGACTGCTTTCAAAGTTTTTGTTTTGTGTACTATGATTCCTACTCGAGATGTCATTACATGTGGTAAGAGCTAAAATCCCAGTTTTATTATTATAACTCAATGGTATTATGAGTTTTGAAACGGCAGGAAGTTATTAGAAATTTGGATTTTAAAAAACGTTATCACAAACCTCTTTTCATAGCAATCGTTTAGATTATTACCTTATGGTTTAATTCTGTACTTATTAATGTTTTTGAGAGAATAAATCTTAATATGGAAAAACCTGGGTAGTGGGTCCTGAAGAGTTATATCAAACTGAAAAGAAATATGTCCTTAAAAGCCTTCTCTTCAACCCGTTTCCTGTAAATCAAAATAACCCCAGATACTCCTTGAAGTCATTATCCAGTTAAACTCTGGTAATAGAGATTCCTGGGATTTTTTTTTTTTTTTTTTTGAGGGAGAGAGAGAGAGAGAGAGAGCAAGCAGGTCAGGAGCAGAGGGAGAGGGAGAGGGAGAGAAAAATCCCAAGCAGGCTCCATGCACAGTGCACAGCCTGATGAGGGGCTCGATCTCACGATCCAGGAGATCATGATCTGAGCCGAAATCAAGAGCCAGATGCTTAACAGATTGAGTCATCCAGGTGAACTTCCTGAGATTTAAAAATATATCTACTTCTGACTTGAAAAAAGTGTCCTAGATTTAATAGGGTATCATAGGACATAGGCCTGTGGCACCTGTGATTTTAGCAAAGTTCTTTTATTTAATTTTTATTTTTTTAATGTTTTTTAAAAATTTATTTTTGAGAGAGTGGGGGGGGGGGGCGCGGTGGAGCAGAAAGAGAGGCAGACACAGAATCCGAAGCAGGCTCCAGGCTCCGAGCTGTCAGCACAGAGCCCGACGCGGGGCTCGAACTCGTGAACAGGGAGATCATGACCGGAGCCGAAGCCAGACGCTCCACCCACTGAGCCACCCAGGTGCCCCTTCTGTTCAGCAAAGTTCTTTAAGGGACTAGATGTAGAGTAAATATCAGTACATAAATAATACTACCAACTAGGGCAATGTAGTTGACCTACCGCAGACTACAAAATGACAATAATTATTATAATAACAGATCACCTAGCCTTACAACAATCCGGTTTTTATATACCTGTTTTACAAATGCAAAAGATGCCTGTCCGAGAGCAGCATGCACACGGCTCCAGGGCCATAGGTAACAGGTGGCAATGGAGAGATTTAAATTCAAGGCTCACTCCAGAGCTCTATGCTTAATCAGGGAACCTGAGGAAACCAAGGTCCCCTCATGAAATCATTATCAGCCTCAGGCTCTCCCTCCACACTGCTTCTGGACCCCTCTCGTGTCAGAACTTTCAGAGGCCAGGCTGCCTTTTCCTATGACCGCCCGTCCCCCATGATCCTCCACGGTTGCCTACCTTCATGCCTCTAAACACGTGCTGTTGTGGAGAAAGTGGAGAAGAGGAAGGAAGGAAAAGTGTTGTCCCTGGAGGGGGACAGTATAATCCTGTCCTACCAATTCCGTAAGACTCAGTTCAAACCTTACCTTCTCCCTAAGCCTTCCCGATTGTCTCTCAAGTAGGCACTGGCCAAACAAAGATCTGCCAGGTTCTGGTCGGCAGACAGCTGGAGCCTCTCCATCCGTGGCTCCCAAGTGCCCGTGAATGGTAAGCTTCATCTACACCCCCACACTAGACAGCCCCCCGTCAGGACAGTTACAACGCAAGAAACAAACGTTATCTATGGCCGTAGTTTCATCTAGACCCCGTTAGCAGCGAAGACGTTTCTGATAACAGGTTTTAAACCAACTAGTTATGTGTACGTTTTCAAAGAAGTTGTATGTTTATTTTTCTGAGTTCCTTAAGTTCAACTGTTGCCATTTATCTTGAAGTGAGACTAAATATTTTTTCGATTTGGAATGACAGGCTGATATGGCCCAAATTCTTTTGCCCCGCCAAATTCCAATTTCTTAGAAGGATGCAGTTTGCAAATTTATTTTGGAAAGGCCAGTTGCCTCAGAAGGTCATTCTCAAGCTAAGTGGATTTATAAAGCCTATTTTTTTTTTAGGCTGTTAATCCTTTTTCCAATTCCCTAATGCTCATAACATAAAAAACAAAAAAAAAAAAAAAAAAGGAAAAAGGAAAAACTATGCAGGCCCAAGACATACCAAAAATAATAACTTAAAGTTTCATGTCTTTATAGATTGTCCCTCCTCTCATTGGTGTTTGGAACACATTTTAATGTGAGAAGGAAAAATAATTCTATCACCAGTGATACCTCGAGTGCATGCAGGGACTTTTTTTGGTAAAGTGCTCAAATAGCTTTTCACTTGGTCTCTAGATGATCAAATAAAATAAACAGATGACAAGAAGAATATCGGCGTGTTTCTCTCTCTGTGTCAGACACTGGACACATATCATCTCATTTAATCCCCAGAGAAATGCAGTTTTAATTGCCTACCCCGGAACAGAGAAAGCGAAATTTGGAGAAAATGGAGAAACTGGTTACAATGACACAGAGGTGATTAGGATTGAAAGCCGGGTGGTACGTCTCTACCCTTGAATACGGTGCTACAGCAATTATGCCAGTAGGGCTTATGCTCAGGGCTGTCGTGGGGAGTGCAGCCGGGGGGCAAACCCTCGCTCCCTCTCCACCTGACCTCACACCATCAAAGGCGAAGGGTCACCAGCTTGCTGCCCATCTGGTTCATGTCTATCCAGGATGGGATTAGGGATGAATTGCTCTTCACGTAAACCTTTCTTTGAATATTAGATCGACCTAGGATGGCAATAAACCTATGCTCATCCTTTCAGTTTAAGGAATTAGAATTAGAACCTCTCTTGCGAGATGTGAATTGAACATGAAACGCTGTGTCTTGAGGCAAAAGCCGATGGACTCCTCGCAAGGATAATATCTCTTGTCTGTATCCGCTTTAACGTTTTGCTTAATTTGGTCGACATGGAAGCCTAGAATTCGGAGTTTTGAGAAAGACCTATGAGACGCGTTCCGTTCATTCCAGTGGAAGTGATCCAGCTGGTTAAGAATGTACTATTACCTTTAGAAGATGTTTTCCCACTGGAGTTAAACTGGGTTGTTTTGTTATTTACACCACGATCTGTATCACCAGTGTCGTTCTTAAAGTACACACCAACTCACCATCTGCAATCAGGTTCTTTTCACGTACGCATCCACTCAATAGTTGTTTATTTCCGCCCGGGACAAAAATGACCCCGTACGTTAGGTGTGTGGTATCCGTATCACAAATGCTTTCAAGTTTGCGCATTGCCCTGGCTTCGGGCATGAGACACGCTCAGGTGAAATCTTTCCCCTCTGTGTAATCTTGTAAATGGGTGAGAGAATTATCAGCCTCATCTCTAAACACCAGTCTTAGAGTTTAGGCTGGCAGACACCAGCTGTTCCCTAAATACAAGTTTGTTGAAATGATGGAAGCCACCAGTAAATATCCAAATTCTACTGTTTCCAAAATATCTTTGGAATGCAACGTGTCTTCGGTTTAATAATCATTAAGGAGACTCGTGGACTCCATACCACGTTTGAAGAAATACTTAAGTAGTGACGACAGGCACCGTAGACCCACAACACAGCCCCGCACCCTGATTTGGCTTTGATGTAGTCTTTTTTTTTTTTTTAAAGGCGCTTAACCATCGAGAGCTCTGCTAGGCAGAAAATGTGCACTGCTGGTCATGAATGCTTCCTAAGCAGAAGATCTAATTTCGGGCCTTGGGTTCTCTCCTCCACACTTTGGGGATCTCCTTCAGGATTTTCCAGGGCTCTTCTGCTGGTCTGCACATGTGGACCCGGGGGGCAGGGGCGGTCGCCGGGAACATGTTCTCGGCTGCGGATCCATCAGAGTCCAGATCTCTGGGTTTCTTGCCCAGTAGACCATCATTTGTAACAGCGGCCCCTAAGCTGGGGTCCTCACAGCTCTTGAGAACTCCCGAAGGGAGCAGTGGAAGCCCTACAATCTTTTCCTACATTTGGAGATGCCCAAGAAACCCCACATTCATCAACGAAGCCACGCTGTGTAGTTAATAAATGCAGTGGGGGTACTTTTCAATTAAGGGAGTCGGAAGCAGATAACCAAAGAGGCCCTTGCACTTTGGCACAGAATATGCTCTGAAGAGCTATGGGAGAATATGAGCTGGCACGCACGTATTTTACACGGCCACGTGGGTGGATATACACACGCACGCGCCAGTTTCACAGAGTGTTAATAACCAATCGCCCTGCAGGTCTGTGTGGCTGCAGCCGCCTCCTTTAGGAGGCGCATGCATTTGACTGAGGTCATGGGCTCTCGGGTTTCCATAAAATGAACTCAACACAAGTACACAGAAAGGGAGGGGAAGAAAAAGAAGGGACAAAGGGAAGTAGGGGCGGGAGGGACCAAAGAAGGTCTAAGAATGATTCAGGCACCTGCTTGTGCCTCTGTAGCTTTAGGACACCTGACCTCACCTGATAATTCACCAAGATGCAATTGCAAAGTCAAGGCGTTTGCTAGGGGCCCCGCGGAAATGGCTTCCCTACATTGCAAGTGGGGAAGAAAAAAGGAAACCGGATGATCTTTTTCCAAAAGGACATAGGCAGACGGGGAGGTCTCCGGCACCTCCGAGTCAGCCGGGTCTATACGGGATTCAGGTTCCCGATTCCTGGAAGGTAGACGGCCTGGGCACTGGGACGCATGCTCTGGATGTTAGCGGATCGTGCTTGTGTCTACAGTATCGACAGATGTGATCTCGTGTCATCAGCCCGTGCTCTGACTCAGGGGACTGCTGCAGGAGAGGGATCCCAGAGCTGACTCGGGCCTCACCCCCAGCACTTACCGGCTTTCCTGCAAGGCCACCTTCTGTTGGCATGGCGCTCCCAGGCAGATGGGCATGAAAGCATCCTGCCAGGAAAACAGTATGTGCGTCGTGTGAGTAGTTTAGAGGGAGGCTTCCCATCCCAGAATTCCAGCTGAGAAGTTTGGATCATATAGTTCTATGCCTAGAAAAAAAAAAAAAAAAAAACAAAAACAAGTGGCAACTCCCAAATCTTCGCCCCTTTCTATCTTTCCAGGATTTATTCACGGGCAGGAAAAACACCGCTTTGGCAGGAAATTGAGATTCGAAATCATTGTTGCTTCAGATTTGAGTTGTTAGGATTTAAGTTTTCAGATCGCTTTTCTCAGTGCCAAAGAATTCGCTTTTTCAAAGGAAATATTCTTCAGATGCTCAGTAGACAGCAAAACGAAACAGCCAGGGAGGTTCACGGAGGGGTGCCCGGTGGAAGGAGAGGGATGTGTCCTCACCCGCCCCCACGGCCTTCTGGGACTTGGAAGAACACCTCTTAAAGGCTACTGAATGACACTGAACCCTATCAAACTGAAAATGTCCCCATTAAGGATACCCGTTTGCATACCCCCCAAGCATTCGTACCTATCGTGAACAAATGCCTAGATAGCGAAGCTTGTGGATATTTCCCTGTGAGCAGGCCCAGCCTTCAGGTTCAGTTTTAACACCATTAACTGAGCCCCTAACAGCACCAGAGACCCTCGAGATCCACCCATGAAGCCCAGCAGAGACTGATTTTGCTGACAGTATAGCCCTGGCTTCTATGTCAGTCCAGGACCTCACGGAACAAGGAGAAATGGAGAGTCAGATGGCCCGTCATACGACAGCTCCCCCAAATCTGGGCTATTCTTACCAACCCTGAGCAGACTGTATACCTTATGCCCCAGAGGCTGTCCACTGAGCTCAGAAGCTGCCCACAAACATGCCTTGTTCAGCCCTCGGCAGAGTGTGATATGGTATGACAGGATATATAAAATGAAGTGTACGTATAAAATAAAATGCTCACATAAACGAAACCATACATGCGAAATATGTTATAAAATAACATGTGTATTTGGAAATTCTTTTCTTTTTTAGTGTTTATTTTTGAGACAGAGAGAGACAGAGCATGAGCAGGGGAGGGGCAGAGAGAGAGGGAGGCACAGAGTCTGAAACAGGCTCCAGGCTCTGAGCTGTCAGCACAGAGCCCGACGCGGGGGCTCGAACTCACGGACCGCGAGATCGTGACCTGAGCCGAAGTCGGACGCTTAACCGACTGAGCCACCCAGGTGCCCCAATAACTTGTATTTGTAAAATAATATGCTTATCTACTCTATGCGTAATGTGTGTATATATGCATATATATCCAACAATTTTTAAATCTAGCGATTCCGTATATTACAATGATAGATAATGTGCCGAGTCAGGACCCCTTTTCCGCACAGAAACAGTAGCCAGAGACATGGCTTCTCCTTCAGATGTGTACACGTTCTGGGGTTTGGCTTACCAGCTCAACTTTACTCACTGCTTTTGGGGGGATTCAATGAAACACTGTATGTAAATAACCTCAAGATGTTCCCGGCACGTAGTAGGGATGCAATAAAATGGTAGCTGCTTTTGTTTATTTGTCTAGCCCGCTGAGGCGTGTTGAGTTTTCGACCCTGTTTTATACACAGAGTCTTCTAGAAACCACTCGCGAATCTCTATTACCTGCATAACAAACACCGTACACGGTTGGGTATGTTTAGTGGCGTTAATGTCCAATACAGGAGAGTTTGGTCAAAGAGAAGATAACGTCAACCTAAACATATATTATTAAAAATGTCTCTGCGTGTGGCTGTTTTTTACAACTTCGCAAGTCAGGCAGTGAGATGAAAACAATTTACGAGTGACGTGTAGATGAGTATAAATACATCCAGTGTTTATTCAATGTACAGGTGTCAGGCATTAAAAACACAAAATGCGGCAGATGCGATAACTGTGCGAAGCCTCAAAGACTCTTCCTGAAGAAGATTCGGTAGCGGGACTACCTGATGTAGCCCCACAGCTAACGTGAATTTTCCTCATATTCGCCCAAATAGCGGTGAATTCCCCAAACCAATCCTACTGGAGGGCATGAGGGAGGACAGACATTAAGTGCAGCTTGGGGTGGGGGGTGGGGGGCGGTGGGAGGGGAGAAGGGGACACAATGACAAGGAAGCAGGAAGGAGTTATAAGCTCTCTTAGGAAACTGGGAAGAAAATTCAAGTTGGACTCAACTTCAACCCCTCTTGCCTGGTCCCTTTCCCCTCTCACCTTGGCCTTCCCACCACCCAGCGGATCTGCTGCACCTTCCTTCCTTCCCCCTCCCCCTAAGAACATTAGGTGTCTTCATGGTCTGTTAAACTTTTTCATGTTACTTACCCCCCACGGCTTCAGCTGAATGCAATCTCATCGTGGTAAACACTGGGAAAGCGGAACCATAGGACCAGGCCATCAGTGCCCCTGTGGGAGTTGTCTTTGCTGAGACATCAGGCAACCAGTTGGGGTATTGCGGGTCTAAAGAAGAAAAAGAAAAGAAAGTTACTAAAGTCCACTGCAAATGTTTACATTTCGGGGCCAATAGATGGTTGAGTCTTCGTTATTTTTGTATCCCCAAATCTGCCTTAGGGCTATGCCACAGTGTGGGCTCAGATAGATGTTTGAGTGATTGAGCAAATATAATTTGGGGGCCACTGGGTGCCTTCTATTAAAAAGTATGAGAGTACACCTGACTGGCTGCTCCTTCTCAGCCCCCTACTCTATTTTTTTTTAATTTTTTTTAAGGTTTATTCATTTCTCAGAGACAGAGAGACAGAGCGTGAGTGGGGGAGAGGCAGAGCAAGAGAGAGGGAGGGGCACAGAATCTGAAACAGGTTCCAGGCTCTGAGCTGTCAGCACAGAGCCCGACGCAGGGCTCGAACTCATGCACCGCGAGATCATGGCCTGAACTGAAGTCAGATGCTTAACCGACTGAGCCACCCAGGTGCCCCTCAGCACCCCCCTTCTAGATCCTCTTCCCCTGTTTCATCCATAATTGTTGGAATAACTTTGACTCTCATGTCTTCTCTGTATATTTTCATTCGTATTTGATAATCTTATTTCACTTCTTGGCTTTGAATACCATCTGTTCTTGGCTCCCAGAGTTCTATCTCTTGGCACTTGCCTCTCCACGGAGCTCCAGACTCATGAATCCAACAGCCTATTGGACACCTTTACGTAGATCTTAAATATGTACCTTAAACTTAATGTGGTCAGATCAGATCTCCTGGTTCCTCCATACCTCAGACTTCCATTCTCGCTCCTCTTAATTCAGGGACAGCACACTCCATATATCTATTTAGTATATGACTCTAGCCCCAAACCCACGTGTTCTTGATTCTTTTTTTTCCCCACACTGCCAACAGTGGATCCACCAAAGAATCCTCTGTTTCCATCACCACTTCTTTCTGACTCCATTGCTATAATCCTGGTCCAAAGCACTCTCATCTCTTGCCTCCTTCCAGCAGCATCTCTTGCTACTTCCATTATTCTAGAACCCATTCTATTTAAGCAATGTCAATAAGACCATGCCACTCCCCAGTTTTAAAACTCTCCGGCAACTTCTTAATGCATTTACCATGAAATCCAAACTTTATCCTGGTTTATCTGGTCCTACATGGTGCTTACCTTGTCTCAGGCTGCTCTTTCCCTTTTTCATTATGATCCCAGCTCCACAATTGTTTCTATTTCCTTCTTTCTTTCCTTCCTTCCTCCCTTTCTCTTTCATAGGCTCCAAACCCATCGCAGAGCCCAACGTAGAGCTTGAACTCATGACCCTGAGATCAAGACCTGAGCTGAGATCAAGAGTCAGTTGCTTAACTGACTGAGCCACCCAGGCACCCAATTTCTTTCTTTTTTTTTATTTGAGAGAGAGAGAGAGAGAGAGAGAGAGAGAGAGAGAGAGAGGATGAGCAGGGGAGAGTGGCAGAGGGAGAGAGAGAGAGAGAGAGAGAGAGAGAGAATCTCAAGCGGGCTCCACACTGAACACAAAGCAGGGCTCAATCCCATGACCCTGGGATCATGACTTGAGCCGAAATCAAGAGCCAGACGTTCAACCAACTAAGCCACCCAGGCACCCTCAGGTGCCCCATTTCTGTGTTCTTTAAACACAACAACTTTACTTCCACCTTAAGGTCCTAGAACCTGCTGCGACCTCTGCTTAGAACGTCCCCATGCTTTCACACCAGCTATTTTATATAACCCAGGTTTCAAGTCAAACATCCATCCCATCCTCAGAGATACCGTCCTGACTGCCAAAATAATACGCCGCACCTCCCTGCAAATATCTATGTCACCACCCAGGGATTTTTCCTTTATAATTACCAAACTCTTACCACTGTCTGACATTACCTTGTTCTTTCTTTGCATGCTTATTTATTTCACACCATTCCCCTTTAGAATATGGGCTTCCAATTCTAGAGGATCCTAACCCATTTCATTTACCGGTGTGTCCTCACAGCCCAGCACAATGTCTGTCCTTGACCAGGTGGTCTGTTGAGTGAATACTCTGCATATCATCATGACATTGATCCTGACCTGAAGACAACACCAATGGTAGAGGCAACTTAAGCTCTCGCTCTGCTCTTCATGATCTGCTTGACCTTGGGCAAGTTATTTGACTTTTTCAGACCATAAACTGGGAGTTTAGGAAGGAGACTACATCTAGCATCTTTGATGAAGTTGGAAAAAAAAAAAACTCTTCAAATGGAAGAAAGAGCAGAAATAGAAGACAAGGGCCTGGAATGTTGGTTAGGAGGAAGGTGGGAGAGAGTGAGGTCTAATATCTTGGGAGGAAATGTATTGGTGTATAGGTGATGGAAAAGATCTGTGATAAGGAAAGCCATTATCACCTAAGGAATGGTAGAACTTGCAGCTATCCTATGAGATGGGATTTACCCCTGATATTTGGAATTTTTTTTAAGTTTATTTATTTATTTTTAAGAAAGAGAGAGAAAGCATGAGCATGAGTGGGGGGGGGGTGGCAGAGAGAGAGAGCGAGAGAGAGAGAATCCCAAGCAGGCTCCCCACCATCAGCACAGAGCCTGATGTGGTGCTCGAACTCACAAACCACGACATCATGACCTGAGCTTAAATCAAGAGTTGGAAGCTTAACCAACTGAGCCACCCAGGCGCCCCTGGAAATCTTTTTTGTGTCCCTGTCTCTTCCATCAGAATGAACTACCCTTGCCTAACACATGAATGAAGTGGAACACAATGACCTAGCCCACAGTCTGCACCAGAAAATCATGTTTTGTCTGTATCCGTTGTCTTGAGAGTAGGGAAAATGGCCCCACGGGGTGAACAGTGACAGAATATTAGAACTGTTAATGAATACTGATTTTGTGTCATTCTTTCCATTACGATTTTGCCTATGTTTAATGCGCATAACATTTTATTAGAGTAATGCGTGTCAAACACCTATAAGAGCATGTACCCAAAGCAAGTCCCCATACAGCTGTAACTTCCTCTTTTGCCTTCCTGATAAGAGTTTTTGGTCAAACTTATAGATGTGACTAGTTTTCATGGTGCCTATAACTCCGTATTCCCCCCTACATTTCAATTCTATTTTTAAAATGTAAAGATACGTTTCTACAACTAGATTAATGTATTCGTTAAGAAGACAGCCCCGGGGCCCCTGGGTGGCTCAGTTCGGTTAAGCGTCGCCTTCAGCTCGGGTCACGATCTCACAGTCAGTGAGTTCGAGCCCCGTGTCGGGCTCTGTGCCGACAGCTCGGAGCCTGGAGCCTGCTTCAGATTCTGTGTCTCCCTCTCTCTCTGCCCCTCCCCTGCTCATGCTCTGTCTCTCTCTGTCTCAAAAATTAAAAAAAAAACTAAAATTAAAAGAAGACAGCCCCTGTCTCACACATCCACCATCAGCCTGTTTTCCACAGGCATCAGCCGAGTATCTTACAGTATGACCCCCCCACCGCCCCAGGACTCCATGAGCTCTTGTTGACTGATGGACGGAGATTAGAAGAGACCACCACCTCAGAGACCACACGGTGAGAGGGACAAGTAAGGCTAGAGAGTTTGTTCTGTATGACCTTCCTTCAAGAAAAGTGGAAGAGAGGGACGCCTGGGTGGCGCCGGTTAAGCGTCCGACTTCAGCCAGGTCACAATCTCGCAGTCCCGGAGTTCGAGCCCCGCGTCGGGCTCTGGGCTGATGGCTCAGAGCCTGGAGCCTGTTTCCGATTCTGTGTCTCCCTCTCTCTCTGTCCCTCCCCCGTTCATGCTCTGTCTCTTTCTCTGTCCCAAAAATAAATAAACGTTGAAAAAAAAATAAAAAAAAAAAGTGGAAGAGAGGGGTGCCTGGGTGACTCCGTTGGTGAATCCAACTCTTGATTTCGGCTCAGGTCGTGATCCCAGGGTTGTGGGATCGAGCCCAGTATCAGGCTGTGCACTGAGCATGGAACCTGCTTGAGAGTCTCTCCCTTTCTCTGTCTCTCTCTCTCTCTCTGCCGCTCTTCCCCTCGCATGCTCTGTCTTTCTCTCTCTCTCTCTCAAATAAAAATTAAGAAAAAAAGGAAGAAAAAGACAAGTGGAGGAGTGCCCTTTCTTAAGTCGGGATTTAGATATGCTTCACTGTTGCAAAAATCTCCTGAAGAAATTTTATGATTTTGGTCAAGGAAACCAAGAACGAGTCCCAAAGGAACTAAAATGTTTGCCATCTATAAAATCTCATCATCATCACTGTCGTATGTATATGTGTGCATGTATATATGTTGGTTTTATTCAACATGCATATCCATTTTTCTATATATACCTTGTAGTTATATATATGTACATATACACACATACATATATGTGTTATAATAACACGCGTGTCTCCCACATGTGAGACATACACATGTATTACACACACACAGACACACACACAGACACACATACTACTGTCAGTTTTGGTATCTTTCAGAGTCACCATGATGCGTCATTTTTTAAGTCAACACCAAGGCACCTGTGATGTCACTATAGCTTTGATATTATAAAATATCCTATGAAAGCTTTTTTACCTACCTTCATTTGTGCTCCAAGTGTTACTAATTTAATTGCTGGAAATGTAAATAGAAATTAATGAATACTTTTTTCCAATTGTCATTTTATGGATTGGGAAATGGTAAGCATTTCTTTTGCACATCTATAATTATTTAATGATATCTACATAAAGGCTTTTAATTATATGGGAATAGTGATAATAATTATAAAGGCCCGCACTCAGCTGATAAAATATATATTGCTCAAGAAAAATTATTATGTCCATTAAAAATGAATTATTTCTGCCAGTGAATGGCTCACATGGCATTTTTCAACATTTAAAACATAGGCAGTGTTCCGTTTTTACACTGATTGAAGACAAAAATTGCTGGTTGGTGAAATCTGAAATGTTTTTTTTTGGCTCATTTTTTTAACCCCTCCTAAGATTTTTATTTATTTTCTTATTCTTTTGGTGTCAGGTATATGCTTACCCAATCTAAAAAGGATGGTCCACAGAAAAACTGGGGTTGGTTTTCCATGTCGAACTTTAGTTTAAAATTGCTAATGTGGAATAGTGGAATCGGGTGTTACTACCCTTGTGTGTGTGTGTGTGTGTGTGTGTGTGTGTGTGTGTTTACCAGCAACCGAACTACAGCTACCGGTGGAGAAAGTTTTGTCCCATCTTTTTCCTCTAAACCGCGATGTGGACATCCAGATTTCCATAACTTTCGTATATATTCACCAATATCTGTAGCATCAAGATGAATCAAAAATCTAGTATGTGTGCGTTTGATAACTTCTAAAATAGTGTTTTCTTCGGATATACAGCTTGCACTAAAATCGCAATAAATAATTCAACAGAGGAGACCATTATGGTTTAAAAATGACTTGAAATGGAGAATTTCGTGTCCTGAGGTGAGGCTGGCAGTTCACCGAGCCACACGAAAAGACATTATTGCAGGTGTCACTAGCATAGGCTTACTACAATTTTCTTTGTTTCTGCGAACTTACAAAGGAACCATTTATTTTTATAAAGCCATTTACCTTGTTTGGCCTACTGCAAAAAAATACTACTGAAATAACCTCCTGAAATGAGAATGTTTCTATACTGCATTTCAAAATTGGGGTTCGAGGAGTGGGGAAATGAAGAAATTAGGCTGGTCAATGCGATTCGTGTTTCAAAAATAAAAGAGAGAGAGAGAGAGTCCAATTAGAAGTATCCTGGGGTTATTAGCGATAACCGTGCTCATATCCAATTAAGATGAAAAGCATTTTACCAGCTTAATGTGCCACCTCTGGCAGTGTGGGTTTATTAGTTTTATCAGACTTGAGAACTGAAACTTGAAATGATACGTATGCAGGGTACCAAAGAGACACCGTTAAGACTCCGAGAGATAATTGGAATGAAATGAGATGCCTCAAAAGTTGTTGATTAACAAGTAGTGTGGATTTGGGGCTGGGGAAGAGATGGGTCACTCAGACAGTGCTTGAAAGGACCGGACTCACTGGGTTGTACAATGACATTCTGAAGACGAGAAGGTTCTTCGACGTCCAAAAATGTGCTAATATCCGTACAGGACGAGACACTTTTCAAAACCCGTGATGCACCTTCTCCGCAAGAATTCCAGTGCACAAAAGCCATTGTTTGTGATGAATGTCAGGCTTCTTGTTTTCCCTTCCAGATTAAAGGATATAATAACTAATGATTGGTATTAATATTTAATAAGAAAATCTCTCGTATTATTCTAGAGCTTTCCAAGATGGGCTACACCACCAGTACAACTTATTTTGTTAATTAAGTTTTATTCCTTTATGTTTTCAAACAATCACACGAGCCTTTCAAGAACATTATCTTTACATTTCTATACCACCCATTGGAGTGTCACAGAATGATTAAAAGCAAACAAAGACGTACACAATAAAGCTTTCCACTTAAGCAGCAATAAAATCACTGTTGCATTGCTTCAATAGACATCTCCTTGACTAATAAAATTCTTGTCACTCATTTCTGAAGCTGGTGGGGGAGAGCCTTTATCGTGCAGGCATAGTGTTCTGGATGCTTGTCTTTAGTAAAATATTCAGTGCACGGTCAGGAATGTGTAATGGAAATTGTCGGTGAGATGGGGCCCGTGGCAAGTCCTGCCCTGGTGACCTGTGGTCTGATGCGAGCAGTTCTTCTGAGAAACACAACAGTATTCCTCTGCTGCAGTGTTTGAGTCCCCTTGTAAAAGACCTCTTCCATGATACTAAGGAATAAACAAGAGAGGCTGGGGGCAGGTGTGGCCCATCCTGGGAGAGAGAGGGTAACACGATCAAGGAACGAAACACGGGCCACCTCCGCTAGATCAGGAGATAAATGGAATGTTCATGAGGAGAACCGTGTTTCGATGGTTTCTTGAGGAGGTAATTTCTAATCACGTCTGTTTCTTGGGAGTCTTTCAACTTCATAAAGGAAGGTACGTGCTACAACGTTGGCCGCTTGGATGTTTGTTTCTGCCAACGAGAAAGCCAGGGGCTCTGAATATACCTCGTGTTGGCACTGGTCACACGTAACCACATATAGCTCTTCTAGGAAACAAAGCAAACCTTAAGATTAAAAAAGGTCATGAACTTTTCTCATATGTGCATATATACACACACTTCTCCCAGACTTTTTCAATCGATGTAGCTTAGGGCCAAAAGCAATGGTTACCAGTTGGTAGTTTTCAAAGGGCAACATTTATGTGGCTTGATGAATAGCATGTATTTTAAATATTTCCGAAGCTATATGTATTCTTTAGGTGCGGTCGTAGGGTAGCCAACTTGCTTAACTAGTATCGGTCACCTTCTAGGCTAACGTTATGATCAAGATGGCGTGAGAATTAGTGAAAACAAGGCTTAACGAATCGATGGGGTAACTATATGTGTACATAGTTTCATTTATAAAAAAGAATCATACATGTTTGGGTTTTCCATTATTTAACAGTTAAAATTTGACTTCCAGAAAAATCCTAGGGGACAGATATGTGTTTCAGATGATAGAAGAATTGAAATAACTATAGGATAAAGGAGGAATAGCACTGGAGACAATGCACATTAATTGTCAGACTCATTTGATGTCATCAAGAAATTTAAGCTTTATCAATGTTCAAGTGGATCCCTACGAAGTTCCGTAAGACCTAGTAGGAGAGTGTGGTTTGATATTCCTGCCTTTTCCTCCTCTCAAATGAAATGCAGAGAGGTGGGGGAAAATGGAACTGAATTTACTCATTATAAAAAAAAAGGCACCATACTGAGAAGCATTTCATACAACCACCCTTGAGACAATGATGATAAGCCTGGAAGTTGGGACTGGAATTTATTTTAAGTCCTATAGGTAACAGTCTCAATTCAACTCAAGCTATGAACATAATAAAAGCCTTGAAACATTCATTTTGGGACATATCCATTGCATCAAATCAAGAAAACTCAGCTTATTTTTGCTTACCTGATTTTACTCCATCCAAAGGAAAAAAATAGCATTATCATAAATATTCTTCCAAAAAATTTTCTACTTGAAAAAGAAAAACCTAACCCAAAAAGCAAAGGCAATAAGAGCAAAAACAACAACAACAATAAAAACTGGTGAGACTACCTCGAATTTAAAAAGCTTCTGGGGATGCCTAGCTGGCTCAGTTGATAGATCATGAGACTCTTAATCACAAGGTGGTGAGTTCAAGCCCCATGTGGTGCATGGAGACTACTTGAAAATTAATTAATTAATTAATTAATTAATTAACTTAAAAAATTCAAAGCTTCTGCACATCAGAGGAAACCATCCATAAAATAAAAAGCTAGCCTATAGAATGGGAGAAAATATCTGCAAATAATGTGACTGGGGGTTAATATTCAAAAAGTATATATCAAGAATTCATAGAACTCAATAACAACAACGACGGAAACCCAATCTGTTTTAAGAATGGGCAGAGGAACTAAATAGACATTTTTTCCAAAGAAGACATACGCATGGCTAACAGGTATATGAAAAGGTGCTCAACATCACTAAGCATCAGGTAAATGCAACCCCAAACCACAATAAGATGCCACCTCACACCTGTTAGGAAGGTCATCGCCAAACAGACAAAAGACATCCAGTGTTGGTGAGGGTTTGGAGAAAAGGGAACCCTTGTGCACTGGTGGTGAGAAGGTAAATTGGTTCAATTATGGAAGTTCCTCAAAAAATTAAAACTAGAACTACTCTATGATCCAGAAATCTCACTTTGGGGCATATATTCAAAGTAAGTGAACACAGGGTCTTGAAGAGATGCACTCTTGTATTTATTGCAACATTATTCACAATAGCCAAGATAGGGGAACAAACTAAGTGTCCATCAATGGATGAATGGATAAAGGGGATATCGTTTATCCATATATATGGATATATATACAACCAAATAGTGTCTTGTGTGTTTGCGTCTGTCTGCTTTAGTTAGCAATTGCTGCATAACAAATGCCCACCAACCTAGCAGTTTAAACAATACATATTTATATCTATTATCTCTTGTCTGTGGGTTAGGAATATGGACACACCTTAGCTGAGTCCCCTGCTTCAGGATCTCTCACAAGGCTGCAATCTCGATCTCGTATTACCTGAAAGTTCGTCTCATCCGAAGGTTCGATTGGGAAGGAGTTACTTCAAAGGTCACTTACGCGGTTGTCGGCATCATTCAATTTCTTTCGGGCTGTTGGATTAAAAGAATTAGTTCCGACCGGGCTGTTGGCCAAAGGCTGTTCTCAGCGTTTCGCCACAGAGATCTCTGCAACGTGGCGCTTTGCGTCCTCAAAGCCCGCGAGGGAGAGTTGGCTTGCCAGACAGAAGTTACCAACTTACATAATATAATCACAGAAATGATATTCCATCACCTTTGCTCTATCCTTATGGATTAGAAGTAGGACTCGGGCCCACACGCAAGGGGAGGGGACTATGCAAGAATATGAATACCAGCAGACAAGGATCATTGGGGACCATCTTCTACTCTTCTCACTGTGGGTCTGTGGTTGGAGGTGTGAAAATAATCTGACAAACGTTGGTAAGGTGTATTTACATAGAAGGGCCATTTCTGGACATGACAGGAGATATTTAATCTGCAAGGTTATAGAAAAAAACAGTTCACTTTTAATAACTCTTGGCTTTAAATAGCTTTTTATTTACAGAAACTCATCTGATTTGGATATTTCTGTAATTATCAAAAAATATTTAAATTTGTTAGATGTTAAAAACAATCCTTGTGCTGTCCCTCATGGCTTTCATAAGTCCAAATTTAGTCGAATTTACAGCATCTTACTGATGTAATGTGTACATAGTTTAACCAACCACCATATAATTTTCTTTGGAAAATAAAAAATCTATTAAAATATGGATTTTACTGCATTTCACCTTTACATCTGCCTCACAATATACATGTGAACAACAGTAATTATGTGATAGAAATGTTCTATTACTGGTAATAAAGAGTTTTTATTTGAAAAATATCCCTATTCATCTCTTTCAAGAATGCATTTAAAACGAGCATTACTTAATGTATAGAATTGTCAAATTACTATGTCATACACCTGAAACTGATACAACATTGTATGTCAACGATACTTCAATGGTAAAAAATTTTTTGATTTATTTATTTTTGAGAGAGAGAGAGAGGGAGACAGAGTTTGTGAGCGGAGGAGGGGCAGAGAGAGAGGGAGGCACAGAATCGGAAGCAGGCTCCAGGCTCTGAGCTGTCCGCACAGAACCCGGTGCGAGGCTCAAACCCATGAACCTCGAGATCATGACCAGAGCTGAAGCTGGAGGCTTAACTGACTGAGCCACTCAGACTCCTCAGTGATAAAAAAAAAAAAGGTTTTAATAAAATAATTAAGATCAAATGCATGTATAAAAACGTGGAATCGCGAGGAAGAGAGACTGACAACAAAAGACACAGTAGGTGGTCAGTTTTCTGATGATTGTCAATGCCCCAGTTTGCTAATATCTGCCCAGAAGTTTCCCCAGTTCACTAATGCTTTTGGCTTCCCAGCAAAAAGTCCATTCTCGTGGCTGAATGGGGACGGGACCCAGGGTTCCACCTTCCCCCAGGCTGGACCTTAATTTGCCATAATCAGCAGCTTGAATTACAGGTTCAGCTGACGGAAATGTGTTCTGTCTTCTGGCCAATAAGAGGCTTCTTTCCATTACACCTCCCCCCCCCCCCCCGCCCTCCTTTTCTAGACGAGAGGAGAAGAGGGCAAGAAATTAATGCCTTTTTAAATGGGCTGACCACAAACTGAAACATTTGTGAATAAAATGGAACTTAACGATAAAGCACCGGACTGCCCAGCTTTATTCTCATTAAAGAGGAAAGTATTTATGTGTCCCGTAAAGGTTTAAAAATAACGAAGCAGCTAAGCAGCACCAACTTAAAGTTGGAGAAATAATGAATCTGCAAATCATTATTGATTAAGCGGTGAATTCCAGATCCCTTAGCCTGAGAAAAGGTCTTGACCCTTACTTTTTTTTTTTTTTTTAATTTTATTTTGTCGAACGAATTCAATTCAATCAGTAGTACTGAGCGCTTATCCGATCCACGGTACTCTAGGAGGGTGGGCTCATACTCAGATTCCGTCTGTGGCCTGCTCGCCAGGAGCATAGTTTGTCTAAGTGATGTCAGGGCTTTCTTCCAGTCCAGCCCGACTTGCTCCTCAAGGCAGAAGTCTAGGTCATTCACTTATAGAGCATTTTGTCCTATGGCAGTGCGTGTACATGTTTAGCCCCTAGCAGAAATATCTTGGTTCCATCGGGAAAGCCGACTTCCTCCAGAGAGTGAAGAAGGAGGCGTAGTTTCCACGTACACAGGATGGGTAGAGTCCTCAGCTCTCGGTCCCTGGACGCAGTTTTAATCCGTTTCTTCATCTACCGAAATAAAAACTGAGACCCTATTTGACATAAATCTTGAGAGGATTAAGTGAGGTAACACTAGGTACATGTACACTGTATATAAATCCTGCCTCATTTTCATAGTAAATGGCAGATCGATCAATATACAATGAAGAGAGACGAGTTCGCATTGATTAATCTACTTCTGAAATCGTCTTAATATTAAGTTCAGCTGCAGGTACACGGGCTAGGAAAAATACTTGGGCCATAAGATCAGAATCCTTAGTGACAACTGCATTCCTCGAATTAACCCTATACACGTTACTTTAAAGCGCGCAAGCGTATATTTACAAGGAAGAGCGTCTAATTTTTCTCACGGGTTTCCTCTGTGTTTGCGATAGGAACTTCTGCAATATATCCTCTTGTGGCTTTGGCTGTGCTTAATTCAGGGCTTATGATGAGCCGGGCACGGAGTCATTTGTGGACCGTACGGTCTTATCTTCGTGGCAACTCCGTGCGTTGGTACCGTTCTTCACAGATGAACAAACTCTGATGTAGGAAGACGCGGGACTCTGCCCCAAGTCATAGAGTGAGGGCACCCGGAGCCTGCCAAAGGCCAGGCGTCTGTTTGGTGTGGTTTGGGCTTGGGTTTGTTTGCTTTGTCGCTTTGTTTTGGTTTTTGGTTTTTGCCACCAGTATATTGGGATGGCACAGGCTTTGACGCGCTGACCCTGAGAATCTTCAGAGAAACCTCGAGTGCGGGCGTAGCTGTTTTCATTGAATATAAGTAAGAAAAGAGAAGCAAGTCGTGCCGTTGATCAGTGCTACAATCCTGACCTCAAAAGTCCTTCCTTTTTCATGACCCTTCTGATGGAAATAAAATATTAATAGCATCCTGTTCGAAATACTAGCTTCTGATATTTCTCCGTATAATATAGGTCTTTGGCCACATTTCAAGGGCTTCTCTTTATTTGGCATTCATACTTTCTCCCTTTCAAATTCTTTGTCTCACCAGCGTTTCTGGATGGCTCTTTCAACCCGTCCAAATCCCGATGACAGCAACCCTTGCCTCTTTCTCTTCCAGCTCCGGTGATTACCACCCCTCCCAACACAGGCTCAGTCACACCCTTCCAGAACTGTGCTTGGCCACCTTTGGCCCCTCGAGGGCTGTCACCACAGCTCAGGGGCATCAGAGCCCGGACGCCTGGAACACCACCTAGGGACACAAAAGAGTTCACGGAAGACAAAACACATAAACACATGCATGAGTCACAGTTGATTCCACTTCAAGCACACTTTATTTTTTTTTTTAATGTTTTTAATTATTTTTGAGGGAGAGAAAGACAGAGCATGAGTGGAGGAAGGGAAGAGGGAGAGAGAGACAGGGAGAGGGAGACACAGAATCTGAAGCAGGCTCCAAACGCAGAGCCCGATGCGGGGCTGGAACTCACAAACTGTGAGATCATAACCTGAGCCGAAGTCGGAAGCTTAACCGACTAGCCACCCAGGCGCCCCCAAACACGCTTTAAAAAAAATCTTGGGGCGCCTGGGTGGCTCAGTCGGTTCAGTGTCTAACTTTGGCACAGGTCGTGATCTCACGGTTCATGAGTTCGAGCCCCACTTTGGGCTCTGTGCTGACAGCTCAGAGCCTGGAGCCCGGTTCAGATTCTGTGTCCCTCTCTCTCTGACCCTCCCCCACTCGCACTCTCTGTCTCTCTCTCAAAAATAAATAAACGTTAAAAAAAATTTTTTTTAATCTTTCCTGGTTTTTTTTTTTTTCAGTTTGGGCAAGGATGAAGAATTCCTTAAAACAAATATGCCTAAAAAATATTGCACTTACACATTACAAATGGGGGAGGAAAAGAGAAAACAGAAAATATTACCTATAGCCTGGGCTAGCCAACTTTTGCCATCCTGATTTACCTAAGATATGGGCTTGTATGAAAGGTTTTTACGGGTGTCCTTTTATTATTTTTGAAACCACCTTCTTACACAATATTTTGAAAGCAACAACACACAGTAAGTTGTATTACCAATACTCTGAAATATACGAAAACATAATAAAAACAAAATTTTAAATCAAGTTTTTAAGATTCATTTGCTTACAAACACTACTTTGGTTATTAGATATTAGATATTAGATATCTTCTCATTCATGGGAAATGATTAGGACACTTTGGGAAATGAAATCTGAGACCATAAACTTAAAACATAATGCCTCACAGGATCAAACAGGGACCAGATCACTTCAGCTAGGCTCTTCGGTGAAAAGTTTACAGCGAGTTTTGTACATCATGGTGGGGGGTGCAGTGAATGGAGAGGCAAGGGGCAACTGAGTATGATTTCATCAAAAAATGCGCTTCTGCATGAAATCAAAACCGCCTCCAAATTGTGTGACTGTTGAGTTAAAACTGTGGTCATCCTCTCCCGAGAGGACACAATTTTTAAAATAATCCAAAATATTAATTCTCCAAGAAAAACTACCCAATGAGGACTTTCGTTAGTGTGGTAAGATTCCCGCCCCCCCCCCACCCCCACACCCCTGCCCACCGCCTTCCTTCCATCTGAATATTTAACATAAGAGAAAAGTCCTGCTCTATTTTTCTGCTGGAATCACATCAGTTTCTGTTTCTAACCTAGGAAGAATGTGGTTGGGACTGAAAAGCCCCCTGTCCTATTGTTAGACTCCCCAGCACTGATCCTTGCTTTTAACATCATAATGAAGGATGCTCTTTAGTGGATTATCTTGAGAAGGGATTAAGCCCTTCAAGTCTTCTAGGGGGCAAGGTGTTTTGAGCCCTAAATACACACCAATTGCCTGCTTAACTTTTCATCTTATTTTGAAAACTGCCCAGCTGGAATTCAAATTCTTTTCCATAGAGCTGAATTTTATTAGTAGCAAAGTTGGAGTTGGGGAGGGGGGGTAGCAGATGCTATATATAAGCACTGTTCTTTTAATCTCGTGGGGCCAAATGTTTCAGATATTCCACTGAGACAGGCACGTCAGGATAAGACTCAATCTAAACTTTGCTGTAGACTTCTGCCCGTGCTTAAATCCTCGCCCCCCGTCTCCCAGGCCCATCACTTAAGCTTTCAAGAAGACCATACGTTTACTAGAACTCTACCTTTAAACTCCATTTGGTCCACAGGATCCTTGCTTCCTGGCTTTTAACATTATCATCAGCTGGTTTTTTTGTTTTTTGTTTTTTTTTAAGTCACACTGAAACTTGAATTCAAATACCTAATAAACACACACACACACACACACACACACACACACTTGAAAAGAGAACTAATTGCTCTATAATTTATAATCAAGTGGTTTCTTTGGCCTCTGCTTCTTATCTTAATAACCATTTATTTCTGTCTGCCTGTTACATTAATACCGAAATCTTGGGTTTGATTTGTATTCACCTTACCCCTTCCCTCATTTCTGTTATTAACGACCCCATTGTGTGATCGTATGATTTGCCAGGAAACCAGAGAGTTTTAAAATCTGTTCTTTCTCCTGCTTCTCGGGTAATTCCAACTTTTTTCCTTAAGAGCTTGTAACTTTTCCTTTGTTCAACCGAGGACTATTCTTGTGGCTGAAAACACTCATTTTCCAAGTGTTAAAATGTGCAAAGATTCCTCTTAAACAGATACACGACAAAACTTTTTCTTGGAACTTTGCCTTTCAATGTGATTTTTTTTTTTTAATCAAATGGCGATATGTCAAAAAGAAGGTATACATAAATTCAAAAATGCTCTGTTCGTTGTCTAAGAAGTTTTACACGTAGGTACAGCAAAAATAACAATGAAAAGATCTTGAGAAAATGAAGTTTCGTGATTTTTTTTTTTAAAACTCAGGGCAGCCAGGTGCACTTTCCTGTGAACAAAATGGAATGAACTCGTATTCTTTGTTTTATATATAGAATAACTGTATTCCAGGGGCTATGCTTTAATTGTAAATAATCCCCCCACATTCTTTCAGTGTAAACTCTTTAAAGAGTCATGAATTTTATTTATACTCTCTCTCTCTTTGAGAGTCTTTTGTTTATTTGCTGTTTCGTTCTTTGTGAAATAACACTCCCAGAGGAAAATCCCCCTCTCTGCTTAAGGAATTAGGCCAGAGACAAAAGCAGGGAATTCTTTAAGCCTTGTTTTGTGCTAAGAGAAATGTTTGACATTTCTGTGGAGAGGTGTTTAGTTTGGATTCATTAGGTCTTAGGGACTCTTTTCTCTTTTCTCGCCTTTCAGATTCTGTCACTGTTTTGTTTTGTTTTTTTTTTTTTTTTTTCTGTGTTTGGTAGACTGAAGAGAATTTACCAGGGTGTAATTAGGTTTCCTACATTCGAATAGCAAAAATCCAGTTGCTTTAAATGGAAAGACCAAGTGTTCCTTTCGCTCAGCAGGCCCGAACCTGAATCCCACTTTCTGATACCCAGGAAGAACATGGGGCGGAGGATGCTAAGAAGAAAAGAAAGGGCTTTCACAGAAGTCGTTGTCCTCATTGAAATAAATACCTCTCTTGTAAGCATCTTTCTTTTTTTTTTTCAACGTTTATTTTTGGGACACAGAGAGACAGAGCATGAACGGGGGAAGGGCAGAGAGAGAGGGAGACACAGAATCGGAAACAGGCTCCAGGCTCCGAGCCATCAGCCCAGAGCCTGACGCGGGGCTCGAACTCACAGACCGCGAGATCGTGACCTGGCTGAAGTCGGACGCTCAACCGACTGCGCCACCCAGGCGCCCCTTGTAAGCATCTTTCAACAGTTACTTGACCATCCGTCCCCTAGTTCCACCCAGGAAGGCTAAGCCATTTGGCCGTCCTGTGCTTTGTCTAGAAACACCAAACAAATTCAGTTTTAACCTAAGTTTCAACACAGAAGGAAATTTTAAAGTACCTGCTTTGGCTGGGCTCCGTTCCCTCCCAAGTTCATCTAAAGGATATCTACCGCCTGATACGTTTTTGCCAGATCATTTGCCTTCTGCTAAACAACAGAGATATTTTGCTAGGTTATGAGCGTCATCCCCTGAATTAACAGAAGCTCAAATATGCGGTAAGTCCCCAAATCCTAAAGCCAGAAATAGCGCTCGGTCGTCTTTTTGCCTTTTCTTCTTGGATGTGACATTCTAGACTCGACCACAGTGAGTTGCTCTCTTGTTTTTACTCTCGTTGGTATCAAAGCAGGGAAGGAGGGGAGACAAGGAAACCTTGAAGGCTCCGCTCAAGAACCATTCAGAGATTAGCGAGCATGAACCACACAGACTGTACGAGCTCTTTTCCAACGAAATGCCGACTGATGTTCCAAAGCTTGCCAGTCTCAGCCCAAAGGCCCCCACTTTCGGCTTAAGAAACATGCCCTCCAGTCACTGTTGGGTTTTACTTTCTACATTCACACCACACCTCAGAGAGTGATGAAGTTACCAAGGCGGCCGAAGAGCCCCAAGGCCAAACCCTCACCGGTGACATCTTATTGGGACACAAGCTTTCTCTGGCTGGCTGATGATAACCCTTTGGCAGATCTGGCTGAGGAAGCATTAACCAAAAACAAAAGACAGAAACACTATAGAAAGGTCTAGCGGCCGTGATTATATGGGAGAGAGACCAGATAACAGCATCATTTTAACTAGTGGATTGCACCCTTATCAAGGGTGTCTCTCCAGCCCTCCCCCACACGCCCCAAAAAGCACTGATTTGTCTTTACTGAAATTGTGGGGACCCTGTCAGCCAGGTCAGTCTAGCCCCATAAAGAAGGATGTACATAAAGCGCTAACTCTCTTCAGCTAACTTTGTCGAGGGACACTGTCACCTCGTGTCCCAATGGATCCTTTTCCACCGGACGTTGAACTCGGCCATGTTTGTTAAAATTTATTCGAATCTTAATATTATGTAGTAGACTGAAAAACTCAGACTGTTATGCCCTTCTTTTTGAAAACCTGGGTTGTAAATTTCAGTTCAATTTCCATGGGGATCTGGAGGTGTGGATCAAAAACCACTTTGCATTGCCCCATGATTTAGAAGCCTCTGAGAAATACATACATATGTGTGTGTGTATACATACATATATATATATATATATAATTTAATAAAAGTAATGGTCGAAATCACTGATTCTCTAAGAATGGTAAAAGGTAAATCCCTCAGACTTTGTTCACTGAAGGGATAGCAAGATAAACATCTGTCAAAAGATATGAATATCAATAAATAAAAGAAATTATGTAGGACATTAGGAGAAAGATTTAATAAGCCAAGGATAACCTTAGGTTGAAATTGCAAAGTTTCTTTTCTGGGGGCACCTGGGTGGCTTAGTCGGTTAAGCGTCCGACTCTCGTTTTCAGCTCAGGTCATGATCTCGCGGTTTCTTCAGTTCGAGCCCCGCATAGGGCTCTGCGCTCACAGTGTGGAGCCTGCTTGGGATCCTCTCTCTCCCTCTTTCTTGCCCACCTCCCCCCCCGCCCAGTAAGTAAATAAACTGCCCCTCCCACTCGTGCTCTCTCAAAATAAATAAATAAACTTAAAAAAAAAAGTTTCCTCTCCAAAAAGAAAGAACATAATGGTCTCTGGGCAGGAAAGGGGATCAGAAGGAAAAGCCAAAATGCCAAAAAGTGTAGCAAATTCAAGCCTAGACACTACAGTCACCCAAATGTCTTTCTTTGACTCGAGTACTGGAAAACTCGTCAGGCAGGTGTTTGGCAATAATGGAAAATGTCCCCAGACCCTGAGATAAGAATGGCATTTCACTGATCATTCCCCTTGGGTAAAACCTATCAATCTCATCCCCTGCCATAACCCTAAAGTAATAGGAGAGGCAGGAGCGGGAGCCAGTAAGGGAGTTTCAACTTCCAGCTGAGAGAACAGGGAGAATGAAAACATATGTCCTAGACCTCAAAGTATGCTCCTTTGGGCAACAACACAGGTCAGTACACTTGCGGGGGAGAAACTCAATTCTTGACTCTTCATAGAAAATAAATTTGAGTTGCCCAGGTATATTTACCTGATTGTATTTATCATGTTCCCTCCTGTTAAAAAACTCAAAGGCGGGAGAGAGAAGCCAAACTCTTCTTGAGTACCAAAAAGAAGCCACAAGTTGCATAAAATACGCTTGGGCATGTTAATTATTCGGTGGCGACTAGATTGGGCTGTTTCCCCTGGAATGCCACGAAGCTAAAGACTAACAATAAGGATGTAACAATGATGAAATTTACTCGGCAAGTATGCCTCTATTCAATTGCTATGCCTCCCACAGGACTTTTTTGCCCCTAAATCTACCCAATATGACATATTCTAACAGGCAAAGAACGATACAGAGGGCAGTCACTACCTTAACCCTGAAGTCCTTGGCCCTGAGCACCCCAACGTGAAGATGCAGGGTCTTTGTCAATTGTCATTAATTAGAACCAAACGTGTTTCCATATTTAAAATCTTTGTGTCAATATACTCCCTGTATTCTAAACAAAAACAGCCACGTCCCCCCCCCGCCCCGCCCCGCACAGCATTTCTGTTACTTGTACCTCGCTGCCCAGATAGTAACTTCAAATAAACATGATCCTTAAACTCCTTAATAAAGACAAATTGCCTTCTTTAGTCATTGTAAAAAGCGGTATATTTTGCGATCGGAGGCTGGTTTGTAGTTTGGGGATATTGTAAAAGTTAGCATTGCTTTTCAGCGGTAGCTTTTATTTTTCTTATAGGGTCCAAACCACATCTCATCCTCCCTTGCTTACTTGCAGATAAGGCAGAATACTTGAGCCATTAGAGAGATGTGATTACGTCCAGTTGATTACCAACCTTTTTCTCTGTATGAGGCCTAAGATGGTCAGGTCGCTGTTTATACACAGACACACAGACACACACACACACACATATATGACTTCTTTTTTTATAATTTTTTTAATGTTTATTTTTGAGAGAGACAGAGACAGAATGCAAGTGGGTGAGTGGGTTAGGGGCAGACAGAGAGGGAGAACAGAAGCAGAAGCAGGCTCCAGGCTCCGAGTCGTCAGCACAGAGCCTGACGCGGGTCTCGAACTCACGAGCCGAGCCGCGAGATCATGGCCTCAGCCGAAGTCGGACGCTCAACCGACTGAGCCACCCGGGGGGCCCCAATATATACGACTGATCTCTGAAGGGAATGGTTGAAACAAAAAGAGATGCATTGTTGGAGATAGTATGTTGGGGGACCATTTTTAGAAACAAGCGAGCAACCTCAGAAAACTGTTCTAAGTCTATACTGGTTCTTTACAGAATGAATTTCACTTAGATTTTTCAGGGCTTTATGTTGTACCGTGTAACAAAACGAGGTGAACGTTCAGGGTACCTTTCCAACAACCGGAAGCGTTACTTCTGTTTCGCACAATATCAGCCCATGATGCCTCACCATCCGGGGAGATTTCTAAACAAACTTATTTTTCTCCTCCATCTGGGTTAAACGGGAAAATCCAGTGTTTTGCTTACGGGCACTAATGGGAAGTTTGGGTACAGCATTAACCAGACACGTGCCCCAGGTAACAAGACCACGTGCTGTATTTGACGTGTATTGTAAGGGTTCTTTTGCAGATATTGGTTCCAGTGTGATTATCTGGCCTCCTTTTTTTTTTATTATTGTTACAAAATAAAGACTTTTTCCCTTAGGTTACCTGTCACTTTTGAAATGGGAAACATGATGAATTATGGGACATTCGCCTTGCTGTGCTTTATCAAGCTCATTAGAGATGATGCATGATCTGAACTTTACAGAAGGAAAAAAAATACGTAGGCACCCTCTTTCTTAGCTTCTCTGTTTACCTCTGCAATTGTGCTATTTCACTTGTTGCACCAATTGACCATCTATTAAGAAAAAAAAAAAAAAAGTCTTGTCTGTAAAACTCATGCCTTCCCTCTAGAGTAGCCCTGCACTTAATCTGTGAATTCTCTAGAAGTGGTATCTCTGAACTTCTAGCTCAGAATGCTTGGTTTTATTTTCTCCGTCATCATGCTGAGCCAACAGACAACTTCATTTGCGTGTATAGATTTGACAGGAAATGTTATTTTTACCTCAGTTTTCTCATGAGATGGTCTCATGATAAAAGTCTTCCGGGAGGGAACTTCAGTTTAATGGAAGCAACTTTCATCCATACGTTTCAACAGATCTTCTTCTGCCTTAAAAATCTCATGGTTTTACTGAGTATTCATTTTTAAAGAAAGATTGAAGACTGAGTTTTAAACTGATTTGTGCCAAATAAGCTTTAAATAAGTCTTGATAACCCAAAAATTACTTCAGAGCTCAAAAGCCGTATCTTCTTACCTCTGTCTACAGTACTTTGAAAACTCGATTCGCGCTAAAACCTAGACAGGTCCACCGTGATGAAGGTCATCAGATAAAAAAAAAATGTTTCTGCAAGTTTAATCCAATGCTTATCAGCTAGAACAATTCCTCTCGAATCCTTCAGATGTTAACTACTGTTGAGATCTAAAATGCAAATATTATTTTTAAATGTGAAATACAGAGTTTGGATAAGCATTTGGCTTCAAAATAAGAAAGGTGACTGGACAGCAAATATACATATTATTGGAATTTCATTTTCATTGAAGCATCTTCTACTTCCGGTATTTGTGATTGATGAGTTTCCTTGGTAATGGAAAGAACACTCAGGCACTTAACATTACAAATTCCAAGATCGTGGAGAAGTGCACTACAAATCCTTCACATATCGCCCGGAAGACTCGTCCAGGCGGCCCATGGGTCCAGCTCTACTCGTGAGGCTGTTTTCAAAAAGAAGGTCTATGGGGCGCCTGGGTGGCTCAGTCAGTTGAGCGTCCAACTTCAGCTCAGGTCACGATCTCACGATCTCGTGGTCCGTGAGTTCGAGCCCCGCGTCGGGCTCTGGGCTGATGGCTCAGAGCCTGGAGCCTGCTTCCGATTCTGTGTCTCCCTCTCTCTCTGCTCCTCCCCCGTTCATGCTCTGTCTCTCTCTCTATCTCAAAAATAAATAAAAACGTTAAAAAAAAATTTTCAAAAAGAAGGTCTACACTCATGCTTCTGTAGTTAATCAGTTCACACACACGAAGTTTCAGATGGGCTATCGCCGGCATCATCTTGTTCCCTCCCTTCCGTCACTTCGAACGCATTCTGTGCGATGCACTCTGCTGGGTTCTGGAGGATTGACCCTGCCCTGGTGGAGGTGACAGTCTGGAGGAAAGATCAATCTTAATCCAATATCATGTCATTTAGATACAGAATGAAGGTATTTCTGACTGAGGTGAGTCCTTGAAGAAGGATGCAGGGGGCTTGGCCAACACATGGCAGGGGTTCCTGACCTGGCACGGGATGTCAGAGGGCCCTTACTGAGAGCAGGATGTCAGAGAGGAGGGGAGAGACCTAGTACCTGATGTCAGAGGGGCTGGACCTAATATGGGATATAAGGAAGGGGCGAAGATCTAGCTCAGGATGTCCTTGACATCCCTCTTTAAGGAGGAATGCTGAGGTGAATTCAAGCTTCTAAAAGAAAGCCAGTCGGGCAGAAAGGAAGTTATAATCAAGGAGCGTTGTCAGAGAGAGGAGCCCGGCAAGGGAAAGAAAGAGGGTCAAATCATGCCAGGCCTTGAAGTCATGGTAAGAATGTGCAGTTTGTTCAAAGACTTGTGGGAAGCCATCAGGAGATTCAGAAACAAACTTCAATGCAAGGAGAATGACACAACCTGGCTTGTGTGTTTTTAAAATTTTTTTTTCAACGTTTATTTATTTTTGGGACAGAGAGAGACAGAGCATGAACGGGGGAGGGGCAGAGAGAGAGGGAGACACAGAATCGGAAACAGGCTCCAGGCTCTGAGCCATCAGCCCAGAGCCTGACTCGGGGCTCGAACTCACGGACCGCGAGATCGTGACCTGGCTGAAGTCGGTCGCTTAACCGACTGCGCCACCCAGGCGCCCCAGTGGCTTGTGTGTTTTATAGACGATCAACAGAGACACCCTACGAGGTAGACAAAGTAAGTGTGATCAACCCCTCTGAGCAAATGCAGAAACCACGATCCTACAATTGGGCTTCTTGCCAAAGGAGGAACGGACAGCCAGCGGCTGGTATATGCCCTTGCCCGCACTCATGGCATATGTCTTTCGGTGCACAATTCTGTTATTTCTATATCCATCAGAGGTCTCTGTCCCCTACTGCACATATTCAAAATCAAGGCCATGCTTCTCATTACTTTTCGGTGATATTTCATTTTAAGGCCGAGTGGGAAAAATACAAGTTAGGTAGTTTGTGAACTAGAAGAATCTAAGAGAAAAGGTTTTTTTTGTTGTTTTGGTTTTTTTTTAAGTAAGCATCAGGCCCAGTGGGGAGCCCGACTCGGGGCTTGAACTTAGTATCCTGAGATCAAGACCTGAGCTGAAATCAAGAGTCTGTCGCTTAACTGGCTGAGCCACCCAGGCGCCCTGAGAAGTAGTTTTTAATAATGGATTTCTCTTTGGTGTGAATCTATTGGTTGCGTCAAGAATTGACTCGCTACATTATTTTTTGTATAATTTTAGAATCATTTCAGCTTAAGGGCTAGAATGGCATTTACATGGTAACAATACTATCTACTCTTAAAAGCGTATTAAATAGAATATTACAGCTACATCGTAAGTTCCATTATTTGTACTAAATAATAATTATAAGTAGATTTCTAACGTTGAAGTAAGATAAACATAAGATCTAAGAAAAATACAGTTTGTGATATTGTACTTACTTCTGACAAGTGGGGAGACACCACGTGAAGGAAAAAAGCCAGTCATGGTTTATACTAAGGTAGAGAGGAACACCTCTCTCTGCTGCTTTTTCTGTTCCCTGGAAAATGCCAGATAAGAGACCAGCTCTGGGCATTCTTCCCCAAGGCCTCAGTATATAAAGAGTTTGTCCAGGGCTGCCTGAGTGGCTTAGTCGGCTAAGCGTCTGACTTCTTGATTTCCGCTCAGGTCATGATCTCAAGGTTTGTGAGTTCAAGCCCCACATTGGGCTCTATGCTGTCAGTGCGGAGCCTGCTTGGGAATCTCTCACTGTCTCCCTCTTTCTCTGGCCCTCCCCCGCTCGTACTTTCCCTCTCAAAATAAATAGACTTAAAAAAAATAAATAAATAAAATAAATAAAGAGTTTGTACATTGCCAGGAACCAGAGGGAAACATTTGGACTTGGAACTTCTCCTTCCAAGGATGGAAGAATAAAGAAGTCACAGCAGGAACATTTCCGTTTTGCAAGGTGGAATTGTTGAAAATCGCAACAGAGGATCCTAACCTCCGTAGCGGTTGTCGAACGGCCGGCAATTTCTGCTTTGTCATATGAACTTAACCAAAAGTGCCTTCAAATTAATTGCCTAACACTTCCACAGCAGACAGAAGCTGTAACGCTTATAGCCACATTTGCACACTGACTGTGTCTTAGTTGCGGGCTGCTATAAATAGATACTACAGACTGGGCAGCTTAAACGAAAACATTCACTTCTCCCAATTCTGGAGGGTTGGAGGTCCAAGATCAAGGTGCCGGCATCATCAGGTTCTCTGGAAGACCTTCTTCCTGGCTTGCAGAGGGCTGTCTTTTTGTAGTTTCCTCACAGGGCAGGAGAGGAACAGAGACCTTCTGTCTCTTTCTCATTCTATAAATGTGTTAATCCTACCATGGGGACACCACTGTCATGACCGAATCTAATCCTGATGACCTCCTGAAGTCCCCACTTTCCAAATGCTATCACAGAGGGGATGAGAGTTTTAAGATATGAATTTGAGGGAGACACATTCAGTCCCTAATAGACTGGCTTGCTTATAAAGACCAAATTACCCCCCCTCCCCGCCAAGAAGTGTGCTGAGCCCCCACCTCACAGGACAGAGTGACAGAGAAAGCCCTACCATCAACTTGGGGCACTCTCGTCATCTTGGGTCTTCAGGCGGCAATCATAGACAGTTGGATGAAACAGTGTAGAAGTCAAGGCAATGGACTCTAGACAAATATACAGACGCGGAAGCCAGCAAAGAGAATATAAGTGAAGCCAAGAGCCGAATGTAAGGCTCTGGGGAACATTAACTCCCGTCACACTGCCTGAGCCCTTCTCTGTGTTGCATAATTTAGCATCAAACGATACGTCTCGTGTGATTCTAATTCCTCTTCTAGACAACTCTCGTCTTGTCAGCTAAACTGTTAGATGCCTGAGGTCAGGAGGACGTCATGAGATGCTCTATGGCCAATCATTCACCCAAAATAGAAGCCAGGAATTTAGGAAACTATCGAAATCCTACCACCAAAAGCCACCAATGGATTAAATATTCCATTACACTACCTGATTTCTCCACTTTGGTTTATTGCCTAAGCTGCCTGGGCCATCATCTATTTCTTAAAGTAGGTGAGGCCAGTGATTCTTCATGGGGTACAGGTGAGGCAAGGGGGGCGGGTAGCAGGTGAGAAAAGAATCTCTCTTGGACGTTCAGGTTCCCACACGCGATGAGCTAAGTGGGCGAAAAGTGTCCCTTCCAAGACGTTAGGAATCACTACATGTTTGAGAAACTTCTGAAAGCGTGAACCCCCTGAGAGCAGAGCATCTTTCTTCTGTCACCTCATACAGCAAGATGGCCTTCTGTGATCGGTGCTGAAACGTAATTTTAGTTGTGCTTCCGGACACGAAAAATTGTATTTACAAGGCCAACTTTAAGTTCTGGTTATATTTGTTCTCTCAATCCTATTTTTTTTTTCTGTTGGAAACTAAAAATAAGATTAGCTCAATAGGTACCCGAGGCTGTGTGTGTTGCCTCCCCGCCAAGAAAAAATTCATATTCAGTCCCAGCCCTCATGGTATGGTATTTGGAGATGGGTGGTTGTTAGGTGTAGATGATGTCATGAAGGTTTAGATGATCCCCCTGATGGGATTAATGCCATTGTAAGAAGTGACAGCAAGGAGAGCTTGTCCTCCCTCTCCTCCATGTGAGGACACAATGAGAAGGCAGCTGTGTATAAGCCAGGAAAAGAGTCCTCACTGAGGAATCAAATTGCCTGGTGCCTTGATCTTGGACTTCCCAGGCCCCAACTGTGAGAAATGAACTTCTTTAATTGAAGCCACCCAGACTAAGATATCTTGTTACCGCAGCCCAAGCAGACAAATACAATGTGTATGTCCAAGACAAGAGCAAAACATTTCTGCAAAACAAAGGAAGTTGACTTATACATGTAAAGTATAATAAGAGAAATTGATGACAATGTCTAACATAGGACTTTTAAACTCTTCGATCATTTGGAGCGATTTTAGAAGGCTTTCTGGGGGCGCCTGGGTGGCGCAGTCGGTTAAGCGTCCGACTTCAGCCAGGTCACGATCTCGCGGTCCGTGAGTTCGAGCCCCGCGTCGGGCTCTGGGCTGATGGCTCAGAGCCTGGAGCCTGCTTCCGATTCTGTGTCTCCCTCTCTCTCTGCCCCTCCCCCATTCATGCTCTGTCTCTCTCTGTCTCAAAAATAAATAAAACGTTAAAAAAAAAATTAAAAAAAAAAAAAAAAAAAAGAAGGCTTTCTGGTGATATAATTGAAGAATATATTCCATTTAACCATAGTCAGTAGGTGTTTGGGGGGTCGCAGAGCCCCATTTTGAAGATAATATTTTATAGCTCATTTGAAAAACTTGCATCTGATATAAATATATCTATTTATCTAATTAAACCAAGTACAACGAGAGAGTTAAGTTTTGTGCCAAGAATATCATATGGTAATATACCTTCTCGATTAAAAAAAATAATAAACGTTTCCAATTTGGAAGAAGAAATTTTAGTAAATTCTTGAAATTTCAAAGTTGATTTCATGTCCGGATTCTCAGCGGGGCATCTGGTATGTTCCCTTGAAGCCTGTCTACCTAGGTGTATCGGTACAACCATTAGATTAATACATCTTCTGTGAAACAGAGAAGAAGCATGCTGTTCAAAAGCTGGCAAAAGGTGATGGCCAGCCATGAAATGAAAAAAAAAAAAAAAAAAGTCGAGTTTCATTTTGGAAAACAAGCCCCTTCTCAGTTTTGACTGAAGCGTATTAAGCAGGATAGAGAGACTATCTCTTGTAATTGTCAGCAGATTGGCAATCTGACATACGATTCTGGCAAACCTGTATTTAATTGCTAAAATATGACTTCTTAGCAACTACAAGTCTGTTCTGCCAATGTCAAGTTATCCCAAACCACATGACTTGACTTCTGCTTTAGAATTAAAATTGAAGATTTATCCCAGGTTGAAGCTGTGCCTTGTGCATTCTGCAGGAGTTCTATGCACTGCAGACAGGAAAACGGGATACCGTTAAAGCACTGCAGTGCCCCAGGGGTCAATGTCAGATACAATCTAATTTAACATCTTTATTAAGGATCTCGAAGAGGGAGTAAGCCACATATTAATGAAATGTGCAAATGATATTAAACTGGGAGCTGGTGCAACCACCAGTAAGGACAAAGAAATAATAGAAATGCACCAAAAGAGGTTAAAACTATGAGCAGAAAATTATTACATGAAAATCACCTTCTTGGGATTGATAGTTTGGAGATGAGCACTGGGAGTCAGAAATCTCAGAGTTTGGGGCTGTATGCAATTGGGAATGAAGAAGAAGAAAAAGAGGGCAACCTTTAGCCAGTATCTAATTTAGACACCAACGTAAACACTTTACATTACATTATGTAAATTTAGACGGTCTTTAAAATCAGAAAGATCACCAACTCTAAAATTTAGCTACAAGCCAACCCAAATGGGGTAGCTTCACGAAATACGGCACACGTAGCTATTAAAATGACCAGTACATGGATTATATCGACGTGCAGAAGATATGAAAGAGCGTGAAGTGAAAAAAAAAAAAAAAAAAGACAGGGGCGCCTGGATGGCTCAGTCGGTTGAGCATCTGACTTCGGCTCAGGTCACGATCTCACGGTTTGTGGGTTCGAGCCCAGCGTCGGGCTCTGTGCTGATAGCATAGAGCCTGGAGCCTGCTTTGAATTCTATGTCTCCCTCTCTCTCTCTCTGCTCCTCCCCCGCTCATGCTCTGTCTCTCTCTCTCTTTCAAAAAATAAATTAAAAAAAAGACAGAACATAATACAATGTGCATAAGGATAAAATATAACCTAACACAACATAAAATATATGTACACTCATTCAGCCAGCTCCGGAGGTCTTCACCTAGAAACTAATTTTCTTTTCTTTTTCTTTTTTTTTAACGTTTATTTACTTTTTGAGAGGCAGAGACACAGTGCGCGCAGGGGAGGGGCAGAGAGAGAGGGAGACACAGAATCCGAAGCAGGCTCCAGGCTCTGAGCTGTCAGCACAGAGCCTGACCCGGGGCTCGAGCTCATGGACAGTGAGATCGTGACCTAAGATAAAGTCAGACGCTTAACCGTCTGAGCCACCCAGGCGCCCCAGAAACTACTTTTCTAATACACACTAATTTGGAAACACAAATAAATGTGTCTTTTGTTTAAAAAAAAACATCACAAAACAGGAGCGCCTGGGTGGCTCAGTCAGTAAGTGTCCGACTCTCGATTTGGGCTCAAGTCGTAACCTGGGTGTTGTGGGATCGAGTTCCGCTCAGGCTCCGTGCAAGGGTGTGGAGGCTGCTTAGGATTCTCTCCCTCCCTCTGCCTCTGTCCCTCCTCTGCTTGCACTCTCCCTCTCTCTCAAAACAAATTTAAAATAAATAAAAATAAATAAAAAAATCACAAAACAGCTTAGAAGCTTTGACCTTTTAGCCTCTGTATCTCCATGCCTCCCATATCCCACCCAAACAGCAGATGAGGCAACTCTAAAAATGACATGGCCAGAGTTGTTGCTAAAATAGAATGCCCTTGAGGCAGCATCTGACAACCTTTCAGTCTTCAGTAGGAATCCTTGACTGCCTATAATCTCCTGAATTCACTCTTTCTGCCTTTTCTACCCGTGTGACCACTCCCATGCCAGCAACCTTGGTCACTCCGAGGTACCCAGTCATTGTGACAAGGACTTTTAAGCAAGCAAACACCCTGAAGCAATGGTGTGCATGTTAGGACTCCTTCCCTTCTTCCTCCCTTAGAATTCCTCACGCAACTTCTCTTACTTGAACTACACGCAAGGGCATCCCCACCGCAAGGAGCTGGAAAGGGCGTCCTTTCAAAACCATGGCATTCCTGAAACATTTGACTTCACCACTCGATCTTTGGTGCCTACTCAAAAAAAGGTAGCTTCCACTTGCCTTCTACATTCTTCCGTGACCCCTTATCTGCTTTCAGGACCCAGGAGGGAAAATAAAGAAGGAAAATACCCCGGTGCCCTCAGATACACCAAAAGGGAACTCATTTGACCTAGCATGGAAACCAAAAGAATGGCTCTTTCTGAAGAGCAGGACATCAGTAGCAAATGATCCAAAATGCAGGTGTAGGCGAATCCAAAGAGTTGAAGATGCTGAGGTTCTAAAGTAGTAGGAGAAAAAAGAAAACACTATTTTGTTTGGGCTTCACGCAAAGAACCTAACCGACGTCCCGTAACGGGGGGGTGTACTGCCTCTGTATCCGAATGATTCAGATACATCGGTGGGTGGCCAGAAGCTTGTAGAAATGGGGCAATGAACACATGAGGAAGATCATAAATACCAAACAAAGATCGTAGCTAATAGAGGGGGACGTGCTGAAAATGTTCCAAGGATATTCTTGCCAATGAGGAAGAGGAATTATTTTAAATATACTAGAAGGACTTACTGGTCCTATGGGAATAAAATTCAAGGAGCAAACAAGTATGTGAAATCTTAAGAATTTTATTATAGCTTAGCCTTTTCATGGATTTAAGACACTTAAAGGTAAATTTAACAAACATCGGAAACGCACAGCTTTATTAGCGATTCTGCAATTATACTGAATTAGACTAAGCTTCTCTACCTGGAGGGTCAAGTTTCCTTTAGTTCATTACCTGAGTTCATTTACAAAGTAGAATTTCCTTGTAATCTCCTCACTATTTCAAGCGCAAACGAATTCCACCTCACCCCACCCGAAGTTAAAAAATGTTTTCAAGAAATTATTTAGTGTTCTACTTCAGCTTGCCTTCCTGTAGGATGAGAAAACACATCAGAAGTTCAACTATAGAGGCTGCAGGGTGGCTTATTCTGTTAAGCCTCTGACTCTCGATTTCGACTCCAGTCACAATCTCCCGGTTCGTGAGTTCGACCCTCATGCCGGGCTCCATATTGATGGTGTGGAGCCTGCTTGGGGGCTTGGGATTCTCTCTCTGCCTCTCTCTCTCTCTCTCTCTCTCTCTCTCTCTCTCTCTCAAAATAAATAGATAAGCTGAAAAAGAAGTTCAACTATAGAAATTTTCTAAACTCTACTATGATAAAATAGGTGGGTTGTTTTTTGTTTTTGTTTTTTTTGTTTTTTTTTGTTGTTTTGTTTTTTTTTTGCATTAAAGAAAACAATGCGTTACCTATGTCTTCTTCCGGGCATACATGAAGTAGAAATAGTTCATGCCATGAGGCCTGGGGAGACATTTAGGCTCACTGTACAACAGCCAGTCCCATTGTGGGAATGCAGAAAACAATCAGACCTAGTCCCTACCCCTAACATTTTCACCATCGGTTGACGGAGGTTAACCAATAAAGAGTTCTCTATCGTAGGCTTAATTTAAGCAATGACATTAGGACTAGTAAGTCTTCCAGGAATGCCCCAAATAATAAATAACGTGGTTTGCAAATATTAAGGTGCACCTTCGTTATACGGAAATAGGTGATTTTTTTTTAATTTTTTTTAATGTTTATTTATTTCTGAGACAGAGACAGAGCATGAGTGGGGGAAGGGCAGAGAGGGGGAGAGAGGGAGGGGGACACAGAATCCGAAGCAGGCTCCAGGCTCTGAGCTGTCAGCACAGAGCCCGACACGGGGCTCGAACTCACAGACTGCGAGATCATGACCTGAGCTGAAGCCGGACGCTCAACCGACTGAGCCACCCAGGCGCCCCATAGGTGATTTAAAAAAAAGAAAAAAACGGTAACTTTCAAAGACCATCATAAAAGCCTGGGACAAATATTAAATTGTTCACTGATATTTAATTCCCCTCTTCTGGGCACATGAAAGGATTTTCATTTCCTGTTCCCCTGAAATGAGGCTTGGCCATGTGATTTGCTTTAGTTAATGTCATAAGAGTTGAAGAAAAGAGTGGGATTTCCCTGTAAACGTTTTTAATTGGCCAGCAGGTGGATTTTTTCTGGTTCTGCCTTTGCAGTCCCTGACATGCATGTGCATAGGAAGGTAAAGTTCAGAGCAGTCACCTGGAGGAGAACTCTGAGAGTCACTTAGATCCCTGATGAACTTTGCAGGAGCCAGAATTAAATCTATGTTGTTAAAGTCACTGATACTTAGAGATGTTTGTTACTGCAGCACAACGTTGCTTATCCTAACTGATCACACTCATTAAACTTATGAACAAATATGATGGCTTCACTACAAAACAAGTGTTGCTCAAAGAAATGTATTAATTCTAAATGAGCTAATTGTCAGCTGGTCAAGGAGCATTTATTGCGTGTCCACAAGGCTTAGAATAGCTTAACCGAGGGCACCTGGGTGGCTCGACCGGTTGAGCAGCCGACTTTGGCTCAGGTCACGATCTCAAGGTTCATGCGTTCGAGCCCCGAGTGGGGCTCTGTGCTGACAGCTCGGAGCCTGGAGCCTGCTTCGGATTCTGTGTCTCCTTCTCTCTCTGCCCCTCCCCCCGCTCACACTCTGTCTCCCTCAAAAATAAACATTAAAAAAAAATTTAAAGAATAATTTAACCAGCCATTAGTCAGGATTTTAATTTTGTAGAATATTTTGAGGCTATAACTTTTCCCAGCTCACCACTATCCATGGATAGTGACAATAAAGGGACCTGATGCAGAGCAGGTGAGTTTCAAGCAGGCCTTTCTCTTCCATCCCACAGGTAGTTTGTGGGTCCGAATCCATACACACCTAAAAGAAGCATTTTAAGATCCTCTAATGAAGGCAAGATAGTTTTACCGTTTTCATTGTCAGACACTTAAAAGACGTCTGACAAGGGGGAAAAAATACAAGTGATCAAGAAACTGTTCTTCAACTTGACTATAGAGTTATAATGATGGGCAAAAATAAAAATAAATATGTCTAATCACAGAATGGTTTATCATGTGAAATCAAACGAACGCCCTTCTGCATTGAAGATCATTCTCTTGTATCTAATTTGGAGAGATACTTAACAAATAGTGTAACAAAGGCTCTCTTTCTATTCTAATAAGTAATTGATGTCGACTTAACCATTTTGCCTGATGGATTTCAGAGCCGAAGAGTGACAGTTGCTTACTGTACCATCACTGAAAAGCTGCATTCTAGATGATTTGATTTTTTTAAGACACTTGTATGCTTCTTGAAATGGGAAAACATCCTAACCATGAAAGAGAGCTGTCATCAAAGTACCACGTGCAGAATTTCAAAACAACACCGGAGCTCTAGCATATCAGGCCATTGAGAATGACCTCGTAAGCGGTCTGGACTTTCAGTCGGGGAACTGTTTTTCCCGGTCCCTGGACTCAGGTCTCTTTTGCATCCAAACCTCTTAATACTCAGCCACCAGAGCTAATCTTCTAAATATAAAGCTGACCTCGTTCCTTCTACTTGAACAACCTCCAAAGCTTCTCAGTTGCCTTGGGCATAAAGTTCAAATTTCTTAGCCCACTCCTCTGTCCAAATTACCCTGTGCTCCCGTCATGCCAAGTGGGTCTCTCTCCCCAGACTTACCGTGCTGTTCCGTTCTTTCATCTGGGACATGCGTCTCCAACTTCTTTTTCTGGACTGGTAAACTCCATCATATGTTATGCTTGCTCTACGTAGATTTTTTTGTACTTAGTCAGTTGTCTAAGTGGACTAATCCAATCTCTTCCATCGCAAAAAGATGTATTTCTATTTAACTTTGTGTCCTCTCCCCCCACCCCCACCCCGCCGCCTTTCAAATAGCTCAAGTACCTGACATATAAGCGTAGGTGCATTTTGGGTGAATGAGTGAATGAATGAATAAATGAACGCGTAAATGAAGGAATCAGACCTGAGTTTAGCCCATGACGTTACCAACAAGCTCCTGGGTGACCTTGGCCTTGTCTATTTATTTCTTTGTGCCCCAGAATCCTGAGGTGAGAAAGGGGATCATAATTGCTACCTGCCATAGAGGGATGCCGCGAGGATTAATGAAATAATTTTGGTAAAGCAGTTTGAGCTCCCTGGAAGAAAAGCACTATGTAAGAACAAAGTGTTATTATAATTATTATGTAGCACCTTTCATCTTAGAATCTCCAAGCACTTCACAAAACATTAACTCATTAATCTTTCCAATGTTCCTGCAAGAGAATTCCATTATCTCCCTTTTAGAAAAGGGCAACATGCAGACGGCCAAAGGTTAAATACCTAGTCCATGATGCTATCCCTGTTGAATGCCAAATCCAAGAGCAAGACTTCAGGACCCCCAGCACAGAGACAGCCCTTTGAACCTCCACACGCCGCACCTTCCCCCCCGCCTTTTTCCTGTACAGAGAAGCCATTGAGCAGCCTGGGCTGGATGGCAAAGATCCAGTTGGAATGGGAGCCCTGGGTTAATACCTTCCATAGAAGAAGGGGTGGGATGCGGCCGCGAGGATTGTGGTCATCACAATTCTTCCCTCTTCTGTAACAGTAAGAAGCAAACGTAAGCAATGCCTGCAATCAATCGCTCACCTTCCTCCAAGGGCTCGGCCTCAGATCTTTTCATCAGCCCTCTTTTAACTCGACACCTTTCTGGGATGTCTGTCTCCCAGCCAGAAAACGTCTCATCACCTTTGAATACAAAGGTAGCAGTTTAGCCACCAAAGAAATAATCCTAAAACACTGCATTCAAAAGAGCTTTCCTCCCCTAATACTGTTTTTCCTGCTGAATCCCATGAATGTTAGCTGAGACAGGTGGTGCTAATCCGCCTTCTAAAAGGAAGAGGAAGAATGTTAGCTATTCTGCATATACTTAGGGCAGGAAAAAAGCCATAGTTTGGATAAAGATGCGTTACATCAGGATCATCTAGCGACGCGGAGCCGTGTCTATTCATAGCGAACCAGAGAGGCGGCATTTGTGCCTTTCTCACAAATGTTGAGTTCCTTCTTCCTGGAGGTTGTGGTCAAGATTACCGGCCCAAGAATGTGGGCAGATCTGCGACAAACGTCCACGGCATGTGTGTCTCAACGTCCCGGAAATAACAGGATTGTGACTAGAGGTCAGGTGACTCCGGCAACCATCGCTCCAATTACGACTCTTTCGTAGCACCCATTTCTGGGCGACATATTGCAGTTGGTCTTGATTCTAAATCCCGACCGGCATAATTAGTTCACTGTGATGGGCTTTCTGCTGACAGCTCCCCTGACTGTCCCTCCACTTCCTTCACGCTTGTGACCTTCCTGTCCATGCCAGTCATTAGCGGGCCCTACCTCTGAGGTCAGCGTAAAGATCTGAAACTCCCGGCCTGCTCTGCCTGGACACGGACCCATTCACCTTTCTAACCTCCTCACGCCTCCTCCGAAGCCACCTGTAGTCGCAGAAAGAGAATGAGCTTGGGGACCACCAAACTGGCAGTTAATCCTAGGGACTGCCACTTCCTCGTTGTGTGACCTTGGGCAAGCTTTTCGATCCCTGGGAGCCCTCTTTGGTGCCCCGAAAAATAAGGATCGTAAGTCTATATCGCAAGCTGCCTGAAAGATAATGGGCATACGTAATAGTTCTCAGCAAAGATTGGTGTCTGGGCTGATAGGACCTCCAAGTGCTGATCAGAAGATTAAGTCTAAGCTCATATAATGAGCACTGGAAGACCATAGATTAGATGTAGGCAAGGCACTGACAATGGAAATCCAGTAGGTGGAACCAAGCAGCCCATTGGTGGGGGCCAAGGGGGACAGGGAGAACAGACCAAGGTTAAGGCCTAAACTGGCCGGTAACAGTTGCCAGGAAAATCTGCAAATGAAGGGCCAGAAAATCACAAGGACCAGAGTTTTGTGATCCTAGCCCCGGTGGGAAACTCAGACAAGGAGGAGTCAAGGAATTAGGGAATAGGATTAGGAATTAGGCTAGGATTTAAGCAAGAACCTCTGAGCCAAATGCCTCTAGGCAATGAGAGGTGGGAAGTATACGAAGAACCACCTCCAAGGAGCTGACTTTACAACCTCTCCTCCCTCCCCACCTCTCGGCCACACATCAGCTTCCATGGTTCTGAACCCTCTCAAATCAACGTCTTTCTTCCCCTCTACCATCTGTTCGTATAGGGGCTTGGATATTGAGCCTGAACAAACTGTTTCATCTACAACGGACTCAGAAGCCTCATTAGATACTAGAGTGGTGTTTGCTCCCAGGCATAGTAGACATCACATGCTCGGTCACCACGGTCCCTCAGGTGCCCTGGGCACCGCTTAGCAGATTCCCAGCCACTGGCCACTCTCCATGAAGAGGAACATCAGGCAAGAATGGGAATGAATTACTGGGATTCCAGTATGGAACACTATGCCACCGCAGGGAGAACAAGAGAATGCACAATGGCACTGGCGTGGACGATCACGTCCATTCCTCCTGAGGAGATAGAATCCAGACTCTTGGGATGCTGAGTCCGCAGGTGGGAGGCCGGTCGTTCCTCTGTGGAGCTTGGCAGATCATCGCCCCAACCATCTACCCGCTGACACTCTGCCGGTGACGTCTGCTGACCTCGTGGCTTCAGGTCCTGCCCCTGAACACACGGCTTCCCCAATGTCCATCTCTCAACTCTAGCTTTCCTCTACTAGAGCTGCAGGCCCACGTTGCAAAAGGCTGGCAGGCATTTCACCTAAGTACCCGAAGGACATCTCAAATCCATTAGTGTCCCTCTCCACTTTTATTAGGGGTATCAGCTATCTCCCACATACCAGAGTCAACGATGCTTTTACCGTCCAAGTTGGGGATTCAACAGCCTCACACCCAGACCTCAGAGCCAGTGGGAATAGGGTCTCACTGTGCGTGAGCAGGGCCGGAAGATACTTTTGTGCTTCGACCCGAGACGCTCCTGCAGTGCATCCAACCATGGCAGAGGCCTTCACTCAAAGATCAGATGGAACAAATCTCGAGGGGCGTCTGCGAGAGCCAGAGTCCCCGCCCATGAATATAAACAGTGTGTCCCAAGGGCTCCCTCGCACACCGACTGAGGGCATTCGAAGTGACAGAATAGAGCAGAAGTGACTAAGTTAGCCTTAAGACGTTCAAGTGGATTCAAAAATTTAACCATCATACCCACTCTGTATAGCTCCTCAGTGGAGTGAGTTCAATGATACAGAAGGAAGAAAATTAGTAGTAGTGACTATAATTTCTACACCCACTCTCAATACATCCCCCCCCCCAGCGTCCAGCACATGTTAAGTAATTACATATTTACTGGAAAAAAGAATGCATCTTTGATGTTTAGATCTAGCCTTTATTTCTTTGATGTGTCTTGTTACCCGTGAGCTCTTGCTTTCCGGGTTGTTATTTTTCCCTGCCACTACTTAGAATTCCGAGCAGCACTTGACTTTCCACGTGGAAAGTACATTCTACCCAGTGACCCAGGGCTGTGAACCAGTCGGCACCGTGCAAGCACTTACTTAAAGGATGGATTGGTACGGGGCACCCCATGTCTCAACAGAAGAATTAGAATCACCTCAGGTGAAGCAGGTCACATGCGTCCCAGATGAGTCTGCCAGCAGAGAGTGGTAATGACACTCGCTTCCGTTTTTCCACCTTTTACGATGGGCCAAGCCCTGTGCTAAGCCTTTCACAGACTCTAATGTTCACACCACAAGAAAGAAGACCGTATGATTATGTGAGTAACGAGTAAGTGGCCGAGCTTGGATCTAAACGCGGGTCTCTCTGCTCCCCGAATGGGGTTCCTCCCATCATACAATTCACACCCCAAGGGGAGTATTTGTAATTCCGTCAGCCTTCTCGGGCGCGAACCTTGGTGGGATCCTTGCCAATGTTCCCACAGTTCTCAAAAATGTCATGTCCAACTCAGGCTCAGCAGAAGATGCATGTTCTGTGGTAATTAACAAATCCTAAAAATAGAAATTGGAAGTCTGTATATCAGAGGGTAATGAAGGAAGGAGTCCTCCTGGCTCGGACAGAGGAACCTGAGAGAAACAACCAAACAAAAACAAAAACAAATCAAAATAAAACAAAAAACCACCACCACCAAAAAAGAACACGTCGTTTTTGGCTTTCCCATGGGTTTCGTAAACGTGAAATTTACTCAACCAGAATGAACATGTCAAAATAAAGAAGTCTCCATAGTGCAGATTTGGAGATTCAGAATGTCGTTGAAAATTAAGATGTTTTTGAATGAAATCACTCTTCTGGTAAGTTATGTCTGAACATGACCACTGGAATTTCAGAATTGACTATAGGGAGATAAAAGATGTAAATGAGCTCTGCCTGGAGGATCCCAGGCTGCAGGGTGTTCTGGAAACAGTGATAGGAAGTTGAATCGCTATGGTTTCATCCCAAGTAAATTAACCTTGCATTAAGGGCCAAACTTCTTATTCATGCCAAAAAGTGTCCCCAGATGTTTCTATGACTCAACCATTTCCAAAGAGTGGGATTTTACTTAGGGGGGAAAAAAATGCCGGGTAACATTTCCCTGTTGCCACCCATGTGGCTAGGTTAATTAGCATGTTCTTCCACGCTGCCCTTTTTAGATTGACAGCTTTCTTTCCAAAACTGAGGACAAGAACGATTACTGGAACATCCAGAGCCTGCAGTGTTTTCTGCACTCGACAACATTTATGGGCCTTTGAAATTCTCACCTCCATTTAGGGACGGTTTTAATTGGACCCTTGATCACTCCGTCACTTTCACACCTCCTGTTCCAGAAGATTGAAGGGAGGCTCGGGATCCAGATTTCTTCAGCAGGATGACGGGCAGGTGTTTGAAAGGACAGGCCTGCTGTGCTTCCTGGACTTTCCAGGCTTAGAGTTATTGCTTTCGTTGTATAGCGACCCACTGCTGCTGGTGTCATTACATCGGATCGAAATTATGCCAGGAGCCAGGAAAGCCCTACACCCGGGGCCAAATGAGGCCAGGAAGAGAGCAAGACAGAGCAAAAGGCAAGGAGGGAAAGTGAATTCTTAGCTCACACTGAGCCAGAAAGGGAAAGCTCCAGATTGCAATAGCAACCAGACATGAGGGCTCTAGGATGTCCTATGATCCCTGGACTCTGAAGGGGGTAGAGCTTTCCATCCGCCAGATCTCTTACCTTCGCATGCATGACAATCACTTATTTGTCTGTACTCCCTACTAAAATCTTTTAAGCGCAGGAAACGGCTCCGTTTCCTTCACTAACACATCCCCGAAGCGCATAGCATGATGTCTAGCAAAGGGTGGGCACGAAAAACATTTTTTGAATGTAAGCTGTCACCCAGTGAGCTGTTTTTGTCTTCTGGGCAATACTCACTCATTTTGCAAATAAATATTAAGTTGCCATCTATGTCAGTAGGATGAGGTTAAGGATACCTGAGTTCCTTTTTTTAAAAAATATTTATTTATGTTTGAGGGAGAGAGAGAGAGCGCACGTGGGAGCAGGGGAGAGGCAGAGAGGGAGACACAGAATCCAAAGCAGGATCCAAGCTCTGAGCTGTCAGCACAGAGCCCAAGGCGGGGCTCAAACTCGTGAACTTCGAGATCGTGACCTGAGCCGAAGTCGGACACTTAACGGACTGAGCCACCCAAGCGCCCCTAAGGACACCTGAGTTCTAACGCGTCAGGCTAGACGGTTGCCAAACTCCCACCGCAGAGCCAGTGGTCCCGGCTTGGAGTGAGGAGCCTCAGCTTCGAGATGCAGGGAGGCGAGGAAGGAACCATTAGATCCTAGGCAAGAAAGGTAGTCACACAAGGAGGAAGGAGGAAACAAGGGGCGTCAGCCCAGGTGGTTTGGGGACTTCCTCTCCCCGCGCTCTGCTCTGGTTTCCTGCCTGGGTCTGAGCGTGGAAAGACCGTGGCCGACAGGTGCACCGGCTCCCGGGTGAGGGGAGCTCTACAGGTGTTCACCGTTCTTGAGCGCAGGGCCAACCGAAAGCTGTGTCCTTGGGGAGTTGGGGAGTTCTCGCAGCCCCAACAGCTGATTCCTTGTCATTACCCACCGGGTCAGCATCGAGCAGACAGCTGCTCCGTGCATGTAACCCTTTGTCAACCTCCGCACTGAAGGGGCGAGCCCCACTCACTGAAGGCCGCACCAGTCCCGGGGCTGCAAAGCCTTGGTGCAGTCTCATGCCATCATTTATGAGTTCAGCGACTTAGGAAGACCCCTTCCCTGAACCTCTTTCCTTCATCTGTACAACAGAGAGAGTGATTCCTGCCCTTCTTTGCCCCCTAAGCTTCTTGAGGATGAAAAGACACGCAGCGATCGTAGAGAAAAGTGAAACGTAACGTGGTGGCTGAGAAAGAGGAGGATGTGAGTAAAAGTGGTTCCCCCACCCTCACCCCCCACCCCCCGTAATGTCACCCAAATGCAGTCAGGGGTGAAAATAATGGAGACGGTGGTAAATCGCTGAGTATATTCGTTCAAAAGGATAGAACTGATTTATTTCTGTTTTCATTCAGCAAATTATTAAGTACTTGGTACATCGCTGCTCCATTTATCTTCAACAGAACTTCCCCTGCTGTTTGATGATGCTTTATCATGATGTAACATTTTCCCCCAGTGAGAAATTCAAGGGAATGGCTGGGGTACCAATAAAATCACTCAGAGCGACATAGATGGAGAATTGGTAACTTCTTAAGAAAACGGGTACCTTCGTGGGCAGCGGGCACGTCTTTCTGCCCTATCCGCTTAATCTTAAAACCGAAAGTTTGGGGCACCTGGGTGGCTTAGTGGGTTAAGCCACCGACTTCGACTCAGGTCATGATCTCAGGCTTCCCGCCGCGTGTCGGGCCCCGTGCTGACAGCTCAGAGCCTGGAGCCTGTGTCAGATTCTGTGTCTCCCTCTCTCTCTGCCCCTCCCCTGCTCACTCTCTCTCTTTCTCTCTTACTGTGTCTCAAAAGTAAATAAACATTAAAAATACTGTAAGTTTGGGGCGCCTGGGTGGCGCAGTCAGTTAAGCGTCCGACTTCAGCCAGGTCACGATCTCGCGGTCCGTGAGTTCGAGCCCCGCGTCGGGCTCTGGGCTGATGGCTCGGAGCCTGGAGCCTGTTTCCGATTCTGTGTCTCCCTCTCTCTCTGCCCCTCCCCCGTTCATGCTCTGTCTCTCTCTGTCCCAAAAATAAATAAACGTTGAAAAAAAATTAAAAAACAAATACTGTAAGTTTGCTGCACAAGTATTTGCAAACTCAAGCATGTGAGAAGAAGTGCAAAACTGACTCTTTTTAAAGCAGTGGTACTCAAAGTGTGGTCCCTGGCCTGGCACCTTCGGCGTCACTAGAGATCTGATCAGAAATGCCAGTTCTCAGGGGCAGCTGGGTGGCTCAGTCAGTTAAGCATCCCACTTCGGCTCAGGTCGTGATCTCGCGGTTCATGCATTCAAGCCCCGCATTGGGTTCTGTGCTGACAGCTCTGAGCTGAAGCCTGCTTCAGATTCTGTGTCTCCCTCTTCTCTCTGTCCCTCCCCCACTCATGGTCTGTCTCTCAAAAATAAACGTTAAAAAAAAATTAAAAAAAAAAAAAAAAAGAAATGTAGATTCTCAGCCCAGCCCAAAGCTGCTGACTCCGAAACTCTGAGGGTGAGATCAGCAACCTATGCATTGACAAGCCTTCCACGTACTTTTGATGCATCAGGCTGGAGAGCTTTCTAGATAACCACTGAGATGCTTTACTCAAGGAAGCTGAAACTGGGGAAACTCAGCACGAAGCCAAATACCAGAGATGAATGAAAAACAGGGTTTAATTCCTCATCCTGTAGCAGGGAGAGTTTTTATAATTGTTTGGAAACGTTTTACACATAAGCTCAAATAAATCATCGTAAGTATCAAAAGACTATTGTGGCTATTGTATTTTGTGTGTGTTTAAAATTAGTGCCATCCCGCCTGGGTGGCTCAGTTGGTTAATCGTCCAACTCTTGATTTTGCTCAGGTTGTGATCTCACAGTTATTGAGACTGAGGAAGGCATTGAGCTCCTCCCTGAAGGTAGGATTCCCTCCCTCCTCTGCTCTCTCTCTCTCTCTCTCTCTCTCTCTCTCTCCCTCTTGTGCGCGCGCGCTCCAAAAACAAACAAAAAAACTTAAAAAAAGCTTTAAAATTAGTGTGGTACCAGAATCTCTGAAAGTGCCCGAACGGGAGTGGGGGAAGTAACTATGTGAAAAGGAAGTTTCTTTTTTGCTTCTCACCTTAATCCTTATTTAAAAAAATTTTTTTTACTGTTTATTTTTGAGAGAGACAGAGACAGAATGAGAGAGGGTTAGGGGCAGAGAGAGAAGGAGACAGAATCCAAAGCAGGCTCCAGGCTGTGAGCTGTCAGCACAGAGGCCAACTGGGGGCTCAAACCCTTGAACTGCGAGATCATGACCTGAGCCGAAGTCGGACGCTCAACCGACTGAGCCACCCAGGCGCCCCCATGCCTATTTTAAAGATGGCCAAAGCATTTTGATGTAAAGTGTTGTTATTAACATTATTAATGAGGAAACAGACATTGAGGGAAGTGAGGTAGGAAAGATATGAACTTTGTTACGTCTACGTTCTTCATTCAATAGCTATCTGTATCTGATGGCATTCTAATTTTTTTTTTGTTTTTTTAAACATCATAAGTAATCGCCTCAAATCCTAAACTTATTGGCAATGGAAACACAAGTGATAAATAGAACTTTTTCTACGGTGTTAATTACAAATTTCAATCATTAACAACGCCCCACCGCCAAAACTCCAATCGAAGCCCAAAAAAAAGCAAGCTAAGATCTGTGGATTTTTTGCACTTCTCATAAAAAGCAGGGTAAAGATGATTTTAAATGAAGTGCCTTCTCGTTATGTTAATCCGTGGCCACAAAGTCGCACCCAGGACTCATGCTCACCATCAACTATGCTGGTGATAGAAGTCGGAATGTGGTAAGAAAATGCTACTTGGTTTCATGTGGATTTTTGGAAGCATCCAACCTGAAGTTGTTCTGAAGTCCTTTTAGCCGCCCACTAACCTGTTTCATTTATTTATTAGAAACTTGTAGGGGCGCCTGGGTGGCGCAGTCGGTTAAGCGTCCGACTTCAGCCAGGTCACGATCTCGCGGTCCGTGAGTTCGAGCCCCGCGTCGGGCTCTGGGCTAATGGCTCAGAGCCTGGAGCCTGTTTCCGATTCTGTGTCTCCCTCTCTCTCTGCCCCTCCCCGTTCATGCTCTGTCTCTCTCTGTCCCAAAAATAAATTAAAAAAAAAAAAAAAACAAAAACGTTGAAACTTTTAGTGAGCGCAACTTTTCATGGTTTTTTTTTATAGATCATGATCCATTAACGTAGCTCTTTACCCTACCGCGTTCATATTTAAGAACACGTCACTAAATAGACGCACAGGCAAAACCAACGAGAGTTAATGCCTCGAATTCGACAGGTGCTAATATGAAAATAATGGCAGCCACAAATTAAACAGCTGGCGGGTGCCTGCTCTTGTCCCCCCTCCTTTAATGTGAATACAAACAGATCTGTGCTATGTATAGATTCATATCTAATCAGATGGGGTCTATATAAAACTACCCTTTAGAGCATCTCCAGACATTCACTCCCAGTCTCGGACTCTAAATTCTGTCCCTTCACTTTTCCTCATTTCCACCCACCATATTTTTGTTGGTCATCTGTGACGGGCAACCCTATATTGCTTTGTGTCTTTCCTAACATTGCGTGTAAACAGCCCGTCCCTGGGGATATCAGAAGGGCCAATTAGCTTCGTCCCTAACTGGGCTTGAGAAATTAGCGGAGCGCTGTAGAGTCAACCGGGAAAATTGATACAAGGAATTCTTTCCCTTCTGGCATCTGAGAAATGAAAGCCTGTTGCTGACCTGTGTCTTTTGTCAGTTAGCACTTTCTGTCTCACAGAAGGCAGGATGAGATTGTAAGCTATCCTAAGAATTTGATATGTCTTCCCATTTAAGGGAGGCAAAGGATAACATCACGCACTGAACCGACCAGTTGTTTCTTTCAATTGACGGAAATAATCAGGTGTTCTCGTGTCTTACTATCTGAATCGTCCAAACGACGCGGTCAGAATGGTAGACCCCAAGTTCATTGGCTCGAAACGGATTTTTTTCCCGTTAATACGTGTGTTCTTTTATTGAAATGTGTTTGACATATAACATTGTGTAGATTTAAGGTGTACAACATGTTAATTTGATATATTTCCATATCTTCATATGATTTCCATTATGGCAATAATTACCACCTCTCTCGCGTCACATGATTTCCTTTTAGTGGTTGGAATGATTAAGTTCTAGTCTCTTAGCAAGTTTGATGATTATAATACAATACGGTATATTCACGAACTGGGCACTAGATCTCTAGGACTTACTATTCATTCCACGCTTGTGCTCTTAAACAATATCTGTCCTATCCCTGCACCCTGCATCCTCTAGTGACCACTATTTTACTCTGTTTTTATACGTTTGGCTTTTGTAGATTCCACATCTAAGTAAGCATACTGTCCTCAAGGTCCAACGACGTTGTTGCAAATGGCAGGCTTTCCTCGTGCCTCATGACGGAACAACATTCCATTGTGTATATAGACCACCTCTTCTTTATCCATTCATCCATTGACGCGTGCTAAGGCCCTTTCCATATGTTGGTTGCTGTGAACAATGTTGCCCTAAGCATGGGAGTGCGTATGTCTCTTCGATACCCTGTTCAAAATAATTTCAGTGCCTGATAAATTTCGCCTTCAAAATAAATACCTCTGCCTTAGTACGAGTGAATTATGAGAATATAAAGTTGTGCAAAGTTAACAATAACCTGAGTGCCAAAATGGAAGAATAGTTAAATAAAATACAGTCAGCCGTAAATAAAATACCAAACAGGGGTCCCTGGGTGGCTCAGTCGGCTGAATATCTGATGCTTGACTTTGGCTCAGGTCGTGATCCCAGAGTCGTCGGATCGAGCCCTGCATTGGACTCCACACTGAGCATGGAGTTGGCTTAAGATTCTCTCTCTCTCTCTCTCTCTCTCTCCTGCTCATGCTCTCTCTCTCTCTCAAAACTAAAACTAAAAATAAAAATAAAAATAAAAATAAAAATAAAAATAAAAGTAAAAAATAGAATAGAACCGAACATATTCACTTTTATTATACAACATGGATGAATGGCATGGAAAGATATCTGGGTTATATTTAAGTTAAAAAAACAGATTACATATTTCAATATGATACAATATTTAAATATTGTATATATATTATTGTATATTATATATATCATATATTATACTATATTATATCGTATATATTATATACGATATATATAGTATATATATTGTATATTATATATATTGTGTATATATATAGTATATGTATACTATACTATATTATATAGTATATATATGTATACTATATTATATAGTATGTGTATATACACATACTATATATATTGTATACCTGTAGTATGTTTATACATGTTCTCTAAAATATTAGAAAGTCATCCATGGCTGTAAGAATTCTATTTCTTTAGTTCGTATTTTTTTCATTTACTTTACTTTTTGTAATAATTCTTCACTATGTGTTGCTATATAATGAGAAGAAAGCAGTACCTGCTGGTTTTATGTTTTAAGGAGGTACGCTTCTCAGGACATGACTGCAGAAAAGTCTAAATTTTTTGGCAAACCCAAGGAAAATCTCACCAAGAGCGTTCGTGGTGTGAGTCTGTTTCTTGTCGAGAAGCAAGTTCTACGGGTGAAAAACTCCCCGTACGTTTGGTAGAATTCCCTGTATGCTGTCTTCCATTGTCCGTAGCTTCTCTTTCTAGTCACTAAAAGGATAACATAGTTCTCAGGGTGTTGTCCTCATTGCTTCTTGCTCTCTTTTAATGGGATATCAGCATTTCTGCCCGTGAACTTTTACTACCACACAGAGGAAGGGTAATTCTCCATTTGTGAATAGGTAAAGTCCTAAATGTTTGTCACTAAGTTGATGGCTTTGGTGTCAGAATGCATCTTCCCATAAAAACCATGATCCGCTACTGTTCTGTTCCAAGACCCATAACCCATATATCCCTAGAGGCTGTCATTGGTCTGGGAGGGAAAGATCAATCAAAACGTTGCCAGCATGTGTAATGGGCGTTCAGAGAATTGACTCGGGCGGCCAGAAATGAGGGATTTCTTTCCTACCTTTTCCTCCTTTGTTTCTAATAAGCATTTGGGAGAGTGGCTTCCTGGTCCCTGGCAGGAACTTCACTGAACGGTGCAGAGCAGGGGCTGGAAAGGGAAGAGTGAGCCCTTTAGGCCAAAGGCAGGGCTCTGAGGGTCCGAGTAAAGCTCCTAGAGCTGGGCCTCAAGGATATGCCTTGGTCTGGGATCAAAAGCTAGGAGGCATTTTGACTCCTGACTCGGCCCCTCCCCAACTGGGTGAACTTGAAGCCTTAGCTTCCTGAGGCCCACCATGATGGAAACTGCAGGCACCCGGGTATGTTTCTCTTATGCCCCCAACCTGAACTTAGCACACAGCCCTCCTTTGATTTCCTTAGTATTATCACTGATCACAAAACAGCAACAACAGTGATGACAACAGCACCAGTAATAATGTCTCATTGCACTTACGGTTTTTAGGGATTGCAAAACATTTTACAGACATAAACTCACTTCCCCTGGAAACTTACAGGAATCGTGTCAGTTTCCAGCTTTTCCTTACTAGCTTTAAGACAGGCAAAGTCACAGGCATGTGAAACATGAGGCTTGTTCCGATCCTCTGTGTCTTAATGATCCACTTCCGTGGCAAACCATCTTCAGGCTTGACGTGGCATTTTATCCAAAGACGTGGGTCTCTGTGGAGCACGTGGGAGTAGAGAAGAAAAAAAGACACCAAGGATATGTCTGTGATGCCTCTTGACCTGGGACAAGAAGAGAGATGGACAGGGAGGAAAAATTTGTCCCAGAGGATTCCCCCTTCTCATGGGATAGACTTTCCCAAATCAAATATCTGATGGAAGTACCAGAGGAAGAAGGAAAGTCGAAGTGAAAGCCATTTGGCAACTTGACTGGTGGACATCTGTCCAGGTGGCCTTTCAGTATATAAAGGAACATGGAAATTTTGTATAGAATGGCCTGTGTTTGCAGTGCTAAGTCACTGCGGAACAACTTGCGTTGCATTTAACGAACGTCTCCTTAGAGTTAGCCAGAAGTCCGCACTGCGTCGAGTCCTGCCAGTGCTTAATGACCGATTATAGAGTGTTCTGCGTCCAGGGTGCTAGTCCCTTTTTAATAACATAGGACGGGTGTCGTCTGCGATCACAAATTTGCTTGTATCATTTACTGATAGTCTAAATTACGGTAATACTCCTAGGGCTCAAAGCAATCAGGGTAGATGGAGAAATGCTTTCAGAAATGGAGCTCCAGACAATCTGCGAGTGCCTGCAGGTACGCGTTCAGGGGAACGCGTGGAATTCAGAGGTGCTTCAGAAAGCCCAGACAATGGCATATTTGTGTCAGCTATACAGCAAAGATGGAAAACTAAGTCCGAAACATAGACCGGAATGTCGTTTCAAATCTCCACTTCTTTGTGCCTGTTAGAGTCAATATCGAATGTTAAAAAAGACGTATGCCACTTTGGTAACATCTAAAATATTTAGAAGCAAATATATAAAACTTACTTGAACTATCTTCGATCAGCGGCTCAAGGGACAGTCAGAAGAATTGCCTGCAAGGCTCAGCAAAAGAATCTGGGCTCTCCTTCAAGCCTGAGTTCGGTGGTTTCCAAAAATCTGTGTTGTTAACAAATACCCTGAGTAAACTTTAATGTGCACCAAAATTTGAGAAGTACCGATGCTGACCATCATTATCAAGAACTTCTAGCAGAGATACCCAATCCCTTACTACTCGTAGAGTAGATTTTTTTCGATTTATGTTGTGAAATTTTGGCTGACTATTCCCGGCTTCCCAATTGACAGGTTTGGTTTTTGGTTTTTTGCTTTTATTATCTTTTTCTTTTTGAAATTTTATGTGTGAAAAAAGATACATTCTTTGGAAACCTATAATGTAAATTCTTTATTCTGTATTATTTATTCTTATTCTTATTACTTATTCTGTTACTTATTACTTAACACTTATTACTTATCCTTACTCTGTATTATTATTACTATATTCTTATCAATAGATTTCTGCATATTTGCAGTGATTTATAATTTAAAATTATAAATTATTCTGTACATTTTAAATTATAAATCATTGCAAATATGCAGAAATCTATTGATAAGAATATAGTAAACACTTCTATACCAACCTTGGTGAATTTCTATTATTATTGTTATATATATATATAGAGAGAGAGAGAGAGAGAGAGAGCACGAGCAGGGGAGCATGATAGGGGGAGAGAGAGAGAATCTCAAGCAGGCTTCAAGTTCAGCATGGAGCCTGACATGGGGCTCTATCCCATAAACCTAGGACCATACCTGAACCAAAACCAAGAGTCAGTCACTCAACCAACTGAGCCACCCAGGCGCCCCACCCCCAGTCAATTTCTATATATGAAATTGTCTTTTGTCACTAAGTCAAATTAAAAAAAATAAAATCCTGGAGTGCCTGGGTGGCTCAGCCGGTTAACGGTCCGGGTCATGATCACACAGTTCGTGGGTTCCAGCCCCGCATCTGGCTCTGTGCTGACAGCTCAGAGCCTGGAACCTGCTTCGGATTCTGTGTCTCCCTCTCTCTCTGCTCCTCTCCCCCCCTCATGCTCTGTCTCTGTCTCAAAAACAAATAAACATTAAAATAAATAAATATAAATAAATACATACATACACACATAAAACCCTTGGGTGCAATGGTGCCCTCTATATTATGCAAGGGGACTTAAAATTTAACAAGGGTGGGGGCGCTTGGGTGGCTCAGCCAGTTCTGTATCTGACTCTTGATTTCTGTTCAGGTCATGATCTCTTGGTTTGTGAGTTCAAGCCCTGAGTCAGGCTTTGCACTGAAAGCGTGAAGCCTACTTGGAATTCTCTCTCTCTCTCTCTCTCTCTCTCTCTCTCTCTCTCCCCTCGCCCCTGCTTGTGCTCTTTCTCTCTCAAAATAAATCAACAACAACAACAACAAAAGAATTCTCTAATGACAATCTTGAATCCTTTAATTTTCACTGGGAGACCACCCAGTTAGACACATGCATGAAAATACAGCTGAGTACGGATACTTATAGTTGCTGAGATTACGTACCTTCCAACGGTCTGAATAGAGAAAAGGAGATAACTGGGAGGGCCGAAAAGGAAAGAAGAATGAAGCCAAGCGATGGTTGAGGTGTCCAGTTTGGAGACTTTGATGACCAAGCACCAGCCTCCCAGAATTTTCTTTTTCTGAATTTCCCACTGGGCCCGTGCAACCAGGCATGGGTCACTTCCATGCATTTCTCAACTTTGGCACCTCGTGCAGATGGTGGATGAGAATTTTATGCTGAGCTCGAGTTGAACAGCTTCCTGTCACAGCCAGCACAACCCAGGCCAGTGTCTCCTGTCTGTGCCATGTCTTTGATCGTTATTTCTACTGGGCTCCCTTGGTTTTTCGCTCTTAAAATGGTGGAGTTATCTTGCTCATCTGCTAGTTAACAACTTGGACGGAGAAGGGATGACAGTGCCTGATGAAGCATTTGGAAGGACAGAGCCATTAACATGACAGCATGCTGATGCCAGATGTTGGGCAAAACCAAACGTTGTCTGTAAACCTACCCAATGACTGACACACAAAAGAATATTGAGTTATTTATTTGTAGAGCACTTACTACATATTTGGGCTCCATATGCACTGTTCGAAATTCTCATCATGGGGGTGCATGGGTGGCTCAGTCGGTTAAGTGTCAGACCCTTGGTTTCGGCTCAGGTCATGATTTCACTGTTCGTGAGTCGGAGCCCCACATCGGGCTCTGGGCTGATAGCTCAGAGCCTGGAGCCTGCTTTGGATTCTGTGTTTTCCCTCTCTCTCTGCCCCTCCCCTCCAAATAAATAAATCAACTTAAAAACAAAGAGAAGCATCCAACTTTGGCTCAGGTCATGATCTCACGGTTCATGAATTTGAGCCCCTCGTCAGGCTCTTCATTGACCGCTCAGTCTGGAGCCTGCCTCGGATTCTGTCTCTCTCTCTCTCTCTCTCTCTTCCCCTCTCCTGCTTGTGCTCTCTCTCGCTCTCTCAAACATAAGTAAATAAACATTTTAAAAATTCAATTAAAATATTAATGGTGAAAAAGGAATTTTCATCATAACCTGGTTAATCAGATAGCATCACCCTATGAATGACCAGAAAGCTAAGGCCCAGATGAGTTGGAGAACACGCCCACATTTCCAACGTGGGGGACCTGGGATTCAAATCCAGATTCAATTGTCACAAAGTTTTGAGCTTCCCTCGATATCTCACTGTTTTTTACAGAAAATATTTAGCACTTGTAGGCACACCCGTTTCCTTAGCAATCAACCTAAACTCTCTGCCCAAACTCGGCCACTGCCCCTCTAACTGATTGGCTGGTCTGCCAGGGGGGTAGCCATAATCTCTTCTTTTCTACTACGCTCTATAAATTATTTCATCAAATATTTATTGAGCCCTTCTCATATGCCGCACACTGTGTCTCGAGTGTAGGGGTGGGCCACCGGCTTACGAATACAAATTTTTTGAAGAACTCTGTAGTCTGTCTGTTCCATTCATCCCAAAACGTAGACGGACTGTAATTACTAAGTGACTCCTTTACAAACAGTGGGTCACAGCTTCCTATGAGAGACATCATTTCTGTGGTTTGCAAATAGCCTTTATCTTTAAAGTGAAACAGAAGACAATTGGGAATATCTGTGTGCACTGTGGGTAGTAAAGGACCCATTACATTGGCAAGTTTTGTCTGTTATACACATACGTTCCCATGGGTGTGGCTATATAAAATATACATCTTTTTTTTTTTAAGTTCCTTTATATATTTTGAGAGAGACAGAGACAGCGCGAGTCGGGGGGGGGGGGTGGAAAGAGAGGGAGCCAGAGAACCCCAGGCAGGCTCTGCATGGTCAGCACGGAGCCCTACTCGGGACCCGAACCCACAAACCATGGGTCTCAGCCAAGATAGTTTGAAAAACATTTATCTACACGAAAGGCTCTTGAGAGCAGTAGGGATGTCTTTCATTTTTCTGTCTCCAAATGAGCACGTCGCCACTGCTCCTGTGGGTGGGTTATTCTCTCTAATTTTGAGAGAAAGTTCATAGCTTGTTGATTCCGAACGCCGACTTCGAGAATTGCAAATGATGTCCTGACGTTCTTAATGTGATTGTCTATTCCTTCATTTATCAACGCAGCATCAGACGGTAGGCTGTCTGGATAGCATAATTCAGCGACTTTTTGTAAAGGAAAAAAAATCTTTCATTAGTAATGCACTCATTTATTCTTTTCCAAAACACTTTTCATCATGTGGACATGGTCTTAGCACCTTGAATGTTAATTCTCCACTCAGATGATACTAGATATTCCTGTGGGGAAAATATATTTGATGAGTTAGTCTGGGGGGAAGAAAAGTTCGGAAGCATATCTCTTCAGTATGATTTGTGCAAGGCCAATTTTGGAAGGTCGCCTGGGATTGGAAACTCCAGGCCAAACCCCAGATTTGTTGCGAAGCTGGAAAAAGTTTTGTAAAATAAACTCAAGGACAGGTTAAAAAAAATTATGAGTTTTGTCAAATCATAATTTTGTGACCCAGAAACAAAAATATGGTGTAAAATATGGAAACCACACCCACCTTCCACAATGTATATCCAAGGCATTTCATTGTCAAGCTCACACGTATGTCCAGTGGAGACTGACTTTGAAGTCAGAAAAACTCATTATTGTTTGGAGTTGGGATAGAAGGGGAGAAGACTTTGTAAGTGAGAAAGGAAACCACAGTTTCAAGAGGAAATCGGTGCTAGAAATTGGGGCATCGTTATTCCCCAGGGTTAAAGGCAGAATGTTAAAGATTAGATAAGGGATAAAAATTCATGTCTCCTCTGGATGACGAGACATCCCCTCGGTGCTGGTAAATTAAAAATCAGCTTTGTTTTTGCCTGCTACAAGATGTTTTGGCCCGGAATGGAATCAAACAGTGTGGATGAAAAGAAAAATGCCAAATATTCAGTTTGCTTGGAAGTGCTTGTCTCCTCCCCATGGGTAGAGCCTGAACTTGCTTGGGTTGGTCAACACTCAACATTTTCTTTTGCCTCACCAATCTTTCTTTCTTTTTTTTTTTTTTTGAGAAATCTTTGCAAGTCTCAATTGAGAAGTATGCATGGATTACAAATTGTTGGACTAGAATTTGTGATCAGAAAGGAAAACGAGGCTTTTGCGTTGCATGAACTGAGTCCTTTCTGACATTGTGATTGCCTGCGACACTAAATTTGCAATTAAAAGTATGATTAGAGGAGTGCCTGGGTGGCTCAGTCGGTTAAGCATCTGACTCTTAATTTTGGCTCAGGTCATAATCTCACAGTTCCTGAGATTGAGCCCCCAGTCGGGCTCTGCAGTAATAGCTCGGAGCCTGCTTGGGATTCTCTCTCTCTCCCCCCCACCTTTCTCTCTGCCCTTCTCCTGCTCCCTCTCTCTCCTTCTCTCTCTGTCTCTCAAAATAAATAAATAAACTTAAAAAAAAAACCACGATCAGATTGACGGCAGAAATACCAATGAAAAGTACAATGACCTGTTCCGAAATCTCACAGGATCATACACTCGAAGTGGCCTATGTAAGTGCAGAATTTTAAGGCGGTAAATAGCGATTCCCAAAAGCCCTAAAAATGCCCCAGCTGATTTTTCCTCATTTACTCTTGAGCTTTCATTGAAACACAAGGAGAAACCAGAAGGGACAAGCTGAGGAACATCCTCTTGCTTTTGCTTCCACATAGTATTTTATCCAGGGTATTGAAATGTTTATGTCACATGCCATGCCCCCATATCCTCTTCAATTATAGAAAAGAGAACTGGAAGAGAATAAAGACTTATCAGCATCAATTACCTAGCCGTTTCTGTTCGTGGCTTCATGACTCATTGAATAAGCTGTCTTTCACATGGTGACTACGGGGGAACTCTTCTTACAATGTGTCGTCCTTTTGTCTAGCCGCCTGGTCTCATCTCACATTCACCGACTCCCAAGTAGTGGCACAGAGAAAATCTGGTCTCCTCAATCTCCAAGACCTTATGAAACAGACACGATATACACACGAGAGAATGACCTGAAAGGCTACCTCTAACGCTAACCTTCATTTTGCTGTAAGAAAAACGTTCTCCAGTAATCAAAGTCCTGCTGATAACTTTCTTCCCTGGATTGCAGACCTTGTCAACATTGGAAAAGCATCCAACCGTTTGCTTAAAACCGTGCTCTGTGATTCCTTGCTAAGAAAGATCCCACTATCACCGGGCAATGGCAGCCCTCCAAAATCAATCACAGACACCAGGGTGATTCTCACCCAAACTTGGTCTCAAGGTTACAACACATCAGGTGAACAGCCCCTGACCTTCTAGGGGCCCTCCCAGGTTCACTTTGGCCTCTGATGAGCTAATACGTGCAACAAGACTGTACATGTTTGGGTAATTTACTTATTAAGAACATTAAAAGCTTTTGGCTCTTTGACATCCAAAGAAAAAGCAAAGCAATCAAGTGACTCCTGACCCTCGCTTATCAGATGACGGATGTCATGCTGTCAAGGCCTCGTCGCTGACCACGTGAGGAAGGCCACATTTTATGGGTGTTTACGGCAGTTTAAGGTTCCCGCTGCCAATCTGTGTCAACACCAGGCCATGCAGGGCAACCAGCCCAGTTAGCGAGGCCAAGCATAAAAAGAAAAGCAATAGACAGAAATCCTTATCTAATTAAAGATCACATCTTCATTTACACACACACACACACACACACACAACTTTTTAAAATCAAAGGGAACCAAACAGAGGAAAGCAATCCTCCTTTGTAACTGTCCCTACGTGGTCACCAGTAGTCGGGTGTCGATCGCGTTAAATATTGAAATATTACAGAGGGTACCAGTGAGTCAGGCTGAACTCCACGAGTCCCTGGAGAACGAGATCCCAACTTTTTGCCAAAACAACAAAGTATTTTTCCTTTAGCCCTAGTGTTCAAAGAGAGAAAACTATCACCTTGTTCCAGTGAAAAGCTTAAGCAAGTCGTTGGACGGGTTTTGTGGGGCATGTGTGCGTTAATGTAATACTTCACAGTGTGAGTACTTCATAGGTTTTGCTTGTGTTTGTGTGTTTGTGTGTGTGTACATGCTCTCATGCCTGCCTGCCATGTGCACCCTGATTTTGTCTACACTGTGGGCAATCGTGCTACGATACCCCCGATATAATGCTCTCTGTCTGGAGTCAGTAAGTCTGGGGTTAACACCGAAGGCAAAACACAAATGGTTTTGGTTGTTTAAGATATATCTGCAATGCATTTGGATGCTCTGGTGGATGAGAAAGGATTTTCTTTCATGGAACTGAAATGTCTCGTGTCCCGTGCCCATGTTTGTATTTGGTACTTTCTAAGAGGCTCTGAGAACACCTGCTGCGTACCTAGAAAGCACCTGTTTATTCTTTTGGCCATTGAACTTTATCTGTCCTAGTTTCGATTTTAAAAGTTACGACTTGCTAACAAGATCTTTTGTATAGACGGTGTATCTCTCAAGTCAAGTCTTCAGGCTGATACCCAGCTAAATTCCACGTTGATACACTAACCTAAAGCCTCAAGCAATTTGAACTTGAATTATCACTCATTTTACACTCTTTTGAAGGTTAACTCAAAAGGAGATGACTGGGGCGGGGGGCGCCTGGGTGGCTCAGTCAGTTAAGCGTCCCACGTTGGCTCAGGTCATGATCTCACAGTTCGTGAGTTCAAGCCCCGCATCAGGCTCTGTGCTGACAGCTCAGAGCCTGGAGCCTGCTTTGGATTCCTCTCTCCCTGACCCTCCCCCACTCACACTCTGTCTGTCTGTCTCTCTTTCAAAAATAAATAAACACAAAAAAATTTTTGAAAATAACTTGGTATTACAAGTTGGGCTTTTATTCACCCACACTGTTCTCAGATGCTTGGTGAAAAATTTTGGCTTATTTATTTGCCATAATTCATCTAAGCCTTCTTGAAGAACTTTTCTTCCCCCACCTCCCTGACACTCCCTTCCCCCCCATACACTCAGCCCCCTGGGTCGTATGTGAAGAGAAAGAAAGTGACCTTGCCAAGTTTCAGAGTGAGAGCCCATCTCTGCTTGAAAGTCATTGCTTTCTGGTAACTAAGCATCTCTCAGATAAATGCTCAGTCTTTCGGGATTCCTCCCCTTCTCCATTCCTTCTGGAGATTGCGTCTGCGAATGAGGAGGCTCTCTGTCTTTGGAACAGGGGGAAGATGGCGGGCCAGACTCACGTAGGGACTCTGGGTGTACCTGGAGCCTGATCAGGACTGGCAGGTCTGGCCCCACTCCTCAACGGGCAGGATGTCCTTTCTCGTATTTTCACATGTCAGACTTCGGGTCTCAGAGGTTCCATGAACCACTGCATCTTTATTCTGACTCTAGACCTCTGCTAGCTCACTGCCCAACCCAATACATCTCCTCGTGGAGGATTGTGGGAAATTCTGAGACCCGACAGGCCTCATGCTCAGCAGGGAAGTAAGGCAGGCTCAGGGCTACATCTATGAAACCCAGATGCCACCACGTGGCTCCAACAGCCAACAAGGCCTTCCTTTCTAAGCAGAAGGATGGGGCGCCTGGGTGGCACAGTCGGTTGAGCATCCGACTTCAGCCAGGTCACGATCTCACGGTCTGTGAGTTCGAGCCCCGCGTCAGGCTCTGGGCTGATGGCTCGGAGCCTGGAGCCTGCTTCCGATTCTGTGTCTCCCTCTCTCTCTGCCCCTCCCCCGTTCATGCTCTGTCTCTCTCTGTCCCAAATATAAATAAACGTTGAAAAAAAAAAAATTAAGCAGAAGGAGACTTCCCAGACTATGCCAAGGAACTAGGCAAGGCCCCCTTCCCTTTAACCCCCTAAATATAACAGGTCATTTCTAAAACCACATCCAGATCTGTTCACCCTATCCCTTTCCCCCCAGAACTGTAGCTTTGCCCATGACTCCCCTGGATAAGAATCACATTTTCTACCTTTCCTTACATCTAGGTGGGCAAATGATCAAGTTCTGGCTGACAGGATGTAAGTGAATTGGTCAAATTCTCAGGTATCCTTAAAGTTAGGGAGTGTGGTCATACATAGAGAGAGAGATAGATAGATAGATAGATAGTCTTCACTGGCTGGGATGTAGATGAGTTGGAAAGAGCTAGAGCAGCTATCTTGGACCAGGAGGCAGCCTTGGAATGGGGTCATGGTAGATGATCCCCTCCACTCAGGTGGAGCCTGAGTCCCTAATACCGGAGAGTGCCATCCCATCCTTGAACCGCCTTTCTCCAGGCAACCACACAAGAGAGAAATACATTTCTACCTTGTTTCAACCGCTGTTTAGACTTCCTATCACCCAGAATCACACCTAATCCTGACATATCTTCTGTGTCTCCCACCTGCCTCCTGTCCTCTCCCTGAGTTAAAGAGTGAATTTCCCCTTCCTCTTCCTGACTTCCAAAGACCTCTCTTCTTCAGGAAGGCTAAGCCCCCTGGCTCAGCCTTTTTGACAGAAGAGTGGGAGCCTGTGTCTGGAAGGAATGGGGGATATCTTCCAGGCTGGACTTGAAATAAGTTGGCAAGAATTTTAAGGGAATTTAGAAATGTGTTCTTTCCCACAGAGGCTAACCTGCTACGGTTGAAACGACATCCAGTGCCTGACGTTAGAAGCTGAATAGTGTATCCCTCTTTCTTTTTGCAGTTCCGTTAGAATATCCTCCCCAAGGCAACTAAGTACTTTGGACAAGATAGGTAGTTGTGGTTGTGAGAAGGTAAGTGGGAGGTCGCACACTAGGGAAGAGGGAAAAGGAAGGGCAGAAAGGACACACCATCATCATTTAAATATTCATATATGTTCATATACATGCCCACATGGGTGGGTTTGCGTGCGTGTACGTATATACCACACACACACACACACACACACACACACACACAAACTGCACAACCGTGCATGGCAGCCTGCTGCCTAACAGCCACTCACCACTCCACTATGAAGCCAAACCCACTGCCCTTAGATAGGGGGGCTCCTCCGTGTCTTGGGTTCCCCCCCGGAGCTCCCAAACCTGTCAAATGCTTGAGATGAGTCCCTCCCTGAGTCATGACTGTGTGACCCTTAGTCAGTCTGTAAATTGTCCAAAAATGGGGAGTCTCCATTCCTTGGTGCCAGTTTAACTTGAACCCCAAGTCAGCACTGCTTGAACCCCAAATGTTAATAAATCCCTCACAAAGACTCCCAATGAATCTCTCCTCTCTCTCTCTCTCTGTCTCTCTCTCTGTCCTGGCATTGAGACCTCATCCAACCATTCATCCTACTGTTCCCCATCGAAGGATCTAAGCACAAAATCTCAGCCCCTGGGTGGATGCCCTCTTGCCTACCTGCTCCCATCTCATCCTGCACAAGGCTCCCCCAAGTTCCCAGGCTTTAGCCTGGCCTTCGTTCACCAGCTTAAATGCACCATGTCCCCTCCACCCATGGGGCCTCAACATGAGCTGTCCCCCATGCCTCAAATCTGGTACCCCTACCTCACACCCTTCAGCTCTCAGTGTGCCCTTCCTTCTATCCCCAAGTGGGACTACCCATTACACTCTCAGTTGCCCTCACTTCTCTTTTTAATACTTCACACGTCCAACACTTTTACCGGTCTGTGTGCTAGATCTGTGTATCCACCGACTCCAAAGAATGGCTTGATGATCTTGTGTTCTGGACTCCGCTTCATCCCTTGGAGACAGGCACTAGCTCACCTTCCCCTTACACTGCGTGACTGGGATGATGGGACCTCGGGGAAGATAAAGGTTGAATGAATTCCTGCAAAGCGTAAGAAACCTTAGAGTTCGGACTCGTAGGCCGAATCTTCTGATAGAAGTTTAAACCAAGTGACATAACCTTAAAACTTTAAAGAAAGAGAAAAGAATATACCTAAGAAAATCACAGTTTCTGAATGTTTCCTTTGACATATCCAGGTTGACACCTAGAGGAATGTCTAAACAGTTGCCTAATTCGTTTTGTTTTTTTTTTTTTAAACCGGTGAAACAGTGAATGTTCCAATCCGAGGCAGACGCATATGTTGCTCTGACTTGCCTGTTTGAATGCCTCCCTTCACCTTTGCCTAATCGGGCCATAGATCCTTTCTATATGCCAGTTCTCAGGACTTTGGTGGCCTCTCCCTCGTCCTTTCTGGGATATAAGCAGAGGTGTGTGGGAGCCCGCTCGAACAGACTCCAAGGGCCCATGTCTGTTTCCCTTCCCAAATCTGCTCTCAGGGCCTCGCATAGTAGCTCAAAATTGCGTATGATGGCGATATCACGGAAATCGGCAACAGCACAAAACAGCTTTAGTTCCAAAGAGCTGGTTGTTAACCTTTTACCAGCACACCATTGGAGGTAGGAAAATCCATAACCAAATGAAGAGTCATGTTTTCAAACGAGTTAATTTAGGGCCACTTGGCCCTGATTATATTTCCTCCGTGTTTCACTGAAAAGATCATGTACAGCTATTTTATTTAGCACGTTATTTTGAAACCTTGCATGTGTTTCTTGGGGGAAACTCTTAAGCCACAGCAAGATGAAATAGCAAAGTAAGATTAAATGGAGCCTCCAGTGTAGAAATTTCTCGTTAAACTCAGAGCTGTTCATCTACTCTGGCCTCACCGATACCGACTCTGGGGCTTCTAGGCGTTGTTTTCCCATTTGATTAAAAGATAAAAGTGAACGGCTGCTCCATTTGAAGGCGATGGTCAGAAACAATACAGGAAAAGGGAGGAGGAGGGGTTATTCCTGAGACACCCAGGACACCTCACCTCTGTACCCAAGGATCTTCCGTTCTGTTCTTCTTAGCACAGACTTGTTCCGTAACAGTTCCGGTCTCTGCCCACTCCAACTCCTCATCCTCTTAAAAACCAGCGTTGTCTCATAGCAAAGACTTTTAAAACTCAATATTAAAAGGGAGAAGCAGAGACAAGTCAGAAAGCTGGCTGAAATGAATGGCAAATTGCGTGAATAATCTAATAGTTACCCGCCCTTAAGTTTTGGAAACAAGGAAGATTTCCTCACATTCACTTAACTAGCCAAGGCCAAAATTTTCCTTCCTCCTCTCTTCAGCTTTGGAATAAAACAACTCTAAATTTAAACTTACACCAAATCATATAAATTCTCCATCTGGAGCCCCGTTTTGATAATATGTCCTTTGGGATCGATCTCCCTCTCTGTCTTTACTTAAGCGAATTTATAAATTCGTAATGCGGTCTTTTGGTTCGTTTAATGGAGAGGATTAACGTGAGAGAGCACAAGTCTTCTGCGTCTTTAAATAGACCTGTGTCCCGAAGCACATATGAGCATTTTGTTCTATAAGAAACAGTCAGACGAAATGAAGCACGACCTCAGGATAGAGGGAAAGGAGTTTCATTTTGAATATTTGGAACCAATAAAGTTAGAGCTAACACGCGTATGATATTTGTGATGTGCAAAATGTGCCAAATGTCCCCCCAAGATTCTAAGAGGTACTAACTGTTATCGTCCCTCCTTGCACGTTGAGGAAACCGGGGCAAAAGGGGGTCGAGATAACGGTCCTGCGAGCACATACAGGTAGAAATGTCTAGCTGGGATTTGAACTCAGTATTCTGGCTCTCAAACGTGCGCTGTCTCGCGGAACATACGTGTAAGACAGGATCACCCAACAGCGGCACAGCCGAACAGTCGGGCTTCATGGGTTTAATGACGTCCTTGAGCTACCTCAGCCTCTGTCTGTGCGGAGTCCAGGGACCCCTGAGCGGCACCCTGGCCCTTGTCAAGAATGCAGGGTCCCAGGACCCTGCATGGACCTAGCAGGTTCCTCTGTGTCCCACACACCAATACTGGAGAACCAGAACCCAAGGTGCCTCTGTCCCAGCCTGAGATTTCTGGGAGGAAGCTGTTTTCAAGTCACCGTCTCATTGTTTGCCACACACCGACGTCGAAATTAACCAGTGTGTTAATTTTTTGTGTTTTGTGTGCCCGCGCGTTGATTTCTTCTGTCAAACAACAGAACTTGAGTTTCTCGCTGGCTGTGGATGTAATTTCAGCCAAATGGGAAGGATCAAAACGTTTGATGCTATCCACCTATGGCTTCTTGGGTGTGGAAACATAGATACTTTTGCAAACACACCTTTCCTCATCATCAACAAAGCCTCCATGTGGATGCCCCTTAAAAAAAATAAAATAAAAACTGACCAGATATTCTAAGAGTGTTGTATGGTGACCGATGGTAGCTACAGAAGTGGGGAGCATAGCATAACGTGTAGAGTTGTTCAATCACTATGTTGTATACCTGAAACTAATGTAACGTTGCGAGTCAGCTATACGCAACTAAAAAAAAAAAAAAAAATTACTAGAAGAAAATCCAGACTGTCTTGTGGTAGGGTAAGCCTGAACTGTGTTCAAAATACTTGGCAATGTCCAGATACTGTGATAACGAAAGCAATTAACATTTATAAGTTCATTTATTTCTTTAGAAAATATTCATTACAGTCAGAGTTTGAATGCAAAACCTCATGCAATGGGTAAAGATAAATGGGCTTTGATAAAGTAATGTAATCATCCAGTAATGTAATGATCCAATCTCCAATCAATGGAAGATAGTAGAAAAAATTTTTTAGTGTTTATTTATTTTTAAGAGAGAGAGAGAGAGAGAGAGAGAGGAAGAAAGTACAAGCAGGGGAGGGGCAGAGAGAGGGGGACAGAGGATCCGAAGCAGGCTCTGTGCTGACAGCAGAGAGCCTGATGCGGGGCTCACACTCACGAACTGTGAGATCATGACCTGAGCCGAAGCGAGCTGCTTACCAACTGAGCCACCCAGGCGCCCCGAATTTTTTTTTTTAAATCTCACCACTTAACTACAAAGATCTTTCATTTTTTAAAAACAATCCAGCCTCTAAAATATTTGCAACCTGCATAAGTCTATGTCACTTAACAGATCTGTTATTTTGTGATAGTATGAGTGAAAACTCCCAAGAGATGCTCAATGCATATCTTGAATCTAAATTTGTCTTGGTTGGTTTTACTTATACAATGCCTTTAAAAATGTTGCAGAACAGAAGTACCCCTTCATATACATCCATTTCCTGTTGAAGACTAACTGGTATCTCTCTGGTGTCCTTAGGTCTAATCAGTGAAGTCCCATCTCGTGTGGGGATTAGAGCCTATGTGAAACGGACATGTGATGTACAGGTCCAGATTCCTCACTGGAAACACAGAGACAGTGTAACAAGGATATAATCTACAGGCTTTCTGGAGCAGGGGGTGGGGGGGACGATGAGTTCCAGGAACTCTTCACTAGAAAGAGAGCTTTTGCATCCTAAGGAATAAATAGGATCCTGTTGGGCAGAATAGTTGGAAAACTAATCTGGATTGTAGCATCAGAATGCTCAAATGTATGAAAACATGGAAGAATGTGGGGTGTCAGGGCAACCACACACAGCACTCCATGCTCGGGGTCTACAGTGAGCGCAACCCTTGAAGTACTTTCAAATTCTAGCGAATTCGTAACTTCTGAAGCTATAAAAGAAGATAGAAACAAAATGTCAGGGCTCTTGGGGATCCAACCAAGGATCATGGACTTGATCTTGTAACTAACGGGGAGTTACTTAAGGTCCAAACAAAGAAAGAGTATCATGTTTGTGTTTCAGAAAATGATACTGCCCAGGTTAAGAGAATATCTGAATGTGAGCCAAGGCGGGGGGGGGGGGGGGATGATAAAAGTAAAGCGAGCAAATACCATTTGTTGTAACTAGAATTTTACATTTATTTCCTTTATGAAACGTTACCGAATATATTGAGGGTGAACTACTCATTGACAGAGTACTTCCTGATTTGAGTTGCATCTCAAATTACTCCTCGGACTGCTCATCGCAGTTCAAAACTTTTGGGAGTTTCAAGGAAAGGTAATCAAGTTTCAAGATAATTTTATTCTTGTATTAAATTTTTTAAAAAGGTCTCTGGGAAGTGAACGTGTAGGTTACAAAACCAAACAAACAAACAAGGAACAGACCAAATACATGGAACCATGCATTGGCCCCAACCAAGCCTAGTAAGAAAATCCCATACCGGGCACTAAGGCTGAATCAAATGCAGTTGTATAAAACCCAGGATTTGAAGAGGGATTTCCTTACTTAGAACTTTTATTTCCTCCTCGTTAAAATTTGGGAGATTTATTTGCTCTCTTTGATATAACATGCCTGTAGGAAAACACACTTCCAAGAGAGGCTGCTTTTCAATAATTCCAGCTTCTCAAATTAGGAAAACGATACATTCCATAGTGTTCGAATATCCTACACTTTGGTAAAATGTAAATGGCTTCGTCTCCGATCTTGCCTGTAGTTTCTCCCTACAGCCATCCCTCCCTGTTCTTCGTCTACAAAACCCCAGTGGTCTTCAGATATTAACCTTCTATCCTTCAGCGAAGTCTCAGTCCCACAGTTGTGGGGTGAATCCGTCATAGAAATTATTCTCCCTTGGCAGGGCTTGATTTTGGAGCGGGCAGTGATGAAATTCCTACCAAAGTGACCTGAAAGCAAGAAAAGTCAAGGCTTTCTGGGAAAGGTTTCGCGATCTCTGCCCTTGTTCGGCTTGTGTTGCTGAATTAAGTGCTAAGTCTTAGAGCTGCGCTCTGTAGCAACATGGGCGGGACAAGACCACCATGCTGATAATAGCACAGCACAAAAATGCAGCCTCTTTGATTCTCAGCGATGCCACTGAACTTCTGAATAAACCAAACCCAGGGCTAGCACCCTACCTCTAGACTTTGTATTACATTAGATAATAAGCATCCTGATCATTTAGGCCAATTGAATTAATGTTTCTGTCTGCAGCCAAACACACCCCGGTCAACGTCCTGTATACAGTTAGACACGTTTCCATCAAAGGTGCTTTTTTGACTTCTGCCTTGTTCACTTTCCTGATTTGGTTACCTCTGGCTATGGAAGACACATCCCATCGGTGCAGCGCTCATGAGATAAATGCCACAGATATCTCTTCTCAGTATATTTCGTAGTGTATTTCCAAAAAAGTGATATTTTAAGTTGTACAGTAGATTGTTTAATATTGGGCAGAATGGGGCGCCTGGGTGGCGCAGTCGGTTAAGCGTCCGACTTCAGCCAGGTCACGATCTCGCGGTCCGTGAGTTCGAGCCCCGCGTCGGGCTCTGGGCTGACGGCTGGGAGCCTGGAGCCTGTTTCCGATTCTGTGTCTCCCTCTCTCTCTGCCCCTCCCCCGTTCATGCTCTGTCTCTCTCTGTCCCAAAAATAAATAAACGTTGAAAAAAAAAATTAAAAAAAAAAAAATATTGGGCAGAAGAACAGGAAAATCAATCAAGTGTGACTATGCCTCTATGATGGCAAAGCTGAAGATAAATCATTCCGGTTCCTCTGTTGGACTAGTCTGGGAGCAAGACGAGAGAGACGGGTAGGGGCCATTTTCATTTTAGGCATATCCTTGTCTCTTTCTGCAACACGCTATTTCTGGGTCCTCATACTACCCTGTAGGTTTCATCGAGGAAATTATGACTTAGACTCTGCAAATCCTCCAATTGAGATCCAGAAAGGTGGAATGAACACATCGTAAAATTAAAGAATAGCACCCTTGAGATCTAAAACTTCTCCCACTGGACCATATTGTCTGAAAGAAAGAAAAGTCTGAGTGGTTTTATGTGCTAGTATAGACATTATTACTGCGAGCACAGTGCTTTTTTAAAATAACACCACCGTTAATGCGCCAAGGTTGAGTTGGCATTTCCATCTCTTTTCTGCCAACCCCCACATGTTCTCTGTGAGCAAAATTTCAGATTAAAGGTGGGTTGAGTGGAGGGTTCTTTGGTTGCAAACATATTTCACTCTTCTGTCGGGTTCAAGTTTGTGCATGCCACATATGTAGAGCAAGGAAAGCCGAACCCATATAAATATGAGGACATAAAGTCATTTCAGGAAAAGGATTACAGAATGCATGGTGGAGGATTCTTCTCGCAAAATAAGAAGAACCCTACCTTGAACTGAATTGACAAAATGGAAGTAAATGGGAAAGACTTTCTCTTCATTCCTATCATAGTTAGGACTTTTTGATAGTAAGTGACAGAATCCAACTACAGAAAGCCAACTGGGCCTCAGAAACAAAATGGCTCCAGGGATGCTAATAAGACCCTCTCTCTAGTCCTCCCTTTTGCAAGTATCTTCATCCCTGCCTCTTTCTTTATACTCTCTCTTGAAACCAGTTTTCTCTTCTTTCCTAAGTCCACATAGTGGGAAGCACTGCCATCAACAATCTACTAACTCAGTTGCCCAGTCCAAGTTTCAAAGTTCCTAGAAGTTGGCTCAGTTTGGTTCAAGTGTCGGTCTTTGGGCCAAACAGTTTTGCCTATGAGAAGAAACTCTGATTGAGCCATCTGGAGTCACGTGTCCTTTTTTGAACCAATCAAGCATAGCCAAAGTGTACTGTCACCCTGAACAAAATGGCCGCCTTTAGTATCCCTCTAGTGGAAATGAAGAAGGACAGGGTTCAAAAAGGAGAGTCAGAAAGGTTATAAAGTAACGCTTGTTTTCAGAATCGGTTGCATAATTTTCAGGGCCCGGTGCAAAATGAAAATGTGGGCCCTCCGTGTTCACAAATTAAGAATCCTAAGATGAAAGCAGCCGAGTATTAAACCAAATGTGAGGCCCCTGTGAGTGTGGGGCCCCATGTGACTGCACGGGTCTTATGCCCATGACACTGGCCTTACTTATCTTCTGCCCTTCCCATCAAAATGTCAAAAAAAAAAAAAAATCTTGAATGATAAATTTGATCAAATTGGCTTGCCTGTCAATAAACAATATACATTTACTGAGAGCCCACCCAGTAGATTTTCTTCTATTGATGTGAAGCTGGTCATTCACCACAATGCCAACTGTCCCTTCCCCCCATCTCAATGAACTATTCCTCAAAAAGAAGTGTCCACAGAGAGCTGGAGTTTTAAATACAAATTTTATCTTACCACATTACACTGGAAAGCAGTAAAATAAGCTTCTTTATCTGTTTCACAAAACTTGATTCCATTTTAGCTTATTTTAATCTCAACTTTCTTTTGTTTCTATAGAAACAAAGAAATCAAACCCTAGCATTTTAGCATTCACACGAAGGGAATTTTCAATTTATAAAAATGGTCCTCTATTGTTTTAATGTCTAACAATTTCAAAAGTGCTGTTGAAATCAAGTTATTTATCATAAAATCCATAATAAAAAAATACCTCCACCTTCCCCGAGAAAAACAACAATGAAGAAAATTAAACTATATTTTAGAATGTTCTTGAAGCTAGTAATTCCACAACATAATAAAGAACTGTAAGATGACACCTTGCTTAGTCGACTTGGTTTTAATTTTATTAACGTGCATTCCTTCTTTAATGATTACTTTTACTTACCTGATTTGTTGTTTTCTCATGGCCTCGGAAAACAAGAGGGAAATTGCACCTGTGCCCCGAACGATGGCAATATTCTTCTGTTGAAAGTTCAGGAAAATATTTTGAGATGTGGTATTGCCAGTGGAGGATTTCACACACATAAATGTGAAGATCCAACTTTAGGAAGTGTTCTGAGGATGCAATATGCATAGTACGCTGTGTTAGGGTAGAGTGGAAAGCATCAAAATGACTGAAACTAGCATCTCAGACTCGCCATTAAGGTAGAAGACTTCAGGTAAGTTATCGATCCCGTACATACGTCCTCAGTCTCTTAAGCCACAAAATGGTGGCAAAATCCATTCATTACAGGGATTATAATAGCCCCCATTCCTGGGCACTTCACAAACACGATCTCCTACAACTCTCGGAACAGTCCCACTTAGGAAGTAATAATATCCCCATCGGTCTGACAAGTAACTGACGATTCAGAGGGGTAAGATTTGCTCAAACAGTAAGTGGCCGAATTGGAATTCACCCCCAACTCTCCGATTCTAATTCTTGTAATCTACTACAGCAAGGAGAAAGTTCATTGACATTAATTCGTTTTCTCCCATTTGTGAAAGCACTGGCTTTCAAAGTGTGGTCGCCATACCATCAGCCATGGCAGCATCAGTATTCACCTGGGTGCTTGTTGGAGATGGAAACTCTCAGCCTCCACCCCCCTAGATACAGTGAATCAGAAACCCTGGGGATAAGGCACAACAATCTGCCTCACCAAACCCTCAGAGGACAGTGAAAAGCCATATACTCATGTTGAAAAGCCATTCTGTAAAGATGGCATAATTGGGGTCGGGAGAGTTAAAAATCAGGGGCTCAATTTAAAAACATAAAGACACGCAAAAAATGCAAGCCCCCATAATACAAGTAAAACCTTGATGTATATAATGAAAGAGATCAACAAAATGCAGAGGAAAAATAATGGGGAAAGAAATGAATTTTGAATGAACTCCCTGCGAATCTGAGCAGGACTCTGAAGGATGCGTAGACTTCAGGGAGCAAACCTGGAGTTACAGGTAGGGCAAGAGCGAGGGGAAGTGTGCCAGCAAGATATTCGATGCTCTCCTTTGCCGGGAGCAAGAAGATTGGGAGGTAAGAAGGATATCAGACTGAAGAGTAGGGCTGAAGCCAAACAGAGACTTTGGGGTCTCTTCTGGGGGGGGCGGGAATCAGCAAGGTTTGCACCATAGTTTAAGACAGGGAATAGCATGGCAATAGCTGTCCTTGAAAAGAGAAATCGGAGGGCAGTATAGAAGTTGGGAGAGGTGAAGGCAGAGCATGGTCCCAGGCTTGCTGAGAGCCTAGAGTTCCTGTTCTGGCCAGAGCCTGAACTCAGACCTCACATCGTGTGCAGGCCTGAGAATATATCAGCTCAGACAGCTTAGGTATGAAAAAGGCCAATACATGATCCCTTCATCCTCTACGACGTGATCTTTGTTAGTTTTTCTTTTGAGTGATTTATTTCTGGTTACCAAACTCTCAACAGAGAAAACTCTAAACTTTAGAAAAATATGAAGATGATCAGAGAAATCACTTAAATTTGGAGCAATGTTAGTATTCTGAGAAAAGCCATTTGAAAGTTGTGTGTGTATGTGTGTGTGTGTGTGTGTGCGCGCGCGCGCATGTATCATGGATGGATAGATGATAGATATGAATAGATAGATGATAGATGATGATGATAGATAGATAGATAGATAGATAAAACCTTAATACAACTGTCTTACTTATCACTGAATATAGTGAGCCCTCGCCTATGCGGAAAAAAAAAATATTTGAAAATACAAATCTTGATGACAACATAATGTTCTATCGCATGTGTGGTCTGCAGTTTGCTTAATGCCCTGATGGCCATCATTCCACACCAAACACTGCCCACAGTTCTACATTTCTAATCATCTCCGTAAGTAGATTTTTGCAAGTGCAATCGATGGTCAAGTCTATAAATATTTTAGGGATCATGTAACATATCATGAGGTTGACCTCCAGGAATGCTGTACTATTTTGCTCTTCAATCAGTTTGTGAACATATCAATCTTACCAGAACTTCACCAGCATGAAGTATTGTGATTTAATCTATCTCGATTCATTCTTTTCCTAACAACATAATACCATTAGAACTGATATAACCCAACACTTGCGTTGCCTTTTCAATATAGTCTGACGGTGACTTACTTGACATTTTCAGAGTGTAGGCGCTCCCCCCCCCCCAAAAGACCACTTTTCTGACAGAGTCATTGTCAGTCTATGAGTACCAACACATACTGTCAGTGGCTATCAATAAATATCCCAAACTATGAGAAACTGTAGAGTGAAAGGTCACGAAGATGAAAAGAAAAATCCCATGAGAACCAGAAGACAACAAATAAATCTGGCTTCTGGACCTACAGCAGATTCATTTATTAATTCGTTCATTTTGGTAATATGCCGGGTGATAAATGTGAAATAACATACATAAAGGGCTCCATTGATTATGAACAGAACACTGGGTGCAGACAAGATTTTCTTAATGCATGAGAGGTTAAGAATGATCGTTTTTGATGTTAATTGGAAGAATTCTCTGTAGGGTAGGTGCAGCCTTGACAAATGAGTTCTCAGTTAATTTCAGGGCATGGTAAGTGAGTGGTACACTCTTTAAAATCCAGTTTTCCTCTCATTTATCAATACTGTGCCCTATAATGCTATATTTAAAATTGCTTTCGCTTACGATTACTTTCTTTAAAAATTAAATTCAGAATGAGGTCAAGTATACGGCCACTTTGTTTTTCACTGGTTAATTAGCTTACAAAAATAGAAAATTTATTTTTATGTCTCTCCGGGTCGCCCTGAGACACTCCTAGGAATACACAGCTCAACTCACAACATCACCTCCTCTGTCTTCTCAGCCATTGCCCAGGTGAATTAGTCACATTTTTTTTTCTCTCTCTGCTTCTAGAATTCCTTGCGCCCATCTCTATTATGTCAATTATAGCATTCACTGGAATCAGCTGGTGACATGTTGGTCTCCCCAGCGAAAACCCTCGAACTGTAAGCCCTTGAAACCAACGGTCATGGTTTGATTCATCCCTAGCATGCAACACGGTGCCGGTCATCAATAATTTCTTCTTAAATAAATGGATGGGTGAACAGATACAATAGTAGCCGCAGAGCATGGACACAAATTTTGCTTGGCGGTCATCCAAGCAGAAATATGATGAGGACATGAACTGAAGTTCTTTTTTTAAGTTTATTTATTTCGAGAGAGAGCATGCGAGTATGAGCAGGGGAGAGGCAGAGAGAGAGGGAGGGAGGGAGAGAGAATCCCAAGCAGGCTCTGTTAGCACAGAGCCCGACGTGGGGCTCAAACCCACGAACCACTGAATCATGACCTGAGCCGAAGTCGGATGTTTAACCAACTGAGCCCCGACATGAACTAAAGTGATGGTAGTAGGAAATAAGGTGTAATTAGGCTCTTTTATCCTACCCATGGAAGTTTATTTTATTTTTTTACGGGGAGGTGTCTTTTTTTTAATATTAAATTTATTGTCAAATTGGTCTCCATACAACACCCAGTGCTCATCCCAACAGGTGCCCTCCTCGATGCCCGTCACCCATTTTTCCCTCCCCCCAACCCCCCATCAACCTTCAGTTTATTCTCCGTATCTAAGAGTCTCTTATGCTTTGCCTCCTTCCTTCTCCATAACTTTTTTTCCCTCTTCTCTCCCCTGGTCTTCTGTTGAGTTTCTCAGGATCCGCATATGAGTGAAAGCATATGGTACCTGTCTTTCTCTGCCTGACTTATTTCACTTAGCGTGACACTCGCCAGTTCCATCCACGTTGCTACAAAGGGCCAGATTTCATTCTTTCTCATTGCCAAGTAGTATTCCATTGTATATATAAACCACATCTTCTTTATCCACGGAAGTTTATTTTAAGAAAACATAGGGAATTAAGAACAGATTTTTGGAGTCTACCCAATACCCTTTTGCTGATTGCCTACCCAAAATCAACTTGCACTTTCTTCCTTACAAATAAAACTCTCATTTATTGGGGGCACCTGGTCGCTTAGTCGGTTGAGTATCCGACTTAGGCTCAGGTCACGATCTCAGAGTTCGTGAGTTCGAGCCCCACATCGGGCTCTGTGCTAACAGCTCAGAGCCTGGAGGCTGCTTCAGATACTGTCTCCCTCTCTCTCTGCCCCTCCCTCACTCTCTCTCTCTCTTTCAAAAATAAATAAACATTAAAAATTTTAAAAAAAGAACTCCTAACTTATTGGAGCAGCACTGGGCCCAGATTCTTTACACTACATTTCTCTGGTCAGGGGCCATGCAGCCCTGCTCCAGCTAATATATGTAAACAAAGATCACTGGGTACTGCTTTCAGGAAGGTTCTCCTTAAGAGGCAGATGTGTATTTCTGTCATCTTCCCCTTTCTTCCTGCTGAAGTGCAGACATAAGGGCTGGAGTTCTAGCACCTATCTTGAGAACATAAGAACAAGCATCACAGGGGCGTCTGGGTGAGTCAGTTGGTTCAGCATCCGACTTCGGCTCAGGTAGTGATCTCGAGGTTTGTGAGGTCAAGCCCCACGTTGGGCTCCGTGCTGACCACTCAGAACTGGGAGTCTGCTTTGGATTCTGTCTCCCTCTCTCTCTCTGTCTCTCCCCTACTCATGATCTGTCTCTCTTTCTCTCAAAAATAAACACGCATTAAAAAATTAAAAAAAGAGGGGTGCCTGGGTGGCGCAGTCGGTTAAGCGTCCGACTTCAGCCAGGTCACGATCTCGAGGTCCGGGAGTTCGAGCCCCGCGTCAGGCTCTGGGCTGATGGCTCAGAGCCTGGAGCCTGTTTCCGATTCTGTGTCTCCCTCTCTCTCTGCCCCTCCCCCGTTCATGCTCTGTCTCTCTCTGTCCCAAAAATAAATAAACGTTGAAAAAAAATTAATAAAAAAAAATTAAAAAGAGAAAAAAGAACAAGCATCCAAAAGAGACACAGACCCTCGCATCCGTGTAGCTGTCTTGTAAGTGTGACAGATTTTGTGAGATAAAATTGACAGCACTTACAGATAAATGTGGAAACTTCCAAGAAGCTGGAGGTCAGATGAAATGTTGGGGTCTTAACAGCAGGAGAAGACAATTTCCACTTTCAAACAAAATTACTGAAACCAAATGGAAGGTATAGGAGACCTCATTCACAGAGAAAACTTGATGAGTCTGGATTTTATACACAGAGTTTGAGAAAATCCTGGTGAAGATAACAAATGCAGGTGAAAAAAATATGGCGGCCCAGCCTTGGGGTGGAGGAAATAACTGGAATGACAAGAAAGGATGGGTTTGCCTAAAGATAAAGCCTCCAGCAAAGAGAAGGTGATAGAGGACAGAATCCTGAGCAAACCCTGTAAGGCCACAGAAAAAAGGGAGTCAACGGAATTGGAAAGAAAACGAGAACAGTTCAGCAGAGGTTTCCAAGAAGGTAGTCCATGATGTAAAGTGGCAAAGGAGAAAGAACATTCACAAATTGTCATTGGATGGGGCGCTTGGGAGGTCAGAGGTGTCTGTGAAGAATGTAGCTTTGGTACCACGGGGTGGGTGAGCTAGGGATTCAAAGCCCATGATGAAGCATTTGTCAATAAAAAGTATATGTTCAATGGGGCGCCTGGGTGGCTCAGTCGGTTAAGCATCTGACTTCAGTTCAGGTCATGATCCCGCGGTCCATGAGTTCAAGCCCCGCATCGGGCTCTCTGCTGACAGCTCAGAGCCTGGAGCCTGCTTCGGATTCTGCGTCTCCCTCTCTCTCTGTCCCTCCCCTGCTCATGCCCTGTATCTCTCTGTCTCAAAAATAAATAAAAACATTTAAGAAAATTAAAAAAAAAATGTATTTATTCAAGCTTTTTGGCTAGGAAGGGAGAAAGAGAAAACACCACGTGATCGACACCTTAAAGATAGCAGGCTTCTCATTTCCCCCAGAGTAGATTAAAACCGCAATGTTTTCATTGGATAAAGAATATGGCATTTAATATTTAATCATGTCTAATGTTAACTAAATCCCTACATTTCATATGTGTAGGGAATACCGAGTAGAGAAGACTCAAGTCATACTTGGGGCCAGCCAGGTTTGGCAGTGAACATGGGTTTGGAAAACAACAATCTTCCAGTGGAATTCCCAGTATAAAGAGAACTTTTAGAAACGCTGTCCCGCCAGGTTGGAATTAAGAGACTGTGGGTTTCATGTTTGAATTCCGCAACATTTTTATTATGACTTTTGCATATGTTTGCACTTTTTCACCTACCTCTCTGCTGGTGAAAATTAGATGCTAAAAATTGCCAAGACCAGCATCGCTTAATACTTGGCATCAGCTCAGCGGGTGTTTTCCACTCGTCTCACCAGATCCTTACATTCAGCCCAACCCATGTTTTGGGTCTGCCCAAGTGTATGTAACTATGGCTCAGGGCGGTATCTCACAGCGTGTCAGTTCACCCAGTAAAACTCTGCAGAGTGGGTAACTTCAAGGGAGAAGAATTCAGGAGGATCTCTCCGGATCCCCACGTGTTTGTATTTGGGCTGGCTTCTAGAATTGAGAGCATATGAAATCACCATCATCGTCGTTACTTCATTTTTTTTTAATTTTTTTTAACGTTTATTTTATTTTTGAGACAGAGAGAGACAGAGCATGAACGGGGGAGGGGCAGAGAGAGAGGGAGACACAGAATCGGAAGCAGGCTCCAGGCTCCGAGCCATCAGCCCAGAGCCCGACGCGGGGCTCGAACTCACGGACCGTGAGATCATGACCTGAGCTGAAGTCGGACGTTTAACCAACTGAGCCACCCAGGCGCCCCTATCGTCGTTACTTCATACAGTTCTTAACAGCCACCAATTTTTCCAGCGTTAACCATGTGCCAAATATCTTATATACCACATTTCATTTACTTAATCCCCGCAACACCCTTCCTATAGCACAGATGATAAAATTGATGGCTGACGATAGTTAGTGACTTACACAGACCGAGAACCAGGAAGCAGAGGAACAGGGATTTGAACCCAGATGTTCGACCATAAAGCTCAAACTTCTAGTAACTGGGATGCACTAACTTTTATAATATCATCGTAATTTTCACACGACAGTTTTAAAAGAATTTTTAAAGCACTTTACTCCTCATAATACCCCACTTAAAATGGGTGTAGTGATGTTTCATTATTTTTATTAATTTGACCCAAAGGAAACTGAGCCTCAGAAACGTGCCCTAGTCACTCTACAAGTCTACATTCAAGGCCAGATATCCAAACTCCAATCCCCTTGCACTCTAAATTACTTTATACCGGAACATCGAGCACGTTAATAAAATGTGGCCTCTGCTATAGTGACCTGATACCTGTATTACAACTATTTTGACTGCGTGGGGGTTTTGTTTTGTTTTGTTTTTTTGTTTTTGTCTTTGTTCGCGTGTTTGTTTTGTTTTTAGTCATCAGTCGAAAATAAAAAATTGTTCTCCGACGGTTTCTAAAAGGCAGCCATCCACATTAGAGATGGACCAAGCAGATCGTTTGGAACAAGGCTCCGGGGTCAATCATTTTTAGAACCAAAAGCAGAGCAAACCATTTTTAGTTTACTATTTTGAGGTTCTGAAATGTTCAGTTGGGTTTGTTCCCTTTGGTCCAGAGCCAGGAACAGAGGCAGAAGGGCTCAAATACCAAATGAAAGGGTGTTCTCACAGTGTTCCTGGCTAGGACCAGAGTAGAAATATCAGAAAGCTCGCAAGCAAAGCTGTTCTTCTGAGATTTCATACCAAACCTGCAAAAAGCAAGATGTTTGGGGGGAAAAAAAAGACTGAGTAATTATCAGAAGCAAATTCAAACACCGCCCAGCCTGATGGTGAACTTTCCACCTCCACCCGTCTCAAGACCGTGTATCCACTCAGACGCACTTTCTTCTACTTATACCTCAATGAAGAGGTGATTCTTTTATGAATATGTCGCAATCAGAGATGCACTTTGCCACTCTGGCTCTGTGCTCCCAGGAGGACAGAGTTGAAGACAAATATTCCACTTAGGCTGGAAGTGCAGGCCAGGCAAATGATGTTGCCAAAAACCCGATGTAATTATATTCAGTTTCCCAAAAGCTCCTAAATTCTTGGCTTTCCCCATAGTGGATTCCAAACACAATTTTTCATTAGATAAAGAATATGACTTTTCATATTTAATTAAATCTAACCTTTACTGAATTCCTACATGTAATATGTATAGTTTATTTATTTTTAGTGCACCTCTGTAAAATGTCTACCAAATGATGTTGACCATTGGATTAATTTAGCTACAATCATAAGTTGCATTTCTAATGTCAGCCCATCCTTCTGGTCTCACAAAACCCTCTTTCCTTTATTTAACCATGGCTTGTGACTTCCTACTATTTAGCTATTAATTTTATTTCTAAATTGACAGTGCAGGGGTTTTTTTCTAGAGCATTTTTGTTCGGCCTTGATAAACTCCGTTCAAGGGCACACCACAATGGTTGAATAGAATCCTTTCTAACTTAAACCAATAGTTTGGAAAAGGAGAAAATAGTCTTCAGGACGATGACAAAAGCTCGGTCTTCATCAGACCGACACATGCAGTAAATTTCCCTAGGGAGGCTACAGAATATTAGAACGTGAGTTGGGAGATCGCAGAGAAGAGCGATCCCCAAAGCAGGTCGTGTTGAACGTCAATTCATAGTTGCCACCTGAGAAGGAATTTGGTGGTCAAATAACGTCGAGAAGCACTGCGTTCGACGTTCATTTGCTTCAGTGCTTTCAGGACTTTAAATGTGCTCAGGGTCCCAGTAATGGTCTAGAAGGGGGTATCATGAGCACCAACCAGTGGGACTGACAGGTGCACCATCTTCCCATAGAGCATCCTGTGGGGATGCTCCTCATAACCCACTGTAGGGAGCCCTGACCTAGAACAACAAAAACCCATTGGAAGGAAGAACAATGAACCCCTTCTGACCTTGCTGTGGGTGACTTAAATACATCATTGCACTTGACCATCACAACAACCCTATACAGTGGGTAGGAAATTGCTATTCCTGTTTTGCGAGCGAGGACACTGAAGTTCGACGGATGTGTCAGGAGTTACTGACCCTGGCTGTTTTGGGACAACACAGGGACCAATCTGTGACCTGCTGAACCAGAATCTTCGCAGTGTGGCCCAGGTGGATATGCGTGTTTGTAAAGCTCAACAGACAGTTTTGTTATACAGCTACGGTTGAGAACCACTAGAATAAACTATTTCCCAACGGCCACCTATCTTTCAGTGAAAGAGCTGAGATTTTGAATTCTATCTCCTGACTCCCACATCCAGTGCCATTGCTACTATAATATGCCTTCTGTGAATGAGTCTCTGCTTCCTGGTGCCTCCAGGTAGAAATCTGGACATTGTCAGAAGGTCCACACTGGCTGATCGGTGTGCTTTCTCCGTCATGGTTCAAGGTGGAACAGTAACCTCTGAGATAGCCAGGTAAACAACATGATTCTTTAGAAACAGAAGTCAATACCTTAAATTACACATTGAATTCTTGCAAAACCACCTAGGGACATATCTTATAAACACTGCATTGTCAAGTATGAATGCTTTCCTTTCCATTATCGAATGGAGGTATTGTTCCACTTTTCTCAACTGTTATATATGGATTTCGAATGTTTGGTGACTTGTCCTTAAAAATCTAAATTAAACTATGTTCTCAAATATAAAATAAGCCCTTTCCTTTGGCCTCTCTAAAATCCATAAAACTTTCCTTTTTCGCGTACAATGGTGAGTTTTCCAGATCTGCTTGCCTGCCCTTTCATTCTGATTATTAATGTTCCTGCCCAGCTTCCATTTCTGCAACAACACTGCTTGTTTAAAAAAAAAATTGCCACCAATTATTAACCCCTTTGCCGCTGCTTTCTCTGACGGTGGGTAGCAATTGGACAGATTCCCAATTGAAATACAACGTTTGTCAGATTAAAGTGCCTTAAACTCTAATCGATGGGTGGTGGGGGGGGGATTCTTTTGCTATTTTTTCCCCCTAAAGCACTCGTTCTATTCTGTAGACATTTCCCAATTTCGATTTATCTTCTTAGGCTTTTTATGCTTTCCTCGGTTAATAAGGAAAGTCTACCAGAACTTAAGCAGGCAGAATGCCCCTCACTAAGACCACTCAACAGATAAACACACTTCGTGGTTATTCCTTGAACTTTGGAACAAAGCAAGCACACACGGAAACCTTCCGAAAATGTACCCCACTGCTCTAAAATGAGCAAGTTTTCTGAGGAAAAAGGAGTGAAGGAGAATTCAAAAAGGTAATGGCTTTCCTATTGTATTTACAGGTCAAATGTCTATTTTAGGATACGTTATGCGTGTTTTCATAATATATAATATTCACTCAGTTGAGCCTAATGGCTCTTTGAAAGCCATTAAACAGTACTAAGTAAATACTTATATTTTTTTGGTATGTGTGCTAATTTGAAAAATACGTTGCCTTCTTTATAATGCACTTCTTCACAGTAGAACATACCTAGGGTGCAGAAGTGGCCCAGTGTTTGGATCGGGCAGTTTGTCAAGGGTGGGGGGCGGGTGATGAAGCGTGGTGGGTGAGGCTTGATGTTGCTTCTAGGAAAATTCTGGCTAGGAGCCTTTGAACACTGGGAAAGTACACGCTTTGGGGGCTATTCACACGATCTAAGAGTTCCAAGCAATTCCTGACGAGAAGGAGCTAAGAATATCAACAAAAGTCTAGAAGACTTAAGCTATCCTTCTGGCATCCAATGTCAAGTGCTTCATAAATTTAGGGCGACCTTTGGCACAAGTGGGGAATGCCAAAAAAGGGGGTACCACATTAAGTGGTCGCTAATTAATCAAATTAGAATAACTTTTTTTTAAATTAGGAATTATTTGTCAAATCTACTCATTCTGTCAGAGGGGAACAGGAAGCCCAGACAGCTCAAATGACTTGTCTGCAATCCCAGAGCTGCAAAGAAACACAGCTAATGCTATCAAGGCTTTCATGATTTTCCAGACAGGCCTTCACCACGTATGAGAAGTCATAAACGCAGCTCGTGTCAACAGAGCTTTACTGGAGCTATTAAAAAACCCATGGTCATGGCCCAATTCTTAAGGAACCTACAATGTGATATACACATCTCTGATAAACTGTGTCATTGAATGCCTAAAGTTGAGATCTAAACTCACGTATATCTATGCATTTTCCAGCTCGGATGATGGAACCACCTCAGAGGCCAAAGCTTCAGAGCTGGGAGTCACCCTGAACTCTCCCCTCTTCCTCATGCTCCCCCCCCTCACCCCCATGCACTGCCAACCCCCAACACACACACACCCCCAACTGCTCTGCATTCCACTGCACTGACCTGGCTCAACAACTAAGTCAACCTTAAAACAACCTGTCCCTGGACCACAGACCACAGCACCAGTTTCCTGATGGGTTTTATCACCCCAATGGCTATTCTCCAGTCGGCTTTGGGAAGCAATATTTCGGGTCTGCCTTCTCATGGTCTACTGCACAAAGCTTGAGCAAGTTGGCCATGAAACACAATTCCCATCATCTCTGCTTCCCTCTGCAATAGTACCATTCGATTTACTTCTAGCTTCTAGCCTTGGGTACCATAGCACTGACTACTGGCACTCCCTTCCACACCCTCCCCCACTCATGTGGGTTCATCTCTCTATGCCTTTGATTTTCCTGGCTCACCCACTCCAGTCTCCCCAACCTCGACCACTTACATGACTCCAACTCATGCACAAAGTCTTTTTTTTTTTAATTATTATTATTATTTTTAGAGACAGAGCATGCGTGAGGGGGGAGAGAGACTGGAGGCGGAGGGGGGAGAGAGAGAATCTCAAACAGGATCCACGCTGAGCGTGGGCCCTGGGATCATGACCTGGGCCGAAACCAAGAGGAGGATGCTCAACCGACTGAGCCACCCAGGTGCCCCAACAAAGTCTTCATGGCCATACCACCACCACCTCTCCTTAGAAACCTCCCCTGCTGCCATCTATGCTCCCCCACCAATTAGGATCCCCCCTCACTGCTCCTATATGGCACTGCACCCCTACATTTACTGTATATAATTCTCTGTGTGTGCTCTCCCCCCGGACTCGAGCTCTTTGAAACTGAGAATCATGTCTTACTTATCCTTGTATTCTAAATGCCTAGCATGGGGCCAAATACGTAATAGGTGCTCAGGGTTTATTGGACAAATAGAGAAATAAAGCATTTGTATCCCAGATGATTGCCTTCCCCAAAACTGGACTATAGTGGGGACTATCATTCTAACCTAAGTAAAAGGAAGCAAACTTTCAATTCTATTGTCTGGCTTCTTTTTTTTGGAAACTGCTGGCCTGTACATTTTTACTTAACATGCAATATCAAAGGATATGACACATTTTAAGTGCAACTCTTATGATAATAGTGTGTGGCCCCTAGATACAAATAAGTCATCCTCTCCTAACTGGAAAGAGTAACGAAATCAGGGGTGGAGGCGGAAAAAGGGAAACGTCATACAGAATATGTACTATTAGGAATTGTAATCTTGGCTTTGCAGGTGAAAAAATCTAGTCATGTGGAGGTCAAATAACTTGCCCAAGGTCCCAGTGCTGTAAGTGTGTAGGAGAATCAAGATTAGAACTCAGATATTTCCCACATTCTTCCCACTGTCCCAAGCTGCCTCAAGCAAAAACATCATCGCGTCGACCTTAGAGGTTATCCCACCCTCCAAGAATCTATGGTGAATTGTTAAAATGTTCAGTATGTGTGAGATTCCCAACCTTGTTTATAATGTATTATATCAAAGCGAATTTCATTATTTCAAATGGCTTGTGTTTGATTTCTTTAGAGAAAAGAAATAAAGAGTCAAAATAAAGATATAAAAATCTTGCCTGTGAGCATTGCTCACCCTTTTAAAGGCTATGGACCATGGCCTCTGGCTCAGAGAAAGCCCCAGATGAATTCTATTTTCCCTTCTCCTTCACCCAGTAGAACACAGCTTTGTAACCGTCCTTCCATTAACTACCTGTTGTTTCTTTCGCCAACCCCATCTCATTTTAAAATATCATTTTTACGAAGGGTAATGTTACATGGTGGAAAACTGTAAAAAATTAATGGATAGAGTTGGCATAAAGAAAATACATTATTTTGATAGTTTTATTATTTTTTCTCCATTACCCACTTACAGGCTTTTTTGTTTCTATGGATATGTCTCATAGATGGCTCTATTCAAAACAAATCACTTTAACACTTTGATCATTGAGAAATTTAAATCAACACTCTATTTGCTTTTCCGCAGGACAAACCCTTCTCTAAAACACATACCTGGATTGCTTTAATATTCCTTTTCTTTTTCTTTAAAAACAATCTGTCAGAAGCTTTCACAGATCATCATATGCAAAATCATCTTAAAGGTTGAATGAGTGTCGTTAACCCATTAACCACATCTAGTTTCTGAAAATCCAGCAACCAGTATCTGTTAGACTATGTATTTCTCTCACTGCTTTCTTTTGTTTATCACTGAATCTAATGCCTGAAACAGTGCCTGACACCTCGTAAGTGCTTTAGAAGTCTGGTTCGAGGAGAAAAAATTCTCCAGAAATCTGAGCTCTGGCATCTAGGGGTAGTTCTCGTGTACTTGCATGTTTCTTCATAGACTATCAGTCGATCAGTTACACTCTAAATTAAGCAAAAGAAAAGAGGAAAATCATTGGGATAACACAGAGCGTTCATAGAACCCCAAAGCTGGGCACTCAGGACGTAGAAGGACAAAACATAGACCTGAAGGACTACAGGTTGCTAGGTCATAGGAATTCATAAACACCCTCTCGTGAAGGTGTTCCTCCCAGGAAGAATCTGTTCCCAAACTATTCCCATTTGGGGTCTTTCCACTCAAAGTTCAGCTTCTCAGCCTAGATCACCTAAGTGGCTGAGTTGGGACTGTTTTCAACGCCAGGGATTGGAAGGGGACAGGAAGTAGACTCAACACGAACATGGGACCCAGCAAGGGTGGTTCCCCCAGAGGAAAGCTCAGGTGTGCTTCCTGAACGAAGACACCCATGACAGACAAAATCAACGGACACTCACCGAGGCTCCAACAGCACAGGGGATGCACTTAGATTCTATCTTCTAACAGGGTGGTTGAATGTTTTTGCGTATTAATTGTTGGATCCTGAGGTCTCAAAGTTCATTTTTTCATATACGGTAGCGCGCAGTTCTAGATTATTTTTTTCTAGTTGTACACTCCCCCTCTCATTCTTCTGCCCAATTCCCATGCCCAATCAAAAGCAACAGGGAACTGAATAATCAATTAAATATAAAGAATGAGTCACTTACATGGGGGGCTGAAGAAGTTGATTTGGGATGAGCAAAACTGTAAAATCATTATATCCTAAGCATAAGATATAAAGTATTCAATTATGCTAACTGATGAATACTAATGAGTATACTAATACTAACCGATGAATAATAGTGTTTATTAGAACCTTTTCGTTCATGTGTGGATCTCCTATAATAGAATCCAAACGATACAATCTATGCTCAGGTAAACATGAAAATAGGCAAATCGTTCAAAGAATCCATAAAACAAGACTTAGGGCAAACTGAGAAAAACACTATAGTGTGTGGGATACGGGGGAAAAAAGCAGCTGGTTCTCTTTCAGGGTCCAAAACTTTGCTCATGCTATTTCCTTTAATAAGTTCTTGCTTTCTCTTTCAACAGCCAGCTTAAATACCTCCTCCTTTTAAAATATTCTCCTTAAAAAAAAATAGAGGGGCGCCTGGGTGGCGCAGTCGGTTAAGCGTCCGACTTCAGCCAGGTCACGATCTCGCAGTCGGTGAGTTCGAGCCCCGCGTCGGGCTCTGGGCTGATGGCTCAGAGCCTGGAGCCTGTTTTCGATTCTGTGTCTCCCTCTCTCTCTGCCCCTCCCCCGTTCATGCTCTGTCTCTCTCTGTCCCAAAAATAAATAAACGTTGAAAAAAAAAATAGTTAGAAACAGAGAGGGAGGAAGGCAAACCATAAGAGACTCTTAAATACACAGAGCAAACTGAACGTTGATGGAGGGGGCGGGGAAAATGGGGGATGGGCATTGAGGAGGGCACTTGTTGAGATGAGCACTGGGTGTTGTATATAAGGGATGAACCACGGGAATCTACCCCACCAAGAGCACACTGTAAACACTGCATGTTAGCCGGTCTTCAACCTCCATTGTCCACAACCTCCAGATGTTGTTTGACTCAGTTGGCCTCCTGCTTACCCATAAATGGCTCACGCAGCAAGAGCACAATCCTGAGGCAGAAAACATTCCGAGAGACACGTACCTCGGGAAAACATTTCCCAGGTATCTCCTATAATTTCTACAAATCCCAGATCACGTAGCCAGACTTACTCAGCTTCTTGGACGTCTTAGAGTCCCAGCTTCCTTCTTCCCCTTTGACAGAAATACGTGATCAAATATTCTTTGATTTGATTCTGAATCTACAGGGTCTCACCAAGTTTTCAACAAAGGTATTATTTAGGCAGAAATGGCAAAATACCCAGCGCAATGTCTTCCAGTCATTAGCCGTTTTCTCTGTTGAAATCCTAAAACCATTAAGAAGACTGTAAGTGCCTCAGTGGTATTCGTATCATCTTTATTTTCTAACTGAGCCCAGTACAGAGACATGTGATATTTCAAGGAGCCAGTCTGGTAGAGTGATTGAACTATAACATTTGAATGCAAGTTAACTAGGAAACAAGTAACTTTTTTTTTAACTTTTTATAAAAATTACGAAGTCACTCAGAAACGGTCAAGTTCAAATCCATCGGGATGCTTTTCCCTGGCAAATAATATAACCAGCAATCATAGAGTTACTCTCCTTAGAAAGGGCCATAAGTCAGTTGAAGAAATGTATTTATTTATTTATTTATTGTGATACTTCCCTAACATCTTGAAAGCCATGTGTCTCGGATTCCTTGTTTCACCTTTAAAGTTAAAAAGGCCCTACTGCGTGTTGGCAATTAGTTACTAGAGTGACTGTTTTATAATGAATCTTTTTTTCTATCTCCTATTTGAAGGTACGTGTAATACATGTCATAACTACAGATTTTGAAAAGAACATAGAAACGATTTTTTCTAATACAAACTACTAAAATGAAGCTTGATTGTATCTTTTTGGTTACCACAGGTGATTCTCCAAACTTCAGGGTAAGGGCGAGTTTGACACTTTTATGTTCCTCAAGAGGAGACTGGTTTCAAAACTAGCTGAGAAATCTTGACATAGAAGACGGACATCTTTACTTTCTGTAGACTTTAGGATTGTTATAGCCTTCCATATTTCGGTCTGTAATCACATAACATTCCTCCATAGAGGTTAGATTCTGAAGGTGAAACTGAATTTACCCTTGGAAATCCCTTAAGCCACCAGTAGCATAGAAGATGTGTGGCTGTATGATCGCGTACAACAGTCTCATGTTGTATATGTTCTAGAATCACAACGCATACAGCGAGATGCTCACCCTGTGAGCAGAGTATGGGTGAGGGGCCGCTAAGGATTACTGAGGGGTTGGCAGATTCAAACCCTCCTCCAACACTTCTCACTCCCAGGAATAAACAAAATTAATGCAGTGGAAGGCAGAATTGGCTACCCTAATTATTATTCTTCTTATTATTATTATTTTTAAGGGCAAACAAGTGAATTTGCTGAAGTTAATAGACATGGATGCAATTCCACTGTATATGCAGGAAGGAAAGAGGTCAGAAAGACTACTCAGCCCACGTATGATCATTTATCTCACACTTTGTAAAGACACTTCAATTCCCCATCAACTTTCCGAATTCTCTTTCGGTTGTATGACTGTAAAACTCCCTTGTAATGAAGTTGGTGTACAAAATAACGAATTACTCTGAGATGCTATCATTCCGAATAGGCTTTATGAAATCATTCTATTTTTCTAATGCAAACTCATTTTCTAATACATACATGAAATCCAGTCAATATGGAAAGTTGTAAGAAACTGCAAGTTGTCCAAAATCAAGGTAAGTGTGAAGGACAGACCAATGGTCAGGAATACAGTAGAGGTCGAGGGATATCCACCGAATATATTATTTGGTGATTTTTTTTTTCTTTAAGCAGGGATTTTGACCGGGCCAGCCTATGTCAGGTTCCCATAGCAGTGCCCAATCAATAAATGTCAGGTGAAGATGTGATGTATCAGAAGGCTCGTTCGAGAAGGTTTCGGATTTGGCTGCAAATTTAATGCAATAGTGCAGTCACAATCTAGACGTTACTGTTGTCAAGGATTCCCGTGATATTTTGGTTTCCAAACTTACCAATATTGAAAGTGAAGTATCTCAAGTAAGATTTTTTTTTTGTCTTTGAACAAGTTGAGCAAGAAATACCATTGCCCATTGCATTATAATACATCAAAAAAAATAGAATTATCTGACGTGACATATTCCTTCTCATCATGATGACCTCCCACCTTTACTGTGGCACTGTCATTCTTAGGTGACACCTGCTTAGCTTGCAACCAACAGCCCAGTGTGTGCCAGGCCACAGCAGATGGCTTGAGGCGTGATGTGTTAATGGCAGTGATTACTTTATGAATAGTGACAGCTGATCGGGGACATAATAAAACAATAGTGGCTGCCATCCTGAAAAAGGTGCTAAGTAGGGGTGACACGTTTAGTGAGGGCTACCCCTCTCTCTTGAACCTCATTATCAATTCCAAAGGGACGCACTGGCCAACAGGGCAAGGGCAGGTTCAGACACAGAGGAAAGAACACAACCAGCACAAAGATTGCCCTCTGCTCTAATTGGAGTGGGGGAGGGCACCCGGCTTCTAGTGTGCAAGCCATCCGGGTACACGTTAACGTGTCTTCTCAGTTTTACTCCTCGTTCGCCATCCTCTGACCTTGTGGTCTGCTACTCACCGCTTTTAAGAAATCTGGTTCCCAGGGCGCCTGGGTGGCGCAGTCGGTTAAGCGTCCGACTTCAGCCAGGTCACGATCTCGCGGTCCGTGAGTTCGAGCCCCGCGTCAGGCTCTGGGCTGATGGCTCGGAGCCTGGAGCCTGTTTCCGATTCTGTGTCTCCCTCTCTCTCTGCCCCTCCCCCGTTCATGCTCTGTCTCTCTCTGTCCCAAAATTAAATAAAAACGTTGAAAAAAATTAAAAAAAAAAAAAAGAAATCTGGTTCCTACTTTTCTTTCATGCATCATCACCTTGAGCTAAGGTAGAAATCCCCAGGACAGAGTAGACAGAAGTCAACCTTTGTGTCTCGTGAAGCTGTGTTTATGAGATCCAACAGTATTCTGATCAGCTTTCTATATCTTTGACTCATACCGTTCAGGAAAGAGTAGGTGCAGGAAGTCACAGATAGGTTTCTGGTAAGGGTTATTCATTTAATCCACAATCTGGACGTTAGGAAACACAGCAAGTAAATTGGGAGTCCTTCCTTCTCTTCGAGGAGTATGAGAAAGACCTATACATAAACAGTCAGTTATAACCCAGACTGATGATCTTCTGTGTTGAGTATAAAATTAGCGTGGGGGCCAAACGATGTCACCAATTTAAATATGTGTGTGTGTGTAAATAAATGTACATATTTATACCACGTATGTGTAATGTATATAAATATCGATTTCTATGAAGTTACCTAATAAAACGAACATTCAATGTTCCAAGGAGTTTATCCAATCCTAGTGATTTATCCTGGATTACCAACTTGCCTTCTTAAAATAGAGCTTTTGGCTGATTCAAAGGAACGTGAGGTCTTTCATTTTGTACCTGTTCTTTTGAGGCTTCTGATGGGTTTTGCTCTCGCCTTAATTGTTACCCCCACACACGAAAACATAGTACACATAAAGGCTTGGAATGACCTAAACTAAAAAGCACTATCTACAAAAAAACTTTCTACTTCCTTGGTTAAGGAGGTGAAAAGAAACATTGCAATCGATTTAAGGTATTTATCCTTCAGCATCTGAGGAGGATAAAGGGCTGTGTCATTTTCATTTAAGTTCCACAGAGAGCATGACCCACGGGCCTCGAAAGGCCAGCTCGTATCATGCCACGTTAACAGGCATCTCTTCTGTACATGGGATCTGCCACCAACAGTCTCTTTCTAAGTCTCAAGACCAAAACTAAGCGAGACTCTTACACTGATTTCATCCTGCCCATTACAGTATCTTTCCAGAGTGACTTTTCGAGAATTACTGTGTTATGTCTGCCCTGGAGACATCCGAAGGTCCTGATATATTCCACTGATTTTAGTTAACCTAGTAATTAGTTTACACAGTTTTATGGAGATTTTACTGCTTTGGAGACGACAGTTTTTCTTCTCAAGATGAGTTTGGATAGTCAGTCATTTCATTTCATGGTTTATGAAGGATCTGATATATTGGTTAAAGATCTTCATTTAAGATTAGAGAAAAAATCCTCTTTCATTAAATGAATGCAATTTGGTGTACATTCTCAGTTTCTTTTGTTATTGCTTTAACCCATATCCTGCGTGCGATGTTTACGAGGGAAAAAAAAGGGCAGTTTCGATGTATGGCTGAGTCTTATTAAGAATAGCAGGAATTTGGGGCACCTGGGTGGCTCAGTTGGTTCAGCGTCCGACTTCAGCTCAGGTCACAATCTCGCGGTCTGGGAGTTCGAGCCCCGTGTCGGGATCTGTGCTGACAGCTCAGAGCCTGGAGCCTACTCTGGATTCTGTGTCTCCCTCTCTCTGCCCCTCCCCCCCTCAAAATAGTAAACATTAAAAAAAACAGAACAGCAGTTTTAAATATAAAATGCAGAGAAATGATTTAATAATTTCCAAGGCTGTGAAAATGTTACCCATGGATGTATAACAAGTTCACAAAAACCCCACCACGGCTCTGTTAATTCAGGGAACAAATATTTACTGAGATGTGCCTTCTGTGTTCCTGACACTGTCCCAGGCACTGAGGCATGGCAGTGAAAAATAAAGTCCCTTCTGTCTCAAAGCATACATTCTAGAGGAGGAGAGAAAAAAACAAATAAGTGAAGAAAGGTAAGTGAATAATTACAAAGAGAGGAGAAAGAATGATGGAGAGACCAAAAAGAAGCCTCGAGGGTGGAGAAAAATGTAAGAAACTTGAATGAGGTGAGGAAAGAGGCCATGCAAAAATTGGGGGGAAGAAGTTTCCAGAAAAAGGAACTAGACAGCATAAAGGCACTACCCCGAGAAAGAGTTGAATAGTTTTAGGCACGCGTTCATAGCATACTGAGTGAATACCTCAAGATTGCCTTAGAACCTGGATTTCATTAATTCATTGACATTAAAAAATAGGGGAAGTTTCCAACCAAGAGGCAGGAACCACAGACTGTCATGTCATCTATGTATATGAGTGTGTGTAAAATTTCTCAGGCCCAACAACAACAACAACAACAACAACAAACAAAAAGGACACTTATAGAAACTCTTCTCTCTCTTTTTTAAAAAAGATTTCTGAGACCCAGATAGAATAATCCATGTAGGAATTACCTCTCAAAGCATGACAGAGGTTGTACAGCCAGCTTGCAATGTCAGATTCAAGTGTAGATAAAATGCTTTGATATTGAATTTTAGGAAACAGCTTCATAATCATTCACTTTTTTCCTTTTGCAATTAATTTTTGACTTTAGGAATAGAACATGAATATTGTGTTATAAAAACAAACAAACACACCTACAGTTAAAGAAAAAAGATTCTCATTGACCCAAACAATCTCGGTTCTGCCCCTAGCTCCTCGGAGGTAGAACTACCCTGCATACCGATCTTTCCAGAATTTATGGGATATTTTTAAATGTGTTTATATGAGCCCATGGCAAATATATACCATTGTTTTATTGGGGGTTTTTTTTCATGCAAATGCTATCACGATGCATTGAATATTCTGAAATGTGAGTCTTTTCTCCCAATATGTTGTTGAGAGCCGGCCTCATTGTTACAAAGAGCCTTAACTTATTCCTTTTAACTGTTCTCGAGTACTCCCTCCCAGAGTATATTTACCCATTCCCTTGTGATGGACACTGAGGTTTTTGCCAAGTTTCTATTGCTGCAAACAATGCTTTTAAAGAAACTTACAATGGTTTTAAAGAACATTACGCGGGAAATGCACATGAGAAAATGTCGCCCTTATGTAGCTACCTTAACCCGCTACCTTTTCTTGCTAGACTTTCCGTCTTCTTCCCTTCCCTCCTCCTCCACCAGGGCAAACATAAACATCACTGAAAGGATGCTCCTGTGGCTCCGTGACACCCAGTCCCGACTCTAGGGTCAAACGGACTTGACTTATTAAGGACCACTCATCACCACCAAGCAAAGCAGTTGCAAGACTAGAGGCCATCACACTCCAATCTTTGACTTTCACCCTGCGTTGAAGATGATCCTTCAGGAAAACATGTGGTGAAAAGTAGTTTTGTCCCCTGAGCCAATAGAAAATTGGCCCTTGAGGGGACTTGTAAAGGGATTTTGTGAGCCATGATCAGAACAGCATGGGTTCTGACTAGGCATGGGATTCAGAGTTGTAATAGAAAACATTTATTTGGCTGCAGCTAAACATCCTAACACATGTTAGCATTTGCGGCCAGTATGCTCCCTAATTAAGAATAACGTAAAATCATAGGCAACCCTGTATCTCGTCTTCATCACTTTTCGTGTATCTCTATCCCCCCCGGTCTTACCTCTCAAGTATAGCTACCACCAAAAAAAAAAAAAAAGACAAAAAAAAAAACAAACCAAAAAAAAAAACCAGGTTGATTCAAAAGTCCTGTTTTTCCAACCATGAACAGTGGTGTCATTAACAAGATTAATGCACATTCCAGAACTCAACACCAAGCATTTTCTCCTCCTTAAACAAATGCTGCTATTAAAAACTAATTTAAAAAGAAAAAAAAACCTAATAAGCGTGCCCCGAATAAAAGACCTGCACCACGTCATTGGTAAGGTGTCGTCTGTAACTGATGGAAAACTTCAAATTTTTTTTTTTTTAAGTGCCTTCTCTCTAGGGTTGCCTGAACTGTTGGCCATGGTTGTAGATTTGATCATGTTGGACAGATTTCAAGATGAAGGACAGACCAGGATCTGGTTTTCCTCTTAGGTCCTCCTTAAACTCATGTTAATTTCATCTGAAAATATTTAGAGACATACCTGTGAGTATAAACCATCACTCCCTCATTAACACACAACTAGGGATTAGGTGATTGCCACACAGGTAAAGATACGTCTAGTTACTTCGAATTAAGCCTAGAATGTGCACGAGTTGCCCTTAGAAAAACTCTCAATTTACCAGTCGGGGTGTAGGCTTTGACCTCACATGGCCGAACTAATTGCTTCCTTTCCCTACCATCAGGCCAAAATTAAAAATTAAGAAACAATCACTCTGGCGGCACACTGTACATTAACTTTCTCCCTCTGGTTTCTACTCGAGTTTTCCCCCCGCTCTGAAATAGACTCTGAAATGACACCACAGAAATAAAACCTGGGCCTGAAAAGTGATCCTGAAACATTTTCCATAGGACTTTGTAATGATTTGCAGAATTATTATACTTTTCTTCAAATGAAACGCGCAAGCTCCCGCTGCCCCCTTGCTGAGCAAGGCAGTCCTCTTCGACTTTCCCCCTCCTTCCAAATCTATTTATTGCTTGTTGTTCTTGGCCCATTGTCACTTTCCATTTTTCATGATTAGTTCTTTATGATCATGTGTTTCCTTTTCTTCTCCCCGCCATGGCTGCCGGCCCAGTTCTCTCCGGGCCCTCGAACTTCCCCTTGCTAATGAAGCAAGGGCTGCCTCCCGCCCTGGTTTTTGCCATCCAGCTGTTTCCTTTTTAAAGTATAAACTCATCTTTATTCAGTGAAGTTCCGGGGCCAACCTGACTCCTTTCACGGAACAGTTGATAATCTCACGGGGGATTAAGAAGGTTTGAAGAGAAAGCCATATCTGAGAAGCTTGGGTGTAGGCAGAAGGGAGGTAAACAGAAACCAAGTTCATTTTTTTTTTTTTTAAACCTTCTGGAAAAAAAAAGAAAAGAACGAAAAAGGTTTTCCTTAATGTTTTCATCCTTGGGCGGCCCTTGATGGCAAGGTGGTCTTGAGTGTGTCCTCTTGGATGCCCACCCATAACAGCTTCATGGCGTCTTAAACCTCCCGCCATGCCTGCGTCACGGCTTCTGGCCTCTGAGAAAGTAGCCAAGCTAACACCACAAAACTGCATTGTGGGTGATTAGGTGGTGAAGGGTGCCAACCTGAGGGGCAGCCTGCCAAGGCAATTTACTGTAATGCTTTGACTGTGCGAGTAGGTTTAATCCCTCTTCAGTCTCCAGCGTGTCCTTGACATCATGGAAATTGCCAGCAAAGTTAATGTCATCAGATGAACCCTGCTAACTCTTTCAGAGAAGGTTCCCTGAACAAAACAACCTGTTTACTTTATAAGCTTTCGGATTCCCCCCCACCAAATATTTCAAGAAAAATGAATGAGCCCACGGGTATCCTCTTTCAATAGGAGAGTGGCTAATTCTTTTTCTGTATTATAACTGATAAGACCTCATGTGACTGGAGACGTATATTCTACCCAAGCATAAGTTGAATGTATTGTATGAAAGGCCGAGCTGATTAGATAAAGAGGTTTATTTAGCAGCTCAAACAGCTCCGAGTTAAAAAAAAAAAAATCTCTTTTAAATCTGAGAAACCCTCCCTTCTCTAAAAATATTTTTTTTCTGATACAAAATTTCCGATGGAATCATTTTTCACCAGAAATAGAAAAGAAACAAAAACATTTTTAAAAAAGGAAACAGAAAAAGGATTTGTCATCACAAGAAAAAATATTTTGCGACTGCATGCTGATCGATGTTAAGCGGACCTATCTTGGAAATCATTTTGCAATATACACCAATATCAAATTGAAACTGACACATGTTCTATGTCAATTGACATGTCAAGTTTTTAAGTATATATCAGGTGATGTAACTCCATCTGAAAATAATTATCAGGTGGATAAAAACTAACATCTCCACTGGAAAGAAATGGGATTACAATAAACCGGTACAGGGTGATTTTTCACAAATCACAGTTGAACCTCACTCTAACTCCATAAGGTAAGGCGCTAGAAAGTTAGGGTCTTTGACAAAAAGCCTCAAATTTTTCCAAGATAAACATTTGCTTTGAACTGAGCTTGCATCAGAATACACATCCTGGATCCTGGCACCACGGGCATTTCTCAGAACACTCTCCTGTCTTAGAAGGAAGAAGGCCTAAGCAGGGAGGGCAGATATTGGCTATGACATCGTTTTCTCCAGTCAGCTCCAGTAAAAATAATTCCAGAATCTCCCCAGAAAGAAAGAGCTGCAGCCATCTCCTTTCCTCATCCATGGTTTCACACCCAGGGTTGATGAGCCCAAGTCCTGTAGACAGGAGTCCTACCAGGAAAAAAAAAAAAAAAGGCAGGAAGACGTAGGGCCCAAAGCAAGAGACATGCTCAATTGTGAAATTAATACCTGCCCACCATGCCCACCAGTGTCTTAGCCCTAAGTTCTTCCTGAACCTGGTTTCCATTGCCTGTCTGGCCCTTTCATACCCCTGCCAGCACCTCGAGTTCTGACTCCCAATGCACTTGATCCCAACCACGGGACTCTGAGACGCTCACTGTGCCTGAGACCGATCCTGACATCTGGATTCTGTTTGTCCGTCTGGCACCCATAGAAATACCGGCCCGAGGTTTGCTTTGACCCTACGTGCCCCCCACCCAACCGCACCACCACGCCGGGAGCCAGACAAGGTATGGAGCCCAGGGGTTATAAGCTCACGGGGGCTGTGCCCAAAGTGTAAGCTCTGAGAAATCAGGCAGGTTAAGAAAAGCTATTATAGGGTACTGATAATCTATTTCCATCCCGAATTCGGACCGCTGTAAATCCAACATACCAAAGTGTGGCAAGAACCCAAGACTGTGTCCCGGGGCCCCTCCTCCAAGGAACGGATCAGGGGAAAGAATTTAACAGATATTCCTCAACTGCCTCTGTGTTATCAACAAAAATGTTTAATTCTCTGTTTTTATTTTGAACATAATCTTGTAAGTATAAATGTGCCACTTAAAGCTGATCTCCTAGGGTGCCTAAATGGTTCAGTCCATTAAGCACCCGTCTCTTGATTTCAGCTCAGGTCATGATCTCACGGTTGGTAAGACAGGTTCCCCATCAGACTCTGGGCTAACAACACAGAGCCTGCTTGGGATTCTCTCTCTCCCTCTCTGTCTGCCCCTCTCCTGCTCATACGTGCACTCTCTCTGTCTCTCTCAAAATAAATAAACATTATTTAAAAATAAAAATAAAGTAGGGGCGCCTGAGTGGCTCAATCGGTTGAGCATCCGACTTTGGCTCAGGTCATGATCTCGCAGTCCGTGAGTCTGAGTCTCCTGTTGGGCTCAGCACTGACAGCTCAGAGCCTGGAGCTGCTTTGCATTCTGTGTCTCCCTCTCTCTCTCTCTGCCCCTCCCCTGCTCACGCTCTCTCTCTCTCTCTCTCTCTCAAAAATTAAAAAAAAAAAAACCATAAAATAAAAATAAAGTGGATTTCCTCAAAATTAAAAAAAAAATAATACCTCTTCGGATTGTTGCCAGATCTTACTGCTTTACTGGCAACAATGGAAAAAAACAACAGAAAAGGATCTGAAGCATGAAGACGGATGGATTTAGCATGAAGATAATGAAGCTTGAGCTTTAAGATTCCTTCTGTACTTACATCACTTCCAAGGCCCTGGGAAGAAGGCTGATAATTTTGTTTTCACTTTCTTCTTTTTTTTTAATTTTTAAAAAATGTTTATTTATTTTTGAGAGAGAGAGAGAGAGAGAGACACAGAGTGTACAGAGCGGAGGGGCAGATGGAGAGGGAGACGGAGAATCGGAAGCAGACTCCAGGCTGTGAGCCATCAGCACAGAGCCTGATGCGGAGCCTGAACCCACAAAGTGTGAGATCGCGACCTGAGGACGCTCGACCCACTGAGCCGCCCAAGTGGCCCTCACTATGCCTTTATTTAAAGAAAGACCTGAAAATTGTAAACTGTTCAGGCCCACAAAACCTAGATCCACTGGTAAGTAAATTATGTATTTATGTCAAGGGAAGGTCAAATTCTGTGCGGACCATAGCTTTGCAGGAGTTCAATTAGAGAGAAGTCCAAGAAGAATTGCCTTGCACACCACATGGAAATATAGGCAGGCGAAAATCAAAACATCTTCTGCATGCCAGTCAGCACAGTATCAATGCCATGAGTGGGGATTTAACGTTAACAAACCGTCATCCATCACGTTAAATCAATGTTGTTAATTTGAATGCTGTGTTTGTCGTTCTTGCTTGAACGCAATCTGTAAATTTGTTACAGGGTTGGTTGTTTCAGGACCATAAACTTAAGGAGTGTGCCTATGTTCAAGTTCCATTACCTAAGTAATACTAGAATATGAAATAATTTCAATTTAAGAGAAAGCAAGGAAAGGGAGTAGGGGCCTCAGTTCAGAATCCCGACGACAACTACGTAGCCAAAGGATCTAGAATTCCCAGGCACCCCTGCCTCTAACATTTCAATCCTGTTTAATCTATTGCTTTGCTGCTACAGAATGAGGCCCTTCCAAAGCAGGAGCATTTATTTATTCAACACACATTTCTTTCTTTTTTTTTTCTTTTTTGGGAAAGAACGTGAGCAGGGGAGGGGCAGAAAAAGAATCTCTTTTTTTCTTTTTAAGTTTATTTATTTTGAGAAAGAGAATGAGCATGCATGGGGTAGGGGCAGAGAGAGATAGAGAGAGAATCCCAAGCGGGCTCTGAGCTGTCAGTGCAGAGCCCAATGCTGGGCTCCATCTCGAGAATGGTGAGATCATGCCCTGAGCCAAAATTCCAGAGTTGGACGCTTAACCAACTGAGCCACCCAGGCACCCCAGGGAGAGAGCATCTTAAGCAGACTTCACGCTCAGTGCCGAGCCAGATACTGGGCTCCGTCTCATGATGGTGAGATCATGACCTGAGCCGAAATCGAGAGTCAGACGCTTAACCAACTGAGCCCCCCAGGTGCCCCAACAAACATTTCTGATCATTTTGTGTGCAGGTCACTGTATTTGAGTCTGAGATGTGGTTATTTGCTATAGCTTCTAAGAAGGATGGGGGTGAGGGCATAACATTCTCAAGGTAAAATCACGCACACCTAAGTAAAACTAACCTCATTTCTGTGATTTTTATAAATGTTTATAGAATTCCAGGCAATATGTGAAGTCTGGGAAGATGCTTAAAATTATGCTTTCCTTTAAGATTAAAATAACTTTGGGATTTTTTTTTCTACATAAGTGCCAGAAAATGTTTCATCTTCCATATTCCAATGGGCATGCTCTTCAACCAACTCCCTCTGCAATTTAACCTCAGAGATACTCTGGGGAAACCAACTAATTTTTAATATTGGGCTAAGCAAAACATAATTAGGAAGGCAAATTTCTGGGGGCGGGGGGAGAATCATCTGGAATATCCCCAAGTCAACTGATGTGATTTCACCGCATCTACTGCTTGAGCTTTCCACTCTATTTCTCTCCTTCACAGGTAATCATGAATTGCCTGTAATTAAATAATCCCAGGTAAGTAGCAGCAGGACCATCCTCCTGAGAATTGCTTCTTGGGTCTCCGTAATAAGCCTAGATCTCTATATACACCACTATTTTTGATACTTGGCATTCTTTCTCTTCTTCATCTGCTTCAAACTTGAGCAGATCTAAGAGCTCTTTCCCTTTGATCTGGAAGGAAGGAAGCTTCTGTTTTATATCTACAACTACATCTGGGCTCAACAGCTGATTTCCGGTACCTTGACCACTTCATCCCCATCCCTCAAGGAACCAGCCCAAAAATGAAAGGTAGTTTGGCTATGGAATATCACAGCTCGACAGAGCCGGTGAGATGAGCTTGTCCAACTGGGTTCAAAGAGGTCACATAAGATTGAAAACATTCCTTTGTCTCCTTGGACAGAAACCTTTTCTTCTTTCCTTTTTATTTTTCATTTTATTTATTTTTAGAGAGAGAGAGAGAAAGAGCACAAGTGGGAGAGAAGGGCAGAGGGAGGGAGAGAGAGAATCTTAGGCAGGCTCTGCGTCCGGTGAGTAGCCCCATGCAGGGCTCAATCCCACAACTGTGAGATCATGACCTGAGCCGAAATCAAGAGTCAGATGCTTAACTGACTGAGCCACCCAGGTGCCCCTACTTGGAGAGAAACCTTGACAGGGCCTCAGGAGCTGAATGTTTATTTCTACATTTGATTTGCCAAATAATTATCGAATCCCCTCTTCTAAAAGGCACTAAAGTAACAACGATGTCATCCAAGGAAATATACTTCTTATTCATATTGTTTGTTTATGGAAGAACATTAATCTTCCAAAAGATGCAATCCTTGATTCTCACCTGTGCCGTAAAAGAATGGCTATAAAAAAGGAAAATTGGGTGCCTGGGTGTCTCAACTGGCTAAGCGTCCAACTCATGATCTCAGCTCAGGTCATGATCTCAACGTCGTGAGACTGAGCCCCAAGTCAGGCTCTGCACTGACAGCACAGAGCTTACTTGGGATTCTCTCCCTCTCTCTCTACCCTCCCCTCACAATAGATCAATATTTTTAGGTAAAAAAATAATAATAATAATAAAGGAAAATCACCTTGCATTAAAATGCCCTTACAAGACGAATCCGCTGTTTAGATTAAGTCAAATCTTTTACCCTCCCGTAAATCAAGTTTTCACTGGGCATTACCCACCGTCCTCTACCTGATTTACCCAGGGTAAAAACTCAAAGATGCAAAACCAAAAACGTCTTCAGTTTGCCATACAACGTGGAAAAAAACCAGCACCGAGAGTTGGTTATTTGCCCCTTGATTTTACCCTTCGATTTCTTTTTCTGACATGTTTCTATCCTCTATCCCACCACTGTGATCCCTTACCTGGGAACAGGAGCAAGGCACAGTGTCCAGGGATCACCCTGAATAAAACAAGGGAAAGGGCTTTTGTTTTTGTTTTTGTTTTTGTTTTTGTTTTTTTATTTTTTTTTTCAACGTTTATTTATTTTTGGGACAGAGACAGAGCATGAACGGGGGAGGGGCAGAGAGAGAGGAAGACACAGAATCGGAAACAGGCTCCAGGCTCCGAGCCATCAGCCCAGAGCCTGATGCGGGGCTCGAACTCACAGTCCGCGAGATCGTGACCTGGCTGAAGTCGGACGCTTAACCGACTGCGCCACCCAGGCGCCCCATTGTTTTTGTTTTTAAACAGAGGAGTGCAAGTTACAGTTCCAGGATATCTGAATATAAATTAAAATGCAAATGAGAGTCCCCCATTATTCCTTCTTTAAGGATACCGGTCCACTTAAAACGTAGATTTAGACATAGATGGTGTGTGTGTGTGTGTGTGTGTGTGTGTGTGAGATCCCTTCCTCTGACAAGGTCAAAGTGCTTTCATGCTTTCATATATGAATTTAAAACCATGAAATGCCAGTGCAGCAGAGAATAGTATAAGAGGGAGGACACAGAAGCACCTAAAAGCAAAGTCAGAAAGACAGCTAGATTCAGATCTATTTAACCGCTTAGCAGCTCCATGATCTGGGACAAAACCCTCCGATTATCTGCTTCTCAGAGCACAGTTATCAAAACTCAGTGGCATGAAAGAAACAAAACATTGTGTTTGGCATAGAATACGTACTCAGTAAGTATTATTGCCACATGGAGGGAGGGGATCTGGGGTGTAAGAGATTAGCTGACTTAGAGTCATTTAGCCCCTGTCTGCACCACCTCAGAATAAATGTTTGCCATGCCCAACAAGGGGTCAGGCAATAGCCTGTTTATCTGCATATTAAGCAACTATCATAAATTTATAAATTTTTTTTTCCTGAACAGATTCTTTTTAAGCTATATTATCATCTCCCCAAGCCTGCCTTCCTCCTGCAAGTGCCCTGACATACACACACACACACACACACACACACACACACAGACACACGGCACCATTTACCATTTAATTGCCTGGTGGTTTTAACTTCCTGGAGAGACGAACACAGAGCTAAATATAGCTCTATCCGTCCCAACTAGCAAGCCTTTAAAGGAGCTAAATTGCCTTGCTTTTTACTCCCTCCCCAAACTTGATCCCAAGCTTTATAAAAAAGAAAGACTGAGGGCCTCCTACCATAGAATGTTTAGCAATTGACATGTTGTCCACTGTTTGAGAGGTTTTGTGTACTGGTACTTAATCCTTGTTTCGGTTACAACCCCTGTAGGGAAATTTGAGTCCCGTACACGAGTTCTTCATTTATTTCTGAGCCAAGATAATTCTAGGATTACCACTTAGAAAATTGGGAGAACAGACTTCTGTAGAGTGACCAGGCCGACGGTATCAAGAAAAGGAGCATGTGCACTACCTTTTTGGCGACAAGGTTAGGGATAGGTATTGTGGTTAAATCCCATTAGCAACAATCTTACACTCATTAAGTGAACCCTGGATGCTAACGGAGAAGCCTCCCCTTCCCCCTCCCCATTTCCTCTCCTGCCCCTAAAGGCAGGCCCCTTCAACACAGTGGATTCCTTGCCCAAGAAATGCCTCTCTGGAGTAGATCACAGAGGCTCCCATGCCAAGTAGCTCCAAAGCCAGAACATACTGCGAGGGACACATGCCATTCTCCAAAATTCTACCAGCGCACCCCATTCATAGGCCATCTCTCTCTCTCTCTTATTTCTTGGGTGACCTTTACGGCCTGGAAAGTATGCCTTTGTGTTAAGGCAAACACACACTATTCTGCAAGCATCGTCGAAGAATTTAAAGATTCTATTAATCTGATGTCTTAATTGTTATTGAGAAGAGGAAACAGGAGTGCCTTTGTTCCCCCAAATGACCACAGGCTTCTAAAAAGTGGCCCACGATGGCGGAGTTTGCATCTCAAATTGCAGGCAGCTCCCTGCACAGTGGCACTTTAGTGTAACTAATTCCCAGACGTTAAAAGGGGCAGAGAAAGAGAGTAACGTTGGGTAAGCCCCCAAGCAAGCTGTATGGGTCCACAGCGGAAGAGTTTTTCTCCCACACCTCCGTTTCTCCTGAAGACACTCTTCAAGTAGTGGTTAACAAACGTGTATTTCAAGACTAGAGGAGCCAACCGGGTTAATAAATAGGGGAACCACACACGCGGACACACAATGCTGGACAACATGCAACAAAAGAGAGAGAAAAAAATCTCGCAACGGTGAGAAAGAAATAGCAATCAATGTAATTCAAAGAGTACTCTGTGAGCACCTACTATTTAGGAGGCATTGAGAACCCGGACACAGGGGGAAAGAAAGTAAGGTTTAGCTGCTGTCCCCTAAGTGTTTGTTTCCACTAGGAGAGAATACATCAGGTATAGGAATATCTATGATACAGGCTGCCTAGAATCAAGAGGGAGAGAGCGTACCAGCTTGGCTGAGGGAGAGGCACATGGGATTAAAAATAGCTGCATGGAGGGGGGTGGCTTTGGGGTTGGACCTCAAGGACCTGCCAAAACTTGAACTTGACAAAATGGTTGAACATTCTAGTTGAAGAAAATGAAGATGAGCTAAAAGATGGAAGCAGAGAGATGCGAAGACTTTGGGGGAAACGGTAATATTTTGGATCGAGCGTAGAATGTTTTGGAGCTTGGTGGAAGACGAAATCAGGAAAAACGTCAGTTGTGGGTGTCTTGAAAAGAAGGGCTTGCACTTAATTCTGGAGATAAGTAGTTACTGATAGTTACTGAGCCCTGAAATAATATGATCAGAGATGATTATCATGGAAAAAAATACAGTAGCAGGCAAAGCTATGCACTCATTCACTCCTTCATTCAACAGACATGAATTTTATACTTACCACGTGCCAATGCCTGGATCAATTTGTTCCAGTCCAGAGGGTTAAATTAGTTAAGTTCATAACATACGTGTTTTAAAAAGTAGGATCTATATAAGACTGGAGAACTTACTGGATGGGACAAATCAAGAAAATGGAAAAATAAGGTGGACCCCGAGGTTTAGGGCCAAAGATAATGGGAGATTGGGGTGGCGGGTATGTGCCGAAATAGAGAAGCCAGGAAGATGCTTTGAAGGGGCAGATAAGGCAGGTTCAGAGGTGGAGATGGTCACGGGGCCGGTATAGGAACTGAGGCATTCCTGACTCGTGTTCTGGACTCCCCTGCAGAGAGTATAGCCAGTAGCTGGGGGAATTGGGAGATCTGGCAGAGGACAGAGAAAGGGGAAAGCCAGGAGTTGGAGGAATGCCCATATTAAAAAAGGAAGGAAGGAAGGAGAGAAAGAAAGAAAGAAAAAAGAAAGAAGGAAGGAAGGAAGGAAGGAAAAGAAAGGAAGGAAGGAAGGAGAAAGAAAGAAAGAAAGAAAGAAAGGAAGAAGGAAAAGAAGGAAGGAAGGAAGGAAGGAAGGAAGGAAGGAAGGAAAGGAAGGAGAAAGAAAGAAAGAAAGAAGAAAGAAAGAAAGAAAGAAAGAAAGAAAAAGAAGAAAGAAAGAAGGAAACAGAGCCTTAAAGAGACAGAAGGAACGCCATCTTGAAAGGGGAAGTTGTTTCTAAAATGCTCTAGAAGATGGGAAGGAATGAACAGTGAGCATTTTTCAGTTTGAAACCATTTCTGATGGAAGTTTAAAAGGCCCAGAAGGAATCCATCAAAGCAAGTTTAAAATGTCACACAACCATCCAGGAGATCCCAGGATCCCACTTGGTGGGTGCAATACTGGGAAATGCCCAGAAGTTATATAGCGCATGGGGGTGGTGGGTTTTTCTCCGTCTGGTCGCCCAGGCAGGGCCACCAAATTACAGTATCCTTTACGGACAAGCCTGCATAATGACTATCAACAGCAGAAGATGTGTTTTCCCCAGGGTTCAACCACTCACTGACCAGAGGTGACAAGTGTCACACACACTGTACGTGCACCTTCCAAGTGTTTCTAGATTTGAAAAGAAGCTGAGTTGGTGGATTTGCTCTCTCTCTCTCTCTCTCTCTCTCTCTTTAGCATCTAGTATGACTAGGTTTTGAGTCTTTCTGAAGCAAACATTGACAGGAATACAGGAGTTTTGAGTCTTCTCCTCAGGGCGGGACGGAGGCTGAGTCCCGGGCAGAATTAACTCTGCAAAACCGTGTTTGAGGTTGGCAGCGGGAGCGGTATTTGGAATTTATCAAGACAGGCTGGGAGTTGAAAAAAATTGCAGTGCAGGTGCCTTACCTTTCCCTCCACCGGCTACTCTTCCCCCATCGCCTGCCGCCTACGAGTTTATTTACTGAGTCAATTAACAAAAGATAACCTCCCATGGTGCAACCATCAATAAATCAATCGTGTTAATACTATCTTGGAATGTCCCCCACTATTGACTTTCATATTGTTTACATTAGGCACTTGAGAAAGCCCGAGCCCTTCAGCCAGCTTGTTTTGGCCGTAATGGATTCTGGAGGGGCCATTAATACATAGAACTCTCTCGACAAAATATTTCAGTTTCTCTGAGGTTCACCTGCTCGCCGAACATTGGCAGGGCCCTCTCCTTTCTCCAGGCTGCAACATCCTACAGATTCTGATGAATACTGAGGAAGGCAAACACTTCTGAGCAGTAATGGAACAGTCACTTTGGGCACACCTACCTCTTTGTGATTTGAATAATCTATTTCCACCCACCCCAGCCCCCCACTGTCAACAACCCTCAACAATCTAGGGAATCAAATTAATCTTCAATTATGTGAAAGAATTTCAGGAACGAACATGGCTCAAGTTACCAAGTAACTTGCTGTTGTGAACAGATTCGTACTGGAAGCAGCCTGAATGCAGGGACTTTTCAAGATCTTTTTCTCCCTCACTTAATAATAAGGGAAATCTTTCCAACCGGTGATAATCTCGCCACAGGGAATCTGTAAAAAAATTTTGAAAGCTAGTTTCAAAATGAATGCCCAGAAGAAATCTCCCTACATGTACCGCCGGCTATAGAACACAAGGCGAAATATGGTCATTAGAAAGTTGGATCTCACGTTTGGTTTTTGCTTTTAGTACTTCCTCTTGAATGCCATCGAAAATACTTAGATCAGGTTTTCTTTCAGTTAGGAGTCGGGACTCCTCTGCTTCCAGACCAAGGTATTTCGTAAAGGCACTGGATATCCAGGGATTCCAAAGGAAGGGGGGCAGGGAATCCACCGGCCCTAAACCCTCTGAAGGTTCAGATTTCAGGGCTGGCTGCAGACCTGAGCAAAGTTCACTGCTCCCTTTTCACGACATGCTACATACTTTGCAAGTTCCCACTTGCTTCTTAGAGAGGAAAAAATGTGGCCTCTGAGTTCAGGTTGCTAAGGACAAACGGGGCCAATTTAACCATGCATTCCTGCTCTGAAAGATAGGCCAGTTGTTTTTCTCCCCACCCCCCATCCCTACCCCCGCGCCGTAAATACCAGAAGCTCTGGGTTCTCCCCGCACTCCACAAATACTTTTGCTCCAACTTCGAAGCCCTCTTTCGTCCATGGTGGGAATTCAATTATTTCATTCAGTTGTTTTTGCTGCCTGCGTCTGACATCTTGACAACACGGAAGATTGTTGGACTGTGTAGCACATCTTCTTATCAGACACTTGGCTTAATTTTTCTCTTGATAATGGTGGGTATTTAAGAAGCACGTGACTGTTGGACGATAAAAGAAAACTTTCATGATTCTGTGTCTTTCCCTTTTCTTTTTTTACTTTTTTGTTTTGTTTTGTTTTTACTTTGACCTCGAGATACATATGTCTACTTAAAGGTGTTTTGAAGAGAGTGAAGGAAACAGACAGGGCTTTGAAAGGAAAAACAGACGTCTAATTGGCTGTCTTTTGCAGACCCTTCAGTGACCCTGCACTGAATACCTCTAATGGAGATGTGTGATCTTGAAGCCTCCACCGTGATAAACAAATTCTTCTCTTCAACTTGTTTGGCAGCAGAATTCTTTATTCTCCTCATAAAGGACTTTTTCTGTAAATGAGTAAGGCATTAGCATAGGTACATTCTAGAAGGGGATAAGATGGCTTTCCAATTTTATAGATATACTATGTTTTTAAAAGGGAATTTGGGGGGCGCCTGGGTGGTGCAGTCGGTTAAGCGTCCGACTTCAGCCAGGTCACGATCTCGCGGTCCGGGAGTTCGAGCCCCGCGTCGGGCTCTGGGCTGATGGCTCAGAGCCGGGAGCCTGTTTCCGATTCTGTGTCTCCCTCTCTCTCTGCCCCTCCCCCGTTCATGCTCTGTCTCTCTCTGTCCCAAAAATAAACAAACGTTGAAAAAAAAAATTTTTTTTAAAAAAAGGGAATTTGGGTCCCTCATCAATGTAATTCACGTCCGTGTGTCATTTTCCATGATACTATAAAAAGCAGAATTCATTTGCATTCAAAGCCATAGTTGCTAACTCCAAAAAGTTCAGAAAATCAGTTAGGAGGCAACCAGCTTTACTCCTAAAATAAATAACCCTTATGGCATTGTTTTTGTGCAACCTTGGAACTTCCCGTGCTGTGAACCGTTTGGGTGGTCAAGGGGGAAAGTAGTAAGAGTCAGTTCAAATTCGTCTGTGCTTCAAAAAACACATGGGATGATGGGAGGTTTTCATTAAGTGATGTGGAAATAGGAGAGGTAGGGAGGGGATATCCCCATTCCTAGTGTTGTCAAAAGGCTGCAAGGGTCACTCACCAGAAAGCTCTGCATTTCACCTCCACCTTAACTTCTTGGGGATGGCTGGGGTCGTCGCCTCCTTTCTTTCCCCCCAGGCTTTTGGAGTTACAGAAAGGTTGAGACCAACGTCACATTCTGGGATTCCAATATATGTAAGAATAAAGACATCCCCAAGCAAGGTTTTAAAAATGGGTGAGGCTTTAATATTTAATATTTATTAATGTCATCTGTGAATGTTCAATATAATAGAGGCTATCATTCCAGTTATAGCATATTCTTATGTGGAAATAGAGCAAAAAATTTTGCATTTCAGGCGTGAATGTGGGGCTCATGCCTCCAAACCCATCTCCGTACCAGATCATGCTTATAGACAAAGATCGGCATGGCGTAATGGAAAGAGCACTGGTTGGGGCGCCTGGGTGGCTCAGTTGGTTGGGCAACTGACTTCAGCTCAGGTCATGATCTCACAGGTCGTGGGTTCGAGCCCCACGTCGGGCTCTGTGCTGACAGCTCAGAGCTTGGAGCCTGCCTCAGATTCTGGGTCTCCCCCTCTCTCTGCCCCTCCCCTTCTCACTCTCTGTGTCTCTCTGTCTCTCAATAATAAATAAACGTTAAAAAAATTTTTTTAGAGGGGCGCCTGGATGGCTCAGTCGGTTGAGCGTCCGACTTCGGCTCAGGTCATGATCTCGCGGTTCATGGGTTCGAGCGCCGCATCGGGCTCTGTGCTGACAGCTCAGAGCCTGGAGCCTGTCTCAGATTCTGTGTGTGTGTCTCTCTCTGTGTCCCTCCCCACTCGCACTCTGTCTCCCTCCGTCTCAAAACTAAATAAACATTTTAAAAAATTTTTTATTTATTTATTTATTTTTTAGAAAAGAGCACTGGCCTGGAAGCCATGAGGATCTCATGAGGTTCTATTTTTATCTGAGCCTTGGTTTTCTCATCTAGAAAGGGAATATGTTGCCCCAAGTGGTCCCCCGGGTCTCTTCTGGTGCTCTTTTTGGGACCATGTATTGTGCTTACGACTCCTAGACGTGGGGCCTGTCATTCCAGCCAGAAATGGAGAAAAACAAGGCGAGGTAATCAGATACCAGTAAAGATAAACAGGCTTAGAAACACACATGTCAGAGACCAAGTAAACAAAGACAACGATGTCGGACGAGAGTTACAACGGGGAGACGGGCAAGTGCCAATGGACGTCCGCTGCAGCTAACTCTACCTTTGTTGGTCTCCTGACAGGCAGCGGCAATCATGGCGGCTCAGGGCACAGTCCCACAACGTCCATGAGACCCAGACCCGATCTCCCATCACCCCCCGCAGCGGTCCAGTTCTTCAGCGTTGCCTAATAGGTGAGTACAGCTCACGGGAAGAATCATGCCCTTGCTTAATGCTTTTGATGTCACTCATTCCCCATCACAAAGCAAAGATCTCTCCTCTCAGTGTCTCCTACGAAGAAAAACATGAAAGCAACACCACTACCAGTCCACCTCCACACAAGTCTTCATGGTGAGTAAGCCCGAGATCCAAGATCAGGAAAGATCAAGTAGAAACAAAACTCTCTTTTCCCTCATGGTGTAGGCTAGCTAACATTAATGATTAAAATATTGTGCTGTTTCGTCTCGGATTTCAACAGCGCTTGAGTCCCAGGGTTGAGGCCTCAGGCACTAAATAAAGAGAACACTGATTGTTGGAACTGGAAAGCATCTAAGCATCTATTAGCTCAGCCTACCATGAAAAGTAGGAATTCCTTTAACAAAATTCTCATACATGCCTATCCAGCATCTCAGTGGTAATAGCAGGAACAATGTAATGATGATCATTATTATGATAATGACACTTATTTCATACATACCACGTGACAGACACTGGACTAAGTACCTTGAGTACTGACTACAAATCAGCACTGTTTTTAGGATGTTGTATATACTAACTTCCTGAATCATTGTAATGGCTCTCACGTTATGCAGGAATCGGTGGAAACAGACAGGGGTTAAAAACCTTGCACGAGGTCACACAGCTGGACAGAGAGGAGCTGGGGAATTGAGAGAAAAGTCTAGTTCTGGATCCTGTCCCTCTAGCCCTATGGCACCAGTGGGGACAGGGGAGAGAGACAGGGTAAGGACATGGAGTATGTTTCAACACTACTTAATAGAAAGATCTTTAGTTCTCTGAGCCAAATCTGCCTCTTTCAATCTTCGTATTTCCCACTAGCCTTAAACAGAGCAATAATTATTCCTTCTTCAGTCTGACAGTCCTTGAGTTCAGGGGTTTGCAAACTCTGGTCTGATTTTGTACGGGCCATGAGCTCAGAGTGGATTTCCAGTGCTCCTGTTGTTGAAAAAAACAATCAAAACGAGAATAATATTTCATGACACATGAAAATACATGAAATTCAAATGTCAGTAGCCACAAATAAAGTTTTATTGGAACACAACCGTGCTTCTTCATTTACACACTGTGACTGCTTTCACTCTACTGCAAGGTCAGAATTAAGTAGCTGCAGCAAAAAACCAGTGGCTCAGTTGGTGAAGCTGCCGACTCTTGATTTCGGCTCAGGTCATGATCTCATCGTTCGTGAGTTTGAGCCCCACATCGGGCTCTTCACTCACAGCACAGAGCCTGTTTTGGATCCTTTGTCTCACTGTCTCTGCCCCTCTCCCACCTGCGTACACATGTGCGTTCTCTCTCTCTCTCTCTCTCTCTCTCTCTCTCACTCTCTCTCAAAAATAAATAAGTATTAAAAAAAAAAAAGTAGTTGCAACAAAAAACTCTATGGCCCAGCAAATCATAAAATATTTACTATATGGCTCAGTTGGTTGAGCGTCCGACTTCGGCTCAGGTCATGATCTCTCGGTTTATGAGATCCAGCCCCACGTCGGGCTCTGGGCTGACAGCTCCGAGCCCGGAGCCTGCTTTGGATTCTGTGTCTCGGTCTCTCTCTGCCCCTTCCCCACTCATGCTCTGTCTCTCTCTGTCTCAAAAAGAAATAAAACATTAAAAAAATTTTTTTTAATATTTACTATCTGACTCATTACCAATAACATTTGCTGACCCCTAGATACCTGAAGGCAGTTCTCATGTCCGTTCTTAAATGTGCTCTTTTTCTATGGTGAATATTTCAAATCCCCTTCCCTCCTCCAACCTCTCTTATCTTGCAAGCTATTCCCTGGAATTTCTTTGGTACCGTGTATTTTACCCTTCTTAAAGTGACACCCAGTGCTACAATCCCACAATGGAATAGGTCTCAACAACGAAAAGGAATACACTAGCCAGATACCCAGTGGCAAGGATAAATCTCCAAATCTTTACGCTGAGTGACAAAACCTTACCTAAAGAGTTCTTATGATATGATGGTGTATACCCGAAATTCTAAAGCGGGCAAAACTAATCTATGGTGCGGAAAAAAAAAGAAACAAATGAACACGAGGGCCAGGGTTGTCTATGGGAGAACAGGCAGGGATTGGTTGGGATGGGCATAAAGGAACTCTCTGGGACAATGGAAATATTCCAGAGTGTGACAGTCATTTGGATCACACAGTTGTGAACACTTGCCACACTAAATCTAAAGAGCGGCTTGCAACTTGTACCTGACACTGTATCTGTCACCACCCTCCCCCAAAATATTGTCAACGAATGTTGAACTCTACTTAATGCTCTGCATGCTGGAAGGTTGGGGGGGGGGGGCGGGGAGGAAGGGTATCAACGCCCACAACCTATTTTGAAACGTGTCCCCAAGTCAACGTGCAAACATCAACGCGATCGCACGGTCGGACAGAAGAACGGACAGATGACGAGGTACGGGACAGAGCAACATGAGTAAAATGTACAGTGTGGAACCTGGGTGGCGGGCACGTGGGCGTTCACTGTCGACTTCTTTCAGCTTCCGCGGTTAAAAACCTTTCATGGTAAATTCTCTTCTTCCAAAGAAAATTTCCATGATCAGATACTGAGGTGGGGGAGGGGTAAAAGTCATGCCCGGTGTGAACCAAAGTACTTCAAGTGTAGCTCAAAGCGACACTATGACGTCCCCTCACCTGGCAGTCATTTTTGTGTTAACTTGTGTTGTCCTTCCAAGCAACTGTCTGGGTTCAAGCGTCCTCGCTTCGTTTCACCCAAAGAAGCGTCTGGGGTGTGACTGTGGGGGCTGGTGATGGGAACGTCTTCAAACTTCAGAACTTCAAACTTCAAACTTCTACTAAGTTCACCTCGCGGCAAGAGCCCCCCCCCTCCTTAACTTCTGCATCGTTTAAATGCTGGGTCTGCAGTTTATTACACAAAGATGCCGAAAATGAAAGGCGCCGAAACCTCCCCCGTGCGACGTCTCCGTCAAATTCACTTGGGGAACACAGCGGAGATGCCACAAGCGGGCTTGCGGGCCTCGTGGAGTTGTAGAAAGAATGTGTTTGCTCGTGGCCGGGTTCCTGGCCTCCTGCACCTCGCCGGTAGGTCGGCATATGCGTTTCTCACACCACGGTCCGCTGTCACCCGACAAACGATAGGCTCGCCACTGTTAGAAATACCAGATGAGCATGTGTGCGTGATACAAATTTTAAAAAGTCCTCAAAAATATGCAGCCTAATGTCTGGATCCACTGTTTCCTTAAAGGACCTCTGTAGTGTGTAATCCGCGGGCTGATTCTGTTGCTTTTATGCAATGCCAATATTAGTAGCAATAACACAAGCATGCTTCGACTATTTAGAGGTCAATTAGCTGGAAAATTCTGCTTTCTGAATGGAAGCTAAGAATCAAGGAAGCAAGCAAGAAAAATCCTGAGGGCGGTCAAATAGCTGTGGGAGCCTCAGGGCACCAGGCCTCCGTACTTACTCCTGGAAGAGTCCCGAAAGCCAACACCCACAGTCCTGTGATACGGATACTGGGAAAATGCTAACAAGTCTGGATTTCCAGCTCCTACCTGACCAGACGTCGCACGTAGACAGGCACCGGGAAAGCAGCAAAAGTGGGAAGAATTATTACCCACCATGGGAAACTCAAAACAGACTATAATTTGGAAGGATGAATTTACGGGCAAAAGAGGCCTATGTTAATGTATGTTAATACTACCAATAAAAGAGGGGTGCCTGGGTGGCTCAGTCGGTTGAGTGTCCCCCTCTTGATTTTGGCTCAGGTCATGTCCTCAGGGCTCAGGAGACAGATCTCCGTATCAGGTTCCGTGCTGACAGCACAGAGCCTGCTTGGGATTCTGTCTCTTCCTCTCTCAAAATAAATAAATAGGGGCGCCTGGGTAGCTCAGTCAGTTAAGCATCAGACTTCGGGGCTCAGGTCATCATCTCACGGCTCGTGGGTTCAAGCCCCACATCGGGCCCTGTGCCGACAGCTCAGAGCCCGGAGCCTGCTTCAGATTCTGGGTCTCCCTCTCTCTCTGCTCCTCCCCCGCTCATGCTGCCTCTCTCTGTCTCAAAAAGAAATAAAACATTAAAAAAAAAATTAAAGAAAAAGAATAGTTCCATAAGATATTAAAGAGGATCTTTAAAAAACAGAATTTAAAAAGGGGAGGGGCTATTACAGACACATACAGGAAATGTTGGCCTAGTAGTTAAGGCCGAAACATTTCTATTATGATTCTAGCCATTTCTGAAAAGAAAGAACATTGGGTTTTATTGTGGGGTGGTTTTTTTTTTTTTTTTTTTTGGTGTTTGGTTTTTGGTTTGGGGGTTGTTCGATTTTTTTGTTTCGTTTTGTTTTTTTCCCTTCCTTTTCCCACCCCACGCCTTTTTTTTTTTTTCTCGTATTTTGGCCGAAACCTAGTGATGCAATTCTCTGTTCTCATCATAATGATGTCCACCGCTCTGCCCACATCTTCTGGTCTAGGCGTGGCGCTGATTCTCTCACACAGGTGTTTCCTCTCCTGCCCTCACACTTGATAATTCCCTTTGCACAAAAATCTGTTTCGTACAAATTCCAGGCACCGTTTCTAGCTTCTGAGAACACCTTCTAAATCGTCCACGTGATCGCTTTCCTCTCCGCTTCCTTCCCTTGGCACTCCCTAGTTTGTTTCACCCTCTGTTTCTTCTCCAAACCGCGTGCCAACATTTTACGCGCAGAAGCCACTTTTCGGTGCCTCCTGTATGTCCTCTCTCGCCTAGTGGTTTTGCACCCGTTTTTCTTTTTTCTGCTTTTGCTCTCCTCCGCGACGCTTATTTCATATCCCGAATCTCCACGCTCTCTCCTCTTCTGCTGAATCGAAAGCTTGAAATGGACACCCGCTAAAACTCTCCCTTTCCTTCCGCTGTACCAACCCCGCCATCTGGCCCCTGAACATGGATTTCTCCAGAGTGAGCCCAGCAGCCTGCACAGGGTCAACGGATATTCTATTCCTCCCCTTCTCTGGGCTGTCACCTTGACAGACAGCGCCCACCCACCTGTCGGCATCGAACTACAAACCGACAGACCCGTGTTCAGTCTTGAAATCTGCCTCTTATTCAATTTCTCTCGGCCTCTGTTTCCACATCTATAAAATGGACCTATATAATACCCATCCTGTCTCTAATGTCTCTAATTCTCGGGTCTGATCTATCTGACGGGGTTGGGTAGGGCCAATGAGGCCATGTGTCTAGAACCTCTTCATTGGTTGTAGAATGTGATTGCTTTATTCTTTCACTTGGGAACTTCCGTTCCTGTTGAAGTCCTGGGAGTAGAGCCTCATTTTCTTTTACTGTCTTAATTTCTTCTTGGTCTAACGGGTATGTGCTCAGGCCCCGCTTACCACCACCAAATTCGCCAGCTGAGATGAAATTCACTTCCGGCACCACTGTTTTATCAGGACAAGGGTTGTCAACGGGGAGCCCGACGGGAGAGGGGTTACGTGAGCCTCAGATTCTCTGGCCGAAGAGCCGGCCCCATCAGTTGCTAGATGTGGGAAATTGAGAACGTCCGCTAGGCTTTATTTCCTCAGTTTTCTCATCTTTCAAATGGGGGTAGCAGCGACCATGTCCGGTAGGGCAGGTGGCTGTGATGCTGAGGGCACAGTCAGAGGCCACAGGCCGTGCCTAGCACATGGTAAGCTCTCAGTGACGCGTGCCTCTCGGTTATTTGTCATTACCTGCCTTTTCTGCCCTGCCTTCTCCGTTGTAGGTCCCTTTTATTCTCCGTTTCCTTCTGCCTCACCTCTCTGCCTGTCACTCCCCTGGCAGCGGGCACTGCCCCCCCCCCCAACACGTTCCGTGAAATCTCAGGGGAAGAGTTCAGACTTTGAAGCCTCCCAAAGGTCCTCTCCTCCTCCGGATTCTTTTCTGGCATCCTCCCCGTGTTTTCACTGTCCTCCTGATTCGAGAGTATGTCAGCATGGCAGGATAATTTACTGATATATTAATTTGTGCTCCTATCTCAGCCTTTGCCGGCTCTCTGCTCTACAGAGGAAGCCAGGCCCCTCTGTGCCCCTGCCTCGGGGGAGGTCCGTGTTGAGAGGACAAAGGGAAGGCACCTGGCTTTTGTTTCCCCAGAGCCGCATGCTCTGGAGGGAGATCATGCCAGCCAAGAGGAAAAGAAGGAAAGGCCAGGAACTGTGAATGGAGAGAGAGAGAGAGAGAGAGAGAGAGAGAGAGAGAGGAAGGGAGGGAGGGAAGGGGAGAAGACCAGGCTCCTAGCAAGACTGTGGCCCCCATCTGCAGCCGCCCCCCACCCCGGGGAAGCAGCTAGGCCACAAAGAGGGTGGCTTTAAGTCATGTCTCGATAACTAGCCACTAGGAACAGGCCGAGAGGCTCAGCAAACATTCCACCAACTGTTCCCTTCACTCAGCGTGTCCATGGGTAGCAGAGCCACAGCAGTAGGAAGCCCATGGGGCACCTGGGTGGCTTGGTCAGTTAAGCCTCCAACTTGGACTCAGGTCATGATCTCGACGTGGGTGAGTTCGAGCCCCGCGTCAGGCTCTCTGCTGACAGCACAGAGCCCGCTTCAGATCCTCTGCTCCCCTCTCTCTCTGCCTCTCTCTCTCTCTCTCAAAAACAAACAAACAAACATAAAAAACAAACCAACAAAGAAAGAAATAGGGACGCTCGTGCAGGCCAGGACGGCGGCGACCAGAGGAGAGAGTGACAGAAAGGACACAACGCCTGTGGCCCTCTCAGACTGTTCCGGGATCTTCACAAGCGTGAGAACTGTTGCTCCCCAAGACGCAGACGGGGAAGCTGGCCGATGCACAGAGAGGTCAAGCAACGTATCCAAAATCGCACCGCTGGACATGGTGAAGCCAGGGGTCTAATTCAGGTAGAAATACTAAAAGAGGCCACCACCAAAACAACAAGCAACCACAAAAAAGGCCCCCAACGCATCGCGGAATGTGAAGACTGAAATGCTGCGCAGACCACAAAACAACAACACTGAAGCTGAAACCAAGAGATGATCTGCGTGCCACGGGAAGCGGGGTGGGGGCCGCCAAGGAAAGGCCTGGAAGAGCGGACCCACTTGTTTTTCTGCGAAGGGCCCGGGCATCAGTGGCTCTGTGGCTCCTGCCGAACTGCATTCCGACGATGGAAATACTGTCTTCGTTAAGATCAAGCAGCAGCACACGCGGTCAGAACATAGAGTCAAGTCAAGGGCGTCCGGAACTCGCCCTCGTCCCCTCCGGTTACCCCGTCCGTGTGCGTCATTTAACCGTGCCGAGCCTGGCTCTCACCTGTAAGATGAAGACAAAGAAATCACCTAGCTCAGCAGTTCTCATCGTGGAGGCACGGGGCAGTAAGCAGAAGGTTATTATTAATTATTGTTATCATTCCACCGGCTAGTCCTGCTCAGTCCCACAGCTGCCCAGATGTTGAGCATCCTTGAATGTCAGACATTGCGCTGGGCGCTGAGGAGTCCCGGCCCTCAAGCCAGCCGGGATCTCCTTGGAACAGAGACCTATGAGGGGGCCCTTCCAGTGCAAGGTGGTGAGTGCTATACATAGGATAATGCCAGGATCCACCTGGGGGGCCCAGGCCCAGAGCCCCTAAGGAGACCGCAGGGTGGGAAGGAGGACGGGTTTCCTGCAGAAGTTATTGGCCCGGAGCCATTCACAACTTCACAAACAACAGTCACCTCTGTCTCACAGCGGGCGAGGAACCTCCCCACTCCCCATCCACCCTTCTGAAAGGCTCCTGGGGCCCAAGCCCACTCCCGATCCTGCTCCAGCAGTTAATCTGAGTTTTGAGCTACACAGAGCTTGCATCATCCTGGGCCCCGGACCAAGCCAACAGCGGGGAAGCCAAGACGGCTCAGAGCTGCCGGCACATTCCATAAACCCAAATTTCCGGTGTTGCCTCGAATAAGAAAGACGTGCGAGGGAAAATCTGCATGTGTCAATGAAGCTCGTTGACCAGGTGACCTAAAGAGGAAATGTAAATGTGGGATTCGGACTGGCAAAGTTCAAAGCCTCCGAGTTTGATACCCAGATAGAGATCGGTAAGCTATTAAGAGTAGTCGGCTTCCAAAATCCAGAGGTCGCGAAGAAATGCCCGCTTTGCACCTCAGAGGGACGACCAACAGCACCGAACAGCAGTCTCGGGGAAATGCTCTGCTCAGTTCCCAGCGCAAAATGTACCCGTTCCACGAGATGGAGAATGAGCTCAACTGTCCCACTTCCCTATCATGTCAAAAATCCCTAAGACACATTCCGTCTCCAAGAGAAATGATGTGTTTGGGGACCATTTATCCCCTGCTCTGGATGCAGGAGACTGACAGGAAGTCAAGTCCTCACCTTGACTTCCAACGGCTTTTCAACTCACGTCTTCATAGACGTAGCATAAAACCGCGGTCCCCCCCTCCCCCGTTTTCCTTGGAAGTCTGTGTTTTGGGCGGGCACCACGATCGAGTCCGCTTGTCTATTCGAGGACACTAGAGGCTCTAACTAAGTCACAACACCCCACGTATAGCCCATCTATCTATTTATTCCGGAACTCACTGGGAAAGACAAGCTGAGTTATCATTTAGCCAAGAAAACCTGAGCGGCATTTATGTGCGTGAAGTTCAGCACAACCGTCCGACACAGTCACAGGCTTGAAGAAAACGCATTACACAGTCTACGCAAATCCCCTCACCGCCCCGGCGGCTGGAGCCCAATGAATGGTCTCCGCGCTGGAGAGCGGCATTCTAGAATGCTTATCTTCTCCCCAGCCCCCATCCCAACCCTCAAAGATTACGAACACAATCGCTTGTGACAGATTGCTCCCCAGTCTTCCGCCTTAAATTCTAGATGATAAATTCAACACGAAGTGACAGTCACAGCAAGTGTGCAGGGCTGTATCTAAAAAAACTAATTTTACTGAAGTTAGAACTCAGTGAACGAGAAAATGTGAATGTACACCTAGGGCATATCTCAAAACTTTAATCTCTATGAATGCCATAATGGTTATTTATGGCCGGGATGATATTAATATTTTAAAACATTTCAATAAAGAAGCGCCGTGAGACTTTCAAATTGTATTGTTATGCAAAGATAATAATATTTCAATGGGTCCTTCCCTGTGCTGGTATGTTAATGGAGCAAAGCAAAGCAAAAAAAAAAAAAAGAAAGAAAGAAAGAAAAGAAAAAGAAAAAGAAAAAAACGGCTGCTTTTGTTAACCGAGCAGTGGCCATAGCTAGAGTGCTCTGGGCTTAATTTCTAAGAAATAGCTCTTCTTCCTTTTCTTATTATTTGGGGGGTAAAAAAAAAAAAATTTCTGGGGCTGCTATTGTCTGTTTAAATTAGGTAAATGCAATTAAGACGAGTCAAATATACACAGGCTCCAATGATGGGTAAAATTAAGGTCACCCTTGCAGCCCTAATCCAACCGCATTGCTTAATCTCAGCTTTAGCCATTTACAAGTGAGCAGAATGGTAATGTCTCGCTACTGTTGGGGTTAATGTAGACTGATTGGGGGACTAGAGATAAATCCTGCAGGCTTGCTTGACTGTGCAAGAGCTTATCCTGACATTTTGGAAAAAAAAAAAAAAAGAAAGAAAGAAAAGAAAATTGGGTTCCATTCCCCAGGACCGGTTGAGAGTCCCTTCCTTGGTTTCCTCTCTGCTAAAGCACAGAGGCAGAAGAACTTCTTTTTCTTAGGAATTTCTGCCCCACCCTCACCGCCCCCACCCCAGGCCAGGGATCTTTGCATTTGCAAAAAGGAAAGCTCTGCGTCTTAATTCTCTCTCTTTTTAAAATTCTTCTAACGTTTTTATTTATTTCTGAGAGGCTGAGAGAGACAGAGGATGAGCAGGGGAGGGGCAGAGACAGAGAGGGAGACACAGAATCTGCGGCAGGCTCCGGGCTCTGAGCTGTCAAGCACAGAGCCTGACGTGGGACCCGAACCCACGAACCATGAGATCACGACCTAAGCCAAAGTCCGACACATAACTCACTGAGCCACCCAGGCACCCCTGTGTCTTTAATCCTCTTCAATCAAAAGCTCTCGTCTTTTCTTTCGTGGGTGTAAAGATTACATTTATGTTGCCTCCTGCTATTTTCCTCTGTGAAGGGGTTGCTGGAAAAAAAAAAAAAAAGGTTGACATTTACAGCCAAGAGAGAGGTACGAAATTGCAAAGGTCATCAATGAGTAAACAGATATTAATGGTTAGCCGGATAACTGGTACATAAACAGGTCACATTAATAATTAACACCAGGAAAAACTTAGCACTTTCAACCAAGCGCAGGAAAGTAGGTGTCAGAAACACCAGCTCCACCCCCCCCCCGCCCCCCGCCAGAATGAGAAAAACCCAGCGACTTCTGGTTGCTAGAGAGTGAAAAATTACCGGTCCATGTTTACATTTCTCATATTCACACCCAAAAACCAGTTTTGAGAGGGTCACGATAAGGAGTGGGATCATGGGGAAAACTTCCGGGGGACCATTTATTCGAAAAGTTACACTCAGCCCGTCACTGACTGTGCCCTTGCATCCCTTCCATAGTAGTCTATAAAACTGATCAAGAAATTGACTTCTTCACTAAGCTAGACGGGCTCTCAAAGTAACAGCTCTGTCCGTTATTAGGCCCGTGTGTTCTATTAAAACTTCTGAGCGGAAAGGGTTTTGCATGTGATGATTGGCATTTACCTCTATTTTTTTTTTTTTGAAGACATTTTTTCAAGGTTCACAGAAAAATTGAGAGGAAGGTATAGAGATTTCCATGTATCTCCTGTCTCCACACGTAGCCTGTCCCACTTCCACATCCCCCACCCGAGTGGTACATTGGCTACGGCTGATGCATCTACGTTGACACATCGTTATCGCCCAGAGTTTATAGTTTACATTTGGGTTTGCTCTTGGTGTTGCACATTCTATGGGTTTGGACAAATATGTGATGATACGTATCCGTCATTATAGTATCATATGGAGTGTTTTCACTGCCCTACAAATCTTCTGTGTTCTGCAGATACATTCATCTTTCCAATCTCCAATGCCTGGTAATCAGGCATTTTGACTCTCTCCAGAGTTTTGCCTTTTCCAGAATGTCATATACTTGGAATCATACAGCATGTAGCCTTAAGGGTTGGCTTCTTTCACTTGGTAATATGCATTTAAGGTCCCTCCTTGTCTCCTCATAGCTGGATAGTTCATCACCGTTAATGCGGAATAGCATTCCATTGTATGGGTCCATCATTCCATTGTATGGATCCGCCATGGGTTAACCCTTGGACTACTGAAGGACAACCTGGTTGCTTCCAAGTTTCAGCATGTATAAACAAAGCTGCTGTAAACATCCGTGTGTAATTTTTGGTGTGGATATAAGTTTCATTTTTTTTAATTGGGAAATGCCAAGCCCGAGCTGCAATCATGAAGCCAAAGGTGGCGGGGGGGGGGGGGGGTGTTAGAGGGAGGCAGGGAGGCTTCATGAATGAGATGGCCTCCCAGGACTGTAAGGAACAGGGAATGAATGTGCCTTCGCCCCACAGACTGTTATCCTATGAGTCCATGGCATCACATTTTTTTTTCAAGGAAACCAGATTTCATGTGAAATGTCTAGGTTTCTGGACTTTTAGATGTAGACAATTCTTTGAAACCTTCCTTAGCCCAAACAATACCCATTTACCACAGGCCACACTAGCCTAAATACTTTGTCTAAATTTGGGGCACCTGGGTGGCTCCATTGGTAAGCATCCAGCTCTCGATTTCAGCTCAGGTTCTGATCTCATGGTTTGTGGGTTCGAGCCCCCCATTGGACTCTGCACTGACAGTATAGAGCCTGCTTGAGATTCTCTCTCCATCTCTCTCTCTGCTCCTCTCCTGCTCACACACTGTCTCTCTCTCTCTCTCTCTTTCTTAAAATAAATAAACATGAAAAAAAGTTAAAAAAATAAGATAAACCCTTTATCTAAATTTAAAATAAATAAATAAACACAAATCTCTGGAAATTTACTGAGAAGAGCATCTTTCAAATTTATTACAGTCTCTCCTCTCCTTCAAACATATTGTTCTCTATAAAAATATTTCTTTAAACAGAAAACTAATAAAATAAGACAATAGACTTAATAGAAAACTGATATATCTGTCAGGACCTAAACCTTACTCTCAGAACTCTGTGAATAAAAGTCAAATGAGATACTCTTATACACAGAGCCTAATGCTTTACAGATGAGTGAGTAGCACCGCTTTCAAATATAACGTGAAGAAACCAATTTTTAAATAAATGTGTAGTTTGACCATCGAGCCCACAGGAGATATTGTGACGTAGCCAACCTGAAAATCAAATTATTTAAGGTTGGTTATACTAATAACAGCCTCTAACCAACTGCTAAGGTTGACTATAAAACCAGACTTGCCAAAAGCAGCAAACGAGATAGGTTCGAGAAGAAGTGGTAAGAAAATCAGGTAAGGTAGAGGGCGCGTTTACTAGCGACATGTGAGTTAAACTTGCACATGAACTGCAGAGGCTGCCCAGGCTCTTGTTCCTGAACAGGTTGTGGAAGGACACAGGTGTCTGTCCCTGCTTCACCACAGCCCCGCCCCCTCCGTGGTTTCTCCTCACCATGTGAGGTTTCTCCTCACAGGTGACCCCATGTGCCATGCTTTCTCATCTCTCCCCACCTCTCTTAGCCTGAAGCCTTAGCCACATCACCCTCACTTTCGACAGAGGCGATTCCTTATTTGTCCCAGAAAACTCAGCTAAATTCAAGTGTCTTCTCTTCCGGAAAACCTCACCTCCCCCCCTCTGTCCAGGGTTCCTCCCTCTCTCTCTCTCTTTCTGCGTTCTAACTGTCTCAGCGTCCGCTGCTGCACTACGATCACAGGGAACCATGGGGGTCTGTACGTCCCCACCAGACCATGAACTCGTGAAAGGCAAGGGCTACCAAGTTCAAGCTTTGAACCCCTACCACCTAACCCTGTGTGTGGAAAGCAGCACATGAATGTTGAATGAATGTATAGATGAATGGAATGAATGGACCCTAGAGGAAAACACTTGGAAAAAAGACCCTGGTAAGTCGGATGTTACTAAGCGATTTTGCTACAGCTTTCCTTCTTGGTCCAAATCTCTGCACGTGTTCACGGCAACGCCATTTATGGCAGCCAGTTGTGTTTTAAAGGATCTTACGACTCTGATCAATCGCAGCAATAAAGGATCCAAAACTTCAGTTCTTCAGCTCCCCCATCTGTAAAATGGAGGTGATGATGTCTGCCCCGCTAGGCTCAGAGGGTGGTTGAGGAGACGACCTGAACTGATGTATGGGACCATGTACAAAAAGAATCACCCTACGAGTGACAAAGCCCCAACTGCAATCTGGAGTAGGTGGTCAACTCTCCTCCACTCATCTCATTCTGACTCCGTTAAAATTCCCTACCTACCGTCTATGGCCCCCTCTGCTTATGAGCAAGGACCCTGTCTCTAATCTTGGGATTCTCAGGCTCACTCAGGAGGACACCCAGCACGTAACAAGGGCTCACTAAACGCTTCTAATAGAATGACGCGCATCACACATAGGATCATTTCATTCATTCAAACTGTGCTAGGCAATATGCAACAAGACAGAATAGGAAAGAAAAGAAGGAAGATAGAAATTATTGACAGGCCACCATTTACCGGGCACTCTATATACCAGATTTTACTTACTGATTGTAGAGAATGTTGTCCTTATTTGACGTGGGGACAATCTGAGTCGCAGTCAGGTGGATACCATGCCAGGGGGTACACAGTTGTCACCCCGGCTTGAACCCATACACCACACTACCTTCCCACGAGTGCCTTGAGCTCAGAGTTCTCCAGAACATCTGATGTCACAGAACCAATGACTTCCAGAGGTGAATGAAAACTCAGGGAGCATCTAGTCCAACCCTGGACCATAAAGCACAAAACTGAGGTTCAAAGGGGAGTATGGCCCAGGCCACGAAGACTGTGAAGAAAGACAGTCATGAAAAACACTAGTATGTTTCACATTCACATGGTACGTCCTATCGATATACTATTTTTTTTTTTTTAATTTTTTTTTTTTCAACGTTTCTTTATTTTTGGGACAGAGAGAGACAGAGCATGAACGGGGGAGGGGCAGAGAGAGAGGGAGACACAGAATCAGAAACAGGCTCCAGGCTCTGAGCCATCAGCCCAGAGCCCGACGCGGGGCTCGAACTCACGGACCGCGAGATCGTGACCTGGCTGAAGTCGGACGCTTAACCGACTGCGCCACCCAGGCGCCCCTATACTATTTTTATTAAATTTACAAGTATATGTATAGATCATGAGACTTTGCAAATTAGTCTACTTTCTTGAGTCTCATATACCTTTATGAAAATAACGTGTATTTGACGTTCACACAGAACGTATCTTAAGTTAAATGTTAATCTTTTTTTTTCTTTCCTGACAAAATTCCACGGACCTCTCTCTTGAAGAATAAACTAAGACTCTTGACTAAAAACCCCAGCAGAGAAAGCATAACTCCACAGAAAATGGCCTCCTAACCAACAACTAAAATCATAATGAAATACTGGGGGTGGGGGGGGGGCGGAAAAAAGGCAAAGGTGTCCTCTCCTTCCGAAATCAAAGGAAAAAGTAAAAGAAAATAAATTTCCCGTGAAAACTGCCCCAGTCATCTTTAAAAAGCTTTCCCAAATTCCAAGTGGCTCTGTTAGCAGCCATACTTAATGCATGAGGTCGTCATGTAAGAATAAATCTTTACGTAATTCCAAACAAGGACTCTTCAGTAAATAGTTGAAATTAAGGGGGGGGGGGGAGTTACAGTCATCTGGTTTCCATTAGGATGATAAAATAGTTCACTTGAAACCTTTTACAAGATGCTTTGTTACTGGGAGGTGTCCGTACATATCACTCCATCACTGGCCATTTGACACAACATAAAAGGCTTCAAAAGCCATGTTAGGCCTCTTAATCAAAAACTAATTGTAATAGATATTGGGGAGTGTTAACACGGTGACCGCTAGGTTGTAGCTGTGGTGTGGAAGCCGCAGCGAACATTAAACACAACCCCGAGTTGATAGGCCTTATCTCCATTTCAGAGCTAAGTGCTAAGTACCACGGGCCAGTATCTCCTCGCTATGGCTTTGTACCACTTTTGGAGTTAATTGCCCCGCAAGGCTTCATCTTCTTAATGAAATTTATGGCATTGTCAGGGAACCCGGTAGATACTGCTGTAGTTTAGGCCACTTTACAGAAAACAGAGACATAAACAGAGAGGAAAAGAAAATACATACTCGGAGCCTAATGTGTCCGCAGCCCTCACCGAGGGAAGAGACACCCAGGCCAGGAGGGAGGGCTTGCCAACGCGTTAACTCTTTCAGGCCCGTAATGGAATGTTCATACCGTGCCCTTGAAGGGAAGGCTAATAACTAGCATCCTAGAACCCACGGCGGGCATTCGATAAATCCTTAATATTCAGCCTTACAAGACTTGATCTCAGATGGACAGGGGCCCATACTCTGTGGATAGCCAGTTATGTCAATCTGGCAAAGGAGAATTTCAAGTTAAAGACCAAGTGTGATTTTGGATCTTGGATTGGATGCTAGAAAAGGGGGGGGGGGGGAAATATATATATATATAGGGGAAAATGTGAAATCTGATGAAGTCTGGAGTTCAGTTAATGGTTTTATACTTTATATATACACATGCAACTACCTTCTTAGTATCAGGATTAGGGTTATGGAAAAGGTTAACATTAGGGCAGGCTGGGTGAAGGGTGTGTAGGACTTCTCTGCACTATCTCTGAATTCTTCTGCAGCTCTAAGAGTCTTTCACAATAAAAAGGTCTTGGGGGGGGGGCACCTGGGTGGCTCAGTTGGTTAAGCTTTTGATTCGATTTCGGCTCAGGTCGTGATCTCATGGTTGTGAGATCGAGCCCCACATCGGGCTCTGTGATGGTGCCGTGGAGCCTACTTGGTTTTCTCTCTCTCTCTCTCTCTCTCTCTCTCTCTTTGTCCCTCTCCCTCTAGCTCTCAAAATAAATAAACGTTTAAAAAAAAAACGGGTCTTGAAAGCAGTAGCAACTCCAATAATCCAGATACAAAACCATATTCTTTAAAAGCATCTGAGGGGAGCCTGGGTGGCTCAGTCAGTTAAGCAGTGACTTTGACTCAGGTCATGCTCTCATGGTTCGTGGGTTCAAGCCCTGCATCGGGCTCTGTGCTGACAGCATGGAGCCTGGAGCCTGCTGCAGATTCTGTGTCTCCCTCTCTCTCTGCCCCTCCCCTGCTCGCACACTCTCTCTCTCAAAAATGAATGAACATTTAAAAAGTTTTAAAAGAAAAAGAGCATATGAAATGGAACAAAAAAAATACGTTACCTTCATCCACTGGCCAGTAGGTTTTCTAACTCATGCCCACTCGGTTTTCTCCATCTTCCTCCGGTGACAATTTCGTGTGTAATTCCACAAAACTCTATTTGAATCTCTGCTTTTATATCTTTTGCGCTTTCCATTAGCTACTCACGCACAAATTCTTCCACTGTTGAACTCTCAGAGGAAAAGGACGGTGCCTTGTTTATCCTGTACCCTCAGAGTTATTTATTTGAAACCATTTGAGCATAGATCCACAGAAAGAACAGTCTTTAACAGAAATTACCATGATCTCATCCCAAAGAGTTATTATATAAATTAGATCGGATTGACTGCTTTAAAAATGTCCAGAATAGGGGTGCCTGGTGGTAGAGCACGTGACTCTTGATATTGGGGTCTTGAGTTTAAGCCCCACATTGCGTGTAGAGAATACTTTAAAAAAAAGAAATGAAGTTTTGGGGTGCCTGGCTGGCTCAGTTGGAAGAGCGTTCAATGCTTGATCTTGGGGTTGGGAGTTCGAACATCATCTTGGGTGCCCGGCTGGCTCAGTTGGAAGAGCGTTCAACTCTTGATCTTGGGGTTGGGAGTTCGAGCACCGTCTTTGGTGTAGAGATTACTTAAAAATACAATTTTTTTAAAAAGTTCCCAAAATAACAAAGGCCAATATGTGGTAGAATTTATTTCTCTCCCATATCAGAGTGGTTCCGAAGGTTCTGTTTCTCAAGAAAGGTCAGTGAACTGTATGTGTTAGGATTTATTTCTGGATTTTCAATTCTATTCCATTGATCTAATTAATTGTCTATCCTTATTCCAGAACCACAGTCTTCACTAATGGTACTTCACACTAAGTTTCAAATTGGGAAATGTGAGTGCTAACTTTCTTCTTTTTAAAAAATCATTTGGCTATTCTGAGTCCCTTGCATTTCTGTTTAAATTTTAAGAACACCTTGTCAATTAACGTAACATAAAAAAAAGCAAAAAACAAAAAGCAAATATAAAAGGCAGCAGGGATTTTGAATGGAATTTGTTGAATCTGTAGACCATCTGGGAAGTGTTACTATTTGAACACTATTGTCTTCCAATCCATGAACATGGCATGCCTTTCCAACTATTTAGATCTTCTTTAATTTCTTCCAGTGAGATTTGGTAGTTTTTAGCATATAAGTCTTGTACTTCTTTTGTTAAATTTATTTCTCAATATTTTATTCTTTTTGGCACTATTAAGAATGGAATTTTCATTACTAGTTTCATTACTAGTGCATAAAAACACAGTTGATTTTTGTCTATTGACCTTATATTTTGCAAAACTCACCTATTAGCTCTAGTATTTTTTAGTGGATTCTTTCGGATTTTCTGTAAACAAGATCAGTCGTCTTCAAATAGAAATAGTTTTATTTCCAACTATTGCTGTTAAATTGTCTGTTTTGCCCTTCAATTCTGTCAGTTTTTTGTTTGATATATTTTGAGATCCTGCGTCAGCACGGGGAGGTAATATGTTTATCATTGTTTAGTCTTCCTGAAGGACTGATATTTTTAATTTTGTAAAATGTCATTTTTTACATCTGGTAACAGATTTTGTCTTCAAGTCTATTTCGTCTGCATTCGTATAGCCATCCCGACTCACTTTTTTTTTTTTTTAATTTTTTTTTTCAACGTTTATTTATTTTTGGGACAGAGAGAGACAGAGCATGAACCGGGGAGGGGCAGAGAGAGAGGGAGACACAGAATCGGAAACAGGCTCCGGGCTCTGAGCCATCAGCCCAGAGCCCGACGCGGGGCTCGAACTCGCGGACCGTGAGATCGTGACCTGGCTGAAGTCGGACGCTTAACCGACTGCGCCACCCAGGCGCCCCCCGACTCACTTTTGATTACTGTCAACCTGGTATACATTTTCCTACCCTTTTACTTTAAACCTATTTGTGTCTTTGCTCTGAAGTGTTTCTTTTGCAGACAGCATATAGGTGGATCATGTTTTTATTACCTATTTTGCCAGCCTCCGCTCTTGATTGAAGTGGTTAGTCCATTTACATTAGATAATCACTGGTAAGGTAGGATTTACAGCTACCATTTTGCTATTTGTTCTCTATATACCTTTTGTGTTTTTTGGTTGTACGATTTATCCACGACTGTCCTTTCTGTGCTAATCTGATATTTTACAGTTTACTCTTTTCATGCCCTGGCTGCTTGTTTTACTATTTTTGTTGTTGTTGTTGTTGTTGTCACGTTCTTAGCGGTTGCCCTTAGTGATATTAAAATCAACATCCTAACTTACTCTAGCAAATCTTTCATCTCAGTTTTTGTACTTTTCAACTTCAGAATTCCCATTAGGTTACTTTTTTTAATAATTTCTATCTCTTCACTAATATTCTCTACTCGGTAAAACACCATTCCCATACTTTCCTTGAATTATTTAGATATAATTTCCTTTAGTTCTTTTAAAGTCATTGTCTACTAAGTCCAACATCTGGTCTACTGCAGGAACAGCTCCTTTCACTTATTTCTTCCCCTGGGTATGGGCCATACTCTCCTCTTTCTTTAGAAAACTGGGCCGTTTTAGGGGCACCTGGGCGGCTCAGTCGGTTGGGCGTCTGACTTCAGCTCAGGTCGTGATCTCACAGCTCATGAGTTCCAGCCCCACATCGGGCTAGCTGCTATCAGCACACAGCCCACTTCACATCTTCTGTCCCCCTCTCTCTCTGCCCCTTCCCGCTTGTGCTTTCTCTCTCTCTTTCTCTCTCAAAAGTAAAATAAAATCTAAAACTTAAAACCAGAAAACCGGACAGTTTTTCTAAAAAATATGAAGTGGCCCCTCTGGAAATAAGATTCCCCCTCCACCCCCACCTGAGTTTATTGTTGCTGAAGTTTTTAGTTGATGTTGCTTGTTTGCTTAGTGACTTTCTTGAAACACGTTTGTGAAGTCTACAGTCTGTGTCATGTGAAGTCGCTATTTAGCTCCTAAGGGGTCGGCTCATGGCTAAATGAGATTTCCTTAAATGATTTGTGCTAAGTCTCCCCGCCTTTGCCAAGGCAAAGGTACTTTCAGTGCTCAGCCATGTAGCTGAGAACTCCCCCTTAGCCTTCACTTCCTGCTTACACAGAGACTCCAGGTCACCAGAGGCGAGAAATTGGAGCCTTCTTGGGTCTTTCGTGGGCATGCACCTAGCCCTGCACTTGCATGTGGGCTTCTAGATTTTCAAGAATACATCGGAGCTTTTCAAAACCCTCTGTGGACGTCTCATTCCCCAGTTTTTCCGTGTTAATGTTCTGCTTAGTCTCTTGGTAGCTCCAACTGTAGTCAGCAGCTCCAAGAGCTGCCATGTTAAACAATGCCACTGATTGTTTTTAACAAACACCCTAGAGAAAAGGCTATTTGTACAGAGTGAGGTTCGAGTCAGGTCAAATAAAGACAAACTGTGAGACAGGTCAAATGGTGAGAGTTTTCTGGGGAAGGGGTCTTTGGGGAGATTCAAAACCATTTTCCTCTTTCAGCGGCTGCTAGGCTACTTGTTTTTATAGCTACCATACTTATGAGGCTGTTGGTTTTCAAGGCTACTACAGAACTGGAGGGACCCCAACGTACCGTTCGTACATGATTTAGCCATCGTTCTTGAATAAACACTCTTCGGATTACTGCAAACCTTTGGTTAATTTCCAGAGCCCTGAAAAAGTTGCTTTTACTGATTTTTGCCAGGATTCTTATTGCTTTTATGGAGGGGTGAGTTTTGCTATGTCTGCAATCTACCTTTCCAGAATTGATGTCTCACAGAATCACGTTTCAATCTAAATAAAGGTATATCTTCAAACTTTGCAATCATGGCACGGGTTGAGTTAAAATGTAACTATGGCAAAGGATGTTGTTCTTCTTGAAGTCCAAAACAGTTGTTAGCCAAACCCAGAAGTGAGTCACCAAACATTCTCTTGTAGAAAATTACTTAAAATTATAATCTTAAATTTTTAGGATACCCATGCTAATCCTCCAAATATTTGAATTTCAGCAAATACTGATGGGTTCCATATTGCATGCAAGTACCCATGTCAGTTGCAACGGAAAATCCAAAGATATGATACATAGAATCGGCTCTGAAAAGACAAAGACTACACACATGCCAGAAACTAAATAATGGCAAAGATATATGCCTCCCATCGGTCCATAGGCAACACGAGGCCAGAGATATGTGTGTGTATGTGTGTGTGTTCTTTGCCTCTTACCTGGTCTGTGATTTGCAGAAGCCCCACATCTCATCTTTCTGCCCCTTCATATTTCCCCCAAAGTCCTGCGTTCTTTAAGAGGTTTTGCACGCCTTAGACCTTGCTTAACCCAGAAGCTGTCAGGTCTAGGGTAGATGAAGCATAATGTCCAATCCTGTTTAGCAGAGGTTGAAGGGGCTGTACAGCCAAAGCCTGGGCTCCATGAAACACAGGATCTGTTTTCATCTCCACTATAAGCAGGGAGTGAAATCTTCCTTCCCGAAGTAGTTCAAACTCCGTCCACACTCTACTCCATGTGATCTTTGACCTTGGGCTGAGCTAGGTTTTATCCCGACTCTTCTACTTATTAGCCTCAAGACTTCAGACAATAGTCACTTTATGTCCGGCTTGTAAACTGAGAATACTAAGGCCTACCACTTGATTTGTAAATGAAATAAGATGAAATATTTACATCATCTGGCCCACAGAAAACACTCCCTCCATGTGTACTCATATTCTCCAAGCAACAAATCCCCTGTTGGGCCACCTGGAGGGGGTGAGTCTGATCCCGATGGTTCTACAGATGTGCGAAGACCACAGTTTCGCATCATTCTTGTTCCGTCCCACACGACACCTCTCCGGAGAGGCCTTCCCTGACCACCCATCCGAAAGAAACTCCCTCTTGGTCACTCTCTGTCCCGTTCGGAGGGTGGCCAATAATCCCAGTCTGCCTGGAACTAGGGGGCTTCCCAGGATGGACTGTCTGTGCTAAAACCGGGACAGAGCTAAGCGAACCTGGAAAAGTCGGTGCCCCTACCCGCATCCTGCTGCCTTTTGTTTTCTTTTTTCATAGTCTTTGCCACTATCTGGTACCACTAAGTTTACTCGCTTGTGTTCTCATTTCCTTCCAACTAAAATGTGAGCCCCTTGAGGGCAGGGACCAGATTTCATCTGGGTGCTTCACCGTCGTATTTGGATGCCCACAGCACTACTTGGCACATAGTAGGTACTAACTAGCTATTTGTTGGAAGACTGAATGAGCCATTAATTGATTGGCTGACTCGTTTTTTTTTTTTTTAAATGCTCACCCTTTGTGGCACTTGGGTGGCTCAGTCGGTTAAGCGGCCGACTTCGGCTCGGGTCATGACCTTCTGGTCCGTGAGTTCAAGCCCCACGTCGGGCTCTGTGCTGACAGCTCAGAGCCTGGAGCCTGCTTCCCATTCTGTGTCTCCCTCTCTCTCTGCCCCTCCCCACTCATTCTCTCTCTCTTAATTTTTTTTTTTTTTAACATGTATTTATTTTTGAGACAGAGAGAGACAGAGCATGAACGGGGGAGGGTCAGAGAGGGAGGGAGGCACAGAATCGGAAGCAGGCTCCAGGCTCTGAGCCATCAGCCCAGAGCCTGACGCGGGGCTCAAACTCACGGACCGCGAGATCGTGACCTGAGCTGAAGTCGGACGCTCAACCGACTGAGCCACCCAGGCGCCCCTCTCTCTCTCTTTTAAAAATAAAGACATTAAAATTTTTTTTTAAAATTCTCACCCTTCTATTTCCCAGGTTTGAACAATATAAATGCATAAGGAACACAGTTTTGTATGACACCACAATTAACTTTTAAAAAAAAAAGGCATTTTGTACGGTCATAACGACTGAGTGAGCCGTAAGCCCTTGAACCTGTGTGGCAGTGAGAACCTCAGACAGCTGTGTTCCTTTTCTTCTGATCCCAAACAATATAATTAAAAAGGATTCACTGAAATGTAGACGTTTCTACCATTTACCCTGGAATGTTGGCTCTAGCCAATATACCCCAGTCTGTAAATACAAGATTAGCATCTGTGAAGGGAAAGCTCTCCTTCTATAAAACTGCATTCAAAGAAAATCTCCACCTCTTTTTCCGTTATAGAAGCAGCAGCATTACTCGTAAGACCATAATTACCTTAGATGTTCCACAAGGATCTAAGAGCTACAGAACGTTAAAACACCATCGGAGACCACATCTTTGGACTCCCCCAAATGAACCAGATACCAATATACCCTTTTCCCCCACTATCAGTTTACTATATAAATGAGAAGGCATAGAGTAGTTTCAGATTTAATTAAAGTAATTGACTGAATTGCATTTTGTCGTGGTGACAGTCATTAACATTCCTGACCTCTCCGTCACATGGATGTGCCAGAGAATGTTTCCGATGGATATTTATTATGAATATTACCATCAATAAGCACCGTCAACATATTAAAATTAATTTTAACTTCTTTCTGGAAGACTGAAAGCGCCAGCGGCCGCCGAAAACCATCCGTCCTAAATCATTTTTTATCGATTCCACACGGCGAGGCCTCCAGCACAACTAATAGGGAATTTTATGTGTGTGTCGGCAAGTTTCTCTCTCTCGAAAATATTTAATTCTATTTTATATCTGACTCCGGTGGCGTTAATCACATAGCCATCTCGGCCGGGGCCCTGGGATTCAGGTCCCCACCGGCGGCTGCCAGGGCTGTGCCCACGCTGGCCTGTTTCACGGCCACGTGCGTAACTCCGCGCCCCGGGGGGACGTCGGGGCTGATTTTGACGGCTGGCAAAGAGCTGCACAAAAGACAGGCCTTGGTGCGTCAAAAGAAGCGAGCCTACAGGTGTTCTGAGCTGGGCTAACTTGTGTGTAGAGCCAACAGCCGAGCTCTGGAATTTGAGCCTCTAAAGTGTTATCAGTTGAGCACCTGTCCCGAAGGAAGGACAACACCTTTCATTCCATGACCCGCGGGCGGGTCGGCTCCGGGCTGTGTAGAGTTACAGCCGATCCGATTTAGGCACGCCGGCTGAGGCGCTCCTGCTCCAGGGCACGCTGCCAAGGGCTTCAAGGTGAACGTCGGCAGAGACTATCTCCCTCCCCATCTCCCTCTCTCCGTGCCCTCCGCAGCGATGTGCCTCTCCCCCTGTCTCCTCCTACGTCTAGCACTTACCGAGCATCCGCGGTGCGCCAGGCGCTGTCCCAGGTTTTTCAGGGCCGCACCGCCTCTCCCTTCTCCCTGCGACACCACAAGGCCTGGAAAGACGACCCAGGGCACGTAGGTGCACCCTGGTGCACCCCGGGTCACGTGGGGCCAAGCGGCGGAACCGGGATCCGAAGCCGGGTTGTGTTTGGACGCCAGAACACCTGCCATTTCCGAGGCATGCACAGGTTGCCCCCACCCCTCACCCTGCCGGCGGTCTTCCGTCCTCCCAAGGAGCTGGCCTCCTGGATGCCGTCCTTGACCCGGTGTCTTGGGGCTCGGCCCGCGTTCAGCCCTTCTTCTGTGGCCCCAGTCACCAGCCACCAAGTGTAAAACCCGTCTCTCCATCCTGGCCTTTCTCCTGCACAGCGAGCCTGGGGATTCGACTTGCTGCGCGCGTCTCCACTGCGGGGCGGGGTGGGGGGGCTCGCGGGCTCCCCCGGCGCTGCCGCCTCCAGGACCGACCTGCGTGAGCCCGGTCCTCAGGGAGCCTCCCCTCCCCTACCTGGGCACCAACAGCCCCCCTCTCTCCCTTCTGCTCCTTCTTCGTTCCCACCACCCCTCAGACTCCGCCTCCTCACTCTCAGATCTTTCCCACCATCCCTGTCACCGGCCCAGTCCAGCCATTCTCGACTGGGGGCAAGTCTACGTCGCAGGGAGCATCTGCCTGGAGACGTCACCACTTGGGGGGCAGGGGGGCAGGGGACGCCGCTGCCCTCCAGTGGGTAGAGCCCGGGGAGAGGGCTCCGTGCCCAGGACAGCTCCCGCAAGGCAGGTTATGCAGGGCAAGACGTCAGTGGTGCTGAGGTTGACGGCACCCCGTCTCTTCCCCGAACTATTGTCGTAGCCCCAACCCATCTCTCCAAAGCCACCGGACCCTCCTGAGCCCATTGCCCACCCCCCACCCTGCCAGAAGGACCTTGTAAAAACGCACACGCAATGCCTCCCCCTTCAGACCCACCGGTGGCTTCCCTCTGCCGATAAAATCCGCACTTGACCTGGCCGGGAGACCTGGCCTGTTTCTTTACCACCATCAAGCCACTCTTCCCCTTTACCTCGGCTTTCTTCTCGTGCCTTTTGCCTTTCGGAGTTCCTCAGCCTGTGCGCCTCTCACATTCCCCTCCTAGCTTGGCTCAGATTTCCTCTGGACGTAGAGGACTCCGCTGAGTTCCCCAACTCGCCATCGACACACCCTCCTATGGTTATCTCTTATCTCGTAGCTTTGACATCACCGGGCACATTATATATTCCTCTGCCGCCGTCATTGTTTTCTTCCTTCCCCAGCAAGCCTTGAGTTCCGTTACAATAGAGATGTGTCGTCTCTTGTTTGCTGTTGCATCACAACCTCCTGTAACTGTGCCCAGCACAGAGCAGGTGCTCAATAGGCATTTGGCGGGGCGGGGGGGGGGGGGGGGGGGGGATATAGAGGCACAGATATTGTGGCGTGTTCTTAATTCCCATATGTTCCCCATGCTCAGCATAAAAGGACCCCTGACATTTTCTGTTGCCGGACTAGCATAACAGAGACAATCACATGCCAAGATTCCGGAGAAACCTCACCGAAAGCAAATAAAATGCTGATTCCGCCCAGCCGCTGACTGACAGCTGCAGGTACGCTGAACGTCCGGGCCGTGTAGACCACCAGGCAAGCAAGTCCGCCACAAGCAAGGACCACACACCTCTTCCCACAACGCACAGCATTCGCATTGAACGACAAATCAGAAGCACCGGGCGATTTCCTCGTTTGCGGACGGGATTTACTATCGAAATCTGGGTGGACCAGAAAATCCAGGGAGCCTGGTCGTTATAGCCACGGGCCGTCCACCTCTGGGCAGTAGACCATTCCTTGCTGGGCCGCAGGTGCACCTGTCTCTGCCTTCGCAGGGAGAGAGGCAGCCTCTCCGGATGCCGAAATATCAGAATATTGAGAGATGTTGATGTCCTGGAACGCTAGACAGGTACAGTCACCATAACAAATAAAGGAGAAATAGTTTCGGAGCAGTAGTAAATGAGGACAACGATGATGGTTATAGTAAGAGCAGCTGGCACAGGCTGATTTCTTACAATATGTCAGATACTATATACGGTCTCATTCAGTGTTCGCCACGGGGAGTTTTTTTTTTTTTTTAATTTTTTTAATGTTTATTTTTTGAGAGAGAAAGACAGAGCAGAAGCAGGGGAGGGGCAAGAGAGAGAGAGGGAGACACAGGACCCGAAGCAGGCTCCAGGCTCCGAGCTGTCAGCACAGAGCCCGACGCGGGGCTCGAACCCGCAGACTGTGAGATCGTGACCTGAGCTGAAGTCAGAGGGTTGACTGACTGAGCCACCCAGGCGCCCCAGCAACGGGGAGTTTTATAGATGGGAAAACTCAAACACACTGAGGCTGGGTAACCTGCCTCCCCACCTCCCCCCCACCCCCGCATGCGGCTGGTGAGCTGCAAAGCAACGACATGACTGTTGGCTTCCAAAACTCAGGTTCTTTCGTCATTTTGCCTTTCCATGTAAAAAAGGAGACCACGCATCCTTCCGAGAGCCTTCTAAGCGACTTCCGTGACTGTAAAGACGGAAAGAGTAACACGGAAAGCATAAAAGGGAAAAATACGAGGAGTAAATAAATACCAAACAACCCAGTCTCCAAGTGCTTTTAAAGCGAGGGAAACAACAATATCCAGCTGAGCCGGGATCATCACGCTGGGCTTCACGAAGGAGGTGACGATTGAGTTGGACGTGCTTAGAAGGAGGGAGAGGATAACGAAGAGTTTTGCAAAAGGAGAAACGGCATAAGGAAAGCCGTGCCGTGAGAAATTCGAAAGACATATCCGGTGTTAAATAGACCAACGTGGCAAAAGCGAGAAGGTTAGCCAGGGTAGTGTTTCCCAAACCTTTCAACATGGTGCCCCTGCTTGTTATGCACAGAAAAGGGATTTGATGTTCGCTGTGCTTGGGAAATGCTAAGTCAAACAAAAGTTTGCAGGACTTATCAGAGCCTTTAGTGAGGTTAACTGCATCGGGAGTCTCCAGGACAGGATATAATGCTGGCTTTGTTTTACCAATTCATTTGACTAGTGGGCCCCCCCCCCCATTTTTCTACAGAGCCCCAGTTATCATCTCATTGAACTGGCAGTCCGTGGAACCAGTTTGGGAAGTTCTGTTCGTGCAAACATCATGGATAACAGCACAGGAAAGCCTGACAGGGACCCTTCCGCGGAGGGCCTCGCTGCTGCGTTCGGGAGGTCTGTGACTGTAGCACCAGGGAGCTCGGGAAGGCTTCCGGACAGGGAGCAGTTGTTTGAGAAGACCGGTCTGGCAGGAGAGAAACGCATCAGACCCAGGACAATCAAAGGGAACTGTCCGGTCCAGCTGGGAGGTCATGAGGGTCCAAACCCCAGGAAACCCTCTCTCGATCCCTTTCCATTACTCCAGTTTCTCGTCACCAACACTCTGAGGCCCTCATCCATTTCCAGAGATTGTTCGAACACCCACGGCCATGGCTGCGAGGGGGAAGGGGGCAGTCAGCCAACGCTGTTGGGAGGCCGGCAGAGAACCTGTGGAAACGAATCGGATCGTATCACTACTTTAAAACCCTTCAGGGGCGCCTGGGTGGCGCAGTCGGTTAGGCGTCCGACTTCAGCCAGGTCACGATCTCGCGGTCCGTGAGTTCGAGCCCCGCGTCAGGCTCTGGGCTGACGGCTCGGAGCCCGGAGCCTGTTTCGGATTCTGTGTCTCCCTCTCTCTGACCCTCCCCCGTTCATGCTCTGTCTCTCTCTGTCTCAAAAATAAATAAACGTTAAAAAAAATTTTTTTTTTTAAATAAAACCCTTCAATGGCTCCTCATCTTTCTTAATGGCCAAAAGAAAATATTGCCCCTGGCCCACACGGGCCTTTCCACCTCTCCTCCACACCCCAGACTGTGCCCACCTTTGGCCACAAATTCCCAGTGGGACAGCCTTCCCGGACGCTTCCTTTGACTGTCGGCCCTGTGAGGTCAGAAACACGTCTGTTTTTACTCCTCCCAGGGACCAGCACATAGTAGGAGCTCCAGAAACTCTGTCAAGCGAGTACACGGATGGGCAGCTTATCCCCTGGAACAGATGGGGGGTGTGTTGGGATACCTTCTAGCACATTCAAGCGACTTCCAGACCAATCCCCCAATATCAAGATTAACACGCTGTAAAACAAAACCTCTCCGGTGCCTACACAACTCTTTCTATTTGCCTTTATAGCTCACGTGACGTCTCATGTTTCTGTGAGTCAGAACCTCCAAGCTGGCAAGGATTCCATTTGTCATTTCTCCGCAGGCAGAAACCCAAACACCGCAATCTCTGATTGCTTTATCCCTCTTCCTATTCACAGATCGCCCCTCGGGAGGCATCACGTCTTGATTTCCCTTCCTGGCTGCTAACACCTGTCGAATTATGAAACGGCGCGCATTTCTTTTCTCAATTCTTACCTCTCCTTGACCAAAATTTCAGGGGGGATTTCAATCAGGAGAGTCAGGGCAGATACCTGCCCCTCCCCCCCCCCACTTCCGTCTCCCGAGGAACCTTCCTTATTGAGCTGCTTATGTAGGTTAAACCACACCATTTGTTTTCTGCGTTTCAGAAGAATATTCGAGATCCTCAGAGTCTTCCGGATTTAGCCCACACTAGATTTTTCTTCTCATCTCTCATACTGTCAACGAACGGGCGGTTCAAGCTGCCCCGAGTTGTGATGAGCTTCAGTGTCTAGAATCAAAGATTATTTCATTGTTGCTACCGTTTCCCACTGACCAAACTCTTTTCACAACTTCAGGTGGTGGCCTGTGCTGCTTGCCTCTTGCTCGGGCCAGCCAATCCGAGGTTTCAAATTGAGTAGGGCTCTTAGACACTGATTCGGATTTTAAGGGGTGGGGGGGGGGTCGGGTGACATTGGGGCTTTATTATGCCATGACGTCAGTTCTGTTACTACCACTCTTTCTAAGATACATTTGTGGAGACCAATGAATGCTTTGAGTCTCCTTCTGGAAGAAACCTTTTCTTCATTAAAAAATGCCAGATAAGGGGCTCCTGGGTGGCTCAGTCAGGTAGGCGTCTGACTCAGCTCAGGTCATGATCTCACGGTTTGTGGGTTCGAGCCCCCACTTCGGGCGCAGAGCCCGGAGCCTGCTTCGGATTCTGTGCTTTGGCTCCCTCTGGCCCTCTCCCGCTCGCGCTCTGTCTCTGTCTCTCGAAATAAATAAACGTTAAAAAAAAAAATTTTTTTTTAATGCCAGATAAGCCCCAGGGCATTAAGGTTTTGCACACAGATCTGACCACCCTGCCGGGCCTAGAAACATTTCTCTGCAGTGCTTCCAGAAGGCGTCCTGCCCTGATGATTCAGCCCCAGGCACACCCAGGATTCCTCACACCGCACCTCTTACAGCTAGAAAATATTTCTCTGCATCCCTAGGCCAGCGCTTAAGCCAGAAGAGTGGGTCACAGAACACTTTCAGCCAGCTGAGCCGTTCTTAGGCGTGGTTTGTGAAGCTTTGTCTTGAGAACGGTCTAAAATGAATGACCGATGTGGCCACCCTCTGTTTTCCCTTTGTCTCCAGAAACCCCCGGAATGTTCTCCGAGATGCCAGGAGGTAAATTAAAAGCCCCACTCATTTATGTGTGCTGCCCAGCCGTGGTCCGTCAACATCAGCACCTATCTTTGGACATTGCCCAGATAAGTTATATTTGATCTAGGGACCTATCGGTGAATTGTAGGTTATATCTAATTACACTCGTGAGCCAGTGTAAGTCAGGAACAAACCTTTCTATTTCACTCCAAAATGCCATGAAACCCCTTCAGGGAGTCTCATGATTATACTGTAGGGGTTTGTATGAACCAACGAGGGTAAATAATTAGACTATATTGTTAATTAATATTGCAGTGCCTTCTAGCACAAAGATATTTAAGATTATGATGGTATTGAAGTGGAGAAACTCTTGCTGTTGATGAAGCCAGGAGGAACAAAGAAAGTTTTGTCAGACTGACAAAAATACCCTGCAATTTTGGCAATCTGATGTCAAAAGTTTCGAGCGTGTTTAAAGGAAGTTTTCAATTTAGCGAGTGCTCTGTGTGCCAAAATGAATGTTGGTCTTTATTACCAAAAAGAAATCCAGAGAAAATGAAAGGCAGGTACTGTACATTTCTACTTGGCATGACAGCAAAACTTTTTGTAATCATGTGAACTTTCTGGAAATAATAACAATTAACGCAGATTTCAGAATGGGCACTGTTTCAATTTTTGTTTCATTAAGCTGCATAAAAATACAGGCTCATGAAAAAGCCAGTTCAATTAAAGCGTGAACTTTTCATGATTTCTAACACATTTCACCTATTTTTAATTGATGGAAGTGTTCCCGTATTTTGCCAACCCAAGAATTTTTCACACTTCTTTAATTCAAACCAGCTTGATTTTTGCAATTCAAATAGACAGGTTATTATTTGGCATTAACTGGAAATCAAATAAAGCGAGAGTAAAATTTATTAAATAGATCACAATGCACACATTATTTCCTAAAGAAATTTATTGTACACCATCAAAATACAGGAAATCAATTTTTGTTTCGCCGTAGCTAATCCTTACAACTCCTTAATGAGGAGGATACTGATATTCTGCAAAGATGATTTGGCAAGGGACCAAATCCAAGCTTTAAAAAGTTACCTAACTTGCGCAAGGTCATCTAGCAAGCGCAAGGTCCATGATCCTAACACAGGTAATCTGGCCACCTGTCAGATCTTCTATAGGCTGAAGATAATAAGTTCCTTGAACAAGGGTTGTATCTTCCTTTTTCTTTTTTTTTTTTCTGGACATATTAGTTTATATGTTTTTTTGTTTGCTTGCTTGTTTTGTTTTTTTTTTCCCCGATGCACTGTTCCTGGGCAAGGCACCTATTAGTAAATCTAGTTAATGGCTTGTTTTCGGCTTTCTATAAACACAGCTCTCTACAACCTGCAACTCTATACATTTACGGTCAAGCAACACTTAATGTTAATTACGGTGACCCCTAAGACATGGCTAGATACCAAAGAGTCATCTGAAGCATCACAGAAAGGTAAAGTTATGTCCACGTGTATCTTGAACTACAGATTAGTTTCTCCAACTATTGAATGAGTTGATCAATGCTGTTGGTCTTATAGACATCACAATTATATCACAGCCCAAAATGAGTCAACTTTTTCACCTTCGACTCAAAATCTCTCTTCGCCCGAGCTTCCCAACTAGACCCCAGGGAGTAACCCTCAAGCACTTTTTTTTTGTCACTCACCCCCATTTGGTCACAGAGTATCCATTTTACCCGCTAATTGTCTTTCGGTTTCATTCCCTCCTTTACGTCTTCAGTGCCTTGATTCTGACCCTTGTGTTCTTCTGCCCAGAAGATTTTTAACAACTTGGTTACAGGCCACCTTGCACCCAGTCTCTCACGATTGGTATTCTTCCTCACAGGTGCCCACAGTTTCTCAAATAGAAACTATTCACTTCTTTTTTTCAATTTTTTTTAACGTTTCTTTATTTTGAGAGAGATGGGGGGGGAGGGGCAGAGAGAGAGGGAGACACAGAATCGGAAGCAGGCTCCAAGGCTCTTGGACTCGGCACAGGACTCAAAACTCACGAACCGCAAGATCGTGACCTGAACCGAAGTCGGACGCTCAACCAACTGAGCCACCCAGGTGCCCCAGAAACTGTTCGCTTCGTAAAGACAGCTGACAGCTGTTCCTGCCTTAAAGAAGTATTTGCCACCGTGAGATCCGTGGAACTCTGAAAACACTGTGAATAGGGAAAGACAAATAGGTTTAAGACAAGCTCTTGGAGGGGCAACTGGATGGCTCGGTCGGTTAAGCGTCCAACTTCAGCTCCGGTCATGTTCTCGAGGTTCACGGGTTCAAACCCCACGTTGGGCTCTGTGCTGACAGCTCAGAGCCTGGCGCCTGCTTCGGATTCTGTGTCCCCCTCCCTCTCTCCCCGTCTCTGCCCCTCCCCTGCTCATGCCCCGTCTCCCTCTGTCTCTCAATAATAAATAAACGTTAAGAAGTTAAAAAAAAAAAAAAAAGACAAGCTCTTGGAAATGTATAAGGCAGAGTCATATATTAAAGGCCCTGAGAAGTCCTGCAGGAAAGAACCCCATCCAACAGCCTAACCCCACGTTCCCTACCTTGTATTTGGCCTTAAAACCCCCTGTTTTCTCAAACAATACCCATTACCACCTCAAGGAACCAGTGTTCTTCGAAGGATAGCTTGAGAAAATACCGTCCTACCAGATACATTCACTGCCATGCCAGCTCAGCCACATGATTCACCACCTTCCTCGACCAATTACCAATTAGCCATGCTCATGGCTCCTTCCGAGGCGATCACATACTCATTTTGTCGAGTTAAACACGAAGCCCCTTCAGAACAGAAGGTATGCTCCCCGATGTTTCGATCTGAAGAACTTTTCCTAACAACTTCAAGACCCAGCTCAAACGTTAGCACTGCTCTCCAGCTCTCCTCAAGCCACTCCTCCGTGCTGCTCCGCTGTGGGCCATCGTTCTAACATCGCACGCATTTGTTCACAGGCTCCCCTTCCCAACGAGGTTATTAGGCCCTTTTATATTTGCATCTGGAGTACCCAGCGTATGGCAGCAACTCACCCAATGTCGATTGCAGGTCCATTTCGTCGTATTCTCATTCAGTACCTTAGAGATGGCAGGTGTCAATGCATATGTGTTACAAAATTTCTCATGACCGGTCAAATCAACTTGAAAGAACGTGCAGCTGTAGGGGGTGACAGCTGAGATAAAGGGCTGTTATCTCCCCCGGGAGAGGTACCAAAGGCCCCGCTCTAACTCAAGAGGCTAGATTCGGTCATCTAATCGACCTAGCGGTAGGCTTATTCCTCCCCGCCCCCAACCTCATCAGCACCTCCCTGGGAGGGGACGGTGGTCTCCAAAAGAGGAAGCCATATACTTGTCAGCCCCAGATACAACTCATCAGTGGAAGGCACTAGTGTGCACAAGGCACAATGCTGGACGCCCAAGGAGTCCACGTCCTCGCCCGGAAGTATATGGTACCCAATGAGGTATCCCAAGAGGGATGGCAGCTTCCTTACTACTCAATGCAGGACACAATCCACTGAGAAACAGTCTAGCTCTCCTTGGCTCTGAGGAAGTTAATTTCCAAAGAGTTGCATCGAATCCTTTTCGAGGATGCGGCGGACCTGTCAGAGGAGGATAAATGAGGCAGCATTTAAAACCATTTAACACCTTGCTCGGCACTCTCAATAAGAGTGTATCACGTTTGATTCTGCTGCTCCTGGATTTTACAGTTTATAGAAATAAAAAGAGGAACCACTTACATGAAATTAATAACCAGCTCAAAAATCAGTTACTCAGTGTATTTTGGACAGATCTATTTGTCTCTGCCATTCTCCGTGTTAAATGAAAATTAAAACACACTCTTTAAAAACAAACAAACAAAAAAGCCCTCCTAATTCAGCAGAACAGCATTCAGCAGTATGCATCCGAAGCCACTAAAATGTGCTGACTCAATTTATTGTCCAAAGTTTAGCAATTTGAGACCACAATGTCTTTAAGATAAGGTCTGGATACAACCCGTGCATGGATGGTCTGGTTCCGTCACAGGAGAGTTAGAAACTCTCGTTGGAATCTAGCAGAACATAAATGTTTCCTTCGTAAGGTTGGGACCTTTCAAATTATTTCCCATTATTTTGTGAGGGAGTCAGATGCATGAAGCAATTTAAACAAGCCAGGCAGGGAACAAGCCACAGCCTGCACTGGGGACTGGACAAAGTCACACACAAAGAAGACTTGAGCCGTCGGGGGGTCCGGGCCCCAGCTCTTAGGAGCATGCATGTTCCCAGGGTTGGAGTTAATGAGGCCATTGGTTCCCTCCTTCTCCTTTCCAGAGATTATCATGATCAATTTGCATGATGATTATGGAAAAAAATTAAAACACTATTCCCAAAGATCAAGTTAATAAAGGCCTTTGAGACACAGAGCTTCCTGGAGGAGAAAGCTATCTTTTTCTCTGAAAGAAGGAACAGCACTTAAGATGAGCTCCAGTCTAGCTCAGTGAAGCGATGGTGAATTCCTACCCCCCTCCCTATTTTTTTTTTTAATTCATAGCCTCTTACACCTCGATTAGACCTCTCTCCCTTAAGAGCATGTAACGAATTTAATACAAATTCAGATGGAAATAAAAAGAGCAGGGAGGGGGGGGGATTGGAATAAAGACAAGAAAAGAATATGAATCGGAGGAATTCTCTTGTGGTTGAAAAGCCATTTGCTGGAGCGCCTGGGTGGCTCAGTCGGTTGAGTGCCCGACCTCGGCTCAGGTCACGATCTCGCGGTCTGTGAGTTCAAGCCCCGTGTCGGGCTCTGTTGCTGACAGCTCAGAGCCTGGAGCCTGCTTCGGATTCTGTGTCTCCCTCTCTCTCTCTCTGCCCCTTCCCCGCTCATGCTCTGTCTTTCTCTCTCTCTGTCAAAAATAAATAAACCTTAAAAAAAATGAAAAAAATAAAAGCCATTTTGCTCCTCCTTTCAGTGACAGATCCTACGTTTCCTAGATTCAAACTAAAAAAATCATTTCTCCTTTGCGCCTAAGAGAGAGACATCTACGGTGACTCCTCTCTCCATAGGAGCCACAAAACTGTCCTTGCTGCCTCGCTTAACGGCAAGAGTCTCACATACAGAGCGATTCCTTCTTCGGTTCAGTTCTTACCCTGTTCCTGTCTCTTACGTGAGACAAGATCCTGCTTTTCCCTTCGAGGGAGGTTTGCCTTTTCTGTTCCGTAGAGAAAGCCTTTAACCACCTTGGCAGCCGGCTCGGAGGATGACAACGAATGAAACCAGTCGGCTCCCACTTCCCCTCTGACAGAATCTCTTGTTTGTAGGCAGTCGTGGTGAAAAGCCCAGGTGATGACGGGGAAAACCTAGCCAGTGCACAAGATCGGCTTTCTTAAGCTTGTTCTTCATGGTATCGCTACAGGACAGAGTGGGCGATAAAGCAGGACTGTATAAAAACGCAAAACAGAAGTCTGTGCAGCCCTTCCGTCTACTGTGCATTTACATTTAGCATCCGACCTATCTTTATCGAATTTGCAACAAGAAAAGTAATAAAGCCAACAAACACTCTATATCACAACTAACTTTCCCGGCAAGTCATCTCCGTGTCTCTATTTCGTCCCCCTTACCTCACGGTGGGGAGTCCCCTGGGTGTAAAGACATTCATACCCTTTCTCAATAATTTGTGTTACTGTTGATCCAGGCTTTTCCCTAACCCATGCTCCTGTTGACTCCCCGTCGTTCATGGTCACCAAGAAGCCACCTGTCACAGTTTATGTCCAGCAAACCCAGAAGGAAGGAAATACAGTAAAACCTTGGTTTGTGGCCACAATTCATTCTGGAAACATGCCTGTAATCCAAAGCACTTGCATATCAAAGCAAATTTCAAGGGCCATTGGCTCGGTTGCGATCACGTGACCTTCGGTGTCAGGTCCTACTCGTATTGGGAGAAGTTGCTTGTTTATCAAGATAAAATTCATTAGAGGGGCGCCTGGGTGGCGCAGTCGGTTAAGCGTCCGACCTCAGCCAGGTCACGATCTCGCGGTCCGTGAGTTCGAGCCCCGCGTCGGGCTCTGGGCTGATGGCTCAGAGCCTGGAGCCTGTTTCCGATTCTGTGTCTCCCTCTCTCTCTGCCCCTCCCCCGTTCATGCTCTGTCTCTCTCTGTCCCAAAAATAAATAAACGTTGAAAAAAAATTTTTTTAATGAAAAAAAAATTTTTTATTAAAAAAAAAAGAATTCATTAGAAAGGTTTGCCCATCTTGCAGAACACTCCCAGAACAAGTTACTCGCAATGAAAGGTTTTACTCTATTCTCAGCACGGAATCTGAGGAAGAAACACTCTTAAGAAAAAAGGATACTCTTGGAGTGGCTTTTTTACATTTTATCTATAATTTATCCATTATGTCTTGCCAATGACTGAAGTCACGTCTTTGAAAATTGAAGGCTGTCATTCTAGGACAGCTGTGGCCATAATAAATCGATTCGAGAACACTCACCCAGGATGCACGTTGTGCCCAGCACTGTGTGAAGTGAGATCCAGCTTCCACCAAGCCCAACGCCCGGTGCTGGATCCACCCACCTGGAGGAAAGAAGGCCTTTTGGTCATCCCTCTGTCTCAAGGGGCACCTTTTCCTGATAATCATATTTGATTCAGGGAGCTCAGGGCTCGGGGATATAGAAAGCTTGTGACCTGATGACGCTAATTTAGTAGCAGATGATACAAATTACCCAAAAAGCAGTCTTTATGGATAAAAGGTAAACAGTGGAGAGGCCATTGCTTCCCCTTTATAGTTTCTATATCTAGTCTTTGGGGCAAGCATAAAGACGCTGTCGTGTTCAATCCTCTTAATTCTATGAGGCTTGCCTTCCGGTGAGTCAACTCATCCCCAACCACCCAGCAGCTAATATGTGACCCTGAGATCTCGTTTCTCCCCAAGGAAGAAGGACCCAGAAGAAGGAAAGGTGGGAGGTCTCTGATTGGAACGTGTGGTACTTAGCACTAATCTCTAAGGCCGGGCACAACTCTTGGCACATGGTGGACTCTCGAGATGTCTTGTTGAACTGAACTCAGGAGGGAAGGCTGGAGAACCAAGATTTTTTGAGCAGGTCTGGAAGGCGCCTAGAGGATCGCGTGTAAGGAGGTGATCGCTCTTGGGGTGGCCTCTTTCATATCGCTATAGTGCCCACCCTGCCCCCCCGCCCACTACTCACTGCCCCAACATCACTCCAAGGGATCGGGGACTTTTGTTCCCAAGCGTCACCAACAGGCGGGGAAGTTCAGACTCCTTCCTGAAGTCTCCCCTCTCGCCTGCCAGTTGGCCTTTCTTCCAGTTCACGTACCTGCGCGAGGAGACGGGAAACCCCTTGAGGAAAGCTTCCCATCCATCTTCCTGGTGGTCTTTCATTTCTTTGCCAATAAGACGATCTGCTTCACGACACACTTCGATATATTTGACATCTGTCATAAAACCCGGGTCAGGCATATCTGTCTTCTGTTAAAATAAGCCACTCTACAGAGGCACTTCCTCTGCTGTTAAGGCCCCGCCAGAAATAATTATTGACACATTGTCCGCACGTCCAGCCAACCCTCTTAATAGGAGCCATAACTTATGGGTCCTGGGTTCCCCCACTCCTCCAGAGAAACCAGGTAACACTTAGGGCACCAGAAGGAGACGCCATGATATTAAAACATGAAGGGAAAGCTGTAGCTGAAGCAACTGACTTGAAATGAACACCTTCCTGTAACATCTTTCAAAAGTTAGTGACTGTGGCGATGCACAGCTGTTTCTTTGTGAGGAGGCATAAATTTTCCTCAAAACACTTTACCCAGATGACACCGATGTTCAGGCAACGCAGAAGGAAGCTGATCCAAGTTTTCCGAATGACAGTGATTCCTTTTTAGACTTCACGTGGCTCAGCCTTTGGGAGGGTTCCTTACTGGGGACGATTCTGGACAGTTGGACTGTCAGTGCATCCTGTGAACGTGAGAGCATTTGCTTCTGATTCTCGCTGCTCCCTTGACAGGCACCCATGGAAAGGGTAGCTCTCAGCTTCCCCCAAAGACCTGCCAATTGGAAAACTTGTCTCAAGATTGTTAAAATCACTCCTACGCTCAAATGCATTATAGCCCTTTGAGCCTGTGCGGGCCAAGTACATACAGCAAATTATATAACGCAAATTATATAAGAGAGTGTGGGCATCTATACCTCTCCCTGCTGATCAGGAAAGACGAATAGAGATGACTTTTATGAAGGAAAAAGGACTTTTTTTTAAGTTTACCTATGTATTTTGAGAGAGGCAGACAGAGCATGAGCTAGGGGAGGGGCAGAAAGGGAGAGAGAGAGAGAAAGAATCCCAAGCTGACTCTGCAGCTCAGAGCCTGACACGGGGCTCGAACTCGCACGCCGTGAGATCACGACTTGAGCCCAAATCAGGAGTCGTTTAACCGACCGAACCACCCAGGCGCTCCAGTAAAAAAGGATTTTAGAAACGCATGCGCTAACTTCCTGTGTGTTTTGTTGGAGTAAGGAAGGGGGACCCCTTTTTGAAGATGGCTGCAAACGTTTCCTCATGGAAATAATTGCCAGGGAAGTGACATTTTAGCAGTTCAGATGTAGCAGGCAGGACAGAACACGTTCCTCGTAACAAATGTTCTACTAGGCGAGAGTAAAACATTTGTTGGAATGGATTTGGGTCAGCTTGACCACGTGAGCAACCCAAATGGCTCTTCGGTGGGCACACAGGGCGGGGGTGTCCGGGAAGGGAAGGGTTGATGCATAACAAAACAATGCAAAGTTTAAAACTAGAAGTGGCCTTTATTTGGGCCACTAGGGTAAAGAGACTAAGAAAATATCCCAGGATCCATGGTAAGAAAGTTTGTTGTCCCCGCAGACCCAGACAGGGCTTTTAAGAACAGAGGAAATGAAGGGCTCTTGGGTGGATCAGTTGCTTAAGCATCCAACTTTGGCTCAGGTCATGATCTCACGGTTTGTGAGCTTGAGCCCTGCATCAGGCTCTCAGCTGTCAGTACAGAGCCCACTTTGGATCCTCTGTCTCACTCTCTCTCTCTGCCCCTTCCCCACTCGTGCTCTCTCTCTCTCTCTCTCTGTCAAAAATAAACGTGGGGCACCTGGGTGGCTCAGTCGGTTAAGCGTCTGACTCCAGCTCAGGTCATGATCTTGCAGTCCGGGAGTTCAAGCCCTGCATCGGGCTCTGTGCTGACAGCTCAGAGCCTGGAGCCTGCTTCAGATTCTGTGTCTTCCTGTCTCTCTCTCTCTCTCTCTCTGCCCCTCCCCTGCTCATGCTCTGTCTCTCAATGTCTCAAAAACAAACATTTTTAAAAAATTAAAAATACTAACATAAAAAAATAAACGTTAAAAAAAATTAAAAAGTAAAAATAAGAGCAGAGAAAAATGCCCAAGTAGCGAATAGCGGACACAAGAAGGTAATAGTTCTGGCTGGCAACGTACTTTCCGGGTCCTTTTTTTCACCCCACGCTTGTAGAGGTGCAGACAATTTTGTTTGCACACACATAACCTGACTGCTCTATGCTAAAATGGGAAATAGACTGTCCTGTTCAAACTGGAATAAATTGTTGAAAGAGGCATAAGGGTTTAAGTGTCTTCTTCAGGATCAGGAAATCATCTATCATTGGGACTTGGAGTTAGAGCATTGTGAAGAAGAAACTTGCTCTGTACGTTTATGCTGCTAAACTAGAAAGAAAGACTGCTGTTGAAAGAGATGTGTTAGCAGTATCTGGACGAGAGATTAACTCTGCAGGAGGCAGAGGAAATCACCAATTTCCCCTTTGTCCACCCCACTCAACTCAAACCACCCCGAGCTGTCAGTGGACCTGAAATCGGAGGAAGCAGCTAATTGGATGACCAGTAACAACACCGACGCTGAAGGATGTTAAGATAAGGGTAGCGTAACTGATGTTTCCAACTATGAGCAGATCCGTTGCCGAAATCGAAAAACACCAGCAATGCCAACGGACCCCCAAAACGGTCGGTCTTTAGGGTCCCACGCCACAAATGTCCAAAGCAGAGTGTGGTTTATCCTCTGCCGAGCGGATGCCCACGTCCACACCAAAGTCGGCACGAACGCTTCTGCCCCAGGGTTTGTGCTAGACAAGCGGGTCCGCCGCTGGCCGGGACTCCCCAGCTTTTCCACAGATGAAGGGGCATCCATTTCTGAACTCAGCGAAAGGACCATCACCTGTTAGTTGGTGGCGGGTCGCGGGTGTCACAGGGTGAACGGATGCTGAACAGCAGGCATCCCGCGATCTGCAGGGAGTAGGAGCCTCCTACACGAGCCCACCCTCCCTCTCACGTGCAAAGTACCTCAACGAGATGCCTGCACCCCGTCCGGTGCCCGTGATAACAGAAGTCAGGCCAGGAAGGTTCTTCATTCTACGCCGGCAGCCAATAGGGGATCGACGTCCCATGGAACGTCAAGTACCTTGCGCATCAAGGCCTTGGCATGTCGCTTGCCTTGGCGGTTGGGGAGGGGGCCCATTCCCACCGAGTGCCGTCTACACACACGTGGCAGATGTGCTGGGGAAGAACTCCCCCACCTTCTTGCCAGATTCTGACGCGGTGCCCGATGCCCGCGTTTGGAGGGAATGGGTGGCACTTTTCCTACGACCGCGCGTAAGACAGCGTGTTGTTTCTCCCTGAGAAATGGCTCGCCTCCGCTACGTAGGCGAAGAGCTGGGTTCTGATCCCAAGGACCGCCCTGGAGGCTGCTGCCCGTGTCCTAGGAATGAAACAACCTCCCGCCCACACATGATGACTTCTCTTGTCCCGGCGGTCCGGCTTCCGCACAAAGGTCTGTTGTACAAAACCCTGGCGTGCCCCTTTCTCACTTCTGCAAGTGTGATCTCCTTTCCATCCTGTGCAGCGTGGAAAGCAAGTGACACGCGTTCAGGTTTTATGCTAACAAGGTCCTTGGCCTCGTCGTGCCCACATTTAAATGTGCCAAGACCACGCATTTCGACGGTGCAGTCTTCACTTCCTGACGCCGAAATCTGTGCCTGTAGGTGAGCGAGGACTGGATGCTATCACCCCGATGGCTGATGATTGATGATAATATTTCTACATCCATCGCTAAGCCTCTTAAGTTTCTTCTTCACTTTGGGAGCACTTAGCATCTCAGCCTCGCTCGGCCAGGCGCTCCATAAATGCACCTTTATAAACCTCTCAGGGGTAAACTGGGTCAGTTGATGTTGTTTCAGAACATCTGGAAAAGAGTCATCGGGGCGGGGAGGGCTGTGAAAGCTCTTTGTGCTCAGGCTCAAGGGATGGAATGAAAACACGGATGTGACACATACCAAATGATTCTAAAACATCCACTTGTTTGTAAGGGCCCCAGCTACGCGCTATCTGCTTTTGCTTCACATAGGAGGGGTTCGGCAAGGACACGGAGTTCAGATTATGTGTGATTCCTCCCACACAGGCGTAAAAAATCCCTTCTCTGGCATTTCTTAGGCGAGCGTTTAAGTTTTTATTTGTTTATTTTGAAAGAGAGAGAGAGAGAGAGAGAGAGAGCCAGGGAGGGGCAGAGAGGGAGGGAGAATCCCAAGCAGGTTCCCCACTGTCAGCGCAGAGCCCGACGCGGGGCTCGAACTCATGAACTGTGAGATCGTGACCTGAGCAGAAATCAAGGATGCTTAACTGACTGAGCCGCCCAGGCGCCCCCGCAGTATTTCCTTATAGGGAGGGAGATTCAGGCATTTCAGGGAAGGAAAAAGTCGTTCCTTAAGCATCTTGAATTCCAAGCGGGGGAATTTCTTAAGTGACGGAGGGGTGCATTTTATGGTTCTCACTTCCCTTAAAATATTAATTAAGAAAACACATAAGAGCTTCTCCTTAAGGGGCGTGCTGAGAATTAAGCTAGCTGGCCCTCCGCGCTAGCCATATTGCACTGTCCTCCTCGATTAGCCCGGGTGCCAGGCTGTTCCTTCAAATTAAGACAATATGCTTGTAGTGATGAACCAATAGTCTTGACCATCCATCTTCCTTTTGTGATCTGGCTCTCGTCGAGCTGAAATGAAGCCACTTCTTCTGCCTGTGGCTGATTAAACACAGAGTAAATCCGCATCTCTAAGGAGGCTCTGATGGTTCTCCACAGAGCCCAGGTCAGGCCAGCCCGCACCTGCCGGCCCCAGCTCGGCTGCTCCCATCATAAAACGGAGCATCGGTGTCAGAGACGTGGTAGGTTTCTTTCATCCGGTGTATTGCTCCGGCCAGACCGAATGAAGCTTGCTGGGGATACGAGGTGGCCTGTCGTGCCACAGGTAACACACAGCCCCCAGGGAAGGCTTGTCCTCCTCAAGAGTGAAAAGCCCACCACTCTGGGCAAAAACCTGTGCCTTTGCTAGAAGTCTCCGCGGCTTACACACTGCGGTCTTCTTTTAATAAAAACGGGTCAGGAAACATCAAGGGGAATCTTTAAAATAAGGTAATCCTTTATTCATCCACTCATTTCTTCTTCTTCTTTTTTTAATGTTTATTTATTTCGTAGAGAGAGACAGAGAGACCGTGAGAGTGAGGGGGAGGGCCAGAGAGAGACAGAGACACAGAATCGGAAGCAGGCTCCAGGCTCTGAGCTGTCAGCACAGAGCCCGATGCGGGGCTCGAACCCACAAACCATGAGATCGTGACCTGAGCCGAAGTCGGACGCTTAACCGACTGAGCCACCCAGGCGCCCCCTATTCTTTTTTTTTTTTTCATTCATTCAGTGAAAGCTTGTCGAGCACCTGCTGTGAATGAGGCCCCATGCCAGGAACTGGGATTTGGACAGGAACACGGGGTCGATGCCGCCCCTGCCCTCCTGGAGGTCACATCCTAGTGACAAGACGGATTCATGATGAATGAAGTACTTACCACTGTGAGCGGTACCCCAAAGAAGAAGGAGCACCGGGGGTAGATATGGAGGGGGCTGATGTTTTCTAGGCTTCAGGGACGATTTCCCTGGGGAAGGGATAGTTGAGCTTAGACTTAAAGACAAGGGGGTAGTAAGTTAATAAAGCGATGAAAGAGTATTTTCAGCCAAGGACACAGCATGTTCAAAGATCCTGGGGTGCAAAACTAATGCTTGGCCCATCTGAGCCGGGTGAGAGGGAGAATGTCTAAAGAGGAGGCTGGTTACATAGCGGGGCTCAAAGGCCTTTAGGCTGAGGTAAGGAGTTAGAGTTTTGTCCCAAAAGCTTGACTGGAACTGATGGTTTGTAAGCAGGAAAGTAAAATGAAATCACTTCTTGCCTTTTATGGGGCGGGGCTAATGCCGCCGGGCTATATTTGCCGGGCGCGGTACAGATTTGTAGTTTATGATCTCCAAAGATTTCAGCGTTCCTTTCAGGTGGGTATTTTTAGCCCCATCTTATAGGGAAGGAAACTGAGGCTCAGAGAGGGTAAGTGGCTGGCCGAGATCACACAGCTGGCCAGGTGGGGCCAAGTCCCCCCAAGGTCAACCTCACACCCAGGTCCTTTCCCCTGCCTCATGCTGCCTGCCCACACACAGACTGAACGCTCGCCTGCGAAACACTTGTGACATTCACGTAACCTCACTTTCTCCCAATGGCTTGACGTTGAGAGGATTTCCTATTTAGTGATTGGTAATCAGTTAGAACTCCATTTAAATCGTGATAGAATTAAAGATAGGGTCGCCGACTTACCTCATCTCTTAGAAAGGAATCCTGGTACCAAAGTCTTAAATGAGTTCGTTTATTATTTTTTTTTTTAATAGTGAGCTCTGGGTTTGTTTTGTTTTCTTAATATTTATTTATTTATTTATTTTCAAGAGAGAGAGTGAAAGAGAGAGAGAGAGTGGGGGAGGGGCAGAGGCAGAGGCAGACAGAGAATCCCAGGCAGGCTCTGAGTTGTCAGCGCAGAGCCTGACGTGGGGCTCAAACTCGTAAGCCATGAGATCATGACCTGAGCCAAAATCAAGAGTTGGACGCTCAACCCGCTGAGCCACCCAGGTGGCCCGAAGGAGTTCCATTCAGAAGCTGAGAACCAAAGATCTGGATTCGGAGTGAACTGGGCTTAAATCCCAGCTTGTCTGGTAACTGACGGCGTGATACAGGGGCTCCTGGGTGGCTCAGTCGGTTGAGCATCCGACGTCGGCTCAGGTCATGATCTCACGGTTGGTGGGTTCGAGCCCCACGTCGGGCTCTGTGCTGACGGCTCGGAGCCTGGAGCCCGCTTCGGATTCTGTGTCTCCCTCTCTCTCTGCCCCTCCCCTGCTTGTGCTCGCTCTCTCTCTCTCTCTCAAAAATAAATAAATATTTTAAAAAATGTGAATACTAAAAAATTAAAGAGCACGTGCATACAAATGCAAAGTCTCAGTTTTATCCTCCGTAAGTGCCTATATTCGGACCACGTTCACTTGGTTGCTGTTAGGATTAAATAAAATAGTGAAACAAACCAATTCTCCACGTTTCTGGCACACTCCATACTCATTGGCCGTAGCACGACCACCTGCACCACCATCGTGATTATGGTCATCGCCATCCTCACCCTGGTGAGTTCACCAGTTCACCACGTTAGTGGCCCATCAGACACAGCACCGCTTTCTCCTGGCAGGTGATTTCTGCCCTATTTCAAGGGCATCGCTCACGTCCCTGTCCTCACGTTACTGAAAGGGATGTGCACTCATCCCAGGCAGGTAGCTGAAGACCACGTCCGCCTAATAACGCACGCAGCAGTTAAGCTCAACCACGTTGGAACACGACGCAAAGGAGCAAAGACCGAAACAACTTTGCAAAAGGAGATACTTAACGGAGACGGGTGGCTATGGGGCATTTAAAACGTAAGTCCCCTTTGAAATCAGTAGCTATGACAGATGGAAAGACTGTTTTGCCTGGAAAACTGCTTCCTTGTCTCCAGAGAGTCTCTTTTTTTTTTTAAATACGGAAGCTATCAGAGTGATCGTTTTTCACCACGGACAGTTTACATACAGATATTATGTAAACAGCAGGCAGATGCTCGTAGGTCTGATGCAAGTTCCCACTGAAGGATCTCAAATATCTCAGATCCAGAAATATATCTGGGCAAAGCCGTCTGCTCCCTTGACGGTTCTCTAATGCGATTCACAAAATTTACTGTTAAAATGTAACAGCGCCGGGGAGGCGCCTGGCTGGCTCAGTCGGTTGAGCATCCGACTGCGGCTCAGGTCACCATCTCAGGGTTTGTGAGTTCGAGCCCCGCATCCGCCTCTCTGCTGTCAACAGGGAGCCTTCTTCAGATCCTCTGTACCTCCCCTCTCTCCGCCCTTCCCTCGCTCACTCTCTCCATCTCTCTCTCTCTCTCTCAAAACAAATAAACATTTTTTTTTTAAGTTTTTAAAAACTCTAACCGTGTTGGAAAAGCCCCCTGTCCAGTGCCTGGCACTCGTGCAGCCTTTGATTGATGTTAACTATTGCAATAATACGACGAAAATACTTCAGGTGGAACAGACTTCCCACCCCCTTACCTTCACTGAGAGGCAATTGACATGTAACATGTGTACCTTTAAGGCGTGCGAGGCGATGATTTGACACACATACATATACCGCAAAATAATTACCACAGCAGGGTTAGTTAGCGTCTCCCCATCACCTCACATAATTACCAGTGCTCTTTTGTCGGCAGCGGAGGGACATTTGATAGCCATTCCGAGTACCTCTAGTCACCATGCTGTGCATAAGACCCTCCGAATTCGTTCATCTGATAACTGGAGGTTTGCATTCTTTGCCCAACATCTCCCCGTTTCTCCCAGCCCCCAGATCCTGGTAACCACCATTCCGTCTGTATGGGTTCAGGTCTTTTAGACTGTACGTGTAAAGGAGATCACACAGGGTTTGTTTTTCTCATCAGATGTATTTCGCTTAAAACAATGCCCTCAGTGCCCACCCGTGTTGTCTAAAATGGCAGGGTTTCCTTCTTTCTTGTGGCTACACTGTTATTTCTACGTGTGCACGTTAGAGTCCCAGAAATGTATACATACCACAGCTTCTTTTTCCATTCATCCACAGGCACTTATAGGTTGTTTTTTTATGTGGGTTCTTGTGAAGAATACCGTAATGAACACAGGAGTACAGACACCTCATGGAAATCTTGATTTCATTCCCTTTGGATACATACTCAGAAGCAGGATTTGGGACCATAGGGAAGTCTCTTTTCTTTTTAATTCTTAGAAGAACGTCCAACCTGTTTTCCATAGTAGTTCTGCCCATTAATGTTTCCACCAACAAACCACAAGGGTTCCTTTTTATCCACATCCTCACCCACACTTATCTCTGGCCTTTTGGGTTTTGGGTGGGTTTTTTTGCTTTTGTTTTTGTTTCTTTTTGTTGTGTTTTGTTTTAGAGACAGAGTGAGTGTGAGTTGGGAGGGGCAGAGAGGAGAGAGAGACGGTCTTAAGCAGGCTCCACGCTTAGCTCAGAGTTCCTCGTGGGACTCCGTCCCGCGACGGCGAGATCATGACCTGAGCCCAAACCAAGAGTCAGACACTTAAGCAACCGACTTAAGCAACTGATGCTCAACCCAGTCACATCACTCCTGTCTTTTTGATAACAGCCATTCTAACAGGTGTGAGGTGACACCATTATGATCTTGATTTCCATTTCCCTAACGAGTAGTGATGTTTGGTGTCTCTCAACGTACCTTCTGGCCATTTGCATGTCTTTTTTTGGGAAAACGTCTGTTTAGGTCTTTTGCCCACTTTTTCGTATCCAGATTGTTTGGTTTTCCGCTCCTGAGTTTTTGTGAGCTTCTTAAGTATTTTGGATACTAATTCCTTATCAGATATACGGTTCCCAAGTATTTTCTCCCTTTGCATAGGTTGCCTTTTCATCCTGTTGTTTGCCTCTTTTGCTGTGCAGAAGACTTTTAGTTTGAAATAGCCCCACTTGTTTATTTCTGCTTTCGTTGTTTGTGCTTCTGGAGTCAGATTCAAAACTCATTGCCGAGACCAATGTCAAGGAGCTTTTCCCCTATGGTTTCTTCTGGGAGTTCTATAGTTTCGGGTCTTAGGTTTAAGTCTTCGGTCCATTTGGAGTTAGTTTTTATGAATGGTGTTAGATAGGGGTCCAATTTTATTCTTTTGTACGTAATTACCCAGCTTTCCCACCACCACTATTGAAGACACAACCCTTTCTCAGTTGGGTATTCTTGGCTCCCTTGTCATATAGTCGTTGACTATATATGTGTGAATTTATTTCTGGGCTCTCAATTTATTTCCAGTGGTCTATGTGTCTGTTTTTATGCGTTACCATGCTATTTTGATTATAATAGCTTTGTAATATAGTTCAAAATCAGGACATGTATGAGGCTTCCAGTTCTGTTCTGCTTTCCCAACACTGCTTTGTCTATTTGGGGTGTTTTGTGGTTCCATAGGACTTTTAGGATGTTTTTTTTTTCTATTTCTGTGAAAAACACCATTGGAACTTTGGTAGGGATTGCACTGAATCTACAGATGGCTTTGGGTAGTGTGGACATGTTAACAATATTCTTCCAATCCAGAAGCATGGGATATCTTTCTGTTGATTAGTTCTCTGCAATTTTTTTGAAGTCATATAGTTTTCCAGGTAGAGATCATTCATCTTGGTTACATTTATTTCTAAGTGTTTTATTTGTTTTTGGTTCTGGTGCCAATGTCATTTTCTTCATTTCTTTTTTTTTTTTCTTTTTTTTTTTTTTTTGGTTTTAAGTAAGCTCTACACCTACCAACATGGGGCTTGAACTCACGACCCTCCATGTTCCAGCAGCTGAGCTAGTCAGGCCCCCCCTTCATTTATTTTTCAGGTATTTTGTTGTTAGTGTATAGACACACACCTGATTTCTGTATATTGATTTTGTATCTGGAAACTTTACTGGATTCCTTTTTAAGAGGTTTTTCGTGGAATCTATAGGATTGTCCACATACAAGATCATATTATGTGGAAGTACGCCCAATTCTCCTTTTTTCTTTCAAATTTGGATCTTTTGTTTCTCTCTATTTTTTTTCTCTCCTCTCCTCTCCTCCCCTCCCCTCCCCTCCCCTCTCCTCTCCTCCCCCTCCTCCTCTCCTCTCCTCTCCTCTCCTCCCCTTCCCTCCACTCCCCTCTCCTCTCATCCCTTCTCCTCTCCTCCCCTCTCCTCTACTCCCCACCCCTCCCCTCCCCTCTCCTCTCCTCCTCTCATCCCCTCCCCTCTCCTCTCCTCTCCTCCCCTCCCCTCCCCTCTCCTCCCCTCTCCTCTCCTTTCCTCTCCTCCCCTCCCCTCCTCTCTACTCCCCTCTCCTCTCCTCTCATCTCCTCCCCTCCCCTCCCGTCCCCTTCCCTCCTCTCCCCTCCCCTTCCTTCCCCTCTCCTCTCATCCCCTCTCCCTCTCCTCCCTTCTCTTCTCCTCTCCTCCCCTCCCCTCTCCTCTCCTCTCCTCTCCTCTCGTCCCCTCTCCCTCTCCTCTCCTCTCATCTCCTCCCCTCCCCTCTCCTCCCCTCTCTTCCCCTCCCCTCCCGTCCCCATCCCTCCCCTCCCCTCCCCTCTCTTCTCCTCTCCTCCCCTCCCCTCCTCTCTACTCCCCTCTCCTCTCCTCTCATCTCCTCCCCTCCCCTCTTCTCCCCTCTCCTCCCGTCCCCTTCCCTCCCCCCTCCCCTCCCCTCCTGTCCCCTTCCCTCCTCTCCCCTCCCCTCCCCTCTCCTCCCCTCTCCTCTCTTCTTTTTCAACCTAATTGCTCTGGCTAGGACTTCCAGAACTGTGTTAAGTAAGAGTAGTGAGAGTAGACACCCTTGTCTTGTTCCTGACTTTAGAGCAAGAGCCTTCAACGCTTCACTGAAAAGACTTCTATTTGTTTGTTTGTTTGTTTGTTTGTTTCAATCGAAGCATAGTTGACATACGATGCTCTCTTCATTTCAGGTGTGCAGCACAGGGATTTGACATTTGACATTTCTCTACCTTATGCAATGTGCACAATGATGCGTGTAGTCACAAAATCATCCCGTTAACCCCTATGTTTCACAAATGACAAAACTGTGCTCCGAAGAGGTCAGGAAACTTTCACAAGATTTTATAGCTACTAAGACCAGAGCCTACCTGTGAGGGCATTAAGAAGTTCAGTCCATCTAGGGGCGCCTGGGTGGCTCCATTGGTTGAGCATCTGACTCTTGATTTTGGCTCAGGTCATGATCTCATCATTCAGGGTTTCTGGGATTGAGCCCCTACATCAGGCTCTGTGCTGACAGTGTGGAGTCTGCTTGGGATTCTCTGTCTCCCTCCCTCTGTCCCTCCCCGTTCTCCCTCTCCCTCGCTCTCTCTCAAAATAAATAAATAAGCAAACAAAAAAGTTCAGGCAATCTAAACTCTGAAATAAGCAGAAAATTCCAGCACAGCCCCCTCTCTGAAAAAGATAACCCCATTTCATGGGGCTGTTCTTTCATCACATGAACCCAACCTTCATTCCCTTCTTCTCATCTATCCCCACTAAACTTATACGTTCCATGAAGACAAGGACAGTGCACCTGTCACTTCCCGCCTTGTCCCACAGCCGCCTGACATGTTGTTGTAACGGGTGCTCATTAAACCATTTGTTGAATTGGATGGAAATGTATCAGCCCATAGCACACTGCCACGGGGCAAGCCAAATTGTTACACTGTCCAACCCTGAATTACGTGCGAGACTTACCTAAACGTTAAGTCTCTCACTGGAACTCTGAGAGTTCTAGTTTTCATATTTTGTTTTATAAATAGTTGTAACCCAAAGATACAAGGTAGCACGTGCCCAACCGGTCCTGTTTTCACTGTCGACCCATTCCCAGTACGACCTCCTGTCTATCTGAGTGATAACTCGGTCTACAATGAGCGAGACCAAGTAAAAATGAGGTGAAGACGGTCCAGCAACTCCAAGACTGACCCTGCAGCTTAAGGAAAAACACACTGCAGGCACCTTGGAGACCACTTTCCGGCCGGAGATGGATTTCCACTAACCTCCGTTTAAAAACCTCACCGCCAGCCATGCTGAGGTTTGCTCGCGGCTGTTGAGAATATGGTTTGATGCTCCCTCCAGTCCAGGACGGGAGGTGCCCGCAGCGATGGAGAAGTCCTGTGGTCTGTAGGAAGGCTTCTATCAACTGCCACCAACCTGACACAGGAATTCAGACATACCATTTCCCAGCAGCCCTCTCCCCGTCACCCTTGTCTAGTGACGTTCCTTCCACTCACTGTAAAATGGCTCAAGAAAAGTGGAGTAAAAGACATCGAGGGAATCACAAATTGTTCTCTCTGAAGCTCAAGTTTATCATCTGTGAAATAATGACTGTGGGGCACCTGGGTGGCTCGGTTGGTTACGCATCCAACTCTTGATTTCGGCACAGGTCATAATCTCATGGTTTGTGAGTTCGAGCCCAGCGAGGGGCTCTGCGCTGACAGTGTGGGGCCTGCTTGGGATTCTCTCCTTCTCTCCTTGCTCCTCCCTCACTCATGCCTTCTCTCTCTCTTTCTCTCAAAAATAAGTTAAAATTAAAAAAAAAAAGAAAGAAAGAAGGATTGTAAGGCTCAGTTGGTTGAGCGTCTAACTCTTGACCGCCACATGGTTGTAAGAAAAGTCACAGACAGACATCTTCGGGAATATAAAGACTACATGATCATAAACGGGCTTTTTTTTTTTTCTCAAAAGCCTTCCACCAGGTGTCACAGGGCTAACAAAATGAACACCCCCCACACAACCCTGCCCTTCGGGCACTCACAGTCTAGTTTACACATCTAAGCATGGGCAGTTGAAAAAATACGCACGCATAGACACAACATCGTTGTGTCTGCTACCGAATATCTCTGCAAAGGAGTCCAATATAGGCCACGCCGAAGCACAACTGAAATCATCTTTGATTCTCAACACCCCTAGATCATTTCGCTGAAATCGGCATATAAAATTTTCCATCTTTAGAAGGGAGGAATAAAGAATATGGAAACCGGGTCCTGTTAAGTTCAGTTCCGTATAACTCAATTTAGAATCAGGCATAACTAAAATGGATCAGAAAGATGGCCCAGATCCCAGCTTGACCGACAGAAGTCACACACCGCAACGCGGTGGAAAGGATTTGTGTTGACACAACGTTGGGATTTTTTTTTCTTCCCCCTTATCAAAAAACAGGCATATTTGGCATTCTGCCCAAAGTGCCTAAAGTGGATTATAGCTACATCTGACTTCGCGGTAAGGGCAAAGACAAAAATCTCTGAAATTTATAAACAAAAGTTTCTTTCTTACTTCAGAGTTCAAGGCAAAAAAACCAGCCTTCGCGACTCTCAGGCGTAGTACAACTTGGAAGTTACAAGGATGTCAGATATATTTATTATTGCGGTAGCTCGAAATTTCCATCCTGCTACATTTAAACACTGAGTTGGGGTTTGCAAAAATAGCATCAGCAGCATTGCCAGCGAGATCCTCTAACCTTAGCACAGAGTAAATACGAAAGGAGAAAAGAACTGTAACCTTTTCAAAGTTCTCTCTATGCAAATATCATGCAGAAGTCACTGATTCCTGAGCACTCTGTCGCTTTGATATCTGAACCAGCCCGCGAAACCATCACGGCAAGCGTCTTATTTTGATCTTTCACAGATTTCTTTAAATTCCCGTTCGCTCTCTGTATCTACTAAAAGTAAGTTTCTTTAGCATCTGCTACAGTCATAGCCACAAAATCACAAGAGAAGCCTTTTATGAAATGCCTGGGTCTGTTTATCCTTTGAGCCCAAGTTGCCACTATACTCAGGCCATCTTCCAAAATGATGCATTAAAAATAAAATATACTAACGGTAGCATTGTCTGTGCTGAGACTTGGGGGGGGCCACAAACCCCCTGTCTTGTTATCCCATTTATTTGAATGAGTGCATGTCCCATGTTGTTGGGGGTTTGGACTAACACAGAAAAATTTTGGAGAACAGACATCCGTGAAGGCAGGAAAAGCCAGGTACGTGGAGAAGGGTGCTGTTTTCCCAGGGCTGGAAACTCTGACGCATGAGAGAGACACTGCAGGAAGAGGCAGGGTCTATTTGGATGAAAGCCACAGGGAGACTCCGGTCCAAACTGCCACTGCCTCCGGGCTGAAGTGATAAAGTGGGACACACAGGCAGAAGGACCTCCCCGCCCCCCACACACTCCACTCACAGCCACTCTGACGCTCCGTGCTGAGCTGCAGGGGAGAACTGCCGAGCCCACTGGAGCCCAGATGGAGTGATGGAAGGGACCAGGCAGGCACAGGAGGTCCTGTCGTGTCCAAGAGAGGCTCTCAAGAGCTGATTAAGGCTAATTCGACCTTACGCATGCCCGCAGCTAAGGGAGACCTACAAATATCCAGGTTCCCTTTGAGTTTCTTTGTAACGTTCGTGTATTTATTTTGGGAGAGAGAGAGAAAGAGGTAGAGAGAGAGAGAGAGAGAGAGAGCGAACTCCAAGCAGGCTCCATGCTCAGCGAGGAGCTCGACACGAGGCTCGATCCCATGACGGGGACATCATCCCCTAAGCCGCAGTCAAGAGCGCGACGCTTAACCGACCGAGCCACCCAGGCACCCCCCCCCCCAGGTTCCCATGCGTATGGAATATCCAGCTGACCACATATGACCCACCTGTGAAACATAGGAGTAATATTTGCTAAGCTTAAATGTAAAATTTGAGAATCGCTGACGGAACTCTTGGCAGTAAGTTACCTAAAACGCTCGTTGACCGTGTGAAGCTGAATGCGGGTAGCCTGTCCCTGTGGCTCCTTTCTCTGGGACAGGCTGTCCACCGACGCTAACATACCGCTTCCGCATATTAGCAAAAACTTCTGCAACATTATCTTCGTATAGCTTCTAAGGATGCCTAATTTACAACTAAGCCATTGCTCAAGCATTAGGAGAACCCCGCTCCCTGTCTTTCAAAACGCATCAAGAATTCATAAAACCTAAATATTGTGACTCATCTTCATTGAACGATTGCTGTCCTTAATCATGGGTGTTAATACGGAAGTCTACAATTCGGCATGCACCTTGTGATGCACAATAAAGGATGCAGAAGTGATTGCTCTCGATAAACTACTCGGCGAATCTGGGTGCGGAATCAATCAGCAATCAATGGTATAGAATGAAAAACACTCGTGTTGCAACATCAGAAGTCACCCAGTAACGGGGCAACCCAAACAGAGGAGAAGAAGTCTGAATTCAGTCTTTCTTCCAGCTTCTGGCGGGAGCTCTGAGCAAGAGGAAATAATCGAAATACCCAAGACAGTTTTGCCTTATATGCCTGTTGGTTTGTTCTTGGTTTTTGAGGCAAGAGATCGTTAGAATTTGTACCTGTAAACCTGTATGACTTCTTCCCGCAGCATCACCGTCACCTTAGCAGTTAATGAAGAAGCCGTGTCTTCCCTGAACTGGATAAAACAACACCCTGATCTAAAACAAGAACAAACGGAGGCGCCTGGGTGGCGCAGTCGGTTAAGCGGCCGACTTCGGCTCAGGTCATGATCTCGCAGTCCGTGAGTTCGAGCCCCGCGTGGGGCTCTGTGCTGACAGCTCAGAGCCTGGAGCCTGTTTCGGATTCTGTGTCTCCCTCTCCTTGACCCTCCCCCGTTCATGCTTTGTCTCTCTCTGTCTCAAAAATAAATAAACGTTAAAAAAACAAAAACAAAAAAATTTTAAACAAGAACAAACAGACAAACAAAAATAGAACTGTGAGCAAGTTTTGCTCAATTAGTAAATCAAGGCCTTTTCTTATTCTAGAAAGGTGCGTGGGATCAAAAGCGCGGCATTCCCTTCGACCACACAATTAAGGATTTTTGCCCAGTTGTTAATCCAAAAGCATCTTCCTGTGCAAAGAACCGAGCGATCTGACAACGGGTCCGTATTTTAGCATTTTGAAAGCGTGCCTTTGTGAAAAACATGCCACAAAGAAAACATTTAGATGCGTCACATTCAACAATCTGCTCATGTTGGTAACATGAAACACACACAGTCTTTCACGAGGTCCAAACTTTAAGACTATTTTAAATGACCAGTGAGCAAAGAAGTTAAAAAAGAGTTGGCTTCAAACTTTCCTGTTTGATAGCAGTGATGTATTAGAGGAAAGAAAAAGCCGTCCTTGTCGAAACATCAGTTTGTCTCCCCCGACCAGGTCTTCACAAGTGTAACAATTGCAACCGAAGTTTTATTAAGCAGTTAAACTCCAGCCTTGATTCAAGATGCTTAGTGCCGGGCCACATTTGTCCTAGAAATGTTTTCTTTCTTTCTTTCTTTCTTTCTTTCTTTCTTTTTCTTTCTTTCTTTTTAAGTTTTTGCCCAAACGAACGCATTTCTCAGCCCCTTATATTTGATAGTAGACTCAGCGGATCTTGCCAAAGATCATGGAAACCTTCGGAAAAAATCGCTCTTGTCGACTCGCGAGAAGCCAGAATGTGAAACGGATATTGCGGGGCGGTGGGCTCCCTGTATCAAATCGGATGAGACCGTACTTTGTGAATGGTCGCCAAAGCCCCGTATGCGTGCAAAGTATTCAGACTTCCGTCCCAGCTTCCTTTGTGATGAAGGTGACGAGGACTGTGGTAATGAGAACATTAACAATGGCTATCATTTACTGAATGATTCTCTTTTTTGGGGAGAGACAGAGAGAGAGGCAAGTGAGAGCATGAGTGCAAGAGGGACAGAGGAAGAGGGAGAGGGAGAACCTTAAGAGGACGCCACAGCCCGCTCAGAGCCCGAGCCCTACGTGGGGCTCGATCTCACGACTGTGAGATCACGACCCGAGCCGAAATCGAGTCAGACGCTTAGCCAACTGAGCCACCCGGGCACCCCCTGAGTGATTTCGTTCTGTGCCAGCCACTATGCTAAGCACTCTACACGAAGTTGTTTGTTTGCTACTCACAACCGTCGGTTGATACACAGAATATTATTCTCTCCACTCTACAGAGAAACACAGAGAGCTCAGAGAAGTTAAGCAAATTGCCCAAGGTCACCCAGCTCATCGGCCTACGAGCACGAAAGTAGTTCTTGGCGCCCTCATGCCAACCGAGGCGTTGGCAGAGAATTCACGAATTGGGCCACCGTGTGATGTGCCCCAGGTAACCCAACAGATGGTCATATTACCGTGTAGTCATTGAAGAAAAGGGATACACATACAACTACACCCACCCCCCCCCACACACACACAAAGTTGAATTCACACAGAGTTGAATTCACACATGACAGTTGTGTTCCTGTCATGCGAAGAACGTGTCTAAGATGCGATTTTGCTATGCAAAGGGTCTCTCTGGCACAGAGCAAGCATCCGCTCAATGTTTGCTAAATGAGCACACGCTCCCCGGTGAGGCAGTATTTACCTTACTTTCTTGGCACAGCGCTCAGAAATCCTGGGCGTGCAAATGACGAAAACTCCACCAGCTCAAAGCTAAAGGAGGAGCCGATTAGTTGACGTAAGCGAAGGGTCTAGAGAACTCGGGGTCCCAGCATGGCTGAGCGCAGGCACTCGGGTGAGATGTCTTAGATTCACCCCACTCTGGAGGCTGCCCAGCTCTGCCCTGTCATCTTCACTGGCTTCCTTCTCAGCCAGGCTCTCTTTGCCAGCGGTTACGGGATTACCTCTGGCTGTTCCAGATAGGAGAGGAACAGAGCCCGGGGAAGTCCCGGGGAAGCCTTGAACTGGCTTAGCCTGGATCACACACCCCTTCTCGAACAAATCATCACCTTCAGAGGGATAAGAATCCGACTGGCTAACAGAGAAGGGGGCCGGGGAGGAAGGGAAGAAAAGAGGAGAAAGCAGGGGATGCTGGTCATATCCAGAAGTTTGACACAAGAGAGGCCTCTCCGCCCAGAGGTATCTTGCTGGGTTTTAGCTTCAATCTTATCTCAAAACTTTCGCTTCTAAGGCAGGAAGTGGATTACAGATCACCTCTCCTTCCTTTACAGATCACGTTATTTTATGCCTGCCTTGTTTGTTATATTTAAAGGAAATGAACACAGAGCTTTGAGGACGGCAAGGCTTACTACAGGTGATGCCATTCAGGAGGGAAATTGTTTCTCCCTCTGCTTTATTATATTGGTCATAATTATGATCCGTACCATGGTGACACTTAATTACACTCTTCCAATAAATCCACCTTTGCCTTCCAATTCATAAATTAACAAAAGGAGGCTACCCAGGGTGCCCCGTTACACACTTACGATTTTTTTTTTTCAGACCCTAGAGAAACGATGGAGTTTCCTGTGGTTCTCTCTCACGCAGTCACATCCTTTGGCCCCACTGCACACAAAGGTCTCATTGATTAGAACAGGACACTTCTACGCAGGGGCTGAGGGTTGGGGATCCAGGAAATTCTCAACTGGTTTTACAAGAATGAGCACCACACCTTCGTAAAACTCTACGGTGACCGAGCCACAGAAATTGAGTCTGTAATGAGAATTCTGGAAAAATTAGAGAACTGCCTTCGGGCAGTTCAGGGTCTGTGGAGATTGAGAATTCAGAGACGAGCAAATGAGTATCTCAGGCCCTTCGGCTTCATTCTCCCGTCACGTGTTTCCTAAGCCTTCTGAACCCCACCCTCGGCAGAGAGAGAAAGAGACCCTCATGGAGAGCCTTCCACAGCCAGACAGGTGCCTGTCCTCATGCCCTGAGCCCCCAAAGCACCACTCTTCTTAACTCCTCTCCCTTCCCGTAACTTTTCCGTCACCTTTTCTTTTTCTTTTGGACCCAGGGGCAGAACATTGAGGAAGTCATACTCCTCAACTCATTATCACTGCACGTGTGTGTCTCCCCTTCCCCCTGCCATTTTCCTGTCCCCCATTCCATAAAAGCTAGTATCAGGTTTGACGATATCCTGGAATATGTCTGTGTCTTCATAAGACACGTAGTATTCTCTTGTTCTGTCTGAGTGTGTTTTCAGTTGATACGAATGATGTCCACAGACTTTGTTTTGTCTTCCTTCCTTCCTTCCTTTCTCCCTCCCTTCCCTCCCCCTCTCTCTCTTTTCCTTCTTTCTTTCTCTTTCTCTTTCTTTCTATTTCTTTCTTTCTCTTCTTCCTTCTTTCTTTCTCTCTCTTTCTTTCCTCTTTCTTTCTTTCTTCCTTTCTTTCTTTCCTTCCTCCTTCTTTCCTTCTTTCTCTCTTTCCCAGCACGGTCTTTAAGATTCACCTCTATCACTTCACGCGGTTCTATGGTGTTGCGTGAGAAGCCTCCTTGGCATCCCATTATCTGTCCTGCTCCCTGATGAACCCTGAGATTCCATCACCCCCATTACCACAAACAACACTGCGATGAACCTCTTCATCCAGCCTCCCCACGGGGACCTGATCGGAGCTTCCCCGGGCTCTACACTCAGACGTGGGACAGTCAGGTCATGGGACTAAAGGATGGGTCTCCATCCGGCTCCCCGGTTGTGACTCCTTTGTGGGAAACCTACCAGGGTGACGCCATCAGGTTCATATCATGTAAAGGGGAGAGTCTGAGGCTCCAAGAGGTTACGCGATGCGTGTAACTTCACGTCGCCAGTTAAGTATAGAGTCAGGGTTTAAAGCCAAGTTTCTCTGACTCCCAGGTTAGCACCCTTCCATTGTACTATACTGCCTTCCACAGGAATCGTTTGATTGGATGGCCTAGGCTGGAGGCAGCAAGGCCTTCCCTTTGTCCGGCACCCACTCCCTCAAGCTCCCTTCAAGTCAGGAGGGAGTGGCGAGCCCACCCTGCCGCAAGGGACCAGGTTTCCTAGGCTTGGCCGGCAGCGATGTGTAATCAGAGGTGAGGGACAGTCCTACTGGCTGGGGACCAGGAGAGCTTAGCCTCCCCCTCCACGCACGCACGCGCGCACACACATACACACACACACACACTCCTGATGCAAGCAGATTAACAGCAGCCATCTGGCAAGCAGAGTTTCTCCATGCAAACTGCAACCCCCCACCGCACCCCCCGGGTGAATCACTAGTGCTCCCAATACCAGTCAGGCCCAATGAAAACTTTGATGGCTCTATTAATGAAGATGAAAACTCGAGATATGCCAAATACAGATTAAATGGCATCTTGGGTAACACGATTATCTCTGAATTACTAGCTGCCCAGTGAGATAGCCAAGTGACTAATCCCGGGGTGGGCTGGGCCCTTCGGAGGCGGGATCCACTATGTGCAGCCTCCAGAGTGTCGTGCATTGCATCAGGATGGCACTTCACCAAATGGAACGCCAAGAGTGACTTCCTCTGTTGAAGCCGCACTTTTTGAGGGAAGACTTCATTTCTTCAGGTTCTGAGGTTCCAGATTTAGAGTGGTCTCTGACAAGATGCACGGGGAGTGTGTCAGGCAGAAACAAGGAGAACACGCGAGAATCCGTCTGATGCCCATGTTTACAGCACTGTTGATAAAAACGGGCAGAAGGGACAGGGTGGCGACGATAGAGAGGGGTCGCAAAGCCACCAGGCCTTCTCTCCCACTTTCTACTTCTGTCCCCCATGAGCTGTGATCCAGCAAGTTCTACATTAATGTCTTCAATACGTCAGCTACGTTAGCACACGCAATTTCCACGAGGTAGGAACTGTCGTTCTCATCTTCCGTAGGGGAAAGTTGAGGCTTACAAGTGTCACTGACGTGTCGGAGATCCAACACCTAGTCTGGCCACATTGAAACTCAGTCTGGGGTCTTTTCACGTCCAAGGTTCGTACGGCCTTGCCACGCTTTGACCGTCCCGTTTTAAGGATTTCGAACGGGCTCCAAGAATTATTCCCAACACAAATGGAACGTCGGCGCAAGTAAAGAGGTTATGAAAAATTCATCCTTAAGACACAAGACTGGAGGAGGGCACCTGGCTGGCTCAGTCGGCAGAGCATGCTACTCTTGATCTCAGGGTCATGAGTTCGAGTCCCACGATGAGGGTAGAGATTACTTTAAAAAGAAAAAAAAAGGAGACACAAGATTGGAATTTGCCAAGTAGTTGTGTGTTGGGGGGTGGGGCTGTGTATGAAGACCTGTGAATAATTTGACGAGTAAAATGCCTTGCAATTTGACTGGAATTGTGTAAAAAAAAAAAAGTCTTCATCTGGCAGCTAGGGAATGAAGTATGAAAGCTCCAGGAATCCCACTTAGCCCCCAAATGTCTCTAGATATTACAGTTTAATTATAAGAGGCCAAGGACGTGAATTGGTGGCATGGCAATATGGGTCTAATTGTGCCTAGTAAGAACTTATCTAAATACATATTGAGAAAGCCCCACACTATCTCCTCTCTCTCTTTTTTAAGTTTATTTATTTATTTATTTCGAGAGCAGGGGAGAGGCAGAAAGACAGGGAGAAAGAGAATCCCAAGCCGACCCCACGTTGTCAGTGCAGAGCCTGATGTGGGGCTTGATCTCATGACCTGAACCAAAATTAAAAGCCAAGAGGCACCCCCTCCTGTCCCTTGAAGTGAGTGTATTTCCATGCACACAAGCTACGAAGCCAACCATCGGCTCTGAGACTTCTGACATACTCTACCTTTTCAATCAGATGCATAATTGTGGTAGGACTGCCGCTGTTTATGTGCATCCCACTAGAGACTTTAATTTTTGGTTAAGTTCTTAAAATCCCTTTCTGGCAAAACAAGTGAGATCACAGTCTCCATTCTCCCGGTTAACAGTGCCATTATCACGCACAGATCCTCAAACAATCAGCTAAATTCCATTGTCGTTCTGAATTTCTTCTCTTTCTTTTGTGATGCGTTCACAAAACTTATTCAGTCTTCTGCCTTCTCAATGGAAAAAAAAATTTTATAGAAACTACCATAAACGATACATAATTGTGAATGGCTCTAAGAAGCCATATGGAAGGATGAATAATCTTCCCTTTTGTTTTCATCTTTCCTAAATACTCTTTCCGCTTTGGGTTTTGCGGTACCTTTTGCACCCAGCTTTGGTCAAAATTGTTGTTGGCCATTTGCCAGTTTGAAGTGTCCTACAAAATGAATTGCTCCTTTTGTAAATGAGAACAGACTTTGAGAAATATTGCTTCAAAACACTGTGCTGGAGCTTTGGCTAGGCGGTGGCATTTTCTGTAGGGGCAAAGAGGGTGGCGAGTTTACTGTGTGTTCAGCATGTATAAATCATGATCTAGGTAATATTTTGTGCTTGCCTTCGTATCTTCTAGTGGCTGTGGTGCGGGGCATCACAAATATTCTTTCAGGAGAACAATCACCTACTTCCTATGTCAGGATGGCCTTTCACTTTGGATGAAACTTTCAAATGACACCAGCATCAGATGAAAATTGGGACAAATCTTTACCCGCCAATTTCTTGGCTGAGGCTTAACAAGGACACCATGAGTTCCAAGTGAACAAGTTCACCCACTTTTACTGCCTTCCTTGTCTTTTTACTTGAAGAAGTTAATTTATCCCTCTTACAATTTAAATGCCAAGCTCTTCTAATATTATTCTTGCAAGGTGATTTCTGATTTAGCCACTCTTCCCTTTTTCCCAGATCACCCTATGCTTTTCAGAAAAAAAAAATCTATATCTATAGATAGATAGATAGATAGATGGCACATCACAGACAAATATCAGAGTTGTGACCTCATTCTTAAACCAAAGAGGTTGTCAAAGTTAACCCAACAATGCACTGTGGGCAATTCATGTAGAGGGCACATTATCATATAAATAATGATGTTTTGTAATTTTCACAAACTTAGAAATGACAATGGAAGCACACTTAAGGGAAGTTTTTAAAGCTCACATTTAGAAGAGATAAGGTTCTCTATTTTTGCCCAGTGAAATACACACACACACACACACACATATATATATACATATAAATACACACACACACACACATATATATACATATACTCACACCATGATGATATGTAGGATTATTAAAATAACTGTCCTTTCAATATTTTACTTTCGAAATACAATTACTCTTGAGCCATGTATCTTAATATAATATTCAAAATTATGAGGACGGGACAAAAAAAACGTTACTGAGACAGTGGACTCTGTAAGGCAGAATTGGATCGATGGTAAATGAAAACTGTATCTGTACATTTCCATTCATGATGTGGATTCTTTTTCGTCACTTCTCAAAATTAGCTGAAATAAGATATATTCTTCCAAGACCTCTGGGCAGGAAATTGCCACTAGGTGTGAACAAGAGACAGCCAATCTCTCCATCCTCGGGCATGTCTCTACTGAGAAGAAAAGACAACATATGCCAAAGATTCACATATTTAGAAAAGTGCCATTTAAAATCAGTTTGTGTATTGGGGCACCTGGCAGCTCAGTTAGGTGTCCGACTTCGGCTCAGGTCATGATCTCACGGTTCGTGGGTTCAAGCCCCGCATCAGGCTCTGTGCTGACAGCTCAGAGCCCGGAGCCCGCCTCAGATTCTGTGTCTCCCTCTCTCTCTAACCCTCCCCCGCTCACACTCTGTGTGTGTGTGTGTGTGTGTGTGTGTGTGTGTGTGTGTGTGTCTCTCTCAAAAATGAATGAACCTCAGAAAAGTCTGGAAAAAATCCATTTGTGTACAACCTATAGAGAAGAAGTGAATCACTCAATGCATGATATGTAAAACAACATCAAGCTTTGTTGATTTTAAGTGTCTCTCCCACAGAGTTCTTTATATGAAAAAAAATTAAGAAAAAAAATCAGCTTATTAAATGTCTAACACAGAAGAGAAAAAACATATTTGGCATCTTGGTGCTCCTTAGACACACTGAAAAGAATAACAAAAGCTACTCAGGATCAATACATACGAAACACATGAAATAGTAGAAATAGTTCATAGCATAGTTACCCAACTCATAGCCAAATACCGGCTCAACAATACTCATTGTTGATGAGAGCCTGTTGAATAAGAGACACGCACATTCTCCATCTTTCTAGATCATACCGCTGTGATCTGAAAGACAACTTTCATCATGGGAAAGCCTTCATTCTAAAGACCAAGACCCAATACTCCAGCATCTTGGAGTTTAAACAGAGAATGTGGACAGCATAGTTTCAATGGAAATGTGAATGGAGACCAGCATTTACTGATGTCACGACAAATGACATACCATCTTGAAAAATATTAACTAACTCCTAGGCTTCACTGCCGTGTGTGTGTGTGTGTGTGTGTGTGTGCACGTTTTAATACAAGTGTGTTCTTCGAATCAACTCGGCCCAAAACTCCTTCTTTCGCTGTGAGTGTATTTTTGTTTTCATATGTGGCACAGAACGAATTCCTGTAGTTGTGAACAACTACAGTTGATTAAAATCTGTCAGATTTATCTTTTTAGCAGGAGAAAAGAAATATGTGTTTCCCCAGAAAGGAAATCAATGTGTCTGTATGATAGATGCAGAGAAGAAAGCTGGATACTGTCACTTTAAGTGATGAAGCAGAAAGACAGGGTAGCTGTCTCGTGATCATCATTGGCTGCTGACATAATTGTTGGGAGGCAAAGCCCTGTTGAAATTTTATAATCCTTGTTTATAGGATAGACATACGGCCACTGACCTAATAGCTATCATTCCAACTGGGTACGTTACCGAGTCTCATGTCTGAGGGGTCCACAGTTTGCTTTGTTTAAATTCTCTTGGCCATATCTTTTAGCCAGAGCTCTGCTCTGTTGCCCTTGTGCACCATGAGAAAGAGTGATCCTTTCCCCATAAGAAGGCACCAGGTTTTCGGGGCAGACAACCGTAGCGGAGAATCTCCTTTCTCGAGGTAAACCTCAAAATCATCCCCCAGGCAATGCCAGAGACCAATGAAGCCGAGAGCATTCTCAAAGGGACAATTGGGAGACTGCTTCGTGACAAAAACCCGCCCAGAGATTTCCTCCTTTCTCTTGGGACCCACCAACCTCCCCAGGATCCCAAGTGTCTCCAGAGACAGCTGTGCTAGATAGAAAAGAAAAGCTTCAGCCCTGGGATTGTGGGAGTAGAAAATTCTCCATTCAGAGGTGGTACACTTACCACAGGGTAAGAGGACACTTACCCTGTTAAGGCTGCCTAAGCAGACCGGGGTGAGCCAAGAAGTCTTTGCAGCGTGAGCCTTAGTGTCCCCATGGCTACAACCAGCAAAGCCATTTTAATGAGTTTCTTGCTTTTTTTAATTTATTTATTTTTGAGAGAGACAGAGAGACAGAGAGAGAGACAGAGCACGAGCAAGGGAGGGGCAGAGAGAGAGGGAGACACAGAATCCAAAGCAGGCTCCAGGCTCCGAGCCACCAGCACAGAGCCCGACACGGGGCTCGAACCCACAAACCGTGAGATCGTGACCTGAGCCGAAGTCAGATGCTTAACCGACTGAGCCATCCAGGCGCCCCATCCATTTTAATGAGCTTCTAAATAATTGCCAGGATCTATGAACTTACATGTCAGTTAAAATTATCATCTCTCTTGCTTCGTGAATGGCATCTGTCAGTAAAGTATTTGAAGTGTTTCTTTGCAGCCTATTTCAATAATAATGTTCTATGTATAAGCCCTTCTATTAACTAACTTTTTAAAAAATGACACGTTGTTCTTGTTCCTTTATGAACGAATGTTTCTAGAAGGCATTCCATTGATGTGAGTGTGCATGTATGCGCTCTGTTTGCACATTAACCCAGACCTGACTAAACCATTAAGAGACATTGTAGCCAGAGAACCTAGCCAAAGGTTTAGAACATGGTAGGTATTCCTTAAGGGGTCATTCTTTATTTATGATTCCTCTCTTCAACTGGCATCGCTTAAAAATTAAATAAATCAGCACAAATAACTAATGCATTTGCCTAAAGCCCAATGACTCCTTCTCTTTCCCCCCAAAGTCCCCCTTCCCTCCCAGCCTCACTCCTACAATCTCCAAACTATTCAAGAATCAAAATTTAAGAATTAAACATTAACAATTCATGGGCCACCATCACATCCATTACAAGTGATTGGAAGTCTTCCCACAATTTATGTAAAATTGGAAGAGTTAAGATACATTCTTATATTCTGGCAATAGACTCTATCTGGTAATGGTGTCATATGCTTTTGACACACTGATGGGTTTGATTTGCTAATATTCTGTACATAATTCTTTATATACATTGGTATTCAAATTCTGTACTGTCCTAAGAATCTGTCTTCAGAAAATTATTTTAGTATCTTTCCTTTTTATGGTCAAATAGATTTTATGTAACACTGCAATTGATTTTCAAAACTGGAATGCAGGGTGCCTGGGTGGTTCGGTTGGTTAAGTGTCTGGCTCTTGATTTTGGCTCAGGTGATGATCTCATGGTCATGAGATCCCACATGGGGCTCCACACTGAGTGTGGAGCCTGCTTAAGATTCTCTCCCTTCCTCCCCCTCTGCCCTTCCTGCACTTGCACGTTCATTCTCTCTCTCTCTCTCTCTCTCTCTCTCTCTCTCTGTTTAAAAAAAACAAACCAAAACCAAAACAAACAAATAATGTAATGAATTCACTTGTAAAACTGTCTAGGTCTGGTGCCTTTTTTAGTGATAGATCTTTTTCTTTCCAATCACTTCTACAATAATTGGTCTATTCATGTTTCTTAAAATAATTACTTTAAGAATTTTTATTTTTACCAGGGCATTTTCCACTGCCTCTAGATTTCCAAATTTATTTCTACAGAATTGTACATAACATCTACCAGTAAGTTTTCTTATCTCCATCTTTGTGGTTATATTCGTTAATAATGTTGTATTTATCTTGCTTTCTCTTTATTGAGCTTGTCAAGGGTGTATGTAGTTCGACAATCTTTCAAAGAAACTAATTTTGATTGTATATATCCCTTTTTATGTTTGTTTTCTATTTCATTAGTTTTAGGTTTTATCTTATTAATTCCCTCCTTCTACATTCTTATTTTATTATGCTACTTTTGGATTTGAGTTTTCTAAAATTTACTCTGAATCCTTATTTTGTCAAACAATAAGGGATCCCAATTTTGGGATACAAGTTATTTCCTGAATAAATTTTGCTTCAATGTCTCATGTAGTAAGTGTATACTCACACTATCTTATAAATTGTTAATGTTTTTTTTTTTTGAGGGAGAGAGAGACAGAGCATGAGCAGGGGAGGGGCAGAGAGAGAGGGAGACACAGAATCGGAAGCAAGCTCCAGACTTGAGCTGTCAGCCCAGACCCAAATGCAGGGGTCAGACCCAGGAACCACGAGATCAGGACCTAAGCCAAAGTCAGATACCCAACCGAATGAGCACCCAGGCATCCCACTTAATATATTATAACTACACTTTTGTAGCTGAACATCACACCTCAACAGTTGCCACCTTTGTATTATAAATTTTATGTATATATATCTCACAAAGGTTAGGACATCTTCCTCTTTAAATAATTCTTTGTGTCCCCAGAGTACTCAGCGCAGCTTTTTGCCCATGGTAGAATTAAAATGTTATGGAAAATTTTTTAAGTTGTGGAAAGCAAAAAGACTTGCTAGAGCATTTAACTCGGGGAAATCTATGTACGCCTACCATTTACCTTTTAAAGATCAGGTGATGCTGGAAAAATGGACACTCAGTGCAGGTGATTCTGGTGCATTGGATGATGAGAAGATCTAGCATCAGATTTAAGCAAGGTAGAGATGGGCTCCAACTCCACCTTATCCATTTACCAGCTAAGTGATGTACCTTCTCAGAACCTCAATTTATTCCGATATAAAGAAGGTCTTAAAAAAATAGCTCCTTCCGCGGAGGGCTCTTATGAGGATTCAATGAGATAATGCATGAATGTGCCTGGCACATAATAAGAGCTCCATAATTGTGAGTTCCCAGCATTATTGTTATTAATATTATCATTTCAGTCGGGGCAGGGTACTGAGGTGGTAAACAGTTGAGGGGCAGAAGCAAGGTAAGGGGAAGAGGAGCTGGGGAAAGGACAAGAAACAGAGAACCTTAGCTCAGTCTTAACTCAATGGTCCTGGAACCAATGATTATTTAAGGAACGTTTAAATCATTTCCCAATAATGGTGACATTTCTACAGGCTGGGTCTGTATCTTGTTTCCACTTGGCTAAATAACGTTCCACCAATCCTCTCAAAACAGTGCCCTTCCCACCCAATTCACCCCAAAGAGGACCACAGGGATGGCGTGTGTCAGACGAGGTGAAATGACACAGCAGTAATGGTACCACCAGCTGACCACTGACCACCCGTGATTGGAAAACTTCAGCATTCAGGGCCATTCTTGTGGAGAAAGAAAACACCTCTTTTGTTTTTATTTTGTGGGTGGAACAAAGTCAGTGCAGGAGCAACTGCAACTTATCACTGCCCCAACTGGCCAGAGATCTCTTCGGGGCAGCATGGGCTCCAGCCATATGGCTGGGTTCTAACCCCACTCCTGCCATTGACTGGCTGTGTGGCCTTAGACAAAGTGCTTAACCTCTCTGTGTCTCAGTGAAAGGCGGACTTTATCTACAAACACTTATGGCACTATTTTAAGCGTTTTACCTATGTTAACCTATGTAATCTTTCCAGCAAGCAGAGGAGCCAGGTCCGATAGGGTGTGGTGAGGAATAAATGGTGAATATATTTAAAGTACTTACAGACCCTGTTTGGCATAAAAAGTGCTGTGGAAGTATGAGCTGGTATCGTCATCATTAATGTAAATGCTCTACTTTAGCTGTCACCGTCACCACCATTATCATCATCATCACCACCATTATCACCATCATCATCACCATCAGCATTATCACCATCATCATCACCATCACCACCATTATTAGCATCACCATCATCATCATCACCACTACACTACCATCAACATCATCACCACCAGCACCACCATTATCATCACCATCATCACCATCATCATCACCACCATCACCACCATCGTCATCACCATCACCACCATTATCATCACCATCACTGTCATTATCATCATCATCACCACCACCACCACCATCATCATCATCACTATCATTGGGTTCAGTTACAGTACTGCACTCGGAGACGATACCAAATCCTCTCCCCATTTCTCAGGCACACAGAATCATTTTAGTATCTCCTTCACACTCTTATCCTCTCCTCCTCCCCATCTTCCATTTACCCTCCTCTTGTTCTGAGACCCTACTTCTTCCCACCAACTTAAAAGAATGCCAACTCTTGCCAAGTATAATGTTAGGTGTTCCCACCTACATACAGTCTGGACTCAAGGAGTCATGAGCAGCCCAGTCAGAAAGCTGAGATTCAAACACCTGCCCATTGGTCTCCAAAGTCTACTCCTTGTCCTATTATAACCACATCACTGTAAAATATCCACCCCACTTTCTAAACATTTTTTTCAAGTTTTTATGTATTTTAAGTAATCTTTACACTTAACGTAGGGTTTGAACTCATGACCTCAAGATCAAGATTCACATGTTCTTCTCACTGAGCCAGCCAGGTGCCCCCAAACATTTTTTTACCTTTCATTCTCAAACACTGAACTGGTTTGTTCACAAGGCATATCATCCAAGTTTTTAAAATAAAGACTCATGCTGGGGCACCTGGGTGGCTCAATAGGTTAAGCATCCGATTTCAGCTCAGGTCATGATCTTACGGTTCACGGGTTCGAGCCCAACATCAGGCTCTGTGCTGACAGCTCAGATCCTGGAGCCTGCTTCAGATCCTGTGTCTCCCTCTCTCTCTGCCTGTATACATGCTCTGTCTCTCTGTCTCTCTCTCAAAAATAAACAAACATTAAAAACTTAAAGACTCATGTTAACTTGATGTATTCCTATCTTATTCTCAATCTTCTACAGGCCCCAAATTTTTTTAAAAAGATACATGAACTGATTTGTAGCACACAATATGCCTTCTCAACAAACAATAGTTTCTTAGTCAAGTACATCAACCTCTTGAGATGATTATACCAATCAAGATGTCTTATTGCATACATTTTAGAGCAACATGTTGACAGGGAGCAAAGTTAGAAATGACCTGAATGTTGCGGCACCTGGGTGGCTCAGTCAGCTAAGTGTTTTGGTTTTGGCTCAGGTCATGATCTCACGGTTCGTGAGTTCGAGCCTCACATCAGGCTCCATACTGACTGTGCGGAGCCTGCTTGGGATTCTCTCTCTCCCTCTCTTTCTGTCCCACCCCTGTTCACTCTCTCTGTCTCTCTCTCAACAATTAATAAACTTAAAAAATAATTTTAAACAGGAAATGACCGGAATATTTAATAAAAGTGAATTGTTAAATACACATTAGTAAATCCAGAAAATGGAATCATTTGAAGCCATAAAAATAATACCAAATAAATAGATCTGTGTATGTGGAACAGGATGCGATTTTATGTGCTGAAAGGATATATACAAATGGGATCACGACAGCTGATTTATTGGGTTTTTTTAATGTTTATTTATTTTTGAAGGAGAGAGAGACAGAGCATGGGCGGGGAAGGGGCAGAGAGAGAGGGAGACACAGAATCTGAAACAGGCTCCAGGCTCCGAGCTGTCAGCACAGAGCCCGACGCGGGGCTGGAACTCACAAACCACGAGCTCATGACCTGAGCCAAAGTTGGACGCTCAACCGACTGAGCCACCCAGGCGTCCCCACAACAGCCTGTTTGTAATGGAAAGGAAAACTCATTTTAAGGATGTTCTTAGTTTTGCTCTTTACATATCTAAGTTTTCTCTGTAACAAGTATACATGGCTTTCTGAATATCAAAAACAATAGAAGAACCTAGATTCTGGTGGAAAACACAGCTGCACCTATCTCAACCAGCTCAAACTGTCCCCACCTAAGCTTTTAATCTTCTGTCTCATCAGGCTGTGCGTTTGTCTGAGAGATGGCTGAGTTGCCTCTGGCCTGTCACTGTTATTTGCTTTGAACTCTACACATCTGGGTGGCAAAGTCGGGGGCTGTTTAATATTGCGGAGGGGGGAGGTTAGTGTTTGAATACATAGAAAAAATACATTAAAATTCTTCAGATCATCAGCAGGGAGTTAAGAACAACTAGTCCTACCCATTAAAGGCAAAATCAGCCACATAAGCACAGTGCAAGAAGAGGAACAAAGATTGACCCACATCACGCTCCTGTGTCCCCTTCCGGGGGCATCCGACACAGCACAGGACGCTGAGTGCCCTTAGCCGTGTTGGAAACAATCACACATGCAGGTTCCTTACCCGCCTGCTGCATTTTCTTCCTGGTATAACTGGAGTTCTCCTATGCAAACTACCCCTATGCTTCAATATATAGTTAACCGTGCTCATTAACAGGTTTTAAAGTTCTCATTTTCGGGGGCGCCTGGGTGGTGCAGTCGATTAAGCGTCCGGCTTCAGCCAGGTCACGATCTCGCGGTCCGTGAGTTCGAGCCCTGCGTCAGGCTCTGGGCTGATGGCTCGGAGCCTGGAGCCTGTTTCCGATTCTATGTCTCCCTCTCTCTCTGCCCCTCCCCCGTTCATGCTCTGTCTCTCTCTGTCCCAAAAATAAATAAACGTTGAAAAAAAAAATTATAAAGTTCGCATTTTCATACCATTCCGAACGTGCACTTTATATATCAATGAAAATGAACACGTGTTCAGGAAATAGTAAAGATCCGCATTTAGATTTTTTATTGAATTTATATTTTATATGTATATTTTCTGATTAAAAATCAGAAGGATGGGGCACCTGGCTGGCTCAGCCGGTCGAGCGTCCAACTCCCAATTTGGGCCCAGGTCACCATCCCAGCCAGGGTCGTGGGACTGAGCCTTGTGTCAAGCTCCACACTGAGCGCGGAGCCTGCTTAAGATTCACTCTCTCTCTCTGTCTGCCCCTCTCCCCGGCTCGTCATCTTTCTCTCTCTCACTTTCTAATATAAAAAAAAAAAAAAAATCAGGATAGCTGGTATTTCATTGACTTCTACAGGAGAGAAAGGGAGGGATTGTGGCTGCTCAAAACCAAAAATGTATCTGAAAAACCAAACTTTCAGTTCAACATGCAGATACTCTATCTTCCTCACTTTTTGGGGATTTTTTTTTTAATTTTTATTTAGCCAATTGGCATTGTGTAGAATGCCATAGTGGAACTGAAAAATTCTCCTGTATTTCAAAAACTGGAATAAAATGCACTGATTTTTTTTTCTTGTATCTTTCTCAGAGCTTTTTGGAAAACCTGAAGAGTGTAGGTTAAAAGTATTAAGAGCCACGTGTTTGTATATAAGAGCTGTAAGACGGACATAGCTGAATATTAAGAAGTACTCAAGAGCCAAAGACACTGGAGAAAAATTAGCCTGGAAAAGAGAAGGCTGGGAGTGATTTAACAATCGGTTTCAAATATAACAGGATGGGAAAAAGAAGAGAGAAACCGTCTTTTGCCAGTCCCACTTAAAGACAAATATGAGAATTGGCTTTCAACCCTGTTACGTGTTAGACCAGACATAGCTTCAAGGCTGGGCACATGATGAATATCCTTCAATACCTTCTATTCAATACATCTCCCATACGCAGGCCCATGTGACCTTGTGAGACAGGGAGACAGATCTGTGCTATGCCACCTACCATAGAGGCGAATCCAGAATATTCCGATAGGAGCCACTAATAACCAAGGCAAGCTTCAGGAAAGGGCAGCTGTGTAGAAGAGAAAGGCATCAACTGTCTGAGTTGAGTTTGATGGGTGAAGACACAAGGATTCCAGGGAGAGGGAGCTATACGTTCAAAGGTAGTAACGTCCCATCATGTGGTCAGGGGACACGCTTCCATGTAACTACAGAGCAGGATATGTGGCAAGACGTGGCCCTGGAGAATCTGGCCCAGCCCACATTTGCAAGAGTCGTCCTTTGGCCACGTTAAAAAGTTTGGGTTTCGTCTCCAAGGCAATTGTAGTACTCTTGCAGCAAGGGCCTTTTAGGATAAACTTTTTTTTAAAGGTTATTTATCTTTGAAAGAGAGAGAGAGAAGGGGAGGGGCAGAGAGAGAAGGAGACACAGAATCCGAAGCAGGCTCCAGGCTCTGAGCTTTAGGCACAGAGCACGTCATGGGGCTCGAACTCACGAACTGCAAGATCATGCCCTGAGCCAAAGTCGGCGCTTTACTGACTGAGCCACCCAGGCATCCCAGGAAGGACCTTTGACAAGGAAATGCCAGAATGACGTTAGCATTGTATGTTGACTATACCATTCTGGCAACAGTATGAAAACTAGATTGGTAAGAAAGCATTACTGGAGGCTGGTGCAATATTCCAGATAAATAGACACATACATATGTATATGTATGAATGAAGATGGGGGTGGGGCGCCTGGGTGGCTCCGTCAGTTAAGCGTCCGACCCGATACCAGCTCAGTTCATGATCTCTTGGCCCGGCCCGTTGAGTTCCAGCCCTGCATCAGGCTCTGCACTGACAGCACGGAGACTGCTTGGGATCCTCACCTCCCTCTCTCTCTGCCCCTCCCCTGCTTGTTTTCTCTCTGTCTCAAAGTAAATAAATAATTTTTTTTTTAAGTTTTTTTTAAAGAACCTAATTAAGGGTGTTACCATTAGGGATGGAAAAAAGGAAGCAGAGTCAAAGAGTGGTAGGTCGTTAGCACGGACAGAGCCTGTGGGTTGCTCTGGTGAAGAGGAAAGATGAAGAGAAAAGCCTAGGATAATCCTGGGTTTTTGCCTGGAACAACTGGGTGGCACATTTTCCCAAACTGGGGCATACGGGAGGAGAAACAGATTTTTAGAAGGGAGGTAATTAGGGGAGATGGCACATTTAGGTTTCTAGCATGACGTTCGTGGTGTCTATAAGATGTCTAGGGAAAAAGTTGCACTTACTAGAACGTAAGATCCATGAGGCAGGGACCTTGTTGGTTTAGTTCAACCCATCAAACAACGTGGCTTTCAGCATAATCATTGCTTACTTAGCACAACACGTGGCAGATGATAAATGCTCAGTAAATGCCAGCTGAATAGGTGCTCTTGGATGAACCTGTGGGTCTGGATCTCAGGACAGCCTTCTAGGCAATTATTCAACGCTCTTTGGTGTCCTTGCGCAGAGAATTCTAGAACCTCCTTTGATGTTCACCAAGACCATTTTACACCTTGAAATATTGTGATTCTGGTCCACCCCCAAAGGAGTGAATTACAAAAATGCTGCTAAGGTTCCTAGCGGCCCTATTCCTCTTTGTTTACAAATATAAGCAAGGTGGTTTGTTAACTGACGGAAGAGGCAAAATTGCGAAATAAATTTTGGAAGTGGTCAGATTGAGCGAAATCAGTGGTAAAGTCACAGCATTGGAGTGAGCCTCTGGTATTTTTTTTTAAATCAGACATATGGCTTTCAAGTTCCTATTGAAAAGGCCAGGACAACCAAGTAGAATTGTCGAGGATGGCTGTGGTCCACATATACTGACTCTAAAGGAGATGCTTGCATGAGAATGAGTAGCAAGGAGAAGTATGTAGCTCCAGCAGAAATCTGGAAAAGACTTTAAGAAAGAAGAAAGCAAATCCCCCTAGTAAACGGCTCTGTTTCTTGGAGGAGTTGGAACAAATCTTCCTTGCCAGAGAAGCTTGAATTACCTGCCTATCCCTTTAAGCATTTTCACGTACAAATCAAACACAGATGGCCCATTACGTTTATGACCTCCTGTCAATTACTCTAGATGAAGCATGCATTAATTATTGAAATATTTTCATAGTATACAAGTTTTGAGTGGTTCCATTGCCTCAGATAATTTCAACTTTCTGATTAGAAGCCGGTATAAACTATTTTATTTATGAAAATTAATCTCTTGAATGTAGTAAAAGCTACAAATACAGTAGTAGATTTTTTTTTTCCACTTAACAAAGCCAAACTAAAAATCCTGGCCTCTATCCTTGGAAGTCGGCGTTATGTTAGCAGGGTACGCAATCCATAAACTCTGCCAAAATCTATTACAATTGTAGTAAATTTTGATTACTGGAGTTGTTTGTTATTTATGTCTAGAAGATAAAGATAATATTGGGAATAGCCCTCTTCTATTCGATGTATAAATTACATCCATAAAATACCTTGTTTTGTAAACAGTAAAATAAAAAAAAAAAAGGAAGCCTAAACTTGGTTGAAGCTTCAAATATTTGCATCTACTTTCTTTGAATCAATAAACATTTTGGAGGATGTGAAAGTCCACGGAATGTTTAGACTTTTAACTATGCCACTAGTGTTGGTCTGGCACGGTAAACAAAATACTGGGGCCATTTGACTGTTAGAGAACAATAAGAATATTCCGACGAAGCATCACTTTGAGAGAATGTGAAGAAAGTTGAGAAGGGAACTCAGAAAAAGGCTTACATATTTTCCGTCACTCTGGAAGGAAGCTATTCATTCAGTAAACATCCAACACCTACTATGTGCAGAGAGCCTCTCTGGGCACTTGGAGTACACTGGGGAACAAAACAAATATTTCTGCTCCTATCAGTATAGATTCTAATAGAATTGATTGCCTCCTTTAATCCTCACTGTACAGAGAAGAAAGCAGAAGCCCAGAGAGGCAAGCTAACTCACCTAACATCACCCAGCAAGAAGGCCCAGAGAGGTAAGCTAACTTGTGTACCATCACCCAGCAAGAAAGTTAGAATAAGAGCCCAGGCCATTGGAGCCCATCTTCTTAACCCATCCTATCGTTCAGGCCTTTACCGTTTCCAACTGACCTTTTTCTGGGTCCTTGAGAAGTTAATCCTTGCATGTAATTAGCTGGACTCTCTTCAGTAGATGTCTTCAGCTAGAGAGACTCACCCTAAAAAAAAAAAAAAGAAGAAGAAGAAAAGAAACTTTTTTTTTTAATTTAAAAAAATTAGTTGTCTGTGTTTCTTCTCTCTGAAATCCACTGATGTTTAGGCAAAGAATGTTATAAATGAGATACCATCACAGGAATGCTGATTTCACAGACCAGTGGGAGAAGGTGGCCCTAGAGGCAGCGAAGTTAGCACATAATCATTGACTTCTTTTTCTGGCCAAAGCCAAAGAGGGATTGAAAACGGGAACTCTAGGTCAAGCACAAATGGAGGGTGCCACTGGCCCTGTGCTGTCACAATGGGCTTACACAATATGAAAGAGAGTGATCTCTACATACTATGGTGGCAACTTGGGCCAAAAAATACGGTCCCCAGCTAGAATCTTGCATAGGGGGAATCTAGCCTATGTGTCAGGTGAAAACGATGCTTATCTATTGGATTCCTCTTGTAGGCATTCACCAAAAAACACAGCCAATGGAGAGAAGTCACGGAAATATTAATGATACTAATTAAATGCTGCTCAATTAATTCGGCGTGTTAATTTTGCCAATTAAAAAAAATATATTATATTTTCCGACCATGAATAATAAAAAAAAATGGTGTTTTAGCACTTCATACTTTCTACAACTTTCTCACTATTGGTGACACAAAGTCAGGTGGCTGCCTAAGGTCACATCAGATCTGACAGAGAACAGCCTACAACCCAAGATTCCTGATTTGTAACATCAAGCTCTGGATACTCTTTCAGGCTTCTTCTGATTTGGTCCTCGTCAAAGTAGATAGAGAAAGTATTATCATGGCCATTGGCCACATGAGCGCCTGAAGCTCAGGGACACAGCACAAGTCAACGCCCGACTCGGTTCAAAGAGAAGTAACGGCATACAAAGTCCATTAAGGGTCGGCAAGAAGGAGGGCATGCATAGGAGAAGCTGAATCGCTCAAAACTGAAAGATGAATTATGCAGTAATAGAGGTACGTACAAGAGAAAGAAGTTATACAGAGCTAGACGTAATTCATTTCATCAAAAATTGAGTAATAGTCTAACCAGTTAGAAATATACCTAATTGGCTGTAATCAAAGCTATAACGATTTTGTAACTTGCTAGGCAGTGTCGAAAGCTGTTGTTTTCTAGGAGAGAACATCATAATTGAAAAATTGTAGTCTCGGGCTTAATGAATTAGCAACTTTGGACCTACAGCATAGGAATCTGGTTTTTAACAAGCCATATTTGGAGCCCACGGTCTAGAGCCTTGCTACTCAGAGTATGGTCCCTGGGCCAGCAGCCTTTTAGGAATGAGGAATCTTGGGCATTCTGATTCAGAATATGCATCTTACCAAAATCCTTAAGCGACTTCCTCCACACATTACAGGTTTTTTTTAAGTCGATTTATTTATTTTAAGAGAGAGAGAAAGACAGAAGGGGAGGGAGACAGAAAATCCAAAGCGGGCTGTCTGTTGTCAACACAGCCCGATGCGGGGCTCGAACTCATGAACTTCGAGGTCATGACCTGAGCCGAAGTCAGACGCTTAACTAACTGAGCCACCCAGGTGCCCCTACACATCACAGTTTGAAGAGTACTGGTCTATGACATCCCTCGCCTGCTATGTATTCACCTTATCAGAAAAAATAAGTCAGCTTGACATAGAGTGTTCTCAGTGAACCCATGTGGGACCCACATGATCTCTGCTTCTATCCCCAACTCCCTTCCCAGCCTGACGTTCTAAATCTCCATCACCCTCTGATAAAAAAATTACCGAACATCCAATTAAGATTTTCTCCTAAATCCTGTTGAAACTCCGCATCTAATTCATGGGCTATCGAGTGTTTCAAGCATTTCCCAAAGTCACCTGTGAAATATTTTGGAAAGTAAATCACCACTTGCAGATCTCTCAATTTCCAGTAAATCTCCCATTTTCTACAGTTCCTTGAAGACTAGTCAGGCACTCTGGCAATCCCATCTGCTAGTTTTCTTTGCCCCCCACCCCACAAGATAATCAATCCATCAAGATCAGGAGACAAGGGTGTGTTTATAGTAGCTGGGGAAGATATGACGAATCCTACCCTTGTGCTGAAGCATCAGGTTCCTCTTACAAGTGTTTGTTTAAACCAGTCTCCTTAAGGAGAATTGGTACAGTTTCTCCTTGTTTGTAAGGGCAACGCGTCCTCTGCCCTACTTAGGAGAAAGCCCTCCCGCCGCCATTCTGGGATAACAGAGGAAGGAATCCTCTTCCTCCAGCCCAGGGGGGCCCCACTCAGCTGGGAGCAATACAGCTGGTGCAATGCTTGGATTTTGATATCCACTCAGTATTTCATTATAGAAAATAAATTGTTAAAAAAATAAAATTACTTGCAATTCTACCACGCTGGCAAGTTCATGGGCCATCTGCATCTAGAGTTAGGTTCCCGTATGGGTTTGCCATTTCACTTTCCTTAAGGGTATGTCAAAAAGAGTTTTCAATATTGTTACGGCCTTCACAGCAATTTCAGTATTGACCTGCTATGTGTATGTCACCAGTCTACTACTCTTGGACATACAGTTGGCTTCTAATTGTTCACTATTAGAAATAAGTTTCAACAGCTAGTTTTTAGAGACCCAATCCCAATAATTGCCAATTATCTTTAAAGAAAAGAAAAGTTGGTCTGTGGCCAGGATTTATGTTGCTAACTTCCATTAGGCTACTCCTAAGCATATATACCATTAGTTAGATGGGCGGGGGGGGGGGGGTGGACAGGAAGAAAAGTATGAAGAAAATGATATAAAATCAATGCTCTTTACCTTAAAAATCAACCGAAAGTATATGTTCTACTAAGCGACCCCAAAGTATCATTTTCGTCCATGAATTACTATACATAATATAGACTAAACATGCTATTCATATCCATCGGGTAAGCTTCACTGCGTTACATAGGAGCCCATTTCCTGATTAGATGCTTGCACTAGGGTAACACTGAATAGAAACTTGCTGTAGCCTAACATTTTCATACAGCTGTAATTTCATTACATTCTCACTTTCTGCTGTAGCCTGTAGAATTGAAAACACATAGGGGCACCCGGGTGGCTCAGTCAGTTGACCGTCCGACTCTTAATTTCGGCTCAGGTCGCGATCTCACAGTTCGTGGTCTGGAGCCCCGCGTTGGGCTCTGCCCTCTCTCTCAAAGTAAATGAACTTAAAAAAAAAAAGAGAGAGAGAGAGAGAAAACACATTGCCATCCATCACTTAGAATCTGCTTAACCTTTGTTGAGATTATACTCAGTCCAGCCATTTTATGTAGCACTAACCCAACATCCAATTTCTGTCTTCCCTTCCTTGTGCTAATACCTGTGGCTGTCCCCCCAGATAATGGTGACACTGGTTTTGGTGGAACATGAGGAAGATGGCACAAGCCACATCGAGTCCCCCACTTTGAGGACAAGGTCTCCTCTGGAGTTCAGGGAATGGCATTCCAGGTCAGGGGAAGAGCAGGAAGGGAGCAAGGTTGAAGGAATCATGATCATTCTGTTTTGCTAAGCTGAAGACAGAGAAAGGAGGAGAAAATACGTTTTAAAAGACTGATCTGGGGACAAATCATGGAGGACCTTGAGCAGTAGAATAAGGAGTCTGAATAATAAGCAAATATTGTAAGGGCGCCTGGGTGGCTCAGTCGGCTAATCGTCCGACTTCAGCCTAGGTCACGATCTCGCCTTTCCTGAGTTCGAGCCCCGCATCGGGCTCTGTGCTGACGGCTCAGAGCCTGGAGCCTGCTTCAGATTCTGTGCCTCCCTCTCTCTCTGCCCCTCCCCCCCTCAAAAATAAATAAACATTAAAAACTATATAAAGAAAAGAAAATATTGTAAACAAGAACTAATCTGAACGAGATTTGTGTTTCATGGATTTAACGGATGCAATGCATGGAAAAAAAGAGGCTGTGCTGGGGTAAATACAGACCGACCATATTGTTTAAAGAGCTGGTGGGGATGGGGAGGGTCTGAAGACGCAGCAATGAAGACGGAGAGGAGAACATGGGCATGAGGTACTGCAGAGAGGAACAGAAATTCACTGAGTGAAGGGGACAAGGAAAGTTGTTCTTGGCAGCTTGTTCCAGAACAATGTCCCTCCCAGGCCGTAAGTCCTGAGCAAACACCACCTTTGTCGCAAGGCTGTCTCCTCAAACGCTAAACACCTGCAGGCCTTAAGTATGAATTATCCGAAACAATTGTTTGATTTGGGCATCAATGTCATGGTTGAAATAGAAACATGTGATTGACTTTCCGAACCCATTTGAAAAGGATTCGTAGTGGGTTCAGTTTGGTCTGGTGCTGGGACCCATGCTGCACAATCCCTGACTAGCCGGCCACCTCAGTGGGCCTGAAAAGCCCAATTTCTAGACATCTGGCAGGTGACTGGGCTGCCCCGCCCAGCTTGCCCTGGCATGAGGACAACTCGGTGAGAAGGCTCTTTAGATGGTCTCCATCTTCTTGAAGAAGCAAAGGCAACATTTTTTTTAAATTTTTTTTAACGTTTTATTTATTTTTGAGACAGAGAGAGACAGAGCATGAACGGGGGAGGGGCAGAGAGAGAGGGAGACACAGAATCAGAAGCAGGCTCCAGGCTCTGAGCCATCAGCCCAGAGCCCGACGCAGGGCTCGAACTCATGGACCGCGAGATCATGACCCGAGCTGAAGTCGGACGCTTAACCGACTGAGCCACCCAGACGCCCCAAAGGCAACATTTTTAAACAAAGAACGAGAGTGACCAAGTGGCATGTAGGCTTGAGTAGAATTGAGTGGAATTGGAGATTCTAGGAGGACTTTGATTTAGAATTGCTAGGTAGTTTTGCAGTAGGGGTCGGAAAATAAAATATACATCCCCAGCAATTCCACGTTAGGTGCCCATGCTCAGAAAATACTGACAGCATATGAGCATTAGGAGTGTTACGCATGGAAGCATATGGGAAATACTTGAGTACATAAGGAAGTATGTCCAAGCATATTCAGTGTAACACAGTAGAAGAATATGTGTGCAGCGTATGGGAATAACTCAATGAGCGTTGATGGGCATTGGTATATTCGTACCCTGGGAAATTCCTGAAGCACTTGGAAAGAATGATGTATATCTCTTTCTCCTCACAACGCCCAAACCTCCAAGACACTGATGAGTGAAAATAGCAAGTGTACAATGAGACGTTGCCGACTATGACACACGCTTTAAGGCTTCTCTGGCTGGAAAGACAAAAGCAAGCCTTTGCTAACATAGGTCACATCAAGAAAGCTGGAGAAAACGACTCAGGTTGCAGGTAGTGGCAGGGAGAGCGTTAGCCTTAAGCTCTAAACTCTAGTATTTACAAGGACAGTAAGTGTATGGTAATTGCTTTGAGCTTCAAAATTCATTTAAAAATGTTAAATACCTTGGCCCAGAGGAATTGTGCTTTTTTTTTCCCCACCAAATATCTGCTCTTATGCCAAAGACATCTTTCCTCTAAAATGATGCCTTTTTTTTTTCCTTTTTGAAGTGAAGGAGGGGACACCTGGGGGGCTCAGTCGATGAAGTGTCCAACGCTAGATTTCAGCTCAGGTCATGATCGCGTGGTTTGTGGGATAGAGCCCCACATCGGGCTCTGTGCTGACAGTGCGGAGCCTGCTTGGGATTATCTCTCTCTCCCTCTCTCTCTGCCCATCCTGTCCCTCTCTCTCTCTCTCAAAATAAATAAATTTTTAAAAATTAAAAAAAAATAAAGTCAGCGAAGCACTGGTTTAATCCAAGAGTTAAGGGTTGACTAGCAACGGAAAGATAGATAGATAGATAGATAATAGATAGATAGATAGATAGATAGATAGATAGATAGAAATAGATAGGTGATAGATGATAGGTAGATAGATGATAGATAGATAGATAGATAGATGATAGGTAGATAGATAGATAGACAATAGACATGCAAACCTCCACTGGCCAATCTCCTTTAGAGCTACCAATTTCATCCAGGATTACCAAGGCAACTCTGTTCAATGTAATCGTGCGGTCCCCACAGCTTCAATAACACGGCAAAATAAATACCAATGGCACGCCACTGAATTGCCAATGCAGAGACATCCCTGTGCATGTCACATTTACAAGGGGATGTGAAACACCTATCTTCCCGGAAATGAGATCCATGCACGGAGCTGATTTAAAATCAGAACCAAATAATCTCGATTGGAATTTATTCACTGGAATATTTCTCTAGGTTCAGAAATAAGTAGAAGCAAATTATTTTCTAAATTAGAAACTATGTCTACGGTACCTTTATATGACTTCCAATCTTTGAGGACAAGTAGAGCTGATGCAACTTTAATATAGTTTAGCAGATAGTGATTGCTGCAAAATCGTCATCTGCTCCCTCAGGATTTTTTTTTCACTTAAGAACCTGATGGTGTTTGGGGTAAAGTGTTCTAAGAGGGGTTCAAGCACATGACAGAAAAGAAAACATTAACCCACCATGTAGCCAAGAGCTGGATTAATCTTTTAAGCAATTCAGAAGAGAATCCCATCACGAACCCTAAAAGACCATTCAAATAATCTGGAAAATGCTAAGCTATCTCTGCTTGTAAGAGACCACAGTGATGGGTTTTTCAGTTATTTGGGGCATAACTTTGACTCCTTGATTCAGAAGTAAGCTTTAGTGTAAGTTGTTTTAGTTTTCATGTGTTTGGAAGTAATAACCACCGGACATTTCTTTGAGCCTAAAGCTGGACACAGTCTGCCACCCTGGGCACATGAGAGTCACTCTGAGAAAGGGTGTTTAATGAGTAACTCTGCAGTAAAAGTCCTCGAAAAACTTCTTCTAAACATTAGACCCCGTACTTTCTTTCTGAAATACATTAACAGCCTCCAGAAGGTTCAGAGATGCTGTGGCAGCCCTGTTAGAACTCAGAAGTCCCTGATATCTCAAGTGCATTGAAAGGTTTGTGCACGCTCCCCACCCCTCCCCACCCCATCCCTGCTCTCTGCCCCCCCCCCAAGCCCACCCCCTCCACCCCCCAGCCAGTGTCTGGAGATCGCGTTGACTGCAGTTCTCCCGGAGAGAAAGATTGATAAAGCAAAGCAATCAGAGTTATTTCCTATGCATGAAATTGATTAAATGCTTCACTAAATGGCTTATAAATTTGCTTCTCATATTTCTGTCACCGCTGAAAAGATTACAGAATCTCTGCATATAACCATGTTGTATACAATACCAAATTACAAAAGGTTGTAAAAACTAATGTTTTGTTTAAAGTTTTGAGCAGGACCATATGCCTCCAGTGACCTTGAGTAAGCTATTTTAATTCAAACCATTTCAAAGAATAGAAAGGGGAGAAATATTCCACCCCGTAACACACCAGACAAGTTGGTGGGTAAACCTCAGTTAACTACGCTGAACCCCTGCTCTTTCCTGCCGGGGTGTGGAGTGAATCCTCTCCAGCAGAGGCCTTTGCGTCTCCAAAGCTGGGAAACACATGTGGTGTCAACAGGGATATATTTACAAAGGAGATGAAAATAAGGGCTTTGAGACCTCCCAAAGCTGAATTTGCCCCATTATTTTTCATTCAGAGACATCTCCTAATGAGTTCCGAGTCTTGCGCGGACGTGCGGGACCGTGTAAAAAAAAGACGACAAATATTAGCACGGGTGGTGGGGTTGTCTTACGTTTAGGGTTTTTGTTTGTTTACTTCTCATCTTTGCACATCTTGCAGATGCCGGTTAAGTCCCATTCTTCCTTCCGGGTGAGAATTGCTTCCAAGGCTGGTGTAACCATCGAGGCGGGGGGGGTGGGGCTTTAGCAAAGAAGTAATTTATAGGCCAGCACGTGACCCGCAGATGTTACTTGGGAAACGAATCCCATTCTTAACCTGCCCTTCAAAGCACCTTCACTTCTACGGGAAAAATGATATTCTTTCATAACATTTATTAGACATTACGTCCCCGGCAAGAATTAACATTTGGCATGAACAGGCAGCTCTGTAAGAGCTTCAAGAGAGGAAGGTTTACAACCAAGGATGTGCTTAACATCTCCACTGGGCTGACCTCTGTTAGTGCCCTTTCCCCAACCACCTTCAGGAAGAGCCAGTGTGGAAACCAAGGTGGACCCATGGTCCCTCCCTGGGACCATGTGGAACCCAGGGAGGTGGAAACTATCAGGGCAATACTGTCCAAGGGGAACAGAAGGGCTCGCCAGGATCAGGCGAGGTTCACATCTCCTTTCGTGTGGAGTTTCTGGGGTACATACGGGGAGTAGCCATGGAATTAGCTCTCATTTGTGAACACGCAATGGAATCTCACCAGTAACATCCAGATTTTTTTTTTCTCTCTCTCTCTGTCTCTCTGTCTCTCTCTCTCTCTCTTTTTAAATTAGTACCTGTTCTGGGAGATATGCCAAAAATTCAGGGATAATTTAACCTGACCATCAACAGCTGGACAACTTATTTAACTCTTTGGTGATGGTTACGTGAACTTTCTCGTTGGCTTTAAGCCACCGCGTAATTAATGTTGATGTCAGACACAGAGGGTTTAATAAATCATAACAAAGAAAGCGGTCCATTATTGTACAACACAGAGAATAACTACCTTGTGCCCACAGGTGTTTGCCATCTTAAAACATTTGAATCCGTGCTTCCGAAAGTTTACTCCTTGAAACGCTAATTCTCTAAGATTATCCTTCGCGAAAGGGTTTTGTCGATCAAATCCATTGGGCAACGCTGTCCTGGAGAATTACAGTGCGTGGTAACGTGTTAGAGGCCTCTGCTGCAAACCATCCCGTTTGACTCAGTTTAACCTAGAGTTTTTCGCTTGACCCGGACTTCTTTTTGTATTAATGTTTCGAACATCGGAACTGTTCTGTAAAACATACTCAGGGTAAGATATTTAAACCTACTGCCTGTCTGGCTGACTAGCCCACCTCTTTTGAAAGTTCAGCAAGCTCTGGGCTGCCCCTTCTGTAAGATTCTCAGCCAAGATAAGAGAAATACTCCAGGGGTGTCTGAGTGGTTCGGCCGGTTAAGTGTCCAACTCTTGCTTTCGGCTCAGGTCACAATCTCACGGCTAGTGGGTTCGAGTCCCACGTCGGGCTCGGCACCCTTGGTGCCTGGGATTCTCTCTCTCTCTCTACTCCTCCCCTCCTCTCTCTCTCTCTCTCAAAAATAAGAGAATGGCATTGAATGCCCAGATGAGTATTATTTCCATTTGTAAGTGAATATTCCACATACATTGATTTTTTTTTTCTTACGGATTATTTTTGGCCTATGAGGATTATTCACAAAGTCACTTCTCCTTTCTATTTTATTTTTTAAAACATTTTTCTAACATTTATTCATTTTTGAGAGAGAGAGAGAGAGAGAGAGAGAGAGAGTGCAAGCGGGGGAGGGGCACAGAGAGAGAGGGAGACACAGAATCTGAAACAGGCTCCAGGCTCCGAGCTGTCAGCAAGGAGCCCAACACGGGGCTCGAACTCATGAACCGTGAGATCGTGACCTGAGCCGAAGTCAGATGTTTAACCGACTGAGCCAGCCAGGCGCCCCTCCTCTCTATTGCAAATAATAGATTTCAAAAGCCATGTTTCTTCTTCCGTTTCTAGAATCAAGGTCACTCATGCACCAAGATCGTTCAAGAAAACCTGTGCGAGCATAGGAGAGTGACGTAATTCTAGAGATAGGCCGGGATTTACCTTCATTTAATTTTTTAAGGAAATCAGTTATTTGCACACTTCTGCCTCTTAACTCGTTTGAGTAACAAAGGCATCATGTGGCGCATCAGGGGTGACAGAGGACGGCATGAGCCCTGGTGAGGATCTTTGGCTCGAAGTTGTACTTCGATTCCCAAACCTGTAAGGTGCCTCAGGGTCCCCCAGAGGCCGTGTTGGGAGCACAGACCTCCGAGGCCCCGCGCCCAGAGCTCCTGCTTTGGTAAGCTTGGAGAGGGCCCCGAGACTCTGCATTTCCAACAAGCTCCCAGGAGATGAGGTCTGCCCCAGGCCTCTTCAAAGCGCAGGAAGGCTGAGGACCCGGGGATGCCTCATCCAATAACTTGTCCAGTAATTGGTATATTGATTGCTAATGTCACCATGTTTGAGTACCTATAAACCCCTCACTCTATTACACAGCCCCCAACAATCCAAAAAGTCATTGTTTATTCATTGTGACTCCCAAACTGGCCCTTGTCAGTTCCTGCTGGAAGGCTTGCTGATAAAAATCAGCAGATGATTGGACGCACACATTCTTAACATGACTGACCCATGACATCTCCGAGGGCAGTCAGGGAGCCTGTCATTATAGCACAATACTTCTCTTTCTTCCTCCTTATCTAGCCCCAGATGACTTTGAGATTTTTATTAACTCATTAATGACTGAAGATGTCATTAGAGCCACGAGAAGGTTCCCCCTCACCCCCGCCACCACTTTTCTTTCTTCTTCCTTTTTTTTTTCTAATAGGAATCAGCATACAATTTGCTCATGGGGGGGGGGGGGGGGGGGGGCTGCCAGCCAAGACAAACCAAATGGAGGGACCCTTTCACTTTATTAGAATTTGAAATCTGATGGATGGGTACTAGGATTGAAAATCTGCACCCGGAAATACCAAGTTGTTCCAGAAATACGGTGGGCAAGAAAAACAGGGCAGTTCAATAAAGAAACAGCAACCCATAAAATTCAGCAGTTTCTATTATGTTGCACGCTAAGTCTTTCCAACCTAACCGCTAAATTAAAAAAAAGTAAAAATTCAGAGGAAGGCCACTGAAACCTCTAAATGTTTCTTACCTCCACATTCATTAAAACATATCTTGTTTCTGCGTGCCTTTAATTTTCACATCTGCAGAATTGCTTTTAAAAATCAAATTAGATCTTTTGAAGGCACTTAAATGGCAACAGCCTTATGTTTTTTTATATGCTCCCCGGGTTTCAGCCTTTTTATCTGGGTTGTGTGTCCCATTAATGGCCTCTCTCAAGGAAGTGCTAATCATTTCGAAAACTTGAGAATATAAAAAGCCAGCAGATTATTTTCATTAGAACCGATTGGATTGAGAATAAGCTACAGAGGAAATGCTCAATAATCATAACTTTTTTGAGATGAGATCACCAAAAAGGTCAGTCACATAAGATGCTTTTCATTGCAGTCAAGTCTTTGAAGACCGGTTTTAGGAGTTGTTTGGTTTTTTGTTTAAGTTTATTTATTTATTTTGAGAGAGAGGGAGAGAGCGAGCACAAGCAGGGGAGGGGCAGAGAGAGAGAGGGAGAGAGAGAGGGAGAGAAAGAGAATCTCACGCAGGCTCCACGCTGCCAGGACAGAGCCTGACCAGACTTGATTCCACAAACCGTGAGATCCCGACCCGAGCCAAAATCAAGAGGCAGACGCTTAACTGACTGAGCCATCCAGCTGCCCCCAAAGACCTGTTTTCATTCCATTCCTCTTGGGGGTTCAGCTTTGGGCATGTCAGGAGGCCGGGTGGAGAGTGGGTTTACACTGATTTTATCAGGCCAGATCATTCGCTTGGCAAAGAAAATGTCTGTTACTAGATGTATCTCACATGTTATTAAGTGTTTACAAAACTTTACTATTGTCAAAACACTTTGTAAATTCACAGATCCTCATAATACATGGAGACTCGACTCCCTGAAAGAAAAAAGTAAAAAAAAAGAGTGTCCAAAGACCTAAAAAGATTTTAGCCCAAGGAAACTGCTGTCGATAAACTATGACCAAGATTGAAACATGCCTCAAGCTAAGTTTTTTCTTAAATCACCTAATTACATCTTTCTCTCGGTATTTACTGGCCTGCTGGAAAAATTTTCTTCATTAAATGTTATGTTAAATAGAATAATTAGTTAATATTTGCAGATTAACTAAATATAAAAATTGTGTCTAATTCAGCAGTAAGAGCATTAAATTCTTTTTCCCCCTTTCTGTCCGTGATGCCAACCACCAGATAAAACCTGGGAAATAAGAGTCAAAAACCCAGATGTTTTTAAAGCTCCAGATGTTTGCTGTCGTATAGACACGGTCTTAATCTGCTCAGTCATAATCACAACGTTCTTTAATATCATTTGCCAATATTTGAGGCCCTTCCCCCCCAAATCATGTCTAACAGTCCTGTTTAATTCATTCATGGGGGAAAACACAAAGCTATTTTCTTCAGAAAATACTGAGTCCTCAACGGACTCAAAATACAGGAACACCAGCCAGAACAGTGCCCAAGTCTTTAGGTTGAAGAACGTTTCCTATCTGCATTTTTTTTTAAATTTTTTTTTTCAACGTTTATTTATTTTGGGGACAGAGAGAGACAGAGCATGAACGGGGGAGGGGCAGAGAGAGAGGGAGACACAGAATCGGAAACAGGCTCCAGGCTCTGAGCCATCAGCCCAGACAGAGCCTGACTCGGGGCTCGAACTCCCAGACCGCGAGATCGTGACCTGGCTGAAGTCGGACGCTTAACCGACTGCGCCACCCAGGTGCCCCTATCTGCATTTTTTAATGATGAAAAATAATACGGCTTAAATGGAGGGAATTTTAATTGACATGTGCGTGCTAACTTCGATTCTGGTAAGTCGTTGGGAATAACCAGCTCTCAAGTGCAAATGGCGGCCATCTTTTCAACGGGCTCCTTCCCCAAACTCACTCCCTTGCTGCCAGGTCCCATAAGAGATGACACATTGGGAACAATTTCTGCTCTGGTGACTTTGGGTTAGAGAAGCACTAGCAAGGTAAAGCCTTGGTGAGCCTCAGCACCTTCGTGTTCTGTGTGACCCTGAGTTTGTCACTTAAGCTCTGAGCCTCGATTTTTACCTCTTTAAAACGGAAATAATAACCCTGCCCCCAATAAAGCTGAGGATCTCATGAAAGAACTCTGGAACCACAACCGGAAATGCACATGATCATCAACATTTAAAATATTTTACCAGGGGCGCCTGGGTGGCTCAGTCGGTTAAGCGTCCGGCTTCGGCTCAGGTCACGATCTCACGGTCCGTGAGTTCGAGCCCCGCGTCGGGCTCTGTGCTGACGGCTCAGAGCCCGGAGCCTGTTTTGGATTCTGTGTCTCCCTCTCTCTCTCTGACCCTCCCCCGTTCATACTCTGTCTCTCTCTGTCTCAAAAATAAATAAAACATTAAAAAAAATTTTTTTTAAATAAACTATTTTACCATGAAGTTTACATATTATTGTTTAAATATTATTACATAAAAGTATCGTGACTGTTAATGTGGAATCCAGGGGCACAAGAGAGACAGCCACACTCAAAAAAGATCTGGCCAGCTAGGGGCGCGCTTGGGTGGCTCAGTCAGTTAAACATCCACCTCTTGATCTCAGCTCAGGTCAGATCTCACAGTTCTTGAGTTCGAGCCCCTCATCGGGCTCTGCACTGATGGCATGGAACCTGTTGGGGATTCGGACTCTCCTTCTCTCTGCCCCTCCCCCACTTGTGTGCGTGCGCGTGCTAGAGCTCTCTCTCTCTCTCTCTCTCGCTCTCAAATAAATTAATTTAAAAAAACAAAGATCTGGCCAGCAATTTACTGTTTACAAATTGGACACAGGAATGACCATAACCCCTGGGTGTGCAAAACAACGTCAGATTCTCCTCCCTTGCGTTCCTGTGTCCTTCCTGAACTTCACCTGGTTGAACTGAGAAATCGTTTTAGTACTACTCTCTTTATGGTCACTAAATAGATTATTCATAGATCCCACTGGCCGGGTCTGTATTACAATTAGGGCACTTCTGCCAATCGGGAACCATAACCTTGACGAACTGTTGGCCTTAACTCTGAGGCAGCTCACACACCCTCTTGGCCAATGGCAAAGACTCCATCCAGCCTTTGCATATGGCAGTTTCGCGTCCTGCCGAATATTGAGACAGACCTCACGGTTTCTATCAAGGAACATTGCTTCCATGTTTTGTTTTGTCTTTTACTGTTAATAAAACGTAGGTCCTGGAAAGTTGTCATGGAAAAACACACCAACCTTCCTCCCCACAATGTAAGAGCGTGTCTAAGTGAGAAGTCAGCTCACACCCCTGTAAAATGCTAAGCACTAAAACACCTTTCCAGCATTTCATTCTTACACCTTTTTGTCATAGCTCCAAGATCTTTGGAAAATACCTCTGATTTTGAATTCTACTTTTAAGATATCGAAAGGTTTCCACAGGATAAAACAAAACAAAACAAACAAACAAATGGGAATGAAACTAATGAAAGGAAGGCGATGCGGTTCATTTAAAATTCGTAATGTATCTGCGGTGTCAGAATGCTCCGGTAAAACGAAAGCTCCCATAGTAAGAAATGTCTTGAAAAGTTTAGTCTAACTTTGTGCTCAATTATATGACCCCTGGGCGGGCGGGGGGATGACCGATCGAGTTTTCGTTTCTTCGCCTTTTTGAAGTCACAAATCACCCATTAGCATGTTGCTGTAGTCGAGTGCTCGCTTCGGAGAGCCAGGAGTCAATACAAAAGGAAACAATAATAGGAAAGGGAAAGATTTTTACCGTCATAATAGGGAAAGGTGTGTGAGCTGGAAGAAAGTACAGTACAGAAGCTCATGACAAGTCATGATAAATGGGTCGTTATAAAATTCATGTTTAGGCAGCACCAGGCCGGGGATAATGCCATTCGTCATGGCAACACTAGGCCGCTAATGAGCCCTCATTGCATATTCATGTTTGCTGTGGTTCTTTTCTCCCTCCCACCCTGAGCTAGTGCCTGGAAATATCTCCACCTCAAGCTGAAGCTCAACTAGGCCTTCTTCGTCTTCTTCTCCTTCTTCCTCTTCTTCTTTTTTTTTTGTTTTTGTATTTGTTATTGTTGTAGCAATTACACTGTAAAAGTGCTACCCAAGATTGATTGCTCTGATCTGTAGTTCAATTGTAAATTAGAATACACATCCCCCCAGGGACACACGGCCCCTATTTGTGATTAAGAAAAAAGCCCCATAATAGACTAATAGCTAAAGTTCTCTCTCTTTTACTTTCAGGCAATTAGCTTGATGAAATGGCCTCTTTTTGTGTGTCCTGGAAGTGTAAACCGATATCATAATGAAGTATATGATGTTTATTCTATTATTTTCACCTTGCAGGGTCTGCAGGAATGCATAAGTAATGGCCGCTTTGTCTAGTACGTTTACTGATTCACAAGTAAACTATTTCTTAAAGATGCAGTGTGTGCATTTTGAGGCTCGAGCTAAGTAACCCCTCCCTGTGGGCTCACCTCCCAAGGCAAAAGACTTTCTACCAAAGAGGAAAAAAACCAAATTGCTCAAGCGAGCTTGTGATATTCAAGAGCCATCTAGCTACTGGACCGCTCTGGGGTGGATGAGGTGGCTGGCGCTCAGGATCAGTAAAGACCCCCGGGGCACTGTAGCAAAGTACCCCACGGCGACGTTGTGCCCCCCCCCCCCTCCCCCCCCCGCCCTGAGCCCCGGTGGTCAGCTGACCATAATGTATCCCTTCAGCTCCACGAATCGGTGGCGGAACACCAACTGGATTTCTCCTCTTGGGTGGCCGAAGGCAGCCCTACAATGATTGGCCACTTTTAAATGTGTCGCACCCTCCCCCACTCCAAACGTCTTGTCTTTTCAAGATCCAAAACTTTGATCTCCCAAGTCGACAAGAAAGCATTCCTTAGCTTCCTACATGCACCAGCTGACGGAGGTATTGACCAGCAAGCCAATGAATACAACCACTTGTAGCTGGTCCATTTCCAAAGCCACTTGTGTTGTTCCTCTATAGTCTTTTAATATTTGTTTTCATTTCATTCATGAGGGTCTCAAGAGTAAAGGTGGGGGGGAGGAAGTGTTCCAACTGGCATGATAGAAATAGGAAAGAAGGAAAAACAGAAGAGAACAAAACAAATCTACCTTGGTCTAAAATGGTTTATGGTTTTATACTTCTCCAGATGTTAATTATGGTTCCGATTCTATAGTCTAATTCCCGGTCACTCATCAGTAAGCCAGTTTGTACTACCCCAAACGTTTTCTGGGCTTGTGTTGTCTGAATAAACTCACCCCTGTCCTCTTTAATACGAACCCGATCTGAGTCTCTAGAAAGTCATTTTTTTTATAGCAAAAAGATCTCACTAACGTTTTTCGTACTGACCTGGATGTGCATTTTTAGATTTGTCAGGTTGTAAAACTGATGTCTGAGAGAGAGTCTTCTGTTACATATAAAATGTGTTTGCATTTCCTCCCGGTTACGCGAGCTACTTCCTGGTTAAATAAGACTTTTTGAGAAAGTTTATTACTATATCCCAAAAAGTCATTTTAATGTTAGATCATCTCCAAACATACTACAAAATGAGCTACCCAGGAATATCCCAGGAAAATTCACTTTGATATCTTTCTTGCTATAAATCACAAGGTTTTACCAGTCTTTATTTGGGGACTGACTTTCTCGTCCGTGATATTTATACATTGAATTGCTTGCCACGTCGATGATAAACCTGCAACATAATGTAAATTTCCATTGCTTTCACAAATGTTTGAATGTCTGGCTGTTACATTGCCACCATATTTGAAATACGTTATCGTAAACTTTCAAGTGACATTGAGCCTGGGAGGGTCTCGTCCACACTTACAGCACCTACTTCCAGTAACCAGTAACATTTTTTAAGGGTACACTTATTCTATAACAATAATGCCTGATATTGACCAAGTGCCTTATAATTTTTGAATCTCTTTCAGACAGATCCCCTCACATGCATACTTCTATGAGACAAATGAGGCAAATAATTTAATTGTCACCCCAGAGTTGGAAGGGAGGACACTGAGGCTCAGAGAGGTTAAGTGACTTGCCCAAAGTCACAAGTCAGCAATCGCAAAGTTGAGCCTTGTCCCCAGGCATTTAACTCCAAACTCTGACCTCCTGCTGGCTGGCCATGTTGCCTTTATACTAGCTGCACATTCACCATTGGGAGTAACCCTCCAGAATCTCAAAGCTTTTATGAAAAACAAATCTTGTGATCTTCATTTATATCTGGGCAAGATAGACAAATAAATGTAAAGATCCGTGCGTACACACACACACACACACACACACCCCTTGATAAAAGCCTACAAGGAAAGGAGGGAAGGGATGGAATTCACACAGATTGTTACCTACCTACCTAAATATAAGATAAAGAATCTACATTTGATTACTAACAGATGCCTAGCCTAGGTAGGTACTAGCCACAAAATTGAAGAAATTATCTAGAGAACTCAACTTCGAGGGACAGGGGGAAGACCACTCTTTTCAAGAGACATGGGTTTGTATCCTAATTTTCCAGAGGCTTGGTTGAGCCTTCTTATCAGACTTATCTCCAGGACCTTTACACACACCACTGCCTCTGCCTCATCTTTACCTCCTGTCACATATTCCCATAGAACTAATTCAAATCTGACCATCAATCTAGAATTAGCTCAAAGATCATTCCTCCATGGAGATGGTCCCTGGCTTCTCTCTCTCTCTCCCTGTTCCACATACCTCTTAGATTTGATCCACAAGTGAGCCTCCTTCGTCCCCATCCATAATGACCTTTTCCATCCTGAAGCCAGTGAAGACAGGATTTGGATCTAGAATCCAGCTACCGACTCTTCCAAGGGTGTGCTGGACCTGTCTGCTGAAATGTTCCCACTGTCAAGATCACCAACATATCAAAGTGCCATGCTCAGAGAGCCCTGAGATTAGCAAAGAAGCTCCGGGCCATTCTTTGCCAATGAATGGTCATGACATTGATGAGGAATGGCCACTCCTTTGTTGGAGTGGCCTTGAAATGACCAGATAAAACACACAAAACAGAATCCACTGGAATAGGCCAAACCGGAGACCAAATCGCCTCAGCCAGGATTTCCTACAAAAAGCTATTCCTGCCTGAACATGAGATCAAGACCTCAGAAGTGAACCCAAAACAAATGATCCCCAAACAAAGAGTTTATAAATATGTCCAAATCCCAGATGGGACATTCCTTAAACTTAAGGGAGATAGGAGAGGCCGTATCATTATGTCATTCATTCATCTATCCCTCCATTCAATAAATCATTCAACAAATACTTATTGAACGTTGAGGAGATAATCACAAAAGTAGACATCATCCTTGCCCTCACGGAACTCACAGTATAATAGGGGAGACAGATATGTAATTGCATCATCGAATATAAGATTATATATGTAATGCATGCAAGAGGCATCAGTACAGATAAAATGGGACTCTTGGTGGGAACTTCATAGAGACAGACGCTTCAGTATAGAAAGTCTTACAATACAAGCCTGAAGAATGAGGTTACAGATGAAGGTACATGGGGGAAGCACTGGCAAAGGCCCAGGAGTGGAACACAGCTAAGTTAAAGGGCCATTAAACAGTCCAGCGAGAATGGATCCCTGGGATCTGGAGGCAAAGTGGAATGTGACCAGCCCCGGGGGACACAGGAAGGTTGGGCCAGACCATGCAGGGCCTTTGAGGCCACAGTAAGAATTTTGAATGCCACCTGGAGTCCAGCGAAAGTCAACTGAGGGGTTCTGAGCAGGAAATGCTCATTTGTAATAGGCTAGCTGAGGATAGTATGGTGACAGTCTGGATGAGGAACCTCGATGTTTAAAGCGTACGATGGTCTTCTTTTCCTGGCACGGTCTACTATCCCTGCTCTAGGGAACCACATCCCCCTTACCACTAGAAAACAGACCTCTCTCCACCCCCTGTTCTGCGTGAGCCCAGCTCCGCGCCTTCCCAGCGTTGAGCAGGGAAGATCTGGCATATCAGGCATGACATCAAAGAACATCTGAGTCAGTTCCAAGAAACAATGACCGCTCTTTTGGTAGCAAGCCCTCCGTTCACAGGCAACAGCCAGAGCTAGGAGATGCTATATAGGCTCTGAATGAAGCAGGCTGTCCAAAGATCCTGTAAGCGGTCATTCTCAACATCTTGAAAAGCGGGCTGTGGTCACAGGCCATGCTCCTGAGTCACTTCCCCGCACCCTTTGACCAGGTCAGGACCTACTCACTTTGAGCCCCCCGCCCTGTGGTAGAACCTCTGCTGCCATCACTTGTTAAGGGTCTTGTCTTCTCCACTCGACAGTAAGAGCCACAGAACGGGAGGGATGCCTCTTAATCCCTTTATGGCTAATGTACCTGTTAGCGCTCAGTAATGGGGGGCTGTTTCATTTGCTCCGTGGTATACAACTCTCCGTGTTGATTCTTCTTCTGTCTCCTTCCGGGAGTTCCTTGAGAGCAGAGTCAATGTCGCCATCTTTGTGTCTCGTGTCTCCAGTTGGTACTTGCTATAGGATTGATTATTTTCTTAGTCACCTAATACACGGATAAAAGGTCCTCGTTAAGACAACCAATCCTACCTCCCCTTCAGTCAGCCACAGGCTATGCAGAACCACATCATCTGAGGATATTTTATACCATCAATACTTACCAGTGAGAGATGTGCCTTAACACTGATGGTCAATGCATTTCTCCAGATTAATATAGACCCTAAAAGAGAATGCATAAAAAAAAAAACTGTTTAAGTCCCAATAAGGTCTATAGCTGCGATAACAGTGCTGAATCAATTTCCTAATGTCGACAAGGTACTATGGTTGTATGAGATGCTATCCTAGGGGGAAATTGGGTAAAGAGGACAGAGGATCTCTCTGAATTATTTTTACAACTTCCTGTGAGTCCTAAAACTTTTCAAATAAAATAGGATAACTTTTTTTTTAATTTTTTTTCAACGTTTATTTATTTTTGGGACAGAGAGAGACAGAGCATGAACGGGGAAGGGGCAGAGAGAGAGGGAGACACAGAATCGGAAACAGGCTCCAGGCTCTGAGCCATCAGCCCAGAGCCCGACGCGGGGCTCGAACTCACGGACCGCGAGATCGCGACCTGGTTGAAGTCGGACGCTTAACCGACTGCGCCACCCAGGCGCCCCTAGGATAACTTTTTTAAAAACACATTTGTATTTTTTGTTCTCATAGTCATACGCCTTCATATTTTTGTTTATATATATATATATATATATATTTTAGTTTCACATGTATTTGTAGAACACCAAAGAACCATCGTAAGGATTAAATGATGCTATCCTGCACAACACTATCATAGAGGAAAGGCAATGCCCTGATTCTGGGCATTGTTCTCCTGGTCTGATCAGGCTGGCATGTCAAATATGCTGGAAGGAGAGGGAGGTACATTACTTTTGTCTGATTCAAGCTCATCCTCAAAATGATGTTTTCATCAACAAAGCGCCGACGGCTATGATCTTATCTTCTCTTTTCCTTTTATCCTAATTCAGGTCAATAACAGGTATTTCTGCTGTCTTCTGCAGATTCCAGGTTTTGGAAGAGAGAGAGCTATTATAAGCTACAGGGAAGTGTTAGTGAAAAACTCACAAGAAGCCAGCGCGCCTTTAAAGTTCTTTCTACCTTAGCGTGTCTTTAAAAAAAAATGAAGGCTAATTTTATGTATTTTTTTTTAAATATTTATTTAGGTTGAGAGAAAGAGAGAGATACCGTGCAAGCGGGGGAGGGCAGAGAGAGGGAAACAGAGAATCCCAAGCAGGTTCCACATCATGAGCACGAGCCTGACACAGGAGTCAAACTCACAAACTGTGAGATCATGACCTGAGCCAAAATCAAGAGACAGCCGTTTAACCAACGTAGCCACTCGGGTGCCCCAGTTTTCCTTTTTTTACTTTTTATTTTTAAGAGAGAGCTAGAGAGCGAGTGGGGGAGGGGCAGAGAGAGAGGGAGACAGAATTCTAAGCAGGCTTTGCATTGTCAGCACAGAGCCAGACCTTGGGCTCGAACTCACAAGCCGAGAGATCGTGACCTGAGCCAAAATCAAGAGTCGGATGCTTAACCATTAAAGTCCCATTTTAGAAAGAGATGTTTCAAACAAATAAGGCTGGTGTTTGTGCTCTGACCGTGTTCCTGGAGTTTTTATTTATTTTTAAAAAAAAATTTTTTTAACGTTTATTTATTTTTGAGACAGAGAGAGACAAAGCATGAACGGGGGAGGGTCAGAGAGAGAGGGAGACACAGAATCTGAAACAGGCTCCAGGCTCTGAGCTGTCAGCACAGAGCCCCACGGCGGGGCTCGAACTCACGGACCGCGAGATCATGACCTGAGCCGAAGTCGGCCGCCCAACCGACTGAGCCACCCAGGCGCCCCATGGAGTTTTTAAATCACACGTTCAAGAACCCGCGGTGGGTTACGCGGATAACAATGTGGGTCATTGGATCAAAACTCTTCTGAAGCATAGTAGGCAGTTTTTCTACAATTGAGAGATCAGAGAACGACCCACGGGAAGTTCCTAGGCACGGAGATCGAGGTAAAAGTTCAGTTTGGCTTCAACATGGAAATTTAAAAAGGACTCCCTCGGCGTAAGAAGCTGCCATTTATAATACCGTTCGGTTTATAAGCTTCCCGTAGTCCATACCGCGAGAATTACCCCCTCGTTTTGTGATCACGTGCTTAAATTAAGTTCAGCTCGAGGTGTGATACCGTAGCCGCATCTTAGTGACCCTCAGGCTTGCGCAGAAAAGATTCAGCAGGATACGGTATGCCAGTTGCTAAAAAAGCTCATCAGAGAAGCCCATCCATCTTTACTTCTTCAGGATAATATCCAGAAGCTGTAAAGACAGAGTTTCCCTTAATAAAAAAAAAAAAAAAAGGAGAAAAAATGCAGAACTGTTTTTACCATTTGCCTTATTGATGCGGGAACCAAAGAAAACACACACACGCGCGCGCACACACACACACACACACAATCACCTGTGGCTCCACCAGAACTGAGCGATTTCTTCCGCACAACCTTTTCAGGAGCAAGAACAAAGCTTTCCTCCAAAGAAAATCCACTTTAAAATACCCACAAGATTCTGCAGCTCTTTAATGCTTGCCATGGGCCAAATCGTCCAATTAGAATCAGTCACTTTAAGTGCTAAAGTCATATAATGCTAATAGATCACTTTATAATGTGAGCAGTTTTTAAAAGTCGTATTTAATTTTCCATTATTACTGTACTGAATGCTAGCTGCGTCCGTCCATTCGCTCATAGATTCTTAAGTCCAGAGAGGGAGGGGACAGGATGCCGCTGGCCGAGGCATTGCTCGATTCTGGCTTTAATTCTCAGAGAATTAAGAACTCCAAACAGGCCCGATTTCAACCCTCTTCCTAAATGTGTTTGTTGTTATTTCTGAACCAAAGGATGGGGGCTCCTTTTGGTTTCGTAATTATTTTATTTCCAAACATACACATCGGGGCAAAAGCCTCACTGATGTGTGTGTGTGTGAGCGTGTGCACACACGTGTGTGGTTTTCTTTAAGAAAATGAAATGAAGCATAAAATAGCCCCTTAACGGTAACCTGAGGAATAAAACAAAATCATTTACAACACACGGGATTGTTGCAGGATATGTCAAGATTAGATGGTTTAAGGGCACTATCCCGAATGTGGAAGCAATTATAATGAAATTCACGACTCATTAGCAAACATTCCATATTGTGTTTCTCATTTCTGGGTCAATGTTACCGGGAAATATAGACTTAAGATTGAGATGTTTCATTGACTTCGCCGCTAGATTATATAGTTGGACCATGCAGTGACACAAAGCAAGGACTCCACGATGAAGTTCCTCGTTTCTCAGACGCTGGCAACTTGGTCCTCGAGCCAAGTGTGAACAAACTAACCTCGAAAGCATATTGGGAAGAATTAAGTTGGTGATAGAAGGGTTGACTAGCGTGAGACAAATACGAACCGGCGGATGGCGGGGGTGGGGGGGGGGTCGATTTCGCATGCACACTGCTTGGTATGCAAAATGCCTGGTGAACTCAAGTACCCAATACTGTACGTAATGGGAACCAGATGTCTAACAGAGAGAGAAAAATATTTTATAGCAATAAATGTGACATTGGCTCTTAAAAGGTTTGCCGCTTTTAAACAACTTCCCCGTCTTACTTTCCCTCATGTTTCCAAAGAGCTTCGAGTGGATTGTGTAAAGAGATGATTTTCCTATTTGAAAAAAGAAAAAGAAAAAAAACAAGTGTTTCACCTGCCGCGGACTTCTCAAATAAATGCCTATGTAAGGAGAAATGATCTGAAGGCGATAATTTGGGAACGCATTCGTTCACGAAAGCACTGTGCTCGGCGATGCAAAAAGGACATTGAGGCAACGAAAGCACAACTCCCCCTGCCCCTTGCGAACTTAAACTCTCCAGGCTGCCGCAAGGTGCGCAAAGCTGCCATGAGGTCGTGGCACAAGGGAGCCCGGGGAAAGAGACGCAGAGCGTTTTTGAGAATTCACAGGAGGAAGAGGAAACGCCTGTGCTGGCAGATTCCACGGAGGAGGGTCTAACTCCAGGTATCCCCCATCCACCCCCTTCTCCGCACCGCACGGACGCTGCTCGCTGCGGCCCTCCCGCTCTCCTGCCGGCCACGGCAGCGGACAGGCACGAAGCCCCCCTGCTCCGTCTGCTGGCCTCTCCTACCCACTCCCAAAGCAAGCCTGCCTTGGCTGCCGGGGTAGTGGTTCTGAAGCACGGATGCCATCTGGGAGTCAAGCGGTGAGCTCTGTAGTCAGGCCTGAGGTCCCCTTCCTGCTCTGCCGACTGACTGGTTGTGACCTTGGGGAAGTCACTTAAGCAACCTCCTTCTATCCGTCTTTCCTCATCTGTAAGGCGAGGGGAATAAAAGCACACGTCTCCTGGGCTCGGTGTCAGGACGTAATGAGGTTCTGCACACATCGTACTCTGCAAGGTGCCACCATTGAGGTCAGGGCACTGTTAGTAGGCACTCTTTGTAGCTATTCTTTGATCAGTCACCAGCTCCAGTTTTTATAGCAAAAAAAAAATCCAAATTCCTTACTTTGGCACGCCTCCCCAACTCTCTTCTCTCGGTCCCTTCCTTCGAATATCCAACTCCTCTCCCGTCCCATCTGTTTGTCATCACCCAAGCAGGCCTCTGTGCCCAAGCCCCAGTACCTTTGCACGTGCTATTCTGCTCGCCATGGGTGGTCCACCCTCCGCCTGAGCAACTTCTTGCTTACCCTGCAGCCCTCCTTTCTAGCACAGCTCTCGGGGGAAGCATAAAGGCCCCTTAACTAGGCCTGTGGTCATAAGCCCATGGCTCATCCAGATAGCAAACGTGGTGGGGACAGTGCTAAAAAAGAGAACCCAAGCCCTGGCTAACGGATCAGCCACTCCTCACTGCTGCCGGGGTAAATGAGGGCTCGGTATTACCAATACATCCATTTATTTGTTTGTTTCCAAAGGGAGACAGAAATCTCCAGTTGTTAACGGTTGGCAACTAAAAATGTTTTAAGTGCTGTAGCTTTGGACCAACCAACACCGTCTGGAGACCATCAGGCTAACCGTGCGGACCTTGGCTCAGGAATTTCCTTATGCGGAACCGCCTCCTTTCTGGCAAATTTAACTTGGACCTAGAATTGTGTGTACATCTGTTTGTCCAACAGACAATGCTCCTTGAAGACAAGGAGGCTGTTGGGTTTTCTGTGTCTCTCCAGTGCTCAGCACAGTGGATGGCTCAAAGAAGCATCTCACGGGATCTCATGTGGATATTTCCTGAGCCAGGAAGCCAAGGAAGGGTCTACAGGTGGATCATCCCCAGCAGGTCAAGGGATCAAGGGGTTCTTATTTCCAACATTCTTATTTCCAGAGAGGAAAGACTGCCTAGATATCATTCAGCCCTGGTCAGTATCTGACTTCCTTAGAACGGTCTAGAACTCTTCCTCAAAGCTCCAAAGCCCACTCCGTAGTTAGCAGGAGTCAGCTCTGAGAATATAAACCGATCCTTTAAGCCTAGCTTATACACAAACTTAATCTGCACCTGGCATGTGAGCGCGTAACTGAACGAGTGAGTGAAATCTACTCGGAAGAGCCTCAATTTAAGTGTCCGATGTAAAAGTCAACAAGTAAGTAAATAAATAAAAGAAATGTCAGATGTGACCCGGTTTTCACTTTGTTGGAAGCTGAGCGTACAACAAATCCTGGACCCAGAAAGAGACACACTGTCTCTGAAACTGTGGACAAGAAAAACATGGGAAAGCCTGGGGTGTAGACAACTTAGATGATTCAGCAAAAGCAGTGACAGTTCTGAACTCTTCAATGTCCATCATCTGTGGTCTGAAGATGCAACTTCCAGCACTTGTCTCAAGAAAATCATACATGGGGCGCCTGGGTGGCTCAGTCGGTTAAGCGGCCGACTTCGGCTCAGGTCACAATCTCGCGGTTCGCGAGTTCGAGCCCCGCGTTGGGCTCTGTGCTGACAGCTCAGAGCCTGGAGCCTGCTTCAGATTCTGGGTCTCCCTCTCTCTCTGCCTCTCTCCTGCTCGCTCCCTGTCTCTCTCTCTCTCAAGAATAAACAAACATTTTTTTTTTAATTTTTAATAAGTAAATAAATAAATGAGAGAAAAGCATGCATAAATATTTGGGGATCTTCATTACAGCTTTGATCATAATGCTGAAAAACAGGGGGGTCGTTTCATGAGTAATTACAGACAATTTAGGATTTTGATCATTCGTGCAACTATCCGCAAAATCTACTGAAGGCTTACTTGTGTGGCAGATTGTGTCCTGGGGACGTTTGATACATTACATCACTTGACCATATTGTTATATCCATGTTACGGATGCGGACTCTGAGACACAGAGTGTTTAAGTAATTTGCCCAAATCACATACCAAACTAAGTGGCAAAGCAGGCATTTTGGACTTAGTGCTACCTAATGAGTCAGAGTTTGAGTAGGATGGTCCACTTTCCCCATAAATATTCAAACATCCACAGCTGTCCCAAACTTATAATCTGGAAGAATGGATAACGACCCCCCCCCAACAAAAAGTTTATGAACCATGATTAAGTGACAAGAGCAGGTGGCCAGGGAGTGTCTCCTCTCTCAACTATTGTTAGGTGGAAATACCAGAATCCCACAGATACAGCTCCCCCACTGAGGAAGGATGTGAGATACGAACAAAAGACCAGGGGACAAAGTTCCCCGAGGGAGTGAGTGGCAGGATCCAAGCAAAGCCTGTCAGCAACTGTCTTCTCTACTTGTCTCTTGCAAACCACCTTCTCCAATAAAGCTTTAGGCTTCAAAGTGAAAATTCCAATTCCCACCTTGATGTGCTGTTATGGCTCCAGATCCTAATATCATCCGGTTTCATCCTAAGGCGAGAGCAGATGGCCACAGAGGTTCAATTAGCTGGGGCCCGAGACTGTAGATTTGTAACAGTTGAGTCTACAAACCGGGGGCGCCTGGGGCGGGGGGGGGGGTGGCGCTCAGTGGGTTAAGCGTCTGACTTCACCTCAGGGCGCGATCTCATGGTTCGTGGGTTCGAGCCCCGCATCGGACTCTGCACTGACAGTGCAGAGCCTGCTTGGGATTCTCTCTTCCCCTCGCTTACTGCCCCTCCCCTGCTCAAAATGAACAAACTTAAATATTTTGTAACGAATAAATACACATTTAAAAAAAGAGAAAACAGTTGAGTCTATAAAACAGCAAACCGCCTGAAGGAAGGCACTGCCCACTACGTAGATGGTCGTGATTCTATTTTGTTGCAAATAAAAATGCTCAGTATGGAGGGGTCAACAATGTCGATGGCTACGACGTTTGTTTTCTTATGGTTTTTTTGCGGGTTCTAAGTTTTCCACAGCAGGTATGTATCGCTTTTATACGAAGAGGAGGAAAGGATCCCAGTCTGCATGAGGATTAAAAGTGAATGTCTATAGTGGATAATATTTGGAGACCAGAGACCAAGACGAGGGGGGAAACATGTCTTTAGGGGTGATGGGATATAAGACACTCTTACCAGACAAAGGTGGGCAGCTGAGCAACATATCCCGCCTGAAAGTCCACGGGTGTGAACGAGGCCTCACCGCAAAGATGTCAAAACTGTATCCGACGGAGATGCTGGGCATTGGGCACACCGGGGCCATGGCCCTGAGACACGCCAGACAGACGGCACCTAAGATAAAGACAAGTCAGACAGAGAAGAAAGGCATGAGCTACATGGACGGAAGACATGGCGTTAGAAGGCAACAGACAATGGCCCGGAGGAGGGAGCCCTCAATGAAAATACAGATTTGCAAGCGGGCAGGTGCGTGGGACGGAGAAGGGCAGGGAGAGCTACTGGTCTGACAAGGGCAGCGGAGAAGCCAAACTCGAGGGAGAGGAAGGGGGTGGTGCGTCTTTTCCACGCACAGAAAGTATCAGGTGATGACCAAGGGAGAGAAAGTGATGGAGACAGCTTTCGGATCACAGAAGAATAACGTGGTTGAAAGCAAGGATGGTTGGTCGGAATGCAGGTGAGGCAGGGGGAGAGAAAACAGGTCACAAGATAAGAAGGTATCAAGACAGACACGAGGGCTTGGATAAAGCGAGCCGGAACACCCACTCCAGAGATAGGGGGTGTTAGCCGCAGCCATCTGATGCGCCCGCAAAGCCCTCCAGAAGATAAGAGGCCAGTGCCCCCCTGCCCAGTGCCGCAGGCCTCTCCACATGCAAGAGCTGACCTTGTACCCCACTTGGTGCATATCCCTCTACCGCCCCACCCTTCTGGAGCCTGGATATTTCATTCGTTTGCGAGGATCACTGGCTTGACTTTCAGAGCTCCAGCTAGACAAGAAGGTTTGAAGGTCGAGAACAGGGGACGTCGTGACTGGACATCTTGGCGGTTTTCAGCCACAGCCACAGCTTCTGGAACACTCCTCAGATCCAGAGGAAGCATCTGCGTGCCTTCTCCTTGAATCTGAGCTGAGCTTCCTCACTCGTGGACCCACAAAGTATTGCCTGGGCCGGGCCAGAGAGGAGGGTTCAGCTTCCACCTTGCTCCCTTGGGTTACTCGCCTTGGAGCCCCGAGTAGACCAGGAGAGAAGCACAGGGACGAGATGTGGTGAGAAGTGAGCAGGACCCAGCCGAGGCTGCGGCGAGGGCCAGCGTCAGTCCTCGAGTGCCGGTGGGGAAGCCTTATGGGCGACCCAGCCTGGGCCACCAGCGGACCTCATCATATCTCCCGATACGTTTTCTCTCTGTCTCACCCTCCACAATTTTACGTTCCTTAGTCGGGTTCTTCTTGTCTTCCAGTCTCTTCCTTACCCTGTTTTCCATCTCTCTCTCTCTCTCTCTCTCTCTCTCTCTCTCTCTCTGTCTCTCTTCAAATCCAGAATTCTCCCCTTTTTTTTTAATTTTTTTTGAATGTTTCTTTATTTTTGAGAGAGAGAGAGAGAGAGAGAGAGAGCACAAGCAGGGGAGGGGGAGAGAGAGAGGGAGACACAGAATCCGAAGCAGGCTCCAGGCTCTGAGCTGTCAGCACAGAGCTCAACACAGGGCTCGAACTCACGGGCCGTGAGATCATGACCTGAGCTGAAGTCGGATGTTCAACCGACAGCCACCCAGGCGCCCCAACTCCCCTTTTTTTTAATGGCCAGGGGACTTGTGGAAGAGAGCACCACATTCTCTTATACCTATAGAAGGCTTCTGTTTTCTCTTTTTTGGCATACATAAGCTCAGATCCTTTAAAAAATAACCGGTCCCATTTTTGTTGTCCTTTGCTGATACTATCCCTCCTTCCTGAAGGATCTCTGGGCCTCGGGCATACTTTTTGGGTTGTAAAAACTATGAACAAGGGGTGCCTGGGGGGCTCAGTCAGTTGAGCCTCTGACTCTTTTTTTTTTAAGTTTATTTTTATTTATTTCGATAGAGATATAGGAAGCAAGCAGGGGAGGGGCAGAGAGAGAGGCAGACAGAATCCCAAGTAGGCACAGGGCTGTCAGCACAGAGACTGATGTGGGCCTCGAACTCACACCCTGTGCAGATCATGACCTGAGCCAAAATCACGAGTCAGACGCCTAACCGACTGAGCCACCCAGGTGCCCCCCGGGGGCTTCTGACTCTCGATCTCGGCTCGGGTCATGATCTCACAGGCGTGAGCTTGAACCCTGAGTGGGGCACCCAGCTCGGCACGGAGCCCGCTTGGGATTCTCCCTCTCTCTCTCTCTTTCTCTCCTCCCCCCCCCCACTCATGCTCGCTCTCTCTTTCAAAAAACAAAACAAAAACAAACATCAACAACCACAACTGTGAACGAGATACTCTCCCCAGTGATGATATTATCTAGCCTCTTCTGGAAAGCACCGTTGTTCGGGCCACCCTCGGATCTTCCGGTCGCTGTCCCGCCCACTTGCTGCGGGGGAGTCCTGACTCGCTTTCCCCAGCGGGGACAGGGGTGTGCAGGCTGCAGCTGATCAGGAGCTTGAGTGGGAAGACAGCGGGACGGGGCGGGGGGCGGGGGGGAGGGTCAGGATCGCTGTGAGGACGCCCCAAGTGCAGCTCCAAATGAGACCTCCTAGGAGGGGTGCAGAGACCGCCCGGTCACCTTGCTCAGAGAGGGGGTGACGCCCAGAACGGTCACCGAGCGGCTGGTTGAGCAATGGAGGCTGAGGGATGGGGCAAACACCGGACCAGGACACGTCCCCGCTCACTGAGTGGAAGGGAGCGTCTCCCACCGACGCTGCCCCCAAGGGTCGCCTGAGCCACCACCTCGAAATGCCACCTAGGTGGGTGCACGTGGACAGATTCAGGTGCTTGCACAGATGCCCAGAACTCTGGAGGGGCACAGCACCCCCCAGCAATGGCAGGCACGTGGCTCAGAGGACCGCGTGCGGCCTGGCCGAGCGCACCCCTGGCAGGAAAAGTAATACCATCTCAGGTCAAGGAGAAAGCCCCGCAGCCCAAAATAGCCGCCCTTCCCAGTTGCCACACGGTCTAAAATTATACCACTGAAGATTTATTCCTTTGCACACCTCGCTTCCATGGGGGCCCGGCCTGGAGCCGGGGTGGCGGAGAACCCATAAAATGTCTTCACGTTAAGGTGCAAAAGGCCCGGCTGTTCCACAGAGTTCTGTAGGGCCGGGAACGGAGGGAGGTGTTGAAAGGAGAGGAAGAAGGCAAAGGACGCGTGGGTGAGGGAAACCAAAAGGGCCCTTCTCCCATTTCAGGGTTTCTCCCAGAAGGAGCCTGGCAGACCGCTACCTCGTAAACCCGAGGCCCGCGCACTTTGCCAGTAAATTTGAACCGTGCGTACCAACAATGCTAATAACTGCTTCCTTGAAAATGCCTTTCTAATACATTATCGTGCAAAGCTGCACGGGCCTCTCCTTCGAATTGCCTACGTGGGAAAAAACTAAAAGTGAATTAAGGGGCAATTAGAAAGAAGAAACGCTGTATGCCTCTCATATTCTGGAACACGGAAGGAAGGGACAAGCAGGCAATCAGGTCATTTTAACCAAAGTCTCCGTTTTCTGGGGGGGAAGGATTGCCTCAGAAATTCAGGCAAAGCCCCTGTCTTTCTAGAAGTGTGGTTCATCTGACCCCGGGAGACCCAGCAGTAAACAAAATAAAACCAAGCAATCGCTGTTGGAAATACACCTCCAGTCCCCTGTGTCAGCCGGCAAAATGTTTCAAGTCCTTAAGAAATAGACAACATTTCAGGGGTGCCTGGGTGGCTGGCTCGGTCGGTTAGGTGGCCACCTGTTGATTTCGGCTCAGGTCACGATCTCCCAACTGTGAGATCAAGACCCACGTCGGGCTCTGCACTGACGGCTCGGAATCTGCCTGGGATTTTCTGTCCCTCTCTCTGCCCCTCCCCTCCTCGTGCTCGCTCTCTCTCAAAATACATAAATAAACTTAAAAGAAAAGAAAAAGACAGTATTTCGGAAAAGTAACCACCGCCCCCCCCCAACCCCTGTGCCGCCCTCACCTAAGTCACTTAGCGGAAAGCTAAGTGCCACGGGGGGCCACTGATGAGTTTTAGGCAGAGGCAGGGACAAAAACAGGGAACCGAGAAAACAAGGAAGGAGACGGGAAAGAGAGAAGAAAGGGCGTGCAGGGCTGAGGAGGAGAGACCAGGTGACTTCCCCAAGGTCATCCAAGGGAGGCGGCTGGGGACACGGCAAAGCGCTTCACACCCACTGGTGTCTAACTAAGTTCCCTGGGTTTTTTTCTACTCCAACCGTCTTTGGAGTTACAGAATGTCGGGATTCAAGAAGTGTAACTCCTGGGTCTATGGGAACTTACTGGACGATTTCTATAACTAAGGCTTCCCTTCTCCACCTCCATTCATTCACTCACCCAACAAATAAGGATGGAATCTTACCTCCTGCCAGGCATTGTCTGGGAGCGTGGGTTCACCTTCATGGAGATTTCACACCGATGCTTCCTTGAGGGCCAGCTCAACCGGCCCCTTTTCAGTGAGTTACTCCCTGACGGTGCAATCTCATGGGGCCCCTTCCATCCTCTGCCAACCACTCTTCTCTAATTTTCCCGTAGTACTTACGACGACTGGAGACCCTGTCGTTCATCTTCGTTCACTACGTCGCTGCTCATCTTCTCTAGGAAATTGGGTCCTTCCAACAAGGACCCTGTCTCATTCAACGCTGTCTCTCCAGTACTTACAATGATTCCTGCACGCAGTAGGTACTCAAAAAAAAAAAAAAACCTGTCCAATAAGTGGAATGAATACCAAGGAGAGCTTTTTTCCGGTGCCTACTATGTGCCAAAGCCATATGAGACTATGCACATCAATCATCTCGTTTAATCAAGATCGGATACACCAAAACCGAAAATACCTGACGAAGACAGAGTTCTAATGATGACGAAGGGCTTGGAAAAATTAAAGCAGAACTTGAAACGCCTGGACCCCGGGCCCCTTCATGCAAGAACAAGGCCATCCTGTGACGTTAAAAGGTAACAAATTTAAAATGAAAAAAAAAAAAAGGAAATACTTCTTAAAACAGCATATAATCTACCTGTGGAATTCACTGCCGCAGGGTATTATTGAGGCAAATAGTCTAGCAAGATTCAAGAAAGGATTAGACATTTATATGAATAGGAATAATATTGGCAGTTACGCTAACTAGGTTAAAAAGTTACAAGGCATGGCCGTCCTGGGCTCCAGGGCATAACTGTTCACCAGCTGGGGTGAGGAAGGAATTTCCCCTCGCGACGGAGCATTGCATAATTGGCCAGATGCATGATGGCTCGGATTTTTGCCGTCTTCCGTAACATGGGCAGAGACGACTGCCCAGGGAAAGCTCCTGGAGAAGGCAGCCCAACGACTTCTTCCCATGGCGTTTCTGACTCCATACTGCACAATCCCGGATAAGAGGTAGGGAGGCCACAGAAAGTCCTTTGGGGGATTCACACCCGAAAATGTTTCCACTTCCAAACAACAGAAACGGTGCAAAATAATTTTCTTCATCCTGATGATGAAAATATTTCATGGGCTGATATCGGGCCCCGGCTGTCAACTTCTTAGCGCCCGGAGGCTGTATGGGCATCTCTAAACCTCAGCCCATCAGAGTCCTGGGAGAATCTTCTACAAAGGCATCACCCACCCATTTGTCACATCCGTCTAACACTGTGCCTTACGCACACGCGCTTGGCAAAGGTGTGTCTAAAGGTAGTGCCTTTCTGCAGGTGCGCTAAGGAAAGCTATTCATAATGCCGTCCACTCGCATTCCAAAGCTTTTTTCGATTACACTGCCAGGCACAGACATGGATTCTTGGTGATGTGTGTCGCGCATTTTTTTTTCACCCTACCATGGAAAATCCAGAAGGCAGTCGTGAGCCTTGCGTCCAAATCCAAGCGTTCACGGCAACGCAGTGCAACTAAATCCTTCATGAGACTCGAGTGACTTCACAAACCTTAGTGTCGCAGGTGTAGACGAGGCTCCAAAGAAACCGTAGGGGTGTCTGGAGCACCAGCGAAACAACACCCCCCCCCCCACGTCGGGGGCCAAAGAACATTCTGCAAGCCAAAACACAAGGGGACATTTTGATTTATTTTTTTTTTTAATTTTTTTTCAACGTTTTTATTTTTTTTGGGGACAGAGAGAGACAGAGCATGAACGGGGGAGGGGCAGAGAGAGAGGGAGACACAGAATCGGAAACAGGCTCCAGGCTCTGAGCCATCAGCCCAGAGCCGGACGCGGGGCTCGAACTCACGGACCTCGAGATCGTGACCTGGCTGAAGTCGGACGCTTAACCGACTGCGCCACCCAGGCGCCCCGGGACATTTTGATTTAAACCTTCAACCCAGCCACAACCCTGAAAGCTTTCAAAAGTAAACAGATATGTAACAAAACGCGGCACAGATGGACACGTACGTATTTTTCCCCCCGGAATCAGACACCACAGTTGCCACCAATATTGTCAAATGCATTCTCGCACAAAATAAGCTAAGAACCGCCGGTCTAGGGCCTGGTCCTCAAGAGAATTCTCAAGTCTCTTTGGACAAAGTCTTTCCCACCTAAACGCAAGATTTGCTTCCTTGTAAAATTTACTTCCTTAAATTGGCAGAATAATATTAATTGGATTCTCTCAGCGAAAGAGAGAATTAATTCCCATCCAGAGAAAAGACTTAAACAGTAACTGTTGCTTCAGATACCCACCTGGCATGTTATTGGCTGGTCGCAGATGAGCTTTTTCAACTTTGGCGCCTTCTCTTGGTCTAAGCTTTGCTATGTACTTTTCAGTGTGATTACCAGAAGAGCAAAGTTTGTCAGATTTGTGTGTGTTGATGCTGGCTTGTTTTGGGTTTGGAGTTTGGGGGCTTCTTTCCAGGGTCTGTTGCGGGGGTGGGGGGGGGGGGGGTGGGGGTTGGGTGGCTAATATTTGTTTTTTACTTAAAATTATCCGCATAAAGGATGCGTGGGTGGCTCAGTCGATTAAGCGTCCCGACTTTTGATTTCAGCTCAGGTCATGATTTCACGGTTCGTGGGATCGAGCCCCACATAGGGCTCTGTGCTGACGGTGGGGAGGCTGCTTGGGATTCTCTCTCTCCACTCCTTATCCGCGTACACATGGGTGCACGCTCTCTCTTGTTCTCTCAAGATAAATCAATAAGCATTAAAAAATAAAATTATCCACACGTCATGAGGAATGATAAGAGTGTAAACTCTGTCGTCAACCAGGATGGGGTTCAATTCTCACCCCAGCAGTCCGACCTCAGATAATCCAGTGAACCTTCCTCTTTCTTTATCTGTAAAATGGAGACCAAAAAAATCTGGCTTAATCTGGCGAGCACGCCCAAGGAGGCAGTGATTACAAAGGATCTGACACATCGCCTGTCATATATTAAGGAGACAATAAATGTTATCCATTATGATGACTGAGCATATCTTGCCCACATATCTGTAATCATCAGGAGTACACATCCATCCCGATGTTATGACATCATTTGCCAACCAACATCAAGAAAACATTTGATAGTTCCATGTCCCATATTCTTAGGTTTACATTAAGATTCTAAGTACTGTAAACAATAGTTTAAAGAACATCTTGGAGGGGCACCTGGTTGGCTCAGTCTGGTGGAGCATGTGACTCTGGATCTCGGGCTTGTGAGTTAGAACCCCATGCGGGGTGTGGAAATTCCTTAAATGAATAAAAATGTTTAAAAATTAAAATTAAAAAAAAAGTAAAGAACACCTTTGAGCAGTTGTTGTTGTTGGTACTGAGATTGATTCCCAGGAGTAAAATCATTTGCTCAAGGGTTATGAAAAATTTTTATGGTCTTCACACACTGCCAAATGGGTTTCCAAAAAGGGTTTTGACAATATACCCCAGCTCTATTGGACTCCCCCCCACTTTTTTTTAAATAACTCCAAGTGTGGGTCTATTTGTTTAATCTTTATTTTCGAGGGAGAGAGAGACAGAGTGTGAGTGGGGGAGGAACAGAGAGAGAGAGAGGGAGACACAGAATCCGAAGCAGGTTCCAGGCTCCGAGCTGTCAGCACAGAGCCTGACGCGGGGCTCGACCTCATGCACCCGTGAGATCATGACCTGAGCCAAAGTCAGACGCTCAACCGACTGAGACCCCCAGGCGCCCCTGTAGGACTCACTTTTGACCACTGCTCTGTAAACAATGGGAATCACCATTACCAGGAATAAAAAGGGTGGGGGGGATAAATAAATAACAGAAAGACCGTGTACAAGTAAGCTTTTGTGTTTCCAGATCTGGAAAAAAATGCTGTGAATGGTACAGATTTCCATTCCCTCAACATCTGTCAGTTTCCTCCCAAGCCCTTTCTCCAAGTATCCTACTCAACCTCTCAGCAATGTCTCATCCGACGGGCACACACCTCGTAGTTTTCCGGCTGACCGAAGTCACGGCTTCCTGTTTTCTGCCAGATGTCCAGTGGTCCCGTGAAGGCCAGCGATTCGACTGCCCGCCCCTGGCATGAAGACAGCCCGCTCAGGAGCAATCCCAGAGGAAACGAGACCTGGTGAGGCCCATATAGAAATATTTTCTTTGCAAGGTGGAGTCACGAACAATGACACAGCCCACATCTGACCACAAAACGTGGAAGGTGTAACCCGAAGAGGCATATCGCCTGAGCTCTGGAAGGCATAATCTGAGGAGGGACAGTTGGTCTGCGCAGCTTTGCAAGAGACCTAAATAATACCTGGTTTTGTGGGAAGAAAACAAGAGAGAAAGAGAACCCTTTGGCCTTCGCTAGTGAGTTTAGCACACGTGAAAGGTGAGGGCTTGACAAGGTCAAAATGGAAATTTTCTAACGCAAGGCAACCAGAAAGAGGCTTCTCCTCACCCTTTCCACACCAACGTCCTGGTGACCCCCTCTTCCTCTTGAAACCAGTCCTGAGGAGCCCCAAAACTTCATCTGAAGCCTGCGTGGGCATTTTTCTAATGAGGGGACCTCTGACCCCCGCTCATCCCCATAAAACTCTCCGAGGAGAAATCTCTCCTGGGTTGCTGTCTCTTATAAGGAGTGTTCAGCCGCTTCTCCTGGCTCCGTTACAATGGCATAGGGCACACATCACAGCTGGACTCTTTCGACGCTTCTGGATGGCGCATGGCACCCTTTGCTAAATTCCAGAACGTGGCGTTAGTTAAACAGGCTAGTGAAGACTAGTTACTCCAATGAGGGGGATCGTTGGCATGGCCTTTTTGCCTGGTTCCATGGATTCCTGCATTGCTGGGTATGAAACCCCCCTACAGGCAGGCCGCAGGGTTGGAGAAATAAAGACTCAGCCTCCTATCGCTTACTACCCGTGTGACCCAACACAAGCAGTGAACCAGTCTGAGCCTCCGCTGCCTCCACGTTAACGGGAAATAGTAACACCCGCCTTGCACAGTTATTGTGGGGGAAGTCCCTGTTCCTGGTACACAGAGGTTGTTATGTCCACACACACACACACACACACGCACGATGCATATGCAAATACAGGTGCGTGCACTTGAGTTTTTGAAAATCAATTACTCCTCTCCTTTTTTATAGCTCACAAGGTGATTTTTGAAAAGTCAATCAAGAAAGGAAGGAAAGAAACAGATTTTCCTCTCCAACAAGGAAAAGCAATTAAACGTCAAATATTAACTGTTCCTGGGAGTAAATTTTTTTAATGGGTTAAAGGCCTGGCCATTACAGGCCTCCACTATGTAATTTCTAAGAAAGGACCAGGTAATATTTTTAAAAATTAAGTGGAAGATAAAATGCTAGAACCAGCGCATCTATTCAGAAACCACTTTTTTATCCATTTTCAGGGGCTTCCCAATTGCATCATGCCTTTTAAGAGACCCAATCTGTTTAAGAGCACTTTATTTCAAACCTTCACTTGCGAGAAGCATTGATTTATGATAGGGCTGATTAAAGCAATGGTGTCTTAAGCAATAATGATTTCAATTATAGGACTTTTCACCAATGTGCATTATTCTGGTTTGCTCTCCACATGTCTGTTCACTAAGGGAGGGAGTAGAGGTCGGTGTAATTTTGAAAAGTCCCTGGACAAATTTAATACCAGAAAGGAATGTAGAGACAGGTGGACTGATGTATCCTTTTTGATGATGTGAATGTATTGTATTTTAATATGCTCTGACAAACTTGAACAATTCCCTGATGGGCTCCTACCCGATATCATTAGGGTTATTTAGAGCTCCAATTCTGCTCTATTCCCACGGGGGTATATTCAAGTCGTAGGAATGTGCCCACTACAAAATCCCTCCAAGCACAGTACGTAAGAGTCTCCAGTCTCGGGCTGGAGAAAACCATTAAGCTCAAGGTTAGAGCTTTAACTCATTCACATCTGACATCAATAGAACACATACCAGGGGCGCCTGGGTGGCTCAGTCGGGTAAGCGTCCGACTCTTGATTTCAGCCCAGGTCATGATCTCGAGGTTTCATGTGTTAGAGCCCCGTGTAGGATTTTCTCTCTCCCCCTCTCTCTCTGCCCCGCTCTCTCTCTCTCTCTCTCAAAATAAATAAATGAACTTTTAAAAAAAGGGGAAAAAGGGGTGCCTGGGTGGCGCAGTCAGTTAAGCGTCTGACTTCAGCCAGGTCACGATCTCACGGTCCATGAGTTCGAGCCCCGCGTCGGGCTCTGGGCTGATGGCTCAGAGCCTGGAGCCTGTTTCCGATTCTGTGTCTCCCTCTCTCATTGCCCCTCCCCCGTTCATGCTCTGTCTCTCTCTGTCCCAAAAATAAATAAATGTTGGAAAAAAAATTTTTTTAAAGGGGAAAAATATAACACATACCAAATATCCTCCCCTTATCTGAGTGTCTATCCCATGGACCTGCCTGGTAGGTAAGAAAGTGAAGTCATCCTAGAGTCAAATGGTTAAGTGGCAACAGGAAGGAGCCCGGTCTAATGGAGGCACCTGCTCTTGGGTCCCAGCTAATTGTCACCATATATAACTGTGGAACAAATAGTGCCACACCCTCAACTGTCAAAAGAATCCAGAAATCCATATTGTTTTTGTGAAGTTCAAGTTTTCCAATTTTTAAAATTTAGACAAACACTGGTTAATTGATCTAGTAACTGGGGGGGGGGAGGGGGGGAGATGGCATGACATCTTTTTGTTTAATTAACAAAGTATTTGGGGGCACCTGGGTGGCTCAGTCAGTTGAGAGGCTGACTTCAGCTCAGGTCATGATCTCACAGTTCGTGAGTTCGAGCCCTGCGTCGGCTGGCTGCCCGCTTCGGATCCTCTGTTTCCCTGTCCTCCCTCTCTCTCTCTCTCTCTCTCAAAAATAAATTTTAAAAAAATTTTTTTAAGAAAATATTTTGATGCTGCTACTTCATAAACATTTAGTAAAAATCTAATATCGTGCTAAGAACCATGTGCCAGGCATTGGGAAAGCAAAAATGAACACCCATTTTCTCCCATCAAGTAAGTAACAGTCTTGGGGCACGTGGGTGGCTCAGTTGGTTCAGCATCTGACTCGATCTGGGCTCAGGTCATGGTCTCCATCTGTGAGTTCGAGTCCTGTGCTGACAGTTTGGGATTTTGTCTCTCCCTCCCTCTGCCACTCCCCTGTTCACTCTCTCCCTTTCTCTTTCAAAATAAATTTAAAATCTTAAAAGAGAGAGAGAGAGAGAGAGAACTGATAGCCTAGCCCTTAGTATAAGAAGTATGAGGGATTTCATGTTCAAAAAATTTAGGAGAAATGCAACCTAACATTGGGATTCAATCTATTACTTTTTTTTATAGTAAGTTTCTCCTTTGCTATTCTTCAGGTCAGTTAGTTTGTCCTTTGGCTCAGCTTTGAAGCTCCATTTTAATTTGAGAGCTAGTCCCGTGAATACTAAAATTGAGGTAGGATATATTCCCTGGAAAGGAAAATTCGGATCACACCTTGACGGTGTTCTTCCCTCCGTCAAATCAACTTTACAGGTTTCTTAATTCAGTGCGATTAATTGGACTCTCGCGCAATTTCAATCTAGCTCTTAATCTCCACTATTCTGTGATGCTGTGGGCTTGATGAGAGCTGACCAGCAAAATGCTTTACGCATTAATCCCTCTGCAAAATCACCTTAATAAATTTTTTAACTTCTTTTTTTTTTTTTGGAATTAGAGAAGTCCCACGAGACGCAAATGAAAGGGTTTGGGTCCAGCCGTTAGAATTTTCAGCTTAGCACTTGAAAAATGATGAGCCTAATTGCTTCACAGAAGAAAATCAGATCAAAGTTAAGATTCTTTCTTTTTAAACTTCATAATTATTTCTCAGACACCTCCTTGAAATGCCTTAAAAATACTTCCATTGAAATGTATATGGGCTTCTCCCCTGTTCTTTTCAAATATGCTCAGTCGTGACTTTGCTGGGTCGTCTTCCACTGCCCCCTCTTTGATGGAACTGCCTGAAAGGAAAGTTCTCAAACATCACCACCACTGGCTGGGTATAGAGACAGACAAAACAGGTGGTTCGCTGTGCTAACAACTAGGCATCGCACCGTTTTAAACACAGCATTTGATACATTCTGTAGCTCAGAAACAGGCAATTACAGGAGACCTCATTTCCTTCTTTGCATAAAATTTCAGCCAACGCTTAGCACACAGATCTCCTTTCTGTCCCGTCCTTCCCAGCCCAGCCCCGTAGCAAACCCGCGTCCTGCTTCCCAGGAGCATTAAATCACAGCTAATACACTTCAACTGCTCTGGGCGCTGGCTGTTGCGGGAACATCTGAACCTTCTCGTTTGCTTTACACAGCAGCCAATTCTTGCAAGGTTAGAAGCTACCTTGGTGATTCTTCTCCAACCCCTTTATTGGACAAACGAAAGGGGAAAGACCCAAGGAGAGAAAGTGACTTGCCCAGGCTCCCACAGCAGGTCCCTGTGACTTTCCTTCCGGTGCTGTTCCCACGTCCACGCCCAGCCACTGTGCCAGACCAAGAAACGGTTCTCAAACCTGGGATTTTACGCAGGCATCGCCATGAAAATGAATTTATTATAAAAGCATTGATGGGCCCCTATTTTGTGCCAAGTGCTGCGTTCATCTCCAGAGACTCGATAAACCATGCAAAGCATTCTAATACTGATTCGATCACCCGCTAATGATCCTCCTCACTGAGCTCGTGCACAGAGCTCCTACTGACTGCACGTTGCATACGGGGTGAAAGCTGGGAGGAACCTTAGAACTTTCATCCTGACTTCTTGTTTTATAGGGGAGGAAACTGTGACCCTGAGAGGCCTTAGAGTCAGTTCATGTCCCAGGCAGGTGGAGGGCCTGGATGGTGTTAGAGGCAGGTCTAGAACCCACGATGCCTATCACTAAAGTCACATTCGCTTTGCTTCAGGACATTCATCTCATTCATACATTCAACCTAACATGGGGGCTCAACCTATCACATTTATCAGAAACATCGTCTTTGTTACCTGTGCCTATGCTGTGCCCTGAAGCTCCATTTTAATTTGAGGACTCCTCTATGAGTACTAAAGACCATGTAGGATATTCCCATTACAATCCCCACCAGCGGGGTGCTGGGAGCCGCAGTCAGGTAAGCAAGCATTGGCCTGTTCATCTTGGCTCAGGGCATGATCTCACAGTTCCTGAGTTCGAGCCCCACCTCGGGCTCTGAACTGATTGTGCATTGCCTGCTTGAGATTCTGTCTCTCCTTCTCTCTGCCCCTCCCCGGCTTGTTCTCTCGCTCTCAAAATAAATACACAGACTGAAAAAAAACTGGGAGCACTTGGGTGGCGCAGTCGGTTAAGCATCTGACTCTTTGTTTTGGCTCAGGTCATGATCTTACAGTTCGTGAGTTCGAGCCCCATGTGGAGCCTGCTTGGGATTCTCTCTCTCTCTCTCTCTCTCTCTCTCTCTCTCCCTCTGTCTCTGTCCCTCCTCTACTTTTTCACCCTCTCTCTCTCTCTCAAAATAAATAAATCAACTGTAAAAAATATATTTTATTATAAATAAATATATTTTTAAAATTATAAATAAATAAATAAATAAAATCCCACTAGCAATTGGACAGTGGTCCCTGGGACCCAGAGTTTAGCTAAAACCTGTGCAGTAGAGCTATAGTGACTTCCACGGTATGCATGAGAACGGCATACACCCATTCCTCTAACCCCTTCTAGATAAATCCAAAGGACTGGTGTGATGAGCCAGATCAACAGAAACACTAAGGGTAGTGTTTGCACCGGCACCATACTAACGGAATTGTTAGCGTTACCATAGACCTATTTAAAATAGTCACGGCAGTTTATATATATTTCCAATAATCTTGTAAATCAACAGTGTTCAATAATCTTAGCTGACGCTATAAATGCTATCCGGACCCATTAAAGAAGAAATAAGTTAGAACTTCTATCTTTTTTTTTTTTTTTTTTTTTTTTTTTTTTTTTAATGTGGTCTTCCAGGAAGCTGCCTCTGGACATAACTACAGAAAATTAACACAATAAGTAAAGCATTATAGAAGAGCTATTAACTGATTACGCTAATAAAAACCAAATGGGGGCCTTAATTCTGCCCCTCTGGGAGAGAAGGACAGATAAAATAAACAACAGAAAAAGAACACGGAGTAAAGGATAATTGACTTTAAACAATAATAATACAGAAACCTCCCACCAAGCAACCAAAAAAAAAAAAAAAAAACATCCAGATTGCTACCTTCACTTTGGGAAACATCGAAGAGAAACTTCATTCCGCCTTGTGAAGACCTCAGTTTGATACTGATCAGGGTGCTTTCCAGGCTAACAAATTGGAAAAATTAAGGCGGGCTAACAAGGACGTTCTTAAATGCCAGGCACCTGGCCACGACGACTATTTTGCCCTCATATCGAAATGAGGAGCCCTTCCTGTCCCGCTCAGAGGCAAGTCAAAATCTAAACATTCAGGGCTCATGCTCGATCAGGCTGGGACGGGTCCAGTGATGTCTGGCCTCCATGGAAAGGGCCAACCCAGGCAGAGGAGAAGAGGAAGGCAGGGACTGGAAACCCCGAGAACCCACCCGGTGCACAGCGCTGCCTGTCGGCTAAACCCTGAAATCCTCGAGCGTGCTTGCAATTAACTCTGTGTAGCAGAGAAAGGCCTTTTCTTTCCATTTTGTTAGCTATAACATGGCCTGTGCCCCTGCCTTCAAACCTGCCCAGGAGCTTGCACTTTGTCTCCGTAAGTGCCTGGTAGGTAGCAAGTGTCCAGATGCCTGACACACGTTGTCTGTCGCCCTAACGTTTTACCGGTAATGACCCCCAATTTAGAATCGCAGAAATGCGGTCTCGGAGTAATAGGGAGACCATGCGTTCAGCTTCCCAAGGCTGTCGGGCCCGACCCTCTCCAAAGCGCTCAACCCTTCTCTCGCCACATAGGTGACCCCAACTGTGAGTAACCGTCGCTCTCACTCTTCTTCCCAGTCTCCCCCCCGTGGAACCGGCCCTCCTCGCACGGGCAGCTGCGAAATCCCAGGTCATTGTTACTTTTCGCCGGCCAAAAAGTCAGCAAACGCAAATGAAACGGTTCGTACGTGAGAAAACAGTGGAGCGTTTTCTCAAAATGCAACCATTAAAAAAAAAAAAAAAAAATCTTCCACAAGACGCTAACTTTGAAGGTGGCAGAAAATAGCCTGGTCGTCTCATATGCTGTGCTAAGCAAAACGATAGCAGTTCAGGTTTGCCATGAGTGTGGTGGTCTGAGAATTGATCTCCCCCAGAGGATTGTGGGTTTTTAGAAAAGAAGTTTCAGGAGGTAAGTGATGAGGTTGTCTGTATAGAGATAGAAAGTCTATGCGTCCGAAAAGGGTAAGACTTGTTCAGTGCTGGGCAGGGAGGGATGGGAGTCATCCAAGGGGACCAATGAACAGAAGGCTGACGAGGGGGATTGCCATTTGAAGCCAAAAGCACTTTCCAAAAGCCAGAGTTCTTCAAAACTGCCATGTATTCAAGCCATCACATTTAATAGTCAAATATCAGAGGCGTTTCAAATAAAGAATGTTTTTGAATAATCTGAAAGTTCTAACCATTTGCAATACGACAGGAAAAGATGAAGAAATGACGTAATTTGTTGGAAGAGAGCAAAATTAGCTCTATTTGCAGATAATAGTTAGCTATATGCTTCAAAAGAATCGATTAGCAGGGGCACCTGGGTGGTTCAGTCGGTTGAGCGGCTGACTTCGGCTCAAGTCATGATCTCGTGGTTCGTGAGTCCGAGCCCCGCGTCAGGATCTGTGCTGATAGCTCAGAGCCTGGAGCCTGCTTTGGGTTCTGTGTCCCCCTCTCTGTCCACCCCACCCCTGTTTGTGCTCTGTCTCTCTCCATCTTTCAACAATGAATAAACATTAATTTTTTTTTTTTTAAAGAATCAATTGGCAAACTCTCTAAATAAAAAACAGAAAAGTGGTTGGGGCACCTGGGTGGCGCAGTCAGTTAAGCATCCGACTTCAGCTCAGGTCATGATGTCACAGTTTGTGGGTTCAAGCCCCACATCGGACTTGGCACTGATTGTGCAGAGCCTGCTTTGGATTCGGTGTCTCCCTCTCTCTGCCCTCCCCTGCTCTCTCTCTGTCTCTCAAAAAAAAATTTAAGCAGTGAAGTGGCAAATAGCAAATAAAAATATGTAAGTAAGTAACTTTCCTCTGCAGTGGTGAAATTTAATAGAGAAATTGTATTCATAACAACAATGAATAAACTTGAGACTGTAGTGAGAAGTTACACATGGAAGCTACAACTTGGCAGGAATCTGGAGGAAAAGATAAATGGTAGATGAGAAAACTCAGAATTAAAGACTTCAAGTCCCCACACATTAATGCATAACTTGCACTCACATTTTGAACTGGATGAGTTCGTGCAGAATAACAAAAAGGGGGGCATAACCCAGAAATTAATTGTAAGGATGACAAATTTGTATTACTGGATGTGAAAGCATATTCTTTTTTTAATGTTTATTTATTTTTGAGAGAGAGAGAGAGACAGTGTGCGAGCAGGGGAGGGGCAGAGAGAGAGGGAGACACAGAATCCGAAGCAGGCTCCAGGCTCCGAGCTGTCAGCACAGAGCCCGACACGGGGCTCGAACCGTGAAATCATGACCCAAGACGAAGTGGGATGCTTAACTGACTGAGCCACCCAGGCGTCTCTATGAAATATTCTTAAATTGCAATAAGGCAAAGGGAGAGTTTTGGCCGAAGTAGTGGAGGCATACAGATAACGCAATAAAATTTAAAAAATACAGAAAAAGACCCAATAGCATTCAAGATTTAGATCAGTAAGCAAATGAGGTCTCAGTACCTAGATTCTTACCACACAGACCAAAATAAATTCCAACAACGGAGAGATTTAAACACTTTTTTAAAAAAAATAAAAAGAGCCACAAAAATACCAGTAGAAAATGTAGATTAATATCTCTCTGACCCTGGGATGTGCAAGGTCTTTCTGAACATAAAAGCAGAGGAAGGAAGAACAAAGAAAAATATTTATGTACTTGGATTTATAAACGCACACCTTAAGAATCCATTAACAATTAAAAATCAGGGGCGCCTGGGTGGCGCAGTCGGTTAAGCGTCCGACTTCAGCCAGGTCACGATCTCGCGGTCCGTGAGTTCGAGCCCCGCGTCGGGCTCTGGGCTGATGGCTCAGAGCCTGGAGCCTGTTTCCAATTCTGTGTCTCCCTCTCTCTCTGCCCCTCCCCCGTTCATGCTCTGTCTCTCTCTGTCCCAAAAATAAATAAACGTTGAAAAAAAATAAATAAATAAATAAAACAAGCTTCTGGGGCGCCTGGGTGGCTCAGTCGGTTAAGCGTCCGACTTCAGCCAGGTCACGATCTCGCGGTCCGTGAGTTCGAGCCCCGCGTCGGGCTCTGGGCTGATGGCTCAGAGCCTGGAGCCTGTTTCCGATTCTGTGTCTCCCTCTCTCTCTGCCCCTCCCCCATTCATGCTCTGTCTCTCTCTGTCCCAAAAATAAATAAAAACGTTGAAAAAAAAAATTTAAAAAAAAAAAAAATTAAAAATCAAATGATAAGATGGATAAACTGTTTGCAGTGCCTGATCGTGAAAGAGTTAATAAGCCAGGCGAAGAAGGTTTCCAATTTAACAGAAACTCAATTTCATAAATTTTTAAATACGTAAATGTGGAAATGACAGACAAATCACATACACACAAAACAAGCCAAGCAGCCAAGAAACATGAAGAAAGTTAGCATCACAAATAATCAAAGAAATACAAACCATAATAGGATTCTAAATTTCTTATCTTAGTTTGGGGAGACTTAATGATGGTTGGTGAATTCTGCATTCTCGTTCACTGCAGGTGGGAATATAAATTGGCATAAATACTTTGGGCTCTGCAAATCTTAGTCCAAAAAAAAAGGCTTTGACCCAGGAATTTTGCCTACAGTCATTTCTAAAGGAAATGGAGATGTATACAAAGATTTTATAAAGGCAAAAAGTGATAAACAACATGAATATCTAACGGGAGGTCAGTTGAGTTACGATACCTACAAATAAGGAAACAGGGCGCCAACCTAAAAGTCATGTTTTACAATGGTTTTAACCACATGAGCCAATACTTACTACGACTTGTCCGATGGGAAAGCCGGATGACAAACTAACGGATGATAGCAAGGAGTCAATCTTGCTGTTCAAGCATACACACGCATGCACGTAAAAAAAAGTAGAGGAAGAAGATTAGAAAAGTAGGGGCACCTGGGTGGCTCAGATGGTTGAGCTCCGGTCTTGATCGGCTGGGGTCACGATCTCAAGATTCGTGAGCTCGATCGAGCCCGAACATCAGCGCAAAGCCTGCCTCAGGTCCCCTGTCCGCCCACCCCCCTTTGACCTTCCCCGGGTCTCCAAATTAAAAATAAAACCAAAAAAAATGCTAAAAGGAAAAAAAAAAACCATACCAAAGCGTTGGCAATGATTTTACTCAAGCGATGGGTCCATAGGTCATTTTCATTTTGCCTCTACCTGTGTTTCCATAATTTCCAAATGTTCTACAATGGACTTGCATTATTTTTGCAATGGAGGCGGTAACATTTTTTTCTTGTGTGTTTTCCAGTCTAGTCGGCCGGAATCGTGGAAGCCTCGGGTCAAGAGGCTGCAGGAGAATAAAGCGGGACCTGGTCTGCAGCCTGCTCAAGCGTGTGAGTCCTGTGGCTTCACCTTATTCTGGCTTGCGTGTTTGTTTGTTTGTGGTGGATCCTTTTAAATCTGTTCGCAGAGAGCGTGCAATTTCTGACACTGTTTTATTTGCTCCTCCCGCGAGTGACAGAGCAGAGTGTCCCAACAATACTCAATGTATTTCGCGTCAGGGGCCTGTGGGTCAGCAAGGTTATTAATAAACATAGCCTCTCGTTCTAATTTAGCTCCCTTCTCTCCTTCGTGTCTCTCCTCCTGCCCTGCTTTTCCCTGGGCTGGTCTGTCTGACCCTCTTCCCTTTCTCCCTGATAGAAACGATTCTGCCTTCCTTTTCGCTCAACTTCTGGCGCTTTTCCCAAAAGCGCTTTGCTGATGCTCTTGTTGGTCCTGTTAAGTTTTCACGGGGAATTTAATTTTTGCGGAAATGCGTAGTGTCCTAAATCGATTCCAGACGGGCCGATGCGATACCACGATCTGCCACGCCTCGCTGAGTGCAAGATTGAGACAAAATGTGGACGAGCCACGAGGGCCACCTTGTTTTGCGAAACTGAAGTCTATTCAACAAGATTCCCGGACACAAAATTAGCTAGACGCGAGAGGCCGCCACGGTCAGCCCTTCATAAAAGGAAAGGAAGTTGAAAGGCACAGGCAGCTTTGAATTTTATTATTTTTCTATTGTCTTTTTAAAATTGTTTTTTAAATATTTATTCTTGAAAGAGAGATCGAGCACAGGCAGGGCAGTGGGGGAGGTGGGCGGGTAGGGGCAGAGAGAGAGGGACACACAGAACCCCAAGCAGACTTCAGGCTCCGAGCCGTCAGCACAGAGCCCGACGCCGGGCTTGAACCCACGAACCGTGGGATCATGACCTGAGCCGAATTCGGACACATAACCGACTGAGCCGCCCAGGTGCCCCTGTTACCTTTGATGAGACAAAGAGCATTTACAGAGTTGATCGTGTATATTTGGAGTGCGTGTATCAATTTTATTTTCTGTTTAGACCATAATGTACTACCTAAACTTATATTTATTTTTATTTTTGCTGTTTTATTTTTGCTGATGTTATTACACAGGTAGGAGTGGCTGGAGGGTCGTCTTGACTTACCGAATTTTTGGCCACGTGCCCTACAAATCCTCTGGTCTTTGTACAAATCCTGTTCCAATTTTTTTCACTGTCAACATTTCCTAGCTACAACTTCAAACCACAGAAGATTACTCTGTGAACTGAAAAGAGTCAGTTCCTGCACACACACACACACACACACACACAAACACGCGCACACGCGCGTGTGCAAACGTCTTTCCACATGTATTGAACTTCAATGGTTACTTTATTCTAATAAACACAGTATCGCATCTCCTGTCAGAGACCTCAGGAAGTCACACGTACCAACGGGGAGTTTGCTTAACAATGACAAAGCAACAGTTTTATATGGGAAAATACGTAAAAAGAAATGCATGGTTCTGTGTTGAATTATTCATACTTTTCAAATTAACCTATTGCACTTCTTCCTGTTCGAGAACACAGTAGTTTTTGAATATGACCTAGACTACCTTTTCTCGAATAAGTGAAAGTCTTTTACAGTGATGCGATTTTTTTAACACATGATTAATTCCACTCCCAACGAGGGTCCTCATCCTGAAGAAATGAGAACCAAAAAATGAAGAAATGACAGGGAAGCGAAATTTATTCTGGAGAAAGATAGTTTTCTATGTCCAAATTCATTATCAGGAAGCATACCACTTTTATAGCGTTAGTAGGATTGCGCCCGACTTTTGGTCTTTCCCAAACTAAGGAAGAAAATCTCTGTGCCCTTTGAATGAATCACGCATTCAACGTTCAACTTCTTAAAATGGTCTCCCCTAACCACTGCACATTGATAGAGAGGCAAGGCTCCTATACTCAGCTAAAATAGCCACTGGAAGTAGTCATTAATCGCGCCTGACTGAATGTCTAGTTCGGTCCCTTTTTATTTTTTCCTTTTCCTTTTATTTTTTATTTTTTTTCAACGTTTATTTATTTTTGGGACAGAGAGAGACAGACCATGAACGGGGGAGGGGCAGAGAGAGAGGGAGACACAGAATGGGAAACAGGCTCCAGGCTCTGAGCCATCAACCCAGACCCTGACGCGGGGCTCGAACTCACGGACCGCAAGATCGTGACCTGGCTGAAGTCGGATGTTTAACCGACTGCGCCACCCAGGCGCCCCTTTCCTTTTCGTTTTAAAAAGATCATGCTCATTTGCCCTCTAACAACCATCAAAGGAGGAGCATAGCTTTAAATGTGTCCTGTTACATATATGGCCATTTGTCATTCGTGGAATTCTATTTAAGTTATTTTCTTTAAAGGCAGTATTTTTCTTAATATACATAGGCTTACGTGAGCATTAAATTATTATTAGACCGTGGTGGGGAAAAAGAGGAAAAAAGAGGAGGAGGAAGAGGAGGAGTTGACCGAGTGCCTACTTTGTACCGTACAGTATGACAGCTGCATCCATTCATTCGGTGGAACTTTTATGTTGTGCTGAGTGCTTCAGCATAACCTTTTCTGGTGTTGTCTACACAGCACCACAATGAAGAAGATATGGGTCACCTCAGGAGGCAGATGAGAAGACTGGGGTTTAGAGAGGTCAAGCAACATACCCCAGACGCACGCTCAGGGCGCCACGGAGCAGGGACTCGAGCCGAGGCTCTCCTCGCCAAACTCCAGCCTTTTCAACGATTGGGGGTAGCCGACTTCATCGTCGACAGTGGCAGGTGCTCAGGGTAGAAATGAAATCCTGGAGTTTACCGCATTCTGGGCTTGAGGTCAGTGACACATGATGGTTTCTAAGGGGTGATGTGGGTACGTCTGGAAGAGCAAGAAAGAGGTCCCCGAGAATCACCGTAGATACCATGGTGGACAGAATCATGAAAGGGCTGACACGGTAATTCTCATGGGAGCGTGACAACACATCTGTTCCTATATCAGAACACCCATGACCGGGGCGCCTGGGTGGCTCAGTCGGTTACATGTCCGACTTCGGCTCAGGTCATGATCTCGCCGTCCGTGAGTTCGAGCCCCGAGTCGGACTCTGTGCTGACAGCTCCGAGCCTGGAGCCTGTTTCAGATTCTGTGTCTCCCTCTCTCTCTGACCCTCCCCCGTTCGTGCTGTGTCCCTCTCTCTCTGTCTCAAAAATAAATAAACGTTAAAAAAAAAAAAAAAGAACACCCATGACCCTGTGGGACTTGAGTGGACGAACCAGTAAATTTCAAAACCTGGGCATCTTTGTGCCCTTGCTTTAGGTATTTTAAGTACTCTGTATTAAAGAGGGTCATTGGTTCCAAGATGTTCCTTTACGTTTTGATAAATAAATATTCTGAGGACCGCCTATGGGGAATTCTTCCCTCACATAATAAGGTTGGATGCAAACGTCTGCCCTGTAGCAGATCTTTTGTGCATTTTTTTTTTTAGGTTTTGTTTTGCTTCGAAGTCTTTTGTTTTTTTGTTGTTGTTGTTGTTTTTGTGTGTTTTTGTTTTTTTATACCCACTCTGCGTTAGCTTCCTCCAACTCCCAGCCTGGGCTCGGCAGGCTGTAGGACGAGGAGAGGGTGGTGAGTGTCGGGCTACAGTTCTGAATGCTCCGGGGCTAAGATTTCATATGAAAACCGGCAGCTTTTTTGTTCTTCCTCGGCCTTTTCTCGTACACGGCCAGGTCTCTCTCTGTGTAGCTGCGCCCGCCATGGCTGCGGCTGTCCCGGGCTAAATTTTATGCCGCTGACAAGTGCCATTGAAGTGCCTCGGTGGCACAGAGTCAGTGGGAGTTGTGTGTATGTAAGCACAGGCCGACTTTGGCCCGCTGAGTGTAATAGCATATCTGCCTTGGGAGATTATGGGGATGATATGGGCGAGGCGTAATGGAGAGGGCAGTCTGTGTACAAATTTCAAATGACTTGCTACACCCCTCCAGGATGGTTGCTGTCAAAAGTATTAGCACTTTAGACACACAACAACTGCGTATCATATTACCGGTGGCCCCTGCTCCCACAGAGTGGCTCCTCCCACGTCTCCCAGAAGGTAATTGCTTTGGGGGTACCTATTGAACACATACAAAGGAGAAAACACTGGCGAATTTTATGCTTTGAGCTCCACTGTAGTCATATAGAAGGAGGAAAACACTGACCCTGTTTAAATTAGCATGGATGGAAGTTCAAAGGGAATTACGGGGCGGGGGGAGGGGGGGGAAGGTGTCTCCGAACGATTTCAGTTCGCCATCCAAGTAGGACCTGATGTCATATACCGAAGCTGAACCCAGGGGAGCGTTCTGTCGCTGTGCCCGTAAACCAAGACCTACCCTGATGTGGGTTGGCACTTTCGTTTCGGTGTTAGTGGAGAGGTAGGGGACTGCAGAAACTTCCAGGCCATGGATGATGTCTAAAAACATTTCATTTATTTCAGCATGGAGTTCTGAATGAGTCTGCCCATGGCTGGGGACTCTGCAAAAGTTGAAACCACGTGCGGATCTGACCAAGGGACGCTAGCATTCTTTGGTTGAGCTCCTTCCTGCGCTAAAAATAGACAGTGTCTCCTCACAGCTTGGTACAAGCAAATTAAGCAGAACCTTTCTTTTTTTTTTTTTTTTTTTTTTTTCCTGAGTTCAGACCGGGGACTGGACCTAAGCGTGTATGTGACTTTTCTGGCCTTCCATGCTAAATGGAGGCATAACAGATTAACATCAATAAAGACAACAGTGACATGGATGATCCTTCACGGAACAATTAGCAGCAAAATCACCACCGTGATGATGGTCTGAGGTTGAATGTGCTTATCCAACCTGTTTCCCGCGTCAAGGTCTTTCTTATAGTAACACTGAAAATCTGTTAGCGTTAGAGGCCATCGCGTTGATTATACTCCCTGCTTGCATCAGTGTCTAAAACGCTGCGGCACCTCTGTTGTCCGTTTACCCAATACATTAGCCCCAAATATATTCCAGGCACAGTACAAGTCTCTGGAGATACAGCTATACGTGGTCCCCGTCCTTAGGGATCTTGTCTTGATTTACGTTCTTTACACGATAAATAGTGCATGTTAGGTGCCTTTCGCTTTACCATCGGTGATAGTTACATTATCATCTCCATTTACAGATGAGGAAACTGAGGCACAGACAGGTTAAAGCCACACGCCCCAGGTCACACATCTGGTATATCAGGAGACTCAGGATTTAAACCCAGGCAAATCTACTTCCAGAGACCCTACCATTAATCACTGCTTATGAGCCTATGGAAGAAATAAACCTGTAACTCTCTTCAATATAATTACTAGTGGCATCAGAGATCCTAGTGACTCCAGAAACCCAGGATTCTGCAATATTTACATCACTAACTGGGCAACACTTTGTAAAAGAGGAGCACTTTGGCTGGCTCGTTTGGTAGAGCATGCGACTCTAAATCTTGGGGTTGTGAGCTCAAGCCCCACGTTGGGGGTGGAGCTAACTCAAAAAAAAAAATAAAAGTGGGAGTCAATTTGTAAAGGAACAAAAGATGAGAGAGACAGACTCTATAAGCTACCAAAAAGCCAAGTCAAAATGCAATTTAATGGGGATAAACATGAGACGTTCTTAAATGCAATAAATCCCCTGTACAAGCCTTAGATGGCTGAGATCTGACTCCTGGGATGGGGGCTCCTCCCTGGCTCACGGCTCTGTGTAAAGCCAGTCACAGGACCTAGTGGACAGCGCTGGTCGCGAGATGTCTAAGTATTTTATTTGTTTCTGGACACTTAAGAGAATCTGGCAAACCAAAGCCAACCGAAGAAGACCAAACCTCCGAGTCCGGGTCATACGTGGGAACCAGAGAATTTCACCAATAAAACAAAAGCGGTGGGGTACCTGGGTGACTCAGTCTGTGAATCACCCAACTCCGGATTCTGGCCCCGGTTATGATCTCACGGTCGTGGGATTGAGCCCCACATCAGCCTCCTTGCTGAGCATGGAGACTGCTCGAAATTCTGTCTCCCTCACTCTCTGCCCCTCTCCTTCACTCGCATGCTCTCTCTCTCTCTCTCTGTCAAAATACATAAATAAACATTTTTTTTTCAGTGGTGGTTTTGAGATGGTGAGGAAAGGGCAAGTTGTCTTCAAGTGTTTGAGGGTCTGTCATATGATAGAGGAGCGAGGTCAAGTTGTATAGCTTCTGAAGATAGAATCCAACCCAGTAGAAAGATACTCCAGAGACATGAATTTTTCCTTCCATAGAAGGAACAAAAATTTCTAAAAACAAAGCTCCCAACAGTGGTAGCCTTGGAGAGAGTCAACCCTGCCCCTCCCATCTCCTGGGTGGCTGGCCTTGACCAGTCTGGCAGCCTTCGCCCAGACCATCACACCTTTATGTCAGCCTGACCACCTGCCTATCTCCAGACCTCTGGCTTCGGCGAAAAGTTGGACCGGTGTCCTCCAAGCTTCCTTCAAAGGAAAAGTCGCCATGACTTCTTGATTCCATTACAAAGCCTTGAATTCCAAAACATTTTTTTTTAAACCAGTTACCCCTGCTTTATAGATGAAGAAATATCGCAGGACTGAGTAACCAATGGAATCAGGGACAGATAAAATCTCCCCTTTCATACCTAGATTCCTGCTCACACTTGAATAACTATTTCTACACAACCAACCTTAGCATTGTTCCAGAGCAACTTAGCCCTAACCTTATTCTAGAAAATTGGTCTGGTCCCCCGTGGCCACTAGATCATTTAGCTGAGAGCTTACTATCATTTCTCAGTTAATTTGTGAGTTAATTGTAAGTGTCAGGAGGCTCTGACACTGCAGAAAGTGGTAAATTATTGAGATAAACCAGGGTCAGGAAAATCCCTGTTGTTTGTTGATCAGTTTTTATCAGAAAAATATGGTTGACATGGGAGGGGCCTGGAAGGGCACCAAATATGAGTTGCCTCGGAAGACAGCCTCCACTAAGTGGACACTTGATTCTTGAGTGAGAAAAATGCTTTGGCCACCAAGATTCCCGTAACACTCCACGACCACCACGTCAATCACGTTTTCATCTGAATAACTATCCAACCTATAGGACTTTCTTTTTTAATGCTGGCTTGAAATTTTTTGTAATGTTTATTTATTTTTGAGAGAGAGACAGAGGGCAAGCAGGGGAGAGGCCGAGAGAGAGGGAGACACAGAATCCGAAGCAGGCTCCAGGCTCCGAGCTGTCAGCACAGAGCCCGACGCAGGGCTTGAACCCACGAACGGAGAGATCGTGACCTGAGCTGACCTTGGACGCTTAACCCACTGAGCCACCCAGGTGCTCCCCCTCCCTATAGAACTTTGAAAAGAAGAGCTCAGTCCCTACCTGGGACATTTCCAATGGTCTAAATGTGGTACTGAGAGCGGTTAGATCATAAATCTCTGAGCACATACGCATTACGGCTATCGGTAAAATAACAGCTTGTCTTTTCCACACCGCTGCGTTTGGCAGGCCTGTGCCCCCCATTTCTCTTCCTTGCCGTTTGACCTTTGTGGTTCCCTTCCCCCGGCAAGGTCAAGCCCTTAACATCAGGATTACGTTAAAAGAAGGACGAAAATTTTCAAAAAACTTCTGGAATCATCGATCGGGTTTGCGCAAAGTGGGAACTGGCCCTCCTTTGGAAAGGGAGCAAACTGAGCCTCAAGCCCAAATGATTCAAATCCCTACCAGCTTCTGAGTTGGGGACCACACGGTGCCTCTTTGTTGCCCACCATGGCTTGGCCACTATCTATGTCTGACTATTCTCAGCAGTGCAGGCTCGTGGTATAATTTCACAATCTATCATTTGTTACTGATTAATCCTCAGTACGTTGGCAAATGGGGCTAAACTGGAGTGCTGTGGGAATCAGGCAAAGGACGTCAGAGAGCTTTTATTTTATTTTATTTTTTTTAATTTTTTTTTCAACGTTTTTATTTATTTTTGGGACAGAGAGAGACAGAGCATGAACGGGGGAGGGGCAGAGAGAGAGGGAGACACAGAATCGGAAACAGGCTCCAGGCCCTGAGCCATCAGCCCAGAGCCTGACGCGGGGCTCGAACTCACGGACCGCGAGATCGTGACCTGGCTGAAGTCGGACGCTTAACCGACTGCGCCACCCAGGCGCCCCAGCTTTTATTTTTTTTAACTTCCTCTGCGAAAATGATTTTGGAGGAGTAGCAAGCTGAAAAACCATATCCTGACACATCATACCCGGTCGGACCCTTGTCTGGATAAGAGGATCCAGTGATAAAAGAATCCATGCTTTCATGCAGGGATGTACGTGTTAAATGTCTTACCTAGAAGACAATACTCCGTTCCCCATCCACTTTACAGCCAACAGCAACAAGGCTTTTCTTTAATTTTATTTTAATGTTTATTTCTTTTTGGGGGGGGGGGCGTGAGCAGGGGAGGGGGAGAGGGAGACGGAGACACAGAACCCGAAGCAAGATCCAGATGCTGAGCCATCAGCACAGAGCCCGAGGCGGGGCTCAAACCCACGAACCGTGAGATCATGACCTGAGCCGAAGTCAGATGCTTAACCGACTGAACCCCCCACACACACAGGCGCCCCTCAACAAGCCTCTTCTCTCTGCTTTTTCCTACGCTGAGACACACGGGTCAAAAGAGAAGTCAAGTTAGGCCAAAATTGCTATAATTTTCAATCTCCAGTCTGTGGGCCAGAATCAACCGGGTCTTGGCTACAAAACGTAAACAGCATTGTTGCCTCTTAATCTGGGTAATTGGTCCCACATGCTGTTGCCACTTTTCAGATCCGATGCTCTCCATACTTTTTTACAGAACCTGGAACTTTTCTCCTTTGGCAGGGAAAAGTTTGGAGCGTGAGCTGTCTTTTCATCAGCGCTCACACTCCTATAAACAGCCAGGTGATTCCATTCGGGGGCCTGTAAACACAGGAGGCTTGGGCCTGCTTCGAGAGTTCCACTCCGTTTTCAAATGTCCATTCATCTATCACTTGCTCCCACACCCGAGCCGACTTCGGTGTGTTTACTTAACATGCACAAGCGCCTGCAAGAGCTGAGCAGACAGGGCCACCTCTCAGAGGATGCCAGCCAGAATTCAGGAGCCGGCCCATGTCTCACTCTGGCATAATGTGTTCTTATCGGGACGTTCCTTGCGGGTAATGCACCGTAATGAATTTGGCCGAAAACCAGTGGTTTTATGACATCATTTTCTGGGCAAAGCCCTAGGAAGGCTGTGTGAGAGAAGCCGCCAGTGGGGTGTTCTGAGAGGAGACCGGGCTTTGGAACACTCAGGGGGACTGCAGGCTGTGCGAGCCCAGGCAGGCAACAGAACTTCTCTGAGCCTCGGTTTTCAGATCTATAAAGTGGGTGATACATAGCTCGCAAACCCATCACAAGAATGAAATGAGAAGGTGAATAGAAAAGTTATGGAGGCCTGCCACCTATTACGATGATACAAAGCAATTGTGGGGTTGGTTTTTTTTTTTTTTTTTAAGTTTTTAAAATTTATTTTGAGAGACACAGAGACGGTGCAAGTGGGGAGGGCAAGAGAGAGAGGGAGAATCCCAAGCAGGCTTTGGGGCAGCTCAGAGCCCGACACGGGGCTTGAACTCACCAAGGCGCAAGATCACGACCTGAGCCCACATCAAGAGTGAGACGATTAACCCACTGAGCTACCCGGGCACGGTTTTTAAGCCGTAGTGTTTTAGCCTATCTTTAAGCCTCAACAACACAAGACAGGGGAGAAAATCAGTCTTTCCTGTGAAATCTCTAGCTCGGGCTTCAGTATTCCAAGAAAACAGAGCTTGCATCGTGGACCCGGCAAGACATTGACACAAATCTGAATTCCCTTAATTTGCTTTCCTCTCAGACTTGCTGTTTTACGGATTTCCAATCTCCTTCATGACATTTTTAGGCCCTTCCTTTCTCCTGTAAATGTGTCTAGGATCCTGTTGAGTTCTACATTGACTGATGCTTCTCCAAGTTTTACTTATTTAGGTTTTTTGTTTGTTTGTTTTCATCTTTCCTCCCCAATCTCTCACTGGGTCGTTCTTGTACTTTTTCTAAATCCCACTCCATTTATCTCTTCCACCTTAGCATTAAGGTATTCTACACAGGTAGCATTCCAAGTGCAAGCTCAGCAAAGGCTTATGGGAGATCTGGGATGTCAACTCCCTTCCCACTTCTGGGATAAGGTTAGACAAGAGCGAGCTTTCTCTCCTTTGGCTTTTCCCACTAAATTTACTATCGTTCTCAGTAGTTTAAGAACAGGAAAATGGGGCGCCTGGCTGATTCAGTCGGTTGAGCGTCCAACTCTTGATTTCGGCTCCGGTCATGATCTCACGGGTTCGTGAGTTCGAGCCCCGCATCAGACTCTGCACTGACAGCGTGGAGCCTTCTTGGGATTCTCTCTCTCTCCCTCTCTCTCCGACCCTCCCTTACTTGCCCTTGCTCCTTCTCACTCTCTCTCTCAGAATAAAAATAAGCATTTAAAAATTTTAAAAATAAAAATAAAAACAGAAAGATCTCTCTCTCTCATTCCTCGTCTGTGGCGGTTTGTTTTCCAAACAACACCGTAATTGTGTTTCCTCTGTGGGGTCAGGAGGTGCTGAAGCGCAGAGATCCCAGGACCAGACGTCCTGGGGTTCAAATCCCCTTTTGGAACAGTGTAACCTTGGGCAAGTTATGTAACTTCCCCGTGCCTGCTCTTTGTTCTCAACAAAATGGAGATGATAGTGTTTGTCCGGTACTGTGATGGCAAACCATGTTGGATCACCCTACATAAAGTGCTTCGACCGGTGCCTGATTATAGCAAGCACTCAAGAAATGTTGGTGAACGATATTCCATCTGGATCCTCCTTTTCAAACAATCCTATGTACATTTCACTGTCAGTCCTTCCTCTGTCTCTCATACGTGGTCCTCTTTCCACACACATTGAAAGTTTGCTTCAAATGCTATTCTTCCCCACTTCTGAAATTTACAGGAAATGTGAAGAAAAAAAAAGAGAGAGAGAGAGAGAGAGAGAGACAAACAGCAATGTCAAAACCATCTTCTGGTTCTCTTCCCCAGTGCATCATCTGTTCATCATTAGCTAAAGCGGGATGAAAGTTTCACTGTGAACCCACAACAGAACCCCAGTGTACCTAAAGTTAGTGAGTCTGGGTCAGGTTCAGGAAAACCTGGTTTGAATTTTAGGTGAACCTCCTTTCTACTCTCAAATGCCAGAAGAGGATTTATAGTTTCAGGTGGATAGCAAATGAAATTTGGTAAGTTCATCCGGGTTTTACTTTGGGTTTGTCATTTGAATGAACTCAAATTTCATGCAGCCTTAATCCTTATATTTATGGGTCTTCTGCCATATTCACCCCAGTTGATAAAAAAAAATTTTTTTTTAATACAAATTGAGGCATGCTGTATGGTATTTGAGCAAACTGCAATATTATCGAAGGCATGCATTTCTTTGTCTTGATAATACAAAATTATAAGGAAAATATATTTGGGGTAACATGTGCTTGAAGGAGTCAAGCTATTTGGGCAAATATTTCTCTTTATAACATACTGTGTTTGTTGGCCATGAGATCCCAACCTGACCAGATGATAATTAACAAAATTATCTATTTCTGTGGACACTTAAAGATCTGCATCATGCTTTATCACTGGCTCCGTTAAACTGTGACTTTAAAATCAAATTTGTACAATTTAAGCTTTCTCCATTTTTGCATTTCATCCCCCAGAAGTCAGAAGCCCAGACTTTAAACTAGCCAATTTCCTCAAATTATATGCTAGAGGTTTGAGGAGATTTAAGGATAGATCTTTTATGTCAAAATGATAGGTTCACAGTTTGTGACTGATGATCTTGTACATATAAATGATATATGCCCATTAGATAAAGGGGCCTTCTGGGATGAGAAGATTGGGCAAGAGTGAGCTTAGAGAAATTTCTAAACCCTACCTTTACGGCAACATGCTTCCACTTCCCCTTTTATTATAAGCCAAAATAATCTTAAATAACTTACATATGGAGATTAATATATCAATGAGCCCTAAAAAGATTATTTGCCTCAAAGCGCATTTTTCACTCCAACCGTTAAGTGGAAGGAAGCATTGTAGTTACATTACTTTGAATATCTATTTCTTCATTTAACTAAATAAACTTATTCTGGGATGAAATGTTTTTACTTTTTTTTTCCCCGAAGAAATGTGCACTGGATAAAATCTCCCCAGATACTGCAAATACCTTTTCATAAACTGACCACATTTTAAAAATCAAAATCTAAAAACACAAAATGTCATGGTTTTCTTCTTCTTCCCCTTCTTCTTCTTCTTCTTCTTCTAATCTGTAGTCCCCAAATGACCGCTCATAAAAATAAACTTTACAACATCTTCGAGAATCCCAAAGAACCCCGGTCAAGATTTTTTTGGCTAGAAAAGAAAGCAGTTTTGATATTCAGAAATTTGGCCTTGCTTAGTCAATCCCCAAAAGGGGAAAAAAAATCAGCTAATCTTAGAAAGATGGTAAATTTAAGTATTTCTCTAATCCAAGTTAGTCCTCAATCATGTTTTGAAGTATGATCACGCAATAAGTACTGGGAAAAGTCATAGAAAGCTTCAAAAATAACTCAAGATAGAAAAATTAAGCGTTTCTTTACGAGGCTTGTCTGTTTCTAAATTCGAGGATGAATAGTATCTTACTGGAAAATAGCAGCAAAGTTTGTGCGGGCATGCCCCCTCCATGGTAACAACGACAACAAAAAAAGATCCACTAACGTATTGTTACTGGATCGTTTAAAGCCGCATTAAACATCAGATTTGGGTTGGTCGACTATTCCAGGTGTCACACCGGACAGCAAAACCAGCTAAACATGGACCCATCTACACGCAGGCTCTAACACACAATAAACAACTCGGCAGGCACGCACCCTCGCACACGCATGCGCACACACAAACATACACACGCGAAACCTGACCGGGCTCTGCTCCGAGTCCCTGATAAGTCTGGCCCTGGAAAGAATTTTAATCTACATGGTTTGAAAATAGGGGCCTTTTAAATATGCTGCAAACAATTTGTGATGGTCATGTCTAAAATGCTGCCCCATTATCCTTTTCCATTTGGAATGAATGAGGCTAATTAATTTCAGGCCATACTTGATGAGGTCAGCACCATACGAGGGGTGCGTGCTAGACATTGCTAATCTCTTTCAGCTGAGAGTGATGAATTAAAGATGAAGCATGCCTTTGCAGGCCTAATTTAGAATGTATATCAAAAAAACCTACAGCAAATAATACTATACCCTACAACAAAGGAAAACTTGTTCTCTCAGGCTCCCTGAGTTGTGTTGATTTTAAAGACATTTTCAGCCTTCTTTGCAATCCCAGCTGGGGATGGGTGAACCATATCAAGAAAATCAAGCCATCTCTCACACATGGCCATGTGGACAAAAAGTGGGATTAAAGGAAAGAAAGACAGAAAACAAAAACAAAATACAACAATCAGGGTTTGATCCCTTGTGTATTAAAATTCCACCTACACATTAGGCTTCCCTCCCCCCCCCCCCCCCCCCCAGAGCTACCGGACTGACAAAGATCCCAAATTAGCAATACCTGTATTCAAGCGGTGACCACCCAGTTCTGCTGGGACATTTCAAAGCAACATGCTAAATGAGGCGGCCTGTTGTTTTTAAAGCAGATATCCTAATGAGGCTTATTAGGTTTTTCCATGTCTCTATTTTGAAAGCCAATAGAGATTGACCAGGTAGATAATGTGATAACTTTTATTAAGCCAAGAAAGAAATTATAATACAGATGCCTCCGGGCCAAAGTGTTCTTATGAAAGTTAATGCTAAGCCAACTTCCGAGTTGTGAAAAAGGGAGCTACTCACTGATCCCAACTGGAAAGAGAAGGAATTAGTCATGATTTCTCAAAGATGACTACCACAAGTCCCTAGGGGTGGCAAGGAAGGTGACAGAGCCCAGACACGAGAGAATACACCTCGCAAAAAATATTTCAGCAAACCTAGCCAGAGCAATCCTGACAGATTATCCTAATGAGGCTGAATTTCCAACTGGGGGCCGCCAAGAGCTCCTCACTCGGTATCCCGGTAGCTTTCATTAGGACAAAGCTGCTTCGAATTAGGTCCAATCTACATGCTGAATCAATCTTTCATCCTTTTGATTGCTTCTGAAAATATTTATATTTCTTAATAATGCACATTTTGTCTTGCAACTTCTGATGAAACCCAGACGGGGGTTCCCAAAGCAGGCGATGTATGTGGAAGGGTGATTTGGGACAGGAAAAGGAAGATAAAAAAACACAGGTTTTTCCCATTGGGGAACCATTAGAGAATATAAATCTAGCAAGTTTGGTTATGTATACATCAGAGGAGGCTTGTAATAAATACAGATTGGAATATTACAGTGACCTAATGGAGATTACAGCATATTCTATTACTGTGTGATTCTTCATAGCAGCTGCGACTGTTTGGCTGGTTAACTTAGTAGATTTTATGAAAAGTTATTGTGGGAGAGATTTAGGAAGAGCTCACGTTACAACCAGTAATAACGCACATAACGTATCATGTCAAAAAATGGAGTCACAGAAGGGCGCCTGGGTGGCTCAGTCGGTTAAGCATCCAACTCCTGATCTAGGCTCAGGTCGTGATCTCAAGATGGTGAGATCGAGCCCTGTGTCGTTCTCTGCGCCGGGGTGGAGACTGCTTCAGATTTTTCTCTCTCCCTCTGCCCCTCTCCCCTGCTCGCATGCACTTGATTGTGCTCTCTGTCTCAAAAAAAAAAAAAAAAAAAAAAAAAAAAATAGAGTAACAGTCATAATGGAGCCATGGCCAGATGATCTAGTCTGTTTTTGTGGAGGCATCTGGGTGGTCCAACTTCGGCTCAGGTCATGATCTCACGGTCTGTGGGTTCGAGCCCTGCATTGGGCTCTGTGCTAACAACTCAGAGCCTGGACCCGTTTCAGATCCTGTGTCTCCCTCTCTCTCTGCCCCTCCCCCACTTGTGCGCACGCTCGCTCGCTCTCTCTCTAAAAAGTAAACATTAAAAAAATTAAAAATGAAGTATGTTTTTGTGGAATGAGGAGCAGAGAATTGGGAAGATGGGTTTTTTTGGGGGGGGGGGGCACTGGGAGTGGATTCCTGGTTGAGGGGGCTGAGAGAAAAGGGGCTTACTTTCACCTTGCCACCAATCAGCTGGGTGACCTGATGTAAGTCACCTAACGGCTCCGGACCTCGGGTTTTTCCTCTTCTCTCTGGGAAAGTTTTTCTTGCCAGTGTTCAATTGCTTGGTTTCCTAAAGAACCACCAGTGTCTTACATATTCAGCGCTCTCTGCAAGCGGAGAGAACGAAAGCAGAGACCTCATCCAAAGCCAAGTGTCTCCAGTTGGAGAGATGTTAGTGACACCTTCTCAAAGTGCCCTACACATTACTTGTCCCCCTCACCCCCTCAGACCACGGCCGCTGCCCCGGGTCCTCATTTCTTTCCTCTCAGACACCATGACAGAAGAAAGCACCCAAAACCGACGTGTGTAGTTTCATTTACTCCAACCCTCCCATTTCAGAGATGAGGAAAATAAAAACCAAAGATGTTGAGGTCACACAGTAACTGGTAAAGCTAGAATTTAAACCCAGGTCTCCTTATTTCCAAACCAGGGTCTATTCTGCTATGACAAACTGTCTCAGAGTCCGAGGGACTTCGCGTTCCAAAAATCAGTGGGATTTCTTGTGACGGCCCCATAGTATTGAAGATCCCTTGCAATTAGAAACGGGAACATAGTCCAGGGCAGTGGCTTTGAAATGTAGATTTCAAGGAACACGTCCCCAGCTTACTGGCAATGTGAGTTTCGGGTGAGTCCCCAAACTCTATTAAGACTCTGGGGTTCTTTTGGCTCTAGGATCGTGGAAATGATAACTGTATTTACCTCCGAGAGTTGGATAGAGATTAAAATGAATATCTTATATATGAATATATCGAGGTGAAATGAAATGACACGTGTAGAAGTTTCCCGTTCTTGCCTATAGTAAATGTTACCTGCTATTAGTTTCATTGTCATTATCTTCTTCTTCATTTACATAATGACTCGCCACGGAGAGACCCTGAAAGGAACCTAGGAATCGTAGTTAAGAATTCTGGCTGTGGGGAGCCTGGGTGGCTCGGTCGGTTATGCGGCTGACTTCGGCTAAGGTCATGATCTCGCGGTTCGTGAGTTCGAGCCCCGCGTCAGGCTCTGTGCCTGGCGCCTGCTTCAGACTCTGTGTCTGCCCTTCCCCTGCTCATGCTCTGTCTCTGTCTCTCAGTAATAAACATTAAAAAATTAAAAATAAAAAAAGAATTCTGGCTGTGCTCCTTTTAGCTTCATGGCCTCAGATAACTCTCTGAGCCTCAGTCAACTCAGCAGCAGAATGGGAATTCAAAGTATCTGCCTGTGAAGAATTCCTGTGGCAATCCAGTGAGCTGTGAATGTGAGACAACGTATAAACAGGTGGAACCCTCCAAAAGCCCACGGGTTCATGGTTGTATTCAAACATTATTATTCCTAGGTTGGAAACCCTCCGGCTGCCTGGAGTTGGTTAGCAGATCATAAAAGAGATAACGCCACTGTTTTATTCCTCGAGTAAGCCACCTTAGACATAAAACACCATTAAATCATAAAAGGATGGATGCGTTTCCTCAATTATCACCGTTATCCTTTTAATCCTATTCTACTGTTCTCTACCTAAGCAGGTGGTTCTCTCATAATTTTACCTTACCAGAGGATTAGATCATGAGTAGCTCACAGGGACAGGGTTTAGAACAGGAAAACAGCACACCCACTCTCCTCGTTGCCTTCCAAAGTAAGGGGGAGAGAGATCTCGAAGCAAAGAAAATGCACTGCACGAAATACTAAACGCAGGCTTCTGAGAAGCCTTCACAGCCTCGTTAAAATACTATCAAACTTTGCTATTGACTAGCTGCCCATTGCACGTGAACTTAAAAACATATTCGTTATTGAGATACAATTTTGTTTCAGCTAAAGAAGCATCATGGGCTCGGGAATTGTTTTCTGAGTGGGATTATTAAAGGGCTCGGGGCCTAAAGGTGTATGTCTATTTTAAAAAGAAATTTTCTGATTGCAGATAACTTCTCAATTTGATTTAGTGTCGAACGATAGTGATGGGGTTGATAAGTGAGCGTTCATCGGTAATTCATCTTGTGCTGGTAGAAATTTACAGCAAAGCAGTGCTTTCCCAACAGTGACAAGCCCTATTAATCTTCTTCAGACACATTTCAATAGGTGTTCCCATCTGTGGCCAACATCTAAACACTCTGGCATCACCAGCGACTTGAAGACACCTTCATTTCAAGTTACACTACTGAAAATGTGATACTAGATTGTACTCTATTTTTTAACCTAATTCTCTCTCTTCATTCAATTAGCCTTTCTTGCCTGGATTTTCTGCTCATGTGTAACATCATTTCCCAGGGAGAGCTCTCAAAGATTCGGTTTCTTAGAGATGCACAATCTCCTCCAAGGTTAACAACCAACAACTTTTTTACAAATTAAAATTGCATAGATTCCAGTTCTGACAGTCACTGGCCTCTGATTGCATATGTCCTTAGAAAGCACACCCTGCTCAAAGAAAGGCCGCCAGTGCTTTTGAGAGGGCTTAGGAAAAGGAGAAGGCTGTAAGATCCATTTGTGTTCATATTCAGAATGCAATTTGTTATCCTCAACTATGATGTTAAATTTCAGTGCAGAAGAAGGCTGAGAAAGGGAGAGGCAATTAAGAAAAGAGGGTGATGGAAATGTAGCCTCGCGTTCAAATAGCCACATTTACTCAGCAGATTCATTCCATAGGATAAAATCCTCTCCTGTTCCTTTGCATCTGCTGGGGGACCTCCCATTAGAGAAAGAAATACAATAATCACTTTAGGAATAGATTATTTCACCTAAATTGGCTTTATTCTACAGGCAACATGCTCTCTCTGGCTACGAGGTTAGTCAAGGCAAAAAATGTGGAGGGAGTGTTTGATTTTGGATTGCACCTAAGTGCTTTTTTTGTGCCATTTTCAACCTCATAATGGACTTGGTCTTGCAAAGAAATAGGATTTGAACAGCATTTTTCTTGTGCACTTCAGAAACCTTTCAAACGAGAAGACTCCCTGACACATTCTTACTTTGGAAAGGTTAGATATTACCTGCATAATGAAGGGAATCATTTCTAACTTCATTGAACTTTTTTGTCCATATGTGATCTGAAATACATACGTGTTACGTGTGTGTGTGCGCGTGCACGCACGCGTGCGTATGAGCATTTGAGTTTGTTATAGATCTCAATAACCTTATTGTAGGTGGCAAGTTTAAATGTGCCATATTAATAACTTGTTTTCCAAGACAAATTAAGTCCTTATGTGTCAAAAGCACTCCGTACTGGATTATCTACAAGACAAGTATTTATTGAATAAATGTTCAGTCCAATTTCATTTTAATGTGACTGACTGTATGTTTCAGCCTCTTAGGCAGAGATAAAAACACTCAGACCTATAACTGTGTTGCAACATTACACCTAACTTGTCTATTTCCATTATTGTCTCCTAACTTAGAATATGGAAAGAAGGCTTTTTTTTTTTTTTTTTTGGTTGTTGTTGTTCTCAAGAGCAGGGAGAGAGATAGAAAAACGGCTGGCATTCAGCCTAAAGAGAAATCATTGAAACAAATTAATCCTATGCCGTTTAAATTGACATGGTAATCCATCATCAGAGAAGGCAAACTCTGAAAGCAATCTAGAATCTGCCCTCTGTTCTTTCACTGGCCCTCGAGGCACAAAGACAGATAGTAAAGGAAGGGGGGGGGGGGGAAGTATCATAAAAGTTAGGAATGACTTTAGAAAATAATAAAATTGATTAGACCAGCTCTCACTGTCCAGCCTCTGCAAACCTCCTTCGGAAAGGAGAGGTTAACTTTCAACAGTTGCTTTCAAAGTTTACCTCGAAATGGTAGGTCATCTGCAGGGGAACAGTTTGCTTCCTTCTCAAGGCGGCCAGGCTGCTGACGGGTGTGACCATTGCCTGGCGTGTTTAAAAAGTAGACCAACTGGGAGTTCTGGCAGGACCCACAGTTACACAGAAACTTTCCCTCCAGTGGTAAGGGGCTTCTTATGTGGGGTGTAGGATTGGGGCTTGTTTTTGTGTTTGGTTTTTGTTGGGGGGGGTGGTGGGGGAGGCATCTTTTTCTTCCTTTTTTCTCCTATCATCATCTTGCTCTGCCCTCAGTGAGAATGCATGTTATTGTGATGTTTCAGTGTAACTCGCATAACATCTTGGAAAACCAACACGAGCCACCGTGCCCTGCCTCTTATTTGTGTTTCTTTTTTCTTTTGGAAGCTGATTTTTCAAATCTTCCTTCACTCCTGTGATGCTATGTTGTTTAAAACTGGTCTAAAAATCATAAATTGTGTATAAAACCGAACTGTCACATCCTGGTGGATAGTTAAGATGAAAAAAAGCCTTACTACGAGCTCTGTTGTAAAAACAGTGTGCTTGTATTTCCAACACACTGAATCCTAAGGTGGTTTTTTTTTTTTTTAATCTCTCTTTAGTGTGTTTATGTAATGCTTTTATTTTTGTTTTTGTTTTTTGGGAGGCAAGGGGGGGGTGGTTTGCAGAATCTCACCTCCTCATTATTGCCTAGACATGTAAACTTGAACACAGAAATGAATATTATTTTTAATTTAATAATACATCCAGCTATAAAAGCAAGACAACTTGAATTTTTTTTTTTAATGTCAAAACCTACTCTGTTAACAATAGACAGTGTGTGAGGACAAAAACCCAGATACCTTAGTGCCAAAGGCAGGAAGGTAGGACACGGGTATAACCATACCCCACAGCTGCCCTATTTAGGTTTATCTAGGGTACAGTTTCTTCTAGTTTATTAAGAAAACTTTGTATGTTCCTGAAACTTCAAAGTAAACATCACACCTCTTTCCTAGACTCAGGTTTTTTTGCTCCCTGGTTTTTAAAAGAGGGTGAATAATTCTTGCATATTGAGTAATGCTTTTTAAAGCACAAAAGACACATTAAATGCATTTCCAGGGTAAAGAGAAAGAGAGTTAAAGGCTCCATAAAACATTCATCCACAGTCATGCCCGTAACAATTTTAAGAGTTGTTAGCAAAGAAGAATAGGTTTAGATGTGTGTAAGCGTGTTTGTTTTAAGTAGAAGCTAGGAAATTTAAATAGCAGTTCTTCAATAACTGAACAGTCAATTGCACTTTCTGAAAAAGATCTGCGTTTGATTTTGTTTTCTATTTATAAACAATGTAGACTCCAGCAAAATAGTATATGATTTTAAAAGCCATTAAATTAAGCAATATCCTATGAAAAGAATCAATGAGGAAATAAGCGTGAAGTCTTGGAGACTGAAAAAAATTACTTTTTGGCCCCACCCCTTCACCCCCCAAGCCCCCTTACATTTTTCAATATTAGCTTCCTTCTAACTGTATGGGTAATATGGCAGCAAAGTATATGCAAAATGAAAATCTGCATAACTTTTGGAGTCAGGAAATGAGCTATTAACATACATTCTGCCAAGAAGTAGGGTTGCCTAATTTGTTAACTTGCCTCTGACATATGATGTGATGTGGTCCTGTCAGGAAATACCCAATGTGACATTTTTCACGGAGGCCAATATTCCCTTCCTCTTATGTTTTCACTTTTGCTTTAAACTGTTTTAAGTGATATCATCTAAATCAATTTACCTCAGTCAAGCGCTTCGTAATCTCTTAGATAAGGTTGATTAATTTATTATAAATTGTAATGGACAGATGGGAAAAGGAGCTTTCTCTATCCCATATTCAAAATAAAAGGGCCAGTGTGCGTTCTATTTAAATACTACACTTTGTAAACTCTCAGGATGAAACTTCCTGTGGTCAAGAAGCTGAATATTATGTGAAACATCTTCCTCTTCATTTTGGACAGAAGTCCTGCATTTTTCATGTGTACCTTCAACATTTCAGGAAATCAGCCTTTTAAGAGGAGAAAGGCAATTGGTAATTAATTAATTATGTGTTCGAAATTCACACATAGTGCTTTTCTCCCCTGGCAATGTGTCTCTGCTCATGCACTTGTTTAAGTCTATGCTTTATGTTGAAACTTTGCTTTTCGCCTTCTCAAAACCAACAGAATAAAAACTGCTCCTTCCATTATTTTTCTCCTTCCAAAATTCACCTTGAGTTTGTGGCTAAAGGAAATTAAATCAGATAACCCCCCCCTCCCCTTTGTTGTTCTGTTTGCATTTGATTCAAGTACAGGGATCCCACTAAGCAGCAACAATAATTTCTCTGGATATGTGCCTTACTAACCCCTTCACATTTAAATGACTGGCACTTGATGTCATTTGATTCATGCTTTTTGTGACATACCAAAAATGAACTGTCATTTTGAAAATTTCATAACCAGGCTCTTGTGAGAAGGGGGGAAAAATACATGGAATTAGATGATCTTCCCTCACTCTGTCCACTTCTGAGAACTGGAGTCCACATGGCTTTCGATGTCTTTAGAACTTTCTCATCAGGAACTGCCTTACACGATAATATTAAAAGCGTGTATAGCCCACATGAGACTTGGTTACACAGGCAACACGCCCCTTATGCTAGCATCTGTATCTGGCACCTCTCCTCTTTGAATTCTTCAATTCACCGAGGAGTAAAATAGGGTGGAATGTTTAAACACCTACATTAGGCAAAAGACGCTCACCTTTTGTTTAACTGGCCTGCCAAAGCTACCACCCTGAAAACTGACATTTTTACTTTGAAGTGCCTTTCTATGATTCTGCAAGGCACAATAGCTTTACCATTACTAACTTGCTTCAGCTTGTATCTCAACAATAGTGATTCCAAGGAGCTTATTCAGAACTCTTTTTTGCACTGCTTTCTGCCAGACCCCCAGCATGTACACATGAGTGACAGCCTCTATCTAATGCTTGAGTATATGAACCTTTAATCCATCATGGAACTTCTAACACCCTAAGAATATATACACACCCACGTGCATACACCTTCACGCACATAACTGTTGCATAACTGCCCATTAAAATGCCACCAGGTCTGAAGCCAGCAGAATGAGTATTTTCCTAATCTCATCCAGATCTTGTGGCTGTAATTTGGCTACTGGCAAGATTCTAAATTAGCTTTTACTGAAATGAAAGAAGGTAAAATATGTAGTGTAGTACTCTACTGTTGTACACATGTCAGAATTTTTTTTTTTTAAGGGAACTGGGTGGTCAGTTAAATGGAAGAAAATATTTCACTACATTATGCTTTCTTATTCCCTAAAGTCCACCTTCATGGAGTGAGCTTCCTTGATGGATGAGACTGTTGTCCCTCTGAATGGAAACCTGCTTTCCTAGGAAGGACGGGGGTGGGGGAGACCAGTGAAGGGCAGCAACTAGAGCGAATTTTCCCTCCCTCGCCCCCTCCCTCTTTTCTTCGTCCCTGCCTTCCTTCTTTCCTTCCTTTCTCCTCCGCTTCCTCCTCCTTTCTCTCTCCCTTCTTCGCTACAGCCCCTTTGGTACATGAGTGTAGTTAACCTCCGCTCTGGCCAAGACCAGGAAGGGTTAATGGAGACCGGGGGTCCTGACAGTGTCCAGGTCATGAATACTCTGGAGCTAACATCGCAAGAATTAGAGTCTCACCGAGCCAGGGATTCCAGGCACCAATCGCCTCACACCTGAACACACTGCGCCAATCCATTAGGATTCATATTGAAAAATAATAATAATAACTACCCCTTCTGGAAAACGGTTAATTGGATCTGAAGTTCTATTTCCTGTTGCACTGAGGGGCCAGGCAGGGCGACCTGAGCTGAATTCCTCAAGCTGCCAAGAAAATCGAGCAATTTGGGGGGAAGAAGGAGGGATGGATGGATGGATGGATGGATGCATAGATAGATAAATAGATAAATAAATAAGTAAGTAAATAAATAAATAAATCTATTCGCTTTTCGGCAAGAGCAGATTTTTAAGAAAAGGCCAGGTGTTGGAAAAGGAAGAAGAAACGAATCAGATTCTCCCCTTGCCTCACCTTCCGCCCCTCCTTCCCCCCCCAAAATTAGTGTCTTCTTGATTATTTGCAGCTGTGTCGAGCCTCGAGGTTTGTTCGCAGTCACCAGCGAGGCGCCCGCTTCTAGAAGTGAAAAGCCATTTTCACGCCAGGACTTTGCTGCTTGAGTTCGGGGAGAAGGTTTCCTCACCCTCCCAGCAAACTCCCCCCCCAAAGCCTGGCTAACTTCAGCGAGCCCTGGGAGCCTTTACCCCTCTGCCACTTGAGGCTCCTGCACGCAGCCCTGGGGCCACAGACCGATTTCCACCGCTGGAGCGTGGCTTGAAGCCCCCAAAGCTAATTCCCCGCCCTGGAGGGAACCGAGACGTCTTGGGGGCTTCGCTAGTGTCTGTCACCCAGCCCCCGACTGCCTCGTCGGCCTCAGACTTCCTCCCACCTGCCCAGGAGCCCCGAACCTGGAATCCACTAGCCCTGTGGTCCGCAGCGGGTTCCGCCACCCGGCGGCAGCCCTAGACACTGGGTGGGTGGGAGGGACGGGCAGCTAGCGGGGCTGGGCCGCCGCGTCCTCTTTAGGAACATCAAAGGAGGAGAGGGACAGAGATGTATCAAGGAGAAAGTTCCAGGATGCTGCGGGTCGCGGCTGGGGCGGAAAAATGCAGCCCTTTTGGGTCACACCTTTACTCCAGGAGGTCGCCTGGAGAGATGCGCTGTGAGGGGACCTGCCAGCGTCCCCGCGCCGGGCCTGCGATCCACTGCGGCGGCCACCTGACCACTGTCACTCGCAGCGTGGAGCCCGTGGCTCCCAAGCCCTTGGCCCCGTGGCGGCCGCGCAACCCTCCCCCGGCGGCGGCCCGCAGGAGCCGGGCCTCGGCCGACTCCCTGCGGATTGCTGCGCCCCTGCGTCTCCCGTCGAGTAGGGAGGGACGGAGGCCTGCGCCCGGGAGCTCCCTGGCGGTGGTCCGGCCGCCCCCCTCGAGGGTTGCTCCCCCTTCTCAGCCTCGCCAAATCCCTGAAAGCCTGGGCCCCCTTCGTCACCCCGGGGGCTTCTAATCACTCCGTATCGATTTCCCTAACTCTTTTCATCCCGTTGAAGACACATCTTAAAACACTCCAGCCCGGAGTGTGCTCTGGGCTTTATCCACACTAATAAAATGATTTACCCTTCTCTCTGCGCTCTTCTCACAGAGGAAAATCGTTCGAGCCCCGGCTACTTGTGTGTGATCAGTAAATATTTAGTGCGGTGACATCCTCAGCTAGTCTTCGGATCGATTCGGGGACCACCGGGAGGTGCACACGGTCCGGGCGGGGCCGCGCCAAGCCCGCCGAGGGGGCTGCTCCCGCCCTCGCCGCCGGCCGCTGATTTACGGCCTCGGCAACCAGCAAAAGGGGGCGAAAGCGCGCCTGGAAAATTGGCTTTTCAACCTTTTTACTTTTGACATTCAGCCACCTCCCCAGGCTCTAATTCTCGCCTCTGCTCCTGCCCACCCCGCGCCGCGCCCGACCAAGGGCGCCCTGTGCGCCCCGCGCCACCCTGCCCGCGGCAGCGCGCTGCGCTCGCGGCCCGGGGACCACCTATCACAACCCTGCGCCGCGACGCGGGGAGGCTCAGGCCCCTGCTCGGGGGGTCGTCGCCTTCGTGGTGAGGTGCACTCTGCCCGCCCACACCTCAGAGGCAGGCGAGAGGGTGGAGAGGCCCAGATCTCCATTCGCCCAAGGAGCCAGTCTCCTCGCTACCTTTTCTCCGACCCTCGGTCATTCCCCCATTCCTGCGCCTGGTCCTCGACGCCCTTCGGGCCGGATGGCGTCGAGTGGGAACTTTACTTTCCCCGCAGAGGAGCTCCCGTTTCCTTAGAAGCGAAAAAGCGCTGAGCTTGGATGTGCTGGGAAGGGGGCCTCCTACCCTGATCTTGACTGCCGCAGGGCTGCGGCCGCCGCAGTGGCAGTGTCCGCGGCCCCTTGGCCCTCCCAGCCTCCCCTGGGCGCACGCTCTCATTGCAAGGCCGCGCCCTGGACCCGGACACCGGGCGATGGGCCCGACCTGGCACGGGGCACGGCACTCTCTCGCCACCCCCCCACCCCCCCCCCCCCGCCACTCCTGCGGGACCCGCCACCTCAGCCGACTACATTGTCCCTCCGAGTAAGGAGACGGGAGGGCTACTAACACCCTGGGTTCCACCTCTCTTCGGCCGGGGTCGGGGGCTCGGGCCTGACCACCTGTTAGCGGGCCTGCTCTCCTCTCACCTGAGGCCCGGGCCTCTGCAGTTCCCTCGGGCCCAGCGAGGAAGGCAAAGGCGACCTTGCTGGGTTCGCGCACCCCTCCCCAACGCTAGCGCCCTCTCCTTTGTCCTAAGCATGATTTTCTAAACTGCCTTATCTGCAGACTATATCTTTATACTAATGCATACTTAATTGGTCCGTCTTGACTGTCCATATAAAACAATTTAATTAGGGTGCTTTCTTGCTTTGGAGAGCAAAGAAAAAAAAATCTGCCCAGTGCTTATTGTATTTAGCACCAATACAGGCAGAAAATGTAGCACAAGTTTTTGGTTGAAAGAGCACCTCTGTGCCCATTGAAGGGCGTTGATCCGAAAAGACAGAAAGGACAAGTAAAATCGATTTGAAGCGACCCTCTCTGTCCCTTTCACACCATTCAGAAACTCCATTCCTTCTAAGACAAAGACCAGCGCCTTGGGAATTCTCAGGGAAAAAGAGGACTCCAGTCCCACAAGCCTAGGGCACTTTTTAAAAAATCCTTAATACTGCACTTAAAACCGGCCCTCAGTTCTGTGCCCCCCACGTGTGGGTTTCACAGACACCCCCTCGGAAGCGTCAGGCAGTATGGCTGGCCACACCACCCACCCCCCACCTCTCCCCGAGCTCGGCCTTCTGGCCAGGCCAGACAAGCCTTTTAGGGTTAGTGCAGCCCTCACCTTTGACCCCCAAGATCGGAGTGGCTGTCACGCTCCAGAGTGCAGAGTTACAACTCAGGCCAAAGTTAAAACAAAACAAAACAAAAAACAATTCTCTACTCCCAAACCGGTTCTGGTTCCGCCGCCTGAGCCACCTTGCCCAATAACCCCTTCCACACTCAAGTGTTTTTTTTTTTTCCCCCTTCTCTTGCCATGAACTGCCCTAGCCACCTCTGAAAGAAGGAACTTAAGATGCCAGGGCAGCGTGGCTGGGTTGCGGTGAGTTGTCCTCCATTAGGAACCAGAATGCCAGGTTACCCGACAGGCGCCCAGGCTGGGGAAGGCGGTCATCGATCAGACCTGGCAGGGAAGGGAGGAGGGAGAAATGAAGAGAAGAGGGCAGGGGAGAGGAGAGGCTGGGCAGTGATCACCTTCACCTGCCCTGAGCCCAGCCCCCCCACCCCCATCTCCTCCCGTTCAACTATCCCCCCCACCTTCTGCCGGGGTTAAAGGGGGCGGGGGCGGAAGGGAGGGGGCACCCCCTGAGTTACACAAGTGGCCTCCTTCTACAAGAGAATGAGTTCACCACCTCCCCAGAGAAACCTCACCATCCATCCACTCGATATAACTGATGAGACAAACCACAAGGAAAAACTTCTGTAGCCCATATTTATGGTATTAATGAATAGTTAAAAAAAGATTTACACTTCTTATGATCAATATTCTGAGTTATTTCCCTCAAAGTATATAATTACAGTGTCTTCAGAGTTTTCATCATTGTTTGAGGTGGCAAAACCATTTGTAATTTTCATTAGCCAGTAAACATGTAATTAACATTCAGCACTGTGTTTAACTTAATTCCTGTTTAAGACAAGGACAAGAAGCAGCCGAAGAGCGTTAGTTCCATTTGTCAAGTCTGACATACATCTTACCATAACAGTTTCCTAAAATAAAAGATCCGTGTTTCCCCATTATTCTTCTCTTAAAACAAAACAAAACAAAAAAATCCATTAGTTAAAACTGTATTAAACTGCAAGAGGCAGCATAGTTTTTCCTCAATTTTCTCTAGTTACTGTATTCCTGCTTCCTTTTTCCATTTGGGAGGGTGGGTGGAGGGAGGGGGTTAATTAAGCATTCATTATTTGAAGGCTTGAAATTGGGAACCCCTCCCCCCCCAAAAGAAATAGGTTTCCTCCTCAGGAAAGTTCTAGAATGGGGACTGGAAAAGGGGGGCACGGCTCTGCAGGGGAGTGGGAAAAATCACTTGGGGGGACATGAGTTAAAAGTAGAAAATGAGGATTCCAACGGATTCCTAGGAAAAATGTTGCCCTCCTGCTTCAAGTTCTATCTTTGATCCAGGGTGAGGGGAGCCTGTCTGCCAGTCTGCTAGGAGGCTGCTTTTTCCCCCTCCTCTCCCACCTCTGTTTTTTTCCAACTTGCTTTAGGATTAGCCTCCATCCCTCTCGACCCCAAACAGTGGAATTTGGCTGTGCCTCGGGTCGTCTTGCTTTGCAATATCGCCTATAGTTGCTGGCGGTTTTCCGCCGAGGCTGAGCCGTTTGCTCCAGCCTCCGACTAAACTCATTAAGTTGGGAGATTTTTTTCAATTGGACGGGTGTTTTTAAAGTCTCGTCTTTCCAGCCCCAAACAAGGTGTAACAACGCACTCTTCCTTCTAAGGAATGAGATGAGAGACAAGGATCACTCCAGACATCTCCTACCTACGGTTTGGGGTTTTTTTTCTTAAAGGCGAGGCTCGCATTCCTCAGCAGCTATGTACAAAGCTCCCTGAAACCTCGTCTCTCTAAAGTTAGTGTGCAGGGCTTTCCAAGGCTGAGAACGCCTAATACATGGGGAAGCACTTCCTTGAGGTGGAAGGTCTCTCCCTTCACCTTTCCTCTTTTTCCCTGCAGGCTAGTGCCTACTTTTTATCAGTTTGCACAATCGCTTAGATAAACACCGAGGAGGAGATTCTCTTTAATTATCAAAGACACATCTTTTCAGGGGGCCAACAAAGCGTTTATTTCACCCGCCAAACTAAAGGAGAGTTATTCCAGTTTAGAAGGAAGATGCAAGCGGTTTGGGACCTTGAACAAGGCAAATATGGTTTTGGTATGTTTACTTACAGTATTTTTTCTCTCTCTCTCTCTCCTTTCTCACTTTTCTCCTTGTGCTGTGTGGGGCTGGGGGTGACTTGGGGCTTTTCAAAAAATCGGTTTGCTAACGTGTCTGAAATGCCTAGGACTGTGGTTTCAGGGGTTTGGGGAGGGGGGGACAGTCAATTCAATGCATTGCCATATTTTATTACATGTGTGTGATAGGGGAGGTGGTGGAGGGGGGAAGAGGGGGGAAAATACAATTGCAAAGCTGCCAAAATATGATTAAACCGAAGCGTAAAGACTGCCGTGCCTCCCCATCTCCTCGTCCTGTCTCCTCAAACTCCTTTCCTTCCAGAGAGCAAACTAAAAAAGCCAGTCCTATAAGCGTGTTTTTCCAGGCAACAGACGACTCGGTTTTCTAGCAAAGGAGCTGCGAGGCTCGCTCTAAGTATCAGCATTTACTGTTCGATTTGCCTCTGCGCTTCATTTTGCAACCTTGTGCAACTGACAGCCAGCCAGGCAGGGAGGGAGGAAAGTCCTGCCCGGCGCCCTCGGCCGCGGCTCGGGGAGGCAAGCGCTCGGTTAAAGCTAGGAGGAGAATCGCAACGAGAAGGGTACTCACCATCGGGCGGGGTGGCGGAACTGGCGTGCGGATTTCAGGCAAACGTTTACCTTTTGGCTGTCTATTGCAACCGCGTCGGGCTGACTTAAGAAGCAATTCTGTGCTCTGTCCAGAACATTCAAGGAACGGTTCCTCATTTTTAAAAAGCCAGCGAGAGAGACGACAGAGACAGAGAAAGAAAAAGAGAGGAGGGGGTGAGGGGGACGCACATAAACCCAGTTCAGGGAGGAAAAAAAAAAAAAAAAAAAAAAAAAGAAGAAGATCACCTCTCCCCGCCAGTGACTCGGGAAACGCAGCGGTGGCGAGATCCGAGTCCGGTCCAACCAAGCTAGAGCCAATTAATTTTAAATCCTGAAGAATTATTCAGATTAAAATGTACAGAAGTTTCATTCTCGTATGCCTACGTGAGCTCCAAGTCGTTTCCCTTTAAGAGCTCCTTTTCTTTTAAAGTTGAATTTTAGGCAGCGAGGACTCTTACACTAGGGGGCAGACAGATACTGTACTTGCTCCAATGTTAAGCAATTTTTTCCCTCCCAGCATATGCTCTGATTTAGCACTGTAAATTTTTCAGAGGACCCAACTCTGACAGCCCCTGGTGATTTTCAAAGTACCACAAGCCAGTGGTTAAAAATTGCATTGACTTGGAAGTTCAGAGGGACACAATGGAAACCCCTTTCCCTATTCATGGAGCTCCAGTGTGGTGGAAGAGAAAAAACACACACGAACTAGATTGAGGGAAAGGAGGAATTCAATGAATCCTGGTGGACAGAACTGGTTTCTACTGAGTTCAGAGTTAAACTCGGCATTTGCTGGGGTCTGTATTCATATTGTGATTTCATTTGGGGAGAATGACAGCCGTCAGGCCACTTGCTGCAAGAAAATCATATTCCTGGGTGGGTTTGCTTTACTTTTTTTTTTTTTTCCACCAGAGTAAAACAAATGTTTTTCCAACTTTCTCCAGCCAAATTAAAGCTTGCCATTCCCCTCATTAAAATAAATTTACATCTGCAATAAAAGACTGGGCTGGATTTTTTTTTTTGAACAGTAACGACATATTGATATTTCTCTTTTAGTCTTAGAGCTGTTTTATTCAAGGGAAATGAGCATCTCTGAAGAAGGCATTTGAAAATATTCTCCCCTCCTTTTTTTTTTTTCTCAGTCTGCAGTCCTTTCTCTTCTTATATGCAGTAAAAATTAACTACAATTGATATGGTCATTTATTTATTGTTTTGAATTTCTAATAGCATCCCCATAACTGAATGAATCTAAAATACAGAGTGAAACACGTCTGACTTCATGGGAAGCCTGTGGTCGTGTGCTGTGGCAGGCTCCAGTTTTGTAGGAGATTGGGAAATTCTTCATTTTAAATCTGAGTCCATCAGAGCATACTTCAAACACCAAAAATCTCTAAGTGCCCTGTGGAAGCTGTTGCTTTTCCGAAATTTCCCACTGCATGTCTGTAAAAGGTGATCTTGCTATGGAAGTGTCTGCACTCAAGAGGCAAGATTAAGATTTCCCTACAATCAATTATTCTCTTCTATTAAATTGAGATGGGTATGTCCACTAGATTTCCTGTCTCATCCCAGCCCCACCACATCTCTGCTGAGATTGCCCCTAATCTACTGACATTTGTAGCATTAGGCAATCCCTTGAATCATAGGAGTTGAAAGGGGGGGAAAAAAAAACCTTTGAAATGATTTCTTTTCCATCCTTCTGTCCTCTTTAAGAGAAAGTGATATTGTGTCTCTAATCAACCTGAAATTCTCAGCCTGCCTTCTCTGTGGCAATCTCATTGCACACCAGGTTTATGATAGTTCAGTGTCCACTGTAGTTGGTTTTTTTTTTTTTTTTACAACTTTCAAATAATCCCAGCACCTGCAGCTTTAGTGAAATACGTGATTTCAGCGGAGAAAGGGTGAGGACTAAGAAGGTTTCAGCAAGGAAGTGTAAAGAGGGTTTCTCCTCTCCTAAAAACTAGCCCCTGTCTGCCTATATCTTCACTTAGTACGTACCTTGTATTCTGCCTGTGGGTAAAGGGTATTTATTGAATGCAAAGAGCACACACCAGCACAGGTCAATCGTATGTGTGGTCTATGGTTGGTTTTTTTTACACCTTTCATCTCGTCCATTTTTTGCACTATCAAGGATGCTTTCCTGGGGTCATTACTTTACTCTTCATATGTGTTCATGTTTCCTGAAACTCGGTGTGGTTGATGTAAAATATTTCAACTGTTCATAAACCTGGTTGGCTTCCAAGTTTACAGTTTTTCTTGGGGCAAAACGTGTGCGATGCTGTCAAAATTTTGTTTTCTAAACGTTGAACAATCATAATGAACTTCTCATGATCAAACCGAAAGGTGCCTGCCCTGAAATACAGTGTGTTCCGTGGGGCCAATTCTAGATGTGTGATGTTTAAAGCCAAACGCCCTGGAGTTCAAAGACACATCCATGTTGATGATTTTAGCACATTGAAGCAGACTGGCATAGGCTATTAAGTTGTTCTTATTGCAGTGAATCTCTTGAGGTGGCCTGTGGCTTGTGTGTGGTTCCTGTGAGTTGTGCTTGGTATTATTTCCAATCTGGAGCAGGATCGCTGGTCGTGTTTTAATGACTCAATGGATGCCTAAAAGGAACCTGAGGAACAATGAAGTTCGTCCTCAACTGTTCCATGACCTAGAAGCATAGGCGCTGAAGTCTTTGTCTGTGTACATTGACAAATATGCATCTGATACATGTGCGCTTACATGTGTGTACAGAGGGTATGCACAGGGGAGGCTAGGAGGCTGGGAGGCTGCCTCGGCTCGTCCATCAGCGGACAGAACGGTCTTTTCACCTCTCACCACGACTGGGTAGTGTGGCAGGACGTTGGCTTGTGAGTTAGCTATAACTAATGAGAGAGGATGAAGTTGGGGAAAATTGATTTTAATTGCGTCATGACAATGAGATGAAGTCTACTTGTGCTTCTCAGCATCCGAGATGTTTCATTTGAGCAATTAAAATGTCAGGCCACATACCTGTGAAATGTTAACCCTGCAAGGAAAAGACAGATACCAAATGGCTTCTTTCTTTTTTCCCTCTAAAAAGGAAAAAAAAAATATATGTCTATCAAGCCACAAAACCAAGCAAGTGATCAGAGTTGCTTAAGAGAAGGGTCTACCGTCACCCGGATCTGACCAAATGTTTCGTTTGCAAAATGCCTCCAAGCTCGGTTCTCGGCACCTATCCTGACCCCACCCACTACCCCTCTGCAAAGAAACCGGGGAACTTTTCTCTTTCTCTGGCACTGTGGGCACAAAGATGCGCCGGGAGTCCCGGGTGGTGCGCGAGCGACGGATTTCGTGGCATCGCCAAGTTGCGGGAGGCGAAGTCCTCGATTCCATCCAAAGCCTCTCGCGGAGCCTTTAAGAGGCGTTGTGTGTGCGCGCCGCGCTCCTCTCCCCGTTGGGGCGGAAACCTCCGGTGCGGGGTGCGGAGAGCTCGGGGGCCGCGTGCCCGGGGCCGGCCCGGGCCCATCCCCCGCCCGGCGGTGGTGGCGGCGCGGCCGCCCCCTCCCCGCCCCCCTTGGCCCCCCGCGCGCCCCGCGCCGCGGCCGCGACGCCGCTCGCGCTAGGACCGGGCTGAGCCCGCGGCCGCCATGGCGGGGCCGCCGCGCTCCGGCCAATGACGACGAGGGGGCGGCGCGCGCGCGCCTGGCCAGGCCAACCCCGGCTGCTGCCTTATAAGGCGCGCCGTCACCATGGCAACGTGCGCTAAGTTGCAGCAGTCGTGTCAAAGTTCACTATATAGAGAGCTCAGTGAGCTGATCGCGGAGAAGCCACTTCTGCCAGCCCCGGCGCCTATAAATCGCATTCCCTCCCGCGCCCCCCTTTTTAGCATATTTGATCACTTTGATTCTCTGTTCTTTTCTCTCCGCGGTGTGTGTGTGCGTGCGCGCGTGTGTGTTTTCTTCTCCTCCTCCTCCTCTCCCCGAGTTGCCTCCTTTCTCCGGGTGCCGTGCTGCCTTTTTTTCCCTTCTTTCATTCTTTCTCTCCGTCTTTTTCTCCCCCCTCTGCGCACGAAGGATGTGCTTCTAGGTGGTGATCTGCCCTCCTCTCTCTCTTTTATCATTTCTCCCCCGCCGCCGGCGAGTTGACTCTTTCCCTATGTGTGTGAGGCGGCGGCGGCAGCAGCAGCAGCAGCGGCTCCGGCGGCGGCAGCAGCGGCAGCAGCGGCTTCAGCGGCGGCGGCGGCGCTAGACGCGGCGGCTCCGGGCCCGACCCGGCGGCTTCGGCGGAGGCGGCGGCGGCTCCGGCGGCGGCGGCGGCCCGGGCGGCCCGCAGGGAGCGGCGAGCGGCCTCCATCCGGCGAAAGCGGGCGGCGGCGGCCAGAGCGAGCGAGGCGCGCGCCGGGCGCCCGTGGCAGGCGGCGGCGGCGGCCCAGCGCCAGGACGACGCCGCGCAGCGCCCGACGCGGACCACTTTCATGCTGATTCCCCCGGACCCGGGCAGCGCTCCGGCCACTCCGCGGGCCGCCGGCCTCCGCCCCGGCCTGCCCGGCTCTCTGGGCGCGCCCGCGACCGGCGCCTCCGCTCTCCCAGTCCTCCTGATTTCGATGGCTTTCCTGAATGGCTGACTGTGGGCTGCCCTGGACTTGGCCCCCGGACAGTCGCCTCTCCTCCTCCTCCTCCTCCTCCTCTTCCTCCTCCTCTTCCTCCTCCTACTCCAACTCCTCGGCACACCAGCTCTGAGAGCGAGAGAGTGAACGAGAGAGGGAGGGAGAGAGTGAGAGCGAGCGAGATCTTTGGAGAGATTTTTTTTTTTTTTTTTTTTGCCTCCTACTTCTGTCTTGAAGCCAGACAATCGACTTGCAGCTCTCCCTCCCCTCCCTCTCTCTCCACGTTCTGCTCCCACTCTCTCTCCCCTGGCCCCTTCCCCTCCCCTCCGGGCCGAAAGCCCCCCGAAACCAACAAAGCTGAGCCGAGGGAAACAAACAAAACAAACACACCGGGCCAGACAAGCAATCGACAAAACTTTGCAAAAGCAGAAACAAAAAAGGAAAAACTAACCAACCTCAACCAACCAGCCCCCGAGCCACCCGGGGCGCCCTCCCGCGCCCTCTCGCACCCTCGCACACACAAAAGGCGGCGCGCCGGAGCCCGAGACCCGGGAGCCGCCGCCGCCCGCAGCCAGGGGAGCAGGAAGTCCGGACGCGGCCCCCATAGATATGGCAATGGTAGTCAGCACGTGGCGCGACCCCCAGGACGAGGTGCCCGGCTCGCAGGGCAGCCAGGCCTCGCAGGCGCCGCCTGTGCCCGGCCCGCCGCCCGGCGCCCCGCACACGCCACAGACGCCGGGCCAAGGGGGCCCGGCCAGCACGCCGGCCCAGACGGCGGCCGGTGGCCAGGGCGGCCCTGGCGGCCCCGGCGGCGACAAGCAGCAGCAGCAGCAGCACATCGAGTGCGTGGTGTGCGGGGACAAGTCGAGCGGCAAGCACTACGGCCAGTTCACGTGCGAGGGCTGCAAGAGCTTCTTCAAGCGCAGCGTGCGGAGGAACCTGAGCTACACGTGCCGCGCCAACCGGAACTGTCCCATCGACCAGCACCACCGCAACCAGTGCCAGTACTGCCGCCTCAAAAAGTGCCTCAAAGTGGGCATGAGACGGGAAGGTATCGGCCTCTCATTTCTCCCCCCCACCCTCGCCTGGGGTCCCGGGGCCCTGGGTGCGTTTGGCTAGCCTGCTCTGGGTAAGGACGCAGAAGCCCCAAGCTCTTCTCTTCGTATTGCAGCTGAAAGGGGTTTTATACTAGAAGCAAGTTCTGCACTGGAACCCAGACCCCCCAAATCCGCATGCTTTGGCCGACTGATTTCCTCCTCTACTTTCTCTTCGGGCTGTTTCATTTTCTTTGCATTGATTGCGAGTTCATTCGAGTTCGCCTTTCTGCGAGGGATGGGGTGTTGTCTGTTGTTGTTTTAAAAGCCTGGTTTACTTCTCCGTCTTTCCTCTCGATTTCTCCCTCTCTCCCCCTTGTTTTTCCTGCATGTTCAACATATGTCCCTCCTCCCCACCCCTTTCCCCAGCCCCCACCCTCTCAAAAAAAAAAAAAACCAACCTGAGATTGTACTTTTGTACAGGAGGTTCAAATTACAAATGGCAATTTTATGCACTTCGCCGTATTAACGCTGCCGCCCGGGCAGCGCTCATGTGACCCTCCGTGGATTAACATTCTGCTAAGAAAAAAAAAAATACCTCTGTTTTCTTTTTTCCTTTCACTTTTGAAAGGAGGAGAGCGCGATAGGAGTAGGGACGGGTGGGCGAGGGGCCCTCGGCGGCTGCTTTCGCTCTGCGCGAGTTGGGTCTTTGTGATATGAAATTCGCCGAGCGCCGCGAGCTGTGCTCGGCCAATGGCGCGCTCGGCGCCGGGCGCGGGCTCCGGGCTTGGGCGAGCGAACGCCGGGCTTTCTTTGTGTTTCTGCGAGAGCGACTCTCCCGGTCCGGCGTCAGATAACAGCCCGAGCCCGAGCCTCGCCAGCTTTCCCCGGCCGTCTCGGGCCCTACCCGGGCTGCGCCGGCGCCGGCCGCCTGCTCCCCGCCTCTCCCCGGCTTCCTCTCGCCTCGGCCGGCCTCTCTCTCCGCCCTCTCCCTCCGTCTCTCTTTCTTCGAGCACACTGATCAGGCTGCCGCCAGACCTCGGCTCTCTGCTCTTCTCTCACCGGGGGGCTCCCCGCCGGGCTGGGGCTGGGGCTGCCGGGTTGGGGGGAGAGTCGTGGCACGGTGGCCGCAGGCCGTCTGGGGTGAACCCTTGTGTCTTTTGCAAAAGCGTCTCACCCTCCCCCCCAGACTCGCCCCTCCCGCTCCCTCTCCTCCAATCAATAAGAAATATCAGCTGTTTAGCAGTAAAGAAGAAAGATGCCCCCAGAATGCTCCATCCCGCCCACAGTGCCGGGGACCCCGAGGCAAAGCGGCCACTTCTGGGTCCTCGGCGGCCCAGCCCCGAGCGGGCCTCGGAGGCAAGTGTGCCGCTCTGGCCGCCAGAGCTTGCCTGGGTGGTGGCTTGAGTGGAGTGCTGCCGGGCTCCCGGCGACTTCCAGGTCTGTGGCCCTGGCGCGCTGGCGAGAGGGGCAGGCCTGCCTGTTCGGGCGCGGTGCGGGCTCTGGGTCAGGCGGGGGTCGGGCTGGGGCAGACCCTGCCGGGGGAGCTGGGCGACCGACGAGGCTGGTCATTAACGGCGGGGTGTCTCCTTTCCTCCCCGCAGCGGTGCAGAGGGGCAGGATGCCGCCCACCCAGCCAACCCACGGGCAGTTTGCGCTGACCAACGGGGACCCTCTCAACTGCCACTCGTACCTGTCCGGATATATTTCTCTGCTGCTGCGCGCCGAGCCCTACCCCACGTCGCGCTTCGGCAGCCAGTGCATGCAGCCCAACAACATCATGGGCATCGAGAACATTTGCGAACTGGCCGCGCGGATGCTCTTCAGCGCCGTCGAGTGGGCCCGGAACATCCCCTTCTTCCCTGACCTGCAGATCACCGACCAGGTGGCCCTGCTTCGCCTCACCTGGAGCGAGCTGTTCGTGCTGAACGCGGCACAGTGCTCCATGCCTCTCCACGTCGCCCCGCTCCTGGCCGCCGCTGGCCTACACGCCTCACCCATGTCCGCCGACCGAGTGGTCGCCTTTATGGACCACATACGGATCTTCCAAGAGCAAGTGGAGAAGCTCAAAGCGCTGCACGTCGACTCCGCCGAGTACAGCTGTCTCAAGGCCATAGTCCTGTTCACCTCAGGTAGGAAGGAGCCCTGCCCTCTCATGCCCAAGGACTCCTAGCTCAGAGTTAGGGCCCAGAGAACTTGGGAGTCCCCAGAGTGAGCCCAGCCTCCCCCTGGAAAGGCCAAACTGTTGAGGGCAACCTGGAGTGGGGACTTTGTAGAGCTGCTGGGCCTCGCCAGGCCTGTCCTGGGGACAAGAGAGGAAGGCTGGGGCTTCGGGAAGGTCCCTTAGGGCACATGCTCTCAAAATGGGCCATGGGGAAGCCTCTCAAGCCTGCCAGACTGGCATGCGTGTTTCCTGTGCCTTCCCTTGGCCCAGGCCTCCTGGGCTGGCTGGTCCTGTGCAGCCTCCTCTGCCCCAGGGCGCTCTCTCTGTCACCCTGACTGAGTCTCCAGGAGATGCCTCTGGGCCCTGCAGCTGTCCTGGCATCATCTCTGCAGGGGAAAAGTTTGCCCCTGCAGGGGAAAAGTTTGCCTGCTAACTCAGTGGGAGCTGGAGCTCCAGGCAAACCCAACCTGAGGGCAGCAGTTTTCAAAATCATATTCTTATTAAAACAATGCAGACTGCCAGGAGAGGAGGAAGGCTGTCAGGAAGGGGGCAAGAGGAAGAAAGGGGGCATCATAACTGTCCAGGATGTCTGCAAGGGGTTGAAGACTCTGGCCTCTAGCTTGCTCTGCCCAAGCAAACACTTCAGACAATTTTCAGACAACCCAAAATGTATGCCAACTTGGGCTGGGTATGAATGTTGCCAGAGATATAAAACCATCATTGACTGCGTTATGAAATCTAATTAGTTTGTATGTAGTTTAACCTGTGTGAGTAATAGATCTAATATTAATTAACTCTTGAGGCCAAATGATTTCTGAAGGTGTCTGGCTTTCCACTTTGGGCCACACCTGAGCCTTTTGGCTGCCTCCAGGCTGAGTTCAGCACATCCCAGGTGGGTGGAAATCACCCCCTCTCCATTCTCTTTCTAAGTTGTCAGCTGATCCCTTTGTCATGGCTGAGAGGGGGGGGAAAGAGGTTCCCAATTAAGAATTACAAACATTTGGACGTTTGTGGGGCTTGGAACCTAGGAACTGCAGTTTTTTACAGCTTGTAACCAGGACACTCGGAGAGCTGGGTAGTTCTCGTGGCAGACAAAAAGATTCACAGTCTCTTCCTTATTGTTTGAAGGAAATCTGGGGACCCAAGTCATTAGCTCAATCGATTGTAGGTTCTGAGTCCTTAACCCGCTGTCTGTTATACGCTGCTGGTTTTTTTTTTTTTAACACATAACCTCCCCCCACAGCCACCCCAAATTCTGCCTTTGAAAGTCCTTAGGTAATCAATTAAAGGGCAGTGTCTGGGCAAGGAAGAGCTGTATAGAGAGGCTTGGATCTGGAGTATTTTTCTCAGGGGAACTGTCATAACTAGAACATTTGCCTGATGCAAATGTACAGGCAGGATATTCCCCTAACCCCATAGCCCCCTTCACCCCCAGCCCACAACCCTCCACCCAGCCAACGATCCCAGACGACGGGGGGTGTTGTTAATTTCTCCATATCATTGTTAGCTCTTAGCCTTACCCTTGGTCTCTTCAAGGAAAGAAATGCCTGATACTGTCGTAAGAGTTTAATTTATTACTATTTGCAAAATGCAGAGGCCTGTGTGGAGAATGCAGATCGCCTCACAAAGAGATAAAGGTCCCTCTTATCTGATTCGTAGGGAGACACACAGTGTACCCATGCAAAGGGAGGGAGTCCAATGCAGACAGATCTTTTAATTCCTGACCACAGACACCTATGCATTCTTTACATGCAGAGTCCCTGGATACACACATGAGGAAATTACATGTGTCTTCTGGTTCTGGGGGCTGGAGGTAGTGGCGGCTGTTTTGAAATATCTGTTTTAAGGATTCACAGTATGCATGTGTTAGCCCCAAGTCTTGTCTGGGGCGCCCAAAAAGGTCAGGTCACAACCTGCGCCGCCCTCACTGAGAAGCCTCTCATTTCAAAGGCATTTATTGTATTTTCACATATCCCAAAGAGAAAAGTGTTTTCCTGAAGATAACAGGGAGGGGTTTCTTCTTGGAGGGAACTGGGTTTTAAAATAAATAAATAAATAAATAAAGGGGGGTAGGAGAAAAAGGGAGAGAGAAGAAAAGGGGGGAAAAGAAACAGCTCAAATGAACAGAGAGATCACAGTTTGCATGGCTGCCCTTCAATAGGGCTAAACTGACAAGATCAGTTTTAAAGGGCCACTTAAATCAGTTTCAAAGACCGGAGAAAAATGAGTCGCCCTCTTTGGGGAGAATCTGAGGCTGGGTCGTGGACGCCATTACTAGAGGCTGGGCCAGGTTGTGGCCCTCCTCTCCCACCACCACCACCCCCCCCCCCAATATATAATTATAAGCCAAACTCTTATTTACAGAGGAGGAGGGGGAGGAGCACTGGCAGTTTTGGTTTCATCTGTTTGTCTGTCCGTCAACTGACTTGAGCCAGATTCACCCAGTGCACTTTGCTTGGGCCTCCCAGGGACCAAGCCTGAGTTCTGGTGGCGTGAAAGCCTGCGGTGCACTGAGCTGTGTTTTACTTTAAAGCAAATACCCCCAGGACCATCTCGTGCTCTCCAACACCCCCCCCCCCCATCCAAGTTTTCAGTATACTGGCATTTGCTCCAACTCCGGTTGGGGCAGTTTGACAAAGCACTGCACACACACCTCATGTGACCCATTTCAAACCTCTTAATCTGATGACTGAATCCTTCTTCTTCTTCTCCTTCTCCTTCTTTTTTTTTTTTTTTTTTTAAACTTTCTTCCAGATGCCTGTGGTCTCTCTGATGTAGCCCATGTGGAAAGCTTGCAGGAAAAGTCCCAGTGTGCTTTGGAAGAGTACGTTAGGAGCCAGTACCCCAACCAACCAACGCGATTCGGAAAGCTTTTGCTTCGCCTCCCTTCCCTCCGCACGGTCTCCTCCTCAGTCATAGAGCAATTGTTTTTCGTCCGTTTGGTAGGTAAAACCCCCATCGAAACCCTCATCCGGGATATGTTACTGTCCGGCAGCAGTTTTAACTGGCCGTATATGGCAATTCAATAAATAAGAAATCAAAATAAGAAGGGGGAGTGAAACAGAGAGAAAGAAAAGGCAAAAGACTGGTTTGTTTGCTTAAATTCCTTCTGTTAAGAAAGGATATAAAAGGATGTTACAAGTTTGCTAAACGAAGAGAGGGGAAGAATTTAATGGACTGTGAATTTCAAAAAAAAAAAAAAGACTGTCAAATGAACTTTTACAGAATGCATTAAAAAAAAAAAAAAACTCCTGTGTCGGTCAGAACAACTTGCTACTTATCATTTTTGTATAAAAAGGAAATTAGTCTTTTTCTTTTTTTGGTAAATTTTTGAAAAATATTGCTAAAAGTGCATTTAAGGAGATTGGGAGAAAATTAGCAGAATGGAGAAAGTAAGTCTTTTTTTTTTTTTTCCAAATTATTAATTGTCCTGTGTCTATGTACCTCTAGCTGTTCTTTTTTGTACTTTTCTGGTTCCAAACCAGTTTATTCTGTGGTTCTATAATAAGTTTTGATATAATCTTGGCTTCTTAAAAACTGTGTATCCTTAAAATATATGTTCTGCAAGAATTAAAACTGAGTCCATGAAAATACCATAGGAAGACATAAAACTTTAAAAGGCAACTCAAAGGTGATGGAAACGCACTTACAAGTGGTGACCAAAAATTTTAGGTGAAGTTGAGCACTCTTTAATTTGAGAACTGGAGGAACCACACACAACACTTAACTTCCCCTACCCTGCCCCCCCCCAAAAAAAGACACCATGACAAACCTAGCTTTTTAAAAATATTTTAAGAAAGAGAATGAACTGTGGAATTTATTGGCAGCCAAGGAATGTGTCCAAGACACGTGCTGAGGTTTTGAATAAAAAGTGAACTTTTGTAATTTGAATTGGGTCCCGCTTAGTTCTTGAATTGTTATGAAAATCCTATATCTGTTTGTATATTTGCAAACCCTTTGTATTATAATTGTTGATATTTTCCCTTTTTAAAAAATACCATTGAAATCAGCATGACAAAATAACACTGTTGGCACTTATAGGTAACGTGATTGATTCAGTATCTTAGAGTTTACAGTTTGTGTTTTAAAAAAAAACTGAAGGTTTTTTTTTTTTTAAGTGCAACATTTCTGTATACTGTAAAAGTTATAATAACTGAACTGTTTGGTCGAGTCTTTGTGTGTTATATTCCAAGGAAAATTGAAAGTATTCAGAAATTAAAATATTATTTGATATCTGAAATCTGTTTGGCTGTCCCCACTCACTGTCTTTCCATCGAGAAGAGCCCCTGTGAGCTCTCGCTGAGCCGGGCTGGGGGCTTTCATGTGTTTACTCCCCTCAGTTTGTTCAAAGGTGGACTAGTGTATTTATTTGCCTGTTTAATTTGGGTGTGTGTGTGGGGGGGAGAAGCTGAAGTTAATGGTTTATCTATGGTTTAGGAAGTGCCATACTGATATAGTAAACCACCCCCATTCACCTAATCCTCCTTTTAATTAAAAATGGATTTTCCAGGAAAAAAAAAAAAAAGGCCCTTATATTTGTCACACTTAAGTGCCTGCTTAGGGAAGGTATTGTGGAAAGTATTAGAAATCTTGAGATCAGTATCTATTTTATGATCAGAAAAAAATACTGTTTTGTACATTTCTGACAGTTCAGCAAAAGACAGTTCTAGCAAGCTAATCACAGCATTGTAAATAGAGGGCAGTTGTTTGCAGTGAGTTTTTCCTTAAGTAGGTGTGATTTTTTAAAAATACTCTGTGGTTCTCATCTAGCTTGGTTGTTGAGAGGATTTCAAATTCAGTGATATAGCTTATAGTGCTGAAGGGTCTGTTGTTAGTGTATATATGATAACTTGCCGCTGGCCTGTCTTTCCCCTCCCCCCCTTTACGTTCATTCTGTGAGAGCATGACCACAGGTCAAGGGAGTCTTTTCCACTGGAGTTATGTACATAAAAACACATCGACATTTTGACATTTCGGATTGTGTAGATACAATCTGTACTGCTCTTGGGATCCTTTGTCCTTAGAAGCCAAATTAAGAAAAAGAAGAGAAAAGAAAGAAGGAAGGAAACTTTACAGGGTGTGCTGATTTGGAAGTAGTAACTATTTTGTTTTGGAGGTTTTTTATTTTTTCCTCTTTCTCTTTTCCTGGTTTGGAGGAAGCTCAGTGTGTGGGAGCTTGCAATTTTGTTCTTATTGAGGCTTTCCAGCACCACCCCCCACCATACTTCCCCATGTTGTGGTTCAATTTTAAAAGCGGGTGGGTAGGGCAGGTGGAAGAAAGGGGATCATTTTGTGAAGTGTATTAAACTTTGATACTCAGTTCCAGTCAATACATGTAGACCAGAAAAATCTGTCTGATGTGTGCATTTGAGCAGAGTTCTCCAGCTGACCCTCAGCTTCTTTCTGTAGATATATACATCCAGAAATACAAGTACGTACTTAGGGCAGAATATCGCTGACCTTTTTAGTTCCAGGTTTGTCGGTTGCTGTTTATTTTCTCCTCTTGCAAGTGCTATCCATGTGAGTGTGTGAAGTCTCTCTAATAAGTAAAACACAGGCCCTTTTCCTTGTTTGTTTTGTGTTAGTTTATTGTAAACAGCCATTTGTTGTAAATTATTATTGGCATTAAATTATAATTTATGATTTTCAAAGCAAAAGCCAGTCCCTGTTTTATTATGCTTTAAGCATGTGTTCTAGTCATTGGAAATCTCTCTCTCACTCTTAAGTTTCAGCAAGGAGCTTGGGGGTCTGCGAGGCAGAAAAACAGGACCCAAAATTTTTCAAACGGGTTAAAACAAAACCCCTTGTATATGTTTAGAGTGGCCGGAGGAGGATCTGTTTAGAGTCTTGAGTTTGGTTTAAGTTTATTGCATTTAAAGAAAGTTTTTCTTTTCACGCTGAGTTAGAACAAAAGATCTTTGCTGCAACTGAACTGGACAAAAGACGAGGGCTGGGACCCAGCGAGTGCGTTCTGTGTGAAATTGACGAGATCTTTAAAAAAGCTGCTAAACATGGCGACTCTTTCCCTTTAAGTGTCTCTTTTTCCTTGCTGGTTTCTTTTTTTTTTTTTTTTCTCCTCCATCTGATCTGAGCTCGCTTTATTTCTTTTCCCAACCCGCTCCCCCTCCTCCTCTTGGCGCTCGGGGGTGTGAGAGAACCCAGTTAGACGCGAAATGCAACAATAGTCCGAGGAGAGAGAGAGAGAGGGGCGATCGCTGCTTCTCGCCACTTTCAAACAAACCTGGGGGAAAGACTGAGCTGGGGGTGGTGGTGGGAGGCGGGAGGGGGGGGGGGAGGATCGTAGCCCGTTCGCTCGGCTCGCGGTCGCCCTGCCTCGGCCTTGCAGCGTTAGTTCTCTCTCTGGGCCGCGAGGGGCTGGGGCTCAAAGTTAGCGGGCGATGTCCGGGGCTGGTTCCGCGGAGACGCCTGGGTTCGCATCCGGCCGGCGTGCAGGGACGGGGGCCTGGAGTTGGCAGCAGCTGCGGAAAAGTGCCTGCCCCCCCCCCCAGCCCCCGCCCCCCACTTACGTGCGGCGGAATTCCGCCAGCGCCCCGGGAAAGTCCGGGGTGCCGGGCGCGCGGAGCTGCACTCCCTGGATGTGCACGAAGCGGCGGCAGGCGGGGGGCGGGGGCGGGGGGCGGTCAGGGGGAGCTCGAGCGTGTGAAACTCTGCCTCGAAGCTCGCTTTTGACTTGGTCCTATGAGCTGAGCCAACATGGCGTCTCCCATTGCACCGCGAGCGCCGGGCTGCCAGGCACGGCAGGGCCGGGTAATAGAAAACACATTGGTTACCAAAAAAGAAAAAAAAAAAAAAGAGGTGGGGGGGGGGCGACCAAAGACCATTGCATCTGCAGGCAGAAAACCCTCTTTTAAACTCTTGCTGGCGAGTGAGTGCGGCCCTCGATTGTTCTGTAATTAGAGCAGCAGAATTCGTAGGGGAAAGATTGGTAACGCAGTGTCCCCTTCTCCCTTCGCTCCCCTCCCCCCTTGTAATTAGAGTTTATTTCATGTCTCCCCTCCCAACAAGAGCCAAATTAGAAAAAGCAAAAGTCTCTTATCCTCAAAGCATCTTAAATGTCTGAATGGTATAGGGGGAGGGGAGAGGCCAGTATTTACAGACCTGGTCAGCGCTCGCGCTCATTAATGCAGGGGCTGCGCCGGGGTTTGTGCGGGCCGGGTCCAGCTGGGGGTGGAGGCTGGGCAGCGAACCCCGCCAGGCGTGGGCAGAACTTGCTGCTTGCCTGTCAAAGTTACAGCAAAGGTGGCTTTCCGGGCGGAGGGCTGACTTGGGGGCGCGCAGCGGCGGAGGGCGGGTTCCGGGCGGGTGGTCGCAGGCCCAAGAAATGTGTGAGCCTGCGTGGACGGCGCCCCTGGCAGGAGCGCGCCTGCAGCTGAAGATCCCCTTTCTTTAATAGGTTTGAGCGGGCGAGGCCGGCCGTGGGACAGATTTGGCCTCCCAGAGAGGGTCTTCAGAGGGCCTCTGGAGAGACAGTGGATTGGCCCGGGCTGAGCTCTCAGCGGATGGGGGAATCGCCCCTTACGTCCAATGCCAGCCCCTGCCCGGGCCTGGAGACCCCTACCCTCAGCCGCCTGGGAGGGAAGCGAGGTACTCTGTGAATTCCGGGCCTCGTCAAGATTTATTGAAGTTGGGTTTTAAAAACGTGCTTCAGATGATTTTTCCCATTTTCTCAGATTTCAAAGGCTCCCTGCAGTGCGGCTGCCTAATTAATGGTGAAATTCAACTAAATCTAATTATGCAGTAATTTTAAAGCAGTTAGTGCTGGGCGTTGGTTTGTAATAGGACCCCAGTTTTTTAAAGTTTGCTTACTGTGTTGGTTTAGGGGAAAGCCATCTTTTGTATGGCAAAGAAAGACGGGGAAATAGTTTTGCTGCACAAACCGGAGGGCTGAGGACCGCCCCCACCCCCTCACCTCTGTCCCCATCCCCGTGTCTGCCTCCTGTCCCTTCTTCTCTCTCTCCCTGTTTTGCCCTCTCTCAGCTCAAGCTCAAAAGCTGAGCGAGGTGCTCACCCAGCAGAGAGCCCCGTTTTCATAGCCAAATGGGAATGAGACAATTTTTCATAAGGAGACACAAAGGGGCTTCGTATCTGCCCTCCTGGACCCATCTGTAAGTGCCCGAAAACAGGGAAGGGACTCTCATCTTCTCTAATAGAGAACAGATTTCCTCCCCTTCACATCCATTGTCATTAAGGCGAAAAGCTGACTCTTGGAGTTATAAATCTTATCGTCCTTCTGATAACACACTTGTAATAAGTTAGCGTCCTATTCAAAGTGAATTGTAAAACTGCCTCATTTAATATGGCATCTGTGTCATTAAAACTTTTATTATTTTTTTCCCCCTCGCGTCTTGCAGGCCTGGCATTCTGTGGAGCTCGGAGGTGCCTATTGGCCTCTGGGGTAGGGCCAAGGGGGGAGAAGGTGTGAGAGATGGGCTTCCTGGTTTCAGCCTCTGGATCCTAGTCTGGGGTGAGAGACCCCTGAGGCAGAGAGGGCCTGGGGGGGGGGGTTGTGTGTGCCGTGTCCCCCTTTCCCATCCCCCGGAGCGGCCCCCTCGAAATGACGTTCCTTGAAAGAAACATGCTTGTGATTAGCTAAGCAAACACATCTGCTTTCGGAGTTGGGCCTTCGTTAATTAGCTGAACAAAGGGCCGTTTTGCCTTTTACCTTTTGCTGGGGGAGAGTGTGTTATTTCAGGAGTGTCGCGGGCCCACCTCTTTTCAATTGCAGCCACGACGTTAATTTTATTGGGATTACTGATGGGAAATGAGGTGGCGCAGGCTTCCGAGAGGAAAAGCTTGATCATTACCCCCTTTGGAACTATATTTTTCCACCAACCTCCTGCTCGCGAGGAGGGGGTGGGGGGGGTGCAAAACTGCGCCGCAAGTTCGGAGCCATTGGAATCAGGCTCGCGGTACGCTGATCTCGGGTGACAGAGCGTGTGTTGGAGCTGAACTCTATAATTTGCGCTTCTGTTCCTTTATTAGCCCTGGACAACGAACTAATGAGCTTTGGCCCAGCACAGTGTCACTTGTATTTATTTTCTTATGGCAACTTTGAGATAGCGGAAGTGTTCCTTACCAAGAGCCAGAGAGGGCCGGGAGTGCTGACCGCTGCCTTCCTGGCCCAGGTCAGTGGCTGCATCCCAGGGGAGCCAGGGCCCGCGCAGAACAGACGGAGTTTGGGGACCGGGCCTTTAGGCAAGGTCTTGGGGGTGCTCGGGAAGGCGTTAGGCCCTTTGGAGGCCCAGGCATTCCTGCAGGTCCAGCTGCCGAGGTTGAGGTCGAGGGACGCGGGCCAAGTCTGGGGCAGGTCCCCAGGCACGAGATGGTGGAGGTGCAAAGGTGGCCTGGTGCTCTTCTGGCCTAGGAAGGGGGAGGGATCCACTGAGCAGAGCAAGTCAGGCCAAGGCACCCTGGGAGCAGCCGAGGTTATCGTGCCCTGTGGCCACGGGGACTGCCTGCTTTGTGCTGAAGGAGGCCCGGCTCAGCTCTCTGGCCAACTGTTTGGGGCATGAGTGGGGTGGAGAGGTTGCTTTAAAGGAGCTCTTGGAGTCCTCGGGTGCGGAGGCTCCTTTCGCTCTAGTCCGGCTGCTCCAAGGAGTCTCAGTTGGAGAGGCCTGGAATAAAGTAGAGGTGTGGGGGGTGGGGACAGATGGGGGCGATAAAGGCAATGCGGACGTCCCTTGTGCCCTGGTAGAGAGAAAAGGAGCCCCTCACGCTGCCAAGTGCGTGTGTGGAAGGGGGTGGGGGGAGAGCCAGGGAAGGGGAAGCCCAGGGAACTGCCAAGCGAGCGGGGGACTTCTCCGCTCGGCAGCCCGCGACTTCCTGCGGCTCTCGCCTCGCTCCCCGCCAGGCAGCCTTTGCTAATAACGCCCAGGCTCGGTGCCCCCCGCCCGCCCCATCTCTCCTCGCCTCTCCTCGCTTTATCCCTCTGCCTTCCTACCCCTCCCCACCTCTTCCTTCCTTCCTGCAAATGGGTGTTAACGTGGGTCTTTATGTTCTGTCTATAACTAGGATGTAATCACGCGCCCCATGCCTCTCTCTAAAAGCATTTAATAAATGTCTATTAAAGCGCTACAAATGTAAGATGAATTTAGTGGCGCGGCTGCCTCCCTGAATCCGAACAGTAATGATGGATTTATCAACGGGGATTCGCCTTCAGCACAGCGAGGGAGGTTTACTCAGCAAATATGTCGGGGAGCACCCACCCAAATACAATCATTTGACCCCCCGTGCCGGGCGCTAGCCGCCTCACCCATTCTGCCGGGTCAGCACCGAGCAGGGAAGACCCAGAGGGGCATGGCCGCTCTCCTGGCCTCTCACCCCCTCCTCTGTCTCTCCCCACCCCCCACCCCCCCAGCCTGCAGGGCTCTTGGCGGGGGTGTGGGGGACCTGGCATGGAGGTTTGGAGGTGGGGAGCTGGTGGGGGCAGTGTTAGATCACACGATGAAGTGTAGGCTGTTCTTGGATTTGCCGGGAGACTTCAGTGGGCGCTCTCGTGACCCTCTTGGGTCTGAAGGGGTGATAATTGTTTCAGTCTGCGAGTGGGCTCTCGAGTACCTTGACTTTGACCAAATCTTAGGTCATGGGGTCCTCGCTGGACCCGCAGGCCTATTCTAGGGGAGGGAGCGCCGAGACAGACACCCCCCTGGCTCCCAGGCCCTCAGAGGGGCCTAAGTGTGCCCAGGGTGGGTGCCTTGCCCATCTACCTTCCCTGGGCTCCCGGAATCCCAACCATCCGAGGCAGAGGCAGGCGCCTGTTATCCAAGGGTAGGGTGTAGCCTCCAAGGTGGGGGCAAAACTCCCAAGTCTCCTCTTGCCCTGCACAGATCCGGCTTCTCTGGCACCTGCCCCAGCAGGGCCCACCTGGCCATTTTAAAGTTTTCGTGGCTGTGGATTTTGAGAATTTGGTTCGGACTGTAATCGTTAACACACGCAGCCCCAGTGACCACCCCCCTCTTTCTTTTTGTCTTTTATCTTTCTTTCCGAGGGGGAGGAAAGTGCTGGCCTGTTCCATCAAGCCCAGTTCGCATTTGCTTTGGCCTCTGATTTCTCTTTCTTCTTTGGAAATTTCATTGAGATGTCTCTGTACTTCGCTTGTCAGTTATCTTTGTTCCTTTTAAATAAAGGGCTTTTAAATGGACTTATTGCTCCCAGCGTGGGTTCCTCTCTCTAAATGTTAGAAAATTGTGCCATCTACCCGCTATGCTGAGTACTGTCACACTCGGAGACCTCAGGGACCTCCGGGCCGGCTTCAATGCTGCCGTGTCAGGGGCCGCGGGCGGCAGGAGGAGGGGGCGGCTCACGTGGATTTTTACAGATCTCCGCCTGCAGCCGGCCCGCGTGGCCACGCCAGGGCACGGCCCGCGACGAGCGCAGCCGCCAGCTTGATGGCGGCCGCGAACTTGGCGGCAGTGGCTGATCGCGGACCAAATCGCAGGCGTGGCTGGGACCCTTCCCTCCTCGGAGATGCCCGGGCCCCCGAGGGGTGTCGTGCGGGGGTGGGGGTGGGGGGACGCTGGTTTAGAAGGAACAGCCGCTGGGGAGGGGGGGGTCAGGGATAGCAGAGGACAATGTGGGGGGGCTGCCTGGGAGGAGCAGGGAGCGGTTTTGTCGCGCAGCTTTGGGGAGCTCCTGCCGGCCTCCAGCTCCCCCTCTCCCTCCGGAGAAGCCGGGCTGAGGCCGATGGAGAGCGACGGCCGCCGCCGAGTGGCTTCCCGGTGTTTGGCTGCAACTTGCAGCTCCGTTTCCCGGGGTAGAGAGAGATTTCTGGTGTCTTCTGGAAGGCCCGAACTTCCTTTCCTTTAGGGGAGTGTGGTTTAGATGGACCACGTTTGAAACAGGTCAGATGTCTGATGTGGGGTCTCCTCGCCCCGACCCCTCGTCTGCAAAACATCCCTCCCGCAACCTCAGGTTCTTTTTGAATGAGTTAAAATGGATTAACAGTTTAGATTTTATTATGTGGCTACCTCTCTCACAGGGCTGTTTTTTTTTTTTTTTAACCCCTTAGGGGTATTAGCTAAGATTTCCAAATGTCAGTTGGGTATTTATGCTTGTGGGGAAAAAAAAAAATTCTCCGATACGGTTTATGACTTTTATTACATGTTTCACACTGTTCGAGAAATGGAGTTTTAAGCAACATACAATTAAACCTATATTGCTCTTTGGAGAAGGGCCAAGGAACTCGACAATCAATTAGTTTAGATCTTTTGATACTTGTTGCTAAAATTAAGTGTAAAAATACAACCCCAAGGTCTAGCTGCTTCCTCATTTTTCCTAAGGTCATGGAGCCACCTCGTAGGAAAGGGCACTTGCTGTTTCTTCCTCCCCCAGTTGTTTTTCCTGATTATTCTGCACAGATTAGTCTTTAAAGAATCAGGCCCTTTTCTCTGTGTTTCCTTCTCTGTCTCTCGCTCTCACTGCAGTCTCTCCTCTCCTGCCTTTATCGTCCAGGGTTCATTTTTACAAACACACTCATTTCAAATTGGTATTATTTGAAAAATGAATTTTCCTTTCGCCCTCCCTCTCATCCCTGCTCCCCTGGCCTGACACTAAGAAGGGAAACTGTGTTGTTTAATAACCGCAAAGCTAGGGTCTTTTCTAGACAAAGACAAAATTATATTCTTTATAATCACAACAGGATGGGGATTGGGGATGCTCTCTCTCTCTCTCCCTCTCGCTCTCTCTCTCTCATCTCTGTCTCTTTAAATAAGCAGCTTAGGAAATATAATCTCTGCCATTGAACAGAAACTGCTTCCTTCTTGAAAATGCCACCGCTCCCACTCCCCTGGCTCTCTCTGGGCAAGTCCCCTCTGCTGCCTGGCAGGTATCTGCTCGCCCTTGGTCCTGAGTAGGGGTGGGGGCGGGCATATGGAGATCCCAGGGCCCATGAGAAAACTGCTGTGGGGTCCTGCCCGCCTGTCCCCCGGCAGCAGAGGCAGAGCGATAACAAATTCCAAAGAGGGGCTTGCTAATTTATTAAATAATTCTCACCTCCCCTCTTCTCCCTATAACCACCCATGATCCTAAAAGGATGGGGGAGGGGTCTGGGAGCGCACATCTACCCCCCTATTTCCTTTTCCTCTTTCCAGCCCCTCACCCCCACCGGCTCACCAGCCTCATCACTAATTTAAAAACCCCGTGGCTTTGGGACTGAGCAGGCCAGTCATTGAACTGTCAATCTCCACCAGGATGGAATGTCTAGAATATCCTCCCTTCTCCAAAAACAGGTTCGAAACCAAGTGAAGCGATTGGGCAGAGTGCCACTACCCCCCCCCCCCCTTCAGAAGCCTTCCTTCCTTTTCCTCCCAGGACTGGAGGCACCTTGGCCTCCACCCAGTGCTGTGGCCCCTGCTAGGTTGCCTTCGACCTCTCGCCCCTCTTGCGCCCATCCCTATGCCACTGCCCTAATTGTAAAGCAGGTCTGGGAAACATTTTCTCTGTGCTAATTTTATATTTCCCCTTTCCCCCTTGCAACATTAAACATAATTTTGCGCTGTCACTGTCACTAAGACTGTGGTTTGTTGATGTCTCTACTTGGAAACACGACCCCTTTGCCTCCAACAGGGAGTCCTCCCCAGGCAGCCTCTGGGAGGCCCATTCTCCATAGGTGACTTTAGGGTTTCTGTGAAAAGGCCAAGGGGGGCGGAGAGAGACCACAGCAGTGAAGGCCAGAAGGGTTCCTACCGGAACCCCATAATCATTTCAAACTCTCTTTCCCTCTGACAACGGGAGCAAATGTGTTTTTGATGTGCCTTTAGTTGTTGGCTTGTTTGTTTAATAAAATCCCTGTGTGTGTGTGTGTGTGTGTGTGTGTGTGTTAATGTCTCAGTGTCTGTGACATATGTAACCACAGCCACTCGACTCTTCAAATTTCCCTTTGAATTTCTTTTTTGTTTGTTTGTTTTTGTGTCTGTCCTCTTCAACTTCTCTCTCTGTTCTTCAGCCCTCCGCCCCACCGTCCCCACCCCGCCCCCGTATATTTTCTCTGGCTAAGCAATAATCCTCTGGCCCGGTGGCCACGTTCCTGGAGATAAAATCCATTTATCCCTTGTGTTGCCTCACCAAGGCCCGGTTATCCGGGGCCTTTGGTGACAGACTGGTGCAAGAGAGATGAAGACATTTCTCATTTCCCAGGCCCCGCTCCTCCCTTTAATGTGCCAGCCTAGGGCGGCAGGGGCGGGAGGTGGGGGCGGGGGTGGCGTGGTGGGGGAGGCTCCACAGTTGAACAAACGTACCCAATGTCTATAGGTTTGCTCTCTCGGTGCCTGGTTGTGGCTCTGCCTGCTTGCATTTGTTTGCCTTTTCTTTGGAGGAGCTGGCTAGTTACTCTCCACAACAGTGTTTCAGAGCTCGTTTGCACCAAGACTGGTGGGTTTCAGAGCGATTATCTCATTTCGCTGGTGCAGAGCGAAGCCGCTTGCAGCCCCTGGGTCAGGCATTCAATGCAGGGCCCATGTCACAGACCCAACCCCGAAGGTTAATTTTCCCTCATTAGCATCTCCATAGTTCTCTCCTTGCACAGGATCTCAGGTCCTTGCCTGCTGTCTTCTCCCTGCTCCCCCCACCGCCCCCCCCCAAGTCTCTGGCATGTTCTCTCTCATGGTTCCCTCTGCACCGGCTTATATTCTGCAGGTTCCTGTTGGACCCATAGACTCTGATCATTGAAAACCCATCTCATCAATTTCCAGTTTGCCTACGTTTATCCCAGAGCCCCTCTCCTCCGTCCACATCTCCCCTCCTCTCTCTCCCTCTCTCTCGCCCCTCCACCTCATTTACAAACGCATTCTGCTTTATTTGAATTAGTTCGCTTCTCGTCTCTTACTTTATCCCACCACCCCCCTCATTCGTTTATTCACTGCTAGAAAAAGCAAAAGATACAAAATGGCAAAGTTCAGCTGCGCGTGCATGGGGGGAGCCCGCCATCCCAGCCACCTAGAAAGAGGCTGGAGATTTGTAATGACAGAAGAAACAACAAAGAAAAGAGAATTGCATTTGCGGCTTAAGTGGGCAAGTGTGTTTGTGTGTCTATATCTGTGTGTGTTTTTAAGATTTCTTTGAACTGCTTTTGTGCTGACTCGACAGAGGCATTTGCCGAAGCTAGTCACGGTATAGGAACTTTGAGTTAACCTCTTATATCAAATGAATCTTTTCATTTAGAGACCAATAAATCTCCATCTCTAGCTACCTTTTGTAGCCTGAGCTCCATGAGACAAGACTGAGGTTTATAATAAAGGCCAGATAAAGTTTGCCAAAGTTATTTTTCCCCTTCCATCTCTTTTTCACCAATCTGGAAAATTCCCCCATCCAACAAATAAAAGTTCAGGGAAGTAGCAGCTTTTCCTCGTGAGTAGAAGGTTGGAAATTTCTTTACCTTTTCACAGCAAGCCTGTTGACTGAAGTGGCTTTCCAAGCTCAGACAACCGAAATGATTTATAGTTTTTCAACAAGTCATTATTTTGGTGCGTTGTTGAGGTGGGGCTGAGACAATCTAATAATCAATGTAAGACTGGGGGAGGGGATTGTCTGTGACCAAGAGGAGAGTTAACACCAGAAACATGAAAGCCAGGCGGGTCTCCAGGGATGGAATTTTGGAAAGAGCCTGCACACGTCTGCTCCTGGGCTATAAAGAAATACATTGTTAACAACAACAAAACAGACAATGCCCTGAGCTCTGCCTTGATTCAGAGCTGAGCTACTTTCAAGATTTTTTAGCAGCACTGTTCATTTTGATGGGGTTTCTGGGCCATTTGAAATTCAACCTTTAGCCAGCCTGCTCATGGGGTATGGTTACAGAATTCATTTTCTGATTTACTACCCCTCCTCCTATATTTTCTTTATTTCCTGATGGCCTCCCATGGGGCTAATCTTTTTTTTTTTCCTTTCTTTTATTTTTTCCAGTTTTGTTCTCCTCACTAACGACTCAGTGTTTTTCCTGTTTCTACTGATCACTCATTTGCTTCCTTTCTCTCTTTCCTTCCTTAAGAGACAGAGGAAAATAAAAAGCATGGGAGGGGGATTTCCAAATGATTCCTAAGTGTTATTAATTACTGTTACAAGGCAGGCGATTCTTAACTAATAACAAAGTTGTAAATTACCACTGACTTTCAGATATTTCTCATTTGTCAGCGCTGATTGACTTGATTAATATTTCACTCTTTGAAATAATTTTAGCAACACTTACCATCAGCTTCAGCCATGAAGCAAAGAGCAGATCGCCACCCCCTGCACGGGACCCTCTCCCTCTGGTTTTACTCTTCATGTGAAGTTTTGGTTTCCGTTCTGAGGCCTGATTTGGACGGGACAGCAGTGGTGGAAAGGTTCACAGGCCGTGAAAACCGCAGGGATGGAGTTCACTGGCAGACCTGTAGATGTTCAGTGATTTCTACGTAATTTGGAAAACACTGTCGAGGAAATTGATCGTGTGGAAAAAACCAAACAATATCATTTCCTGGGTCTCCTGAACATTTTTTCCCCTCCAGATTCAAGGCTGAAGGAGTGGATCTTTGAAGGATCCCTAAATCCATGAAATCCACCCCCCCCCCAAGCAAAGCCCTATTTCTCCTTAACCTCCTCCTTGACATTTCTATGAAAGAGCCAGCCTATTCTCTGCTCACCTATCAAAGATGGGGATTATTGGTGGTGGTAGGCGGAAGGGGGGGGGGGCAGGGTCAAAGGGACTCCCAGGACAGGAGAGCAGAGAAGACCTCACATGTTGGGAACGGGGTTATATTTTCGAGAGGTCCCTTTCCCTTCCACCATCATATCCAGAATGCAATTTTTGAAGCTATCAATACCTGCTGCCTCCAATACCTCTCGAGTTTTAATCTTAATTATATTATTAAGCGAAGTGGTGTGCAGTCAGGGAATTGAACGTGATTTATGACGTCTGCCTATTAAAGGATCGATTGTGAATATCGCTACTATCATCTATCAATATTCTTAGGCCGGGGGTATTTCTCGCTCCATGGTTGTTATTTGTAATACCGAAATGATAGACTGCAGGAAAAGACTATTGCTTCTTCGCAGGACTAGCTTTCCAGGTGCAGCAGGGAGTCCGTGTGGGGAGACAGGGGACTCTGCGTGCTCCAACCACATCTCACACCCAGAGAGAGTTTAAAGATTTTTTTTTTTTTTAAACCAGTGAATTCCCCCTTAGGTCTACTAGAAGAACGAAAGCCAGAGTCGTTTTTCGGGAATGAAGTAACCTCTGCAGGTCGATAACAGGGGCGAGCGTTTTCCAGCTGCCAGGTGATTTGCAAGGAGACTAGAAAGGAAGAGGAAAAAAAAAAAAGCAACGAGGGGCCCCCTTTATACAAGGATGTCTGGATGGGGGGCTGGCGGGGAGTGCTGGGGGCAGACTGTATATTTTTGGAGCAGATGCCCGGGCCGTGCTTATGCCCTTGGAGGTGTCCAACTTCTGGGATCAATCAAGGCTCTCTGCTCCAAGCCACCCTACAGCGACACTTCCACCTGCACCAGCCTCTTCTGCATAGGTGGAGGCGGGTGCGAAACGCGCCGCGGCTAAGCCTGGAGGAGCCTGAGCGCGGAGGCCTTTTGTCTCCAGACAGAGCGCAGCGCCTGCTTTTTTCCACCCGCGCGGGGCACGGCACGGGGTCACGGGCTAGTCTCAGCCCCTGCTTTAGGCGGATGGGAGGGAGAAGCAGTGAATGCAGCAAAACTCCTGCTCCCGGGAAGCGGCCTCGGAAGGCGAGGCGGAGAAACCCGGCGGGGTGAGGTGGGGCCGGGAGCGGCCGGAATGCTCCCAGGGCAATCCGGCCTGCGCCCTGCTGCTGGCCCCAGCGCGCACCAGGCCTCAGAGGCCGGAGACTCCCTCCTCGGCTGCGGAGGCCCCGGAGGCGGTCAAGCGCCCCCTGGCACCACGAGGGAGGCGCACCTCGCCTGGAGCAATGCGGCCGCGACCTGGGCAGAGCAGGCGCAGGACGCGGGGGCCCCCCCCGGGCCTGGCTGGGAGTCTGCCCTACGCGCGCCGAGCGCTCGCCATCCGCCCGGGGCTGGCCTTCACGGCCCTTGGCCGCCCAATCGACTTCCCTCCAGGGTTCCAGTGCGAAGAAGTGGGAATGCCACTGGAAACTGTTAGGCCTTTCCTCTGCCCTGCTACAGACGACCGCAGGCGGGGAGGGAGGAAGCATTGGCCGGGCTCCTGGCTGCCAGCGGCGCCCCGCCTCTCCTGGCCCGGAGAGAATGCGTTGCGGGGCAGAAACCTCTACCCCCGCCACACAATGGCACCTATCTAGCTACCTGCCTGCCCCATCCCGGCCTCCGTTGCTCCAATGGCCAGCCCTTGGCCACCATGTTTGACCTCAGATTTGGAGGCTTCCAGGGGTATGGGCACAATGACTGTATATAGTAAGCACTCAATAAATGTTAGCTGTTATTATCACGAGGCACATCAGATCTCCTCCGTGGGCATCTCAGTCTCTGGCACACATTTATCCCAGACCAATCACCGCATAGCTGGGGTCCCCAAGATCCCTACCCCTGCCCCCTCTGAGCCCTGGAGCCACAGCCCTCCACCCTAACACGCCTGCAGAAAACGTGAGGCCTCTGTGGTTCTTGCCCCCAGGGTGTTTGTCCGGGCCTGGGCCACTGAAGCCTGGAGCAAACGTTGCACTCTGCCTCGGTCAGCGCGGGGGCTAGGGAATTTCGGTTAGATAAGAGCATCCTGGGACAGGGGGTGGTGGTTCATCGTTTCAAAACAATAAAAAAAAAAAAGGGGGGGGGAACCCTTCGGTGAGGAAGAGAGACAAGAGAGAAACAGAAAGTGCGTGGGGGTGGGGATCAGGGACAGGCGGAGGCAGGCGTGCCAATCGTAGATGAGTCAGAAGCAGCGGCATGACACCTTTTTCTTCCAGAAACAATTATTTGAGTAGGCTTTTAATCGCCAGGCCGAAGGGAATGAGCTGTCCGAGACAGCGCCACCAAATACATGGACCACGCCGGGAAGCCGGGTTTTAGTGTTTGACCTCCAACAAATAGAAGCCCGTCTTCCTGATTCCTCTGATTATCAGCAGTACTAAAAATACTGTTTTTCTTATTTTGCAAACGACGTTTCAGAGGGCCCTTGGAGCCGGGCAGGAGCCACGCCCAGGACCGCGATCACCTGCTGCGCAAGCGGCCGGGACTTGGTCCCCCTCCTCTCCTCTGCCCTCCCCCACCCCCCAGGCTGGTGGCTATTCTCGGATGTGGACCCCTTTAAAAATGACAAATGTCTTGTCAATACAGACCATCCACCCTCTCTTGCTTTCTCATCATTTTTCGGCGTGAGGAGGGACCCAGGCGCAGGCCCGGCGGCGCGTGTCACGCGGCCTGCATTGTACCGTAATCGCCAAAACCTTGGCCTAATTTGCAGCTAATATATCTCGAGCGAAGGAGTCGGCCGAGAAATCAGTGGTCCAAGGAGCTAGATTTAAGCTTTGTTGGGATCGGAAATTAAGGGACTGCAAGGGGGATGTGATTCATATTATTCTCCCCTCTCCCCCTCCCACACACGACCATACGTCTCTCCGCTCGGCCTGCAGGGACGCGGCCCTTATCTCTCCGCGGCCTGTGTCCCTGTCGCTTGCTTGTCTCGCTCCGGACCACTGTGTCTGGGGCGCCCTCCGCCTGGTTTCTCCTCGCCCCCGGGAGGAGGCGCTGGTGTCCGGGTCGGCCTCTGGTCCCTCCCAGCCGGCGTCCCGGAGCCCCCATTCACAAAGCCCGGCTTGGAGGAGGCGACACCACACACACACACACACACACACACACACACGCACACACACACCCCGAAGAGGGGAGTTTGATCTTGTCTCATTGGCGTCTCAGGCCTGAAAGGAAAATCGTTTGGGTAAACAGCCAAGCTTCCAGGCTTAACGCCCGGCTGCCGCCCCCGCCCCTCCGCCCCCTCCCGCCTCCCCCACTCCCCTTCCACCCCACCCGCCACCCACACTCCGCTCCGCAGCCGGGCCCCGAGCGAGCTCCGCGCGCCCGGGCGGGAGCCGAGGGCTCCCCGGGTTCAAAGGGCCGCAGCCCCGAGGGAATGCCCTCCTCGCTGTGCCCCGAGGGGCAGAAGCGGACCGCAGGGCGGTGGGACCGGCCCGGGCCACGGTAGGAACCGCGAAACCTCCCGCTTCCCTAAGTAGACCTCGTCCCGGGGGAGGGCGCCGGGGAGTTCGGAGCCCGCAGGGACCTTTTCGCCAAGACCCAAGCGGAGGCCGAGCCCGAGCCCGGGCCGCAGGCTGCGCCTCGGCGCTCCGCCCCGGCCACGGCGGGGCACCCTGGGCCCACCAGGCTGTCGCAGGCGTGTGGACACGTGTGGCCCGACCACGGGCGGGGGCGGTGAGCCTCTGCTGGCCGCGCTGAGCTCCGCACCCCCTTGGGTGATTACCGGGTTCCCACCTCCCGCGGCTCCAGGAAAAAGCCTTTAATCAGATATTAAGCGTTTTCCGAAGTTTGATTCTTTCCAAAGGACAGTTTTTCAGCTAACTGGCTGTAAACATAATTAATAGTTATTAACATGCAAAAAAAAAAAAAAAACACAAAAAAACCTCTGTGGTGTTTGAAAGGATATTGGTCTCTCTCTAGCTCACACTCTCAAGCCTGGAGAGAACATTGAATTCGGAAAATATCCTGATTAGATTATTAGACCTGATTCTGTGATGCTTCCCCTCCCCCCTCCTCTAATGAAATTCCTCTCTCTTCTTCTCCCTTCCTGTCTCTCTCCTGTTCTCGCTCTCTCTTTCTCCTCCCAGTCTCAATCTCGCTCTAATCCAGGAGTCATTAGCAACACCCTCTGGCTACATGTTTTGCATCAGTGAAACATTGTGACATAGTTGTAATACAAACTCTGAGCCTTACACTGCATCTCGCGGTAGGAAGTGTAATAGCAATAAAAACCATTTTTCATCTCCAGGCATTATTCAGTACCAAAAAAAAAAAACAACAACCAGAAAATCTGAATGTGAGCAGGGGTGGAGGGAGAGAGAAATGAAGGGAAGGAGAAGAAGAAGGGAGGGAAGGAAAGAGAGAAAGAGAGAGAGAAAGGAGCAAACCTTTCTAATTTAGAGACTCCCTTTCTCAAGCATTTCATTTGCTGATGTTCTCCTCCCTTCTGTTTTTGTCCCTGCCCCTCACCCTTGTCCCTCAGTGGATCCCAGGACCCACCCTGCAAGTACCTCTTAGCTCCCAGGATCTCTCAACACCTTCCTCCTCCCGGAGGTAGCATCCCTCCAGACAGGAAGACCCCAAGACTCCCAGAGGCCAGGCCACCCCTCCTCCGCTGGCCAGAGTGAGAGATCCTCATTCAAGTCCTGCTAAGAAATTAGGGCCTCTTTCCTGTGTGGTCCCTTTTAGGAATTCTTCCTAGCCCGATGGGGAAGGACAAGCAACCAGAAAAACAACCTGGCTTCCCCCTCCCCCCTCCCCCCCTGCACAGCCCTGTAGTTTCTGAGCAGGGCAGAAAGTACTGGTCACAGTGAGAGACGGAGCACACCCTGTGAACTTAGGGAGACCGAAGATTCAAGAAAGGGTCTCTATGTTGGATTTGCTCAGGCAGGAAAACGCGGGGGCTTACGCACCACCACATCCACGTTCTCCTCCACCCCATGGGCCCCAGTTCCGCCATCATTATATGTGCGATCCACTGAGTTCCTTAAAACAAAAACCAAAAGAAACTTGTGGTGGAAACTGCCTTAGAAAAAAGACTGTACCCCCCCCCCCCCGCCGAAAACAAAGAAACCACACAAATGCTCTCAGCACCACCAGATACATGCCCTACTTTTAACACCACGTTTGGAATCTTCGCAGAAAAAAAAAAAAACTTGTTTCGTGAAATTTGTGTTTTACTTATCCCTTCTGTCTCTGGGATGGTGCACTTTGAAAACAAGTCGAAGCAAAGCCTCACTATATTCAGCGAATTAATTTTGCTGTATATTTTTTAGTCGTGAGGGTTTAAGAGCCGGGCGAGCCTCTTAAGTTTTCAACCGGAGGAAATAGGGTCCAATGCAGTATAATCTGTGCTTCTCGCTGGTGCTGCTTTCACCTGCGGACAGGTGTATATGTTTAAGGGCTGCATTTTGTGATTATTTTGTCAGCAGAGCCGAAGGCTGTGGGATATGAGGTTTGGTAGGCTGGCCATTGGCATGGCATGGAAAAGCCCCTCTTATGTCCGACTGACCAGAATGAGTGAATTTGGGTGGACTTACAATTGGGAAGGGAAGGCTTCATAGGCCTCATCGGAGATATTTGCACTGGCCTCAGCTGCCTGGCCCGAGCTCGGCGGCCCGAACCCATGGGCCTCCAAGAAAACATCTCTCATTTAGTTTATCTTTCGTATCAAAGCAGTGTCACAGCTTGGACTTGGTGAAATTAGACCTATTTTTTTTTCTCTTTCTCCTGCTATTTTCCCTTCACCCCAATGCAGACATTGTGCGATACGTCGGTCACAGATAATGGGTTTTAACCGATGGGAAGAAGGCCTGTGCGTTTCGGCTTCTCGTAAGGTTTTGACGAAGGAAAAAAGTCCGGTGACGGTCAAGTTAGGCTGCAGAAGGCTGGGAACATGGCCATGCCATTCCAGTTTCCGCAGCGAGGTGGCGCTCCAGGGTGCGGCAGCGCTCCCAGCCGGCGGCCGCCGAGCGCGCCGGCCGCGTTCCCGCAGCGACGCAGCGGCCGCGGAGCCGGGTTCGCGCCGGTCCCTGTCGCCTCTGCACCCGAAGTCGGAGAGCGCTCAGCCCCCTCTGGGCCGACCGGTCCGCAGGGCGGGCGAAGGCCTGAGGCCACGACCGGGGAAGACGGGCGGCGGCGGCGAGCCGCGACCCCGGCCGGGGCCGGTGCACACTCCCGGCGCTGTTGCTCCGGGGAATCTGCGAAGTTCGCGTTCGCGGTGGGACCCGGGCGGGGCCGACGCCAGGGTGCGGGGACCTCGGAGGCTTCGGGATCCGCGCGCCGGGCTTCAGCCTCCGCCGGGTTTGCGGGGAGGCCCGCGCTCCCCACCCCAGAGCGTCGCCCACCTCCTCCACCCCCAGGGTCGGCAGACTTGGCTGCTTCTCTCTCTTTTCTTGTTTTAAGAAAAAATAAAGGAAAGAAAATCGTATGCGCTCGCTATTGCTTTGTCCTCCAAAGTAGGCAGTTTTTCTGTTTAATAGGTTTTTCTTTTTCTTTCCTGTAATTTTCCTTTCCTTCTCTTTTCGTTCCTTATTTTTTTCCCCCTCTTCCTTCCTTTGTTTCCTGTTTTCTTAATTTTTTCTTTTCTTAACCTACTTCTAAGAGATGGTTCTGAGTGAGTGGGTGGGAAAGAGACAGAAGGGTCTGAGTGGCACGAGCCCTAGAGGACTCAGCGTTGGCAAATGGCAGCAAAATTGAAGAAGAAACTATTTCGATTTATTGAACGCACTTGCGTCCTAGCGATTTCGTTTCCACACTTCTGCCTTCCCTGGGTATCTCACAAGCTCTAGGTCAACGCTGACCCGGAGGAAATGCCTTTCACCCGGTCACACTCCACCTGTGGTTGTCGGAACGGGGCGGGGGGGGGGGACTACCCAAACATTTTTGCAACAATGATAGGAATAATAATAGTAACAGTAAAATGAACAGCCTTTCCACTCTGCATGAATTCCTTCCTGGGTTTGTAGCCCGGCTCCGTGAAGCAAGGGCAAGGCGGGCAATGAGCGGCTGTTAGCCTGGGCCCTCTTTCCAGTAGTTGGTTGCACTGGAACGCCCTGACCCGGGAGCCGCCACCCTTCCCAGTGGCCTCGGGTGCCCGGCCTGGGCCACGGTGGCCGCTGGCAAGCTCTGCTGAACCTGCACCCTATCGCTTCCTACCAGCTGTGCTGCTGCTTTTAGCCGGTTTCTGGCCAACCTCACTTTCCTTGAAGTTATCTAGCGTAAACGCAAGAATTTTCGGCCCAATTGAGAAGTCTACAGAAACTCCGGCGGGTCAGGTCATTAGGAATGTGAACGTAGCGACCAAGAATTATAAACATGATCTAAAAGTCTCTTCCAATTCATTTCTTCAAGTATTTATTTGAGTTAAGTGATGAAAAGTGACAGTTGTGAAATAGACAGCTTTTAAAAGTAATGAAGTCAGATGAGGCTTTAACCTGTCGATTGCTATAAATCAACTTCGAAAAAGACGAATGAAGAATATTATTTGGGCGCCTAACAGCCAACATTTGCTGTGCGGGTTGCGGGCCCTGGAGTCGGCCTGCGGGGGGCTTCCGGAGTGGCGGATCCCCGGGTCCCTGCGTTGGGAGCTAGCCCGAGTGAGACCCACGCTGTCTGCAGCGACATTTTGTGGTGGGCGGGTCTCCATTTCCGCTGAGACTTCGGCCACGGATCTGGCCCACCGTAGTGTGTCTGGACACTCATCAGCACAGTTGGAAATTAAGGGGACTGAATGCCACAATGTAGATGGGCGCTCAGCCCGGCTCCCCAGCTGGCTGAGGGTCTCCTCTTGTTGATCCAACCGCGTGGGGAAGGGCCAGGGCCTGAAAGACCCTTACTCTTTGGAAATGGTGGTGACTGAGGTGGGGGAGGAAGGGGAGGAAGATGAGCAGGAAATTATATTTCCTTGAGGCCCTGGCGGGGGGGGGGGTGCTTTGGGCTTTCAGTGACATCAACGGGCCCTAATCTGGGAGGGAGCTCCAGGACAGAGGGGGACTGGGGCAGGCAGTTGAAGGTCTCCTAATGGGGGAGAAGGTTCCTAATTCTGCACCTGCGGGGGTCAGAGACCAGATATGGTTTCTGTAGGGTGAACTGGTGGGGTGTTTTAAATAAATTTTAAACACTTTCTTGTAGATCACATTTCCCCACCACTGCAAGGTGGGTCACAGCCAGACTCGGGGCATGGCCCTCTTCCCAGTGACTTCAACCGGTGTCCCCATCCCATCCCAAGTCTGAGAGAGGAAAACACGCCCCGGGGTGCCTGGCCTTCTGGGTCTGTTGCTCGCTCTTTCTCCCAACCCTTCCCCGAGGTGGGGAGGACACAGATGCTTCCCTCTCTCTCTTTTATCGCCCTGCGTCGTTGCTTCTAGGTCAAGTCGGTCACCTAGCGACCTCCCCAGACTGCTGGACCACCAGCAACAGGTTCTGGTGTACTTCCTCCCTGACTCTTCCACCCGGTTCCCTCTCATTTCTGGGTCAGGTGGGTGGAGACGGAGCACCTCTCGCCCTCTTCCCGCTTGACCAGCGAGTGCAACCCTCCAGAGGCGAGGAGGCAGCGCCCGCATCTTTGGGCAAGTTGCCTGGCTGGGTGGCTCTAAGGACCATCGGTAGCCCCGCATTCTCCTAGCTCAAAATTCCCAGACTGTTGACTGGTGGCAGCAACTCAAAGCACCCTCTGAGGATAAGATCCAAGAGAAAGTATAGGGGGGAAGTGGGGGGGTAGGGAGTGAAGTGGACCACGCCCTCCCTGGGACAGTCCCTAACCTCTTGGGGGCAGGTTGGGCTGGTGGCTCCATTCGGGGCCCCACCCTGGCCTACGACGCCTCCTCGCTGCTTGGGGGCCTGGTGTCGACCTTGAGCAACATCCCCTCCCCCCCGCCTTCAGGTCCGATTTCCCCCCCCCCCCTTTTTTTTTTTTTGGAGACCCGAACGTGGGAAAGGAGGCTCCCGCTCTATCTGCGCCCAACTTGCCCTCCGGGTCAGCTGGGGCTGGAACCTGCCCGGCCGAGACTCTGCAGCAGGCTGCGCGGCCACCGCCCCCGCCCGCCCCGCTGGCGCCAGGGTGCCCGGAGTCCCAGGCTGGGGCGCCGAGGGCGCGGGGGCCTCCAGGACCCGCCTGGGTGGAGGGTGGGGAGGAGGGACGGCAACTTCCAGCTTCCGGCGGGGTGGTGGTGGTGGTGGTGGTGGTGGTGGTGGTGGTGGTGGTGGCGGGGGGTGGGGGGGTGGGGGGACTCTTCGGAGGAGGCCAGTGGAAACTCCTCCTCCACTCCGCCCCGAGGCAGCCGGGACTCGGCTGGCGGCGCGTCTCCGCCCGCCCGAGCGTTTCCATAAATCAGGCCGCTGGCAGGCTGCTAATTAGCTCAGGCCGAAAAGAATAGGAAGAGGGAGAGTCCAGTAGTGCTCGGCGGGGTGGGGGTGGGAGCGCCGTAGGTGGGAGATCAGAATTGCCCCAGGACCTGCGGGCGACTGCCTGGGGCACCGCAGCAGCCCCCCGCGGAGGCCACCGCAGATCGCTTTCCCCCAGCCGGGGCCTCCGAGCTGGGGCCTCCCGATCACACGCCTCCCGCGCTGCGCGCACCCGGGTGTTGGACCCGGCCCGCCCACCCACGCCGAGGCCCCCTCTCCCACTCGCTGAGCGAGCCCGGCGTTAATTAACTCTCCCCTCGCCCCCTGCAATATCGGAAGACTTTCAGAACTCATCCCCAAGTGTTTCCTCTTTAAGCCTGAAGCCTGCGCTTGGAAACAACCGCCAGGAAACGAGGGAGCTGGGTCTGGAAGGAGGGTCGGTCACCTCAAGGCTCCGGGGTAACAGGGCTCCCCCAAGGACTGCGGGTTGTAGGCGGGGAGGCTGTAACCCCACACCTCCTCCCCCAGTGAAAAAAGGCAAGACGGGTCAATCAAGATCAGAAATAACCCTAAAGTCGGATTATTGATTTCCATGTAAATCCGGAGCAGAGGACGCGGCGAGTGAGAGCGATTTCTGTTTATTTTCTTTCCGTTCCTCCCCCACCCTTCTCTCAGCCCGCCGGGTTTGGCGCCCCTCCCAGTCCTCTCCGCCCTCCGCCGGGAAGGGACTCTGCGATGACATCACCGCGGAGACCCGCGGCCTCCCCGCCCCCGGCCCCGGGACCCCGGAGCGGAGATTGACAGGTGTCGCTCGCAAGGACAATGCCTTCCAGGTGTCACCGTCACAGTCTCATCCCTCCTAACCCGCCCTCTCTGCCCCCTTCCCTTCCAACGCTCCTAGCCGCCCCACCCCCCTTTTCTTCTCCGAGGGAAGCTCTCTCGTCCCCCCCCCCGCCCCCCAGCTCCGCGCATCTGGGTCCCGGGTCTAGATATGCGGGCAGTGGGCCGGCGTGGAAGGGCAGGGATGGCGGAGACTCGGCTTGCTGTCTGCCGCAGGGCGGCTCGGAGATTCCAGAGCCGCGGGAAGGGTCCACGCGGCCGTAGCCCGAGAGTGGGCAAAGAGGGAACGGGCGTGTGTTTTTAAGGAACCAGCGCGGTCTCTGGACTTCCTGCCTTCCCTCTGCACCCGCTCCCCCCCCCCCCCCCCACACCCACACACATAATATAACAGACGCTAAAATAATCCTGCCATCTGGCAAATCCCAAATTTGGCGACCAAGCTCCTAAAGCAACGGCGAGGTGTCATCCCGGGAGTAGGTGGCTGGTCCTGTCCCGCTGTCCCGAGCGGGGACAAGGACATCGAGCTCTGCCCGCACCTGCCCCCACCACGGCCGGACCTCGTCCTCCCCCCCCCCCCCCATCCTTGCTCTGACCCTGGCGACTCTGTGGCGCTCTCCTCCCGATCTGGGCAGCGGCTCTGGGGGGTGGGGGGAGGTCGGGGGGTCGGGAATGGGGGTGCAAGAGTTGGGGGGGCTTCCGCTCCAGCTTCCACCAAAATTGCTCAATGAGCTAAAACCCAAATTCGCCTTCATTATGTAACACCGAATGTAATTTATAGCCGGGCGGCCTGTCGGCGGCGATTTAGATCATTTGGTGCTAAGGATCACACTTATTAGATTTCTTCAAAGCCGATGGGGGTTTTCTTTTTCTTTCTTTTTCTCTCTTTCTCTCTCTCTTTCTTTCTTTCTTTTTTAAGGAGGGTATTTGTACTAAATTGCCCAGTGCTGGTGTGATAACTGTCAAAAGTTTGACATCAAAGGAGCTAATATTATTCAGTTACCAGAGAAGCTGTCTGTCTAAATAAGAATATCTTAATTACTGCATCACAAAGGTAGGAAGGCAGAGGCATTCAGCCGCTCCTTTTGATGGCGCTATCTACGTTAGACCGATGCGCCGCTCCTAATCAGGCCTAGTCCGATTTCCTTTCCTCTCCCTGTCGGTCCTCTGAACTTTATAACTATATGTAAACACGTTGTCAGTGGGGACCTAATCTTCTCGGGTTCTTATTAGAAGAAATTTCCATCCTCTCTCGTTCTAGATTAGGCAGTGGAGTCCGCTCCGTCAATGAAGGGACTAAGGTTTCGTGGACAATAATGTGGCAATTGTTGATGGTTTGTGACCCATAAAATGTGGAGGTGACTGTTCTGGCTTTGGTATGTAATTATGCAAAACACTTTCCATAAAGACTTGCCATTCGATCTAATGGCAGTCCCTGCGGTCTATTTCAAAAAGGGAGGGTCTATGTACAGAGAGAGAAAAGTAACATTTGTTTTAACACAGGTTTTATGGGGGGGGGATGGATAAATACAAACACATCGCAACGCCGCCCAAAGTATTTTTTGGAGTCAAATTAAAATAATTACGAAGGGGTTTAATAAGTTAATCATAGCAACACGGCCCATCCAAACACAGAGGGAGGGGTGTTCAGGCTGTAGCTCACCACCTCCCAGCCCGGAACTGTCCTTGAGGGTGGCGATTTACCTTCTGCTTGTTCAGGGGTGGGGTGCGGCTGTGTCTCAGCTCAGTCCACCTAGGTGCCCCTCTGGGATCCGAAGCCCCAGTGGGGGGCTGAAATGGGGGGGAGGGATGGGCGATGTCATCCACCCCCAAATCTCGTCTGTGGAGTTATTTGACAGAGGGCACTTGTAACAAAGCAGCTGTCTCTGAAGAAGCCCCCCCCCCCCACCGCCTCCCTTTCCCTCCAGGGCCCCCAGGGCCCCAGGATTTAGGGATCCCCAGAAAGGCAGCTCGGAGGGAGTGCCAGGGCTCGGAGGGAGTGCCAGGCAGTGCCTGACCGGTTTGGGTGAGGAGTCTCAACCCCGAGCCCATGCTCAGAGACGTCCGCAGCCCAGCGGGGCCGACTCCCAGCTGCTAGAGCACCTCTGCCAAGCACCCGAGGTTTTATTTTATGTGTGTGGTTTTTGAAATACAACATAAAGAATTTTCAAAGGCCTGAGGAGGAAAGGTGGAATAAGAAGGGTCATCATCACCGGTCCCGACCCAGCTCCGGCCGCCAGTTAATACAAGCATTTCTCTGCCACTTCCAGGGCCCCCATCCTGCCTGGATCCACATCCCCCCCACCCCCCCAGAACGGCTCTGCCACCAGCTCGGAGGCCTCACCGCCCACCACACAGCGACACTGCAGTGTGAGCCCCGCAGAGGCAGGCGACAGGGGATTTTTCAAGGGGGAAATGATGATTAAAAGACAGAATCATCTAAATATCAAAGTGACACATGGGAGACCTGGAAAAAATATTTAAGCTAATGAAAAGCAAATAAAGAAGGAGGCACCGAGGCTGGGAAATTAAATATTATGTTTAAGATGGCGCTTTTGTGTGGGCTTGAAGATTTCCGATTCATGTACACATAATAAACACTCAGGTTTGTCATCTGGAGGTGCAAATCTGAAAGATATTCCAACAAATAAAGTGCTGGCAGAGAGAGGAATAAAGAGATCAGCGCCTGTCAGGGGTCAGGCAGCCTGAGATTGCTTCTAGAGATCTTTTGAAAATTTCACACGATTGAAGGCTTAGGGGCTTCACTACGCTCGCATTTCAAACTCAGATCAGTGGGATCACAATCAAAAATAGAGGTCTGGAAAATTGTGATGCAGAGATGGCCACGGGCTGCAGGACCTCTCTCACGAGTGCTCTCTCGCGCGCGCTCTCTCTCTCTCTCTCTCCCTCTCTCTCTCTCTCCCTCTCTCTTTCTTCTCTTCAAGACAGATACTCTGACATGGGCTGTGATCCTTTGGATGACAGTTGTCAGAAAAGAAAGAGAAAATTGCATCTTGTCTCGTAACTTCCTTCTAGTCAAAAGGAATTTAGGGTCTTGTTTCCAAGAAAAGAGGGAAAAAATTATTCTTTGCTAGCTAGCATAGGACCATAGCTCAAGAGTTTGGGTTTTCCTAATTAGTGATCTACTCCTGGACTTTTAGATCTGGTTTGTTAACACGATTTCTCATTTAGCGTGTTTTCCTGCAGCACACGGAAATTTCTTACCACTGGCAATTTACGCAAGTTCAGGTATGTAGACAGGAGTATACACTTACACGCACACGTATGCACACACAACTTTAATCACTAAACCCAGAGATTGGCCTGGTTGCCTCTTATTTGGTGAGAGTTAATGCTCACTCATATTTCGCGCCCCCCCCCCTCAAGATGTCAGCACTTTCTGGTTCAAACAGGACACAGAAAAATCAATTGTCTCTGTGATTGATCCACCAGGGGAAAGAAAATAAAAGGAACTGGTGGGAAGGGCAGTTCTATGAGAACAGACCAAAGTAAGGAATTTGAAATGGGACCAGGCTGAGCAGAAGAAGAAGAAGAAAAAAAAAATACTGGTTAGACAGCTAGGGCTGGAGAACACGTTGGGGACAACCAGAAGCAATGAACGTCAACTTTGCCAAAATAGGAATCACCTCCAATTAGCTTCTACTGGTTTGGGGGAACTTTAGGAGGAGTGAAACAAAGGGCTAATTTATCATCACTGCCAGCTCTAATTTTTAGCTGGCTATCTTAGATAAACAAGAAGTGATTTGGGGGAAACCATCTGAATTATAGTTGGGTTTCATTTCCTCTGAGACCAAGAGGAGCACAAGTGAGTTTCCTAAGAACTTCCCTTAAGTGCAGGTTTTAGGAGATCTCTCTTGAGGAGGGACCCTCCCCCTTCCCAGGGGAGAAGAGGCCGGTGTAAAGGACTCCTGTTTTCCTGAATTACCGACTTAAACCGTTAATAACGTGTGTTCTTTAACAGGTGGGCAGACACGGAAAAGTTCCATAAGAGTTGCACTAACTGGTTTCACAAGTTCAAATCCGTGACTCCTCCCGCGTCTGGAGTTTGGGGCAGCGGCTGCGGGAGCCCCAGGTTTGAGGCGCGGCGGGAGGACCCCGCAGGCCGCCGGGCGGTGGGACAGGCCCCAGCCCCTGCAGCTTCGCTGCGCCGGGCGGAGAGGGAGCGAGAACGCGGCCGCAGGCGCCCTGGGTTTGGTGATTCTGGAAGCAAGGTGGAGAAAAGTGGAGCGTGGGTGCCCCTCGAGTCCTATACTTCGAGCTTTCGCAGACACCCGAGGAGCCAATTTCGACCGCAGAACTGGAGGCCCTGTGTCTGAAGGGCGGCCTCTACCCTCAAAATCGGCCTCTCGGTTCCCCGCCCCCCAGAATCACAGTACCGGAAGAGCGAGCAGGTTCCAAGAACTTTAAAAAGCTCGAGCAGAGTTGCAAACGGAGGGGAGCTTTCTCTTTGCAGAAGGGCCACCCGCAGTGCTCTAAGTCTCGCTCCCGGTCGCCCATCAAGGACCAAGCCCTCCCAGCCGGGTTTTAAAAGCGAGCTTTCGTGCAGCGAATACTATGGGGCCTTTCCTGGCACCCCGGAGAAGCTCACGGAGTGCAAAAGGGGCCGGCAAGGATAAGCAGAAGGAAGGAAGCCGGGAGACTGAGGAAGGGACCCCCCCCCCCCGGGGCCGGAGGGGGCTGCGTGTGCTCGGAGCCGGAGCCCGAGCCGCGCCCGGGCCCCGGCGGGGAGGCGGCGCACGCTGGCCAGGGTTCGGTCGCCATCGACGCCACCGCGGGCGTGCTCAGGGCCCGGGATTTCCCCCAAGCAGGCCGGAGCGGGGGTCCAGGCTGCTCCGCTGGAAAGTGGGAGGTCTCAGGGTAACTCTTTCTGCAGAATGCAGACCCGGCCGGAGCCTACGTGAAAAACACCAAGAGCGAAGCGGTCGTGAGGGCTGCCCGCTTGGCCCGCAGCAGAGGGGTTTCCTCGGACCAGGGAGGCGAAACCCGCGAAACTCGACCCCTCCTGCAACCGCTTAACCGGGAACTCCAGGGGCGGGGACAAGCGTGACAACTCCAAATCACAGGCTGCCGGTGACCTCTGGTTATGTTGATGGCTCCCTGTTTCCTACCATCGCCGGCCCTGGGAGCGGAGGACAGGCGAGGAACCTTCCTCTAGCCGTCCCATTCTCGCCTTACGAGAAAAAAAGAAAGAAAGAAAGAAAGAAAGAAAGAAAGGTCAGGGCCGGGCCCAGCGGAGAATTGTAAACTGGAGGTCAGAGGCTTCACGGGGCTGGAGAGGAACCCGCGCCTCTAGGTTTTAAAGCAAACAAAGCCCAAAACAACCCAAACACGTCTGGCTGTGCATGGCCCAGAGCCCAGTGCGTCCAGGGCAGAGCGCGCGCCGAGCGCCCTGGTCCGGGATCATTTCGGTCCAAACTCGGGGCTGGGCCCCGCGCGCCACGGCCTCGGCTCGCCTCGACTCAGGAGACCCTGTGTGCACCCTTTTTTGCAGCTGCCGAGCCCCTCCGGCCAGGCTGGCTCTGGGAGGGGCGGGGAGGGGCCAGCGCCCAGGCCAGGGAAGGCGTGGGGTCAGGTGGAAAGCTCAGGGGCAGTGGTGGCAGGGAGGCCACCGCCGGGACCCCATCCCAACCTCTGTATCTCGGGCTCTGCCCTCTCCGGGAGTAAAGCACTAAAACATCCCCGGGTCTAGCGAGTGCTGGCTAGGGAGAAGCGGCGCCACCGGAGGCGTCTTCCGGCTGCGTTAACACTGGCGCGGAAAACCGAGCGTTTCCACGTCGGAAACATCCCGTGGCTGCTGGGGGAGGCCCGCCCCGCGGGGCGGCGAGAAAGCGCTCGAATTCCCACGTAGCCATCTTGGCCTTTTCTGAAATGAGGTTTTAAACAACTAATCATGAAACTGAAAACTCCAGGCGAGCCAACGCGTTTCTTCCCGTTTTGATACGACATCCACTAAATAAACCTGCGCTTTTAGGCCATCTCCTCTCCAGCTTCAAAGGAGCGAATGTTAATTTTGCCTTCATCTAAATGATTGCCGAGGCTGCCTGGTGAGGGCCTCTCCCCCTCCTCCAACCCTCCCTCCAGATTTTAACGTGTGGAGTAATGATTTACCACTGTCCTGGAGAGCAAGCAGCTCGTCCCGGCCTCGTCCCCACCCCCCAACACCTTACTTCATTTTTGTTGATATTCTTAATTTCACGGAACGCTATTTAGAGTTTAGCATGAACTGCACGTGCCGTGACACCAATGGCGAACGTGTCTGTTCTCTCCAATGAACTCCGAGTGCGGCCCCCTAGGAGCAGACCCGACCTCTCCTTGGGTGCCTGCGGACCACGTCACATGGGCTTCGGTGGGCACCATGCCCTGGGACGAGGCTCTCTAGCCGAAGCCCGGCCACGGACCCAGGCGCACCTAGGTGGCCACATTCCCAGGCGACTTTGCCACCGGGGACTGCAGCTCTATTCCTTGGGGGCCACGGCTATGGCGGTGGAAGAAAAGGAGAGGAACTTCGGGAGATCTTTTTGAGCCTCGTCCAGCTTTTAGGATCCGGTGCAAATTTCTCAGTGTGTTTCTGTCCAGATAGACAAAGCTCTTTGGAGTTAATTAACCAGAGGTCCAGCTACAATTAATAGAGAGCGAGGAAAGACGGAAAGGGGGGAGGGATTTGTAGGAGGAACGGAAAATAAGTAACGTCCGTTTGGCCACATTCCTTTGCACGGCTCGGTCGCAGTTAGTTACCGACTTTCCAGCTGCGAGGACGATGTGCGCCATTGGTTGTAATTGAATTGCTGTTGTAACACCTTTCAGGTGGACGGCAAAGCGTTTCAAAAAAGTTGTGCGCGCGGCCTGCGGCTGCCTGGCCTCTCCCTGCCGCGGCCGGCCGGCCGCCCAGCAGGCAGAGCGGCCACACCGGGATTGGGGACACAGGGCTCGAGGCGCCCCCGGGCGGAGCTCGGAGAAACCTGGTCCCTGGCGAATCCATCCCGGGCGGTGGACGTCCCTACCCTGGCTGGTACTCTGGGGAAGCCGGGCACCCCGAGGGGGGCTGGAACTCGGAGCGGAGACTGAATAAGGTGATGAGGTCAGGATCAGGACTTGCAGACACCGGGAAAGTCAATGCGCGGTCGGGAGTGAACTCCGCGCTAGGAAGGCCTTTGCCCTCACCGTTCCACTGGATTTGAATTCGCAGTGCTCGGTGCGGCGGCTCCAGGAGGTTCGGGAGCGTCACCCCCTCCCCCCTCCTCCCCCCAGCCTTGGCCTGGCCTCTTCCAGGTACCAACTCGCCCCGAGGAGGTAGGAAGGTTTCCCGCCCCGGGGCTAGAAGCCAAAGGTTGGGGCCTGTTGCTGAAACGCCCCCTCGTGTGCTCCGCCTACCCAGCTCGGTCTCCGATGGTGCTCCCTAGCCTGGGGTTTCTGCCTTGAGGGCCTGGGCAGAACGTTCGGGGCAGCAAGATTCGTCACCTCCTTCTCTCGCGAAGCCTCCGGCCTCCTTCTTGGGCTTGTGGAACTTACCCTCACCCTTCCTGCCCTCGGGCGCGGCTCCCCTACCCCGCAAGTGTCCTCGTTGTGACCGCAGGGACAATGCTTTTCTCTGTCACCTCTCACTCCGCGCTCGCCCCTCTCGCGGGCTCCACGCAGCTTTCTAGGCACAAAGAACAAGATTGAGAATCGTACGACGCTCCCCCCAACACACACACACACACACACACCACCCCCCAGCCTGGACGCCCCCCCCCCCCCCCCCCCTTCAGCACACCGTCAGCGCCCGCTGTTACCAGAAGAGCAGCAGGTTGAAACAAGTAGGGGAGAGGGTAGGGCAATCCCCGGACCCACTGCCCTGAGTTAAGATCCCCATGGCCCGTTTAAAGGCTGGGAAAAGGGAACGACAAGTACTAGAGGCGGAAGGGTGCCTCACAGGCCCTGGGAGGCCACCCGAGTGAGGCTGAGCCCAGGACCCTGGGCCCAGAGGGTACCCCGCGGACCTGACCATTCTGTCTCAGACACGCAGGTCAGCCAGAGAAGGCTAAGACATTCGCAGCCACGCCGGGCTCCCCTCTCGGTCCAGCGCTGTGCGGGGCAGAAGTCAGTTAGGCTCGAAAGAACTGTCCAGGGGAGGTCGAGGCTGAAACCAGAGGGCAGAACAGGCGAGAAGGAGCCACCATTGGGTTTGGCCCCGCGAGGCCCGGTGGGAAAGACTTATGGCCTTTGTTTGGGGCTCACCTAACCGATGTCTGTGCGCAAGGTGGGGGTGGTGACAGGAAGACAAGGGGCTGGGAAACTTGGCATCCACCACACGCGTCACTGGGACCCCAACCCGTCCTTTCTTTTCCTGGGGGAACTTCCGCTTCCCCCGGGGCTTGCTAGACCTAATTGGCCTTGGGAATCCAAAAGGCTATTGCTCTTGGAGGCTTCCAGCAAGGCGAGCTGACGCCTCTCCTCTCCTCCCCCCGCAACGACCCCCACCGCCTACATCTCCTTTTCTTCGCAACCGAGTTCTTTTCCTTTCCTTGCGTGATCAGGAGATCACGGGTACAGGTTCCCTGCCCCTGGTCCTCGTGGCCTCCTGCAACGTCCGAGCAGGTTTGAGATGGAGTAGTTGGGGAACTCGGTATTATCGGCAAGAACTTGGGAACGTGCGGCCTCCCTCCGCGTTGGGGGTAGATTACTTCAAGGCTCAGCTGAGGACAGAAGAAGAGCAGGACCCAGTCCGCATCTGGCCCCAATTTTCTCTGCTCGGAACCCCCCTCCCCCTCTCCCCGCTCTTGGATTTGCAGCCCAGCGTCCCCTAGATCGACAGTCCCGCGCTTGCCTCGCTCTGCATCATGGTGAGAGCAAGGAGACACCCAGGGGAGGCAGGGCTTCAGGACACGTTAGGGACTCAAGGGCAAAAGCCTCGTTCTTCTCACCCTGGATCAGGAGCGAGACCTGGGGGGTCTGGTCAACAAGAGCCCCTTCTCACCAGGAATGGCAGCCAAAGCTGGACTTGGAACTCGGGCTTCGGCTGCGGCCCTTTCCCGGTTTCCCCTCTCTTCCACCGCCCAGTCCTGATGAAATCCACACGCGCTTTTGGCCCCGCCTCCCATCTCTAAACTTTGCCCAGCCGTGGCTTTCACGGGGTGTTAACCTTCCTGCAACAACTTTGTCAACAGCTAGAAAGATTCTCTGGGAAAGACGTGGAGAAAAAATAGAAATAAAGGGTCAGAAATACATTCTGGAGCCCTGCAGGTGGCTAAGCCTGTTACTTGTAGTTATGTCTTTATACCCTCACACACCCCTGAGACATAGGTACTACAATGGCCTCCTATTTTTTTTTTTTTTTTTTCCTGCTGGGGAAAGGAAGCTTCAGGGAGGTTGAGAGCCCTGACTAAGCTTAGCCAGCTAGCAGTATGCCAGACCTGGATGGAACCAGGCAGATCCTACTGGAGGCCAGCTTCTGTCCTAACCCGCACTCAGGAGAGAAATCCATGCACTTGGAGAGCAAAATGGAGCCTCTCTCTGGGACCAAGCAGTGGCCTTGCTTGGCGATCTGACCACTCCCCCCCCCCCCCCACTGCAGAGCCCGTGAGGGGCTTCAGTGCCTGAACCCCTCAGCTGAGGTCAGGGATTCCCCTCCATGCTTCTAGAGCTGAGAGCCATGACTTTGCACTTTCTGTATTTTAAGTTTATTGATTTATTTTGAGAGAATGAGAAGATCATCGTTCCTTTCTGAGGTCCCACGAAAAGAGCGCTTGCCTTTGGATGTAAGGGGTGGGGGTGGAAGGAGGAAAAAAGAAAAGAGAGCACCTGTACTATGGGGCAACGCTTGTGCAGATTTATTCTGGGGATGGGTGCGGCTTGGTGCGAGGCACGTAACACAATTTGTAGCCCCAAAGCAACATTTCAAACACCCCAACACGCTCCCTGTTATGATGGGGAGAGACACTGATGTAAACACACGAAGGAGAGCTTCCCTTTTACTAAAAAGTCCCATTTCCTCACGGGACCCCAGAAAAACGTCCTCAGGGTGGAACAGAGAGCTGTCCCTTTGTGTCACCGGAAGGACCTGTCTGCAGGTGTTAATGGAGAGACGTAATAGCGAGGAGGACGTCTCCCCCCTTTTTTCTCATCTACTTCCGTGCTGTCTTCACAGACTTACGTAGTAGCAATGATAGAGAGCCATGAACTATCTTACCAAGTTGGGACGGGTGGTATTTGACCTCACCATTTTTCTTTACTTTTTAAGGTGTTCCTTCTTCAACATTCTCACGAGGGTGGTTTCTTAGCTAAGCAAGTTCACGGTCCATATTAGAACGCTCCTTACTAGAACCCCCCTCCCTGTATGATTCTCTGTAGTTATATATTTGCATTCTCTGTAAATCTATATATTTCTATATATATTGCTATTTGCTTCCTTTAAGTAAATATACGAACATATATGTTACATATTGTTGGATAAGTAATATAAAAGCAAGCAAGCAAATAACGAATGAGATCTATGGCTGTTGTCCTGATGGTAACCACGTTGACCTACATATGGCAGGTGGAAGCAACAAGACGCTATGAGGATAATTCTATCTGTAGCCTATCGTTTCCAATGTTAATACCTGTCGCATCAGGTGTTAACTTTTATCTGAAGGACCCCTCAGCTGTGTGAGCCAGACAGGTTCCCACTTCACTTATTTATGTCAGATACCTTAACTCTTGCAACAAGTGTAGGACGGCAGAGAGAGGTTGCCTAATAGGCCCAAGGTCATACACAGCTAGTCAGCGGCAGAGGCAAGATTCGAACCAAGATTCTTTCATCACAGAGTTTCTGCTAATAAAGTCAGTAGCACCAAGTTATCCATTTTGGCTATATGCAAAAGCGTTCCTGGATTTCAGAATCTATTCTTTTTTTTTTTTTAAGTTTATGTATTTATTGTGAGAGAGAGAGAGAGAGAGAGAGCGGGAGAGAGAGAATCCCAAGCAGGCTCCGTGCGGTCCGCACAGAGCCTGAACCGGGACTCGAACACAGGAACCGTGAGATCGTGACCTGAGCCAAAATCAAGAGCTTAACCAACTGAGCCACCCAGAGGCCCCTCAGAATCTATCGTTTTGGGGGGGTGGGTGGATCAAAGGGTGGGGAATGTGACTTTAACTCTGTTTCTCCTTCCCCAGTTGTCTCCGTTTTCCATTCCGTGATCGTCTTCAAAATCATTACTTCCTTAAGAGATCTAAATGCCTTTCCCTGTCTTAGGTGCAATGCCACATGTGTAGGTCTCTGCAGACATTCGGATGGTTGGTTGGTTTTTTTGGTTTTTTGTTGTTTTTTTTTTTTTTTTCTGTTTCACTGACTGCTTGGGATCATTTTCTCACCTGTGAGAAGAACCTTTGCCTGTTGGTCATAGGCGGGGCGTGATTGCGCCTGAAAACCCTGCTAAGACATTGTCCTTGAGGGGTGGGACCTGTCTGGATGCTGAGATGCTGAGGGGGCCAAAGCCTTGTCCCCAGGGAAACCGGAGCAGGATCCTTCGGCCACAGCCCACTGACTCACGCTAGAAGTGCCAACCTTGGTTCACGGAAATAAGACAGCCCCAGTTTTTTCTGCTTACCCTCTTTGGCTGATCAATGGGGACTGGAAGGCAGCTGACAGCGCAGGTTTTCAGCCAAGCAGGAAGGAGAATCCAAAGCAAAACTACCTGGTGATTCAGATTCAAATCTGGTAACCTGCTTCAAGCTAAAGTTACATCTCCATAAGACGAAGGCATCTCCATAAGGCCAAGCAGCTAATATATTGTTTAAATTATTTTATGGTTTATTTATTCATCCTGAGAGAGACAGAGACAGCACAATTGGGGAACGGGCAGAGAGAAGGAGAGACAGAGAATCCCAAGCAGGCTCCAAGCTACCAGCACAGAGCCTGATATGGGGCTCGAACTCATGAAGCCAGGAGATCATGACCTGAGCTGAAAACCAAGAGTCGGACACTTAACCGACTGAGCCACCCAAGGGCACCGAAGCATCTAATATTTTCAAGGCCACTGTAGAATCAGTGTGCCTAGGTAGTCGTTATTATGTTGGTTCAAAACTGCAGACTGACTGATAGCATTCAGATCTCCAGTTTGTAGGAGGGAATCATCCACGTGTGTGTTACTCCTCTGGAGGGAGGTGGTTAGCTTGGGTCAGTCAGTCCTAGAGGGACACCGATGGTCAGGATTGGCTGTGTCTACTGGTTATACCCCAGGCCTATCCTGCATTTAAAGCTCCCTGGCTTGGCAAGTGGGTCCTGGGACGCAGTAGAAGTGTGGGTGGGGCCATGGGTATATAACGTGGGGAATACAGAACCTAGTAGAAGGGGAAGGAATGGTTATTTTCCTGCTCTTCAGGGAATCTTTCTCACTTATGCATGCATTTAACATCTGCCTATTGAGTAGGTAAGATGTTCCCAGCCTGGGGTGACTGAGTAGCTCAGTTGGTGAAGCATCTGACTTCGGCTCAGGTCACGATCTCATAGTTTGGGGGTTCGAGCCCCACACCGGGCTCTCTGCTGTGGGTGCAGAGCCCTTTGGGATCCTCTGTCCCCCTGTCTCTCTGCCCCTCCCCCTCTCGTGCTCTCTCTTTCTCTCTCTCAAAAATAAGTAAACATTAAAAAAAAAATGTAGGGGCGCCTGGCTGGCGCAGTCGGTTAAGTGTCCGACTTCAGCCAGGTCACGATCTCGCGGTCCGTGAGTTCGAGCCCCGCATCAGGCTCTGGGCTGATGGCTCAGAGCCTGGAGGCTGTTTCCGATTCTGTGTCTCCCTCTCTCTCTGCCCCTCCCCCGTTCATGCTCTGTCTCTCTCTGTCCCAAAAATAAATAAACGTTGAAAAAATAAATATTTAAAAAAAAAATGTTCCCAGCCTAGAGCAAGGTACTTGTGGACACAAAGATTAGGAAGTCATGGGCCCTGGCCTCAAGGAATTTTCAAGTTTGCAGGGACGGGTAAGAAAATGTAACCTACTGATTCTGACAATGGATACAAAGAGTTTTGGAAGCGTGAAAGACAGAGCGGTCCCTCCTGCCACAGAAAACTACCTGGGCAAGACCTCATAGTGGAGACGATCTCACCTGGGACTCAGAAGCCGCAGCAGGTGCAGCAGAACAAGGGTGGGGACAAGAGAGAGACATTGGTGGCGCAGAGTACAGGTAGAGAAGGTCAGATCGGGTTCTTCTTTCTTGGGGTAACAGTCAAAGGCAATGCTCCTTGGCTTATCGGGGGCCTGTGTAAAGGAGCTGTAGGTTTCGCATACAGCGTGTCTTCTCCCCGTCTGTCCTTTTCATGGAGGGGAGGAGGTAGGCGAGACTGTTTCCCAAAGGAAGGGGTTTCTTTTTAGTCCAGCTGATGAGCCACATTTAGATTTCCTTCCAGAGGGAATAAATGCGGCTCCTTGTGTCCTGAGCGTTCACTGAAGGTTTAAGACAGCGAGAAGGACGCATCCGAGTAGACCAAGTTGTGGAAACGTCAGAGGAGATTAGCATATTGAGCGCTGTGGCAAAAAAGAAAAAACGAATTCCTGCCAGAATGTATTCCTGACTCTGCAAGTGTGCCAAAAAGTACTGGTACCAATTGGCTTCCTCTTCGGGGCTCGCGCTTCTATCAGAACAGATGAAACACGATGCTTTGGTGAGTTTTATGTGTCTGTCTCTCCCTTGGAGGCTGGGAGCTTAGCTGATTCACTTCTGTTCTCAGCCCCTGGCACAGTGCCAGGCGCATAAGACGAGCTCAGTACATTCTGAATGAGCGAGGGATACAAGTCGAAGAATATTGGTTTTTCATTTGTGTTCATGAGAGGTGGGGCATCTGAAATGTTGTCTTCAGCTTATCATTTGGAGTCTTCACCTGTGATTGCACAGAGTGATCGCAACGCAAACCGGTTCTTATAAGACTAGTCTTTATTGACGGCGGGGACTGGCCTGCCGAAGTGAAGGGTGAAAGCACCGTAGATATTAAACTGTGTCCTCTTGCCTTGACCTTGGGCAGTCACCTCCAAGAAACTCAAGACCCACAAGTTTGAAAAACACTGGGCTGGAGGCTTCAAATCGATGTCCAATTTTTTGCCTTAGTTACTTCTCAGCATGACAGGAAGGCTCAACCGTGCTCTCTTTCTTGGTCTATGTGCCATTCAGAGCTACAGTGAAGTCTCCTATGACCAAAACTCACTTGGGTGTGCATGTTTTGTTGTTGTTTGTCATTTTATGTGTTGTCTGTACCTTGGCCAAGATACTTTCTCAATTAGGCTCAACTGTGGTTCTTCCTGTGGCTTCCTTATAACTTTGGGTGACCCGAGGAATGCCAATAATCTGGATTCTTGAAAGTTAGTACCTTATGGCCACTTGCCCAGGGAAAGGGCAAGATCTATGTGGGAGGACAGATTAATCTAAGATGTTTTGATGCCCTTCTTTGTACCACTGTTCTGCGTTAACGTTCTCTAACATAGGCACCAATTAGATCTTGGAAACAAGCATGAAGAAAAGCATAAAATGAGATCAAAACATGATCAGCTCCCTTTGAATTCTACCTTATGTTTTAGCCAGTCTATTGGCTCCTTGGCTTGGAGAAATTTCAAATTCCCACTGGCTTAATGGCAAGATATCTTCCTATTCTTCTTTTCTAAATACGTTCTCCCTTAAAAAAAAAAAAAATCCTCCCGACCCCGGTATCTCTACTGTGAATTCTCTTTTTAGAATTCGAACTGCAAAGGAATTCACAAGTGAAACAGAACACATTTTTGAGAACTGTGTTTACTGTTGTGCGTAGCTCCTGGGAGCAGCAGACACTTTCAGTAAAGAAGTTTATAGCTTTTGTTTGCTTTGAGTTGAGGAGGCCATGGTAGCCTTGATAATCATCTCAGAGATCCTGACCTGAGTCTCAGTATCCAGAGAGCTGAGATGTTGTCTGAATGTCATCCGGCCATCAGCATGTGACTCAAAGAAAGGCACAACTTTGAGGGCGGTGGGTTCCCCGGGGGCAAAGATCAATCTTTCCCATTAGCAATATGAAAACATGGTTCCAGAGAGCCCATGCCGAGAGAGTCCAAGGGGGTGGGACGCACAAAATGCAAAAGATGGGGGAATTCAGCTTTTGGTCAATTGCCAGCCCTTCGGCATCCGGGTGGTTCTTGGAGACCACAAAACACAGAGCCTTCACTTTTGGGATTCGGATAGGAAGCCAATAGCTTCTTCCACCTTGGAGAACTGTCTCCATGTGCACGTGCCTACCCCTAAGTATCTAAATAATTGTTACAACAAATGTATGGATTTAACATTCTTGATTCAGGCATGTCTAAGAAATACCAAAGAGGGAAGAGCAATCGCGTCATCATGGGACAATTACAAATAACATTCTGCAGCCCATGATTGTCTTTATTCGCTGCAAAAAAAAAAAAGTGGAAAGAAAATGCAACATTCATTAATCATTGAACAGTGATTCAATATCTAGATGTTCAGGAGTTTTTATATAAATCATGGAACACATTTCCTGCTTTGCAACCATAGCTTTGGCTTCGTGCACATAGATCCAATCTGTTTTTCATTCCCGGGCAAAACAAAGGAAGGGCTGATACTAAATTCTGTCTCTTGCTGAGAAAAGCAAAGCTGAGAACAAAGAGTTAATATTTACCTGTCAGGAAAGCAAGCATTTCAGAGCAATGAGCTATTATCTTGGCATAAATCTGAAACTGAAAAAAAAAAACAACATATATGGAAGTAAAGTGAGTTCAAGAAAGAAGGTTTTCTTGGATTTCCCCAGTTTGAGGAAGAAGCACTTAAAAATGGTAAAATGTGGAGTAAGAGGAGGATTTTGTGTGAAGGGGCAATTATCCCAAACCTGAAATTATAAACGTGTGGATTAAAAAGATAAAAATCATTTTCCTTTAAAACTCGGGATGCTAATAGATTTCCTTCTGTATGAAGTATGGCTACCTGTCCTGTCTTTACTTGTACGAAATGGCCTTTAATAATCTTCCATGGTAGTCCGTGAAAAAATTCTTCCTATGTTGCCAATTTAGTGAGCATAATTTACTGGGAACTTTATATGGAATAAATTATGTTCTTAAGCCTCCTCAGATGTGCAGCCAATAGCGATTTTAAAGCAGAAAGCGAAATGCAAAACTTAGCTCGAAGGGGCATTGGTTGTATTTGCAGCCTTCTCCGGAGTTGTTTTCTCTCTGCCCCTGTGAGGGGATTACAGGGGCTGCATTCCAACCTGAGGCTTTCTTAGCCACATGCGGCTCTTCAGAAACCTGCATGGGGTTTTCTTCTTGGATTTAAATAGAGCGACAAGGAATATTGCAAAGTGGATGTGGCGGGTGGGCCCAAGGAAGAAGGAAAAAAAAGAAAGAAGAAGAACTCCGCTTGAGTCACACACAGGACAAAGAGGGAAGGAGTCTCTGACCCCGGATGTGCCATTACCTGACTTTCGTGCTTTTGATGAGAACCCCAAGCTACCAACTTTTTTTTTTTTTTTTTTTTTGCAAGACCATTGTAAGTGCAATTCATGGGTACTCCTCGTGAATGCAAGGTAAGTTTAATTGATTTGTGGCTTTCCACATTGCCGACGATGAAATGGTGCTTTGGCTGTTGAAAGGTGAGGGGAACTCGATTTCACCGCAGAGATGAGATGCCGCATCCTCTCCACTGACAGATGGAAAGTCCGCTTCAGAATTCATTATTTGCCGTGAAGGACAATGGTGAAAATCTGAATCTGCTAAACAGTTCAACAGGTCAAAATACAGACCGTTAAAAGTTAAATGAATTGGAACGTTGAAAATCATTGGCAAATACACGTAGGTGGCAGTTTCTAGCGTCCCTGATGATCTTTCTCTGACAGCCTTTTCTGTGTCACTGGGAGTGTGCCCCACTCTCTTTGAGCTAGCTGGGACGGCGCCCAACTAGAACTTTGGGTCCATGCAGTATCTTGACACATAAATGGAAATAACACCCCTCCGTTAAATTCCCCCCAGACATCTTGGTGGGGGGAATTGATGCGATTATGGTTTCCTGTGGAGAGGGTAAGAAAGAGGAGAAGGCCTACCCCTACTCCCTATGTCTAATGAGTCTCCATTCCCGTCCCAAGCACATGGTCATAAATAGTATATTAATAGAAAATTAAGTTATAAAATAGCACTTGTCAATTATAATCCGTCAAAGCACGGGCGTGTGCGTAAAGACGACTTTAATAGTTTTCTTTCCAGTCAGCTCCGCTCCATGGTTTTAAAATTATATCCAGGGATTCTCTGATGTTTCCCTCTTTGAGAGCTGGAGCCTGATTTTGAGACGCGGCGTAGAACTACTTTGGAGACTAAATGAAAAGTAATCAAAAGCCAATTGTGGCTTTTGGTTTGGATGCATGTTCTCTCTTTTTCTTTCTTTGGATCTCTGGCTCTGGGAAGCCTTCCAGAAGGGTCCACATGGCAAGGAACTGGTGTAACAGTTGGTAATAGCCAGCCAGGAACACCTAGGTGAGTGAATTTGGATCCAGATTCTTCAGCCTCCATAAGCCTTAAGAGGACCTCACCTCCAGCCAATAACTTGACCGCAATCGCACAAGAGACTGAGCCAAAAGCACCCCCCCCCACCCCACTCCAGGCTCTTTTCCAATTCCTCACCTACAGAAACTGTGAGACCATCAGTGTTTGTTGTTTTTACTTATCAAGTTTTGGGTTAATTTGTTACATAGCGATGGGTAACGAGAACATCCCTAAGAAGTAAGTCGCACAGTTTCTGGGATTGACTAGAAAGCTCATAAGTATTTGTGGAGACTATGAATTAAAATGAATACATGAACAGCTTAACGTACATCCTTTCACATCTTTTCGTATAGCCTCTTCTAAAATAGCTTCACAGAAGAGTGTTTCTGAAGGAGGATCTCTTTAATTATTAAAAGTTCAGTCCTTGTGCAAATATTTATCGCTGCCCACTAGTGGGACCACTCCTTAACTATGAAATACTCGTGAGCCCATTTGAACATCTGCCAGCATTTTGTTAAACGAATACTTGTTGAAGCCCTCTCTTTACGTCTCACTGCTTACAGAAGTTAAAACCCAGATTTTGGGTTTGGTAGGTAGACGCGACCAACCCAGATGAGTAAGGGTGTCACCACAGTGATATACTCAAGGTATTCATGGCTGAGAATGAGTCCAATCACCAAACTGAAGGATGTGAATAATGCAAGGCATTTAACAGTTAATGGGAGAATCTTGGAGGGGGTAGGGCTCACCCATGCCTTCTGTGGTGCCATATGTGATCAGAGCTGGCCTTTGGGTCAGATGACCCGGCTCAGAATCCCACCTCTTTATTTACAAACCGTGAGAACTTAAAGAATTCATTTAATCCCCTGGAGCCTCATTTTCTTCATCTATAAGTCAAGCAAACAAAGAGTGTGATAGAGGGTTTTTAATTTTTATTTTATTTTATTTTTATTTTTTTTATTATGAAATTTAGTGTCAAATTGGTTTCCATACAACACCCAGTGCTGTATGGGTAGAAGGTTTTTCAAAAGACAAGGTATGGAAAGGTTTAGCTTACCTACCACCTGGTGTGCAGGAGGTCTCTCGAAACTTGCCCCTTTCCGTGATGAGTTGTTCTGTTTCCTACATTGTTAGACAGCTCGGCTGCCCTTCTTACCCACCAGCCGTATGGTGGGATTGCCTGAAAAGCTGGAGACAAGAAGTATGATTAAAGCATGGTTTGACCCCTCTGCTACCGTAGGAGGAGCCTGACGAGGTAGGATAAAGATAGTAGGGACACATTTTACAGCCTATAGGACGGGACTCTGGAGAAGGTGCTGAACATTCCTGCTCCTGTTCTATCAGTTCCAACTGTTCTATCAGTTCCAAATGGCCTTCTGGCCGGTGTCGGTTCTGCCCTTTGGTCTCTCAATGCATTTGGAGACTCCTCTTCCACCACTCAAGGTGACCTTGAAGCCGTAATTCTGAGGTTTGAGCTAGAGGCGCCATTGCAGAAATGGCTCGAGCGGACTTCAAGGCTATTTAGTGAGGGACTCAAGTCACTAAGTGGTTCTCTTGTCCGTCACTTGGTTACTTCACCTTGACTCGACCATGCTTGAAATTGTATGAGACTCCCTGCATATCCTTATCTCCTTTTTTTTTTTATATCATGTTAACCTTGCTCGCTTTGCCAATGTCTTCTAGTCCCATCCAGTCCTGTAATCTCCATTGTTTCCCCCTTCCTCTTTCCCATCTACCTCTCTACCATGGAGAATGAAGTAGGGGAGAAGAAAACCAGGAGTAGGGCTGGATCCATTTTACTTCCTTCCTTTCCTGCCTTTTCCTCACTCGTGTTATGTGCTTCTGTTTAAAGGCACTTTGAGGGGTGCCTGGGTGGCACAGTCGGTTAAGCGTCCGACTTCAGCCAGGTCACGATCTCGCGGTCCGTGAGTTCGAGCCCCGTGTCGGGCTCTGGGCTGATGGCTCGGAGCCTGGAGCCTGTTTCCGATTCTGTGTCTCCCTCTCTCTCTGCCCCTCCCCCGTTCATGCTCTGTCTCTCTCTGTCCCAAAAAAGTAAATAAAAATGTTGAAAAAAAAAAAATTAAAGGCACTTTGAAATTGGCCAAGCAAATGGGTTTTGTTTTTTTTTGGATGGATCCCGTGATATTTTATATTTTAGGTGGAAGTCTAGGGCTTACATGAGCGTTCGATAAAAAGCGTGAAAGTCTTCGGATAACACAGACAAATATCCTTCTCATTTGTCTTGCTTCCTTCCACCAAGTATATCATTATTCCTATTCTCAACCTTTCGGTGTTTTCCTTGAAGGGGTCTTCTGACCTTTTGGCAAAACAGGAATACATAAAATTTACCATAGTAAATTTGGACAAACTTCTTGGTTCTGAAAGTAGAGGTATGTGAGCACAGCCAGGAATATGATGCTATTTACTAGATTTCTTAAAATGTCCTTGTTTTGCAAGTTGCTTGGGCCACACCTGCAAATAAATATGACCGATACATTAAATGTGATATCTAATTCTGGTAACTCTACATGTCTATTCCCTACACGTTTACATTAACATATGTATCTTTCAAGTCTGACGTCTATTTTTCTGACATTTAGTAAGATAAAACACCCCTTTAAAGTTTTTTTTTTTTTGAAGTTCTGGTGGGACAAATGGGAAGACGTAGTCAAGGAAATCTCAGAGAATGCCCCCTCCTGAGGGCAGAGAAACCCCATGGCCTCTCCTTACCCCCATCTCTCGCTCCAACTTAGAAGGGAAAATATCCTAGCAGATCTGTGGGGTTCGTAGATTCTTTTTGCTCTAAACCCCATTATTTCAACGTAGGAAACATATATGCCTAGCAACTTTAGCAAGTAAAAGAAAATGATTTTATTATTCAGGATAAGCTAGATTATGCTGCTGTAACAAAGGCTTGTTGCCTAACAAAACAGAGGGTTATTTCTTGCTCATACTTCATGCCGGTTGCAAGTTGGCAAGGGGACTCTGTTCCAAATACCCACCCGAGGGGCCGATGACAGAGGCTCTGCCATCGACAAATAGGCCATTTTGAATTAGTGGCATCCTCTGTGGCCACAGCAAAGGAAGAGAGTTCGGGAATGTCTCATGCCCAGAAGTGACCTGTCGCTCTTTTGCTCATGGGCGGTTGGCAAGAACTCGACACCTGTCCAAACATAACTATAAATAGTCTACGTGCCTGAAAGGGAGAGGAAAGCCATATCCCAGAGCGCAGCAGTGATGCCCATCCCATTATACAATTCAATCCTTTTAAGACAATTGAGCCCCGGAGGTAGTTGTGTCCTAGGTCACAAAATAAGCCAGCGGTAGAGCCAGTAACTAAAACCTAGCTCTTTCGATGCCTGGTATTACTTCTGTTATTATTTATATAGTGGTTAACTCTTTTTTGTGTATGGAAATTGATGACACGACAAGGTTGCAGAGCTCTAGAATATGTCCGAGAAAGCATCGAGCGTGGCTGAAAAATGAAGACTTTCTTGTGTTTTTTAGCTGCTTCTTCTAGAAGCAGAAGAATCTTCTTCTTCTTCTTCTAATTCTTCTTCTTCTTCTTCTAATTCTTCTTCTTCTTCTTCTTCTTCTTCTAATTCTTCTTCTTCTTCTTCTAATTCTTCTTCTTCTTCTTCTAATTCTTCTTCTACGCCATCTCCTCTGGTACCACAATGAAGGAAATCTTCTCTCTTGCTCAGGCAAATGCAGGTTTTTGACATCAGAAGTAGTCACGATACCTTGCATGGACCTTCAACTTCCCAAGTCATTTCCAAGTAACTTTTCTTGTTTGCTTCGCATACAATGTACCGGAGGTAGGCAGGTTGAATCGCTGACTTAGTTTTACAGATACCCGGGGCAATGACATGATATGCTCAAGCTCACACAGCCAATGAATGGGACTGGAACCCAAAGCTTTGAACTCCAAGACTAGTGCCAGAGCACAAGCTAGTTTTTTCCTTCCTCTTTCCCGGCATTCTCCATTTCCTGGCGTGAAGGAATGATTAGGCGGCTGGCTCCAAATTTCAACAGCTTTTCAGTGGCAGAATGATGATAATTTGACTCTTAACCAAAGTGTTTTTTATAGATTCTTATGTTGATACAAATACAATACCTGTTAACATCTGGAAGGTGTTACCTCCAGGCTAAACTTCCATCTCAAGCGCTTGGCTGTCTTCTGGAACACTGAATTCTCTTTTTGGGTTCCTTAGTGGGCACAGTGAGAATAATGATTCCACCAAACACATGGGATGAAAAGAGCACCTGTCACATTGAATGTGCTGTATGCGTATTTGCTGTGACGTTTAGTCAACGTGCTGGAAGGATCAAGAATGATGAAGGAAAGTGAAACGTTTACAGGAGTAAATCCCAGCTCCGCAGATTTTCTTTCAATGTCTTCTGTCGATTTCTGAGAAGCCATCAGAGTCCTGGCAGACAAAACATGTAATTCATAGAAACATTGCACAACTGATAAATCCCCTTGGGTGAGTTGAGGTTGCTTTCAGTTGCAAGTAATAGAACCTCGCTAGAAACTGGCTTAATCAGAAAGAGAATGTATTAGCACCTGATGGAAAAGAACAGGGGGACAGATGAGTGTGCCCATAAGGCCCCTGGGAAACTTGTTTTTATATTTTGGCTCCACTTTTCTTCACGTTGGCCTTATCCTCAAGTAGGTTCGCTTCAAGGGGCAGCCAAGATGGCTACCAGCACCTCAGCGATGCTGTCTTAGAAGTTTAGCCTCTTTCCCAATAGTTGTGCCAAACCTTGCGGGTTTGATACCCAGAGGTCTTGATTGGGTCCCTGGCCCAGACTTAAAAAAACAAACCAAAAAAAAAAAAAAGAACCCAATCACCGCCATTTTGATTGGTCAGGGTTAGGCCACCCGCCCACCATTGGAAACAACAGGTGGAGTCAGCCCCAATGAAATCTTAAGGACTGAGAGTAGAGAAAGGGGCTCGTGTCTTAAAGGGAAACGGAGGTGCTGTTACCTAAGACGGAATGGATGTTGAACAGAGCAAACCTACAGGCATCTATTCTCCCGCTCAGCGCTATGCGTGAGTACTCGTCAAGTGCGGGTGAGCAAATACACTGTTGTAGTCAAGGGCGTTATTTTATGCGAAAAGCGACAAGAGTTACAATGCTAAGGACAGGTGGAAAACTCTGATGGTTGAAACTGGATCTCAAGTTACCTTCTTCCCTTTAACACGACATCTCCCCAGCAAGGTAATAGCAGTGGGTAACGTCTTTTACATTTTCATTTCCTGTGGAAAAATACATCGAGGGGAGGATGTACAGGTTATAAAACAAAATTTTGAGGCCTTATGAGTGATCGGTCTTCTCCAAGTAAATACATGTGGAAATGCTGGTCTCTTCTTTAGATAAGATCATTTTTTAATCCCCAGGAAATCCCTGTTATTCAAATGGATTTGCCTTTGCTTAATCTGTGAGCAGTGCTGGTCCCAGCACAGCTGTGTTCAGAAGAGGAACCTTGTCTTTGATGTTCTATTTTTCTGTAGGTGCCAATTACTATGTCCCCAAGCCTGGAGTTCATGGTTATGGGACAGACGCTTCCTTCTTCAAGTCACATCCGTTTATCTGTGTGGGCAAAGTCCGTCATTTTCATCCATTTATCGTATCTGGTTTGGGTGGAACTCATTCCCAACTGTCACACATAAAATACTCCCTAAACACCAACTGAATTCGTACAAATCCATCAACAGACTACACTTGTAAATAAACCTTATCAGCTGATATTTGTATAGCACATTCCTGTTTCCTAAGTTCTTGCATGTAAGGCATTTCTTTCACCCAATCATCATGGGAGCTTTGGAAGGCAGGCAGGGTAGACATTATTATTCTCATACCACGAATGATGAAACCGGGAGTCAACCCAGATAATTAGTGCAAGTCTTCAGATTCCGGACCTCAAGTTTTCCCCATTACATCAGGTTATCTGAGATTGGGTGAGGGCAGGAGCGTAGGCTGGTATCTAAGAAGAAAACTCTAATCAGATGACCAATGGTTTGGAGACTGGCTTTACCCATTGGGAGTCGTGTGACCTTGGGCAAATTTCTTAATCGCTTAGCCTCAAAATACTCATCTGTATTGTTATAATTCTTCCACGCCTCATAGGATTCTTGTGATCATTAAATGGCATAATGCCCAGACAGTGCTTAGCAGAGGTTCCATAGTTGGCCCCGGCTTGAATATGCTAGCTGCTGTTGAATCTCGAAATGTAGTTTCAGCCTGCATTCACAAAGAGAGAATAAATAACTGAATTGTTCATCTGTAGTGTTCCATGTTTCTGCCTCTATTAACTGCAACTTTCAGGTCTGGGTGAAATGGGAGGGATGAATTGCGTGAATCAGTCCTTTACCTTGCTATTCTTGCCATCTTCTTCCTCCTCCTCTTCCTTCTCCTCCTTCCCCTCCTCCTCCTCTTTCTTCTTCTTCCTCTTCCCCTCTCCTCCTCCTCCTCCTCCTCCTCCTTTTTCTCCTCTTCTTCTTCTTCTCCTCTCTTTCTTCTTCTTCTTCTTCTTCTTCTTCTTCTTCTTCTTCTTCTTCTTCTTCTTCTTCCTTCTTCTTTCTTCTTCTTCTTCTTCTTCTTCTTCTTCTTCTCCTCCTCCTCCTCCTCCTTCTCCTCCTCCTTCTTCTTCTTCTTGTCGAGAGAAGCAGTGAAAGTGGAGAAGGAACAAAGAAATCTGTAAGTGGCTGTGATCAATTAATTGTAAACACTACTGCACTCAGACCAGACTGTACTTGTCTTCTAATTGCTTGATTTATTTTTTCCCCATTCCAGTTGCCCACCACAAAGCCAAGTATACGCTGTGTATACTTAAAAGATTATAAGGTTAATACCCTTTGCATATTTTAGCAGATAAATGTGAACTCAGCAGTGAGACTGAACAATTAAGTTTAGACTTATGTGAAAACAACAGCCATCTGAGGCTTTCTTCTTAGACTAACTAAGCCCCAGAGAAAGAATTCCTTAACTTTGTTTCAAACTTTTCCAATGCAGACTGCATTGTAGATTTCCCAGTGTCTTTTTTTTTTTTAATTAAGATTTTGTTCTTTCTAAGTAATCTCTATACCCAACGTGGGGCTCAAACTCATGACTCCAAGATCAAGAGTCCATGTTCCTCTGACTGAGCTAGCCAGGCGCCATATTAGTTTTTTAAAAGATAAATCATTTAGTTCCACACAACCCTGATAGTGGCTCTTCTGTCATATAATGGTGAAAACAGCCATTTCATTTGAGCAGCCCTTCCTCAGCACGTGGTTTGGCAGAGTAAAGGCAAATGGAAATAGCATGATTTTATGAAGGGGCAGGCTTCCCTTTTTTTTTTTTAATTTTTTTAAATGTTTTTATTTATTTTTGAGACAGAGAGAGACAGAGCATGAGCAGGGGAGGGGCAGAGAGAGGGAGAGACACTAAATCTGAAGTGGGCTCCAGGCTCCGAGCCATCAGCACAGAGCCCGACGCGGGGCTCGAACTCACAGAGTGTGAGATCATGACCTGAGCTGAAGTCGGACGCTCAACCGACTGAGCCACCCAGGCGCCCCAAGGACAGGCTTCCTCTTGATCTTGGTTGCTTCTTTGAGCCAGCCGTTCAGGACTTTGAACAGCGTGTCAGAAGCAGAGCTCAGTGGTGGGGAGCAACAGTGAGCGCACAAGACCAAATCCTTGCCACGCGGAGCTTGCAGTCTGATGGTGGGAACGGAAAGTAAACAAATAATGAAAGATGGCAATGGAAGCAGAGGGAGCTGTGAGCGAGGGTATAAGGAACACCCCACTCAGATTTAGGGGCTTCTTCTCCGAATTGATGACATCTGAGCAGAGGGCTGGTGGGTGAGTGCGAGTGAGCCAAACGGGGGTTTGGTTGGGGGAGACCAGAGGCAAGTAAGGGAAGGGAGGACACCTAGCTGGGTTGCGAAGTGTAGGACTTATGGAGAAATCTGGCAGGAGAGGGGCAGAGGAAAGAGCAGGACGGAAGGGGGAGGGAGTGTAACAATGGGAGCTTCTCCCACTCTGGCCCCCAAATCCACGAGACAGGAAATGACCTCCACTTGTCCCTCTCTGTCTCCCAGGGGAAAGACGACTTCCCTTAAAACCCAGGCTTTCTGGGGATCGAAGGAAAATAACCACCTCTGAGCACTTCTTATGCACCAGGCACGGTTTGGGTGATTTCGTATTGGTTTAAACTTACGAGCAATCCTATGGCGTAGGCAATATTGTTCTACGCGTTTTACAGAAGAGGATGTCCACGCAAGGGGAGTGAAAAGATTTTCCCAAGGTCATCCAGCTGATGAGAGGCAGAGCCACAGCTGGATGCCAGGCTGTCTGGTTCCAGAGATTGTCCCCTCCACAAATGCGTGCTTGTAGCAATGAGGTGTCCCATGAGCTGATTCAGGAATGCCTTGTAGAGTTTTTCCAACGCAGTGTCCTGGCAGTGAGAGAAAACTTTGCTGACGTTAACACGGAGATAGATACTTTCATCTTTTTTTTTAGTCTTCAGGTCAGGACGTTTTCATAGAACATGCTTATGAAAACAAGGATGTCTGTAAGTTCAGATTAGAACTACGATTTCAAATTGCGGAGAACTTCCAGACACCTTTGCTTTTTATGTTTGCTTTTCCTTTAACATAGGTGATAAAACTAGACAGATCAATGTCCCTTAAAGTCGGTAACGCTTCCTGGTTCTCGGGAGGTGACAATGATGGCTTTTCAGCCCTGCTGCACTTTTGTGAAATTCAGCGACTCGGTTTTACTATGACCTGTTCAAGACTCTGTTTTGTAATTTTGGAAAGCAAAGTTTCCCTTTTTCGTAGACTGTGCCCAAACACAAATGCAGGCTCCAGTGACACCTGAAATGCCTTTTTAGTGTCTCTTTCTGAAGCTCATGAATTAGAATGGCAAAGGTACAATATTCCTTTTTTTTTTTTTTAAGATTTTATTTTTACGTAATCTCTACCCCAACGTGGGGCTCGAACCCACAACCCCTGAGATCAAGAGTCTCACGCTCTACCGACTCAGCCAGCTAGGCGCCCCTGCTTTTTTTTTTTTAAACATAAAGTGTTATGTTAGTTTCAGGTGTACAATATAGGGATTCAAGAACTGTATACATCTCCCAGAGCTGATCGCAAATGCCCTCCTTAATCCCCCTCACCTATTTCGCCCATCTCCCCACCCAACCTCCCCTCTGGTAACCATCAGTTTGTTCTCTGTAGTTCAGAGTCTGTTTCTTGGTTTGCCTCTTTCTTCTTCGTTCGTTTGTTTTGTTTCTTGAATTCCACACGTGAATGAAATCGTATGGTGTTTGTCTTTCTCTGCAATGTTGCTTTCGATACATCCGTGGCAGTGCAAAGGGAAGTCCTAGAGACAACATGTTTCCAAGAAAAATAAGGTAAAGAGCTGAGATCGATTTAAACGGAAAAAGATGCTGAATTTAACCTGTGATGACTTTATCAAAGATGTTTATTACCGACCTTCATCATGACAGCCCCCAAATTAGCATTGTCTTGCCAGTATTTCCCCTGCATTCGCAGCTTTCGACTGAACTCCACTTTCCACTGGGAAAAAGCAAAGTCATAAATGTTAAGCGTGATCAGGTTTGGTAGTCGTACTCCAAGAATACTTGTCAGAGAATCAGATCAAAAAACGAAAACGTTGGGGCACCTGGGTGGCGCAGTCGGCTGGGCGTCCGACTTCAGCCAGGTCACGATCTCGCGGTCCGGGAGTTCGAGCCCCGCGTCGGGCTCTGGGCTGATGGCTCAGAGCCTGGATCATGTTTCCGATTCTGTGTCTCCCTCTCTCTCTGCCCCTCCCCCGTTCATGCTCTGTCTCTCTCTGTCCCAAAAATAAATAAACGTTGAAAAAAAAAAAAAAACGAAAACGTTGTGTGATATTTATACGGCCAGAAAAAAAAAAGTTTTGGCAAAAAAAAAAAAAAAAACATTATAGGAACACCTATAATTAGTTCCTGGAATTGATCTGGGCATTGTTTAATGTTTTGTCCCTGTCAAAAAACATTTGTCATATTGGATCAGATCATTTGATCTTTATATCCTATTTCCGATTTCCTTCCAGGACGTGTGAGCACGGGCAAAGACTTTTTAATTATCCTGATCAAGTGTGGGGGACATCTTTTCGCTGACCCCACTTGTAATCAACTGTGATCTCCTAGAAGCAGGCGAATTGATTGCTTCTATCCTTCCCAACTCGCCAGCAGAGTGGGTCATGCATTATCCTGCCCCTTTGAAAAATCCAGCTCAGTGATTGATTTTATGACTGCCCGTGGCAGCGAATTCCTCCGCGTGAATTCTACCAGGTGAAGAAGTATTTCCTATAACTTGCTTTAAATTTCCTTAGCATTCACTGCGCAGCGCAGTGCGGTCTCTTTGGGGACAATGTAGTAAGGATCCATCGGTTTTCCTGGCCAGTACATATCTTTAATGCCTAACATGCCCGAGTAAATCTCTCTTATTTTCCAGCCCAGCTTTAGTAATGCCAACTTTTGAAATCTCCCGTCACGAGTGAGTCTACAGTGCACTCAATTTCTTGCCCTGCCTTGGAGTTTGGCCATCTTTCTGTCACATCATTCCTTCAGGTGAGGAAGTGAGAGGTGAAGACAGGACACAAAGGAACATGTAGTATTCTCTTCTGTGATGCTTTTGTACTATGTTCTTTCCTTCCTTCCTCCCTCCCTCTCTCCCCTCCCTCTCTCCCTCCCTCCCTCTCTTCCTCCCTTCCTTCCTTCCTTTCTTCCTCTGTGCCTCCCTCCCTCTCTTCCTTCCTCCCTTCCTTCCTTCCTTTCTTCCTCTGTGCCTCCCTCCCTCTCTTCCTCCCTTCCTCTCTCCCTTTCTCTTCTTTCTTTCTTCCTTTCTTTCTTTCTTCTTTCTTTCTTCCCTCTGTCTTCTTGATTTCTCTGCACACACACCAAAGAAAGAGAAATTCATTGAAAGCAAGGGAACATTTCTTGGAAGGATTTTTGTCTAATTCATACACTGTGTAGTGTCTGGTCCCTATACAGCCCTGTATAGCTTGGGACTTTGTATCCTACGGGAAATGTCCTAAAGGGGCTTGGACACGACTTTGTTCCAATTTTGACACCCCCTGGGGGCAAGCAACTCTTCTTTTTCCTAAGTAGGGTAGACATCATTTGAGTAACTAAATGGACACCTCAAGCCTTAGTTACTAATGAAATAAAAATTCAACTAAAATGTCTAGCTCTCCAAAGACCCCGTTTTCTCTAGATTTTTGCCAGGGTGTGCCTCGTTCCCACCTGCATCCCCCAAATAATATGATTCCTGGTGGCTTCTTTTTATTAGTTTTTGCAAAACTAATGTCATTGTCAAGATGGAATTTGTTGACGTCTTAAAACTTCTGTAAGATTTTCAAAACTTAAATGGAAAAATTGTATTTTAGTAAGACATATCTTGCCATTTATTTATTGAGATGTTGTGTGAGAGAGAATGATATTTCGCGCTTGTTGGGTAAATTGGCTTTGAAATACATTTGCACTGTGGGGGCCCAGAATGACCAAAACGAAGGACTAAATTGGGGGTACACACTGAAAGAGGGAGGCTTTTAACTTTATTTTAATGTTCATGTTTCTGTAAAGAGGAGAAAATTGAGGAGGGAGGAACAAAGAGAAAGAGAGGCCAATGAGTGTGTGTGTGTGTGTGTGTGTGTGTGGTGTGTGGGGGGGTAACGACAAATTAGAAATGCCTCCACAGTGACACCTTTGTATGCCTTTCTTCTCTTGTTCCTCTTCCCTCCCTTTCTCCTTCCCTTCTCCCTCTGTCTCTTTCTGTCTTTTCTCTTTGACTCCCATCAAAGATTACTAAGCACCTATTCTGTGCATGCGCTGAGGCACAATGGTAAGAAGGCAATAGTCCCTGAGCTCACAGAGCAGGAAACAAACCCCCGAAAAAACAATTGCATAAAGTTCATTAGTCATCTTTTGGGAACCAGAGCCCCGTGGATGAAGAGGCCAGGTCCTGGTTGGGGGTGGTGGGGGGGGGGGGGGATGAAGGTTTCTGGTGGGAAACCATGTGAAAACTGATGTGGGAGGGATGGGGAGAAGTTGGCCGAAGGAGGAAGAAGGAGTTAGGGGGAGAAAAAGTCATCCACAAAGCACACAGATCTTGTGGCCGAAGAACCCAACGGAGCTGGATGGGTGGGTGACCAGGGGTCTAGGGGAGGGTTTGCTCCTGAGGCCATCAGAGCTCGGAGTGCCGGCAACTCTTTTGAAAAGAGTAACGACAGGGTTTGGAAAGCTATTCGGGGGACCAGAGGGTGTACTTTTCCCAAAAGCGAAGAAAGATTAGGTAGAGTTGCAATTATTACAATGAAGTTCTTTGAAGTGGCTTCAGAACTTCAAGGAAGAGAACATTAGACCTTCAAGAACATACCAAACATCGGCCTCCCTGTCTCCCGCTCTCTGGATGGGGACCTGATTATAGGGTAGGGGCAGCCCAGGGAGACGGGCTGGGAGCAGCAAAGGTTACTTGTCTGTAAACCAGCGAAGAAGCGCACCTTGTAGAGAGAGATCTCTCTACAAGTGCTCCTCAGTATCAGAGACACATAACTTAGAAGACGCCTTTTCAGGTACTTCATACTTTAATATTAGCTTTCAAAATATTCTTTCTCTCTTTCTTTTCTTCCTTCCTTTCTTTTTCTTTGCCTTTCTGCTTTCCTTCCTTCCTTCCTTCCTGTAGCCAAAGCCATAAAGGTTACAAAAATCAAGCAACTTTTTAACTTTCTCACCCAGGGAGAGGGTTACTTGGTTGACAATGAAAGAAAATTAAAGGTCAAGGTCATGTTCCCCTTGCTCCTCTTTTTATTGGTGCAGAAAGATAAATGCAGGGCTCCGAATGTGCCCGGAGATAAAAGCTCTAGCCCCCTGCGTGTATCCATCCGTGTCCCCATGACTGACAGGATGCCGAGAGGTAGTCAGCCTTAAGTGGGAAAGAAAATTTGCTCGAAAAGGCCTCCCCCGAGCCCAGTAGAGCTTTGCTGCTGGAGTTCTGACGCATGGGACATCAAGAATGCAGTGGGGGCTGCGGGGAGGGCGCTTGAGTGGTTCAGTCCATTAAGCATCTGACTTGGGCTCAGGTCATGATCTCACGGTTCGTGGGCTCGAGCCCCGCACTGGGTTCTGTGCTAACAGCTCAGAGCCTGGAGCCTCCTTCGGATTCTGTGTCTCCTTCACTTTCAGCCCCTCTCCCGCTCATGCTCTCGCTCTCTCTCAAAAATGAATAAACATTTAAAAAATCAAAATAAAAAAAGAATGTAGTGTGGGACCACATCCTTCTTCCAAATAATTCTTGATGGATTAGCTCAACTGCTCAGTTTGATAGAGTATCTGCTCACCTACTCTTCTTCTTCTTTTAATGTTTTTATTTATTTATTTATTTATTTATTTATTTTTAAATTTTTTTTTCAACGTTTATTTATTTTTGGGACAGAGAGAGACAGAGCATGAACGGGGGAGGGGCAGAGAGAGAGGGAGACACAGAATCGGAAACAGGCTCCAGGCTCTGAGCCATTAGCCCAGAGCCTGACGCGGGGCTCGAACTCCCGGACCGCGAGATCGTGATCTGGCTGAAGTCGGACGCTTAACCGACTGCGCCACCCAGGCGCCCCTTTATTTATTTTTGAAAGAGAGATAGAAACAGAGTGTGAGCGGAGGAGGGGCAGAGAGAGAGAGGGAGACACAGAAACAGAAGCAGGCTCCAGGCTCTGAGCTGTCAGCATGGAGTCCGACGCGGGGCTCGAACTCACAGACCTCAAGATTATGACCTGAGCCGATGTGGGAGCTCAATCGACTGAGCCACCCAGGTGCCCCTGCAGGGTGTATTTTCAAAGGATTTTAATTAGAAATTATTTTATTCAAATATATATATATATATTTGTATATATATGTATATATATATTGTATATACATATGTATTACGTATACATATATACATACATATATATAGTATATACATATATATTGTATATACATATATACATACATGTATACATACATATATATGTATGTGTGTATATATATGTATGTATCTCCATGTATATATATTTTTTGTGGAGGACAGGGATCAAGGTGAGTGTCTGTTAATTCAGATTCAGAGGCCAATCTTTTATTTTGAGGGACTGTCTGCAACGTGGCACGGCATCATTTACCGGACAGCCGCGTCTGTGGAATCCCCCGGTGTCCCCCGAGTGCTGGTGGGGCAGGGACCATGTGGGGTTCACCTGTATCCTGGTGACAACCCCTTACCAGGTCTTCTGCAGAAAAGCTTCTCACAGTGCATTTGTTGAACCGAATCGAAAGACCGACCTGGCTCAGGCATCCGAGGCCACTGAAACCCCCAGCCTCAGTGTCCATGCCTGAGCCCTGCTGGTACACCCCGTTCCTGCCTATTTCCTGTTCCAGACAGAAAACAAATATCCGTAGCTGGGTAGTCCCCTGGCAACAGTGATGCCATAGGAACTGAGACTCAGCACTCACTATGCACCAGAGACCGTGCTGGGCACGGTTGTTTTCTGAGATCCTTATAGCAGCTCGAGGAGGGGTATGTTCCTTACTGTTACTATTTCCATTTGGCAGCCAAAGAAGAGGGAGGCTTAGAGAACAAGGGCTAAGGGCTCGTGGCCCAGAGCTGGGAGGGGGTCGACCCAGCGCTCAGGTTGGTTTCTGTTGTCTGATTCTGGACCCCCGTTGCCCTTCATCGTGATCCCGACCCACCGGACTGGACCTTTAAGCACCGAATGTTCTAGAAAAGAAGAGGGATTTCCCAGTGCACCCAAAGCAAACTTAGAGTGAGAGATGTCTCCTGGGGACTGGTTCTGTCTTTCTTTCCTTTGTCCTTCCTCTCTTTTTCTCACGATGCCATTAAGCTGTGCTAGGAATGGTGAGCAGGGGTGGGAGAGAGGAAAGAGAAAGACGTTGCTCATTCTGACCCTCTGCCCTCTTCCTGTTCTTCCCACAGGACCAATGGGCTGAACGGTCTTAAAACCTGGCTGTGGCCAGCCCTTTGGACGACTCCAACAGACCCACGTGTCCTGCGGTTCAACTTTCCAAACCCACCCTGTTTGTGATTCCTTGGCAGGATTCTGGGCCCTGCCGTCAGATTTCAGCTTTACAGTTAATCAAAAATATTTTGATCCAAATTTGCCCTTGGTGTCGTGCTTTACTAACGCGATATGACTCGTATTAGCGAGTGCCTGCTTTTGAGCCATACGCCCTGAATAAGTTATCAGGTTTCACTGTTTACCCTTAGTTAAAAAAAAAAAAAAAATTCCACACACTCTGACCTCATGACACCTAAACCCTGCCCATGCAGTTGAAACAGGAAAACTAGTTATCTGATCTCGTGAAGGCAAATTAGCTGGTAGGTGCCCTCAGATGTTTCCATTTCCACCCGGGTGCGGGTATTGCGGGGAGCCATCGATTATTAATGAGGAATGCACAGGAGAGAAGTTCTTTTGGGCTTGTTTGTCGATTTCCAAAACAAACCCAGCACAAAGAGACACAGCTCCGGCGCTTGTATTTTTCACACATCATTATGGCATCATGTAAGAATTGCCCAAAGAAAGAAAGAAAGAAAAAAAAATCACCGCATGGATTGCTTAATGGCCCTCCCCGCTCCGCCTGCCTGTGGAGTTGTCTGAGAAAGGAAAAACATGAGCATTAGTCAGGCCCTCGGGGTGAGGAGGCTTCTTACCGTGAGCTAGTGCCAGGTTAGCCTGGGTGTCTGCAGAACAGGCTTTGGCAGGCCACCAGAGAGAGGGCATTTCATAATCCAGGACTCATCCCAGAGGATTCTGAGCCAGCGAAACACTAATGGGAATCCGGGGTGAGAGGAGAGTGAGGGAATTTATTCTGTGGATCAAAACCTTCAACACGGAAAGACGTTTCCTTTCTAGTTCTGATTTCTTTTTATTTTAGTGGAGGCACTTTTTTTTTTTTCCTTTCCTCACCAGATTATACGATGCATCGGACTGTTCTGTCTTTGGCTCCCTTGAATGCGTTGTTACACAGATTCATCAGGAAAGAATATACTGGCTATTTTGGGAAGGGGTTGGGGGGAAAGATGCTGGGTTTTGTAAGAAGCTATAAAAATAATGAACATTTATTGAGCGCTTACTTGTGCCAAGTAGTGTGCCCAACTGGGATATCTCACTACCTCTCAGATCCTTAGTGTCTGGGTATTATTACCAAGCCTAACTTCAGCTGAGGAAACAAAATAATGCCTGAGGTCCCAGAACAAGTAAGCAGCCAAGGCAAGAAGTAAACCCCTGTAGCTTGATCAAGTTCAAGTTCAAACTCTGTGTTCCTCCATAGGGCGGTGACAGCTCTTGCCTTGGTGTCTATCAGGTGCTGTTGGTGGGGTCTGGGTTTCCATCATTGCTAAGAACCTATTCTGCTAACCGATATGTACTTGAAAACTACCTGAAACGAAACAAAACAACACAAAAACCACACTGAGTTGGAAGATACTTTGACAGTTTCTTACAAAAGTAAACACAATCTTACCATCCGACCTAGTAATCACATTCCTTGGCGATTCTGAGTTCCGTCTGAGTTGAAGATTTCTGTCCATGCAGAAACCTGCCCATGAGTTCATAGCAACTGTTTTCATAATTGGCAAAACTTAGAACCAATCAGGATGCCCTTCAGTAGGTGAATGGATAGACAAAGTGTAATACAACCAGACACTGGAATAGTGTATATCAAGAAAAAGAAATGAGCTATCAGGGCACCTGGGTGGCTCAGTTGGTTAAACGTCAAACTCTTGGTTTCGGCTCAGGGCGTGATTTCATGGTTTGTGAGATCAAGCCCTGCATTGGGCTCTGTGCTGAAAGTGTGGAGGCTGCTTGGGATTCTCTCTCTCTCTCTCTCTCTCTCTCTCCGCCCCCCCTGCCTCTCTCTCTCAAAATAAATAAGTAAACATTAAAATAAAGAAGAAATGAACTCTTAAGCCATGCACAGATATGGAGCAAAAGTTTCCTTCAATATATGTGTATTGTTAAGCCAGCCTGAAAAGGCAACATACTGTCTGATTCCAGCTACTCGCATTCTGGAAAAAAGCAAAAGTATGGAGACAGTAAAAAAAAAAAATCAGCTGTTTCCAGAGATTTTTTAGGGGAGGAAAGATGACTAGGTAAAACACACAGGATTTTTAGGGCAGTGAAACTATTTCTTATGCTGCCATGATGGTGGATACCTGTCATTACGCAGTTGCCAAAACCCACAGAAGGTACAACACAAAGAGTGAACCTAATGCAAACTATGAACTGTAACTAATAATAATGCCTCAATATTGGCTTATCAATTCTAACAAATGTGCCATACTAAAGCGAAATGTTAATCATCGGCAGGGAAGGTGGGGAGAGGTGCACGGGGGTATAGGACCTTTTTATACTTTCCACTCAATTTTTCTATAAACCTAAAATTGCTCCAAAAAAGTCTATTAATTAAAAAAAAAAGGGGGGGGTTGTTGCTGGGGCACCTGGGTGGCTCAGTCCCTTAAGTGTCTGACTTCGGCTCAGGTCATGATCTCGCGGTTCGTGAGTTCGAGCCCCGCGTCGGGCTCTGTGCCGACAGCTCAGGGCCTGGAGCCTGGTTCCGATTCCGTGTCTCCCTCTCTGTCCGGTCCTTCCCTACTTGCACTGTGTTTCCTTCTCTCTCACAAAAATAAACAATTATTTTAAAAGTGGGGGGGTGGGGCACGTGGGTCACTCGGTTGAGCGTCCAACTTCAGCTCAGGTCATGATCTCACAGTTCGTAGGTTCGAGCCTCACATCAGGCTCTGTGCTGACAGCTCAGAACCTGGAGCCTGTTTTGGATTCTCTGTGTCCCTCTCTCTTTGCCTTTCCCCTACTCATGCTCTGTCTCTGTCTCTCTCTCTGTCAAAAATGAGTAAACATTAAAAAAATTTAAAAAAGGGGGGCATTGGTAGTTTGGATAGGGGGGCTGAAAAATAGGACTAGATGAATATTTTTCACCTTTTATTACCTCCTGCATGTATTTATTACTTCTTTTTAAGACAAATTAAATATATAAAAGATAGCAAAGGAAAGAATTCTTAACTTGGGTATGATCCCAAGACTGTGGTTTCAAGTTTGGCCCATTCCTAGTAGTAGAATCTGGGTCTCCCATATTCTTGACATGTTAGAAGTCCCACGTTTGGGAATGACCCACTTGGCTAGACAGTGACCGAGGCGAAGTCCAAGGGCACCAAGTTGGAAGTTGGTATAAATCTTCATGCTGCCTGCTCGGACCCTTCCCAATTTCACACCTTTCCAAATCTGTTCTTTAGAGATTCAGTGGAGAGCCCACTCTGGTAGGCTAGTTTGCCTTCTGAGGTTGCTGAGGTGAGACAATGCTTGGGAGGAAGAGGAGAAAAAAGAAGGCAAGGGGGGAGAGAGAACAAAGCAAGGGAGAGAGGAAGGAACAAAGGAAGGAAGGGAGAAAAGGAGGGAGGGGGGATGTAATTTTGATGGGTCAGTCAAATGGCTGGTGTAGCCACCCATCAAAGGTGTGCTCTTGGCAAATGATCCTGGAGAAAGCAAGAAGGGTGCCTTCAGATTTTCTAGCAAAAAATGGGGCTGGAATTTTTCCCGATTCCTTTCTACTTCAAAGCTTGGAAGGAGCACTAACCAAAAAGGGGACCAGCTCATGTCTGTCACCGTTTCCTGCATTCTCCCCACCAGGCCTGGTAGATGCCATTAATCACACAATGCGTCCATCTGTGTGCCTGTCATTTGAGCCGCTCCCTATGGTCAGCAAAGCAGATGACAGGCAAATGCCACACACTTGGCTATGTGGGTCTTCGGTGGTGACTGCGTAGACGAGTTACTTCTTTTTGCCTATGTTTTAATTTTCCCGAAATCTAATTTACCCTTCCAGGATGAGGCAGTTATGTTGAGGGAGAAGGGAGTGAACCCAATTCCATCTGGCTTTCTTGCTGAACTGAAGACATTAGAGGTTTTAAATATCACTGGGCAGTTGATTCAGTGCAAACACACACACACACACACACACACACACACACCCCAAATCTGACACAATGAATCAGCAGTAGGGTCTATCTGTACAAACTGGCTTTCTTTCTAATCATTCAAGGAATGTTTGGTTTTATATACAGAAGTGTTATATACATCCCGCACAAGCATTTTATTTAGTGGTGTATAAATGGTTTCAGGTTGGAAACTTCCAGTTTTTATCAACTCCCCCATCCCCCAGGGAGATTATACTCATGAACTCTGATATACCAGGGTATCTCCTAAACTTTGAAAAATTATTTTCAACGTGAAATATTCTTCCAGATATATAGGCCACCCCCACCCCTCCAAAGGCCCAAATAAAACATAGCCATTGGCTTAACGTAAAGCTCCCAGAGAACCAGGGCTGATGGCTCCTTCCCAGGCAGGGTAGATTTCCCGAGAACCGCCAGGTTCCGTCTACAGATACTGAAGGCTGCTGGTTTCAGGGTCTCTTTAAGTTCTTTTAAGAGGCGTCTTTAAATGGCACCTCAGTCTATCCTTACGTACGAATTCCAGAAAGGTTTGATCCTATATGCAGAAGTGAATGTATCGTAGCAGGAAGTAAACAATATATTCCAACTGTCTACATTCTCCTTCAGCTCTTAAGACTCTTCTTTGGGTCAGTGAAACACCTTCCCTGAGACTCCTTTCCTCTGTTTTCTTCAGCAGTAGAGTGGACTTGGGTTGTCTACTCCAACCCACTCTCTCAAGGGCTTCTCATCCCCACCCTGGTGGGACGAATTCGTGCGAGGCCAATGTATGAGTTAAGGTCATGGGACAAAGAAAGATAACCGGGCCTTGTTCTCAGCTTGCCTTCATCCAAGCCATGCTCCCCCAGTTTAGCCTCTGTGTCCAGGCGCGATGAACTGCTCAGTGGAACTCTCGAAGAATGCCTTTCTTTCCGAAGTGAGTCTTTCACTCATTTCCCGTGGATCTCTGAATGAGGCCACAACGAGCCACTGCCCATTTACCGGAGGCCTTTCCTGGTTCGGCCACCACGGCAAACGTCTCCCACGCTTTACATCTACAACCTCATTGCTGTTATGTCTGCCCTACAGATGAAGATTCCAGCACTTAGGGAGCTTACTTCAGTTTCCAAGACAGAAGTGATGGTGCTTCACACGGATTTAGGACTAAGTCCTCTCCAGATGGGTGGGAAGCATGCTATCTCATGAAGCCTCAAACAAGTTTGTAAAGTAAGACCGATTGTTTTTAATGTTTATTTATGTTTGAGAGAGACAGAGCACGAGCGGGGGAAGGGCAGGGAGAGAGAAAGAGAGGGAGACCCAGAATCCGAAGCAGTTCCAGGCTCCGAGCTGTCACCTCAGAGCCCGGACGCGGGGCTCGAACTCATGGACCGTGAGGTCATGACCCGCGCCGAAGTCCGCACTTTTCCTATACTTAAAACAACTTTAGGGGCGCCTGGGTGACGCAGTCGGTTGAGCGTCCGACTTCAGCCAGGTCACGATCTCGCGGTCCGGGAGTTCGAGCCCCGCATCGGGCTCTGGGCTGATGGCTCAGAGCCTGGAGCCTGTTTCCGATTCTGTGTCTCCCTCTCTCTCTGCCCCTCCCCCGTTCATGCTCTGTCTCTCTCTGTCCCAAAAATAAATAAACGTTGAAAAAAAAAATTAAAAAAAAACCAAAACAACTTTAATACTTGCGAAAGTAGAGGTTAGATAATAAGATGATGGCAGGTCCTGGGGCAATACAGTGAATGCTTTTTTTTTTTTCCCCTCAAGCATGTGACTCATACACGGGGTTGTTAACGCTCAGGAAGTCGAAATCGTTTGCAGAAATCATAACTTGGGGTTGCAAGGACTATATGTCAAAATAAATAAATAATAAAACATAGTATTAGACTATGACGTAGTATCAGTCATAGAATCAGGACACTTTTCTGAGAAAAGAAGGATGTGCGACAAGAAAACTTATTTCAGAAAGTGTAAAAAAAAACTTTTGAAAAAAATCGCCTTATTTCGTCTATTTTTTCGCGGTCGAGACCAATCGGAGCATCCTGGCCGCGGCTAAGCGCCTCTCGATGACTTTTATCGGTACACTTCGAGTGCAGGTTGGCAAGGCACAAGAGGGGCTGCGGGGGCGATGTGGTTGCATATGGCGGCCACCCAGAACACAAAGGGCGTCAGCCTGCTGAAGTTTCAAGGACCTGTACCAATCTTTCTGCCTCCGGTGTCTCCATCGCTGCCCCTTCCCCACTGCCAGCACTCACACGTGTACACGAGCGTCACAGGAGGCGGGGGGGGGGGAGTTTATTCGCCATAAACAATTCGCTCTTTGGCCACTCTTGGAGCGTGCCAACCAGGTTGCCAATTCTGATGTAGACACCTGTCCATTTGGAACAGGAATGAAAACAGCCACTCATTTCCTAGAAGCCATCAAACACCCTGTCAGCGAACAACAGCTCTGCGTTAACTGCAATCTGGGCGAGACAAGAATGGGTCACATTGATAGCCAATTACCCATCCTCTAAGCCATTGAGTTTCCTTCGGATTGATCACAATTTCTAATTCTTTTGCTACCGTAGCGTTTGAGGAGGGTTATCGTTTGATCACGGCGGTACCCTGCTAAAACTCTGTGTTATGCGATTGCGAACCAGAACTTGCTATTAAGAGTCCAAGGTCAATCCATATTTTAAGGTGGCTTCCTGAGTGACACCTTCATCGTTCGAACAACGGCGAAACTGATTTCCAACCACATTACCATTGGATTCTGGAAAATTTCAGTAGTTGCAAATAGAAGCAAGTATATGTGTGTGTGTGTGTGTGTGTGTGTGTGTGTGTGTGTTTTGGGGGCTCTTTGGCTCTTCACCTGTTCCTCGGTTTCTTGTCTTGTAAGACACTGGCCCGGTCTTTCCGAGGATGGCATCCTCATGCATCTTGGATGAAAAATATTCTAGGTTAGTGCTTCTTGTCACTTTCAGACGACATGTCAGCATCGAAGTGAACTTTTTGAGGAGCCTAGGTCCCATGGTCAGGAGTTCCTGTCTGGCGGAGGAGGCTGGAGACTAATGTGGGCTTAATGTTGTTATGAGCCAGGCGGCGGAGCGGGGTAACAATACGAGTCTGTTGGACATGTCTTCTGGGTTGTCACGTTCAATTTGCACATGACCTCTTGGCCAAAAAATGGGAAAGAAGTGCTAGAATGTGGGACTGAAAGCTCATATTATTGCTTTGACAGCTTCACTCATCTAGAAGTAATGCAAAATGCAATTTATATTTATACACTCTGACCTCCTGCGCAGAGAGGGAAAGTATCTAATGATGGGCCGAGGTAGTGGAGGAAGAAACGGATCTCCATACGGCTGGAATTTGTCTGCATTTTTGCTTTTCAACCATTCAATTACGGTCAAAAGAGAAATGAAACACGAACAGGGCACTGGTGAGGCAGTGACACAATTATTTTATAGTGACTGGGTTCTGGCTTTGAGTCTTGGCAAAGGTGGTGGCAACACGCCTTATTTCACTGGAGACAGATAATCTGCCTGCCCTCACCGGACAAAGGCCCTCTGCTTGGAGGTGCATCATTATGCCCATCAGAGAGGAAAAAAGACACCAGCGAGTCAGTGACCCTCCAGATCTGCATTTGGAAATTCTTGAGAGGGGCTGACACGTTAATCCTATTAACCAAGATAAATCAAGTCAGGCCTGGTGGTAACTGGGGCATTATTCGCTTTCGAGTGGAAATAGGCAGTGGGCAGAAAGCACCCGTTTCTTTTGTGCGGCGGGAAATTTACTGGCTTTTACATGCCCCCAAATGGCTTCCTTCTGAATAGAGCCTATGAGCTAACTGGGGAGAATGGGGCTATAATTGTCAGGCTCCTCAAATATGTCCTGAGTGTTGCCGAACAGTGTTTTAAATGAATACTGTTTCTAGGATTCGCAACCTCGTAGTTTCTACAAAAAGTAGGACACACGGGGGGGACAAGGAGTCTGGCTTTGTGCAGAGATTAAAAGGGACAGTAATAATCGCCTTCATAAAGGCAGGAGCACTGGCCCAACTGATAGCAAACTAACCACTTTCAGATGCCCCCGTCCCGGGACGTCCTAGAGACCGACCCATCAAGCTTGAGAAATAAAACAGAGGAGAAATGAGGGATGGCAAGAAACAGCGCGGTGGGCTATTTCTAAAACAAGTGCTCAACTAGAAATGCCTTTTCTGGGTTCTTGCTATTTTTCCCCTTAATTTTCTCTCTTTCGGGGGATTAAAAGCCTCCCCTGCTTAAGTTTGCCCAGATCCATTAAACTCCTCCCCACTAGATCTCACCGGCTCGTTTCGTGCAGAAGACAGAAATGCATTTGTTTTGCTTAACTAAACAGAATGGACTTTGATGGGGAGGAACAAGAAAATGACCACTACTCTCACATCACATGGTTCCACTCTCCGTCTCTTATCACAATTTGTGACACAAACTCTTCCTTCTCCCTCCCACTCCCCCCTGCCCCCAACGCAATCGCCTGCAGAGTTCAGCTGGCCATTTTCTGCAGGTTTCCTTTGGGGGACAGAACGTGGTTTGGGTTTTTCAAGTATTGCTTATTAAGGTTGAACTGGCTTCCGGGCGTAGAAAGAAATCAGCAGACAGTGTGTGAATTGGCAGAGAGGGGTGGGCACAGGAAGTCTGGAATCTCAGCTGGACAGACCAGAGTCAGTGGGCATCTCTTTTGGAGAAGGTCAAGAGAGGCAGGCCGAGGGTGCGAGATCAGGGAAGGCTGTTTCTGCCTCACAGCTCGATGAGAATAACTTCACAGCCCCCCTCCTCGCTTGGGGGACCTGGAAGACTTGTGGGGTTGGACAGGGGGCCTCCGGGCTCAGGAAGGGGACACTCACACCCTCTCTTTGCCTGGCCACCCTACTTCCTTCTTTAAACAGATAAACCAATGACACAAGGAGTCACCAGGAAGACGGTGGCAGGGATCCTGGCTTGGCTCCTCTTTCCCAGTCCTGACACAACCTTACCGGCCTTCCCCATCCTCCTCCCCAAGCGGGGGACTTCTGTCACAGATGGTGAAAGTCACATGAAAAATATTTGGTCGATTCCACCTCTCTCATCAGCGACCTTAGAGAATGCTAAGGTGACATCTCGGAGCGGGGGTCCTTCTAAATGCATAATGGGGGGGGGATTGCGAAGCCAGAGTGAGCTTTGGGGGGGGGGGAGGGCTCACCACTGCAGGAAGATAGCACATCCCGGGTTGGGCAGCTGAACGCCCTGGCTCTCTGGGGCTCCCCATCCTTGGTGAGTTCACACCGCGGTCCCGTGTGAACCCTTAACGTTCACAGGTCGGATAGAAAAATCTCGAACACATGTTACGAAAAGAATTACAGGATGGGTCTCCCTAATGAAGGGAAATGGTTCGGCCCAGTTAAAGAACCAGCCCAGTGAGAAGCGCCCCCCACCCCCCCCACGCTGGCCGCGGTGACCTCGGGATCATTCAATGTGACCCTATCCAGGTCTGTTCCTCTCGGTCAACCTCACCCCCTACCCCATTAAAAGAGGAGGAGGAGGAGGAGGAGAAGAAACGAAATGTGCAAACAGCCTCTTCTCATTTTGAGGAACACGCCTTGGCAACACGTGTGCGCGCAGCCCCCAGAAGCCCAGAACTTTCTCCCAGAGCCGAACCCAGAGGCTGCAGGGGACGCACCCGCACCCGCACCCGCACCCGGCCGGCATCTGGGAGCGCGGGGCCGGCCCCGCAGGAGTTAAAGCCCGAGGCGGACAAAAGGGAGGCCGCCGCGGCTCCTGTCCTCGGCTATCAGTTGCAAATGGAAAGACTGGCCTCTGGACGCTACCTCCCGCCAGAAAGGGCATTTTATTACAGGTTATGACAAGTTGCCGAGAGACACGGAGAACTCAATAAGAAGGAGCGGCGGGTGGAATCACAAATGCTCGAGATGTTTGGAAGACAGAGCGAAGATGGCTTCAAATGATAGGTGTGAGCCGGGCTCGAGATGGAATCCGGGTGGGCGCCGCGGCGCGTGGGTGCGCGGGGCCCGCGGGGCGACGCGCGGGGGCCGGGGCGCCGCCCCCCTGCGCCCTAGGGCGCCGGGTCCCACCAACCCGCGCCCTGCCTCCCGGAGCCGCGCCGCCCACGGCCCCGCGATCGGCCCAGAAAATTCGCGCCACCCACCCCTTTCCCGGCGCGCAAATTTGCGTCTTAGGTTCCAGGCGGCAAGCGTGCATTTCCCTGTCTCCCCGGCTCTGTTTCTTTGCGGACCTCTGCGAGAACAGGGATGTGCCCCCCGCACGCTCCCCCTAGATCTCCTTTGAGTAGTTTTGGGTTTACTCTGAGTTTACATCCTCTCGCCTAGTTAAAACAGAAAAAAAGAAAAAAAAAAAGGAAAAGAAAAAAAGAAAAAGGAATCGAGCAGACTTTTATTTTCTGTAAGGTGGGAGACGCGGCCTTGGGGGTTTCTGCTAAGTCTGCTGATTTTGCAGGGTGGGGAACGCGTCCTCTCTCTCCCTGGCAGCGTTTCAAATGTTTTTCATCACCCATCGCCAGTGGAAAATAGTTTTGTCTCTGTGAGTGCTCAGACCTGCCTCGCCTGGCCCTCAACTCGGAGTAGGGTAGGGGACCCCAAACGGAGCACAAAGCCAGCGCCCCACAGGGAAGTGAGCTTGCAAGATTTGGGTTGCTCTGGGGAGGCCAGCGGAGTAGGGGTCGGGGTGGTGGCTCAGTTATCTGCAGAAATGCAGGACAAAAGGGGCGGGGGGCAACGTTGTATCCTCCAAAGGGTGATATGTTTCTCCAAATTCTAGCCCCGTTTCTCATTTCTAGAGAAGGCGTGGCTAGTAGTTTCAAAAGCAAGCCTCCGTCCAAAATTCGTTGCTTTGAAGGATTCGAACTCAGTGAAAGCCAGGAAACTAGAAACTTTCTGCCAGCAGTGCTTAGCGCGCCATAGCAAAATGCGTTAAACACAAAAACAAACCCCCAAACCCTACAGATCCTTCTTTCCCCCCTCCCGACGCCCGTCTGAAAAAAATTATGCAAATAAAACATGAACCTCTATCGTTGAGGAGGGAGAGAAATTAAACTGTAAACAAACAGCTAGGGTCCATCAGTATTTCCCATTCAAGAAAGAGGGCTGGGTCCTGAGGGGTGTTTGAAAAATTGTTCCAGGGCTTGGCTGATGAGTGAAGCGGATAAAATGTATCAACCCGAAAAAGTTGTAGGGAGTGGTTTTAAATAGTTTCTTGGAAGCACGGTCTGGGGCACATTGTACCCCTCCCCCACACCATGCAACAAGACCGGTGTAAACCCAACTTAGTTTTTCTAACCTCAATACAATCTTTTACTGTTAGTTTTTTTTCCAAAACTATTTATTCTCTTGTCAAATATGCCTGATTTTTTTTTAAATAAACCATTGTTTACTGTTCCACTGGAACTTTCGGTTAAACGTCCCTCCCCCCTCCCCAACCACTTTGTCAGACAGACAAATAGATCTACAAGTTGGGAAGGTTCATATTGTAACAACTGAGGCTGAAAAACAAGTCGTGAGTGCCCACGGTGGGCACCTGCTGCAGAAAAGACGCTGAATTTAAAGAGCCACTAAACTGAGTGGAAAAGGTGCCTAAAATAGATAATTTTTATAGCACTGAAGTTACAGAATGAATAGGGTAGGAGATACTATTTTTCTGTCATGACGTACGCCATTAGTACCTTGAAGATGAAACTATATTTCCCCCAAAGACCGATTTACTGGGTTATTTTTGTTGGCAAACTCTTAAGAACTGAAACATGCAAAATGCTTGTTCTTTATACGCCTGGCCATCAACAACCAATCAGCTAAAAGGTTTGCAGAACTCTAGGGTTCTTTTCATGGAAAAAGTAACCCGTAGAAAAAGTTTTAGCCCCCACGATGGATAAACCTTCCTCTAATGTTTGGCTTTTTGAAAAGATTGGGAGAGAGAAATTGTAAACGAAATCACCCCCGGGCTTGGTCTGTGTAGACTGGAAAGCTTAGAAATCTGATGAGGCAACAAGAGCCATAGGGGAATGAAAACTGCGTAAACATGATGCTCATTTCTGCGTTGGGGCACAGTCTCACCACCTAAGAATCAATCTTTATTTATCTTTTTGTTCTGTCTTCCTTTTTGGAGTCTGGACACACACACACACACACACACACACACACACACATATCAACTTGTTCTCCAGAACCAAACTTCAATATGCTTAAAACTTCATTGATTTCTCTATACTGTGCCCCTCCCTCTTTCTGGAAAGAGCCAATTATTGAGTGAAGAAAATCACATATCTCAACCCCCCCCCCCCACACCCTTCCAAAAAGAAAAGAGGACAGAGAGATTTAAAAGTAGAAGATACACGAAGCAGTCACAAACAGTGCCCGGGGAGGAGGGAAAAAGTTGCAAAGGTCATGTGTAAGAAAGTTGAAACAAGAGTTGTCATCTGTAACTGACTGAAATTGACCTGGCAGAGGTGTTCTGTACTGTGGCAAAAGAAAAAAATGGGAACAGAATTGCCACTGGGAAGAGAATCAGAATGAAGGCACTAGTGAGGAGGAAAGGAGAGGTACATGGAAATCCGCAAAGTCCCCAGGAGTATTTTTTGGCTCCCCTGTCCCATCTTTACAAATCTTCCAGTCAGCTTGCAGAAGAACTGGAAAGCAGGGCCAGCCAGACAACATAGAATTCTGAGGAAGCCTCAAACTGGCTGAGCCCCTTTGTGGGAAGAGCGGGAACATCTCTTTTTATGGGTTTTCCTCCCTTCTGAGGCTGAGAATAATAAACTCAAGTGGCTGCCCGTCAGCCCCTGTCCATCTTCTTTAGCAAACTTGACATAGTGGAAGAAATATGACACGTGAATTATTAAAGAGGAGCTAGTTGACCTCTAACCCTGATTGCTTTTCTCAGACCCCATTACCTGCACATTTATCTAGCAATACAGTACAGGAATTACAGGGCGTGCAAGCTAGGCAGAAAAGAGGAGAAAGCGAAGCCAGGGTTTGTGAAAATACCAGGGAAAAAGCAGGGTGTTTTACGTTCCCAGTTGCCCCACTCCAGGGGGTGTTACAGAAAACAAACCACTCTTCTGAGAAAAGGTTCAGTTTCTCTGTCCAGGAGAGCAGAGACACCTGACATCTGATTCCCAATTCCCTTTACGAAAAGCGTCCCGGGATTTTAGTTTTCTTGATCTTCAACCTGATGGAAATGAGTTCTTCACTTTCTTTTAAGGAGAGCGCCAAGACCCTAAGTTGGACTCTCCCAAGACCTGGGGAAACATCCAGAGACGATTTAATTTAGGCAACTGATAATATTATAAAAATCAGCAATAATCATTCAGGCATGCACACAAAAGTTGCTTTGTGTTAATTAAGCGGCCATTATCCCATGGGCTTTAGTAACTGGGCAGCTGTTGGTTAGGCTAAAATAGGAAGGGGTTTTGGAACACTTAGGAGCTTCTTCTTTTAAAAGGAACAAAGGGAGAGGTGCAGCAGCAATAATAATAATTAATCCTAATAACAACAATGTCCTTTGGGCAGAGATTCGTATATCCCGTTGCCAGGGCGGAGGTAATAATTGAATCTATCCCAAACCTGAGTGATGGAGCGGTCAGAAACGACTCTATCTGACAGAGGAGCCAGGAGGCAAGTGATGGATACTATTGTCCAAACGTGACCCTCCATTAACACCACCTATCAGCATCTGGATCCTGTCACCGTGTCCCATCGCAGAGCCAAGAGGCTGCCTGGCACATTCCAAGTGCTTCTAGGGCTTTCCGGCTGCACTCAACCTTGCATCAACTAAATGGGTGGGGAGGCTGACCCGAACCTCGCTTTCTCTCTCTCTGCACTCGCCTTATTACCCTTTCGCAGGCCCATTGTCTGGCAGGTGCTGGCAATTTGCTCTTTAGCGCGCCTCTGTTTCCGAGGGCTTTTTCTTAATAATAACAAAGGGAGAAATGGTATTGATATGAATTAACACAATAAAATGAAACCGTTTTGGGACTCCACCAAATGAAACATCTCCTCCTCTAATTGGAGCTGGAGAGAAAGGGGAGGGGGAGGGGAGGAGCTGGGGGAGGGGGAAGGGGGAGATACAGATGACCTACTGGGTGACAGGCACAGGTTGGAAGGGTGACATTTTATTGTAAGCCTCCCAATGAAAGGAAGAAAAGGAAGGGACCAGTCAATTTAATGCGGGGACCAAGAGTGCAAGAGTGTTGCTAAGAGACAGAGATGCTGCTAAAGTTCTAGCAGAAGCACTACTCTGACCTTATGCAAATAGAGGCGGCCAACTCTTTGTGGAGCGGCTGAAAATTCCACCCCCTGTGTCACCAATACCTGGCATCGAGCCTTTTATTCAGATGTTCTCTAAACACACACACAGAGGATGTGACAAAGCATGACACATTTAGGGGCTGAGGGGGAAAAAAAACAGACAAAATTGGGGGAATGATGATAATAATAATTTTTAAAAACCCAGGAAAAAAAAACCGACACCAGATCTTGCTGTGGAAATGTCACCCATCTTTACCTTCTGTCACTGTCATTTTCCTGTAGCTGAGAAGTAACCTAAAGATTCAGAAATTGCCGTCTCATGGCAGAAACAAGCCCATTAAGACCCCGCCGTGGCGCCTAAAGTACTGCCCCCTAATTTACACCCCAGGAGTGTGGGAAGGGGGTGGTGTGAGGGTGCGTGGGCAGGGGGTGTGAAAGCCTAGTGCAGCCTAGCGCTATGACACCATACGCGCGCCCCCAACAAAATCAAATACGTATGATTCTCCTTCTGTTTTGACTATCCACTCTAGGATGGGGTTAAATGCCAGAGGCAAGAGGGGTTCGGGGGCCGGTTGGGTCTTCCAGGAAGTTGACTTGTCCTGATGCTGGCACAGACTGGGAAGGCGACAGGTTCCGGAGGGCGGCCTGGGGGGCGGCACCCAGGTGGGCGGGGCTCGGACCTGAGCGGAAGGTGGGCGCAAGGACCCACCGGCCTGCGAGCCCTGGAGGAAGGGGACGCCCCCCGCCCCCCGCTGCCCCTCTGCAGCAGACCGTGGGACTCCAGCCCCAGCGCCCCCGCTCCACTGTGCAGCCCTCGAGGGGCCGTCGAGACAAACTGTATCCTAGGGCCCGGTGTTGCCATCTTGGAGCCTCTGGGTTTGCCGCTTTGGGCGGCGGGACCTTGGGGTTAGGGTGTGTGCACCCGCCCTTCCAACGGTCCAGGCCACATTCCTTCTCTTCCTTCCCCCTCCTCCCCTTTTCCCTCCAGGGTAGCATTTGCCCCTCGCTGCTTCGTTGCAAAACACGTGGCAAGGGAACCACGTTTCTCGGGGCAATCTTCCTGCCAGAGAACCACCCGAACTTAGGGTGCCAGTCCTGAGAAGTTGCCAAACAGATGACACGGTTCTCGGGGGAGGTTCCCCCTCCCCCCCGGGGCCACCCCAGGACTGCAGCCTTGGGAACTTGTAGAGCTTAGAGCCAGGCGCACGGGGAAGGGGAGCGGGGAGGAGAGGGCGGCCTCACCCACCGCCCCGCCGGCGCTTGGAGCCTCCGCCTCGGACCGGCTGCGGCCAGAACCCAGCCCATCCTGGAAACTTCCGTCGGTTCCTCAGGCACCCCCTTGCCCCCCAGGGACGCCTAGCTGCGGCGGTGTAGAAACATCCGTAAGTCACGGCAAAGCACCAACACGCACAACTTCGCAAACTCAGTTTAGCCAGCGGGCTTTTTACCCACTTGCCTCCCTCCTTCGCTTTTGATTTGCGTGTTGATAAAATGCCCACCGTTTCGCGTCTTTATGGTAATAGTCGCAAATGAATTCATGTAATGACCTGGGAGGGGGGCGTTGGGGGGCATTTCAAGCGTTCAGTGGAGGATAACTTCCCAGGGCAACTTCTCCCTAGGACCCTCCCGCGTCCCCTCTTAATGGTGGGACTTTTCATAATGTGCACAATACTATTAAAATTTCATATTAGCAGTGTGTATGGTGAACTTTGTAATGGGAAATTCAATAGCTGCTGTAAATATTAATGGAATATGAAATGAAGCCACAGCCTCGACCAGCCCTGACAGTAAAACGGAGTGAGCATGTGGCGGCCCCGGGGCGAGAGAGGCCTTTCCTCTTGTCGCTCTCGCTTTATTACATTAGCGCGGGCCTCCCCGCGCCGGCGTGGGCTCAGAAGCCGAGGCGCCGGGTCACCCATGACAAATGTCCCCGTGTCTCGCCAACAGGCCCCGCCTGGCCCTGCCACTCCATCTGCCCAACAGGTCCCCGGGGAGTGCTTGCGGGTGTCAGTTTCAGGTAAAGAGCTCTTGAAAGCGCCAAGTCTCCAAAAAGGCTGTAAGGATTCCAGCGCCTCCCCCCGTCCCCGAGGCCCGGGTCGCCGCCACGGCCAGCTGAAGCCGCACCCGGGGGTAGGGGGTCGGGGGTCGGGAGGGGACCTCAAGCGAGTTTCCGGGATGGAAAGCGCTCTTAGGGGAGCCAGATCCCTCCTTTCCTCCCTCCCTCACCTGGATCCCTCCCCGCCTCCGGCCCAGGGGACGGAGCCTCCCAGTTGGACGTGGGGCGTGGGCAGGGAGTCTGCCGGGGGACTGGGGCCTGTTAGGGCCGAGGGGGTCCGTGCAAGCCGGTCGTCCCGGTCCGGTTCTTTGCCGGGTCTCCATCTGTCGCCTTCTGCGCCTGCGTGGCACGGGCCGCCCAGGCGAGCCTGCGACAGTGCGGGGCAGGGAGCCGGTTCGCGGCGACCTAAGTCGCCCCCGCCGCAGACCCCTGGGTCCCCAAAAGCAGTCTCTCCCCGCTCGAATCTTCGGGAAACCAGAGGGGAGGGCGTGCGTGGCCGAGGGAGGAGCCGCGCCGAGTGCGGCCGCGCTCGCGCGCGTTGGATTGGTTCCGAGCCCCGGTCGCCGCCGAGGAGGGTCCCGCGCGGCTCCGCGCGCTGACAAACGTGGCCGTCAGCACCTCCGGCGGCCCCGGCGGGTTATTTCAACAGGCTGGGAAAGATCGGCGTTTTGAGTGGCAGGCGACGCCTCGCCACGCTCGCAGTGTTTGGGCTGGAGCGACGGCACTTAGGAGAGCTTAGTGTGAGATGGGACATTAATCTGCACTCGTTAAGAGACAGCCCGTCGGCACTTCCCCGGGGCTCCCCGGGCTCCCCCCTACCCCCACCTCCTGGCCTCCGACGCCCTCCCCGGCGCTCGGCCACTCCCCGTCCGGCCCTGCCCCGGGCGCGCGGTGTCGCGGGTCCACGCGCGACAGAGGAGAGGACCCCGGGGTTACAGTGGAGGCCAGGCGGCCGCGTGTGGGTGGGTGGGGGGACAGCGGGCGCCAGGCGAAGGTTAAAGTCAAAATCGACTTACGGCCCAGCCTGGGCCGGCGCTCTGGAGGGTCCTGGCACCAACCCCCTGTCATTGTCGCCTGTTTGCAAGCGGGGAGAGTGGCTCCTTAATCACCGATGGGCTTTTTCTCAAGCCACAGAGCACACAGGCGCTTAGCACCCTCGCTGCGAACTCAGGGCAGTTGTCTCCCTGTTTCCCTAGTACTGACCCCCCCCCCCCAAGTTTCACCGGTGTGCAGTCAGCCACGATCACCCCTTAACCACCGGGCCTATGGGGTCACTTTTCTAAGTTCACTGGAGCCCCCCTCCCCACCCCACCCCTGCCTGTTAAATGATTTCCTGTCCAGCAACCCCCCTCCATCCCCCCCCCCATAAATCCGGAATGGTTCTCTCATCTGCTCCAGAGGCAGGCAAACTGCAGAGCTGAAATAAGAACGGAATTGAAATAACGCGCGTTTGCTTGTGCACCCGGGGGCTTCCCTGCCGGGGTAGTTTCAACAAGGGTATTCACTTTTTTTTTTTTTTTTTGAGACCCATTGCAAAGCTTCAGGCATGGTTTGCATTCTGCGGGGGGGGGGGGGGGACGCTCCAGACGGTTCCCCCACCCCCACGGCTGTTATTTGTACACCGCCCCCCCCCCCCAGGTTAGGCTGCCGCGTCTGTTTCTTTGGGTCCATTAAATCCCCTTCCTCCACCCGAGATGGCTCAACTTCTTCCCCCTGCTCTTGAAAAGAGTAACACTTTGGAAAGAAAAAAAAAAAAAAAAAAGGACAAGAAATGGATATAGGTTTTGTAAGTGTTAAATAACTTTCTCAGCGTGTATTAAAGGAAGATTGTATTTTATCAACAGCTGATTGATGCAGCCGTGTGATCCTGTCGGTTTGTCTATAGTATCATATTTATTTAACCTGCTGAGGGACCGTGTTCAGGGGCAGTCTGCTCATGCTGACAAGATCATGCACATTACACACTACCCCAGGTATTTTGATTGATTGTTCCCACCCCAAAGCCTTTGGTTCATAATTTAGCCCAGCAGGCTCTGCATCACAGGCTAGGTTTCAAAAAAAAAAAAAAAAATCCTGTAAGAGATTTCAATGAACAACTACGGCCAAGAAACCTTTCTCCACCTGCAACCCCCAAATATTTTAAATACCTCCTGAGATGGTTCAGTGCGGGTAATTACAGGGCACACAACCTTTATTTACTCTGGTTCCCCAAGTGTAATCAGATTATTCATTTTGATTTGTGGCTGGGCTAACATTTCCTTAACTGGGGGGTGGCAAGGTGGTTGGGTGTCGTGGTGAAAATGTCAAATAGTGTGGGCTTCTCTTTTGCTTTTCCTTTGCTCTCTTTCAATAACAGCTATGGGATGTGGAAAGCAGGAGACAAAATGGTTTGTTTTTGTTTTTACAGTTTTCTGAGGTTGCCCTGGGAATTGGTTCCTAACCTCCTCTGGCAGCAGACTGGATTGTTACTAATATTCAATGGCCCCAGACCCCCAACCCCGTGGGTGAGAAAACGATCCTTTCCACCCCCCCCCCCAAGAACAAACTGTCCATACATACACTTTCATACTATTTGGGTCTTTTCAAGTAAATGATCCTAATGATCTGGGCACATCCTAGTGAAATTAGCACTACCTATTGACGGACCAGTGAATAATTACTTCCTATGAGATTTCTGGAGGAAAGGAGCTTTCTCCTTGACTTTCGAAAAACTAACACCAACAGAGTACGCATGGGTATGGGTACTAATTTGTGCTTGAAAAAATAGTGTTTCCAAAAATGGAACACGTTTTTTGGTGCATCTTCTTGGGTTTCTATTAATCGGGTTAGCAACGGGTGTGTGTGTGTGTGTGTGTGTGTGTGTGTGTGTGTATAAAAGTAAAGCTTCAAATGTGTGTTCTTTTCTCAGTAATAGACATACTGTTGTTTATTGTGCTTGCTACTTTTATGTTTGTCCTTCAGAAACTCTTGGGATGACTCATGAAGCCTGGAAAGGCCACCTTAGCACTGTTATGAATCTCTTTGTCGATCAGAGTTTCATTTTGTCATTCTAGATCAGATGGGAAGGTCATTATCAGTGTGGTTAATTGCATAAGTATATAATGCTGCACCGGAGGGTGAAGATTCATAGCATTTTAAAAAGATGTTAAGTGCATAATTGCCCCCCAAATAAGTCAGCGCATCTAAAGTAATTATTTTTTCTCGTCAGGTCTTAGGTTAACATTGCAGAAAAATTCTTGTATATCCCAGTGATAGCAACAATGGCAACATTTATAATGAAAACTTTCTTACTCTCTCATCCATTCATCTACTCATTCATTCATTTCCCTCCCTTTCGTGCTGTTATTCACAAAAATGCATCTTTTGGCTTGATTGTGTACTTTGTAATGATGGTGAAGAGATTAATCAAATGTGATCTCTACTTTCCATTCCAGCGAACATTTCCTTTTAATTGTCCCTTAGACTTGGGGCAGGTGTGGGTGACTCTGATGGCATACCTTCTTTGCTGACAATACTAAGTTCAGCAATTTTTTTTAATCCTTTGATGTTGCTGTTTATCCCTAGATGGTGTTCAGTGACAAGACCCAAACTATTTGCAAAACTCCAGGACATGCGTCTTTCTGCGGAGAAAACCAGACATTATCAAAAGTAAGTACAGACACAACATCCACAGAGACAGAGAAAAGGGTAGGCTGACAAAGGAAATATTTACCTATGACAGAGTGTCAGTCAGGGGGCCCTAAGGTAGCAAATGAAGCAAGATGGAGGAAAGGCCAATTTGTGGTGAACGAAATCTCCACATTTTAATGAGGTGAGCTAAGGAGTTCTGAGCTACGCTGTAAATCAATTTGCAGCCTGTTCCCACACCGTTTTTACAAACCATTGGTTTGCATTGAAAATAAACCTTTTTTTTTAAAAAAAATTTTTTTTTTCAACGTTTATTTATTTTTGGGACAGAGAGAGACAGAGCATGAACGGGGGAGGGGCAGAGAGAGAGGGAGACACAGAATCGGAAACAGGCTCCAGGCTCTGAGCCATCAGCCCAGAGCCCGATGCGGGGCTCGAACTCACGGACCGCGAGATCGTGACCTGGCTGAAGTCGGACGCTTAACCGACTGCGCCACCCAGGCGCCCCGAAAATAAACCTTTTTTTAAAGCCATCCACCACCAGGTTTCTTTAATAGAATGCAATGTATATTACCCCCAATAATGACAAAACAAAAGTACTTTCCTATATTGTCTCCGGGGGAGATCAATAAATTGGCTGGGCTCCCATTTCTTTTCAAGGGGGCACCTTTGCCACGTCTAATACATGCTCACGCACAGACACGTACGCGACTGAACTTGTTTGAAGTTTGACCACTTCTTAGCTCTGCAGCCCTGGGCACACGTTACTACAATTCTCTGCCCCTCAGTTTCCTCATCTAGTGAAATTATAGTACTGCCTGCCTCGGGGGTTGCTGTAAGGAGCGAGTTAAGATACGACGCTCCTAAGGCAGGTTCCGCCGTGTGTCTATTACTAGGCTGGCATCTGCTAACATCGCAGACCACCCACCGTTTGCATCAGTGTCGCGTTGTGTTATTGACAACAGTGCTTTTTGTTTTTTTAACGTTTATTTATTTTTGAGACAGAGAGAGACAGAGCTTGAACGGGGGAGGGTCAGAGAGAGAGAGGGAGACACAGAATCTGAAACAGGCTCCAGGCTCTGAGCCATCAGCACAGAGCCCGATGCGGGGCTTGAACTCATGAACCGCGAGATCATGACCTGAGCCGAAGTCGGACGCTTAACCGACTGAGCCTCCCAGGCGCCCCAACAGTGCTTTTATTTACGGTCACCCACAGCGTTGTGATTAGACTCCAAAACTTCAACTCTGTATTTGAAGTGGTTCTATGAAGGCGCTGAACTGCAGCGCAAAACCGTCCCTGGGGCCTAGCGATGACTGTCTTGCTCCCAGTCTCCCGAGCCCCAGTAAGTCGCCTTCCTTGTAAATGTCAAGCTGAAACGCTGCTGCAGGGTGTGGTTGGCACGCCACTGAATGGTTTGTAGGCTGAGTCACAGGAAAATTCCGCTAAGAGCCTCTAAAAAGGCAAACAGCTATGTGACTTCTTAGCCCCTGGTTTGGTAAGGATGCCAGCACACTGCTTCCCCATTTTGCCTTATGTACTTAAGTCCTTCGTGGCAAATTTTAACAGCTTCTGGGTTTTATGATATTCTTTTCCTATGTGCTAGGAATTATCTTCTATGAAGCTGTTCAAGTTTAAATGTATTAAAGAAAATTTTTTTTTAAGTTTAGGGGCACAGAGGCGCCTGGGTGGCTCAGTTGGTTAAGCGTCCAACTTCAGCTCCGGTCATGATCTCATGGTTCGTGAGTTTGAGCCCTGCGTCGGGCTCTGTGCTGACGGCTCAGAGCCTGGAGCCTGTTTCGGATTCTATGTCTCCCTCTCTCTCTGCCCCTCCCCTGCTCATGCTCTGTCTCTCTCTGTCTCAAAAATAAATAAAACATTAAAAAATTTTTTAAAAAGTTTAGGGGCACCTGGGTGGCTCAATCAATTAAGCATCAACTCTTGGTTTTGGCTCGGGTCATGATCTCACGGTTTCTGAGTTCGAGCCCTGAGTCTGGCTCGGTGTTGATGGCATGAAACCTGCTTGGGATTCTCTCTCTCCCTCTCCCTCTGCCCCTCTCCTGCTGGCACTGTCTCTGTCTCTCTCAAAATAAACAAGTGCACTTAAAAAAAATAAAGGTTTAAAAAAGAATTTTTTAAGTGTATTTATTTTGAGAGAGAGAAAGACAGAGAGTAAGCAGGGAAGAGGCAGAAGGAGAGAGAGAGAGACAGTGACAGAGAGAGAGAGAGAGAGAGAGAGAGAATCCCAAGCAGGCTGCACGCTGTCAGCACAGAGCCTGACTCAGGGCTCGAACTCAGGAACCCTGAGATCATGACATGAGCTGAAACTAAGAGTCAGACCCTTAACTGATTGAGCCACCCAGGCGCCCCAAGTTTAAATTTCTTTTTTAACAGAAAAGGATGTTTCCTCATTTCCTCATGTTAGGATATTGATTAAAAACTAGAGTCTTGGTATGAAAAGGAATAGAGTTAGATAATACACTTTTTTCAGGGTTTGATTTTTTTTTCACATGTTGACTTTTGGAATTAAGACAAAGCCAGTTTCGACTGGGAATAAAATCAGCATTGCCTCAACTATGGGATATCTTTCTTTATGTTTTTGAGCTGATCTAGTGCCATTCCAGATAGTAACTCAAGATCTGGGCTAAATGGAACCAGAGTCCTTGAATGGCAGCTAACAGCACCCGTCCCCAGTCCCTCCAAGTCACCCTCCAAGGATACAGAATATGACTTGCTTTTGTTACAATTAGATCGCAGAACCTCAGGTAGGAATAGTTTTCATTTTATGTCACTTCCCAAACCAAATCTTGCAAACACGTCCAGACAGGAGCTGGTGTTTTCTTACACATGTTAACATTGACCTTGCCACCTAGAATCAACCCCCCCCATCTGTTTAAATCAGCATTCCATATCCCTTTCACATCTTTTCTTTTCCACCTGCTCCGTGGGATAAGCCAGTCTGTTTCCACTCTGCACATACGCCAAAAATCTGTAGAGTCCCAAGAAGTTGGACTTTCAGTGACTTTAAGATGCAGAAAACCAGGCATGCAATTTGCTCATTGGCTGACATATTTCCTTCTAAATACCTGCCATTGCTGTGTTTGATAGGAAAAGTGCATCTCAGATATTTCAAGTCAGTTTCAGTGTTAAGTATTTTCTCACCTTTTAATTAATTCACTCTTAGATCAGGGAAAGGTAACCTCAGTGAAATATACATAACTTCCTGTGTGTCTTTTTGTGGTTGTTCCATAGGCCTGGAAGGAATCTTTGACTTTCTCCCATGTGAACAAACAGCAGCTTCAAAGTTGTCGACAGTGTACTAAGCAAAGATACGAGAATATCCCCAGAAAGGAAAATACGCCACGATGAAGTTGTTTCCTGTATGTGAATGCTGAGATTTAAGGAAATATCGTGGCTCCCCTTTAACGCACAAATAAATTCTTTTTTTTTTTTGAACAATTGCTCCCTTTGAGATTTGCAAATAGTTCCACTAGTTTACATAGTTCTTTTTTCCTCCTTCCTTTTAAGTATACCTCTTAAGTAAGCAGACACTTTAACTTGCCTTCTTATTAGACAGCTTTTTCTTTATTGCCTTTTCATAGCACAGCTATCAAAAATAAGATAATACGCAAGATCTGGGACCTAATCAGCTTTCTAGCTGAGTTTAAAGAGCCTAGAGGCTGTTTAAAGGTAGCTCTGGTTATGTGTGCGGGCTTTACTGCCTTGTTTGCTCGACCACATTTTGATGGAGAGGGTAATGTGTTTGCTAGATAAGGCAAAAGGGACCAGCCAAAAAAGCAAGGCTGTGTTTGATAAACCCTGACATATTTAGCCATTTTTCTCCCACATGAAAGGAAGCTTTAAAACTCTAAGAAAAATAGAGGTGTCCGTTCAAGCACGCTAATGTTGATCAAGACCAAAAAAAAAAAAAAAAAAAAAAAAGAGACGTAAATAAAGAAAATGGGCATCTTTTAGTCTATTAAATTAATTAGCTCCAGAGCGTATCACGCAGTTGAAAAGCTGGATAAAATACAAGTCTGTTTCTCGTTGTTGTCATTTGATGTGAAGGGTGAGTTCTTTAAGTCAGCGTACGTTGAAAAGACAGTTGTTCTGTTCAGCTTGACTTGCCCTGGTGGAAGGTTTGAACCCTGTATGAAGGAGCTCATTAAGCAAAGTTAAACTCTTATAAGGCCGATCAGCATGGACTTGGGAGGAGAACTCAGTCTGAAATTAGGGTTGAACACACACGATGACAGTCTTTGTTAAGTGGCCTGTAGCCTGAAAACAGATTTAAAAAGCCAGAGTCAAAATATGCCACCGGACATCTACCGGTAACTAGAGGTCCATAGATAGCTTTACAATCTGGAACGATGTAAAAATGTTGGAGGTGAACTATTGATTATCTTATAATAATTTTCCTTTTCTAGAAAAAGTAAAGGAATAAAATGTCAGAAAGCTTCACAAAATAGAGCTGTCTCTCCACATGAGACTTGAACTGGTGTAGGTGTAAAAATAATTTGGGGCTCAGTTTTTATCCCATGGTCACTTTCAGTTAATGTAGAAGGAAAGATCAATCTTAAATCAATATCCTAGTAAAATTTTCTATTTTTTTTTTTCTCTAGAAAAGACACTTTTCAGGGCGCCTTGGTGGCTCAGTCGGTTAAGCATCTGACTTCAGCTCGGGTCATGATGTCACAGTTCGTGGGTTCGAGCCCCGTGTCGGGCTCTGTGCTGACAGCTCGGAGTCTGGAGGCTGCTTGGGATTCTGTGTCTCCCTCTCTCTCTGCCCCTCCCCTGCTTGTGCGTGCGCACTGTCTCTCTCTCAAAAGTAAATAAACATTTTAAAAAATTAAAAAAAAAAGAAAGGATATTTTTCTGATTTCTTGTTTTTCTAAATCACAAGTATTTTTATTATTTTATTTGATTTTATTTTAAGATTTTATTTTTTATTTTATTATTTATTTATTTATTAAAAAAAAATTTTTTTTTTTCAACGTTTATCCATTTTTGGGACAGAGAGAGACAGAGCATGAATGGGGGAGGGGCAGAGAGAGAGGGAGACACAGAATCGGAAACAGGCTCCAGGCTCCGAGCCATCAGCCCAGAGCCCGACGTGGGGCTCGAACTCACGGACCGCGAGATCGTGACCTGGCTGAAGTCGGACGCTCAACCGACTGCGCCACCCAGGCGCCCCAAGATTTTATTTTTTTTAAGTAATCCCTACACCTGAGGCAGAGCTCAGACTCACAATTCAGAGATCAAGAGTCATATGCTACACTGACTGAACCAGCCAGGTGCTCTGAGAGTGGGGTTTTTTTCTTGTTTGTTTTTTAAGATTTTATTTTTAGGTAATCTCTCCACCCAACCTGGTGCTTGAACTCACAACTTGGAGAGAAAGAGTCGCATGCTCTACTGACTGAATCAGCCAGGCGCCCCTATAGAACGTTATAAAATATAATCACTTGAATTTTTAGAACTGTGTTTCTTCTATATATTAATCATTTTAAACATTTTTTATGGCTTAGTGTTAATAATCTCTATGAGTGTAGATTTTTAGATGAATTTAATGTCAACTAGGGATTAATGTGAATTAATTAAATTGACTGTATCTTCTTTAATGAGAAAAAAAGGATTTAGTTTTAATACTGATGATCTTAATAAAGCTTCTCTCTACTTATCTGTATTTTCTCAACATTAGGAATTATTTTTATTAGAAGGTGAATTAATTTAATAACGGCAGAGTGGGAAAACTTGAAATAAATCAAGTGATTGCAAACTGACTTTGCTATTGTTCTTGAGGCTGTGTAATCAAACCGAATAACTTTCAATTAGGAAAGACCCAATTTGTTGAAGCCACTTAAAAATAAAAACATAAATTGGAGTTCACGTTTATTTGTCTTTTGAAACAGCCATCCAACAGAATTTGAAACAATATCTACAACGGAAGGTAAACGAGCGTTTAACACACCTGACTCTACTCAGTAAATTATAAGAAAAAAATCACATGTTACAAACGCGTCTCCAGTAGAATCATTGTCCCTAAGGATGCAGTACCGTGACATAAAATCCTAGCAGAAATCTGTGGATCTCTGAGCGCCTGGGTGACTAAGTTGGTTAAGTGACTGCCGGTTGATTTCGGCTCAGCTCATGAGCTCATAGTTGGTGGGATCGAGCCCCGTGTCGGGGTCTGTGCTGACAGCATGGAACCTGCTTGGGATTCTCTCTCTCTCTCTCTCTCTCTCTCTCTCTCTCTCTCGCTTTCTCTGCCTGTCTCCCACTTGCGCTTTCTCTCTCTCTCTCAAATAATACATAATTGAACTTAAAAAAAAAAAAGAAATCTTGGAGCTCTCTGAAATTAACTCATGGCTAAGTGACAAAGACACATGGAACTCCAAGCACATATCTGAAGTGCGTAGGTTTTATGACGCCTGGTGTACAAGGTAAGACGAATGGTTGTTGAGCACGTTAGACCACTGTGTAGCTCTTCTTCTGTATTTTGGGGAGCATTCATTGGACTTATAGGCTACAGTTCTTTTTTTAAATTAAGTTTTCACTTATTTGTTGTTTTTAATTTTTTTTTAAATATTTTATTTATTTTTGATAGAAACAGAGCACAAGTGGGGGAGGGGCAGAGAGAGAAGGAGACACACAATCCGAAGCAGGCTCCAGGCTCCGAGCTGTCAGCACAGAGCCCGAGGCGCCGCTCGAACTCATGGACCGTGAGATGGTGACCTGAGCCGAAGTCAGTTGCTCAACCGACTGAGCCACCCAGGCGCCCCCCTATCCTTCCCCTTATTCTACTGAGACTGTTGTCTTGCGCTTAAGGGCCCGACAAGCTCATTCCCAATGGCCTGCGCTTACAGATGGACGCATGTGATGGATGATGTGTTCTGCAGGCCGATGCTGGCGTCTTCCAGGGTGCATCCCCCAGCCAGTCAGACCTGAGGCTGCGTCTAAAACAAATGACGCGCTGATATGCTTACTCACTTTAAACCTGACAATATAGTGTTCTAGATCAGGAAGCTCCCAGTTTAAAACATTCCATGCCCAGATCTGGCTACCAAGTGGTGCCAGGCCCTTGTAGCTTTGGCCCCCGTTCTGGCTTTGCCAGGGAAAGAGTGGGTAATAGAATTCACTTCTCTGTCTTGTTGAGAATGCGAGAGAAGGGATCCAAAGTCCCTAGCTCTGCATCTGATACAGAAGATCTTCATAGGGGACGAATCTCATCATTACTCCTGAGGATGATGACTGTAATGGATGTCAGTTCCGAAATAAAATAAAGATCAGTTGAGACATTGTTGGGGTGGGATGTGCTAAATGTCCTAATAGAGCTTTCAAAGGGGATCGAGTAGGAAACAGGCATTGCAGGTGGTGGACTTCAGTATAAAAAAGTGGACTCCGTATAAAAAAGAACTTTCCAATAATTCGATTGGCTTATAAACATTTTAAAAAATGACCATCCTGGGGCGCCTGGGTGGCTCAGTCGGTTGAGCGTCCGACTTCGGCTCAGGTCATGATCTCACGGTTCGTGAGTTCAAGCCCCACATCGGACTCGATGCTGACAGCTCAGAGCCTGGAACCTGCTTCAGATTCTGTATTTTCCTCTTTCTCTGCCCCTCCCCCACTCGTGCTCTGTCTCTCTCTCTCTCTCTCTCTCTCTCAAAAATAAATAAACATTAAAAAAATTAAGTAAATAAATAAAAGTGACCATCCCATCTGTCTGGGGTGGCAGAGAGTAGATAATTGTGTTAGTTGGGGTTGAACAAATCAGTGTTTCCTAAACCTGGTTGCATGAAATGGAATCACCTGGGAAGCTTTAAAAATCCGCATTTTACAGATACATGAGAAACCTCTTCCCGCACAAACACAAGCATACCATTTCCAAGCATAATTGCTGCTATTTGTTAGAAATGACACACTTTGACTGTGTAATACCGAGACAAGATGCCGCCCGCGCGAGAACAAAACTGTTTGCTTCTTAGATGGTTTCCTGCGAAACTCAGCAAATTACACCGTGCCTCCCTTTTCCAAATAACATTCTGGAGAACTCTCATGAACGTAAACATCAAGGACAGCCACAAAGGAAGAAGATACAGAACCACAACACAGAGAGCATCCCCGAGCCAGGGTTTGGTTCCAAGTTCTTTTTTTCTGTTAATAAATGATATTGTAATGGTAGCTCCCATTTATAGAAGACATTATCCTGTTCCTAAATTGCTAGCTGAACGTTCCTAAACTCTCTGACACGAGCTTTACTTTCGCGATTGGGGGGATGGGAGCGTGGAACCAGATCGGGACTGATCATTCCAAATGCACACGGGGGCATGAAGGGGACGGTAGGTGGGTTGTGGGGACCAGGTGTGGTCATGGAGAGCGGTGGGGACCATGGCAACACGGACGGCATGGACCTTTTCTAAAGAGGGGTGCCACTGTTTGACCCCTTGTTAAATGTGACCTTGTGGAAACACAGATTCAATTTTATCACAGGTTTTGATTTTTCAAGGTAGCCTAGTAATTCCAAACTTCAAAATGTGAAGGTGGCCATTTAAAATATCAGAAGGAGAATCCTGGAGGTTGGATCCGGCCTATGGGTCACTGGTGCTTATTCTATCTGGACCGGCTGATGGCTACGGGTGCCTTCCATCATGAGTATTTTCCAGCAGCATTTCTCAAACTTTGATGTGCATAAGAATCGCCTGGAGGGCTTGTTAAATCGCAGACTTCTGGGTTTCATAGTAAGCGACTCTGATTGGGATTTCTTGCAAGTGCTCTGTTGGTACCGAGACCGACATTTGCCCGTGACTGTGTAAGCCAGACCTCGGTCATAGTCCTGCCCCCTTTGGCTTGGTTATTGTTGGGTATTCATTTGATCAATTCAGGGAATCTCCCTGACTCCTCTTGTTCTGCTTCTCCTGTCTCCCTCCCTCCCGGTATCAAGGTGACACCTTCGGAAAGGTTGTAGCTGGCACTTTTGCATTAGGGCAGGGGAAGCAGTGCAGTATTCATGTGCTTAGATTCAGTCCGGTTAACTTGGCAGGAAATGCTGGATCCCGTTCATTTATTGTTATTATTCGTAAACATTCGGTAAGCTTAAGGTGTACAACACGTTGATTTGATACAACATGTATATTGCAACATGATTCCCACTGTAGTGTTAGCTAACACCTCTCTCGTGTCACATAATTGTCGTTTCTCTTGTGGTGAGGACATTTGAGAATCTAGTTTCTTAGCAACTTTCAAGTATGTAATACAGTATTGTTAATTATAATCATGCTGTACATTAGATCTTCAGAACTTATTCATCTGACCACACATTTATACCCTTTGTCTAACATTTCCCCATTTCCCCTGCCTCCCAGCTTCCGGTAACTATCATTCCAATCTCTGTGTCTATAAGCTAGGGTTTTTTTTGTTTTTTTTTTTGTTTTTTTTTTTTTTTGTATTTTTGTTTTTTTTTTTTTAGATTCCACAGATTCCACATCTAAGTGATATCATACAGTACTTGTCCTTTTCTATCGGATTCATCTCACTTAACATAATCCCTTCAAGGTCCATGTTGTCTCAAATGGTAGGATTTACTTCTTTTTCAGGGCAGAATAATATTCCAGTGTGTGTGTGTGTGTGTGTGTGTGTGCATATCACATCTTCTTTATCCATTCATCCCTTGACTCATCAACAGACACTTAGGTTGTTTCCATATCTTGGCCGTTGTGAATAAATACTGCAATACACATGAGAGAGTAGACAACTCTTTGAGATCCTGCTTTCATTTCCTTTGGGTCTATGGCCAGAAGTGGGATTGCTGGATCGTATGGTAGTTTTGGTTTTAGTTTGTTGAGGAACCTCCATACTGATTTCCATAGTGGCCGTACCAATTTACATTTCCCATCAACAGTCCACGAGTGTTGTATTGTCACCACATCCTTGCCAACACCTGTGGCCTCTTGTCAACAGTGGTTGACAATGGACAACAATGGACGATGGAATGGTTGATCCTAACCATTCCAACAGGTGTTGTGAGGGGATATCTCATTGTGGTTTTGATTGTCATTTCCCTGATGATTAGTGATGTAGAGTATCCCTTCATGTACTTATTAGCCATTTGGATGTCTTCTCTGGAAAAATGTCTACGCAGTTGCTCCTCCCATTTTTTTTTTTAAATTGGGCTGGGGTTTTTTTGTTGTTGTTGTTGCTGCTGTTGTTATTGAGCTGTATACATTCTTTACAGATGTTGAATATTAACCCCTTATCAGATATATGGTTGGCAGATATTTTCCCCCATTTTTAGGTTCCCTTTTCATTTTGTTGATGGTTTCTTTGGTTGTGCAGAAGTTCTTGTATTTTTTTAAGGTTTATTCATTTATTTGGAGAGAGAGAGAGAGGGGGGAGGGACGGAGAGAGACAGAGAGAGAATCCCAAGCAGGCTCCATGCACGACCCAATGCAGAGCTCGATCTCATGTACCGTGAGATCATGACCGGAGCCCAAATCAAGAGTCGGACGCTTAACTGACTGAGCCACCCACGTGCCCCATGCGGAACCTTTTTAGTTTGATGTAGTCCTACTTGTGGAGTTTTGCTTTTCTTGCTTGTACTCAATCCTGTGTAGAAATAGGGTCACCCCTAAACACTCTACAGATAACCAGCTTCATAAGTAAGTATATTCAGTGACGCACGGGTGATTACTCAGTGCTGGGCAATGTGCAAGGTATTTTTTTCTGTGCTACCTTTAGTGCGAACAACCGTTTCTGAGATAGGTATTTTCATTCCTACTTCACTGAGTCTCAGAGAAGTTGCATACCTCCTCTTAGGTCACACAGACACTAAGTGGCAGAGGAGAAATTTAAAGGAAGGCAGCATGGTTCCGAAGCCTATGCTCCTTCTTTGATACTTCCAAACTTACATGCGCACACAGTAGTATAACTTGATAGAGTAAAATTAGTATCAGATAAAAAGCATACCTTGCCCCGTAAAGGAGGCAAAGTGACTAACGAAAATGTCAATTATATTGCCACATAAAATAAATTAGAAGCAAATAAAATAAAACAAGAAGGAAAGAAAGATATAGTACCAAAAGGCTTTGCCTGAAGTCGTATTCCCTCAGTAGCAGTGGCTCATGAACCTGACCCTGAGCTCCTAAAGAAAGGGTAGTCTCTAAGGGCACCATGTTATGGGGTGATAGGCCATGTGAAGGCGGAGTGGTCTCTATCCTGAGTCCAGTATGCTCGTGACCACCTGAGGAGACTCTGGAGGTGTTCATGGATCTACCTGTGTCTCCAATCCCCAGAGAAGTATTGGGTGCTGGCTACGAACAACCCTCATTGCTATTGACCTCAAACAACCTGCATGGTACTGTAGATCTGAAGCCTGGGATCCTGTCCAGGTAATTCCATCTGTCTGGCACAACACTGTAGACAGACAGGTTATGAATTCAAACACTGCCAGCAGGTTGATGATAATCCTTCGGATTAATTGCTTTAAATTAAATATACAATCACGGCCGTCATGCACTTCAACCCTGGAAGTCTGTCTTTGTTCTCCCACTTCACTTGTTTTAAGGTTCAGTACCTTAAATCGGTTGGTTGACGCATACGGAGAGCTTTCTGATAGATGACTTCAGAAGAAGAAGAAACAAAATGAACCACGGGGAAGAAATAAGATAAATACAAAACAGAAATATCTCCTGTTCAAGGGCAAGGAAACTCGCTCACATTTGAGAAAAGTTCCTAGAGATCTTATCTGCAAGTTTCCCCATCTGAAAATGAGGAGGTTGGCGTGCTATTGACATTTCAGCTTCTTTCTGTCTGCAAGAGTCGGGAAGGCACGATTCAGACTGTGATGTGATGGCGTCAGAGGTGAGCACAGGAGAGGAAGTAATCCCCAGAACGCCACGGCCGAGCATCCATCGGAGATGTAGCCAAGCAGCTTGAGCAGAGACTAATGCAGGGCTCAGTCTCATGAATTGTGACATCATGACCTGAGCCAAAATCAAGAGTTGGAGGACTGAGCCACCCAGGCATCCCATTGCCCACTTTTCAAATTAAGTTTCCAATCTGAAAGCATGCCCCTTCCTATTTTTATTTGAACTTGTTTGGTTAGTGCAAATCAAGTTAAACTAAGCAGAAACAAACCGACAAAGTACCTTCTGAAGCTTCCACATACGGCAGGTACAATAGTTTGTCCTCATAGCTTTGGGATTCTCGCATAGCTGACTTGGCTTGCCAGATTTGTTCACAGGACCACGGTCTGGGATCTCTGGGATCGCTACATAGTTACGTCTCCTTTATATACAGCAAAACCTTGGATTGCGAGTAATTTATTCTGCGAGTGTTCTGCGAGACGAGCAGACATTTCCAATAAATTTTAACTTGGTAAACGAGCGATGTCTTGCAATGTGAAGAGTAAGTGATGCCGAACATCACATGATCACAACTGAGCCAAAGGTCCTTGAAATGCACTTAGACATACAAGTGCCTTGGATTACAAGAATGTTTCCGGAACGAATTGGGCTCAGAAGCCAAGGTTTTGCCGTCCTTCACTCTGGATGTTGTTGTTTGTACTTCAGGGTGTATAAGCAACTGGATGGCTGGGCGCACATTTTAAAGCAAATGAGTTTTTTCAAAAAAAGGTCAAACACAAAACCAATCAAGGCATGTTATATTCCAGCCTGTTTAGTTTTTTTTTTTTTAATTTTTTTTTCAATGTTTATTTATTTTTGGGACAGAGAGAGACAGAGCATGAACGGGGGAGGGGCCGAGAGAGAGGGAGACACAGAATTGGAAACAGGCTCCAGGCTCTGAGCCGTCAGCCCAGAGCCCGACGCGGGGCTCGAACCCACGGACCGCGAGATCGTGACCTGGCTGAAGTCGGACGCTTAACCGACTGCGCCACCCAGGCGCCCCCAGCCTGTTTAGTTTTGAGGCTATGTTGGTGGGATGGTAGATATATGCTGCATTCCCTACCCCTTACTCTCTAGCTTCTAGTTCTAGCTCCTGCCCTCACTTTCCTGGGGAGCCATCTCTTCTCCACAATCAGTTCTTGGGGCTCTGGTGGGGATGCCTCCATTATGCTTCCTTGACCATGGCGACTGGTCCAGAGCTTAGCGAGCAGTCCGTCAGAGCCAATCAAAGCTTGTAGCAATTAGAATGAAGTTTGGAAAGACATCCAAAATGAGAGCGGCTTCAATAAAAGGCATTTTATTTCCGCCTCATGGGTAAGTCCAGAGGTAGACTGTTTTAGGAGAGGTACGCTCGCTCTGTTCCAGACTTTTATTTTTTGGAAGAAATTGACATGCTGATTCTGACATTTACATAGATGTGCAAAGAACCTAGAATAGCCAACATGTTATAGAAGAATACAGTGAGAAAACTCTTCAGCACTTTATTTCAAGACTTATTGTAAAATTATAACAATTAAGCAGTGTTGTATGGTATACGGAGGACAAATAGGCTAATGAGACAAATTATAGTCCAGAAACAGCCCCACTCATATATAGTCAGTCAGTTTTCAACAGGGACACAGAACAATTCAGTGAAAAAAAAAGAAGGTGTTTTCCATAAATGGTTCTGGAACAATTGAGATGGGAAAATGAAAAATATGGCACCTATGTTATAGCCTATACAAACTATAGTTCCAGACGGACGATGTAAAGTGTAAGCAATAATCATATTCTTTAAGAATATGGGGTAGGCAAACATCTCTCAGAATATAAAGGCATTTTAAAAAACAGATAAAAATCTGGGGTGCCTGGATGGCTCAGTCGGTTAAGCCTCTGACCTCAGCTCAGGTCAGGATCTCACAGTTGGTGAGTTGGAGCCCCCATCGGGCTCTGTGCTGACAGCTCGGAGCCTGGAGCCTGCCTCGGATTCTGTGTCTCCCTCCCCCCCCCTCAAGAATAAATAAACATTAAAATAAATAAATAACGATAAAAATTAAATAGAAAAAGATAAACTGCTTCATCAAAATATTAGTTCTATTTAATAAAAGGCATTATTAAGAAAATGAATGAGGGGCGCCTGGGTGGCTCAGTCGGTTAAGTGTCCGACTTCGGCTCAGGTCCGTGAGTTCCAGCCCCGCGTCGGGCTCTGTGCTGACTGCTCGGAGCCTGGAGCCTGTTTCAGATTCTGTGTCTCCCTCTCTCTCTCTGACCCTCCCCCGTTCATGCTCTGTCTCTCTCTGTCTCAAAAATAAATTAAAAAAACGTTAAAAATTAAAAAAAAAAAGAAAATGGTATTTAAAAAAAAGAAATGAATGGGATGTTTTTGTCTCCATTTCACAGAACTTTAATATAATTTGGATTGTTTAGTATTTAGTAAAATGTATAGTTTTTTGAACCTTGCTTAGAAAGAAAAGTACTGGGGCGCCTGGGTGGCTCAGTCAGTTATGAGTCTGACTTCAGCTCAGGTCATGATCTCACGGTTCTTCGTGAGTTCGAGCCCCGCATCGGGCTCTGTGCTGACAGCTCGGAGCCTGGAGCCTGCATTAGATTCTGTGTCTCCCTCTCTTCTGTCCCTCCCCTGCTCATGCTCTGTCCCTCTCTCAAAAATAAATATTTAAAAAAAAAAGAAAAAAGAAAGGAAAGATATTTTTCAACTTGCTTTTTTTCTCCCTAAAACTTCCTTTACCTTCTTTGTCGCTATCAAGCACCTACATAACTCTGTGCCTTTTACCTCTCAAACCCCAGATTTGCTAACTTCAGTATCATCAGAATATTATTTGCCTTTCTACATGTACGAAGTCTTAGAGCCAATTCATTCCATCTATGCAATTACCCCTTTGTCTATAAAGATCTCCACTGGGATTTCCCTGGAAATATTTCAGTGATAGCTTCATTCTGCAGACAAAGGAAATGGAGAGAATAAAACATTTCCTGGAAATTTGACAGTCTTGGCGTTGAAAAGTTAAGCACTGTAAATTTAACAGATGCAAACAAATTAGTCCCCCTAATACTAATGTCAGAGCATCCCCTGAATTCCTATGTGATCACAGCTCCAGAGACAGGCTGTCTAGAAAGCCTTCCCCATCCTGAGTTCCTTCTTTGTAATACCTGAATATTACCAGTTAAGCCTGCACGAGGATTGTTTTATCGGTAGCTTTATAAAATGGGGTCCGGGTGCATGTGTGTCTGTGTGTGTATTTAGTATACTTGGCGCCTATGTATTCTTCCTCACCACAATGTCTTAAAATTCTTAAAATTAAAAAAAAAATTCCTTAAACTCATTTTTGCTGATTAAAACCTGATACTGTTAAAAGAGAGGCTAGGGGAACAGTGGCCGAGGGAAGAGAATGGCTTATCTCCCACAGGTTCTGTGCACATAGGTGTCAATGTTTCTTTCGTTAAAGATTTTTTATTCAAAAAAATTTTTCTTTATGTTTTATTTATTTTTGAGAGCAAGAGAGACAGAGCACGGGCGGGGAGGGGCAGAGGGAGAGAGGGAGACCCAGAATCCGAAGCAGGCTCCAGGCTCCGAGCGGTCAGCCCAGAGCCCGATGCGGGGCTCGAACTCACAGGCCCCGAGATCACGACCTAACCGACTGAGCCACGCAGGTGCCCCTAAAGATTTTAATTTTTAAATAATCTCTACGCCCAGTGTGGGGTTCGAACTCACGACTCCAAGATCGAAGGTCGCACGTTCCACTGACTGAGCCAGCTGCCTTCATGGTGTCTACCTTTCTAATACTTGTCTGGTGGGGCTGATACGCCACTTTGCATTTGCAGACGGGGCTGTGTTTTATGAAGGATATTCACAGACATGGCATTACGTAATCCCAGACAACACGGGAACTCTGCTAGCGTATAATGTCTCCTGGTTTTACGAATCCTTTCCCAGCGTGAGTCCTTGAAAAGACTGTGGTTGCCGAAGCTCCCCAGGGAGGAGTTACACTGCCTCCCCCCACCCCCGCCCCCCAACCTCCAACGACGTGATTCCAATGGTGTTTTATCTTCACGAAGTTCCATGGATTCTTCATGAATTTGTGACCACCCCGGGTCGTGAGGTTGTCCAGAATGCATGCACACCTCTCCCGCCACCCATCCTGTGCAGCGTTCTGGGGCTGATATGCTGCCAGAGCAGTCCGGAGGGACACGTCTTTCTTTCCTCTGTCCCAGTACAAACAGACCGGGGCGTGTGTCCTAAGCCTTGCAGATAGGTGGGAGCAGGTGTAAGACCATCCTCGCCAGACACTTCTGGCCAGGAGATTCCTTTTTACTGAGTTTATTTATTTATTTTGAGAGAGGGAGCGTGAACACGAAAACAAGGGAGGGGCAGATGGAGAGGGAGCTAGAGAGAGTCCCAAGCAGGGGTCAAACTCATGCACTGTGAGCTCACGACCTGAGCCGAAATCAAGAGTGGGGCGCTCAATGGACCGAGCCACCCAGGTGCCCCTACCCCGCAGACCCCTATAGTAAGGGTGGCCTTGGGGGGCTTGCCTCCACCCTCAAGCGTCGCCTCTGTTCCCATCTGCTCCCAAACCTGGTTCTATAGCCTTCCTGTTCCTAATCTCCTTCCAACAGATTTTCTTCGCTTGACATTGGCCGGCGTCATTTTTCTGTCGTCTCCCCTCAAAGCGCCCGTCTGTGTAGGTTCTCTTTTGGAAACGTCATCAGACGTTGTTTGCCAAAGTGGTTTGCAAGTGGGAGCGGGTGCGGACTTCGGTAACAATACCTTGATTCCCTCGAACAGAAAGGAGGAAGCTGCCGGAGGACAGGACTTGACAGAACTTTTGCCCAAATGACACAACTCCTATGCTTCCATTTTCCGAGGTCTCCTACCAGTCACAGAGATGAACCAGGCCGTGTGCACACGTGAACACCGAATTCTGTTTGACATTAAACTGTGCACGAAGCTGACCATTTCCCAAACGAACTAGGAGGTACTCACGCCTAGGATTTTCCAGGCATCAAGGGTTATGCTAAACATTGTCTGTGCATTATCTCATTTAATTCTGAAAAAAGACTTGAGATAAGCACCATTATTGTCCTCATTTTAGTGATGAACCAATAAAGTTAAGTCGCCGGTACACGGCAGAGCCAGCATCCAAACTGAGGGACTGAGTCACATCGCATACCAACCACTCTGTGCTAATATAATAATTATGAGCTGCATCGCAAGGCCTATTTTCCGATTACACAGATTGTGGAAATAGATAATTTTTATTCTTCATGTTTATTCTTAGCTCCAACCACACATCTAATTAATAGATTTCATATTTATTTTATTTGTTTATAAAAATATGCTTCGCTTTTATGATGAAGTGGCTAAGTGTCAGGGGCTATAACTTACTTAATTACGTATTGCTTAATTGGTGTAATAGTTAATTACACGGAGTTAATTTTTAAAATTAAGTCATTGTATTATATAACATGTTACTCTGCTGATGTCGATCATATTTCTCTGTTAACTTTGAAACTTTGACTCAAGCATTATTAGATGTATCAATAGTTCATTTTAATACTAAATTAGTATACGTTAGCAGTAAGATTATAGACCCACACGGTGTCATCTATTAAAACCATTTATTTGCACAATATGCAAAAAATATTAAATATGAAGAAAAGTCTGCACGTAACTGCCAAAAGTCAGTCTCAATGTTGAGATCAGTTGGGACATTTTATTTACTTTTGGCATTTCTTAGTCTTAGTATTCTCTCCTGTCATTTAAATAGAAACAATTCTAGGTTGAAAACCTACTGAGAGAAAATGACTTAACTATGTTGTCACATTCTCTAGGACAGGGTCACTGCTTTATATTCTTCGCGCGGAATAGCTCCCGGCACAATACATGTTTGTAGAATTTGAATTTTGAATTTAAGTGAAATGATGCTGAAAATTTTACATTAGCTACAGCCATCCATCTGAATTTAAGCCAACAGTTGCTATCTTGCATAGGGGAATCCTTAATGAGGTTTCTGGTGAGATTATTTTGGTGACAGTACAAAATGAAACATTTCTTCTCCTTTGAGTTTTCTGTTTCAGTCATGCGTGGCTTAGTCTTTAGGCTAGGGTCTCTGACTCCAGTGAAAATTAGAACATCCGTGATCGTTAAGATTTCCGATACTTTATGGGAAAAGAAATTAATACATTCCACTCTATCACCTATTTTCGTAAGGATAAAGAAACTGAAGCCCAGAGAGGTAGAATGATTTATTAATGTCACACAGCTCCTAGTACTAGAAGTGCCTTTTGAGTGTAGTGACTCTGGGTCTCAGTTCAGTATTGCTTCTACGGCACCTAACACCGAACATCGCATTCCGCGATTAGAAATGAGTTGTAACCCATTACTGAGCTTAACGCTTCCCTACCAGTTTCTCAGTTTCGATCCTTATTCAATGTACGGGATGCATCACAAAAACAAAATGTTCTAGGTGGCCACTTCAAGATAAGAATTTCCTATGAAGTGTTTAAAGCACTTCCAACACTTAGAATGAGGAGAGTTTAGTACTCCACTGCTGTGGAATTGTAAGTTGGGACAACCTTACCGGAGAGAGTTTAGCAAGAGATATCTACAAACTTTTATTTATGTTTTTAATATAATTTTTGTCAAATTGGCTTGCGTAGAGATATCTGCAACCTTAAAAAGCATATTCCCTTTGGGGCGCGTGGCTGGCTCAGTCGGTTAAGCGTCAGGCTTCAGCTCAGGTCATGATCTCACTGTTCGTGAGATCGAGCCCCGCATCAGGCTCTGGGCTGACAGTGCAGAGCCTGCTTGGGATTCTCTCTGTCTCTCTGCCTCTCTCCAACTTGCACTCTCTCTCTCTCAAAAAAAAAAAAAAAAAAAAAAAAAGAAAAGAAAAAGCATATTCCCTTCAATTTAGCGGTTCCTTGCTAAGATGTTATCCAAAGGAAACAAATCTGGCAAATGCACTGACACGAACGGGTGTGCACGTGTGCCCACACGCAATCATCATAGCACTGTTTAAAAGGAAAAGTTGAAAAAAAATAAAAATAAATAAATAAATAAAAGGAAAAGGTGAAAGCACGCGCATGTCCGTCAGTGGGGGTTGGTTCTGGTACATACTTACCAGAGATGTGCAAAGAATATGCAGCCTTTCTATTTCGTGATATTGGATTGGATGCTTCTAGGAGGACCGACCTTCTTGGAGGGTAATAGTGGGGTTGGTGGTGGCTGCTTGAACTTTCAACGTGCCGCTTAGTGAAATACAAGCTTCTCTGCTTTCAACTGTCTGCAAAACTGTCTCTTTGGGGCCAATGCACAGTGTTTTGGGTTTCTTTCTTTCCCTGCTGCTTTTTCCTGTGGTCGTCAGGGAGGAGGAAGAGCTTGGCTTTATGTGGCCTCTCCTGTGCTCTTACTGGTCTCTTCTCCCATCTGGCCTTTTTCGAGTAGTTATGTTCTTGGATTCACTGTGGGAGTGTACAGTCAGACATTTCTTCTTGGTCTCAGGATGTGACCACAATGGATTCTCCCCACTCTCCCCTTCTTTGCTGGTGAGCATGCTGGGAATGTGGCCGTCCAGCCAGAGACTAAATTCCCCAGTGGCTCTTTGTAGGGAAATGTGCCCATGTAAGTGACAGAGTAGGACAGAAGTGATATATGCCACTTCATTGGTTGGTCCTTAAAACATTGTGTGCACACTCTCCTGAGTTTTCTTTCCTCTGTTATTACCGTAATTACTGGGACCCAGCTTTGGCCCAGCAGCCAGCCTCCCCGCTCAAGACTGTTATGGTGGAGAGAAAGAAATATCTTCATTTTTAAAAAATGTTTATTTCCTTATTTTGAGGGTGAGAGCAAGTGCAAATGCAAGCTGGGGAGGGGCACAGAGAGAGGGAGAGAGAGAATCCCAAGCAGGCTCCACAATGTCAGCACAGAGCCCAATGAGAGGCTTGATCCCATGAACTGTGAGATCATGACCTAAGCCGAAATCAAGAGCTAAATGCTGAACTGACAGAGCCACCCAGAGGCCCCCCAAAATGATAGCTTTCTGAGAAAGCGAATGGAAGGAAAATTTTAGAGACACATCTGAATGTATCTGTATTTTAGCCTTTAGTTTTATACTTAGTTTGGCTGGGTATAGAAATATAAGTTAGAGATCATTTGACTTTGAAATTTTGAAAAATTTTGCCCCAGAGAATAAACTTCCAGTCCTTTGTATCTAAGGTGAGGGTGGGCTATTTCTTGGGTGTGTGATCTTAAAAGAAGATCTAGATATTTGACTTGTTCTTCAGCAGATTAAAAAAAAATTTTTTTCTTTATTTTACTGTCCCAATCTCTCCTTCCCCTCTCACTATAGGTTTTAGACATATTTGGTGCCATGCTTATTTGCATCCTTGGAGATTATTTTATGTAATTCATATCTGTTCACAGATTCCTTCATGCTTGGCTTATGGTTCAGTTTTCTAGGATCTGCTAATTCAGTGACCAGCCTTTCACCCGCTTTATAGATTCCAAACTTTGATTGCTTTAATATTACCTTTCATTCTCCCTATCTTTGTAGACTTATGTCTTAAAAAAAATCCTTTTCTAGTATTTCGTGGGTTGGAGAAAAGAGAAATGAGTGAAAGCATATGTATATGAGTGAAAGCATCATGTATAATACTTGATTAAGAATTTGGAATAGTTCCTTATTTTCCTTTAGACTTCTACTGTATTCTAATTGTGAATATTTTATTGTTCAACTGTAGGGTTAAAAGTGTATTTAGGAGCACTTGGCTGGCTCCGTTTGTAGAACATGCAATTTTTGATCTCAGGGTTGTGAGTTTGAGCCCCATGTTGGGTGTAGAGATTACTTAAAATTAAAATCTAAAAATAAGCTTATTCAAGGGCACCTGGGTGGCTCAGTTGGTTAAGTGTCCAACTCTTGATCATGACCAAGTTCAGGTCATGATTCCAGGGTCTTGCAGCTCAGAGCCTGCTTGGGATGCTCTTTCTCCCTCTCTCTCAGCCCCTCCTCTGCTCACACGCACACTTTCTCTCTCGAAATAAATAAATAAACTTAAAAAAAAACCATATTCAAAAATGTTTTTTTTTAAAGCTTATTTATTTTGAAAGAGAGAGAGAGAGTGTGTGTGTGCCCATGAGCAGGGGAGAGACAGAAAGAGAGAAGGAGAGAGAGAATCCCCAGCTGGTTCTGTGCTGTCAGTGCAGAGCTTGACTTGGGGCTCGATCCCAGGAACTGTGAGATCATGACCTGAGCTGAAATCAAGAATCGGACACTTAACCCGTTGAGCCATCTAGGTGCCCCTCAAAAACCATTAAAAAAAATTATTTATTTATTTATTTATTTTTTCATTTATTTTGAGAGAGAAGGGAGAGAGAGAGAGAGAGAGAAAGAACCTGAGCAGGGGAGGGACATAGAGAGGGAGACAGAATCCCAAGCAGACTCTGCACCATCAGCACAGAGCCCGATGAGGAGCTCGAACTCACAAACCATGAGATCATCACCTGAGCCGAAATCAAGGGTCAGATGCTTAAGCGACTGAGCTGCCCAGGCGCCCCAAACATTTTCTTAATGAAAAAACAGGGAGTGCAAACTGGTGCAGCCACTCTGGAAAACAGTATGGAGATTCCTCAAAAAACTAAAAATAAAACTACCCTACGACCCAGCAATGGCACTAAGAGGCATTTATCCAAGGGATACAGGTGTGCTGTTTCGAAGGGACACATGCACCCCCATGTTTATAGCAGCACTATCCACAATAGCCAAAGTATGGAAAGAGCCCAAATGTCCATCGATGGATGAATGGATAAAGAAGACGTGATAATATATATACGTATGTATATGTATACGTACATAAAATATGTATATATATTATCACGTCTTCTTTATCCATTCATCCCTCCATCCATTCATCCCATCCATTCATCCCATCCATTTATATATATTATTATATAACATATAATAATATATAATATATATTAATATATTAATATAATCTATTAATATATAATAATAATATAATATAATATAATAATAATTATTATATATATAATGGAGTTTTACTCAGCAATCGAAAAGAATGAAATCTTGCCATTTGCAACTACGTGGATGGAACTGGAGGGTATTATGCTAAGTGAAATTAGTCAGTCAGAGAAAGACCAAAGTCATATGACTTCACTCATATGGGGACTTTGAGAGACAAAACAGATGAACATAAGGGAAGGGAAACAAAAAGAATATAAACACAGGGAGGGGGACAAAGCAGAAGAGACTCCCAAATATGGAGAACAAACTGAGGGTTGCGGGTGGGGGTGTGGGAGGGGGGATGGGCTACATGGGGAAGGGGCACTAAGGAATCCACTCCTGAAACCATTGTTGCACTAGATGCTAACTCATTGGGATGCAAATTAAAAAAAAAAAAAGAAAAAGAAAATTTAAAAAAAAAGAAAAAAAGAAAAAAACCCCAAACTACTTGACAGCACAAACTTTGTAGCTCATGAGATGTTCACTTTCTCATGTTTCCATTTTCTGGTTGAGATAAGAGAACTTGGGGAACCACTGCGTCACTGAAAAGCGGGCATCTTGAATGTTTCATGAAGAACCATGTTTTATTCTTGGAGTCCCGGGGAGTACTCTTTTGGTCGCGTGCTGTATCTGAATGACTCATGCCATCCTCTCTCATTCTCTCTTTTATGAACACGGCACGGGAATTTGCGAAAATAGACGGGACTGGGGTCGCTGTCCTGGATTGTGGTACCAAGAGACTTCGGAATTTGGGGTGCCATAACCACATCCTGGCCTGAGAAGTAACCCTAACTTCTCGACCGAAATAATGCATGCTGGACGCAACACGCCTGCCTTGTTCTTCAGGAGTCAAAGAACCTTCTCCAGAGACAACCCAGCGTATGGAACCTCATCAAGCAAGAGCCTGTGTGGTTCTCCCCGTCTGAAATGACCGCCAGTTTTCTTGGTGACAAATGTATCTGTGGAATGGTTTCGGGAGTCTACAATTTTGGGGCGGGAGGAGATGTGGAGAGTGTCCAATCTCGCTGCCTTTTGAAGGCTGAGGTAATACCCACCACAGGAATGCCAAGACTTTTTATGGGCAGAGATTAAAGGCTTCCAGTGTCATTAAAACCCTGGACACAGTCAGGAAGACGTTGTCTCTGGGGACCACATATTCCCCTCTCCAGACTGCCATCCCCTCTTCCCCATGTGGGGCTCGAACTCATGACCCTGAGATCCAGAGTCACGTGCTCTTCAGGCTGAGCCAGCCAGGCGCCCCTCTACTAAGTGTTCTAAGGAAAAGATAAGAGTGTCCACGGTTACCACCTTGGAAATCACACGCATTTTAATTAGGGCTTCGAGATCTCACAGCCTTCATTTTCTCATCCGTCCAATGGAGCTAACACCGCCTACAGCAGAGAGCTGTTTAAATAGTTGGAATAAACGAAAAAGCCGACCGTGATGCCTGGTAGTTGCCACTCTGGTGAAAGGAGAAATTTTATGGCAGGGATTATACCTGCCCTCCCTCCTGAATCTGGGCTTCTGCCTGCCTGCGGGGCTGCCATTGCAGAAAAACTTATCAACCAGCTTTGGGATGGGTCGATTGATGGAAATCTTAAAAATACTTCAGGATTTCCGAGCTGCTCTTGGAAATACACGTTTATTGGGGCGCCTGGGTAGCTCAGTTGGTTAAGTGGCCGACTTTGGCTCGGATCATGATCTCACGGCTCGAGAGTTCGAGCCCCGTGTGGGGCTCTGGGCTGACAGCTCAGAGCCTGGAGCCTGCTTTGGATTCTGTGTCTCCCTCCCTCTCTGCCCCTTCCCCCCCCACCCCAAGAAAAACATTAAAAAAAATTTTTTTTAAAGAAAATATGTGTTTATTAACTAGCTTAGTGGAAGAAAACCTCTTTTTATCGCAGGCATGGTGGAATCCCGGTGGACAAGAGTGCTGGTCCAAGTTTGGCTGATCAAATGCAAAAGTAAACATTCTAAGTGGCTTTAGACTCTTTCCATTGTATTTTTCCCAGGCATAGGGAAACCAATGAAATAAATCAAGCCCGTGATAGCAAGGAAAATAAGTAAAAAGAGGAGCCAAAAAAAAAAAAAAAAAGATTACTCGTAAGGGTTATTTTATTTCCTCCAAAGGTGTCTCCCGACATTTACAGGGAGTAGATAGGGTCCTACAGTGCCTGCAAGAGATTGAATGTGTGTGTCCTCCCAAAATTCAAGTGCTGACGTTCTAAACCCAGGATGGTCGTACCAGGAGGGGGATCAGGTCACGAGGGGGGGAGCCCCCCCTCTTTTCTTAGAGGCCCCAGAGAGCTCCCTCACCCCTTGCGCCCAGTGAGGATACAACCCGGCCATTTCTGAACAAGGAATTCGGCTGTCACCACACGCTGAATTTGCCAGTGCCTTGATATGTACTTCTCAGCTTCCAGAGCTGTGAGAAATACATTTCTGTTGTTTACAAGCCACTCAACCTGTGGGATTCTGGTTGAGCAGTCTGAACGCACCAAGGAAACACCCAAAGGTAGAGCCTACGCCTACGGCAACATTTCCAACCATCGTTCCAGCACGGGGGCCTTAATTTTATTTTTTTATATTCTAACCGCTTGGAAAATCAGTTCTAGATGACAGCCCCCTTGGAAATCACCATTTCCTTGCTACATTTAAAGAAACAAATGGTCTAATCGCTAAACAATGCAAGCTATTTGGGAATTCATCTTGTCTTTCAGAATTGGACCCAGTTTACCTTGGTCCGTTGACACATGAGTCAAGTAGACTTTACATTGGATGCAGAGGAAGAAGGAGACTACAATGACAAGGCTCTGTTCTCTCGTTTTCCGACAACATTCAAGAGTGTGGAGAAATGATCCTAGAGGGTAAATGAAAAAAAGTCAAGTTGAATAATATTTAGAACATGATTTCGATTTTGTCAGGAATCTGCATTTGTATATGAGCATAGGACAAAAAGCTTAGTGTTTACGCGACAAAACATCCACCATGGCTTTCGGGAATATTTTGCTTTTGGGACATTTTTTGCGTGCATCATATTTTCCCTGAAGATCCTGTCTTCTCCTTAAAATGAAGGAAAAAAAGAAACGTTGTTGATAAGAGAATTTTCTCTTTGGGTTTCTGCAGCTATCTCCAAACACATCATTTCTCCATTTAAGCTAGACCTGAATTTTTATGATGTTAAAAAGTAGTATTTTTACAGAGCGGTTACAGGTTGCCCCCGCTTTTATAAACTCTGTTTTTGAGTAACATCTACTCGATGAAATTATTTTTGGTGTCCTAAAATGAGGGCCAGCTAAACTCGTAGGAACATCCCAATGGATTACGTAATGAACTTTGGTTTCTTTTCTTGTGGTGGCAATCGAAAAGATTGTGGCCAAGTCGCAGCCAAGACCAAGGCTAAGGTGGAGTCATTTGTTCCCAGGACAGCAAACTAAGACTTAGTTGCAGTTTCAACCACCCGAGGGGTAGAATTTTAAGCTAATCAGTCTGGAATTTTCTGAGCCGCACCCAGAAGCCATCACAGAGGCTCTACCTAAGAAGACCCCCCACCCTACCCCGACCTTCCTCCTCAGGGAAGGTGGACTCACGTGGACTAATCTTTTCTTTTGGAAAAACTTCCTCGCCCCATCCTCCTTCCTATAAAACCTTACATTTTGTACACATCCTTGAAGCTTCTCTGTATTTGCTAAATGGGGTTCTGGTCGATGGATTAATCACTTAATTAGGCCAATTACACCTTCAAATTTATTTAGTTGAATTTTTGTAAGTTTTTAATTATTATTTTTAAATGTTTATTTATTTTTGAGAGAGAGAGACAGCGTGTGAGCAGGGGAGGAGCAGAGAGGGAGGGAGACACAGAATCTGAAGCAGGCTCCAGGCTCTGAGCTGTCAGCACAGAGCCCTACGTGGGGCTTGAACTCACGGACCTTGACCCTAACTGACTGAGCCACCGGGTGCCCTGAATTTTCGTTATTTAACAGACTTCTAGGATCAGTTTATGGGGCAGGGGAGATGATGGGACATTAAAGTTGGAAAGACCATCTGGATCATTCCAGAAGAGAGGAAAGCTCAGAGAAGTTGCCTAAGGCCTCGGGGCAACTTGTCATTGGCTGACCAGCAGAGATAGTCTGGCATCTGTTACTCAAAACTGACTCTACCTTCTTCCCCCGGTCCTGACATCCCTAAATCCCAGTGCATCAGTTGATGGGCTTGTTTTCTGGGGGCTTTAGGTAAGTTGTGGTTCACTTTTTTTTCTTTTAATTTTTTTTTTTTACATATATTTATTTTTGAGAGACAGAGACAGGCAGAGTATGAGCAGGGGAGGGGCAGAGAGAGAGAGAGAGAGAGACACAGAATCGGAAGCAGCCTCCAGGCTCTGAGCTGTCAGCACAGAGCCTGACGTGGGGCTCGAACTCACAAACCACAAGCTCATGACCTGAACTGAAGTCAGATGCCTAACCGACTGAGCCACCCAGGCGCCCCAATTGTGGTCGACTTTTTAAATTAAATTTTTAAAATTTTATTTATTTATTGAGAGAGAGAGAGAGAGAGAGAGAGAGAGAATCCCAAGCAGGTTTTGTAGTCAGTGCAGAGCGTGATGCAGGGCTTGATCCCAGGAACCTGTGAGAACATAACCTGAGCCGAAATCAACACCCTGTGCCACCCAGGTGCCCCTGACTTTTGTCATTTTAAAATAGAAATCTTTCCTCAACAATCTTTTCTACATTTGAAATGCAAAGCGATACTAACACACCCCCTCAGGGGGGATACTTAACGCTTGGGGGAGAACTTAAAAAAAATTTTTTTTAATGTTTTTATTTATTTTTGAGAGACAGAGTGTGAGTGAGGAGGGGCAGAGCGAGAGAGAGAGAGAGAGAGAGAGAGACACACACACACAGAATCCCGAGCAGGCTCCAGGCTCCAAGCTGTCAGCACAGATCCCAATGCGGGGGCTCGAACCCACCAACCGTGAGATCATGACCTGAGCTGAAGTCAGATGCCCAACCACAGGCGCCCCTAAAATTTTTTTTTTTTAATGTTCATTCATTTGAGAGACAGAGAGACACAGAATCCAAAGCAGGCTCTGTGCTGCCAGTAGACAGCCTAGCCGGGACTCGAACTGACGAAGCACTAAACTGTGAGACCGTGACCTGAGCCGAAGTCATCCTTAACCTACTGAGCCACCTCGGTGCCCCTGGCAGGGAGAACTTTGTGGACCTCCCAGACGCTAGAGGGAGGTACTTACTTATGTATCCCAAGCACTGAGTATGGTAATTCCAAGCAGGTGCTTTTCACTGTGAAAATGAGATTTTTAGTAACCTATGCTGTTTCAAGTTTCTTAAGGCTCAGTTTTGTGAAAGTACCTCTGGCCCCAGCTCCAGAAGTTCTGCCTTAGGGTTCAGTCCCCCCCCCCCCCTCACAACTATAGGAACTTCAGAGGTTTAACGTCCCTGCTTATCCAAAGGTAAAGAGCCCAAGGATACGATGATACGTGATGAAGGCATTTTGTTAAATGTGTTGCTTTCAGATGGATCCCTCTGGAATTTGAAGTCGAGCAGCTGAAATATTATGCTTCCAAAATGGAACTCTCGTCCTCTCTCATCCAACTAACACGCCGACTGACGCACACACCCGTCCCCTTCTTTTGTTCCTGAATCCTTAACTCGGCGGTGGCAAGAAGTTGCCATTTACTAATAGGTGCTCTTTGGGTAGTAGGGTGAACATCTTGAAGAACCAGATGGAAGCTCAGTTGGAAAATCACAGGAACAATCTAAATGAGAAATAGCCGACTTGGGACAAGGACACAGAGAGCGGAAAGTAAACCGTGTCTGTGCAAAGTCTTATTAGACCGGCTAAATTCACGCCATCAACCCGCTTTCTTGGCAGTCGGGTGGGCATCGAGGTCTCCCCTGGGGGCTGTGCACACCTGTTCCCTGGGGGGGGAAGGGGGGTGGGGAGGCAGGTTGAAATCCTACCTCCCTGGCTGCCTGGGCTGTGCTTGCTGAGAGGGGTCACATTTTCCTAATTTGCACACAGCTATCAGAGGGATTTCGTGGTAAAGCTGGTCTAAATGTCAGCAAAAACAGTCCTGAGTCAATATTGAGTCACCGACAAAGGGCTGATATTCTTATAGATTAAGGCAGGACAGGAAACGCCTACATTACAGCAGGATTTAGGCCGGATTGGGAGGTTTTGAAGGAAAAAACAAACTGCTTTCTTTCTCCGATGGTTCTGGATCAACAATCGCGCTGACGTTTAGTGGCCCCGTAGGTTTTTATGAGACCGTCGAGTCACTGCAACAGAAACTTCAAACGTCTCCATTTTTCCCGTTGGCGTAACTACGCGCTACACGGGGTCGGCTCCTTCGACAGGAGAGTGACACGTGTGGCTGGCAATTCGCTTATACAAAAACGCTGAGATTTAGTGATTCTGACATATCAGGACAAATGTATAAAATAGACAGTAAAATATATAGAGATGCAATCGACACGGAATCTCACTTGGCCTTCGGGGGGTGGAGTCTGGAGGCACTGCCTTCTGACCGCTGGGCCCTACGGCGATGTGACTGTCCCTTGGCCTACTTACTCTCGGCCTCCAGTCTTTCAAAAGGGGTCCTTCATACAGTGGAGTTAGGAAGCTGGCAAAATAAGGTCAACTAAAAGTCAGAGTGATTATCTAGCACACCATAATAAAAGATCAAGAGTTCCTGCTTATTATCTTATTTTTCCTGCTTGCTTCACCAGGCGAAGGCCCAGTCTGGTTATGGATTAACACGGTGATCAATAGTAAGCCTGCTGTCTCTCTCTCGGCGGGGGAAAATGAACTCAAAATGCAGTCAAAGTCTTATTGATCAAGGATATAGGTCTCACTTTCATTACCTCTGTCTCCTGATAACCCACAAATAATGTGATGAGCTGCTAATCTCTCTGATTTTCAATGGACCCTTCACCCCTCCTGTCGGCACAGAGTAGCTTTTATTTTCATCTTTCTACCCGCTCTGTGTAAGTCACGTAGCACTAACTCTCACTCTCTTACCGCCAGCCCTGGTCAATCAGAGCGAATGGTATCACTCTTCACTGGGGACGGCGGCTCTGGTGAGTTCAAGACAGAGTCCCCAAACATGGCCAGGAAATCAAGGCTCCTTCTTACGGGGACAGAGGGATGTGGCGTCTTCCTGGTGAAGGGGCGCTCGTATTGGTAGTAACCTTCTCGGGACCCACCCTGCTTCTGCCATGGGGGCCCCCACGTTACAAATGCAAGAGGTCAAATCTTTTCTTTTTCTTTTTCTTTCTTTCTTTCTTTCTTGCTTTCTTGCTTTCTTGCTTTCTTGCTTTCTTGCTTTCTTGCTTTCTTGCTTGCTTGCTTTCTTGCTTTCTTGCTTGCTTGCTTGCTTGCTTTCTTCTTTCTTTCTCTTTCTTTCGTAATCTTTATGTGGGGCTTGAACTCACAACCCTGAGATTAAGAATCTTAGGCTCTCCTGGCCGAGTCAGCCGGGCTTCTTTGGTCAAATCTCTTGTTTGGCTAATCCAACCTTGGCTTCTGCTTCTCAGTAGATCTGAACTACTGCAGGAGAGCCTTTTACCAGTGGGAATATTGGCTCTCAAGGTAGTCATGGGCTGTGATGCCAGGAGACGAATGTCCCCTCATCTTTGGTGTCTTAATGACCTCAGCAAGTTTCTGTTACATGGCTGTAGAAAATACTCTGGGAGAAACCTAGAAGATTGAGGGTATTTCAAATATGGTATTGTGTTGGTTTCACTCATCGAAGGCCGTGTGGTGTGACAAAACCAAGGTGACTTTGGAGTCCAAAGCCCGACTCTGACAGTTCTGGTTCTCCACCCCCTCAGATAGGGAAATGAAGGGGTTGTGCTTGGCAATATTAGATCACTTCACTTTCGCCTAGAAAACTCTCATCTGCTTGAAGTTACGAGACGAAAACAGAACCCAACGAGACTCTCAGGGAAACAGCTATTTTTAGAAGCTGAGTTTTTATTATTTTTATTTTTTGATTTGTTGATAACTCATCATGACTTTATGACTTTTGGGGGAGGGACCTACAAGTTATTACTTTATTCATTTATTTTAAAATTTTATTCTAGAGAGAAGGAAAGAGAGTGAGTGGGGGAGGGGGCAGACGGGGAGAGAGAGAGAGAGAGAGAGAGAGAGAGAGAGAGAGAGAATCTTAAGCAGGCTTCCTGCTCAGCATGGAGCCTGACTCAGGGCTCTATCCTACGATCCTGGGATCATGACCTGAGCCGAAATCAAGAGTCAGACATCTAACTGACTGAGCCACCCAGGCACCCTTATTATTTTCTCAAAAGCCAAGTGAAAGAAGAAAAAAAAGCCAACTTCTGTAATATGTCATGTCAGTCACATTGGTTAGGTATCAGGGTGGTAAGAGATCCTCAAATAAAATGATTATCAGGGGCTCCTGGGTGGTTCAGTCGGTTGAGTGTCCAACTCTTGATTTCGGCTCAGGTCATGATCTCATGGTCGGTAGATGGAACCCCCCTTTGGGCTCTGCACTGAGTGTGGAGCCTGCTTGAGATTCTCTCTCTCTCTCTCTCTCTCTCTCTCTCTCTCTCTCTCAATCCTCCCCTGCCTCAAATAAACAAATACAATTAAATGGTTAGCAACCATGAGTACCAGAAAGACTGTACTGAAATTCATGATTTCCTCGGTCCGATAGTTGAAGTTGAATAAGCCAGCAAAGTTGCCTTGCCGCTCTGACATAAAACCAGTGAATCTCACTTAACTGAACCGCTTTTGGGAGGACAGTTGTAGCATTCTCAGCTGCCAATCTGATGAAAACAAATGCCATGGATGGGAATAAGAAAGTCTTCTCTTTCTTGGAGAAAACACCCAGCGACCAACAGCAACTCAACTACTAAAATCATCCGCTTTCGTTTTCAGCCCCTGGGGGCTGAGTGGTGGTTTCTTGCTTCGGTCCAAACAATTTGTACACCTGTTGAAGACAAAATAAAATCTGACGGCGGTACAAAGTCCGGGGGATTAAAGCGATTTGCGCTGAGCTCTTAAAGCCGAGATAATTGCGGGTCTCGGTTTCTTCTTTTGTTCTGCAGAACGGCATCTGAAATTTGACAAGCAAGTCCTCTCCCCGCACCCCCTTTTTTTTTGTTGCAAGGGACCGGGTGGAGATTTCACCAGATCTCTCCCTTTCTGTGAGGCTGCGTCTTCCTTGGAATGCTCTGGTCTCACCGGGCTTCGCGGCACGTGGTCAAGCAAGGCTGGCTTACTTGGCCGGTTTTGGAGCTACCTTTGGGGGAGTGCTCTTTTACCTTGTTTCCCAATCCTGAGATCAGGGGTGCCCGGGTGGCTCCTTCAGTTAAGCCTCGGACTCTTGGTTTCGGCTCAGGTCGCGAACTCACGGTTCACGGGTTCGAGCCCCGCATGGCGCTTTGGGCTGGCATCACAGAACGTGCTTGGGAGCCCCTCTTTGCCCCTCCCCTGCTTGTGCTCTGTCTCTCTCAAAGTAAATAAATAAATTAAAAAAAAAAAAAAAACCGAAGTCTGAGGTCAGAAATCCGGGAGGATGAGAGGGAAGAGAGGGCTGAAGCTGGTGAGGAAGCTTACACAGCTTTTCATAAATGTGGCCGAAGTGACTTCAGAGAGTCCCTTTGCCCTCCCAGGGTCTGTGTGTCATATACATTCAGGCTCTGATTTGCTATACTTCTCAAGCTGAACGTATGCTACGGGATACCTTTGATGTTGCCATAATTGTGTGTGGGATCTTCAATCATGATGTCATCAAATTTTATTAAACTTAATATGGATAAAACCAAGACATTATTGATTAGTTCTGCCAGGCAAACCTCCCAGGCTTCCTCTTAGAGTGGTTTTCTTCCGGGGAAGCTGTCTTTATCCTTTCGATAATACTCATGCCCTCAGAGCCACTGTGGCTTCTGAGTTTTCTTTTGAAGCCCACATCAATCATATAATTAAGACGTCTTAATACAACTACAGCAATCCCGCCATATTGCGAGGCACGCTCTCTGGTCGGCTGCTGAAATTTTAATTCATGCCCCTCTTTCATGTGGGTGTAATTACTGCTGCTCTTTGTTTAGGGTTTTGTGCGTGTGTGTGTGTGTGTGTGTGTGTGTGGCGTCATTTTCCGTTGATCCAGATTTAACCAGCTAGACCCCTATTTGGATCTCAACTTTTCTACCTTAGTGATAAGATTAATTTGGTTCCCACAAAGTAAGCCGTATTCTCTTTTCCCATCTTCTCCGCCACGCTCTCCATAAAGGCTGTGTGATGGTGTCCAAGCGACGCTTAAACATTCAGCTGGAGAAACGTAGAATTCAGACGGCCTTCCAGATGCCCCAGATGACCAGATGTTTGATATCATGGCCAAGCAGCCAGATCGCTGACTTCTTTTTTTTTTTTTTTTTTTTAACGTTTTTTAAATTTATTTTTGGGACAGAGAGAGACAGAGCATGAACGGGGGAGGGGCAGAGAGAGAGGGAGACACAGAATCGGAAACAGGCTCCAGGCTCCGAGCCATCAGCCCAGAGCCCGACGTGGGGCTCGAACTCACGGACCGCGAGATCGTGACCTGGCTGAAGTCGGACGCTTAACCGACTGCGCCACCCAGGCGCCCCGATCGCTGACTTCTTAAAGCACTCATTTTTCGCCCGGGTGTTCTGGTGTTAGGCAAATGCATGAAATTTCCAGTTTCCGGTTTTCATGCCTCTGTCCTATTTTTTCTTCTTCTACCTTATTATCAAATCTTGTAGTCTCTTTATTTTTCTTCATTAACTCCTCTGCATTCATGTTGAGAGTCCAATCCTAACATCTAACATGGAAATGTGGACTGGAAAGCAGGGAGGGGCAGTGTGGGAAGCACAATACTGGGGGAAGATCAGAGATTTCTGATTCGCTGTCTTTCCACGGTATCAGACAAACAACTTTGGGTCTCAACCAGGTATCTGCACTTCCCGAAAAGAACTAGACCCACTTTCAGATGAAAACATTGGCTCTCTCTGAAGAAAAAACAAAAATACCTTTGGTGTTTTTTTTTTTTTTTTTTTCTATAGGGTTGGCCTCCTTCTGAACTTGAAAAAAAAGTCTCACTCTTAAAAGACAAGCAATGAAGATTAACAACTTTTCTTCCTGTCCGGTGTGTAAAGCATACAGTTTCCAGCTTAAATAAGATCAGGAAATATCTTCACTACAGGTTTCGTTAGAGGATTATTTCATGGGTTGTTGACCATGCGGCATGGGCTAGAGGTTTGTTCAAACATCTCATATTTGTTTAGTGTGTTCGATTAAAAAAGAAGGAGAAAGAGAGGGAGAAGGAAGATGAGGAGGAGGAGGAGGAGGAAGGGGAGGAGGAGGAGGAAGGGGAGGAGGAGGAAGAGGAGGAAGGGGAGGAGGAGGAAGGGGAGGAGGAGGAGGAAGGGGAGGAGGAGGAAGGGGAGGAAGGGGAGTAGGAGGAAGAGGAGGAAGGGGAGGGGGAGGAGGAAGAGGAGGAAGGGGAGGAGGAGGAGGAAGAGGAGGAGGAGAACCAGCCATAGCGTCATTTTGCCCTGGTCCCTGGAGTAAAGGCTTTCCTGACTTGCACATTAATGGTGTGAACCTGGTGACTTACCAACGTCTGCAGGAGGACATTTGGACAAAGTGTGCGCACCGCTTTCTTAAAACTGTACTTGACGTTAGCAACTTTTCCACAAAACCCTTATAAAAAGGTAATACACTTCTTTCTGACTTGAGTCTAGTTTCTGGACAAAATGTCAACGAAAACTGGTGCGGGTCCCGTCTTTTAGCTAAAAAGGAAAACTGCTCACCCAGGGCACGTCCTGTTTGGCCTTAGCTACTGAGAACCTCTCTAATTTGTCATCAGTGCCGAGCATCTGGGACGTGAGAACATCTGTTCCCTTTCTGCCTTTGGAAAAGTGGTTTTCAACCCTGGCTGCACGTTGTCATTTTCTGAGTGTTTTTTTTTTTTTTTTTTTTTTTTTTTAATACTGAAGCCTGAGATCTGCCCCCTGGAAATTTTGAGTTGATTGATTTTGACTCAGAGCTTACTTGGTAAACGCTTTTGGAAGTTGGCGGAGTAGATACGCAGGATAAACAGACTATGTTAAATCTTGTGTTGAGAATAAGACAAGGTATGCATACATGTATACAGAACACTGATAAACCAGCAAAGAAACTCCCAAGGGGACCCCCGGACAAGCCACTTAACCTGCCTGGCTTTGCTGCCTGCGGCAGGGCCCCGCTCTGGCCTGGGGTTCCCCCGCCAGCCTTCCCCAGCCCTTGGCCTCTTATCCTCCAATTGGCCCAATCTTCTGTGCCTCCGATAATCTTTTATGCCTGCTGTTTCCATTCTCCTTTTCTCAAGACCCTCCAATGACTTCCCATTAGCTTCTGGGTCATATTCAAATTATTACCTATTGGTTCCAAGACCTTTAGCCAGGCAATCCCTTTTTATGTCACTTTTAATCTCTCCCCTTCCTGCTCCCTTTGTGGCTGTCAGGATCGTCTTCACCAAGCCATCCTTGTCACTCTTTATCTCTCTTCTTCTGAGCGCTGCTTGCTGCGGCCGTGGGGCAAAACTTTCTAGATTGTGCGCACCTGACGTGAGCCTCTTTCTTGTCATCCTACTGTTTAACCCTCCGCACACACCTCAGTTACCTGCTGGTGTTTGCAACCACGTAACCAGCTCTAGCTGGCCCGAGGACAGCCAGAAAGCCACCGGGCAGTTGTCCAGGGACCCCTTTACGTCAAACCACGTAGAGGTGAGCCAACAGAGGAAGGCATTTAAAAACCGCAGATGGTGTGACCTACAGTCTTTGCCCACGCTCCAGGTCGCTTGATGGTTCCCCCAAATCGCTCATCAATAAATCAATTGTTCCCCTGCTCCTCTCCTCTTGCGTATGTTTCCTTTCCACTGCTAAGTAAGTCCTTAAAATGAAGACAGAATCCGATATCCGAGACTTGGGGCTAACGTGATTAATTTCTTGTTGTAAAATTGTTACAAATTGTTATTGTACCATGAATTTGAATCTCCGGTGATGGATTCTCTAGCTTTCAAATGCAATTGACGATCGGTTACCATATGTCTTGCTTGGAATTTATTTCGTAATCGTCCCTTAGATAGGAGGGGACGAAAGAAATTAATCTTAAGTATCTTGTAGCTTCTGGACATCTTCCGTTACACACAGAAGCGTTCAGCACATTTTATTTATTTATTTATTTATTTATTTATTTAGGATGAAGTAAAACCATCTTCAGAGCTGTTTTACTTCTCGAACTACTAGTAACAGAATCACTGGTTAGAGATGGTGTGTGTGTGTGCGTGTGTGTGTGTGTGTGTGTGTGTACACATATGGGGGGGGTGTCTCTTAGGCTCAGTCAGATTCTAAAGCCTTACGCTAGATTCACTGAATTTTAACAAGCACTCAGGGAGTTTTTATGCACATTAATATTTGAAAACCGCGGCCTTATGATAATGTTCAAATGTAGCCTATTACAAATTTTACCCAAGATTCAGAAAGTCTCAGCTCACATAAAACAAGTACACAAATAAGGCCTTTTCCTATATCTTACGCATCTGCCCACATCAACAGGCAGTTACTGAGGTTCAGAGAATCTCTGTCAGTGTTGTCCCTAAATCTTTTTCATCACATTATAAGACTAAAGTCAGAGTGTGGCCCAGACTGTTAACCAGCTTACTTGTCTTTTAGTCCCGACAGTCTATCCTTGACCATCCAATGGAAGAAACAGATCAGAATGCATACCCAGTATTTTAAACGTTTTTAATTCTCAAAGACCTCATATTTTAAAGACAATATATGAAAGTGACAATATTTTCCAATGCATACTGATTTGAAGCTATCAACCATCAACAACTATAATACAATAAGAAATAACGGTAAGAAGGATGAGAATAGAGTTTCTTTTTTTCAAATGTTTATTAATTTATCTTTGAGAGAGAGCACAGGCAGGGGAGGGGCAGAGAGAGAGAGAGAGAGGGAGACGCAGAATCTGAAGCAGGCTCCAGGCTCTGAGCTGTCAGCTCGGAGCCCAACACAGGGCTCGAACCCATGAAACATGAAATCACGACCTGAGCCGAAGTTGGACGCTTAACTGACTGAGCCACCCAGGTGCCCTGAGAATAGAGTCTGATTGTCCTGGTAAAATATTCCTTTTTAGGCTGTTCCTGAAGTGGGTCATGATCAAGCAAACGATTTTATGACCATGATGGGCAATGCTTCTGCTGTTTGCTTTCTAGCCTGTGTTGGGCCACTTGAGACAATGTGGAAAGGAAAAAAAAAATAAAAAAAAAATAAAACAAAACAAAAACAAGCCAGAAATACCACATCCACACACACTGATGTCTAAAATCCTGAGATTTCTCTAAGATTTATACCCCTTGGCTAGTTGTGTAGCCTGTTTGAAAACAGCCACCCTATGCTTTGGCTGCCTTACCCCGAATCCCTAGCGGACGAACTCTGTTGTTGGGAAATTTACACTGCGTGTTGACCCTCCACCTGGGAAATTCGGTTTAAACAGTTAATGGTTTCTCAAAGAACTTTCAAACCTCAACGAAAGACAGACCCAATTGGATCTGCTTAAAATAAACGATTTTGAACGATAGTTGATGAAGTATGAATTTTGAGTGGGGTGCTAAATACAGGACATTTGTCTATTCTTCATCTATCATCTATCTATTATCTATTTATCAGTCGTATCAAGCATCTGTCTATCCCTACCTATCCATCCATTTCTGGAATGGAATGCGCGTCACGGGGTTATCGTGAACATCGATTGGAGGAATTCATTGCCAAGTGCTTAGTGCTGTGCATATCAGGCAAGTGCCCAACAGATAACTGTTGTTATTATTGCTGTCTTTACTGTTATTTCTCCTATCAACTATACCTTCCATGTGTAAAACATACAATATAAATTGTCCGGCGTAATTTAAAACCACGTTCGATTTCAAGGCTGAATACTCGAGAACTTCAACAATGGGGTGCCAAGACAATCCTGGATTTGAATTGTATTGTTCCAGGAATGTGGGCACACTCTGTAAGGTACCCACCATTTTTCACGTCATTGAGAAACTCCATTGTCTGCTATAATTGGAAGCAGGCAGAGATTTTTACAAGATGGTAGAAAGGCAAAGGCACCTTTGCGTCCTGTTTCCACCCGGCTAAATCAAGGTGGGATTGGTTCCCTGGGCTTGGGGATTAGGCCACCAGAGGGGCAGAACCTCCCTTCTCCCCAGTCCACGGGCCCCTATGTGTAGACTGACTTTCAATGCCAAAGACTCCTTTATAGCTTTCTTTTCTTTTTTTTTCAATGCATAGCTTTTATTTTTGTCAACAAACTGTGTCATTTACCATAGTAAGAAAACTCCTGTTGTTGGAGGTCTTTATCAGAGTTCCTACAAATCAGGTTAATTGGTGATCAACAGGGCTTTTCTGCCTTTAATGAGGCCTAGTAGCCCAAGGCAAGGCCTACCTCTTGATAAGGGACTTTCTTTTTTCTTATTCTGAACTCTTTGATCACTTCAAAAAAAAAAAAAAAAAAAACCCAGGAAGAACAACCACCGGGAATGTCATTGTTTTTTAATTGCCTGATTACCAAATGTTGGAGATAAAAGATAGATGTTCTCAATTAATAACATTTACATAGATTAGCATCACTAACAAGCCTCATTAGTAGCTGCTGATTTTTGTTTAGATGGTGTCCCATGTCGTTTGCTCTCTCTCTGGTTGTGCAATCGAAAGCACCTTTAGTATGACAAAACATTGCTTTCTAATCTATTTCTATTAATCAAACAGTAAGGCATTTTAGTACGCAGTCAGGTTTTTAATTAATTAAAAGTTAGTATTACCTAGCGTGGATTAACGAAAGGTTTCCTATGTTAATAAAGTCCAGCAACTGTTGCTAAACTCTGGCTGTCTTTTCTAGAGACTCAACACCTTCACTGGGTTCATCACAGCACAAACACATCTACATTCACGTAGAAGAGCACCATAGAAAGACGGTCCACGTACTGGGTGCCCGCCACGCGCCTGGCACTTTCCACACATCGTCCGGTTAGTCTGCCGACAGTCTGTGAAGGAGGGAACATTAGCATCATCACTGTACGCATGGAAACGAAGGCTCAGGGGAAGGGCCCAAGGTCCCTCAGACCTAGCTCTGAGTTTTGTTTTTTTTTTTTTAATTTTTTTCAACGTTTTTATTTATTTTTGGGACAGAGAGAGACAGAGCATGAACGGGGGAGGGGCAGAGAGAGAGGGAGACACAGAATCAGAAACAGGCTCCAGGCTCCGAGCCATCAGCCCAGAGCCCGACGCGGGGCTCGAACTCCCGGACCGCGAGATCGTGACCTGGCTGAAGTCGGACGCTTAACCGACTGCGCCACCCAGGCGCCCCTAGCTCTGAGTTTTAAGTCCATGATCATGGACTGTTGCTGCTTTACCTATGCATCTAGAAAAAGAATTCATTGCTACTCTGAGCCGAACAAAATGTTCAAGATAGCCTACAACTAACCATGAGTCATATTTTAAACCGCATTGTTCATCTTTTCATTCATGAAAACAAACGGAAAATAAACAACTAAAACTAATCGGTAAATGTGTCCTGTAAATAGCAGGAGACACCTGAATTGGAGATATCTGAGTATATCATGATCTATGACCATAAAAATGTCTAAAAATCTGAAGCTTAAAGATCACAGAATAGTCACGAATTTTCTGCCACTCTAAGTGTGTACATACACTATGTTTGTCAAAAGAGACATTTTCCTCCTAAATATTGTGAGAAAAATGTAAAATTATTGTTTTTTTAACATCTTATGGGAAAAAAAGTGTGTGTCTAATATTATGATAAATATTTTAGGCAGAAAAAACATGTTTTCAGACTCTCTAAGATACCAGTGCAAACTTCTTACCAAAAAAGAATATGGAAGCCATAAAACAGATTAAAAAACAATTGATAATTAAAACTTTGAGGGAAAGAAACATTTGAAAAGACCAAAGAATGATATCTTAAAAAAAAATTTACTTATTTCTTTTGAGAGACTGAGAGAGAGAGAGAGAGAGAGCACTGGAGGGGGAGGAGCAGGGAGAGAGAGAGAGAGAATCCCAAGCAGGATCTGCATTGTTAGCGCAAAGCCTGATGTGGGTTTCAAACTCACGACAAACTATGAGATCATGACCTGAGCCGAAGTTGGAGGCTTAACTGACTGAGCCACCCAGGTGCCCCCAAGAAAGACAGCTTTTTTTTTTTTTAATTTTTTTTCAATGTTTTTTATTTATTTTTGGGACAAAGAGAGACAGAGCATGAACGGGGGAGGGGCAGAGAGAGAGGGAGACACAGAATCGGAAACAGGCTCCAGGCTCTGAGCCATCAGCCCAGAGCCCGACGCAGGGCTCGAACTCCCGGACCGCGAGATCGTGACCTGGCTGAAGTCGGACGCTTAACCGACTGCGCCACCCAGGCGCCCCGGAGCTTTTTTTTTTTTTTTTTTTTTTTAATGTTTGTTTATTTATATTGAGAGAGAGTGTGTGATTGGGGGAGGGGCAGAGAGAAAGGGCGAGAAAGAGCGAGAGAGAGAGAGAGAGAGAGAGAAAGAGAAGGAGAGAGACTCCCAAGCAGGCCCTTCGGACTTCATATGCAATATATACGGCATAGATTTTTGAGAAGATGATCAGATCCATTATATTTTGAGAAAAGTTAAAAAAAAATCTGTAGCGTTCTTAAAGGCAACAGCTGTTCATTTTCACTCTGCTGTTCTCAGGACTCAGCCCAAGCCTGGCTCAATATGTATTTATTGAAATGAATGAGTCAAGGAAAACATCGTTTGTAAAGTGCTGTCAGTATCTTTATTGTCCCCTTTCAATGATTAAATTAAGATCTGTGGGTTGTAAAATTTCACGCAGTACAAACATATATTTAACTCAGAAGGTGAAAATACCTATGAAATGAAGTCATTGTGAATGCTTTTGTTGTGTTGTCTTAGCTCCACCAAATAACTACAACTGGCGGTCATGCTCCGGGGGTTCGTAACATTTTTAGCTCTGCCTGAGCATCTGGGCAGCCATGGCTACCCAAGTTCACCAGCCGGACTTTTAGGTGAACCCACTGGCCTTGGCATCCTACCTTGGTTGGATGGTTTTCTGGAAAGGTCACAGGATTTAAAAAAGACACAAAATCCCATTCATACAATCGTTTTAGTGGATCTGGGATTTAATATTTGTACGGTAAATTCTCCTTTTACTTCTGTGAAATGACAGAAGTTACACTCAAGATCTCCACGCATTCTGCAAACTTGAACGCATGTGTACCACACCCTGAGACTTGAAATTCGCTTGCTGCTTTAATTAGCTATCTAATAAAGACAGCAATCCTTATTCTCAGACTATTGTGTCAGAGGTGGAGACGGAAAAACCTCCTTGTCTAATTGCTATTTTATTGGATCATCAGTTGCTACCAATAAATAAATAAGTAAGCAAATAAATAAAACAGAGAGAGAGAGAGCGAGAGAGAGCGAGAGCTATTTAAATTGCCTCAAAGAAACATCTACCTGGAAAATAAAACCATACCATCTTCTAGAGCCTCCAGGGTTTAAGTGATTCGCCCAAGGTCACCCACCCAAGATTAGGAGCCAATTCTCCCGGCTCCCAGACAACTGCACTTCTGACTTCACCACTGGAATAGTTGCACTGGTAACAGTTGGTAATGAAGCCTTGGAAAAATTCCTGGATGCACCATCAGGGTCTCTAACATAGGCTGTGGTCCCAAAGCTAAGTGTCCTCATGGAGCCACTGGAGAGAGGAAGAATGAAACTCACTGACAAGTTGAAAGCTGTTCACAAAGATATTCCTTTTATTAAGTACGTGCTCTAATTGTGTATGTGCGTGGATGTCAATAGTCAACAGATTGGACGACTTCGTCATCAGCATCTGTAGCTTATTAGTTGGGAGATGAGATGAACATCTTTTTATAATCCTAGCCTCGCCAGCTTCCGCATGACTTCCAATTCAATAATATTCAAGTGAGTAGCTTGTAATAGTCTACAAAGCAGTCGTCTAGATTTGTAGACTCAAATAAAAACTTTAATTAAAAAAAAAAAGACGGAGGAACTATCAACATTACCCTTCTGAGCCTAGTTCTGAATCAACTGTGTGTGGAGAGGCCAAATGTCTTTGCTGTGGTCTTGGTTGGACCTTCCAGTTTTTTCTCTTACTACGTACGTGACCTGAGTTACTCAGATTCCCTAAGTCTCGAGTTCCTCATCTGCCAAGTGGGAGATTAAAGATACCCATCTCATGCCTTAGACTGGAAGCTGATCACAGGGACCAACTTCCAGGTGACAGTTACGATGGGTTTTAGGAGGTCGATGGATTGCCGCTGAGCTCTCTGGTAAGGGTTAGTGAATCTTCAGTCTCTATTATCTCCCTGGATTTCTGTGTTGGAAATTTGCAGAAGCTAAAATAGAAGTAAAATGAGGGAAAATAATTCTTATCCTTTCCTAGGCATGGCAGCGCCGGTTCTGCTCGCTTTCAGATCATTAATGCCCCTGACATTCCCCAAGGTTCCTGGCACATGATTCCCACCCATTTGCCTGATGAGGGTATTCAGTGATGACAATGGATTTCGAGGTTGAAAGTCTTGCCTCGGGCCTTGGAGCTAGCTAGGCACAGGGAAGCCACTTGAGTGTACGATTCTCTGAAATTTTTCAGCTTCTTTATCTGTTAGTTTCGGATGTTCGGGAAAACATCGCTAACGTGGCGGGTTTTCTTAGAAATTTGGTGTGCTTAAAAACAGCTCTGAGCAGGGCGCAGTTAAAAAAAAAACGCACAACAGAATTAGAGTGTCACGAAATGATCCCCACAAAATACAAAGGTTTCATTTCATCAGGGAATTTCTAATTAATGATGTTTGAGTGGGTTTTAAATTCCCCAACCACATTCCCACCATCCTTACTCACCACTTGGGGAAGGTTTAAGCCTTAGGGCATCTTTTAGATGAATACTGGTAGTCCCATTTCGGCCGAATGGAGCATCACTAGTAATGCAATTATAGCAGAAAGGAAACCTTGCATCCCCAGGATATTTCACTCAAACTCCATTACCATGTCTTACCCATGTTTCTTTGTTTCATTGCATTAAAGAGTCATGGCAAATGGCTACCGCCAAGAATAAAACAAGGGCTTTATTTCACATTTCCCTTGAATAACCCAAGAGGCACTCCCTTATTCCTGGGTGGGTGCAGTTGAGCATTGATACCTGCTCATTTTCTAACCCGTGATTTCAACGGCAGGAGGCTGTCTTACCTGATCCTTTGGTAGCCAACCCGGGTAAGCTGCATTCCGTTCACTCTGGGATTCCATGGTGGGTGCAAGAGATTATTTCTAGAAGGGTCTTAGAGTCCCAGGGGAGCTGATTCCACTCGGCAGGGTGAGCAGCTCACGCACACAGGTCCATTCACTCCCTGTAGGATTAGATTTCTGTTCGGGCTGCCAAGAATCTCTGAACCCTCTCACTATGCTGGCACATAAGGGTTTCTTCGGTTAAATGGAGAGTCAGTAGAAAATGGGTTAGTATCAAGATGAAAGGGGGAAAAGGGTGCCCTGTGGTTCAAGGTTTCAGGCTATCGGAAGTATGTCCGCATTTTCTTCCATGCTCCAGACATGTCTATAGATATACGCAATGGAATGCTACTTGGCAATGAGAAAGAATGAAATGTGGCCTTTTGTAGCAACGTGGATGGAACTGGAGAGTGTGATGCTAAGCGAAATAAGTCATACAGAGAAAGACAGATACCATATGTTTTCACTCTTATGTGGATCCTGAGAAACTTAACAGAAGACCATGGCGGAGGGGAAGGGGGGGAAAAAAAAGAGGTTAGAAAGGGAGGGAGCCAAAACATAAGAGACTTTTAAAAACTGAGAACAACCTGAGGGTTGATGGGGGATGGGATGGAGGGGACGGTGGGTGATGGGTATTGAGGAGGGCACCTGTTGGGATGAGCACTGGGTGTTGTATGGAAACCAATTTGACAATAAATTTCATATTAAAAAAAAACCAGAAATGCATTTTTGGAAATTGCCACGTGTACTACTTTAAACATTTATAATTTCTAGTTCAGAGACTGGCTTTGTGACCCTAAATGGTCTTTATTTATTGCAAAGGTGCTATGAAATTCTTAAACTGAAGTTACCTTTAATTGATTATACAAGTAATGTGTGTATGTCCATATGGGCTCTTAATAATATTTTAGAAGGAATCATTCTTTTTTTTTTAATGTTTATTTATTTGAGAGAGAGAGAGAGAGAGAGAGAGAGAGAGAGAGAGCAAGCCAGGGAGAGACAGAGAGAGAGGGAGAGAGAGAGAAAATCCCAAGCAGGCTCTGCACTGTGAATGCAGAGTCCGATGCGGGGCTTGAACCTATTAAACGTGAGACCATGACCTGAGCTGAAATCAAGAGTCAGATGCCTAACATAGTGAGCCACCCAGGCACCCCCAGGGAGGTGTTCTTTTTTTTTTTTTTTAAATATGAAATTTATGGTCAAATTGGTTTCCACACAACACCCACTGCTCATCCCGACAGGTGCCCTCCTCAATGCGCATCACCCACCCTCCCCTCCCTCCCACCCCCCCCCAACCTTTTAAAGCCATCTAAGACTGAAAAGTTGTGGTGGCATTATAGACGCTGAGTAACAAGTAACCCTCAGACAGAGAGATTATCGAAATGGCACCAAAACCAAGTTTGCGATGGGTAATCACAGGTTTCAATGCTGCTGTGGCTGCAGAAGTGTGAATATGGAATAAAAAACACTGTGAGTGGAAAAATACTAATTACACGTATGTGCATATATTTGTCTGCTGTGAAAAAGGTAAGCTATATCTTTAGGACATTTGGTGACAAAGCAGTTAATAACAGCAGCCAACAACAAAGACTATTCAGAGCCTGTGAAATCTCCTACTTTCCATTGCACTCCACAATTGTCCATCATCACGTCTGAAAGATGATTTTTCATATCAACATTTCCCAGAGATTTGCCCCAGATCTGGAAACACCAGAGACAGCGTTCTAAATATTCGAAGTCACAGGTACCGCATGGCCTGGAGGTCCCGACTCAGTGGATGAGACGAGATTGTGGGATTGGATTTTTTTTTTAGCAAGTCCTAAAAATGGTGATTCTACGGTGCAGTTGGGTTGAACACGTCTCAGCCTGGCTTCTTGCCATCATACATTCGAGAACAAGAACCCAAACAATCCAAACGAGGTAGTTCAGTAAGAAAAATACGTAGTTACGTGTGTTTAAAAAATGTTTATGTATTTTGAGAGAGACAGAAAAAGCGCATGGGCGAGTGGGGGGAGCGGCAGAGAGAGAGAGAGAGAGAGAGAGAGAGAGAGAGAATCTCAAGCAGGTTCTGCACTGTCAGCTCAGAGCCCGACATGGGCTTGAACCCATGAACCATGCGATCATGACGTGAGCTGAAATCAAGATTTGGACACTTAACCGACACAGCCACCCAGGCACCCCGGTAGTTATGTTTGCTTAACCAAGGACTTCAGGTGGCTTAGAAAAATCTATTTCAAGAGATCTTCCAGGTAGCAGGGTGGCAATTTATAGTGACCAATGACAGTCCCCTCGGTACAATGTGTAGACGTGATCAACGTAAGTTGTGTTGTTTTATCTTTTTAGAAAGCAGCAAAGCGTGGGGTTCCTGCTTGGGTGTGCCATGTTGGTTTTTTGTTTTTTTGTTTTTTGTTTTTTTTTAGCTCCATTTCCCCATCTGTTGGGACGAAGAGGAGACTGCTGCCAATATCTGGAGCATCAACCATACGTTCGGTCCAGTACTAAGCATTTTGTACCAATGGTGTCATTTTGACCTTCACGCAGACACGAAGAGGCAGGGTGGGCCGGTAAAATGAGAAAACCAAGGTGTGACGGGGTTGGGCGACGTCCCGAAGGACACATGCTAACGAATGGCAGAGCGGGAATTCAAACCGGGAGGGCTGACTTGGCACTCAGTGTTTGGAACCAAAAATGCGTACGTTTGACGACGCGGGTTGGGCTCAGTGGGTAACTACAGATACCGCCCTGTGCCCCCTTCTGATGATAATACGGCTTAGCTGGAAGGAAATTCGTGATTATTTGTTTCCCCATAATTTCTCCTCTCCCCAGCTCCTCTCTAATACCTCGGAGCTGTGCCAGATAAGGTTGCGAGGCGTGAATTGGCTTAAAAAATTTTTTTCCCCCATCTGTGACATATTACTTACAATGGTCAGATCACGAGCTTGTGAGGTTTGACAACTTTTCCTTTTGATAATTCCGTTGAAATTATGGTTCAAATGATGGAAGAAGTCGAGGCATTGGATAACATGGACACCACGAAAGAGGAAAAAAAAAATTATTATTTACTTAGAGGACTGCCCTTTCTATTGTTACTTTCTTTTCAAGTTCTGTGGAAATAGGATCCCTGCTGTTTGCAGTTTCTGGCTATCTTAATTCCCCTCGTTATTAATTCCTTTTACCCCTCTGCCTCTAATCAGCCCCAGTGGCGCGTATTTGGAAGCCTGGTTTTACTGCACATTTCATTTTGGATTCCAGGGTGACTAGTAGACCCAGGCAAAGAGTCGGTCAGTAGCCAAGGTCAAGGGCATACCTGGTGAACACCACAGCCGCATCTCACACACAGTTTTTGCCACTGTTACACTTCAGGGTCAGAGTTCATCGAGAATTTCCATAAATCTGATGGGTAATGTGCCAAATGAGATTAGAGAGGGCTTCATGCGATCACGGTCAAATGAAAATATCTTATGTTAATTTCCTTGCCTAAGCTTGAGACAGGTAGTTAATACTTTTTGTGAAAAGCCAGAGACACATACAGGGAGGAAACACAAGCTGTTGTCTACAGAGAAAGAGGAAGCATGTGGGGCTCCTAAGAAAGAAAAATATAGATGCTGGAAGTTGCAGAATTTTGCCACTAAGTCTTAGACGCCGCCCCCCTCATGTTTTTTACATTGTCTGTTGACTCTTACCCTAATTGGTACCCTAAAGCACATTTTTCACTTAGATCAATTTTATGGGTTGCATTTATATATTTAGATGTCAACACATTCTTCAAGTTATTTTGTTGCAAAAAAAAAAAAAAAAAAAAAAAAAAGAACCAACAAACACCCAGAAGGACAAAAGAGCATTAGCAAATGGAGGGCTGTTTACGGATTTAATCTCTAACTACTTATCCATACACACATTTTTCTTTTAAGCCTTGACCCGAATCAACCCAATTCAGAAAAGTGCATTTTAAACCATCCATCTTGGAATTGATACAAAAACATCGGCTCCCTTATATTTGAAAAGAAGACATCATTAATATTTTAAGGCAGTCGTAAGAAGAGGACTTAAGAAAACAGACCTGTCAGCTCTCCCTGGCCTTCTGGTCACCCAAGACCGCGGAGAACACAGAGTCTTAACCTTCGTCTTGGACGTTCATTGAATACGCCGAGAAATGCCCAGATGTAAAGGCAACTCAAAAAATAAATTCGGGGGTTGAAGCAACTATTACTGATGACCGTGGCTGTTTGTTAGTATTACAGAGATTTAATTTCACTTAGCACGCATTTAGTGAGCCCCTACCCTGTCCCTCACAAGGCTTCGGGGATTACCGACGGTGTGGAGACCCTCAGGAAGAATCAGATGGCTTCTGCAGAAAGCCTGTAAAATCTCATTGGGGAGACAAGGTCTTCATAACAAATAAGCAGGAAACAATGCCAGAAGGTGCGTGATTAAATGATGGCCTGGTAAATACAGGCAGGACCACTACAGATCAAATCGGGAAGAAGCAGAGAACAGAGGGTGCTCGGGGGACGATGGCTTTGGAGGAAGAGATAGGATTTGGGTGAGAAGAAAAGGAAAACAGGGGCACTTTGAGGTGGTGAGAATAGCGTGGGATCAGGTGGGACGATGGGTCCGGTTTTGTTCCAGATTCCTCGAGCTGAGTTAGCAAAAGCTCATGGGAGACAGGAGACTCCGATTCCTGTTCCGCCTCTGACACTTCCGTCCTGCAAGACCAGGTAAAATTTAAAAGTTTTTTGATGTTTATGTATTTTTTGACATAGAGAGACAGAGTGCCGGCGGGGGAGGGGCAGAGAGAGAGAGGGAGGCACGGAATCTGCAGGCTCCAGACGCTGACCGGTCGGCACAGAGCCCGACGCGGGGCTCGAACCCACGAACCGTGACATTATGACCTGAGCCGAAGTCTGAGGCTTAACCGACTGAGCCACCCAGGTGCCCCGTGACCAGCTGAGATTTAGTTAACCTATTTCCTCCTCAGTAAAACGAGAGTATCAGCGCGGCATCTTTGAGGTTCTTTCCAGCTCTAAAGCTCAGGGAGCCCTGAAACTCAATGGCTCTGATTTGAGGTCTGGAGACAAAGAGGACTGAGTTCTATTCCTGGCTTTTGCTAGTCGTGAGAGCTGGCTTCCTAACTACGGGGAATCTGTTACTCATCTATAAAAGGAGGACGATATGGCATACAGTGGTTGAAACAAGTGAGTATGTTTGGCATGCAGTGGTTCTTAGAACGAGTTAATGGTTTGCAAATTGTATGAAGATTGATTTTTTTTAAAGGGAGATCTGACTGGGGCAGATCTATCTATCTATCTATCTATCTCTGTATCTATCATCTATCTATCTATCCATCCATCTATCATTTGTCATCTGTCTATCCATCTATCTCCTACTTATGTATTTATTTATTTGCAAAGGATATCTGATTCAGTAGCAAACTTGGGTAAGCTGCATTCAGTTCACTCTGGGATTCCAGGGTGGCGTGCAAGAGATTCTTTCTTTCTTTATTTTTTTTTTTACTTTTTTTTTACTTTTTTTATTATTTTTTAAAAAATTTTTTAATTTTTTAATTTTTTTATATATTTAAAAAAATTTTTTTTTATGCAAGAGATTATTTCTAGAAGGGTCTTAGTGTCCTAGGGGAGCTGATTCCCCTCAGCAGGGTGAGTAGCTCATGCACACAGGTCCATTTACTCCCTGTAGGACCAAATGTCTATTTTGGCTGCCAAGAATCTCTGAACCCTCTCCTCAAGGGGGTGCATAAGGCGGGGGGAGGATGTTGGTTGGTCTCTACCAATCAGTAATGATTACTAGTGGATTAATTGATTGATTACTGGTAGATTGAGTAAAGCAGGGGTTTTTTGTTGTTTTTTGTTTTTTGTTTTTTTTGGAAAATTGTGAAGACCTTGCTTGCCAGGATGACAAAGTTGGAGTTTATCTAATGGGGAATGAAGACTCATCATGGATGAATCGTAGGGGTGTCAAAAAGGAAGTGGCATTTTAGGAAGACGAATCCAGAGGCGGGGTATGTAGATTTGATTTTGAGAAAAATAAAGAAGTCTAGGTATAATATATATTAGAGGTTGGGCCATGGTATTGCGGAGCGTGGTCTGATCAGAGAGAAGGCAGAGAAGGAATTTGGCAACTCCTTAGGTGATGGCAAGAACATGAACACCTATGATTCCTAGCCCTGGTGCCGGGAGAGTGGCGGCGGCCAGGATAGACAGAGGAGGTTTGGAGATGAATCAAATGTAATGGGATGTAGGGCCGGGGAGGAAGCCTATGGAAGGTACTAGCGCCTTGGATTCTTCCCCCAGATGATTCTGATATAATTGGTCTGGTGTGCAGTCTGGGCCTGGGGATTTTTAAAACCCCAACAGGTACGGAGGGAAGACAGCAAGATCTCAGCACGCTCTTTTAATGAGTGAGAAGCATCTGATGAAACTTTACCCGTTAGGTGCCAGGCCATCGGTCTGGGAGCTTTGTATCTCTGTTATCTGGTGTAACGCTCACAACGGTTCTCTGCTTCTCCCAGAAGGGCCCCAGCCCACTCCAGCTTGGGATTCCGAAAGCACGTAGAATGCACAGACGTCCTCCTAGCCCTAACTCTCCAACTGTTGTTTTTAAGGGAGTAAGAGTCCCTTGGCTAGAGTGTCCCCGTCATAATCCAGATCTCGCTGATAGCGCACGTCACCTCTCTGAAAGCAAGAATCTAAGTTTAACGTGACAACACTACCTATAAAATATGCTAAATTTATTTAGTGCTTTACTTTGTTCGACATTTTTCACGGTCTCACTCAGGAGCGACACGTTTCCGCTGCAACACCGTTGAGAGCAGCTTAGTAATCTGGTGTGCCAGCTCAGTCAGGAAGGCCTAATAATTCTGGAGGGGAGAGGCAGGTATGGAAGGACTCGCTGGTAATCAGGAAGCCAAGAAAAAGGCTTGGGAGTAGAAACGCGACATTTCTGGAGTCTGTCCTGCGTGCCAGGTGCTGCGAGAGACGCTTACCGTAGGTCCCTCACCTAACTCGTATAGGAGATGGCTCGTCTTTCCAGCAGCTGAACCCATTCTTCTTTGGGGAGCATCTCTGTGCTGTGGGTTTTGGGAGGGCAGAAGCACGGGAGATGGTAAAGAGACGAGAGACTGTTGATATCACGCCCCCATCACGGCGGCAAAAAGATCTGATGGTGGGGCGTCTGGTGAGGTCCTTCCAACTGGACAGCCAGGAGCCTGGCTTCTCCTCGGCTCTCTGCTTCCTGGCTTCTTGGTTCCTCTTCATTTCCTGTGTCTTGTGTTCCACGTGTTCCTTTAATTCAGCGAGTTACCCGATGTCTTTCTAAACGTTTCTTTTCCGCTGCAAGTTGCTGGAGACCCTTTCCCTTCTTGGCAGCTAAGAACGTTGATTGGCGCAGATGCGCAGGACAACTCCGAGAGGCTGATTTTATGATGTCCCTTCTTAGAAATGAGGAAGCAGATTCGGAGAGGTTAAGCAACTTGTCCGAGATCACAGAGCTAGAGAGCGGCAGAGCCAGGGTCCCCTACTGGGTTTGTTTCCTGCATAGGCTGTCCTACAAGGGGGCAACAGCCCTGACCCTTAAAATACCCCAAGGACTTCATTGTTTCCTTTCATACAATAAAAATGAGACTCCTTTGACCTTGGGGTACTGTTAAGTCATAATTATTTCAGAGAAAAGAAGAAGGTTTACTACCAATTTTCAAGCAACAAACCCTGTTTTGTGGGTGGCTCATTTAAGCCTACAACTCTTGATTTCCGCTCAGGTCATGATCTCACGGTTCGTGCGTTCCAGCCCTGCATTGGGCTCTGTGCTGACAGCGTGGAGCCTGCTTGGGATTCTCTCTCTCTCTCTCTCTCTCTCTCTCTCTCTGCCTTTCCCCTGCTCTGTCTCTGTCTCTCTCTCACTCAAAACAAATAAACATTAAAAAACCTGGTTTTATAAGATTTCACCGAATTTGCGTTGCAAGAAGAACTATTTGAATGCTTACAGGTAAAGCTTTTGGCTCACTAGAAAATTCCCTCAGGCAGAACACGTTTGACAGAGGCAGGTGCAAAGTTTTCATCGAACAAGAAAAGGAGGGATTCCCAAATGCACGGATTTCCTCGGAGAGACGCACTTTGCTGGGCCTGTTTGGGCACAGCGGGAGCAGTTGGACATAGTGGCCGAGACAAGACGTGTAAGCACGGGGCGGAGACATGAGTGGAACTCTTGTCATCCTGCGAGTCGCTGTCACGCAGCCCTGGAAGTGTGTGTCGTGTTCCCCAAACCCTCGGAGGGCGACTGTGACCGATTACACAAGATGCCATGTTCCCTAATCATATCACTTAGGTTCCTCTGAATGGTGGTGACAGGGTTTGAAGGCAGATCACAGCTCTCTGATAATAATAATAATAATAATAATATAATAATAATAATCAGATAAAGCAGACAGCCTTGGAGCCCGCAGATCACACACTGGCCCGTGAAGGAGGCTTGGCCGATGGGGTTTTGCCTTGTTTCTAACCCAGCTTACCGCCCCCCGCCATCCCCCCCGCCCATTCTCTTGTCTCCAGAACCCCTTGGTCACATCGTGATGGGGGCTGGGCAGGTGTGGCTCCTAGCCTGGGTTTATTTATTTATTATATTAGCTCATGCTCCCTGTTCTGTGAAGTGAACATTGTCACTTGGGTAAATTTGGGAAATTTCCCACTGCCAGAATCTAAACAGCTCTTGTGAATCAAAGGAAAGCGCTGGGGCCCCCCCCTCCCCCCGCCTCCGCCCTGCGCTTCTCTGAAGCCGCCCTAAGCTTAAGACACCACCTCTCTATTCTGCCACTCCGTTTTTAATCTGTCTTCAAAGAGAAAGCCAACTGTCTTGAATTAAACACAAGGCAGTTCTTGAAGTCATGTGTGATGAAAGTGATTAAATAATTAATTCAAACAAAGGTGACTTCTCAGGCAGGTTGGAGGTCAGGAGAGAAAGGCTTGATTTAAAGCAGCATTTTCTCGGCCTGCTATGGGCAGAAAAAAAAAAATTAATGTGATATGAAATGACCACGCTGGAGAGCATTAACCTCTCTCCCTTGCTTCCTTAGCTCGAGACACATTGGTCTCTTGCTTCTCCCTGAACAGATGAAGGCCATTTTTCTCGGCCTCAAGGACGCTGGTTCTTCTCTTCCTTCTTCTGGAAGACTCCTCACCCCACTCTTTACCTGGGTCATTCTTTTTCAGGCACGTGGGTCTCCATTCAGCTCCCCCGAGAGGTCTTTCCTGACCGTCCTACCTCCGCTATTGCCTCCCCCCCCCACCTCGCTCATACCCTCTTCTCATTTCTTTATAATTCCTATGATTGCCTGGCATACTGTCATGTATTCAGTCTGTTTTCTTGTCGCTCTCCCCTACCGGAACGTAAGCTCCAAGGAGACAGTGTTTTACCTGCTCTTTGCCCCCTGCAGAGTTCCCAGCGCCTAGAATAGTGTCCAGCACAGAATACATAGCAACAGATAGTTGATCGATGAACCAACAAGCGTCTGAACAACAAGCGTCTTTTTAAAAATTTTTTTTTTCAACGTTTATTTATTTTTGGGACAGAGAGAGACAGAGCATGAACGGGGGAGGGGCAGAGAGAGAGGGAGACACAGAATCGGAAACAGGCTCCAGGCTCCGAGCCATCAGCCCAGAGCCCGACGCGGGGCTCGAACTCATGGACCGCGAGATCGTGACCTGGCTGAAGTCGGACACTTAACCGACTGAGCCACCCAGGCGCCCCAGGCGTCTGAACTTTCAAGTTCAGTCTTGTCTACCACTGAAAACAGCTCTCAGAAATGCTTTAGGTAATGAACTAACTTCTAAGTTAGACCCCCCCCCCCCGCCCCCCCAGAATTATAAATTCGGATTCAGGCTGAAACTGACGTGGTAAGAAACAAAAGGGAACAATGCCAACGCTTTCGACCGGCTGCCTTCCTGGCTTTGAAACAAACCATTGGCCTGTAGAGATTTCCTTCTCCAAAGAGTCAAGAATGTTTATCAGAAGTCATGTATGGCTTCCATTTTTGTGATGAAATATGTCCCAGGAGGAGCCTACCTCCCCGTGCGCTTGGCTGGGTGTATATATCTGGTTTATAGCAAGTGAGCTGAAGCGGACAGTTCTTGAGCCAGTGTTTTGAGTGTAAGTGACAGCCAGTGTGATGGGGACTAAATTGCGCGTGTGAGCCTGGCTGTATCCAGCTGTTTGGAACCACCGCACACAATTGTTTGGTAAGCCCTTGACCCTTCACCTGTCCAAAGTGGCGAGTACGTAAGTGGATTTGGAATGGTAATTATGCTCAGTGTCTCAATACCGTGTTCTAATCTCTGCTATCTCTAGACGACCTGTTAGATTTCTCTAAGAGCCCGATGCTGATGATAAAACTCACAGCCCCAGACTTCTCTTAAATCAGATACTCTGACCAATTAGATAATGTTGAGTTTTAAAGCTAGAGAACATTCCTTCTCTTAATGAAGTCATCCCAGTGATATTTTATTCATGATACTATGCAGCAGAACGAGCACAGACAAAAAAAAAAGCTTAGATAAAATAGTAATTATTTATACGCGGAAATAGAAAAATGAAAACACAGGGCAGTGTGAGATTTCGAAGCCACTGGCATCATGCAAGTGGGCTTCGTGCAAGGGATTCTGGGAGAAGCAGGAAGTTTGGCCCAGGTGGTATAGGGACCTAGAGGCATAAGTGTCAAATGTTTGAAGGGCATTTGCAGATTCAGGTGTGGAGGGGGGGTTCAAGATAGAGGAGGCTAGCGTAAGAGCAGAAGAAAAAGCCTAGCATTCATTGTCATGGGTGGTAAGAGGCAGTGAGCCACAGTTCATGGTTAGGGTCCTGGCCTTTAGGGCAGAGGTCAGGAAAGGCAGCCTTTGAGTCGGGGTTCTGGGCACCAGCGGGACACGGGAGAGAGGTTTCCATTTCATGGGCAGTTGAAGTGCACATCAAAGAAACTAAGGCCAGAAGTCACCTACGTATCACTAACCAGCATAGGCTGAGGTTGGAAAGCATGAGCCAGAAGCCATTCAGGTGGAAAATGACCATGTCGGTTCCTTCTTTTTTTAAATTTATTTGGAGAGAGACAGAGAGATAGCACAAGTGGGGCAGGGGCAGAGAGAAAGGAGGACAGAGGATCCAAAGCAGGCTCTGTGCTATCAACGGAGAGCCCGATGTAGGGCTGGAACTCACGAACAATGAGATCATGACCTGAGCGGAAGTCAGAAGCTTCACCGACCGAGCCCCCAAGCGCCCCATGACCATGTCGGTTCTTGAGAATCTTTGGCTTTTGGGCTTGGGGGCAGCCGGAGAATTTTAATTTGTGCTCTCTTTCCAGCCCCTGTTAAGTCAAAACAAAGGTATTACATGTATAGATACACGCTGTTAATCAAAATAGCTCTTTAAATTGCATCTACAGGCAATTATTTCCTGCGATAATTTAACGCAGGATTTTCAGTAAATATTTGCGATTCTTTTTAGCGGAGGATGACATATTATAATTAAATAATTAGGTCTAGATATTATGTCATGGTTATAACTCTGAACACAAAAGCATCATTAAAAATTTCAAGACCAATGAATAAGCTTCATTTAAAAGTCTTCTGTCTTTTGGAGAATTCAAATGGAAATAGTGTGGTTGGAAGGGACCAGAAATTGTATGAATGTTATGATATATAGAGACATAATTGCTGTCAATGTAAGTAATGTGGCTTTGCTGAGTAAAATGAGATGATTGCTTAGGGTTTTCCAAAACCTCCTAAAATTGCTTCTCCACCACATGTAACCACATGTGGTATAAATAAAATGTGAGTCAAAGGAATGAGGAAAGATAAACATATAATTAAAAACAGCTCAGTAGATACTTGGGCTCATTCATTTCAATGATGGCATCTGCAGTTTATGGAGCGGTTATAGACCCGCAATATATCGGCGTTGACTACATGCCGTAAAACACATCAATGCAGCTTGGGCCCAAATTATTATACACAAACAATAAATCCATCCTGTTAACAGGATAAATATGATAACTGTTGATAATGTTGGAAAGTGGCAGAATGTGACCCCTAAGTAAATAGTTACGTGTTCTTAAGAAACAAAGATTACTTTAGCTTTTAGTGCCCTCCCATGACTTCCGTTCTATTATCTGTATTATCTGTAGTTTGAATTAAAAGAAAGATTGTGGCCTTGAAAGCACACTGATTACTGTTTGTGATTCTAATAAAAGACATCAGTCCCGCCATTTATTTGCGAAAATGAAATCTTCATATGTTGAAGGTCAGTTTTAGTTGAAGTAATATAATAGGCAAGAGTCAAGGTTCCTTTACCATTAAAATTACTCCTGAAGCAAATCTTTGGTGTTTTACCCTTAACCTTGAATTCTGCCCTGTATGTTGTAAGAAAAATACTAAATTCTTGTCACAATACGATGATGGAATCACCATGGCTTTGAGATTTTCTTTAAGAAACAGTTACCCAACCAGATGGAAAACCTCTTCACAAACATTATTAAATGAAATAGTCTGATAAAATATATTTAAACATGGATTGGGAATTAGCTTTTCATCAACCCTAGTCTGAATTGGTCCTCTAAAAAATGGAGTTTTTTTTTTTTTTTTCTTTTGCAGTATGGTTTACATCAAGGGCTACAGTGAGTAAGTGTTTAGGGACACTGAAAATGCTATTTCATATACTGTTGTATAGAACATACGTATGGATCGTAATTTCTGAGTGCGGAGGAAACAAGCGAACAAGTATGTATAAAATTTTATTGAAGACTCAATTTTTACAGCTGTTATTTTGGATAACGGGCACTTTATTCTGCATGGATGTAAAGGTTTCATTCAAAAAGTATATCCATGGGTAATACTGTGTGGTGTGTGCGTGTGTGTATGGGTTTACATACACGTATATTTACAGTTTTTCTCTTTGAAGACTTTTTACTCAACTTCACTGAAGTATAATTTACATACAACAAAGGTCACCAATTTTAAGAGACACTGTGATGAGTTTTGACAAATGCAGATGGTTGTGTGGTCATCACTATCATGAAGTAGCATTTCCATGATATCACTCTCCCATGTGATTCTCTCCCACATGATTCTCTCCTGCTCGTTATTCTGTCCCTTTCTGGCCTGTGACAACCACTAACATATATTTTCAATCACTGTGGTTTTGCCTGTTCTAAATCTTCATATAAATGGAATGATACGTTACATGGTATTTTGTGTTTGGCCTTTTCCACTTGGTACATTATAATGCTTTTGAGATTAATTCGCGATGCTCTGTATATCAGTAGTTTTTTCTTTTTCATTGCTGGGTCACAGGGTAGATGTATACGTAACTTTGCAAGAACATCCCAAACTTGTTTCCAAAGTGGCTGTCCCATTTAACATGCCACTAGGGGCACAAAAGATAATTCCAGTTTCACACATTTGCCAACACTTGATAGCATTAGTCTTTTTAATTTTAGCCGTTATAATGAGTTTGTAGTAGAAACTCCTTGTGATTTTGATTTGCATTTCCCTGATGACCAATGATGTTGAATACCTTTGCATGTAGTTGTTTTTGGTCCTTCAGGTATCTTCTTCTGTTGCTTTCTGTGCACTTTACGCATTAGGTTGTTTGTCCTCTTCTATGTTTTGGATAAAAGCTCTTTTTCACAGAGATCTTTTGGACACATTTTACCCTCGTTTTATAGTTTTCTTTCTCATTTTTTAAGAGTCTCTTGAAGAGAATAATTAAAAATATTTGATGAAATCTAATTCGTATGTGTTTTTTTATTTAAAAAATTTTTAAACGTGTATTTATTTTTGAGAGAGACAGAGCATGAGCGGCCGAGGGGCAGAGAGAGAGACACACACACAGAATCGGAAGCAGACTCTGGGTGCTGAGCTGGCAGCACAGAGCCCCATGCGGGGCTCGAGCCCACAGACTGCGAGATCATGACCTGAGCCAAAGTCGGATGCTTAACTGACTGAGCCACCCAGGCACCCTGTATATATTTTTAATAGTTAATGTCTCTCTGGGGCACCTGGGTGGCTCAGTCGGTTAAGCATCTGACTTCGGCTCAAGTCATGATCTCGCAGTCTGTGAGTTGGAGCCCCGTGTCAGGCTCTGTGCTGACAGCTCAGAGCTCTGGAGCCTGCATCAGATTCTGTGCCTCTCTCTCTCTCTCTCTCTTTCTGCCTCTCACCTGCTCATGCTCTGTCTCTCTTTCTCTCTCTCTCAAAAATAAATAAACATTAAAAAAAAATTTAAAGAATAGTTAATGTCTCTGTCCTATCCAAAAAATTCATCTGGGCAAACATATTTTTGGCAAATGACACAGATTTTCTCTTATATTTTCTTCTGGAAGTTTAACAGTTTTAGCCATTATATTAGGTCTACTATTATCTTCTTTATTTAACTTAAAAAATGTTTATTTATTTATTTTGAGAGAGAGAGAAAGCATGCATGCACGAGCAGGGGAGGGGCGGAGAGAGAGGGAGAGAGAATCCCAAGCAGGGTCTATGCTCAGAGCACAGTCGGTTGTTGGCTCGATCCCACAAACCGTGAGATCATGCACTGAGCCAAAATCAACAGCCAGATGCTTAACCTACTGAGCCACCCAGGCACCCTCACTTTAGTTAATTTTGTTGATGATGAGGTAAGCATCGAAATTCATTATTCAGGTAAGGCTGTGCAATTGTTAAAATGCCTGTGTTGGGAATATTATCCTCTTCCCATTGAATTGTCTTGGCATCTCTCTTGAAAATTCATTTGTTTTATGCGTCTGGGTTTGTTTCGGGACGCTCAGTTCTATTCCATCGTACTAGTTTTTAACCTCATGCCAATACCATGCTCTTATGATTATTGTAGCTTTCTAATAGGTCTGAAAAAGAAAGTGTAAGTTTTCCAAATTTATTCTTTTTTATCAGAATTGGGTATTTTGGTATTTTGGTACTTTGAATTTCTATATAAATTTTAGAATCATTTGTTTATTCCTACAAAAATTCCTTCTTATATTTTGATTAGAATTTCATTGAGCACATGTATCAATTTAGGGGTAATTGGTATCTTCACAATACTGAACATATGAACATGGTGTTTTGCTTCATTTATTTAAGTATTCTTTAATTTCTCTCAGTGGTGCTTTGCACATATTTTGTTAAATGTGTCCCAAAGTAACTTATGTTTTTAATGTTGTTGCAAATGTTACAACTTTTATATTTCTATTTACAATTGTTTATTCCTAATATATGGGAATATAATTAATTTTTTAGGACGTTGACCTTAAAGCCTATAAACTTTATGAAATTCACTATTATTATAGTAGCTTTTAAAAACATAGATTTCTTAGGATATTTTACCTAGGTGATCATGTTGTTTGTGAATGAAGAAAATTTTGCTTCTTGTTTTTCAATATATATGCTTTTTATTTATTTTTTTCTTGCCTTATTACACTAGCTAGGACCTCTAGTGGAATGTTGAATTATGAGTTTTGGGGGCAGACGTCCGATCTCATTCCTTGATTGTAGGGGAAAGCTTTCAGTCTTTCACCAATAAGTATGGTGTTGTAGTTTTTGTTTTTTCTTTTGATTTTTAGATTCCTTTTCTCAGGTTGAGGACTTTTACTATGTGATGAATAGATGTTGGATTTTGTCAAATGCTTTTTTGTCCTCTCTTAAAGTAATCAGTTTGTAGTTGTTGTTAGTCTGTTAATATGGTGAACTATATTGTTTGATTCGCAGATGTTAAGCCAATTTTGCATTCTTGGGATCAACTCCACTTTGTCATGATGTAATACCCTACTTACGTATTTTTGGATTGGATTTCCAAAAAACTTTTTAAGTTTGTGTTCATGTTCGTGAGGGATACTGGTCTGCAAGTAATTTTTCTTGTAAATTTTGTCTGGATTTCATAGTAATGGCCAAACCAAGGCCTCATAAAATAAGTTGGAATGAGTTTCCTCCTTCTTCGATTTCTGGAGGAGTTTCTGTAAACTGCTATTATTCATTCCTTAATTGTTTGGTAGAATTCACCAGTGAAGCCATCTGGCTCTGGATATTTCTTTGTGTGAAGGTTTTATAACCATAAGGTAAATTTTTAAATTATTTTTTTTTCAACGTTTTTATTTATTTTTGGGACAGAGAGAGACAGAGCATGAACGGGGGAGGGGCAGAGAGAGAGGGAGACACAGAATCGGAAACAGGCTCCAGGCTCCGAGCCATCAGCCCAGAGCCCGACGCGGGGCTCGAACTCACGGACCGCGAGATCGTGACCTGGCTGAAGTCGGACGCTTAACTGACGGCACCACCCAGGCACCCCCATATGGTAAATTTTTAAAATAGATGTAAGGCTATTGGCATTAGCTAATTCTTGTTGAATGAGCAAGTTTTGATGGTTTGTATCTTTCAAGGGATTTGTCCATATCATCTAAATTGTTGAATGTCTTGGTATAAAGTTGTTCATAATATTCTTTTGCTAACCTTTTAAAATCTGAAGCATCTGTAGTGAGGTCCACTCTTTCGCTCTTGATAAGAGTAATTTGTGTATTCTCTCTCTTCCTGTTTAGGTTAGCTAGAGCTGTTGTTTTCAAGAACACTTTTCAAACAGTTTTCCTGTTTTCCATTTTGTAGTTCTTGTTCTTATCTTTATCATTTCATTTCTTCATTTGTGGCTTTAACCTAATCTTCTTTTTCTAGTTTCAATGGATTAAAACGTGAGTCAAGGACTTGCTTTCTTTTTGTTCTTTAATATAAGCACTTAATTCTAATAAATATCCCTCCAGACGCACACGAGTTTTTAGTGATAGCACACAAATTTGGATATATTTTGCTTTCATTTTTATCAAGTTAATGTTTTTTCTAATTTCCCTTGTAATTTCTTCTTTGACACTTGGACACTTAGAAGTGCATTGCTGAATTTCCAAATATTTTCAGATTTTGCAGATGTCTTTTTGTTTTCACTCTCTAATTTTAATTCTGTTGTGGTCAGAGAACACACTTTTTGTTTCAGTTCTGTTAAAATTATTGAGTCATCTTACATGGTTCAGAATATTGTCTGTCTTGGTAAATGTTCTGTATACACTTGAAAAGAATGTGTTTTCTGCTGTTGCTGGAAAATGTTCTATAAATGCCTATAAAGGTCAGGTTGATTGATAGTGTTGTCCAAATCTTCTAAATTCTTACTGGTTTTCTATCTAATCGTTCTATCAATTACTGAAAGAGGAATATGGAAATTTCAAACTTAAGTGTGGATTTGCTCATTTTTCCTTTTAGATCTATCAGTTTTGCCTCATGTATTTCGAAGCTCAGTTAATGAGTGCATACACATAAAGAATTGCTTTGTCTCCTCGACGAATTATCATTATAAAATATCCCCTTTAAACAATATCCTTTATTTTGGTAATGTTTATTGTTCTATTTACTTTGTCTGATAATACCATATCCACTCAACTTCCTTTGGGTTAGTATTTGCATATATATCTTTTCCCACTCTTGCATGTTTAATGTGTTATTGTTTTTATATTTAAATGATCTCTCTTGGAGTTAGCGTATGGTTGAGTCTTGCATAGTTTAATCAGATTCGACCAAATATGCCTTTTACTTGATGTATTTAAACCAGTGCAATTATCAAATTGTTGTAGTTTAACCTATAGTTGGGCTATTTGTGTTACGTTTTTCCTTTTTTCTTTTTCTTTTGTACTGGCTTGCTATGATTCCATTTTTTCTTCATTACTTATTTATTAGTTTTTGTTTTGCTTTATTTTACTTTTAAGGGGTTGCTATAGAGTTTACAGTATATAACATTGTCTTATCACAGATGGGCTTTAAATAATATTGCACCACTTTATGTATATAGTGGAAGAATCTGTACTAGTACATTTCCATTCATACACCCTCTTGTTCTCTGTGTGTCATACATTTTGTTGTCCATTTTATATGTTTATTTATTTTTGAGAAAGAGAGAGAGAGGGGGGGAGAGAGTGCACACAAGGGGGGAAGGGGCAGTGAGGGGGCCAGAGGATCTGAAGCGGACTCCACACTGGCAGGGGAGAACCAGACGTGGGGCTTGAACCCACGAACCACAAGATCATGACCTGACCCAAAGTCAGATGCTTCACCAGCTAACCACCCAGGTGCCCCAATATGGTCTTAATTTTTAAAATCTAATGTTTTTCTAAAAAATGTTTTCTTTTTAAAGATTTTTAAAGACTTTTAAGTAATCTCTACACCCAATGCGGGACTTGAACCCACAACCCCGAGATCAAGAGTCACACGCTCCATCCACTGAGCCATCCAGATGCCCCTAAAAATTGCTTTTAAATAGCCCATATACCTTAAAAAGATTAAAACATGAAAGGAACCCAGTTTTTTTTCATTTGCAGACATATTATGTAGAAAACATTGCATAATTGTTGAGTTTTAGCTGTGACGAAAAAGCACTCTAGGTGATAGGTTTTGGAGAACATATATGCACACTTCTGATGCACACAGACCCAGAAGTTTAATTGCTAGGGTCACACGATATGCACATATTTAGCTTTTGTGGATAACACCAAAGAGTTTTCCAAAGTATTGTGGAATCTATCACATTTAGAACCCATTTGAATGACTCATTTAAATTATCTGTTTATCAGCATTGTGTAGAATTTCTGGTTGTTTGGGGACTCTTACTAAGATCTGCTATACAGTCTCCCTATATCCTTTGGGAATGCATTCTTTTACTGAGAAGACCAGAGACAAAAACATGAACAAAACAAAACAAAAACAAAAACAAACAACTTATGTCAAACTGAAGGACAAATGATAGGCACGTATTCAGGCAGACCAACCCTGAGAAAGTGGCATAGCCAAATCTTCACAAAGGAAATGGAAGTTTGAACTGGGGCCTTGAAGGGTGAGATTCTTCTTAGAGACAAGAGGAAGGCAGCAAAGATTCTAGGCAGAGATACTGGCATGAGCGATGTGGCCGAGAAGCAGACGACATGGCAGGTATCTGCGTGAGTGTATACGTAGTTCAACTGGGCGTTAGCCTAAAACCCAGCTGTTGGCTTATTCATGGCTTTTGGATCATCTCCTGAGTGTCAGGCTGTGCCTTAGATTCAGAGTGGGAAAGAGACACGGTCACCACCCTGAAGTCGCTATCAGATGATCAGGGGAGGCCACCGCGTGTGTCATGCTGTTGAGTGCAATGCTGTGACATCTGGTATTTAACTGTAACATAAGGGGTGCCTGGGTGACTCAGTCAGTTGAGAATCTGACTCTTGGTTTTGGCTCAGGTCGTGGTCTCATAGTGCGATCAAGCCCTACGTTGGCTGTCCGCTGGCAATGTGGAACTTGCTTGGGATTCTCTCTCTTTCTCTCTCTCTGCCCCTCCCCCACTCGTGCGCGTGCTCTCTCTCTCCAAATAAACCTCACAAATATTTTTTTTTTTTTACAAAAGTAACACAAGGCTAGGGAATAAGAAAATTCATTAAAGTCCGAGGACTCTTGTGTAGATTATAATGATGTTCCACAGGTAGGAGGTAAAGGCTAAGTTTGTGTGTTCCCTTTTCTTTCCCTGCCAATCCCCGCCACAGGCAAAGGAAACTGCCTTGTGTGGCTAGCAAGGTGAACCACAATCAGCTGGTTCCTACAGCCCTTTCTTCTTCACGCTGCGAGAGCCACGGCAGCCATCAGCGTCAATGGCTTCCTTCTACAGCTGACATGAATGCAGTGGTTTGTTCCAACCCGGTCTTCCTGCCTCCACCTCCTGTTCCTCAGCAGAGTTGGGAGGGAGGTAGAGAAGGGTCTTTAGACTGTGACATGGCGTTTTTAATAAATCATTATAATTCAGTTCGAAAGTAAAACTTGAACTAGCGTAGGTGGCATTGAAATGGGCGGCCGGGACCAAACGTGTACTGACATTCCACCACATTTTACCACTGGAAGTCTGAAGAAGAAAGGGAGGTAACTCGCTAAGTGCTGCGCGAGCTCAAGAGGTGTAGCAATGACTAGGAGGACTTAAGGCACGGCAGTGGCCAACAAAGCACCTTGCTTCCTGTACCAAAAGACCTCGAGTAGAATTGGTTGACGAGAAAATGTATTGGCTGGGGCGGATGTGAACCCTATGCAGAATTCAAGTGACCCACTTGCCTTTCACGTTGGGGGCTCCATTGGAGACAAATCTATTATGTGCCCAATGGTCACATGTTCTCTATCCCATAATCACACGCGTGGTCTTGCGATAATAATGCTTCTATGGGTACCCCAGAGCATGATATTTAAATAAAAACCGCCAAGAATGTTCTATTGCTTCATCTACATAGATATTTATTGGGCCTCATTATTCAGTTTTAGGGTAGGGCACTTTCCTGGGCTGTCTTCTATTGTCTCTGGGATAAGAGTGACTTTTCATCTGATTTTATTCCAGTATCATTCCATCTAATAAGTATCCCAGTACTTCTATTTGTAAGAGTCAACACACACACACACACACACACACACACACTATTTTGAAGATGCCTTATCTGTAGTTTAGTGGATTTCTAAGTTAAAAACAAACAAGGAATGCCTGGTGGCTCAGTCGGTTAAACATCCAGCTGACTCTTGATTTCGGCTCAGGTCAGGATCTCACGGTTGGTGGGACAGAGCCCTGCATCGGGCTCTGTGCTGACAACATAGAGCCTGCATGGGATTCTCTCCCTTCCTCTCTCTCTCTGCCTCTCCCCCTCTGCTAGTGTGCTCTCTCTCTCTCTCTCAAAATAAATAAACATTAAAAAAAAATAAAAAAACAAAAATGGGAATGATGAATCCAGACATTTTTCTCAAAAAAAAAAAACCCATTAAGAATAATCACTCTAATTTTCTATTTCTGTGATACAGATCTTTCTTAAATAAACTGGCCTGTCTATTCAGTCCGTAGAGCCTATTTTAGGATAGTAATGTCATAATCTTTCTGCATATTTTTTTTTCACAGAAGGTTTTTTCTTAGAGAAAAGCTATCCGACCAACTAAAGATAAAAATAGACCTGGTGAACTTTTGAACTTCACCTCTAATCCTCAGGCTAAAAGAAAAGTTTGATGAAAGAAAATATCCCAAATAGGAAATTTGCCAAATGCCCCAATTTTCTAGAAGAAATAGGAAACCGTAGAAGGGCTACAGAAATTCCAAGCGTGGTCTGATTTAAAGTTTTTAACATTCTTAAAGTAGGAAGGTAGCTCATTATTTTTCCATGGTCTTGGCAAATGATTGTGACAGTAGCTGACATTTGCTGAGTCTTCTGTCCCTCGAAACTGACCCAAGGAGCTTGTGAATCTTGCCCCCGTTCCCTTGCTGGTCAGCAGTAAAGACCCAAGTGTGGCCTGTCTTACCCCAAATCATCAGGCTCCAACGGCAGGGGAGGCTTGGGGGAAAGGCAGCTTCGGTTACGCTTCGTGATTTTCCATTAAGAGCCGGCCTGCGTTCTGTGTCTCCTGTGAGAACAAACTTGCCCGTCTTTAAAAAAATCAATGGGCTCCGATTCTCGAAGACGTAGTAACAAAATGAATCAAATAAAAATTGCGATGTTACTTCGCCAAAGTAACCGGTTTGGTATATGAAAAACCAAATGAAATCATAGGGCATATACTAGTTTGAAAAAGATTATTTTTACCTTATAATACACTGTGAACATGTTTCAGTGGCGTTCTATTTTCTTTTCCCACGTCTTAAAAATACTGTACGCAATCCCGATCTTGGCTGCCTGATTGCATAACCAATTGTTATGTTTTGTTGAGAACTGGCTAGCTCCCAGGCTGCCACTAAGGGTTTTATACGTCTTTGCTTGTTTAATGCTAGTGTGAACTTAACTAATTCTCTTGGCCCAGACACTTTCTTCTTTTTCTGGGGGGAACGGCCAGTAGTATGAAGAACCATGAGTGCGCCCAAAACCTTAGCCGTAAGAATATTCACTGCAACTCTGTTTTCCTTTAATAAGAGAAATTCATTTTTTAAAGGTGGGTTTTCTTGTTGGCGAGGCAGATAATTTCGGAAATCAGGACTGACCCGGAGGACTTTCACAAAATTGGGCTGTGGCTATTTGGAGGCTGAGGGCATGCGTTTTGGTCTTGCACCTTGAAGCTCTGTGAATTCCGTGTTAGAGTAAGGAGAGAAGCATGAAGCAGACTCACTGTGAAGGAGGAAGATTCCTTCTCCCCTCCTCACCTTAACAGAGGAGTGGATGGGGAATCCATGCTCCCCAAATGCCTCCTGTTGTAGACCTCCGATTACTTCTTAAGTGAAGCAAGTATCAGCATTATTGGTTTTTATACTATCCTTGCTAAAATCACAGTCTTTAGAAATACTTTGTGCTGGGCTTGAAATGGGTACTTTTATGGGGCTCCTGGCTGGCTCAGCAGGCTGAGCAGCTGACTCTTGGTTGCAGCTCAGGTCATGATCCTACGATTCATGGGATCGAGCCCCGAGTCAGGCTCCACTTTAATTGTGTGGACCAGCTTGGGATTGTCTCTCTCTGTCTCCTTCTGCCCTTCCTCTGCTCTCTCTCTCTCTCTCTGTCTCTCAAAATTAATAAACTTAAAAAAAAAGAAATGGCCACTTTTATGACTCTAGCTACATGTTGAAGACTTCTGATTAATTCTTAAAATGAAATAAGTATCAGCATTACTGCTTTACGTAGGGTCATTTCTAAAATCACAACCCTTGGGGCACCTGAGTGGCTCAGTCGGTTAAGCATCAGACTTCAGCTCAGGTCGTGATCTTGCTGTTCTGGAGTTCAAGCCCCGTCGGGCCCTGTGCTGACAGCTCAGAGCCTGGAGCCTGCTTCACATTCTGTGTCTCCCTCTCTCTGCCCCTCTCCTGTCCGCGCGCTCTCTCTCCCCCAAATAAACAAACATTAAAAAAATAAATAAAATCACAGTCCTTAAGAATACTTTTCATTGGGTGCTCCTGGGTGGCTCAGTCGGTTGAGCACCTGACTTTGGCTCCGGTTGTGATCTCACGGTTCATGAGTTTGAGTCTCCACCGGGCTGGTTGCTGTGCACGCAGAGCCCGCTTCGGAGCCTCTGATTGTATTGCAGTCTGCATACACTCCCGGGAGACCCGTTATAGTTCAGAGTGTGGGTGTATCTATTGCCGCCGACCCCCAACCCCCCCCCCATTTCAAGGATGGGATATGTTGACCACTAACACTGAGTAGACTCCAGCCTGTTATGATTTAGAAGGCTCCAATTCTGGGTCCTGTGGGTACCATGAATAGCTCGGTCACCAGCAACTCTGCCTGCAAATAGTTTATTCACTTCGGGTTTGGCAGATGTAGAGCACGCTCTTGTGATTCTGTGGGTTTAGGTAAGTGAGGAAGAATGGATACTCCAGAAGGGCTACACATGTGCTCATCGTGCACCATTTTTTTTTTAGAGCTGGGAAACCCAGGCTGTAGAGCCTAGAAAGAATTCGGGTTGGCTCCAGGGTGGGGCGAGGTGGGGTGAGAATAGAATCCAGTAGTGCACAAGGGCCGAGTGCGTGGGTTCTTAAGGCGGACCGCCTCGTGTTGTCTCCTGCCGGCTGTATTGAGCTTTTCTAAGCCCGGAGGATTAAGTTGCCCTTTGTCACGAGGGCAAAGCATTCGAAAAAGGGTTAACTGCACTTGCTGTGGGCTGCTTTCAGTTTTCGAAACTTCCAGAGGCTTGAAAAATACGGAATCAGAATCAAACAATGTGTGTCCGTGTCATCACGATCTAGATTTAAGAGCTGTTAATGTTTTATCTTTTTTTTTTTTTGCATTTACACACACACACACACACACACACACACACACGATCAAAAAGAGAGAGAACATCCCGGATAAAATAGCAGTCCTTTCGATACTCTGCCCAGTCCCAAACCGCCTTTGCCTCCATGAGAAAGAACCACCGTCATATTCTTCCAGCTGTTTTGGATGCTTTTCTATATTAATAAATACCTCCAAAATAATATTTCCTAGCATTTAAACTCATATATAAATGTTATGTGCTAAAAGTATCATGTGGTAGTTTTCTCCTTCATTTAGCTTAATATATTTGAGAAGTACCTTTGTTGATAGATATATATATATTATATACCATATGTATATAATATATTGAATTCATTCATTCAAACCGTTCCATAGTATTTCGGCATATAAAGCCAAATTATTTTTCTTTCCTTCTATTAGTGTACATTAATCTTTTCCATTTTTTTTTTTTGGTTTGCCATGACAAAGAATCTGTAACAAATATCTTAGGGTAGGTCTTCTATGTTCATATTTTAGTCTCTCTAAACAGAATAGATCAGGGCAAAAGTGTTGGATTGTACGAAAGGTGCATTTTCAGCTTCTCTAGATAGTGCCCAATTTCTGTCCAAAATTGCGTCAATTTTCCCTCCCATGCACAGTGCACTCCCATGTTTCCTTATCCTTTATAGTATTTAATATGTTAGAACAAAACTTTTACCAATAGGATGAGTATAACATGTCATCGTTATTGCTTTAATTTTTATTTCTTGGGACTACTCTTCTATACTCTTGGCGTATCATAGAAATAGGTTTGGATCTGGGATTTGGAACAGGGGACATTGGGATTGGGCCAAGAATTTGAGGGGCAGCCTGGAATATAAGTTAAGGTGACCCAGGATGGATGTCCAATGGCCTGACACGTTGGCTTTCGCGTTGTGCTCTGCTGTCCCAGAGAATCCTTGAAATTCCCTCTCAGGGGGTCCTGTGGCAGTGGGCGAGTGGGGGTGGGGCGCAGGGCGGGGAGGTGCTGGGGCACAGACACAGGGCAGGCTGAGCAGGGGTTCTGAGCCAATTTCCACTACAGCATCGTTGCCTATATTGTCTTTATGAGCTTTTATGTGATTTCGTTCAAATAAAGTGCTCAATGGTTAAAGTAAGTTCGAAAACCACTGGTTTCAAATAAGGGTATAAGTGGATATTGGCATATTCTATTAGAGGACATTTATGGAATTTTTACGCTTACTGCCTAGGAAACTCCTCAAACCACCGATGTAGAACGCTTTGGTTGATTTGGACAAAATGACTATAACTAGCAAGGAGGAAATAATCTATTTCTTTCGGGGAAAAAAGGAAGGAGACTGATCTCTTTGAAAAATGAATTTCTTTCGTCTTCCCCCAGAGAAGAGTCCCTGTCCTTTGGGCCAGAGCCTCAATGTGGAGGGGAACAAATAGATGAGAATTGTCAAAATGACTCTCATAATAATACGAAGGTTGTTTTTGCCTTTTTCATTTTTATTCTCTCGTAAGTTTACAGTGGAACTTTCCAGAGGCTGCAAGCTGTGTGATATTACATGAGATAAAATGCAGAAGCAGACATGAGACTCCAGCTGTTTTTTTTATCAAGCCAAACTTTGAATGGATTTATAAAAACGTCAAACAAGCCTACTCTCCTCACAGGTTTTTTTTTTTTTTTTTTTTTTGCGATTATTATTTTTCATTAAATGTGTTACTTACGTTAGCATGCGATGGCTTATTTTGGTTATCCTCGAATTAATTAAAATTAACATTTGAAATACTTCTCAATTTTAATTTCTAATACTGCAAATGTTGACACATGTAACCTACCGAATCAAATATTCTCTGCTTACTTCATTTTTTTTTTTTTTTTGAGTGTGAGACCAATCTTTAGAGCGTGCGATCTGGTAAAAAGACATTCGAGATTTACTGCTAGTTTTGGGTGCCGAGAGATTGGAATTCTCTCGTTCAATGCCTCGCTTTGGGATTCACCAAAGTGAACCCTGCTATACCAATGTGCAGACCTCCCAGACCGTGGCATTGGCCAGAAAGAAGGACTGGGGGGGTGAGAGTCATGAAGGATGATTCTATGGAGGAGAACATTGGCTACTGGCCCTCCAATCTGGGAATGATACAATATGGTCTGTCCACCAGGGTAGTGAGTCTGTGAGTGTGGGACCCGGCGGAGGATCTGAAGCTGCAGGTGTTCTGTACATCTGTCTGGTCTTCTTGGGGTCACAGGTAGGGAGGAAATGAAGGTTTCCTTCCTCATCATGGCCTCCTCTCCCGACTCTTGCACCGGACAGCTGTTGCTAAGTTTAGCACCGTGTCTTAGGCTTTGGAGTGTTCCCTTTTTTTCTGGAAAAAGTAGGACCAACTGTCAGCCTAGAGGATTTGTCAAATACGGTGTGACACTCCCGGAAACTCGCCAGGGGCAGCAACACCCTCTGTGCTAGTTGAAGGTGATGTTCCAGAAGGCTGTTCGGGGACCACCCTCTCCAGACATGGCTATACATTCACCTGCTCAGCCATCACTCAACTAAGAGTGGCCAAAATAGAGAAGCTACTGGCTAGATCTCCTCACCCAGGGCCTCAAGGGGCCCCATGCAGGTGTGAATTTTCAGGTGGCATCCCCAAAGCCCCAGGCCTCTTACTCATTCACTGGGCAGTCTGAGCATGTTGTCGGGCAGAGTGTAGAGTGACGTCATGAGCCAGCTATTGTCTAACCTCCAGACAGCAGGCAAGGTCAGAGGTTACCTTCCGTCATTCGTTCACGTGCCAGTACTAATACAATCCTACGGCCAATGAGTATTTATTGAACACCTGCTATGTGCCAGCTATCATTCTAGGTATTGGAGATATGGCAGGGGACACAACACTCAAAAATCTCTGCTCTTGCTTTCTAGTAGGATACACTCAATAAATAAGACAAATACATATAATAAAGTGTGCGTGTTGAACAAGCTCGGTGGGTGTCATAAAAGGCTTATGAACAAAGAAGAAACCAGGGCAAACAAGTTTCTATGCAACATCCAAGGGGATGGATAAATAACATGAGTTAAATGCCTGAATACATTCTTTTTTTTTTTTTTTTTTATTAAGATCTCTTCCCTTTATTTCCCTATGGCTAAGAGCCTGGATTCTTTACTAATAAACAAACAACACACACACACACACACACACACACACACACACAAGCACATGCACACACACAAAACAAGAACCAAACTACTTACTAAGGCAGAAAACAGGGTGATTTTGCATCCTGGCCAGTCGGAAAGGACATGTGACACTGTGTGTGACAGAAAGCAAAAAGGCATTTAGGACCATACACCCTGTCCAATAGATGACCATCCAGATATCCCTACGGGGTCCCCATTGATGTCAGCCGTCTTGTTAGCTCATGCTGATTGAGAATTTGGGGCGCCTGGGTGGCTCAGTCAGCTAAGTGTCTGACTTGGGCTCAGGTCATGATCTCACAGTTTGTGGGTTCGAGCCCCGTGTCGGGCTCTGTGCGGACAGCTCAGAGCCTGGAGCCTGCTTGGCATTCTGCGTCTCCCTCTCTCTCTGCTCCTCCTCTGCTCACTCTCTCTCTCTAAAATAAATAAACGTTAAAAAATAAAAAAAAAAAGAATTAATTGTGTGTTATGTATGTAATTGCAATTTCCTCAATGAACAAAGAATTTTGTGCTTTTGTCTGTGTCAGGGCCCAAGGGGAAGGACCTGGGGCAAAACAGCCACGACCACAACACGACCACAACAGTACGCACTTCTCTTTTGGGTTTCAGTGTGAAAAGCAAGGCCGGCTTAGGAGGATCTAAAAGTCTGTCGTTGTCCGGGCCAAAGACCCCTCTCGCCATCGTGAGAGAGTTTCCATGAGTCTGCTGGCAGGTGGCTGGCATCCCTCCGTCCTCCTTGCCCCACTCTGGAATGGATTCTTGTTGCCCACCACCCCGTAACCATGGCAACTGCTGGCAAACCATGAGCCATGAGAATTCCTGTGGGTTTTCAGAAAACCAGGAGTGGGCCACCCATCTGACTTTTCTCTCCTGATCTGCCCATCAACATCGTTCCTTCTCTTGGTAAAGCGTTGGGGTACCTCTAAGGAAGACGTTATTGGTTGCCCACCACTAACTACCCAATGGTGGTTATTTGGAAATGTCAGATACTTGTTTCCCAGGCTCCATTGCATGATTCTATCCTAGAGAGAGATCTGAAGGAAATCTTCCTTTCCTCCTCCCCTCCCCCCTCCCTCCCGCCCTCCCTCCTTTGCTCCTTCCTTCTTTCCTTCTTTCCTTCTTTCCTTCCTTCCTTCCTTCTTCCCTCCCTCCCTCCCTCCCTTCCTCCCTTCCTTCCTTCCTTCTTTCCTTCCTTCCTTCCTCTCTTCCTCCCCTCCTTCCCCTACCCCTCTTTCTTTCTCTCTTTCTCCCTTTCGGGTTGGGACAGACAGGAAGTGGGATGGGAGTGTTGGACAGCTTCTGAGAAACATTTTTCTTCCTGTACCAGTCAGGGTCCCAGCAGGAAACAGATGGCTCACTCAGACAGGGTCATTAAGGAGGATTTAATCAAGTGACTGCAAAGTTCGGAGCCAGGTTAAGGGAAACTTGCAAGGGATGGTTAAGGAGATCCGTGGTGGAGCTAGAATCAGAGAGGGACATTACCACCCTAGGATCGAAAGGGCACATGGAGAAAGGCTATCAGAACCCAGAGAGACTAGTTGTCTCTGTTGGAGAGGGCCATCCAATCGGAACCGTGGCTTTCAGCCAAGGTATGCAGCCAACTGGAGAAGAGGAGGAAGCCGAATGCAACTGAAGGGCAGAGACCAAGGGAGGCTATCTAGGTTCAGGAAGGTCAACCTCCAAGGCACACAGAGGGTTGAGGAGGTGGGGAGGTGGAAAGCGGACGTAGAAAAAGACATATCCAAGGTACTGCCAGAAAAGAGAGAGAGAGACCGATCCAGAGAGCCCGAGAGAAGATCTAAAAGAAGTATGTTCACCTGCCTTCATCGTTCAGCACTTGCTCTGAGAGGTCAGCTGATCAAAGCCATGGTGGTGGTTTTGTACCTATGTGGATGGAGAAGGTGGAGACAATCTTGTGCGAGCCCCGTCGTGGTGACTGGGCTCTGGGACCACCTCTTCCAGTCTCGTGTCAGATGAGAAAAATGAGTGGCTGTTGTTTCAACCCCTTTTATTCAGGGGTTTACTTGCTGTCTTAACATCTTAATGGATGCAATCACCTACACAACAGTAAGGAAATGAGGATTTTCTGAACGCATACTATGTACCAGAGCCTTTTCACACACACTGGATTAGTTCTTTCAATAAGCCCTTCGGGTGACAATCACTGTTGTTATTATTTCCATGTCATGGACAAGGGACCCACGACTAAGAGAGAGAGACAGAGGTCAGAAGTTAAGGGCTAAGCTGGAATCATGTTTAGGGCTAACTCATGATTTCTCTTGATGCTCACTGCCTAGATCTTCTTGGTCCCTGGGACTTTCCCTCCTTTGAAGCAAGAAAGCCATCCTGACATTGAACGGTTTGTGTGTTGACCTCAGGGAGGTCTCCTTGAACCCCACCTCTCTCTCTCAGTAACTTCTGGAGTCTTCACTCATCTCAGGAGAAAGAGACACCTGGTGTTTCAAGTTTTGCTTTACGATTCCAGGGAGAACACAGTCCCAATCCTTCGAAGGGCCACCGGGAGACTAATTCTCCCTGTCTCTGAGCTGGTGAGGTGTACCATATGCCAGCTCACCTCATTATTTTAATCACTGATTTGACAGCTATTTGTGGAGCCCTGGTTATGTTCCAGGCAGTATTTTTAGCATCTAAGGGACCAGCAGGGACCTGACAGAGCTTGTGTACTAGGGTAAAAAACAGGCAAATAAACAAGGCGATTTCACATGACAATAAAGAGTCTAAAAAATGTAATATGATAGAGACCCAGGTGTGCAGGGGGAGCCTTTAGAGGAGGTGGTCGAGAAAGTTCTCTGAAGACTTGACATTGGAGCTGACAATGTCAGCTCAATCTAGGGACACGTCCAGCGCGAGAGAATGATGGAATAAGAGAGCTAGGAGGTGAGTTCACGTGATCAAGGACCAAAAGTATACACATGTGGCTAGAGGAGGGAGGACTAAGAAGAAACTGGGGGATAGGCAGGGCTGTAGGGCCTTGAAGTCCATGGAAGGAATTGGAATTTTATCCTAGGAGTAAGAGGAAGGCATTGGGTTCCAAAAGAAGGAGTGATCTAATTTTGATTTTACAAACAGTGTTCGGAATGCTGGATGGAGAACAGAATGGAATGGGGCAAACGTGGAGGCAGGGGGCCGGTGATGAGGACATGTGCAAATGAGAGAGGGAAGCTTGGACCAAGGTGATCGCACTGGGAATGGAGAGTCGCGAAGAGATTTGGGGCGTGTGTTGAAAGTTGAATGTTGGTGGTGGAAAAGAGGGGGAAATAATCCAATGGCGACATAGAGCTTTAGCTTTAGCAAAACCCTTTGGATTGAATACTTCACCAAGATTTTGCCTGTGGCATCCCTGACAACCAACATCACCTCTGCACCTGGGCCAAATATCTGTTGAGGCACCTTCCGATTTGAGCAAGAATTAAGTTGGGATTACACAATGTTTGATCTTGAGAAGATCGTAAAGGTTTTCGAAGCCAATCTTGTCTCTTTAAATTTGAGGAGAAGGTGGTGCAGAAAGATTGACTTGTACTTCTAGGAGAGATAAGCAAGAATTGGACAGGATCTCAGGACTGCTTTTGCCTGCCCAGCATATTGTATGAGAATTTGTTTTTAACTATAAAATGTGTTTTCTCAAGTGATCCCTTTTTTTCCCCATGCAGAAAACTGCCTTGAGATTAAAAAAAAAATCTGGAAAACAGCAACTCAAAAAAAAAAGGAAATTCTGAATTTTGTGAAATCTTACGTAGTAGCAGCTCTGCTGGGACCAAAAATCATGACAATTTTCATTGATTCCTTTATGGAGTAACACCGCTTGTAACGGTTTCACCAGACGACCCAGAAGAGGGCAGCTGCCTGTCTGTATCTGCCCAATAAGTGTAGGAAAGTGTAACCAAGCAATGCCAATTCCAGACACATTCCTTGGTTTGTATCTTGGCCACATCCAGAGTATTGGTATGTATGACGTCAAATGGGCAAAACATTTCTTTGGCAAGCCACTTTGTGGCTGAGTAGCAAGTGCTTCAAATGCCAGCTCATAAGGGCTCCTCAGAATCAAGGTTGGGAAAATGTGTTGATAATCTTCGGATCTCTTAATTACATAATTAGATGGTCAAACAATGGCTAGTACATTCCGTATGCCTAACATGTGATTGCTGCTTTATATAACTTAACCCATAACATCCTTATGTTAAGCATGTGAAGGGGGATAGAATACACCATTTGCCCATATTTTCCTTTTCCCACACCTTTGTCATATTCACTATGGGTGGAAATACTTTCCTATCCCATTGATGTTGGGCTTGGCTGAGAAACTTGCTTTGGTTATGGGCATGTAGAGTGTCAGTGTTAGGAACGAAGGCTGTAAGAGGCTTCATGGGTTTTCCTTCATCTCACTTAGTTTTCTGACCTCTTCCAATGGGAAGAGTGTACCCCACATCCCAGATTGAAAACATGGAGAGCAAACCTCCATCTCACCCAAAGTCCGCAGTCCAGCTGAGTTCAGCTAAGTCCAGCCAGAATCAGCTGAACCTTAGCCAACATCCAAAGTCAGATTTAAGAAATGTTTGTTACAGGACACTGTCACTGCAATAGCTGACTGATACACTAAGTGTGCATTATTATAATGAAGCCAAGTCTTGGAGCTATTAATGGTCTGCCTCAGTTTATAGCACTGAGAGGTGGCTCACATCAAACTGGGCCCTTCAAATTTTTGTGCCCTCTTCGCCCAGCGAAATGTGTTCTCGCCCCTCCCCCACATGGAGAAGGGCAGAGCTTTTATCATTTGGTCTGTTATTTTCCTTTGTTGCTGCTGTTCTAATTTCTTACAAGGTCTTCATTCCATAAGATCCACACAGTGACACAGAGTGAAAGACATATTAAGTATATAGATTGCTATAAAAGGTTACCTACAAATTTTATGATTCATTTCTGCACTCAATTATATTGTGAGTCATGAGCGAAAAATAATCTTTATGCTTTGTGGAAAGGTTGAATTTAGCCTTTAAAAATTAGTACGGTATCTATTCACGCTGTACAATATCATCCAGAGAGGTGAACATTATTCTCCTCAGTTCACGGAATAAATTAAGACGGATGGATGATTCACTTACTTTTACCTCATAGCAAGGTAATATATTGATTTCTCCCCTCTTTTCTTTGAAGTCTAAAGGAAAACTTCCAATAAAACCTAATTACATCACTCGCATTCTGAACCCTTCTAGAAATTACAGAGCTATCAATATCAAGTGCATTTACACCAATTTGCAAATCTACTCGGCCCAGACACGTGCCCAGCGCCACTTTGGCTTTTGTGCAGTTGAGCTCCTAACGGTGGTGTAACATGTTTTCTCTGATTACTTTATACTAGATTAGTTGAGATTTTCAAGGGCAAGATGGGAAATTGGACGGATACTTAAAAGTGAATGTATTCACCTAAGCAAATGGGAATGAAAAGGCAGTGGGCTCTGCCCAATGAGACCAGCTCAGAGGGTGCACATTTTCAGGAAAGCGTAGGCTGGTTGGGCGGTGGGGGTTACGAGGCAGGTCCAACCTGCCGCGTGGCACAGAAATGATCCCGAGTCCCCCAGTTCCTTTACGTTCAGATTCAGAGGACCTCCAGCCAAAATCACTCCATAACATTCCATTCAAAAATGAACCGGAGGAATACTAATCAGTCACAGCGATGACAGTGACACAGATCGTCCCTCACTGGGGATCAGGACTGTGCTGTACACAGAGACCTCAGGCCACGGTCCTCCCATTCAACCCCCCACTCCAATGCCCAAGGAGAGGCACATAAAGGGGAGAGGGAAGGTGGCCAGTTTCTGAAAAGAGATCCTATGCCTGGCAGTGCTGGTAAGGAGCTCTCATCTCGGAAACACAGGGTGGGGAAATGGTCACAGCTGAAAAGGAGAAGCAAAAGCCTGGACCCTCACGGTCTGCTGACTTCTAATCCTGCCTCTGCACCTGCCTCATTAAGAGACATTAGGCAAATCCCCCATTAGCTTCCTCTCACAAAGAGGAGGAAGTGCCGAGAGACAGGAGGCTGACGTGAACAGCCCTGGCTCTTGAGAAGGGGGAGAGAGGATTTTGCAAACTGTAGACCCGTGAGCTTAATGTCAATCCTGAGTGAAATTCTAGAGTGGATTATTAAGAAGATGGTTTGCGAGCCCTTGACCAAAGGCAGTGGTGGTCTTGGGAACCGGGGTGGATTTGCTGAGAATGAACCTTGCCAGATTAATAACTCCATTTCCTTTTTGGATGCAGTTACAAGTCAGGTAGAGATAAGTGAGTATGGATTTCCGAAAGACAATTGATGCAGACTCTCCCCAGAGCCTTATAAAATAAGGTGGAGAAATGCCAATTAGGTGGTAGTGACATTTGGGGCTGGTGGATCGATTACCTTGTAGGGTGTTCCATAAAGTACTGCTACTCGTCCTGAAGGTGGTCTCAGGCTCTTCTCCATCCAATCAGGCCAGTCTAGTTTCTGCTGGTGAGAATGGCTACCGTGGGTGGCCATTTGATCTAGAACTAAATCCACTACTGAGGTGAGGGTGCGTCTTGCCAGGCAGATGTTGCAGGGGCTGGACCAGGAGCAGGTCAACTGGCAAAGGCTATGGAGGCTGAAGCTCAGGTCAGCCAACATCAAGGTCCGCCATTGGGGGCTGGTTGACACAAAGTTAAGTGATGGTTAGTGGACAGTCATGGTCTGTGGCCTCTCAGTACCTATGAGTTATATTGTGAAAAGCCCAAGTTTTCATTTGGGGATCCACCATATCCCTATTTTATGTGCACGTGGTTCCTGCACAGTCCCACTTCCGGCTCTAGGAAATACCACGTGACCCATACGTGGCCAATCGAGGCAGCAGATCTGACGAGGGACAGTGATCGGCTCAGGGATGTGCGCTTGGTTGGGCTGGTTAATCAGGATCTAGGAGACAGGTGTTTGGCACTTCTGATTGAGTTGTGTAGGAGCTGATCTCACTACTCTGTCGGCGTCAGAACATGCCTTGATGGTGTGATAATGTGCGTCTGGTGCCCTCAGTGGAGCCCGAGAATGAAGCCAATGTTGGAATTAGACACAGCCCAACAGCTAGAGAGAAGACAAATCCCGATGATACTGTCCGAACCGTGAGTTCAGAATTAAATCTACATCTGCACTTTGCTGCTACATGAGGTAGTGAATTCCCTCTCTTGCTTAAATCTCTGTGTGTGGAATTTTCTATTATCTGCAGCAGGAGTCCTGATTGATATGAGGAATCTTTGGAGCTTGTCAGTGAGGAAGCCAAGAAGAGGTGATGATAAGAGCTATATAGCAGGCGGGAAGCATCAGAAAAGTAGCGTCCTTATCACCATGCTTGGTTTGGGGAGGAAGCTGGTCCCAGAGGAAAAGAAGGAAGGGAGAACGCAACAGCAATTGTAGCAGAGACAATACCCCGTGCTCATCAAGTCCTGTGTCATTTTACTCTTCCAAGACACATAGGAAGCCTTCCCTGCTGTTGGGTGCATGTGTGGGGAGGTGTTTCTCCATGTTCTGACCCCTGGTGCCATGTGAAATGACTTGTGTGATATCCGGGAGGAAGCACTGAAGGGCAGGTGTGGGCTCCCTGTGCTCCCTCTCTTGCTGTGGTGACTGTGAGGGCCACACGCTGACATCGTAGCACTGTGAAATGGAATCTGTCTAGAAGCGAACTCTCCAATGCTGCATAAGTGTGAGACAAAGTTGGGTTTGTTACTGACTGAGCTTTAGGGATTTGTTTGTTCCTGCACATAGCCTAGCTTAATTGAACTAACATGGTCCTCGTGCAGCTAATGCGCTAGTCTGATTACCAACCCAAGGACCAGAACACCAAGGAGTTCATCGGCAGTCCAGGGGATCAGAGCTGGATGAAATAGGTTGAGCTGAGGCTCAGATTCTGAGTACGAAGCTCCTTCAAAGTCTCTTTTCCAGGATCAGGATTGGTTCTAGAGGCTGGGATTAGGAACATCTGCTAATGCGGAGTCAAGAGAATTTCACTTTGTGGGAAAAGAGGAGCTTAAAACCAAGCCATGACAGATTTTCCTTGCATGGTAGAGGTGAGATCATTGGTGTCTGGCTTCACTCATTCGAGAATAAAACAAGGCAGAAGGGGAAATGGCTGTTTTTCATGACAGACTGCAGGAGCCCCATAGATAGACTAGCAGGCTGGACCATGGGCTTAGCATCAGCTTTCCGGGGGATAAAGTCCTGCACCTAGACCTTAAAGCTACTGCTCTAGGATGACATACAAAAAGACCTGGAGCTTCATTTCCCCTAATTTTGGCATGAATAGGCAGGGTAATCAGGGAGTCACATCCTAACACCATTCCGTGTTGTATTAAGAGTAATGTAGCATCCTTAGAAGGACTGTGCTAGTTTTCCCCGGCTTAAAGGCCGGATCACCCACGGAGATTCTATTTCATTTTGGCTCCACGTTCTATGAAGGATGGTGAAAAGTTGCTACAGCTTTCTTTTTTTTTTTTTTTCAATATATGAAGTTTATTGTCAAATTGGTCTCCATACACCACCCAGTGCTCATCCCAAAAGGTGCCCTCCTCAATACCCATCACCCACCCTCCGCTCCCTCCCACCCCCCATCAACCCTCAGTTTGTTCTCAGTTTTTAAGAGTCTCTTATGCTTTGGCTCTCTTCCACTCTAACCTCCACGTGGCTACAGCTTTCAAGACAAACATTTAAGCATTTATACCCTTTCTAAGTATACCCTTTAGCATTTATAGAGAACTCACTGTGTGCCAGACACAGTGCTGAGTCTTGAGGATGAGGAATGAGTAAGAAAAGGAGCCTGCTCTAGAAAAGCTTGGGTTTCGAGGCTCGGATGTCATCTCATTGGTTACAATGATGAAAGTGTAAAGGAGTTGGGGAGGGAATTTAGCTTGAATTAAAGAAGACTTAAATAGAGAGGCATAATTACTGTCTCTTGCTGGTTTCAGGGTTTCCACGTCAAATACAGATTAAACCTGTCTTACAGGGCCCTAGTAGGCAGAATTTCAACGAAAGGGTAAAAATTCAGCTGATTTTGTGGAGGCACAAAGGGAAGGGTCTTAAAATAAAAATGTCTGCTATGCACAGTACCGAGCTGCCTATTGTTAACGGTCTTCGAGTGGATATGGGGTGACCGATTAGGGAAGTAACAGAGCACTTCACATTCAAATCCCAGCCCCTCTGGATTTGGCCAGCCATTTAATTTCTCAGTTTCTCCCTGTGTAAGATGGGCCAGTAATACCCAAGTCAGAGGGTCGATGGGAAGATCAGTGGAATGATACTTGAGGAGGGCCAAGCGCAGCGGCTGTTCAGTTGATGCTCTATAGAGACCCTGATGCTAAATATGGTACCTGTTGAAGTTGCTGATGACATGGTCATGGGCATCTGAACGTCCAGAGAACACAACCATCCAAGACCCTTTCCGATCCTGAATGTTCATGAGTTTATGATTCTGTACTTCAGTTTGCTTGTCTGTGATAAGGAAAGAACTCTGTCAAGTTCTGAATGCCAACGTAACACCACTATTGCCTTGGTTCTGCAGACGTACATCTCATACAGGATTCATGTCTTCCGACTGCTGATGTTCTCTCCAACGCGGGCAACCCTCTCCAACTGGCTTTGCTTTGCCTGCTGAGCCCGTGTCTGAGGGCCGACATTGGCCTCAGATCTGAACTTACACTGAGGTTTTGTCTTCCCTGTAATCCCTCTTAAGTCTTGTGAAAGACTGAACACCCCAACTAGCTTATCCCAGCCCCTACTGGTCTGGCCAGAGGGAATCTCTCTTTTGGGGTAAACTTTATAGCAGCTGCCCAGTGACTCTGATCTCTGTCAAAGAAGCTGTGTACCTGGAAGGCAGACTCTTCAGATGGAGGCACTCCGATTTGGCTAAAAGCAACTTCGCTAATTTTTTTTTTTTGCTAAAAGAAGCTGACTAAAGAAAAAGGCACAGGATCTTTCACTCCTCCTGGTGGTCTTCCATGTTTGGAATTCTGTGCCTCAGGGACAGATATTTCTCCAGTAACGTTTATGTTCAACATCAGTGGCGGAGGATTTCAAGGTGCCCAAATGAGTAATTCCAGTAGAAACGGAAGGTTGGGCAAAGCTTCTTCTCATCATGAAGCATGATCGTGTGAATTTAACTCTGTCAAACAAGCTGGCCTTGGCATTTGATTGTACAACCTTCAACATCAACAGACCCTGAGGTTCCTCCCTTCCCTCCAAATCATCTCCCTCCAGTGAAAAATGTAAGCGGTCGATGCGAATGACGGCCTTTCCAGAACTTGCTGCAGGAGGCAGTTGAATCAAAAGGTTTAAGATGAGAAAAGTTCTCTTTTCCCCATGTGTTGAGGTTTTCTTTAGCCTAGGGAGTGAAAATGCCTTCGAAGCTGGAACACGCACATGCATTCTGAATTCTTTGCCGAGGCACATTGTGCCTTTGCAACTGATCTGCTCCGTAAGTAGGAAATGTCAGGAAAAGGTCCCAAGTGCCGCTGGCACCTAGAATCACATACAATAGATTTCTGAATGCCCAAAGCCTCTTATTCACAGAGAATAAACATATATTTTACTGTATAGATTTTTTTTTTCGGTCGGTATGAGCCAGAGTTATGGAATATTTGCAGGCACAGAGACGAACAATTCTCTTCTCACTGTGTTTTATAATTCTCCAAAGGTGGTTATTAATAGGTGTCAGAACAAGGGTAACTTTTTAAGCCCACAGTCCCTGCAGCAACGCCTCCTGGCCCTTGATTGTTTAGGTCTGCTAATGTAACCACCCCGGGAAAATGTTTTAAATGCACCAGCACTTCTAAATGCCATTTTCTCATCAAAATATTGTCCCTTATTTGGTCCACTGAGCTAATGCATTTATGTGACACCTACATTAACACTGTAGTCACTTCGCACCTTGACCCCTTCCTTCTAGTCAAAGCACACTCCATGGCTGTGGAGGGCAGGCCTCCGAAAAAGAGGGAGGCAATTAGGTAAAAAGTAATACCGGGGTGTGATGGTCTTTGTTGATTGAGTAACCACTAAAGTGGTTCCCAAATTGTATGATGTATTAGGCCACAAGAAAGAAAATAAATTAGCTGGGGTCTATATCTATTTCCATATTTATATCTATATCTATATCTATATAGCTATAGCTATAGCTAATGGTACTCTGTCTTAATCATTTCAGTCTTGTGGGTAAGAGAAGTCCTGGGGGCCCACTGTTTAGCACCCTAATCTCATATGAACTCATGGGTAATGGGCTTCATATCCATAATCTTTGCCTTGTAATTCCAGTAACCTAACTGAGCCCAGAAAATAACAATGGAAAACGTGTCTAGAATTGAAATATGATCAGATAGCAGATGTAATAGGAAATATAAGCCCTTCTTTTTTCCATTTACCTTGTGTTTGGTTTACATGCGAATCTATGTGGATGTGGGATGCTGGAATACCCCGAGTTTGTTCTAAGCAAGATGCCGATATTGTATGCAGGAAGGCAAGTGCACAGGTAGAGAAACAGTTGGAGGTTGCAAGGACAGGAAGTGAGGCTGGCCAGTCACCATCCTCCCGGACTCCATGGTTTAGTATCTAATATAGCTTAGGGTGTTGGAAATAAAAGAAAAATAATACCTAGACCCAGGGGCCAAACTTTTGAGTACAAGAAAATGATTCAAGTAGAGTGGAGGGAATTAGGAGTGAGAGCGTGGGTAGAGGCATGGATAATCATGAAGATTGTGGGGTGTTGTGCCAGGGTTTTGGTGATAAGCTGGCACCAATGTGGTGTGGTTAGGGACAGAAAGTCCTGGCCAAGCTTGGAGGCAGGCTTCCAGGAGTTTCATAGAGGAGCTGGTGTGGGAGCATTACTGGCGTCTAGAAGCCCTGACTGAATTTGAACATGAAGACAAATACCTCTAGGGAGGGAAAACTCAGAGTTGGGAAAGTGTTGGGCGTGTATGGAGAATGCAAATATCTCCTTTAAATCTCAACATCATGAACCAAATTAGTAGATATTTATTGGATGTCTGTGTTGTAAGTACAAAAGGTCAAGTGAGATCTTTTCTTTCCCACATGCTCTGCCAGGAACTTAAAATAAAGGGAAATAAAGTTGTTTTCAGAGTATTAAACTGTTAAAAATTCATGAACAATGGACACGACGAACCATCTGTGAGAGTAAATCAAGGCATTTTCTGTAAAGTTGAACAGGGGAGTTTCAGAATAGCCAAGAGTCCAATCCAGGTGACCTTGTAATTCTTAACAGAAGGCAGGCCTAGAAGCAGGAATGTGATTGCTATTTGGTGAGTAAAGACCTATTTTCTTACATTGTGCTTGGAGAGAGAATTTCTGAACAGAAGGGACTTGATAAACTGAGAGCAGGGTTCCTGATGTATGGGAAAGGGGTCTGGCGACAGCCATTTTCTCAATCAGTCAACAGCTATCATCCTATGAGATACCAGTGAGTGTTGTGTGTGTGTTAAAAATGAGTCTTCATCTTGAAAAAGGACATTATGGACCACCAGCATAGGGGCTGATAAAAAGATACAGAAAAAGCCAGAATTTAGCGAGGTTTCTTCAGGACCATCTGGGGAAGGAAGATAGTATGAACATTCTGACCCCAGAAAAGGTGCCATCTTTGTAGAATGAGTCATCAGGCCTCACCATGACCAACACCATTTATAGCGGTCATTCACAGAGGGCACATTATATACCTGAGACTTTGTACATACCATTTCATTTCATCTTTATGAGATCTCATGAGTTACACCTGTTTTAAAAAGCAAGGAAACCAAGGAACTTGCCCAAGGTTGTACCCTTGGCGGGGGAGCTGGAGTTGATTAATGTCTTCCCGGACTTCCAAGCTGTTGTGTGGAGTGAGAACATGGACATTTTGCAGAAGGGAGTGTCTTTTGGAAAGAAGAATGGTCTGGGTACAAAGTGGCATCACTGAGCACTTAGACTGATGCTTTCCTGAAGCAGACTTGAAAATATATGACATAAATAAGGAAGCTATGAGACCCAGTGTAAGGAAGGTCAGAAAGAGAGCGGGCGTGATTCTGGAAGATGCATTATTGAGTATTCACTCCACAGGGAAAAGAATCAAAGTAACAAGTTATTAAGCCAACTTAATCAAAACCTTACTTTTGTTAGCTGCTTTCTTTCTTTGAATAGTTGACACGTCGGATTGTGATAGTGTGCAAGATTAATCTGGTTATTTTTAAGAAATAGGAAAGGCTGAACGTGCACCTAAGCTGGGTATGAGCTTATAGAATGTCAAGAGTACCAGCTTTGAAATATGATAGATCTGGGTTCTCACATCCCAAGATCCACACCTTAGTAGCTCTGTGGGCCTCAGTCTCTCACCCGGAAATAAAAAGCCTTAACTCACTGGATTGTTGTAGGGATTAAAAGAGAAAAATGTAGTAAGTGCTCAATAAATGTAGCTGTTTCCTTTATGCACTTTTCTTTTCCTTTCTCTTGTCCTTCTCACTGTGTTACTCTCCAGCTTATATTTCCACCCTATCTTTCCCGAAAATATCTGGGTCGTTGGACTAGTGCTTTGGTAATAACTTTCACTCCAGTTTATAAGATATATGGAATAGCCTGTCTGATCCTTTTGTGGTATGCAGTCAGGTGGACCTGGAAGGAATGGGGATTTGTTGGGTCATCCTGGTGACTGGATCTTTCTAAGATGGTGGTGGGTCCCTTTTACCTGATGCTTGATTCACGTGCTTGTGTTATTCTCTTTGTGACTTTTTTTTTTAGTGTAATCTCTACACCCAACATGGGGCTCAAACTCACAACCTTGAGATCAAGAATGCCATGCTGTTCCGATTGAGCCAGCCAGGTGCCTCGTTGTTCTCTTTGTATTACAACCTAACCAGAGGAGAGAAGGAGACTAAGACAAACTTTAAAAATTAAAACTCAATGTGCAGTGAAGGAAATCATTAACAAAATGAAAAGGCAATGTACCGAATGGGACAAGGTATTTGCAAATGATATATCCAATAAGGGGTTAATATCCAAAATCTATGGAAGATTTACACAACTCAACCCCAAACCCCCACCAATGATCTGATTTAAAAAGAGCTGAATAGACGTTTTTCTAAAGAAGACATACACATAGTCAACAGGCACATGAAATGATGCTCAACATCAGTCACCATCAGGGAAATGAATGAAACTCAAAACCACAATGAGATGCCACCTTGTACCTGTCAGAAAGGCCAGGATCAAAAAGAAATAACAAGTATTGGCGAGGATGTGGAGAAAAACAACCCTCATGCGACGCTGGTGGGGAGGTAAATTGGTACAGCCAGTGTGGAAAACAGCATGGACGTTATTTAAAAAATTAAAAACAGAATTACCGTATGATCCAGCAATCTCGCTTCTGGGTATTTACCCAAAGAAAACAAAAACACTGATTCAAAAAGATATATGGAGCCCTATGCTCATTGCAGCATTATTTACAGTAGCCAGGATATGGAGGCAGACCAAATATCCATTGACTGCTGAATGGATATATACATATATCTTTAGCCATTCACATGGATATTACTTAGCCATAAAAAAGAATGAGATCTTCCTCTTTGTGACAACATGGATTGACCTAGAGGGTATTATCCTAAGTGTAATATGTCAAACAGAGAAAAAAAATACCATAGGATTTCTTTTCTTTTCTTTTCTTTTCTTTTCTTTTCTTTTTTCTATTCTTTTTTCTTTTCTCTTTTCTTTTCTTTTTTCTTTTCTTTTTTCTTTTCTCTTTTCTTTTCTTTTCTTTTTTCTTTTCTTTTCTCTTTTCTTTTCTTTTCTTTTCTTTTCTTTTCTTTTCTTTTCTTTAAGTTTATTTGGAGAGAGAGAAAGAGGGCAAGGAAGGGTAGAGGGAGAGAGAATCCTAAGCAGGCTCTGGGTTTTCAGGGCAGGGTCTGATGTGGGTCTCCAACTCATCAGCTGTAAGTTCATGACTTGAGCTGAAATTGAGAGTCGGTTGCTTAATCAACTGAGTCACCCAGGCGTTTCCCGCCCCCCCCCCCCAGGATTTCACTTATATGTGAAATCTAAAACACAAAACAAATGGGGTGCCTGGATGGCTCAGTCAGTTAAGTGTCAGATTCTTGGTATTGACTTGGGTCAGGATCTCGAGGTCGTGGGATTGAGCCCCGCGTCAGGCTCCACACTGACAGTGCAGAGGCTGCTTGGGAGTCTTTTTCTCCCTCCCTCTCTGCCCCTCCCCAGCTTGTGCTCTATCTCACAAAATAAATAAATAAACTTAGAAAAACCCTTCAAAACAAATGAAGAAAGGAAGGAGGGGAGGGAGGAAGGAAGGAAGGAAGGAAGGAAGGACAGATCCTTAAATGCAGAGAATAAACTGGTGGTTGCCAGAGGGGAGGTGGGTGGGCTGATAGCTGAATAGATAAGGGGATGAAGAGATACTAACTTATAGTTATGGAATAAGTAAGTCATGGAGGTGAAAGGTACAATCGGATGGTGACTACATTTAACATGATGAGCATTGAGTAATGATAGAAACGTTCAGTCAATAAGCTACACACCGGAAACAAAGGTGACTTTGTATGTAAATGTTACTCTAATAAAAAAAATAAGACTTATGCTTTTAAGCTTTCGTCATTCTTTTTGTTTAAAGTTTCATGGCTGAAAAAAATGATTCTTTTCACCTGATAGCCTGTGACGACTGGGAAGAGGAAGGTGAAACGCTTTCCTGGCCATTTCTTCAGAGAAAGTTTTTTGTTTTTTGTTTTTTTTTTGCTTGTTTGTGTTTGTTTTTGTTTAAAGGAAACCGAATCAAAAGTGACATGTGAAGAGGTGTACCAAGGTGAGAGACCGCCTTTCCTTCTTAGCTGGAGAGAGTGAAGGGAAACAGGCAGACAGGAGGTTGGTTAACCCTGGACCCCAGAGCAGACGAGAATTTTCCAGGTACGGTTTTTGAGGCAAGAGGTAGATCGCTGTTGGAGAAACCTAGGTCTTATCTCTTGATTGCCAGTTCAAAAGCTCACATTTATTACGGGTTCACTTGTGCCAGTCACTGTTGGATGCGTATTAACCCAGTAATTCTCCAATAACCCTAAGATCTAGGTGGTATTATCCCCTCCATCTTCTAGATGGGAAAAAG